>NC_136059.1:427817117-429075440 GCF_964261635.1 Lissotriton helveticus
CCCCCGAAGATTTTAAGCTAGAGTATGATCAACATCCAGAATTTGACAGGCAATAACTGTCTGTTTTCTTTCTGACAATGTAATCAAGTTCAAGCTGTTTATTTCAGAGGTCACAGAAACCACCATCAAACAAGATTCATTTTAATTTGAAAATGATTTACTAGAATATTTACCAGTATAAATACATTATAACAACCAAATTAACACCACTATATCTACACAAGAAGAAATATAGATAGCACAAAGAGCAAAAGATGAAGGCAAAGAATATACATTGGTTGATTAAAAAAATATCATTTTGTAAGATGTTTTGTTTGTAAGGAGAAGGATAATGAGAGAAAAAGGTAAAGAGAAAAAAAAATAAAAGTGAAAGAAGAACCTTAATATAGTTATAAAACAAATTGCAATTGACTAGTTGAAATCTATAAAGAACAACGTGCAAGGTAGAGATAAATATGGAGTGGTGGTTTACACGTGGTGTTGGGATTAGAAGGAGTACTAGATTGTCTAGACATAAAAGATGTAAAAGAAAACCACAGCGAGTCTCTCTTATTAAGAAGATTTGTGGAATTTATATTAGCTCTGCCCAATCTTTGGGTATGATAAAACATATTCAGCCCTCTGGCAAAGGGTATATATGTAGTATCCTTCCAGATAATGGTAATAAATTGTAAAGCGATGGAAAGAAGAAAGACAACAAACTTTTCAATGATAATCCTTTTTTGTCAAACATGAGGTAAACCACCCAAAAATAATAAAATGAGTTAAACAAATATAATTGACCTTGTCCCAAATTTGTATTCAAATTAAACTGACTTTTGGACATTCAAAAAACATATGCATAAGATTACTAATTTCAGCAGTACAGGACTAGCAATTATTGTCTAATAAAAATCTAAATTTAAGCAGTGAATGTGAGGTTAGGAATAATATGTTACAAAAAGAATAGTCGTTGTGTGGTGCTAGCTGAGTGACAAGTAGAATGTATGTTAGACTAAATCTTAGTCCAGGTTTGGAACAGGGAAAGTCTGTTGTAGAGAATTTTCCCATTGTAAATCAGTTAATGGTTTTTCATCTTTCTTAAGAACTGAAGCTAAACCCTGACAGATGTAAGGAGCATTCACTTCAACGGAAAAATGTAAAACATATTTGTCTGGATGCTTTTGTTGCTGGGCCACAAGGGAAGAATAGAGGTTTAATATTAAATGTTTTATTGTAGCCTTATATGCCGCCCTAGCGGTCAAAACCGACTATTAAAGGCCCGCTCCCGCGTTAAAGGCCTGAGCCCAAGGCGAGGGACTTTAACAAGGGACCGGGACCTTAATAGCAGGTATAGCCCTGCTATAAAGCGCTATAGGGCTATTAGAACATTCTGCCACTAGAGGGTAGAATGCTCTAACAAATAAAACAATGGCCTCTAATTCCTGACATACTGTCTATGTCTTCCTTCATTCTTGACAACACATCTTTAATGTTAAGTTGTGGACTTGTAAGCAATTCCTGCTCTGCACTAATAATCGAGTCTTTAGACCATTAAATGCACCATCTTTCAAATATGACCTAGCCATTGGGTAGTTATTTGTTTTAGTCACAATGTTTATATTAGGAAAGTCGTTCATACATTTGAATGAGCACTAGGGCATGACCACAAGACTGCTCAGACAATATCCTTAGAGTTTTACATCATCTCTAAGAGAGGCAGTAAAGCTAAAACTAGATAGAAGACAAAGAGCAGCCTGATGTGTGGACAACTCCAAAGGAAATATATCATATTATATTCCATTAGTAGAAACAAAGGCACTTTCATTTTACACATAATACCTATCAAATCTACAAAGTCAAAGGGAAAAGCCCACTTCGCAAGAGTTTCAATGCAAAAATACCAACTAAACACACCATATGTTTCCACAGGATCAAAATCCTGCAGAAATAATTTTTCAGGAACTATTAAAACACAGTTTGTTTGCAACGCTGGGGCTCTCTGGGGATAACATACAATTGGCCTGCAATACATAAATCACAAAGTATGCTTCTTTAGGCTTCATTTAGACCAAATTACCTTATTTCAGGATCTATAATTATTATCCAAAACATTGGCATTCAAATATATATCACACAATGCAACACAAAAATTTGAATTAGAAATATAAACAAACTTTGTATGTTGTATCAACATGCAGTTGTATCATAAAAAATTTCAATATATGACAAGGGTGCACAAGAAAAGAAAGGGTGATGGCAAGGTTGCTCAAAAAGTGTAGTTACAAACGAATCAAGATTTGTTTGTAATTACACAAAAATGGCCCAAGGCTGGCTTCGGTAAAATCTCTGATATCTTAAGGAATGATAAATGGATGAATACAGCTGAAATGTTTGATTTAATTCCGAATGATTTCCTTCTCCTTGGGTCATATAACATTTTTAGCAAATTTTGGAGTAAACTCAATTTGGTTCAGATTATTGACCGTACATGGTTAGTATATGAATTACTAGACAAAACTACAGTGAAGAAACCTGTGGAATGGAAACAATGTTTAGTCTCTCTAAAGGGTATAGATCTTGAGGAGAAAGCAATAATTAAATGGGGGAAAAAATGAGGAGTTGGCATTCATAACGAGTATGTGGTCAGTATTAAATAAACTTAATTTTAGTACGCCAAGGGGGGCTAACTGGCATAGGATGCTATTTTTTAGCAAATGGCTGCTTTATAGAACCCCTCTTTTTCTACCTAAGGCTTATCCCAAACAATCTGGGCAGTGCCATCATTGTCTTAACAATCTTTCAGCCAATTGGACACATCATATCACAATGCCCCTTGATCCAGGGTTCTGGAATGACATTTTTTGCAATTTGGAAGCCGAATGCTTAATTACGATAGATTGGAATACCCAGCTGAAAGTGTTTGGCTATGACCCTGCTTTACATTCTTCTGACAAAGTGATCAAAGTATTATATATCACAATGGCATTCACTAGATCTCTCTTGCTTCAGAGATGGTGATCGGATCTTATACCAACCAAAGGTGAATGGGTTTTGAAAATGAAGCAGGAAAAAAAAAGTGAACGCTTCTTTGCACTGCGAATTGGGGGGCTTAAGAAGTCTGAGAAGGTTTGGGCAGCCTATTTAAAAATAAGCCTATATTTCAGAAGGTATTTTCAGCATGTTCGAATACTATCTATAGTAATATTAACACCTTAATGCACTATACAACACTTTAGAGTGTATTGCTATGTAGCTGTATTGGTTGTTATAGGATGAAATATCATTTTGGGTCATATTTGTCGATTTTTCTGCATACTTTTAAGATACCTAAGGTTCAATCAATTGTTTAGTTTGTGATAATTTTGGCAGTTGATGCTGTACTAAAATATTATGCGTTGCATTTTTAAAAGTCAGATTCATAAGATTTATCAGATTCATCAGATTCATCTTGCACTTTCTTATGCAGTAATTGAATGTTGGCTTAAATGCATATATTGTCTCTTTCTTACTGATTTTACGATTTACTGTTTTTAGGCCTACTGGTGGTATTTAACGATCTTGTATTACTCCACACATTTAATGATTTATATAGATGTATGTATTGGCAAAATGTTTTTTTTTCTTTTTTATGGATTTCAATAAAAAATAATAAAAACACTCAAAAAGTGCATTAGGTGCATAATTTTAGTAAAACAGCAAGGTAAGGCTCAGCGCAACTGGCACTAGCCACCATTCCACAGATCCCCAGGACCACGGCTGGAGGAAGTTCCTTCTCCTATTTGCTGCAAAGACCTGGTAATCCCTGCCTCTGCATCTCAGGCAATCACCATCGCTGCCGCAATTCAGGAAGCACCTCAAGACCTGGCTCTTTGACTGAACCTCAGAGCCAGCCCCTTCACCCCAGCGCTTTGACGCTGAGTAGTCCCACGGGTGAGTAATGACACTTTATAAAATTCTGATTGATTGATCGATTGAAAGCCTTTATAAAAAGTCCTTTAATGGCTGCACTTTAAACTCTTAATGGGTTGCACATGGATTTCCACTCTCCTTTCTTGCTAGTTATGATAATATAAGTAGGAAAGCAGGCTTAAACTAGAAAAACATGTAAACACTGTGGAATATGTTGATGTTTCCACATCAATGCAGGGTATGGTGTCATCAACAGGGCAGTAAAACAAGTAAGAGCATCCATTTAAAAAAAGGAGGTAATGAATATTCATTTAAGTCTACTATGTGAGTGGTGGTTGTGAGCTAAGCGAAAATAGTGTAGTAGGGTGTACCTATGACTAGCCAATAACAATCAACTGTAATATAGTAACAAATGTAATAAAGTAACATATAGTATTAACATCTATATACTTAAATATCTAAAAGGTAAGAGTTGTGAAAGAACACTTCATGTTCAAGAGGCTCGTAGTCTCCAGGAAATGACGTAGGCATAATAGTCACTAGACTGACAAGCAGAGTCAAAAGTCAGCAAGGGTCAAAATTAACTGGAGGATGAGTTGCGGTAATTTGAAAATTATGGCATGTAATAAAAAGGGTGGACAAAATCAAGGTTGATATCAAATGCTGGAAACAATCTACCAACCAACAAAGAGAGCCCAATCCTGTCTTGAATATAGACACATTTTATTGCCCACAAACATTCACACGAAAACAAGTGTGTCTCCTGTGAGAAAAGGTAAACCACAATTAAAATCCAATAGACAGTATGAATGAAGGGTAAATAATGAAATCAGAACAGCTATTCCGTGGTAACTTCTGGATTCAAATAATTTATTAATATGTATCCCTCTACTGTACAGCTCATAACATAACACGTCCCTTCTAATAGTATAAAACAATACTTTTGCATATGAGCAGCATGCGCCAATCGAAGTGTTGAAGTGAATTAAGGAAACTACAGGCAAATAAACTGTTAATTATTGCATGCATCACCCTAATACTTTGCTGTGTATTAACACATTTTTGTAAAAAATGGATGGGTAAAGTCTGATATATTCACAGGGTGTCATTGTAGGGATTGTAAGATAACAAACAGATAGCAGTGAATTGGGATGAAGCAAAAATTGTGGAAGGGAATGAAAAACCCATTTTACTTTTCTCAGAAACTGAGTAATCGAAGTATAAATGGTTTAAAGTGGCTAGAACACTCAAAAACATGGCAACAGAAAATATACAATGGGAAAGAAAATGTAAAATTTAGAGCCTGAAAGTAGTATTATTATTACTTATGCACTATGAAAGGTATTAAGGGCTGAAGAATCGACTGCTGGTGAGTGTAGTTCTAATGTTTATTAATATACTGTTCTAAGAATTCGTCTGTGATTTCTCTCTACTGAGGATTAGATTAATGATGCGCTGTTGTGTATAGCTGCAAACAGACTTCTCCATCTTACACTGAACCAGATCAGGCGGCCGTGCCTTTCCCTACGTCGCTCCTACATTTTTGAAACATCTCATATATATATTTTTTTTATAACCAAGTTTATTGACTTTTATAGAAAACCAACAAAAAACCAACAGCACCAGCTTTTTGTACATTTGACCATTCAAGGCAAATACAAAGAAACATCACAATAATAAAGAAACAATAATAAGGTGGACAAAAATAAAAACAGAGCTGCACCCGATCCCAACCCCAGATGGCATCAGAGGGTATTAGTCCTCCAATGCAACGACTAATTTGCCCCACATTACACGAAATTTCTTCGGACAACCTCGTGCCTCATACAAGGGACACCCCTGAGCAGCGCACCAGTGCACGCCTCTGTGCCAGCGCATCATGGTGGGGGCAGTGGTACCCAGCCAGTTGGTCGCAATGTCTCTTTCGGCCACCATCAGAGCAGTGTTAAGGAGCCCTGGAGCCACCTAGCCCCTTGGTGATGCCCAGGAGAACATTCACAAGGTTTAGAGGAACCTTCCCGGCCCAGAACCTCAGTAAGTTCCCCTGTCACGGACTCCAAGTAACATGTAATTACGGGGCAATTCCACACCATATGATAAAAATCAGCCTGTGGATGGGCACAGAGGGGACAGGAAGCATCAGATCGGAGTCCAGTGCGGCAGAGACGCTGCGGCGTCAGATAAGCTGTATGAAGATAATATACTTGGACCAAGCGAAGCCTTGCTGAGACTGTGACTGTCTTGGGAGACATCAGCGCATCTCTCCAGTCAGCGTCATCAAAAGACCCAAGCCAAAAGCAGCCCATGGGTGACCTCGGGCAGGGCTTGGGGGATAGTGCTCCTGTGAAGCATCCCTTGAAGATTAGACAGGCCCAAGGTGTGTAATTTCAAGCGGTATGCCAGGTCAGACCAGCCACCATTAAACTAGTTGGGTACGTTGAGGAGCCTAGATGCTAGATAATAAAGGTAAGCGTTCGTCATTCCCAGACCTCCGTCAAATGGTGGGTTCTGGCACTGGGCAAGAGCCAATTGTGGCCTCCGACCCCCCACAGGAACTTAACAACCATGCTGTCGAGCTATCGATACCATGACCGCGGGAAGGAAAGGTGTGTATTCTGCAGCACGTAAAGGAACCTAGGCAGGACCACCATTTTAAATAAGGCTATTCTACCTATTGGGTTCAGTGGCTGGGATTGCCACCTAAGGAGGTCGGCCCGGGCCTTCTTCACTAAAGGGGTGACATTAAGCCCCCCACGCAAGATCAGGGAGGAAGGAACCCCAGATACGTGAAGGACTGTCGACGAAGAGGTATCGTCGACTGCCAGTTAAAGCATTCCCTTGATAGGAGAAGGGGGACCAGAACGGATTTATCCAAGTTCAAGCGGAGGGCGGATGTTCACTCGAAAAGATCCAGGGCACGGAGGCATCAGGGCCCGACCGCACCCGGTCTGCTAGTAATAGTAGGACGTCATCCGCATAGAGGGTGATCTTGTCTTCTTCTAAGCCAGTATTTATCAAAAAGGAGGGAGAAGGAGAATAGAGCTAGGTTCAACCTCCTGAACTTTAAAGTACAACACAAAAATACATATATGATGGATCGTGGGAACCTAGCCAGGGAGAAATTTTAGGTTTTCCCAATTTTGGATGCGCCTTATCAGAAAAGAAAAATTATTTTCTTGAGTCCCCTCACTCACCCAAGGTTGCCCCTAGGTGACATGCTTCATCATTGGGGCCATTCCAAGCATCTACTGCTTGGGGCGTGCTGCAACTTGCGAAGGATACGTAGGAGCACTGGTTTTGTGAAACTATGTGTGGTGCAGTGTATGGTGGAGTGGTGATTAGTTAGTGCTAATTAAAAATACCTAGCAAGTAAGCTACATTTTTATTCCTGCTCCTAGTTGGTATAGTAAAAAGGGGCAGATAAAGGAAATATAACTGTTATGTGGTCATAGTCCCTAATATCCTGTCAAAATGTTTCAAGGTGTCCCCTACACCTCTTCTTCAGGACAACATGAGGACCAGCCCCATGTATGCCACTCCTGTGAATGAACCTAAATGAAGGTAGAAAAAAGTAGGGAACACACCTAATGTGTGTGTCTAACAGTTATACATATGGTTAACGCTGTACCCGCAGTATCTGTATTGTGGGAGAGAAATGTAGATTGTAGGTTAGTACATACTGCCTGCCCTTTTGGGCAGGCCTACGTTTCTCTCCCACAATACTGATACTGCGGGTACAGCATTAACCGTATGTATAATTGATAGACACCAACTAGGAGCCAGAAGGACAGCCGACACTCTACCCTTTGAATAAACAATGAAAATTCCCTGCCCTTGCTCCTTTTCTCTCCGTCGTTGCCCCATGCTGTGCCTGTTCTGTGGGTGGAGATGACGATATGGGGAAGTGAATGATTTTTATATCATAAGGACGTCGCCAGCTGGGGCAGATCTTGCAGCGTTAGGCGCCGGCATTGTGCATCACTGAAGACTACCAATTGATGTCACTTATAGCGGAAGATGTAGTTCTTTGATTTGACTGCCAAATAGCCTGTTTACAGCTTGTTTAAAAAATTATCATAAGTATTACAGTCATTCTAATTGATTCATTGATAATCTGTCTATTATAAGTTTTGGGCAAGAATGTAACTCTATATATGCGGTTTCCAGCGTTCCGCACATTGAACTACAACATGATGTCTTTACACTAGGAAGTCATAGTTCTAATATGTATCAATCACGCCGACACACCGCCGAATGCACCTAGGAAAGCAGACAGCTCAATAAACTATCCAGCACCTTGAGGTCTCAACACGAATCTGTAACACGAATCAGTGGATACCGCCGAGACCGTTGTTGCCTATGAATGTCATTCACACCGCCTGCACCGTTCTGCACGGCAATCACAGTATTAATCTGATAAGTTAAAATTGCTTTCAGGATATATTAACCAGTCAGATTTTCAATGTTAATATTTGACAGGGATTTTGCACAGTACATCTAGTGGGTTGTGTTGGTGTTTTGGAAAAATGAATACTTTTTTCATACTGTGCTGAGATACATCGCTTAGGGCCAGATGTAGGAAGGCTATTACCGGTTGGTAACGTCCAAAATCGGCCATTACCGACCGGTAATAGCCTTTTCAGATGTAGGTGGTATATTTACCGATTCGGTAAATAACAAATCTGTATTTAACGATTCGGTATTTACCGAATCATCATTTATCGATTCGGTATTTACCGAATCGGTCAATGAGATGTAGGAAGCACTATAAAGAGTGCTTTTGTGCTTTAAGGATTCGTTATTTACCACCAACTATTAGTTGGTGGTAAATAAGGAATTCCTCTGTAAATGCACATCTGTGCATTTACACCTGTGCCATGTGACAGACATATATGCTCCTAGGGCATGTCTGTATGCCACATGTGCACACCAGCACTATTCAGGGGTGCAACAGGGTGTCAAAGTGACACCCTGCCACCCTTGACTCTTTCCCTATTTTACTGAATCAGTATTTACCGATTCGGTAATTGACATTCATTCCTATGGGCCTCCAGGCCCATAGGAATGAATGACAATTACCGAATCTGTAAATACCGATTCGGTAAATACCGAATCTTAACGATTCGGTATTTTTTACCGACTTTTTATCTACATTGCATTTACCGATTCGACAATACCGAATCGGTAACATTCGGTATTTTCAAATCGGTAAATTACAATTACTTACATCTAGCCCTTAGTGTTCTATCTCCATGGTGTCTTTATAGTTAACAATGAAAGTATGGGGACGCTACAAAGAAACTGATACAAGGGCAGGACTTTCTAAAATAGACATGTAACCTTTGACCCATTTGCAATGTCAAAAGTCGACAGTCACAGCTAAAAACAGAAAGTTTCTAGAATAATCCTGTCAAGCTCTGGTCTTTGCATTGATCTGAATCAGTGAATCTACCTGTACATACATGTTTATTTGTGTAAAGCAGTCCATGGTATACCGTCATTCAACCCAGAGGTATCACTATGCAGTTTAAAAACCCATCTTTGTTCTTTGTTAAAAAGAAAGTTTGCCACATCGCTGATGTGTGAAGGTAAATACTGTTTTTCTAATACTGTCCAGCAAAAGACTTCTGCTTTGTGGTCAAATTCCACAAAGTGTTTTGTCAATTTTGTGTTAGTCTTTATGCACCTAAAGGTGCTCTTGTGTTCTATCATGTGCAGCATGACTTTTCCAGTTGTCATTCCTACATATTGATTGTGACAAGGACGAGTGATTAAATAGATTAAATTATCACTATTACAGTTGGTAAAATGAGTCTGAACCCATGGTCTGTTAGTGCCTATGTCGATTGTTTTGGATTGACAGGTCTGTGGGCAGATGGTACAAGCAGAGAAAATGACCCTCAACTGCAGGTAGGTTCCATAATGTTCCCACGGGTCTAGTTTGCACTCCCCGAGGTCTGGTATGGACCAATCTGTCTCGAAGATAAATACTTCTTTTTAATGAAAAAAGTGGAAGGGAATATTATCACTACAGCTATTCAGAATTTTCCAACGTTTACAGACACATTTCTGTATCCCATTTGTCAAATTACTGAATGTGCTCACAAACGTCAGGCGTTCAATTGGAGGTTTTTCCAAAGGTGGTTCTATGAGTGCCTCTCAGTTGTTATTGGTAGCACATTTAAGAGAGCTTTTAACAAGCTTACTAGGATATTTCCTTGCTCTCAATTGATCAGCCAGATTATTAGCGTGTTCCTGGTATTTGCTAGGAATGGAACAGTTCCTTTGGACATGGAGGAATTGTCTATATGGCAGGTTGTCTCGCAAGGATTTTGGATGCTGGCTGTCATAGCATAATAACAAGTTCCGTGCCATAGGTTTGCGATACAACTCGCTTTCAAGTCCTGTGGGTGTGGAGAAAATAGAAAGTTCTAAAAATGCTAGCTTGCTCTTGTCTAGTTCTACTGTGAATTTCAAACATTCGTTTCTGGTGTTTAGCCACTGTTGAAATGCTAGAATAGAAGCGGGATTGCCTCGCCATACCACCAGAACATCATCGATATACCGCTTCCACAAGTGGATCGACTCGTGGAAGGGGTTATTGGAAGTCAAAACATGCTGTTGTTCAAAGGAATGTACATATAAATTCACCAAACTCTGTGAAAAACGCTGCCCATGCTCTTTCCCGAGATTTGCAAGTATAAAGTTTCCTCGTACCTGAAAAAATTCTCCTTCATGGCCAGTTGCGCACAGGCCATGATGAAGTGGACTGGTGTTCATGAATTCAGCTCTGTATCTGTCAACATTGCGCTGATAGTCTCTGAGGTCTCATCTTGTGGGATCGACGTATATAGAGACTCGACGTCGAAGGAGACTAGAAAGTCTCTCTCTGTGTCGAATTCGACTTGAGGCAAGAGGCGTAGTACATCTTTAGTATTTTGAAGATACGTAGGCATTTTCTTTACTATTGGCCTAAAAAAATAGTCTACAAAAGTAGACAATGGTTCTAAAATTGAACCTAGGCCAGATAATATAGGCCTACCTGGAGAAGGTCTTTGGGGTTTATGTATCTTCGGCAAACATTAGAAGTATGGCATCACTGGATGAAGAGTCTGAAGAAAGGCTGCCTCTTGGGTGGTAATTCATCCTTCTCTGGTAACTATTACCATGTCGACGATGACTTGCTGGATTCTATCTGTAGGGTCTTCCTTCAGCAGACCATAAAACTTTCTATCGGACAGCTGGCGCAGGCATTCAGTATGATCCACAAGCTTGATAGTTATCCCGGTGTCCTCTGATAGAGTCCGTACGGCTGTCTGTTCTGTCTTTGGTAAATTAGTGTAGGTGCATTTCTTGTTTTTACATAGTTGACTAATATCTTCTTGGACCGCTCTCTTAAAGGTCAGCACCTGAGGTGGAACAACATTGGAGGAAGGTTTGAAAGTAGAACTTTTTTTAAGCCCAGTGTTCCAATCTTCCAAGGGACTCTCTTTTTTATCCTTGAAAAAGTAAGAGACTAATCTTCCAAAAAAACTGAGATAGTTTGCACTGGACCTGGAAGTCGTCTCCACGAAATGTTGCCACGAACCCCAAACCTCTGTTTAGAACTGATTCCTCTTCAGACGTTAAGGTTCTTTTGCTAAAGTTGACTACTAAGTTGCTTCCGCACTGGTATCTGGCTGTTGTGGAGTCTTCTTCGCTTGACTCTGTGTGCCCATCTGTTGCACCGGTGATTGGTTCCAATGCAGCTGAGTTTGTGGATTTCTCTGTTTCCTATTTTCCTGAGAGCAATTTTAACTTATCAGATTAATTCTGTGATTGACGTGCAGAACGGTGCAGGCGGTGTGAATGACATTCATAGGTAATACCGGTCTCACTGATTCGTGTTATAGAATTGTGTGGAGACCTCAAGGTGCTGGATAGTTTATTGAGCTGTCTGCTTTCTTCTGTGCACTTGGCGCGGTGTTGGCGTGAATGATACATATTATGAACTACGACTTCTTAGTGTAATGACATCATGTTGTTGTTCAATGTGCGGAACGCTGTAAACCGCATATATAGAGTTCCATTCTAGCCCAAAATATATAATAGACAGATTATAAATGAATCGATTAGAATGAATGTAATACTTATGATGAATTTAAAAAAAAGCTGTAAACAGGCTATTTGGCAGTCAAATCAAAAAACGTCACCTTCCGCCTTAAGTGAAGTCATTTGGTAGTCTTCAGTGACACACAATGCCAGCGCCTAATGCTCCGAGATCTGCTCCAGCTGGCGGCGTCCTTATGATATAAAAATCATTTGCTCCCCCTGACCGTCACCTCCACCGACAGCTCAGGCACAGCTTGGGTCAACGACGGAGAGGTAAAGAGCAAGGGCAGAAATTTTTCATTGTTTATTCGAAGGGTAGAGTGCCGCCAGTCCTTTTGCCCTCTTGTTTCCAGTGACTTTCCCTGTGCGCGCAGATGCAGCACCTCACAATGCACCGATGTATGTATGCGTGTAAGTTTAGAATGCTGCATTTCCTTCCCCCTTCCTTCCCGCTTTCGGTCCGCATGACCTTAGATGTAACAAAATATGTAAAATAGCACTCTCTAGAAACAGCGCTCATACTATAAGTATTTTGTGCATTTCAACAAAAATTATCAAAATAACATAATTATCATAACTTTTGACATGCTGTAAGGTTACCATTGAATAATCCCAGAGACGACGTCCGAAGGGATCTAACTTCAGTAGACCTTTGAGCCTCTTATTACTGCAGGAAGGAAAAAACAGGGTGAACCCTACTCACTCAGGAACCAGGGCATATACTTTATATAGAAAACACCGGTTCCAGTGGAGTCATATATTTACTTGCATTAGTCAACATAAAGGATATTAGCAATATCAATATGAGGGTTAATGGGGATGCTAGAGAGAGAGAGAAAGCTCATGACACCAGGCTTGTATGACAATTAGATTTGTATTATTTTTTCAAAAGTAATAACATATCAAAAATAAAAAATTAACTATTAACAGTGCGAAGTGTCCGAAGTGTATCTGAAGAACCAAAGTACAGTTAAGTGACAGTAGGTGAAGATATTTACAAGGTTTCTAAACAATTATATTCTCAAGAAAAGCGACCATTCTTGTGATGTGGACAGTACAGTGTTACAGCGACTTTATACAATTATAAGCGCTGTCTGAGTTGTTCGCTTCCATAAATCGTCAATGGCGTTTCGACCCGACTGAGGATAAGGGGTCTCGTCTGGACTAAGAGTGTGGGGGACATCTAAGGGAGAAGAACAAGAGGTGTTGTGAGGACTAAACCACGTACTGATAAAGGATAAATATATGGAAGGCTCGAAGGAAGTAAGTACCTGAGTTTCACAATGCTCAATCATGTGTGGTGAGGTGTGCCAACCTTGTATGTGAAAAACCAGAGAGTAAAAGTGATTACTCACAGTGAACCCAGCCGGGTTCTGTACAGCGTTGCAGAGCTGAGGGGGAGACAAGAAGGCAAGATAATGAGATGGGGAACAATGTGAAATAAAAAGAGTCTGGAAGAGCAGTTGACCGGTTGTTTTACTTACCACTGGCGGTGGTGAGTGAGCAACTGATAGGGAGATCAAGGATTCGTGGGAATGTTGGTCTTGGTGAGGAGCCCACCAGGGGCGGTGAAATGTTTGGGTGGGTAACCGACTGGATAGTCGTTGTTTCACTCACTCGCTAGATGAAGTGCGCGGCCCATGATGGGGCAGTAGAAACCAAGGATGATGCCTGGGAAAAAGGAGTTTAAGGTATCAGATCCGGTGTGCGGCACGGGACAGGCTGCTTGAGTATGGATTAGCGCACTTGTACGGTGTACACGAGGTAAATACGTGTAGCCTGTATTATGTGCGCAGGGAAAAAAGAAGAGAGCTGCACGTTCCGTCAATATGAGTGTCAGGCATAGCGGAAATGGATGCATGGTACTACACCTGGCTTAGGGGGCCAGCGAAGGCAGAGTGATGCAGGTGAAGGGGATATGGAGTGCCAATCTACAGGAATGTGCCCTATGCTGTTGTCGTACAATTGGGAATGTGCGCTGGTACAATAAATAAATGAAACAACAAAAACAAATTGGGACAACGGTCCCCCCTCCTTAACCCAACCTCCCCCCCCTCCCTATACTTCGGGAATAGAAGTATCTTTCACCCTAACAGTGCAAACTGGTTGTATGGCATTACAACGCGGGTTTTTACCCTGCGTGCCATTACAACGCTGTTTTTACAACGCAAGTCGTTACAACGACTTGCGCTGTAAGCGCTGGATAGTGGAATAGTTTAATTTTCTATTCCAACTTTAGCCCACGTTACAGTAGGGAAGTTGTTGGAATAGAAAATGTAACTATTCCCTATCCAACAGCGCCCCCAGCGCAAGTCGTTGTAACGACTTGCATTGTAATAGCAGCGTTGTAATAGCAGCTGGGGGTAATGACCGCGTTGTTATGGCTGTTTACCGTGCAATGGAGTAGCATGGAGGACCCCTCCGCATAATAGGATGTGCATGACAGTGTTCATCAGGAGAGAAAGTTATTAAGTGGCGAAGGGGCAGTCCCCATTCGCCGAGGCAGCTGCGTCTGGAATCCAGACGCGGGATCAAGTAGGGCATGTGAGAAGCATTGGGCTGTGAGAAAGATCTATATCCAGGAGATCCAACAGCAGTGGGCGAGGCACCCCCAGGGTCTGAGCAGGCCAAGGAGCCAGAGCGCTGAAACACAAGGCGGTCCCCAGAGTGCACCCCAGATGCTAACGAGTGAGTGGGGCCCAACGGCAAGTCTGTCAAGCTCGTCTCTGGCCCCGTCACCTGCGTGATCTATTCTGTTGTGGCTGAGGGGCCGGAGCAGGTCGACCGACACCATCATCGCCAGCCGCAGGAAACAAAGTTTTATTCTGCAACACGACTCACAGGCGAGCTGGGAAGAGGAGCCTGTATTGAATATTGAGAGCACACAATTTCTGCTTGACATCCCCGAATAAGTGGTGTTGACCCTGTACCTCACAGGTGTAGTCCGGGAAAATCATAATCATCTGTTTTTCATACTTAAGGTGCTGTTGCTTCACTCAACACAGAGTCTCTGTCTTTAAAGTTGAGGATCCGCATTATGATCGGCCGGATGGGGCGCTCTTGGCAACCTGGATGCCAGTGAGCGATGTGCTCATTCAATCACAAAACATGAGGAGAGGGAACCCTCGGGCTTCCATGAGGACAGCCAGCACTTCACGAAGTCCCGCGCCCATCCCTGCTCCACTCCCTGCAGAAATCACACTAGGAGGAGGTTATTATGACGGGACCTGTTCTCAGCATCCTCGGCCCACCGGTGATGGTCCTGGGTGTGGGATTGGAGGCAGACGACCTGTTCCTTGAGTTGCTGGATCTCATCTTCCACGGTGGAGATATGGAATTCAGTTTCTTTGATCTGTGCTGTGGCGTTATGGAGGTCCTGCTGGATGAGGGTCACGTTGACCTAGACTTCAGCTATCTTACCCTCCATGGAAGTCTCAGAGGTCTGGATGGTTTGGAGGATAGTGGACAAGTCTGCAGGGGGACTTCTCTGTCCACGGTTCTCCCAACCACCCGGGGAGTCTGTGGTTGTGAAGCTGTCCATCTTTGTTTGGGTGGCGAGGGTCGTTGGCACCCTATTTGTTCCTATGACTGTCATCCGGCAAGGCAAGAGGTCCAGGTGTGAGTCAGGTTTGCAGGTGGGGGGGCCAGAGATCAAGGGCCCTACCCCACAGCATCCCGCCATCTGGCTGACGGCCAAACCCTCCACCTGCAGGCCCCTGTCATGCTCCCAGGAGGAATGCAAGTGCGTCAGTGTACACAGATGTGCCGAGGTCCGCACCACAGTTCAGAGGCCGGGCCAGTGAAGAAGAGGGACAAGGCACAGCTCGCAGGATGTGTAGGGAGAGGGACAGCCAGGAAAGGGGGGGAAGAGCAAAGTAATCCCTCGCTGCTGCCGCCCAACACGAAGGCTGACACCCTTCTCAGGGGCTCCGTCCAGCAGAGCGGCAGCGTTCGCCAAAAGGAGGCCAGCCCCTCACACCACACTGTTGCCTTACCAGCAGCCGAGGCTCTCCCAGACACTACTGGTAGAGCAGGAGCGCAAGAGCCCAAGGGCTGCTTCAACCAACAGTACCACGAGACCAAGAAGTGGAGCCGCAGAGGCCTAGGGACCCAGAAGGAGGGGGGAAAGCACTCACCGCCACCCGACTGACGGTCGGAACCCCCACCACACAGGGCCAAAAAGGGGGCCCTCAAGCTCCTCACCTAAAATCGCCTCCAAGCTATGCACTATCCCCCAATGTGCAGCCGTCACTTGGGAGAGCAGCTGCAAGCTCCAACAGAACCCCTGGTGGTGGCAATTCGGGTCCGACAGAGGTGTGGGAAAGGGGCCCACAGGAGGGAAGCACTAGCCCTCACCACTGCCGTCTGCCGAACAACCAAGGCTGCTGGCTTACCAGGCATTCGGAAACGGTCCAGGTTACTGCTCCAGCAGCTCCCAGATGCCCTCAGCGAGGTAGGGCAGCGTGGATGCGCTGGGAGGGACAACACCCTCCTTTCCTTGCTGCCGACCGCAGGCGATCACCCACCGGGCCTCAGTCGTGGCAGCTAAAAAACGGTGAAGGATCAAGCCCTGATCTGTTGACTGGGTAGGAGTGTTCTGATTAACTCAGATACTCTGTCCATCACCACTCCCCTTTTGTAATCAGTCGTGGCAGCAGCATCGCAGCTCAAGATCCATCTCGGAGACCTGGCGGGAAGGATCCTGAGGGTCCCTCTGCAGCCCTTGTCCAGCCGGGCATACACCACCAGTGGGAGGAGAAAAACAGCGCCACCAACGCCGGCCGCGACAGCACCACATGTCCTCTGGAATCACCGCACTACAGGCACTTTATGAGGAGTCCCTGGTCAGAGGAGAAGCCCGGGAGCCGGGAAGCACAGCCGCCATCTTGGGTATGCCGTGAGGCCAAGATCTGCTGGGGCCACTCGCAGCCCACGGGTGCCACACACTCCATCTTAAAAGGAAGCACAGGGCTCAGGACAGACAAGTAAGCTGCATAGAAAGGTAGGTGCTCCTCGATGGCAACGAATTCAAGAGCAGATGACGGAGTGGTCCGGAGCATTTCCAAAGTGCGACCGCCATCTTGACACTCTTGGCCATGCCCCTATACCTCATATTTTTAACAGCAAAAATCTATACTGTCACCTCAGTTCTGCATTCATAAATTTTTTTCAGAATGTAGTATTTTATTAATAATATATACCATTCAGTTGCTCAAAATTCTTAGAATTCTTAGATGCCACTACTGAAGGTACATTCTCCACCTTAATAAGGCAACGAACTGTCCACCAAGGTCTCAGTTTTCACCTAACTCAGCAATATATCATTTGGCTCAGGGATTGTTTCTCAGACATAAAGGGGCAGATTTACAAGCACCCTGCACCACCAGTATGTCACTTTTCATGATGTACTGGTGGCACAGGGGGCTCCTCCATATTTACAAGGATAGGAAAAGTCACCCTGTGTAACTTTTCCTCTCCTTGTAAATATGGCCTCTTCACACGCAGCACTTTGCATTGAAGGGGTGTCCCTGGGTGTTGCTGTGGGTGTTCTCACGCAACACCCATGGAACAAGACACATCTCCAGGTTTACGATAAGTTGTAAATCTGGAGATGCGTCTGATTGCTATGCCATCCTAGAGGTGGCGTAGCGAGGCGCAACGAAGAGGAATGTTTTTATATCTCCTAATTTTTTCTCTTTCAATGCGAGCTGGATTCTACATCAGGCATTGAAAACGGAAAATGCCTGTAGTGATTGTCTTTGTGCAGAATGGTGCCCCTTCCTGCATAAAAACAATCACCCCACGAGGCAGGCATCTTTGCACCATGGTGCAAGGGTGCCTGCGCCATCGCATGGCTGCAGTTTGTGCACCAACCCAGGGGGAAGCCAAGAGATGCAACATATTCTTGTAAATATGTCGCATCCCTGTGCTTTGGAAGTGCTGCAGCGTGGCACCGCCAAAAAGGCTTGCGGTGCCTCGCTGCAGCACTTCCTTGTAGATCTGACCCATATTTTGTTTTATTTTTAGGAGTTTTAATAGCGAGAACTTGACACAGAGGTATCAGAGCTCTTTACTTGCGCACCAGTTGTGTTACAGACAGACACATTATTTTTGCTAGGGATGGGGACATGAAGTGAGTGGTCCATAATCACAGGAGGCGGAGCGTCAGCTGCCAAAACGTGAACCCAGTTCCAAAGCCTGGTGGTCGACCGCTCGAGGTTTAATCCTACATCCTCTCCTGAAGACATTGAAGCAAAGCATAATCAAGAAGAGGCTGAAGAAACTAATGGCAGCTCAGCATAAATCCATCACCTTTAAGACAAGACAATGGGGCATAATAATATGCAAAAAACCTTTATGAATCCTCCCAATATTTCCAGAAGCATTAATGACTTGAAAGGGGTATGTTGTCAACAAAAGTCCCCTTTGTTCACCATGAACTGATCCGTATCACTGCTCCTAGCTACAGACACATCATCTTTTCTTGATCTTATTCACTTTTTCCTATTACCATGTTTCTGCTCTGCTCCCTCATTATCTGACTCTAGTGCCTATCTACACTCTTCACCTTTCCAAGAATTATCTTTCCTTTCTGTTGTTTTCCTCTGCTTTTTAACCATCTCACCTGCCACCAGGGTCCACTTTCAACCCTGTCTTTCTGACAATTACTTACATCTAGCCCTTAGTGTTCTATCTCCATGGTGTCTTTATAGCTAACAATGAAAGTATGGGGACGCTACAAAGAAACTGATACAAGGGCAGGACTTTCTAAAATAGACATGTAACCTTTGACCCATTTGCAATGTCAAAAGTCGACAGTCACAGCTAAAAACAGAAAGTTTCTAGAATAATCCTGTCAAGCTCTGGTCTTTGCATTGATCTGAATCAGTGAATCTACCTGTACATACATGTTTATTTGTGTAAAGCAGTCCATGGTATACCGTCATTCAACCCAGAGGTATCACTATGCAGTTTAAAAACCCATCTTTGTTCTTTGTTAAAAAGAAAGTTTGCCACATCGCTGATGTGTGAAGGTAAATACTGTTTTTCTAATACTGTCCAGCAAAAGACTTCTGCTTTGTGGTCAAATTCCACAAAGTGTTTTGTCAATTTTGTGTTAGTCTTTATGCACCTAAAGGTGCTCTTGTGTTCTATCATGTGCAGCATGACTTTTCCAGTTGTCATTCCTACATATTGATTGTGACAAGGACGAGTGATTAAATAGATTAAATTATCACTATTACAGTTGGTAAAATGAGTCTGAACCCATGGTCTGTTAGTGCCTATGTCGATTGTTTTGGATTGACAGGTCTGTGGGCAGATGGTACAAGCAGAGAAAATGACCCTCAACTGCAGGTAGGTTCCATAATGTTCCCACGGGTCTAGTTTGCACTCCCCGAGGTCTGGTATGGACCAATCTGTCTCGAAGATAAATACTTCTTTTTAATGAAAAAAGTGGAAGGGAATATTATCACTACAGCTATTCAGAATTTTCCAACGTTTACAGACACATTTCTGTATCCCATTTGTCAAATTACTGAATGTGCTCACAAACGTCAGGCGTTCAATTGGAGGTTTTTCCAAAGGTGGTTCTATGAGTGCCTCTCAGTTGTTATTGGTAGCACATTTAAGAGAGCTTTTAACAAGCTTACTAGGATATTTCCTTGCTCTCAATTGATCAGCCAGATTATTAGCGTGTTCCTGGTATTTGCTAGGAATGGAACAGTTCCTTTGGACATGGAGGAATTGTCTATATGGCAGGTTGTCTCGCAAGGATTTTGGATGCTGGCTGTCATAGCATAATAACAAGTTCCGTGCCATAGGTTTGCGATACAACTCGCTTTCAAGTCCTGTGGGTGTGGAGAAAATAGAAAGTTCTAAAAATGCTAGCTTGCTCTTGTCTAGTTCTACTGTGAATTTCAAACATTCGTTTCTGGTGTTTAGCCACTGTTGAAATGCTAGAATAGAAGCGGGATTGCCTCGCCATACCACCAGAACATCATCGATATACCGCTTCCACAAGTGGATCGACTCGTGGAAGGGGTTATTGGAAGTCAAAACATGCTGTTGTTCAAAGGAATGTACATATAAATTCACCAAACTCTGTGAAAAACGCTGCCCATGCTCTTTCCCGAGATTTGCAAGTATAAAGTTTCCTCGTACCTGAAAAAATTCTCCTTCATGGCCAGTTGCGCACAGGCCATGATGAAGTGGACTGGTGTTCATGAATTCAGCTCTGTATCTGTCAACATTGCGCTGATAGTCTCTGAGGTCTCATCTTGTGGGATCGACGTATATAGAGACTCGACGTCGAAGGAGACTAGAAAGTCTCTCTCTGTGTCGAATTCGACTTGAGGCAAGAGGCGTAGTACATCTTTAGTATTTTGAAGATACGTAGGCATTTTCTTTACTATTGGCCTAAAAAAATAGTCTACAAAAGTAGACAATGGTTCTAAAATTGAACCTAGGCCAGATAATATAGGCCTACCTGGAGAAGGTCTTTGGGGTTTATGTATCTTCGGCAAACATTAGAAGTATGGCATCACTGGATGAAGAGTCTGAAGAAAGGCTGCCTCTTGGGTGGTAATTCATCCTTCTCTGGTAACTATTACCATGTCGACGATGACTTGCTGGATTCTATCTGTAGGGTCTTCCTTCAGCAGACCATAAAACTTTCTATCGGACAGCTGGCGCAGGCATTCAGTATGATCCACAAGCTTGATAGTTATCCCGGTGTCCTCTGATAGAGTCCGTACGGCTGTCTGTTCTGTCTTTGGTAAATTAGTGTAGGTGCATTTCTTGTTTTTACATAGTTGACTAATATCTTCTTGGACCGCTCTCTTAAAGGTCAGCACCTGAGGTGGAACAACATTGGAGGAAGGTTTGAAAGTAGAACTTTTTTTAAGCCCAGTGTTCCAATCTTCCAAGGGACTCTCTTTTTTATCCTTGAAAAAGTAAGAGACTAATCTTCCAAAAAAACTGAGATAGTTTGCACTGGACCTGGAAGTCGTCTCCACGAAATGTTGCCACGAACCCCAAACCTCTGTTTAGAACTGATTCCTCTTCAGACGTTAAGGTTCTTTTGCTACAGTTGACTACTAAGTTGCTTCCGCACTGGTATCTGGCTGTTGTGGAGTCTTCTTCGCTTGACTCTGTGTGCCCATCTGTTGCACCGGTGATTGGTTCCAATGCAGCTGAGTTTGTGGATTTCTCTGTTTCCTATTTTCCTGAGAGCAATTTTAACTTATCAGATTAATTCTGTGATTGACGTGCAGAACGGTGCAGGCAGTGTGAATGACATTCATAGGTAATACCGGTCTCACTGATTCGTGTTATAGAATTGTGTGGAGACCTCAAGGTGCTGGATAGTTTATTGAGCTGTCTGCTTTCTTCTGTGCACTTGGTGCGGTGTTGGCGTGAATGATACATATTATGAACTACGACTTCTTAGTGTAATGACATCATGTTGTTGTTCAATGTGCGGAACGCTGTAAACCGCATATATAGAGTTCCATTCTAGCCCAAAATATATAATAGACAGATTATAAATGAATCGATTAGAATGAATGTAATACTTATGATGAATTTTAAAAAAAGCTGTAAACAGGCTATTTGGCAGTCAAATCAAAAAACGTCACCTTCCGCCTTAAGTGAAGTCATTTGGTAGTCTTCAGTGACACACAATGCCAGCGCCTAATGCTCCGAGATCTGCTCCAGCTGGCGGCGTCCTTATGATATAAAAATCATTTGCTCCCCCTGACCGTCACCTCCACCGACAGCTCAGGCACAGCTTGGGTCAACGACGGAGAGGTAAAGAGCAAGGGCAGAAATTTTTCATTGTTTATTCGAAGGGTAGAGTGCCGCCCGTCCTTTTGCCCTCTTGTTTCCAGTGACTTTCCCTGTGCGCGCAGATGCAGCACCTCACAATGCACCGATGTATGTATGCGTGTAAGTTTAGAATGCTGCATTTCCTTCCCCCTTCCTTCCCGCTTTCGGTCCGCATGACTTTAGATGTAACAAAATATGTAAAATAGCACTCTCTAGAAACAGCGCTCATACTATAAGTATTTTGTGCATTTCAACAAAAATTATCAAAATAACATAATTATCATAACTTTTGACATGCTGTAAGGTTACCATTGAATAATCCCAGAGACGACGTCCGAAGGGATCTAACTTCAGTAGACCTTTGAGCCTCTTATTACTGCAGGAAGGAAAAAACAGGGGGAACCCTACTCACTCAGGAACCAGGGCATATACTTTATATAGAAAACACCGGTTCCAGTGGAGTCATATATTTACTTGCATTAGTCAACATAAAGGATATTAGCAATATCAATATGAGGGTTAATGGGGATGCTAGAGAGAGAGAGAAAGCTCATGACACCAGGCTTGTATGACAATTAGATTTGTATTATTTTTTCAAAAGTAATAACATATCAAAAATAAAAAATTAACTATTAACAGTGCGAAGTGTCCGAAGTGTATCTGAAGAACCAAAGTACAGTTAAGTGACAGTAGGTGAAGATATTTACAAGGTTTCTAAACAATTATATTCTCAAGAAAAGCGACCATTCTTGTGATGTGGACAGTACAGTGTTACAGCGACTTTATACAATTATAAGCGCTGTCTGAGTTGTTCGCTTCCATAAATCGTCAATGGCGTTTCGACCCGACTGAGGATAAGGGGTCTCGTCTGGACTAAGAGTGTGGGGGACATCTAAGGGAGAAGAACAAGAGGTGTTGTGAGGACTAAACCACGTACTGATAAAGGATAAATATATGGAAGGCTCGAAGGAAGTAAGTACCTGAGTTTCACAATGCTCAATCATGTGTGGTGAGGTGTGCCAACCTTGTATGTGAAAAACCAGAGAGTAAAAGTGATTACTCACAGTGAACCCAGCCGGGTTCTGTACAGCGTTGCAGAGCTGAGGGGGAGACAAGAAGGCAAGATAATGAGATGGGGAACAATGTGAAATAAAAAGAGTCTGGAAGAGCAGTTGACCGGTTGTTTTACTTACCACTGGCGGTGGTGAGTGAGCAACTGATAGGGAGATCAAGGATTCGTGGGAATGTTGGTCTTGGTGAGGAGCCCACCAGGGGCGGTGAAATGTTTGGGTGGGTAACCGACTGGATAGTCGTTGTTTCACTCACTCGCTAGATGAAGTGCGCGGCCCATGATGGGGCAGTAGAAACCAAGGATGATGCCTGGGAAAAAGGAGTTTAAGGTATCAGATCCGGTGTGCGGCACGGGACAGGCTGCTTGAGTATGGATTAGCGCACTTGTACGGTGTACACGAGGTAAATACGTGTAGCCTGTATTATGTGCGCAGGGAAAAAAGAAGAGAGCTGCACGTTCCGTCAATATGAGTGTCAGGCATAGCGGAAATGGATGCATGGTACTACACCTGGCTTAGGGGGCCAGCGAAGGCAGAGTGATGCAGGTGAAGGGGATATGGAGGGCCAATCTACAGGAATGTGCCCTATGCTGTTGTCGTACAATTGGGAATGTGCGCTGGTACAATAAATAAATGAAACAACAAAAACAAATTGGGACAACGGTCCCCCCTCCTTAACCCAACCTCCCCCCCCTCCCTATACTTCGGGAATAGAAGTATCTTTCACCCTAACAGTGCAAACTGGTTGTATGGCATTACAACGCGGGCTTTTACCCTGCGTGCCATTACAACGCTGTTTTTACAACGCAAGTCGTTACAACGACTTGCGCTGTAAGCGCTGGATAGTGGAATAGTTTAATTTTCTATTCCAACTTTAGCCCACGTTACAGTAGGGAAGTTGTTGGAATAGAAAATGTAACTATTCCCTATCCAACAGCGCCCCCAGCGCAAGTCGTTGTAACGACTTGCATTGTAATAGCAGCGTTGTAATAGCAGCTGGGGGTAATGACCGCGTTGTTATGGCTGTTTACCGTGCAATGGAGTAGCATGGAGGACCCCTCCGCATAATAGGATGTGCATGACAGTGTTCATCAGGAGAGAAAGTTATTAAGTGGCGAAGGGGCAGTCCCCATTCGTCGAGGCAGCTGCGTCTGGAATCCAGACGCGGGATCAAGTAGGGCATGTGAGAAGCATTGGGCTGTGAGAAAGATCTATATCCAGGAGATCCAACAGCAGTGGGCGAGGCACCCCCAGGGTCTGAGCAGGCCAAGGAGCCAGAGCGCTGAAACACAAGGCGGTCCCCAGAGTGCACCCCAGATGCTAACGAGTGAGTGGGGCCCAACGGCAAGTCTGTCAAGCTCGTCTCTGGCCCCGTCACCTGCGTGATCTATTCTGTTGTGGCTGAGGGGCCGGAGCAGGTCGACCGACACCATCATCGCCAGCCGCAGGAAACAAAGTTTTATTCTGCAACACGACTCACAGGCGAGCTGGGAAGAGGAGCCTGTATTGAATATTGAGAGCACACAATTTCTGCTTGACATCCCCGAATAAGTGGTGTTGACCCTGTACCTCACAGGTGTAGTCCGGGAAAATCATAATCATCTGTTTTTCATACTTAAGGTGCTGTTGCTTCACTCAACACAGAGTCTCTGTCTTTAAAGTTGAGGATCCGCATTATGATCGGCCGGATGGGGCGCTCTTGGCAACCTGGATGCCAGTGAGCGATGTGCTCATTCAATCACAAAACATGAGGAGAGGGAACCCTCGGGCTTCCATGAGGACAGCCAGCACTTCACGAAGTCCCGCGCCCATCCCTGCTCCACTCCCTGCAGAAATCACACTAGGAGGAGGTTATTATGACGGGACCTGTTCTCAGCATCCTCGGCCCACCGGTGATGGTCCTGGGTGTGGGATTGGAGGCAGACGACCTGTTCCTTGAGTTGCTGGATCTCATCTTCCACGGTGGAGATATGGAATTCAGTTTCTTTGATCTGTGCTGTGGCGTTATGGAGGTCCTGCCGGATGAGGGTCACGTTGACCTAGACTTCAGCTATCTTACCCTCCATGGAAGTCTCAGAGGTCTGGATGGTTTGGAGGATAGTGGACAAGTCTGCAGGAGGACTTCTCTGTCCACGGTTCTCCCAACCACCCGGGGAGTCTGTGGTTGTGAAGCTGTCCATCTTTGTTTGGGTGGCGAGGGTCGTTGGCACCCTATTTGTTCCTATGACTGTCATCCGGCAAGGCAAGAGGTCCAGGTGTGAGTCAGGTTTGCAGGTGGGGGGGCCAGAGATCAAGGGCCCTACCCCACAGCATCCCGCCATCTGGCTGACGGCCAAACCCTCCACCTGCAGGCCCCTGTCATGCTCCCAGGAGGAATGCAAGTGCGTCAGTGTACACAGATGTGCCGAGGTCCGCACCACAGTTCAGAGGCCGGGCCAGTGAAGAAGAGGGACAAGGCACAGCTCGCAGGATGTGTAGGGAGAGGGACAGCCAGGAAAGGGGGGGAAGAGCAAAGTAATCCCTCGCTGCTGCCGCCCAACACGAAGGCTGACACCCTTCTCAGGGGCTCCGTCCAGCAGAGCGGCAGCGTTCGCCAAAAGGAGGCCAGCCCCTCACACCACACTGTTGCCTTACCAGCAGCCGAGGCTCTCCCAGACACTACTGGTAGAGCAGGAGCGCAAGAGCCCAAGGGCTGCTTCAACCAACAGTACCACGAGACCAAGAAGTGGAGCCGCAGAGGCCTAGGGACCCAGAAGGAGGGGGGAAAGCACTCACCGCCACCCGACTGACGGTCGGAACCCCCACCACACAGGGCCAAAAAGGGGGCCCTCAAGCTCCTCACCTAAAATCGCCTCCAAGCTATGCACTATCCCCCAATGTGCAGCCGTCACTTGGGAGAGCAGCTGCAAGCTCCAACAGAACCCCTGGTGGTGGCAATTCGGGTCCGACAGAGGTGTGGGAAAGGGGCCCACAGGAGGGAAGCACTAGCCCTCACCACTGCCGTCTGCCGAACAACCAAGGCTGCTGGCTTACCAGGCATTCGGAAACGGTCCAGGTTACTGCTCCAGCAGCTCCCAGATGCCCTCAGCGAGGTAGGGCAGCGTGGATGCGCTGGGAGGGACAACACCCTCCTTTCCTTGCTGCCGACCGCAGGCGATCACCCACCGGGCCTCAGTCGTGGCAGCTAAAAAACGGTGAAGGATCAAGCCCTGATCTGTTGACTGGGTAGGAGTGTTCTGATTAACTCAGATACTCTGTCCATCACCACTCCCTTTTTGTAATCAGTCGTGGCAGCAGCATCGCAGCTCAAGATCCATCTCGGAGACCTGGCGGGAAGGATCCTGAGGGTCCCTCTGCAGCCCTTGTCCAGCCGGGCATACACCACCAGTGGGAGGAGAAAAACAGCGCCACCAACGCCGGCCGCGACAGCACCACATGTCCTCTGGAATCACCGCACTACAGGCACTTTATGAGGAGTCCCTGGTCAGAGGAGAAGCCCGGGAGCCGGGAAGCACAGCCGCCATCTTGGGTATGCCGTGAGGCCAAGATCTGCTGGGGCCACTCGCAGCCCAAGGGTGCCACACACTCCATCTTAAAAGGAAGCACAGGGCTCAGGACAGACAAGTAAGCTGCATAGAAAGGTAGGTGCTCCTCGATGGCAACGAATTCAAGAGCAGATGACGGAGTGGTCCGGAGCATTTCCAAAGTGCGACCGCCATCTTGACACTCTTGGCCATGCCCCTATACCTCATATTTTTAACAGAAAAAATCTATACTGTCACCTCAGTTCTGCATTCATAAATTTTTTTCAGAATGTAGTATTTTATTAATAATATATACCATTCAGTTGCTCAAAATTCTTAGAATTCTTAGATGCCACTACTGAAGGTACATTCTCCACCTTAATAAGGCAACGAACTGTCCACCAAGGTCTCAGTTTTCACCTAACTCAGCAATATATCATTTGGCTCAGGGATTGTTTCTCAGACATAAAGGGGCAGATTTACAAGCACCCTGCACCACCAGTATGTCACTTTTCATGATGTACTGGTGGCACAGGGGGCTCCTCCATATTTACAAGGATAGGAAAAGTCACCCTGTGTAACTTTTCCTCTCCTTGTAAATACGGCCTCTTCACACGCAGCACTTTGCATTGAAGGGGTGTCCCTGGGTGTTGCTGTGGGTGTTCTCACGCAACACCCATGGAACAAGACACATCTCCAGGTTTACGATAAGTTGTAAATCTGGAGATGCGTCTGAATGCTATGCCATCCTAGAGGTGGCGTAGCGAGGCGCAACGAAGAGGAATGTTTTTATATCTCCTAATTTTTTCTCTTTCAATGCGAGCTGGATTCTACATCAGGCATTGAAAACGGAAAATGCCTGTAGTGATTGTCTTTGTGCAGAATGGTGCCCCTTCCTGCATAAAAACAATCACCCCACGAGGCAGGCATCTTTGCACCATGGTGCAAGGGTGCCTGCGCCATCGCATGGCTGCAGTTTGTGCACCAACCCAGGGGGAAGCCAAGAGATGCAACATATTCTTGTAAATATGTCGCATCCCTGTGCTTTGGAAGTGCTGCAGCGTGGCACCGCCAAAAAGGCTTGCGGTGCCTCGCTGCAGCACTTCCTTGTAGATCTGACCCATATTTTGTTTTATTTTTAGGAGTTTTAATAGCGAGAACTTGACACAGAGGTATCAGAGCTCTTTACTTGCGCACCAGTTGTGTTACAGACAGACACATTATTTTTGCTAGGGATGGGGACATGAAGTGAGTGGTCCATAATCACAGGAGGTGGAGCGTCAGCTGCCAAAACGTGAACCCAGTTCCAAAGCCTGGTGGTCGACCGCTCCAGGTTTAATCCTACATCCTCTCCTGAAGACATTGAAGCAAAGCATAATCAAGAAGAGACTGAAGAAACTAATGGCAGCTCAGCATAAATCCATCACCTTTAAGACAAGACAATGGGGCATAATAATATGCAAAAAACCTTTATGAATCCTCCCAATATTTCCAGAAGCATTAATGACTTGAAAGGGGTATGTTGTCAACAAAAGTCCCCTTTGTTCACCATGAACTGATCCGTATCACTGCTCCTAGCTACAGACACATCATCTTTTCTTGATCTTATTCACTTTTTCCTATTACCATGTTTCTGCTCTGCTCCCTCATTATCTGACTCTAGTGCCTATCTACACTCTTCACCTTTCCAAGAATTATCTTTCCTTTCTGTTGTTTTCCTCTGCTTTTTAACCATCTCACCTGCCACCAGGGTCCACTTTCAACCCTGTCTTTCTGACTTGTTTTGCATTGAAAGTGCTAATTTGTTAATACATTAAGCAGTTTGAAGAATCCACACAAAATTCCCCAAGCAGTTAATGGTTTTAACTTACTGTTGGATATATCAAGTTTTAAGTAGAGGCGTGTGAAACTTTTGTGATTTGCTGTGGTAAATCTATTGCAAAAATAAGAAAAATTATGCAAAATGCATCATGCACTCAAACATTACCTGTTTGGGTAAAAATCCAGCTCTAAAATGTAATATCAAGTTGATTTCTGGTTGCTCATGTATAAAACGCCGCTGCTTGCATTCAGATTTGTAGTTTTTCACTAAATATTACCCAAGAGTGCGCTCAGGTAAAAAAAGTACCTAAAATATTTGTTAACCACCCATGCATGTAAAAAGGAACTGCTGCTCACATTAAAAAAATGCAGCTTGTATTCAGATTTGTAGTTTTACAAAAATTACCCGAAAGTTAAAAAGTCAACCTGAAATGCTACTTCCATTAAAAAAAATTGCCCAAACGCTACAGCTCACTTTAACATTTCTCTTCGAAATTATGCTATGTGGCTTACTGGCGTAAGTTTGGCAATTTTGCATACATTTTGCACAATTTGCACAATATTTACAAAATGATGCCAATTATGACAGCATAATAAGAATTTCACCAAGGCCTATTTATAACAGATATTTGGGGAAGAAAAAAATAAATGGGAGGGCAATTAGAGTTTCATTCACTAAAATCTTTAGTGTTGGTCAATTGAATAGCATGAAATTTGCAGCGAGTAAATTAAGACCGAGGCACGGATACTTTGGCACTCAGATGTAGATGGTTAATAATCCATATTTGTAAAACAGGAACATTTCACCCCTTAATGTTTCAAGGTGCTTGGTGCTGTCAAGGAAATTAAGGGGCATATTATCAAGGGGCTTTATCTCCGCTTTTTTGGCTTTAAAAGCCAAGAAAGCAGAGATAAAATTATCTCCCTATTACCAAGCTGTCGCTAACACCAGTTAGCGACAGCTAATAGGAGATAGTGACCATCTTGGGCCCCGCTTTGCATGTCAGTGATATTTATCACTAATGACATGCAAAGTGGGCGTGCCAAGATGTTAGCGACTGAAAACAGTCGCTAACATCGCTATCTCCTATTACCAACTTTTGGAGATATTAGCGCTAAGCGCGAATATCTCAAAAAGCTAACACTTGCCCAGGAGCAGTTCTTAGCCATGTTATCCAATGGGAGGTGGATAACATGGCTAAGAGCATTTGCTCGATAATGCATGAATATCGCTGACTTTTCAGCGATATTCATGCATTGCGACAGTTTTTTATCGCATTTGCGATAAACCTTGCTAATAGCAAGGTTTATCTGCGATAAAAATCGCCGATTTGCGGCGATAATTTTTGTCTCTAAACAAGTTAGAGACAAAAATTATCTCTATTGGTTGGTAATATGCCCCTAAGTGAGCTATTGCCCAGAGTCACATGGTGCTGAGCTGCGCTGCCACCGTCGATCCAACTGTGAGCCCAGTGCTCCGGGGTCAGTCGATATGGCTGCTGCGCCACACCAGTTAGACCGAGCTTCTGGACTGGGGCTGTACACTACGTGGAATGACTATATGGCAGTGTTAGAAATTTGGGGGCATATTATCAAGGGATTCATCTCCGCTTTTTTGGCTTTAAAAGCCAAGAAAGCGGAGATAAAATTATCTCCCTATTACCTAGCTGTCGCTAACATCACTAATGACATGCAAAGTGGGCGTGCCAAGATGTTAGCGACTGGAAACAGTCGCTAACATCGCTATCTCCTATTACCAACTTTTGGAGATATTCGCGCAAAGCGCGAATATCTCCAAAAGCTAACACCTGCTCTGAGCAGTTCTTAGCCATGTTATCCAATGGGAGGTGGATAACATGGCTATGAGCATTCGCTCGGTAATGCATGAATATCGCTGACTTTAGAGATAAACCTTGCTAATAGCAAGGTTTATCTGCGGTAAAAATCATCGCAGCTCGGCGATAATTTTTTATCACTAACCAAGCAATAGTGATAATTATCGTTATTGCTTGGTAATATGCCCCTTGATTCCTGGTTGGCTGAGGTAGGGCCCTGGCCAGGTAGGAACCACCACTCTAGTCAGTGTAAGCTAGCCACACAGTAAAAGTGATCTTTGCTCATGCTTTGTTAGCTTGGCACAGAGCAGTCATGCTTATCTAAATAGGCAGGGGCAGATTTATGAGGCCCTTGCGCCACGTTTACGCCGCTGTTGCGTCACGCAAGGCGGCGTAAACGTGGCGCATCCCTACGAACGATTTACAACGTGACGCATCTAGGCAGATGCGTCACGTTGTAAAGCCCTGCGCCGCTTGTGGGCGTTCTGGCGCAGGGTGGGCGTTCCGGGGCAGGTGCGCCTCGCAAAAGTGGCTGAGTGAAATCTAAAAGATTTCACTCAGTCACTTTCAGGCCAATGCTGCGTCAAAAGCCTGCGCCTGCTTGAAGCAGGTGTAGGTCTTGATGCAGCATTGGTCAGATAGGGATCCCCCGAGCCTTGCTGGAGCTGCATCGCGCTTGCGACGCAACTCCAGCAATGCGCCGCCTTTACGGCACAGATGCGTCACGCATGGATGTATGATGTTACAACGCGATCAAAATGATCGCGGTACATCACAACGCATCTTTTACAACGCAAGTCGTTACCACGACTTGCGCTGTAGGGTGCTGGACTTAGGAATAGTAAGATTTACTATTCCAACTCCAGCCTACGTACAGTAGGGAAGGTGATGGAATAGTAAATCTACTATTCATTAGTCTCGAGTGCCCTCCAGCGCAAGTCGTGGTAACGACTTGCGTTGTTAAAGATGCGTCGTAATGGCACCGTGGTGTTTTGACCGCGTTGTGAAGGATGTTTACCGTCACGCATATGTGCCGTTTTTGCCACATGGTGCGCCGCATTGTAAATGCGGCACACCATGGGTGGTGGAGCTGTGGCGCACTGTGGCGCACATTAACTGGCGCATCCCTGGGGATGCGCCAGTTAACATAAATCTGCCCCGCAATATGTAAAGTATTTGCGCAGCACACACACACACACAGTAACACAATGAATACACCACAAAATATTCCACATGGGTTTAGGAAAATAGAGTATCTGTATCTGAGCAAAATAGGACCTAAATGACAGAAATCCAATCAGTAGAAGTTGAGATATGCATTTTTGAAGACCCATGCAGTGCCCACTGAGAAAGTACCTTCAGTGGAGCAAAGCGTTGATGCTGAGGGCTCGATGCTTCATCCTTTTCCATGCAGTCTGGTCAATGACTTGTCGCCTCGCTGAAGCAAGGGCAATGTGTCATCATCACGCCACGTAGAGCCCATTATACAGCTGTGCAGGCTTTAGAATCTCTGTTGTCCAACAGCCTCTACATTGGCGTGAAATGGCATTGTATCAGTTAGAGTGGTGCAGAGGTAAGAATGCACTGATTTTGACAAAAACAGCTGCAGAACCCATTTCGGAGTCCCAGTAGATGGCGAGGGCACCTCAGGCAAGAGTACAACTTACACAAGTCAGAGTTCAACAGCACCACAGGTTTGCAAGAAGTCTTTTGGGACCCTGAGACTCCGGAAAATAGGAGGCAAGGCAGCAAGCCCTTGGAGATCACTTGGAGGGAAGACAAAGCCCAGCTCTCTACTTCAGTAGAGTCAGGGAGCAGCAGGGAAACAAGCCAAAAAAGTAGTTCTTCCAGAAAAGTAGTCCAGTTGCAGCACAGCAGTCCTCCTGACAGAGGTTTAGCTCAAGATCAAGAAGTGTCTGATTTTAGGGGGTCAGAGACTCAGTACTTAAACCCAAAAGAGCCTTTGATGTAGGGGTGACTACAAAGCAGCTCTCTGAAGTGCACAAAGATCCCTTTCAACCCAGTCCTGTCTGCCAGGCTATCTGTGGGGGGCAAATCAGTGCTCTGTGTGGACAATATACTACTCATTGAAGTGTAAGTGTCAGCCCCTCTGAGGTATTCTGGTATCCTGCTTATGTTTAGTATGCCATTTTCCACCACATGTTCAGCCAGTGAAATGTTACTGTGATGATGGATTATGGAATGTTGGGAGTCTGTCAAGGAAAGCCACAGTTGAGAATGGGCTGAGTAGCATGCTGGCTGCCCCTGGTGGGGCTAGTTCAGGACCTGTACTGGACTTATCTATCTGATCTACATATCCTGTACCCATCTACAATAAATCATCCTAAACTACATCAACCTGTCTGGAATTGATTGCTACACCCTCCCTTTCCTCCCTGCCTAGGAAAAGCCATCAGAATGATGACGAATGCAGATGAGTGCTCAGAATGCAGATGAACCTCACCTTCCTGTGTTTATGGCTATCTCTAAGGAATGCACAAAGTTTAGTTGTCACACACCCCAGATGTAATTGGATAAATGCAAAAATAGAAGAAGGTAGGCTAAATGTTTCGGGTGACCTATCAGAGAGGGCCATTTTCCAATAGGCAGGTCCTGCACAGAGGGATTGGGTGGCCGTGGCATATTGAGAATAAACCCTGGTCCTGTAGTCAAACCCTCCAGTACAGAGTCACAGCACGTTTGGAGCTCTGACTGGGCCTGGGCCTGGCTAAAGGATGTGTGAAGTGGGATGAAACGAAATAAATCATAAAATAATTGAATTAACTGAAAAAACACATATAAACGTGAGTTTTGGTTCTGGCTCATTTTCGTCTAACCACTGAATTTGGCCAGTTATGGTTAACAACTGAAGTAACACATTAAATAACTTGAGCCATCCTTCATGTCAGTACACCAACTAGGCAAAGGTATAGAAATAAACAAAAAAGCAATCTAAAGAAAAACATGTCACCATGTCTGGTGGCTTGATTTATGGCATGCATTGTGTACATTGTTAAACATAATTGGAGAATATTAGGACTCAGTAACTTGTCAATGGCTTATGACCGAATGTTTGGGTCAAACTTTAAGAAATTGAAGTATTACTTGAGGGGGGAACCAACCTCAAATAAAAATCACAACTGTCAGGCAGACGAATGTCCACTTTCTAAAAGTGTCATTTCTACAACAGTAATGTTAAATTCAACTTCACCAGTAAAGAGGATTTATCATTACCATTCCAAATATATAAAACCAGAAAAAGTTACTACTCAAGAATTGCAGCTTGAAAGTTTATGAAGGAATCCCCAATGCCAGCCGAGAGGAGTAGGGCTCACAGTAGTAGTAGAATGTTTGGGTCAAACTGTAAGAAATTGGAGTATTAGTTGAGGGGGGAACCAACCTCAAATAAAAATCACAGTCTGTCAGGCACTTAGAGCAGTAAAGTGCAGACGAATGTCCACTTACTAAAAGCGTCATTTCTACAACAGTAATGTTAAATTCAACTTCACCAGTAAGGAGGATTTATCATTACCATTCCAAATATATGAAACCAGAAAAAGTTACTCCTCACGAATTGCAGCTTGAAAGTATATTAAGGAATCCCCAATGCCAGACGAGAGGAGTAGGGCTCACAGTAGTGAAAAACAAAATAGGCAATGTGTCATTACCAGGGCATGCAACACAGAAAGATACATGTCCTACCGTTTACTTGCATCACACCCTGACTGCAGGGTTACTTAGGGCCTACCTTAGGGATTACTTATATGTAATAAAAGGGGAGTGTAAGACTTACCAGTACAACAAATATGATACTTAGGGCCAGATGTAGGAGCCCTAATACCGGTCGGAAACGGCTGATTTCGGCCGTTTCCGACCGGTATTAGGGTTTTCAGATGTAGGGGGCTTAAAATTACAGAATCGGTATATTTACCGATTCGGTAAAATTACTGATTCGGTAAATTACCGAATCGGTAAATATACCGATTCTGTAATTACAAATGTAGGTGGCACACTTTACAGTGCCACAGGCCCTTAAGAGTCGGTATTTTACCACACAATCCTATTGTGTGGTAAAATACCGAATTCAGGTGTGCATGAACATCTGTGCATGCACACCTGTGCAATGTGACACACAGACATGCCCTTAGGGCATGTATGTGTGCCACATGGCACACAAGCCTGTACTTGGGGTGCTAGAGGGTGTCAAAGTGACACCCCCTGCACCCTTGCAGGATTCGGTATTTACCGATTCTGTAAATACAGAATCGGTATTTCCCATTGATTCCTATGGGCTTCAAAGCCCATAGGAATCAATGGGAAATACTGATTCTGTATTTACAGAATCGGTAAATACCGAATTTTACAGATTCGGTAATTCGGATTTTAAAATTACCTACATCTGCCCCCTTCCCATTTACAGACTCTTAAATACCGAATCGGTAAAATTCGGTATTTAAGAGTCTGTAAATGGGAATTACCTACAGCTAGCCCTTAGTTATACACCAATGTATTTATGTTTAGTGGAGAAGCACACTATGTGGAAAAACAGGGGCCCCTGCCTTAAAGGATAAACCCTAGCAAGGAAATTACACTTGTTTAGAAAAAGAGAAGTTAGCACCGGGTTATGTGCACATATTTACATCATACTAGTGAACGCTAAAAAAATAAAGTCAATGCCTAGGTGAATTTAATAAGAAAATATTTTTCTTTTATTTTATTTTAATTATAAACTGTATTCCCATATTTGAATCAATTAGTATCTGATTGGAAGGTTATTTACATGTGTATGATACAGTTAGTGCTTTACAATTCAAAAACAATTTGCAGATAAACTATTTCAAATAATACAGAATTAATTCCCCTTCAACGCGTTTCGGCGGTTGGCCTTCCTCAGGAATTCTGTATGTACTGGTTGATACTACAAAAAGAGAATCATATTTACAATTAATTTTACACCCTTTGACCCTAAAAAATCAGCGTTCATATAGTTATATTGTTATAACAACTACAAATCTGCAATCCATTCTTAGTGTAGACGGACCATTTAGTCACCATTAGGTTATTGCTCAGTCTTACGAATTCTATTAATATTTAATACTTTCTATTCAGCCCCTTTCTGTACATTTATATACATTACTTCTCTCATTACATTCTGTACAAATTTACACTATATACAATTTTTTTTAATTAAAACAAAGTCACAGTTGAACAAAAATACGACTGTAGTGATTCTAAAGTAGGATCTGGATTACAATTCTGCAGATAACCCGACTGTTAGAACAGGTGGAAAAAGATGGGCGACCCTCTATGATTTAAGAGAGAGGGAGAGAGGCAGGTTGCATCACTACCAATCCCTTAGCCAAGTGGTGGCAACAAAACCCAATCTGATCTAAACCTATACACTCATAACAAGGATGTAACTTTCTGCATCAATCTGTACCTTTTGGCAAGGCTGGAGGAAGCCTTGATTGATATCTGTTCCCGGAAACTTTCGATGATCTTCTAATTAGTAGGTGCTTTTTAGCGATTGCTGGATAATGTGCAGGAAACAAAACGTAGTATGTGACAACCGAATCAGAATGGCTCAATAACAAGTCCTAATCCTCTAGAGATAATTGCAAGAAAGCTATGCATACCTGAGGCCACCTGGATCAGTGCCCAGTGAATTGGTGGATCGAGGTTGCAGTCCCCAATTGATTATACAACCAATATCACTCTATTGTGCATCGCAGGAAAGATGTAGATTCCCAGGTGGATGGACGGGGCTGCCGTAATCTATAAACCCAAAAGGTGCCAATGGTAAGTCGATGGTGGTTATACTAATGTATTGTTCTATTGCTAGGTGCTGCTGTTAATTAAATAAAAAAGACAAAGATTCCTTGAATTTGTTGGTTATAACTTAAATATATGCCAAGGGAGGATCGAATCTTATCCATGTACTAAGCCCCCACTGTTTTTTAACCTGGCAGAGATAATAGCAAATATGTGCCAAGTGCGGTTCAAATAATATACGTGTATAAAGCCCCCACTATTCTTTGGCCTGGCGAAGATAGTAGCAAAGAGGGCCATGTCATGATACTACGGTAGACACTGACTTAGTCCTGTGCCCCTTAATAATAAATTATTTCTCCGTTTACACAACTTCAGTTGTTGCATATGTTCCTAGCTGCGCGATGCAAGCGATGCAGAGCAGAGTGCCTATGCAGCGACGCGATGGTAACAACCCATGCAGTCCAAGCACATTCGTGCCATTTAAATGCGTCGGTTCTAACTAGAGAAGCTAACGGTTGGAGTTAAGCTCTTGTCCGTGTATTGGAGGTACGATGTTTACCTGCTTCCCCCCCCAAATTTAAACGGTCTACACCCGAATATGCGTGGCATCTGTACTTACTGCTAATCCCGATGTGGTCCGTCCGCACGATAGTCTCCTGGATAGTGTTAACCCACGCTCAGGTTCCGGGTCTCCTTAAATGTGGCCATACATGACGAACCTAACGAGCCATCTCGCGATATATTGTGAGATGGAGTGCCCCACAATTTCTAACGGTGGAGCTGTGTAAAGGTGGACGCCATCTTAAGATGATCAAACGGCCATTCAATATTACCCAACCTGTGTAATACGGTTATGGTTCTAATCGAGCGACAGCTAATTATATCAATTAGTCACCACTATTTCCTAAATTTAAATTACCTATATTTTTAAATAAAATGTATTTACATTTTATTTGTGCGCTGTATATCAGGGAGGGCATTAACTATACAGCGCGCCACCCGTTGTTCAATATATCTAAGCTAGATAGGGATAATTCCTGCATGTTGATTGTGAGCCTATTTTTAACTCGACATTATGCAACGCGTATACGGGTAGGTTGTGCTATTTGTCTCCAGACCCAGGACCTAACGGGGCTCAGTGGAGCGGACACCGCATGTGCGGGCGCCATCTTGAGACGGGGTGTTTTTATGAAATATGAGAATGGGGACTGATAACTACTAGAGATCTATCTCACAGGACTCAGCCAATTAGTATCACCGTGTAGGGGTTAAACCGGGGTGGCATAGTATTATAAATTTTAAACCCAGACATAAAACAGTCGAAAATATGCAAAATTGTCATGATCCCAAGTTAGAAAAACTGTACATAGTTCACGGTATACCTACTCTTCTACATCATTTGGACTTGCTGGGACTAATTATGTTATTGCTTGCTCCCACGGAATGTCCATGTTCAATCCATCAGTGGCTGTCCCCAAAATAAAAATCCAGTATACCTCTCTCATTTTTCTGATTTTATCTATATCAGATCCTATTTTGTGGTGTATCCTTTCTAAAATGTACCAAGACATATTATCATGAGTATGGTTATTCTCTACATAGTGAGATACCATCGGTGCTGTCAATTTTTTGGTACGGATCGCTGACCTGTGTTCTGTTAGTCTGACATTCAATGCTCGGCCAGTTTGTCCAACATACCCCTTTTGGCAAGGGCAGATTATTAAATAAATTACGTTGGTACTTTTGCAATTATTAAGATCTGCCGGTCTAATTAAATGTTTGTTGAACTTCAAAGTGGGGCCTTGAATCACTGTGGTGCAAGATTTACAGTTTAAACAGCTGTATGTGCCTTGCACTGGTTCTAGATTCACCAGTGATTGTTGATTACTTAATGTTTTCGATGTCATGCGTGATCTAACAATGTGGTCTTTTAAGGACTTATTTCGTTTATAAGCGAACATGGGTTTTGGTAAATGGTCCTCTTTTTCCACATTCACATTCAAAATATGCCAATTGGCACATATGGTCTGTCGAATTCTTTCATTGAGCATTGAATGTTTGGTAATGAACACTAGGTTAGGAGTATCTTTATTCACTTTAGGTTCCAAGAGGTGCTGTCTATCATAAAAGCGCGCCCGCTTATATGAATCCCGTACGATTTTTTTGGGGTAACCTCGTGCTAAAAATTTGGATTTCATCATAACTGAATTGTTATCATAGTCTAAGACACTGGTACAATTGCGTCTTAGACGTAAAAATTCCCCAAATGGGACGCTGTTCTTTTGGATTGCAGGATGGTAACTATCGTAATGTAGTAATGTGTTCCTGGCCGTGGGTTTAACAAATAAATCCACGGCCAGGGTTCCATCACGGTGTTTGATCAAAACATCTAGGTATTCCACTTGGGAATTGTCCACATGATGAGTAAATCTGATATTCTGATCACAAAGATTTATCCATAGAAGGAACTGATCCAGATTGTCTTCATTATCTATCCAAATGAAGAAGACGTCGTCTATGTACCGTGACCAGGAGGTCACGGATTCATAGAACGGCGCTGCCTCATTGAATATGTTTTGTTCTTCGAATCTGGCCATGTATATATTGGCGATTGTTGGGGCGCAAGAGGCTCCCATACTAACGCCTTGTTGTTGTATATACAGATTCCCATTGAATTCAAATATATTGTCCGTGAGAACAATCTTCAAACATTCCAATATGAAAATGATAGGCCCAATAACTTTGTACTTATTCATGAACCAATGGGTGGCATCTAGAGCTCCCATGATGGGAATGTTACTGTAAAGGGCTTCTATGTCCATCGTGACTAATCAGTGGGAGGTGTTACAAAATTTTACATTTTCCACAAGATTGATTATCTGTCTTGTGTCTTGCACATGACCGGGGATCTTGGAGACATATGGACATAGAATAGCATCTATATATTTTGCAAGAGGCTCTGTCACTGAACCAATGGTCGTGACTATGGGTCTAAGGGGCGGATCTGTTATATTTTTGTGCACCTTAGGAATGCCATAGATGCTAGCAAGTCTCGGATTCTTTACATTTAAGTATTCCCACTCCTTTTTACAAATTTCTTCTTCCCTTAGGGCTTTGTCTGTCAGTTTCTTTATCTTATTCTTAGTTTGGGCAGTCGTGTCTCTTGTTATGGGCGCATAGAATCTTGTATCGCTTAACATTTCCTCCATTTTAGCGATGTAGCCCAATGTGTCGTATACGACGATCCCTCCCCCCTTATCACATGCCTTCACTGTGATGGTGTTGTCTTGTTTGATATCTGTCATGGCTTTATATTGTTCAGATGTCAAATTAAATTTTGTTTTGGGGGTGAAGTTAGTTATATTTGTGAATTTATCACTTATAACTTTTTCAAAGATTGCAACTTGAGGTGGCAACTGATCAATAGATGGTGTAAATTGTGATTTAGGTTTTAGCCCAGATAGATTCACTTCATCCATGATACATTCTTGCCCTGAGAAAAAGAATTTTAATCTGATCTTGCGTAAAAAACTTTGTAAGTCTCTAAAAAGGTCAAATTTGTTCAACCCGGAATGGGGAGCAAAAGTAAGACCTTTGGATAGCACTGAGATGGTGTCTTTTGTTAAGTTTTTCTTGCTCAGATTAAATATAGGTAATAATTCTAATTTCTCCAATACCGGTTGTTTCTCGTTTCTAGATATTGGTTGGGCATCATGGGCTGCTGTCCCGGGAATTGACTGAAATCCTGTTGTGGAGCATGCTGGAAGCGCGGTTGATAATGCGGCCTCCAGTTGCCTCTCCTCTGGCGCTGTCCTAAAAAAGATGGCCTATTTTGGTACCTCGCATTTGGTCTAGTAGGCTGATGACTGCCATCAAAATAAGTGCCTTCTCCCTCTGAACCTGATGATTCTGAGAAGGTATTTATTCTCTTTCCATATTGATTTGGTCTATTCCCCCAGCTGTCTGTTGGACCTTCAGTATTTGAAAAGAAATTGTCTGATAAGTAGGGATATACAGTTTCTTTTTTGAAGAATTTTATATCTTTTTGTAATTTATCTGTTTTTCTTTTTATCAGATAATCAGAATATGAGTTCAGATCTTTTTCTATCTCATCTAATTTCTGTTTTACATTTTCCACTATCCCTGAACTTTTGATTTTTTCTTCTAACTCAGCTATTTCTTTTGCCAATTCCTCTAAGATGCCCTTTGATGTTTCAACAATTAACATCATGTAGTCTCTGGAGCATCGGTTTGAGATGAGAGCCCAACGCTCCAGAAACTCCTTGATGTGTACGAACAAGCCCGGAATGTTGCGAACTCGCAAACCCTGTGGGATTACGCCAGCTTTTAGGTACTGGAGCATAAAGTGCCCATGCTGTTCAATACGTTTTAATTTCTTCCTTAGTCCCAATAATGTATTTATATCTTCATTTTTATCTTGTCCCGTGACTGTAGATTCACCAAATGATACTGTGCTTCCTACCATGGAGGCGTATTGTTCATCTGAAAAGCCAAAAGTTTGTAACTTGGCCATGACTAGAACACTTTACAAAAATTTTATAAAAAAGATTTTTTGTTTTTTCTAAAAAAAAAAACAGTTTGGAGCTGTATCCACTTGAAAATATTGATGGTTATTCTAGTTGTTTAATTAACCAAATATAATTCGAACAGACTGAACCCCCCAATGTGCTTGAACGATCCCTCTAGGATTTCATGTTTTCCTTATTTAATGATTATCTTTGATATGTACTGAGCTCTACCCCTCATGGACCTGCCACAAGTTTACTACTATGTGGAAAAACAGGGGCCCCTGCCTTAAAGGATAAACCCTAGCAAGGAAATTACACTTGTTTAGAAAAAGAGAAGTTAGCACCGGGTTATGTGCACATATTTACATCATACTAGTGAACGCTAAAAAAATAAAGTCAATGCCTAGGTGAATTTAATAAGAAAATATTTTTCTTTTATTTTATTTTAATTATAAACTGTATTCCCATATTTGAATCAATTAGTATCTGATTGGAAGGTTATTTACATGTGTATGATACAGTTAGTGCTTTACAATTCAAAAACAATTTGCAGATAAACTATTTCAAATAATACAGAATTAATTCCCCTTCAACGCGTTTCGGCGGTTGGCCTTCCTCAGGAATTCTGTATGTACTGGTTGATACTACAAAAAGAGAATCATATTTACAATTAATTTTACACCCTTTGACCCTAAAAAATCAGCGTTCATATAGTTATATTGTTATAACAACTACAAATCTGCAATCCATTCTTAGTGTAGACGGACCATTTAGTCACCATTAGGTTATTGCTCAGTCTTACGAATTCTATTAATATTTAATACTTTCTATTCAGCCCCTTTCTGTACATTTATATACATTACTTCTCTCATTACATTCTGTACAAATTTACACTATATACAATTTTTTTTAATTAAAACAAAGTCACAGTTGAACAAAAATACGACTGTAGTGATTCTAAAGTAGGATCTGGATTACAATTCTGCAGATAACCCGACTGTTAGAACAGGTGGAAAAAGATGGGCGACCCTCTATGATTTAAGAGAGAGGGAGAGAGGCAGGTTGCATCACTACCAACCCCTTAGCCAAGTGGTGGCAACAAAACCCAATCTGATCTAAACCTATACACTCATAACAAGGATGTAACTTTCTGCATCAATCTGTACCTTTTGGCAAGGCTGGAGGAAGCCTTGATTGATATCTGTTCCCGGAAACTTTCGATGAGCTTCTAATTAGTAGGTGCTTTTTAGCGATTGCTGGATAATGTGCAGGAAACAAAACGTAGTATGTGACAACCGAATCAGAATGGCTCAATAACAAGTCCTAATCCTCTAGAGATAATTGCAAGAAAGCTATGCATACCTGAGGCCACCTGGATCAGTGCCCAGTGAATTGGTGGATCGAGGTTGCAGTCCCCAATTGATTATACAACCAATATCACTCTATTGTGCATCGCAGGAAAGATGTAGATTCCCAGGTGGATGGACGGGGCTGCCGTAATCTATAAACCCAAAAGGTGCCAATGGTAAGTCGATGGTGGTTATACTAATGTATTGTTCTATTGCTAGGTGCTGCTGTTAATTAAATAAAAAAGACAAAGATTCCTTGAATTTGTTGGTTATAACTTAAATATATGCCAAGGGAGGATCGAATCTTATCCATGTACTAAGCCCCCACTGTTTTTTAACCTGGCAGAGATAATAGCAAATATGTGCCAAGTGCGGTTCAAATAATATACGTGTATAAAGCCCCCACTATTCTTTGGCCTGGCGAAGATAGTAGCAAAGAGGGCCATGTCATGATACTACGGTAGACACTGACTTAGTCCTGTGCCCCTTAATAATAAATTATTTCTCCGTTTACACAACTTCAGTTGTTGCATATGGGAATTACCTACAGCTAGCCCTTAGTTATACACCAATGTATTTATGTTTAGTGGAGAAGCACATGCACTTTTGCACTGGTCAGCAGTGGTAATGTGTTCAGAGTGCTAAGGCCAACAAAATGAGTTCAGCAAAAATAGAAGAAGGTAGGCTAAATGTTTGGGGTGACCTATCAGACAGGGCCATTTTCCAACAGGCAGGTCCTGCACAGGGGGATTGAGTGGCCATGGCATATTGAGAATAAATCCTGGTCCTGCAATCAAACCCTCCAGTACACAGTCACAGCATGTTTGGAGCTGTGACTGGGCCTGGCTAAAGGATGTGTGAAGTGGGATGAAATTAAATAAATCATAAAAAAATTGAATTCACTGAAAAAACACATATAAACATGAGTTATGGTTCTGGCTCATTCTCGTCTAACCACTGAATTTGGACAGTTATGGTTAACAACAGACGTAACACATGAAATAACTTGAGCCATCCCTCACGTCAGTACACCAACCAGGCAAAGGTATAGAAACAAACAAAATAGCAATCAAAAGAAAAACCTGTCACCGTGTCTGGTGGCTTGATTTATGGCTTGCATTGTGTGCATTGTTAAACATAATTGGATAATGTTAGGACTCAGTAACTTGTCAATGGCTTGTGACCGAATGTTTGGGTCAAACTGTAAGAAATTGGAGTATTGGTTGAGGGGGAACCAACCTCAAATAAAAATCACAACGTTGTTAAGGTGAACTCCTAAAGTCAATAAATAAACCTCTGTTTAACCCTCTGTTAGCTTGTCACAATTTACATACAGACAATGCGTAACGTATTTGTGCAGTAGTCAAACAGCAATAATGTGAAAACACAACACAAGAAAAATACCAAACCAATTTAGAGAAATAGAGAAATGTTTACTATACAAAATGACACCAACATTGCAATAGTTGAAGAAGGAGAACATAAGAAAACTCCTTTTAAAGTTTGGATTAAAAACAGCACCATAAAGCACAAAGTGCCCAAAAAAGTTATCTGGGAGCTATATCGGGTCAAGGTCAAAAGTTAAGGTCGACCCTGATGGATTGCCAGTCAGATACAGGAACCAGGTTTTTCCCAGTGAAAAGTTTACCTTTAGACTTAAAAAGGTTTCTGGAGAAAAAGCAGTTATTGATAAATCGCGAGCAGGGCAAGCTGCAAGCTAGACCTAAAGTGAGATTCAACAAAGGCAGGTTGCTGAAGAACAGGGCCCCAGTATGGTCATCAACAAAGGTGGAAAACCTCCAAGTGGGTGAAGTCTGCAGCCCAAGTCCAGGAAGGTCTTGACATCGAACAGATTCTGCTAGGCAATATTCTCAAGCAAACCCTCTTTGGCAATTTGAGGCTGACTACTGATTTAGCGCTGATGACTACAGCTTCCACTTCGGTCCTGGTCCCCATTGGTTCTTTGAGCAGAAAGATGGTACAAATCGGCTAACTCCCATTTCTCGTAGTTTTGTGACAGAAAGAGTACACTCTAACACCAGCCAATAGTCTATGACCTGGGGACACCACCTAAGAGTTAGAACTTACTCCAACAGAGCACAGTAGCAGGGTCAAGGGTAGATCCATTTGGCACTAGTCAACTGGGCAGGAGAAGGATAAGGGCCTTTGAAAGCATGTTGTGTCTCTTAAGCTTAAACAAATGGCCAACCAACTGACCCTTGCGATCATTTCTGGGGTCCTGGGTTCAAGGCAAGCAGGTCCAATCTTCCTCCGGATTCTTCTAATTCTTCACAGCAGTGTTTCTATAGACAGAAAATGGAGGCAGGCCTAGGTGTGAACTTCATCTGCCAGTGACAGGGGTAGTCATCCTTAGAAGCTTGGGAAAGTGCTGGGCAATGCCCCTCAGCCCTTGTTGTTAAGGAGGAAATCTGACTCCCCACACCCAGAGCCCTTTGTCCGCTGTCTTTGAGCAATATATATCTCGCCACAGTGTAGGAATCAGGGGTCAGGTGGCAGCTGGACATGGGCAGGAAACCTTTTGGTTTATGACAGGCCAATGACAGATTTCAAAATCTGTTATTTCCAAAATAGTAATAGAGCATCTGATTTTACCTTTTGGTTGGATTTCAATTTACTATGAACATGCGTCCTTGATATATTTTTCTAGACATTCCCAAACTGAATTTATCAGTGTAATAGTGTAAACCAGTGATATCCAATAAAAGATCCAGCCTTGCTCCATTGAAAAATGACTTTGATTTACAGCTGCACACCCAGGCTGCAGTGGCAGGGCCGAAGCCATGTTTTGACAGTATTACTTTAAGTGGGTGTCACTATGGGGCCGATTACGATGTCGGTCCGAAAACCTCTGACTGCTAGTTGGAAACTTTCTGACCGCGGTCAGAAGCATTCCACCAAACACCGCCGGTTTGCAGTTCAACCGCCCATTTACAATGTTAGTGGTCAGAACGTAAACCGGTCGTTCATTCCGAATCAGTTCCAACCGGCTCTCGGAGTCTTCAAGATGCTGGGAACCACACTGTAATCCCCTAAGAACGTACTTTCTGCCATCAGGATTATGTTGCTGTTTTCCCACAGCCTTTCTGCACCCACCTGTCTGACACGGAAAGGATGTTGGAAAGTGACTTTGTGGGCCCCTAGCATCCTGCGGCCTATGATTGCTGGTCAAGGGGGTACCTAAGGTACCCCCCCGTGTAAAACCCAGCACTGTGTGCAGGCCCAATTGGGGGCCTGCCACAGGGTGCAGGGTTTTACACACACACCCATTTCTCAATGGGAGCCTGTATTACAGCTAGTTTATGGCCGTGACACAAGCTCCCATGGGGAAAAGTGATAATGTGATCAAACAGTGTTCGGTTGCATCGTAATCAGGCGGTAACAACTGCCAACCTGAGGTCAGTCAGTGCTGAGCCCAAAATGGTGTCGGTCAGAGGCAACTCCGACCGACATTGTAATAAGCCCGTATGAGTGCTACCTCCCAATAGTGCAATTTAATATACAGGGGACTTACAAGTGAACTAAATGTGCCATTTAATTGTATGCCAATGTTAACATGTTTACAATGGAGAGCACAGGAACTACATTTTACCACTGGTTTAGGGGGAGGGGTGTACAGTGCACAGAGTTCCATTGCCAACAAAAATGGGTTCAGTAAAAGAAGGCAAAAATCGGAGGTGACCCTGCAGAATGGACAAATATCCAACACAAATCATTGACGTAATTTATTGAAACCCAATTTGAAAGGAACACCCTTTTGACCCCCTTCCAAATGTTGAGTTAGTTTCGGTTGCATAAACTTTCTGACTCGTAAAATGGGGTTTGGATATAATAGGGATTTTACAATTACACACCCAGTGATTTTACAAATCTGAATGTTTGAGATCACAAAATCATTTTGATCATCTGGCCCTATGCCCCCGGATGAAAGACATTACCAATTATTTGTCTCCACAATCCTACCCATCTGCTGTTGCCACGTCCCTGTCTTCACTCAATCAAGTTGTTTACCCCACTACCCCTGTGTGAAGCATCTTTCACAGGGTGTCCAATTCTGTCCAGACTAGCCAATGCTAAAAATCAGAGAATCAATAGACACATTTGCCCCAACCCAAGACTAAAACCTGAACCCTTCATCTGGGTTAGGGCTCGCACTTTCAATATAATCAGACAATTTCATTTTGTATGCTTTTTACTTGTTTATTCCACTTTTTAATAATGCATTAGTACTATTTAGCTTTAACTGCTTGTATAGTAATATTGTTTTCCTATGTACACAGAAGTATTACAGGTGTTTGGCCAAAATATGGAATGCAAAATATTTTGATACAAAAATATTGTGTCACGAATATTAAGATAGTTATAAAGTTTGACATTGTACTGCGGGGGGGAGAACATGGCGGCAGTCGGCTGACTGCGGCGGTGCTCCGCTCCGTCTCGATCCTAGGAGCCTGCTCTCTTGCGCTTTTGACTCGCTCGCTTGCTTACCAAAATTATGCGGTAGCGTTGCGTTGAGCTCACAGATCGAATATTCCTTTTTGAGGTTCGGTACACAGCGCAAAAATCAAGTTCTTTTTTTTCTTATCCCGATGTGCCTCGACCTAACGGCAAACAACGGTGCTCAGGACGGAGGGCGCGGCAGCTCCGCGGTGTTGATCAGCTGTAGCAGCGGAGGTCAACGCCCTTCCCGAGGCGAGCCCACACCTGAGCTGCTACGTTGGGAGCGAGCCGCCCTGGAGCTCCGCAGAACCAGACGGATCCGAAGTCTCCGCAGGGATTCCTGCATAAGCGGCGTTTGTCACGATAGAAAGCCGGCATGTGGAGATAGCGCTCTATCGTCTATAAAATCAGACGGCGGTTTTGCTCTCCAGCTCACAGGAGCCCCATATCTGACTGAAGCTAACGAATTGCCTATCGCGAGTGGAAATTACGCCAAAGAGGTGATAAATATCAGCAACAATCAGAAGTCCACAAGCTTAACATTGGCACACATGAGCGCTGTAGAACCAGCTAGGAAGTTAAGAGGTAAGAGCGCAGCAAAGGGCTTGGTGGGGGCTAGTATATCCCGAAAAAAGAGAGCTAAAGGCACGCTGCATGTAATTGAGGAGGAGGCTGGTAGGGTGGTTTCTGGGTCAGGAAAAAGTCCTCAAAACGGAGTAAAATTAAACTCAGATCAGGAATCATCCTCTTACCTTTCTACTGAAGTTAAAGAAAAAGGGGCAGGAAACGTAGTAAGGTGAAATCCCCTACCGCTTCCATACCAAAAATCACTCCGTCTCTGCGCTCATATTTTAAGGTAGTTCCCCAAGTCTTAAAAATTGGGAAAGAACACCAGCAATCTAGCAATAACATCACGGATCTCAATCTAGGCTCAGAGACCATGCCTACCAATGGGCAGGTTTTGTCCCCCGCTACAGAGGCCGTCTCAGTTGATCCCTCAGACACTCAGCCACAAACGGCTAATACTGACTCCCTTTACTTATTACAGCCAGCAGAGAAGTCTCCTATAGAGGAAGATGGAGAGGGTTTATTGCCTAAAAATCCAGTAGACCTAGCTACAAAAAACTCTGACGCGACAATGATAGTGGATGAAATAGTGCTACCCTCAATACCAGAAGTTGGTTGCAGAGACCCTACCAGCGACCCTATCTCTGTAACTATACCTACCATGGAAGACAATTTTGAGGCTGGAATATTTTCTGAACCCCCCTTGATAATGTATCAAGAAACTAATGGCGCCATAGGATCGAGCTCTGAAACTATTTCTGTAGCTTCAATACAACAAATGTTTGCAGCACTATCTGCGGAAATTAAGCAAGGTTTTGCTGAGTCAGCCTCTAATCAGAGGGAGATAAGAAGTTTCTGTGAGTCTCTAGATGAGAGAATAGGCACTTTGACGTTGAGAACCCAAGCTCTGGAGGAAACTGTCGGGCAAATATCTATGAGAGCTGAGGCCACTGAGGAAGACTGACTGACTGACTGAAGTTTTTATTAAGCGCTCAAATGCCGCGGCGTCTTGGCGCTGTAGAATAAAAGGTGATGTGAGACAGATCAGGGCAGGGAGAACAGCCATGTTTTCAGGGATTTTCTGAATCTCAGTTTGGAGGCTTGTGAGCGAAGTTCGACAGGCAATGAGTTCCAAAGTTTGGAGGCCTGATTAGAAAATGATTTTCCACCCCAACGCACTTTCCGGATTCTAGGCACGCAGACCAGGTCTTGATTAGCCGATCTTAGAGTTCGGTTGGGCACATAGCGCGGGAGAAGTTTGGCCAGATCGTCTGATCCTTTTCCGTGTACGGCTTTGTGGGCCAAGCAGAGGGCTTTAAACTGGACTCTGCGCTTAATTGGCAGCCAGTGCAGCTCTCGAATGGCCTGGGAAGTGGGGTGACGCTTTGGCAGGTTCAGGAGAACCCTGGCGGCCGCGTTCTGGATAGCCTGCAGCTTGATCAATTGCTTCTCTCCCGTACCGAGATAGAGAGAGTTGCAAAAATCAACCCGAGACATTACTAGGGCAGCAATGACAGTCTTTTTTAAGGTGGGTGGAATAAAAGGCAAGATCTTTCTAAGTACCTTCATCATATGAAAACAAGCTGAAGTGACTTGGTTCACCTGCGCTGTGCAGGAGAGGTTTTTGTCCAGTAAGAATCCGAGGTTTCTGACCTTCTCGGCTGGGATAGGACAGCAGCCGGCTTCCGGGGCCACCATAGCTGACTCCATATCGAGGGCTTTTGACCGAATTCTATGATTTCAGTCTTCTCAGTATTTAGTTTGAGAAAGTTTTGGCTCATCCAGTTTTTTACACTGAGAAGGCAATTCCTGAAACGGCCTGCGGTTGCTTCAATGGAATCGGAGACCGTCACTATGATTTGTGTGTCGTCTGCATAAGACACTAATCTCAAGCCATGGGATTTTATCAGTTTCGCCAAGGGGGGACATTACAAGGAAGACATTACAAGATTAAAAAAAGAAGATCAAGCCCTTTTGGAGAGAATGGAGCTCTTAGAAAACAATCAATCAATCAATCAATCAAGACATTTATAGAGCGCACTACTCACCCGTAGGGTCTCAAGGCGCTAGGAGGGGGGGTGCCGTTACTGCTCGAACAGCCAGGTCTTGAGCTTCTTCCTGAAGGCGACGTGGTCTTGGCTCAGGCGCAGGTCAGTCGGGAGGGAGTTCCAGGTCTTGGCGGCCAGGTAGGAGAAGGACCTTCCTCCTGTTGTTGCTCTTCGGATGCGGGGGACGGCGGCGAGGGCGTGGCTGGTTGATCTGAGGTGGCGCTTGGGAGCGTAGAAGTTGATTCGGTTGTTGAGGTAGCTCGGGCCTTGGTCGTGTAGGGCTTTGTGTGCGTGGGTGAGGAGACGGAAGGTGATTCTTTTCTTGACGGGGAGCCAGTGCAGGTCTCTCAGATGTCCGGAGATGTGGCTGTTTCGTGGGAGGTCGAGGATGAGTCTGGCTGAGGCGTTCTGGATCCGCTGGAGTCTCTTCTGGAGCTTGGCGGTGGTTCCGGCGTAGAGAGCGTTGCCGTAGTCCAGTCGGCTGGTGACGAGGGCCTGGGTGACGGTCTTCCTGGTCTCGGTGGGGATCCACCAGAAGATCTTCCTTAGCATGCGTAGGATGTTGAAGCATGATGAGGAGACGGCGTTGACTTGTCTGGTCATGGAGAGGGAGGAGTCCAGGATGAAGCCCAGGTTGCGTGCGTGGTCCGTCGGTTTGGGTGCGGAGCCCAGGGCGGGGGGCCACCAGGAGTCGTCCCAGGCGGAGGGCGAGGAGCCCAGGATGAGGACCTCCGTCTTGTCTGTGTTCAGTTTCAGGCGGCTGGTTGTCATCCACTCGGCTACATCTCTCATCCCTTCGTGCAGGTTGGTTCTGGCGGCGGCGGGGTCGTTGGTCAGGGAGAGGATCAGCTGGGTGTCGTCAGCGTAGGAGATTATGTTGAGGCTGTGTTTGCGTGCGATGGCCGCGAGGGGGCTCATGTAGACGTTGAAGAGGGTGGGACTCAGCGAGGATCCTTGGGGGACGCCGCAGATGACTTTGGTGGCCTCTGACTTGTACGGTGGTAGGCGGACTCTCTGTGTTCTTCCGTCGAGGAAGGAGGTGATCCATTCCAGTGCCTTCTCCTGGATTCCGATGTTGCCGAGGCGCTGCACTAGGGTGCGGTGGCAGACAGTGTCGAATGCCGCGGAGAGGTCTAGGAGGATGAGGGCCGCTGTTTCTCCGTTGTCCATCAGGGTTCGGATGTCATCGGTGGCAGCGATGAGGGCGGTCTCGGTGCTGTGGTTGGCTCGGAAGCCAGACTGTGAGGGGTCGAGGGATCCATTCGTCTCGAGGAAGGCGGCCAGCTGTTTGTTGACGGTCTTTTCGATGACTTTGGCCGGGAACGGGAGGAGCGAGATGGGACGGTAGTTCTTGAGTTCGGTGGGGTCAGCTGTAGGTCCGGGAACGGGAGGAGCGAGATGGGACGGTAGTTCTTGAGTTCGGTGGGGTCCGCAAGGCGTAGCAATATACGCATCCTAAATGTCCCCGAAGGAAGCGAAGGCACGGATATCAAGAGCTACATAATTACTCTACTAAAAGAAACTTTAAATCTTTCCCACTCTATTGAGGAGCTTGCAACAGACATTCAACGTATACATAGGGACCCTTTTAGACGCAACCTACAGCGTACTAAACCCAGGAAAATTCTTGTAAACTTTCATACTTACTCATTGAAGGAACATATCCTCAATCAGGCGCTTAAGCTAAAGTCACAATCATTTAAAGGCTACAACTTTCAGATCCGATCAGATCTCTCCCGGTTCACCTTAGACAAACAGTGGGAGCTGGGCCGGAGGATGGACGCTTTCCGTAAATATGGTGCTACTGTACAGATGGGTTTTCCCGCATCTCTCAAGATTTTGCTAGACAATAAAATGCACAATATTAGATCAGTGCAGGCTGCAGATGATCTTCTACTCTCTCTTGGTAGCAGGAAGTAGAGGGAAATAGAGGGAGTAGAACTGAGATGTAGGACAGCTAAAAGGAGTGCCCTAAGTGTCAATGCCTTAATGCCTTAAAACATCAAACCTTCATTAATCAAGTAGGATGGATAATGAGAAAATAAAGGCGTGAATTCATCTTGGGTACAAAAAAAAAAAAAAAAGAAAAAAGGAAAGAGAGAGAAAAGGGAAAGTAAAGGGGAAAAAAAAAGGGGGTCGAAAAAAAACAAAAAAAAACTTGCCCATAAAACAAACACTATATCCAAAGGCGAGTCACATTATAAATATAAGAGGCACACAGGGTCGAGATGGGGAAGAGCTAGGGGCACTTACTTCCGGAAACTTCCGGTTGATGAGTACAGGGTTTTCCCAGGGTAAGAGGGGGGGTGGGGGGGGCACGGGGGGTGTTGGGACACAATCACACTTCAAAGAATGAGCGCCAATCTTTTTATGTAAATAAGTTTTTGAATATAAGGTTCGCTACTCATCTCAAACAAAACAACATGCCTGCATACAAATTGTCACATAAACTTCTAGTTTTAATGCCAGTCTCATCAAATAATCTAAACTTACAACACAATGAGTAAACTCAAACTATTATCCTGGAATGTTAATGGTCTCCGCACCAGGCCTCGTGCTAATAAAATCATGCAATATTTACGAGATTCAGATGCGGGGATCATTATCCTCCAGGAGACACACTTAAGCGAGAGCGAAATACTCGATTTGGTTAGAAGGAATAGGTGGATAGAATCATCGGTTTCAACAACACAAGGATCTAACACACGGGGGGCCTCGATTCTTTTCAAGAAATCCGTAAGGTTTAAGATAATACAACAGAAAGTGGATTCAGGAGGGAGATGGGCCATTGTAGTAGTAGAGATGGGTGAAATGAAATTAACACTAGTGGGCTATTATGGTCCAAATATTGACGATCCCTCAGCATTAAAAACCCTATTCAACCACTTGTTAAGTTTTCCAGACCCGGTGATTATAGCGGGGGATTTCAATATCACCTTGAACCCACTTTTGGACAAATCCCCTAATAGTAGACAAAAATTTATCTCTAAATCCAGAAACTGTCTTTTAGGTTTAATGAATCAGTATGGATATATTGACATCTGGCGGGTTAGAGAGGGTCAAAGGCAAGACTTCTCATTTAGAAACTTGAAGTATAGACACAAATCCAGAATTGATTTTATCCTCACTAGTAGAGCTTTGGCTGATGACATTATCTCAACACATTATATTCCAATACATCTCTCTGACCATTCGGCAATCGATTTAGAATTAAAACTGGCTATGGTACCTCCTATAAGAACATGGTCTTTTGACAGGTCTTTACTCTCATCAATAGAGGATATTGAATTTTTACAGTTAGAAACTCGTCACTTTTTCAACTTCAATAAAGGTACAGCCTCAACAGGAAATATTTGGGATGCATTTAAGTGCACATTAAGAGGCCTCATTAAAAATAAAGTAGCCTACAGAAGAAGGCAGTATATAGAGGAAGTTACTTCTATAGAAAATAACATTTTGGCAGTTCAAGCAGATATTGACAATATTGGTTTAATAGACAATCATGACCTTGCAGAAAAACACGTTGAGTTAGATAGGCTAAAGCATGCTCTATCGGCAATTCTGGAGAAACGTGTCTTGCAGAGATGGGAGGAAGGTAAGCTTTCACATTTCCAATATGGAGAGGGGGCAGGGAAATTACTTGCCTGGAAAATAAAATCTGACCGGGTTCGTAACAATATTTTCTCTGTTTCATCTGCAAGGGGTACCTTTTCCAGGGACGATGAAATCAGAGGGGCTTTTAGAACTTTCTTTCAATCCATATACTTGGACGATCTAAATGTCACTCAGAATGACATCACAAGTTGGTTAGAAGATATCTCTCTACCATCTTTAACACCAGAACAGAGTCGCTCCTTGGATGATGAAATAACCATCACAGAGGTAGAGGAGGCAATAAAGAGAGCAAAATCTGGCAAGGCTGCAGTCTCTGATGGTTTGCCATGTGAACTATATAAAAAACTGATCACTGAGGTCCTAGCTTCCCTATTCAATCAAATTCTAAGAGACGGCGAATTGCCACCTGAATCATGGGATAAAGCCACTATAACTCTCATCTTGAAGCCTGGCAAACCCTCTTCAGATTGTGGCTCATATCGGCCTATTTCTATCTTAAACGCCGACTACAAAATCTTTGCCACGATACTGGCCAGACGGTTGGGTCGGGTAGCGCCAGTTATTATAGCTCCGAACCAAAAAGGGTTTATAAAGGGGAGACAGCTATGTGAGCTCACTTATGAATTATTAGGCTCAATAGATATTGCTATAAAAGAGGCTATCCCCTTGACTGTCCTCACGTTGGATGCTACCAAGGCCTTCGACAGGGTGAATTGGTTGTACCTGTCGGAGGCCTTGAGAAAGTTCAACGTAGGGGATAGATTTCGCAGAACGATAGATTTGTTATATCGTTGCCCATCTGCTTCACTCCTGATAAATGGTGGTTTGACTGAGCCATTCAAGGTTACGAGAGGAACTAGACAGGGTTGTCCCCTGTCCCCCCTCCTTTTTGATATATACATCGAACCATTTGCCCAAACCTTAAGAGATAATACACTCATCAAACCTTTTACTTTTGGTGGCTGGGTTAAAAAGGTGGCACTTTATGCGGATGACATTATGATTTTTACTACAAGTGATGATGAAGCATACCCAGAGATAATTGATCTGGCCCTCAAATTTGGCAAAGTTTCAGGGTATGAGATTAATGCCCTAAAGACAGAGACAATGTCCTGGAATATTAATAGAACTAACAATAACGGGACATCCAAAACCCAAATTCGCTACCTGGGGATAAACATAATTAAAGATATCAACTTGATTGCTTCTCTAAATTTTACCAAAATAGCGGCAGAATGCCGAAAACTTATGAGAGACTGGTCACATCTCCCGCTGACTGTTTTGGGTAGAGTTAACCTGGTGAAGATGAGTATCTTACCAAAGGTTTCTTTTTTGTTTAATTCAATTCCACTTTTTTTGATTCAAAGTTAATTTCAAAGCTACAGAGCGCGATTACCAGTTTTATTTGGAATAGCAAGAGTCCCAGAATCTCGTGGAAAAAAATCAGACGTCGTAGGGAAAAGGGAGGGCTGGCCGGCCCAGACCTTCAAATCTATGCATCGGCGTTCCAGCTATCGCATACACGTATGTTGCTTAAAACTCCTACATCAACAGGGATGGGCCTTCTCTTTTCTACACTACTGGAATGTGAAAGAGTAGACCACAATGGTTTTTTGTTTAAATTTGGAGACCCCAAATTCTTTAAGAAAATAAAATTGAAAGTTTTACAAGGGATTGCACATACTTGGTAAAAAGTGAGGCAAGCGACTAATGTTGGCTACTACTCTGGTAAGGCTCCTATATGGAACTTACCCGCTCCTCCCTCGTGGACAATGGATGCACTTACCAACCCACTAATAGAAGCTGGCATCTATAGTTGGGATGATCTGTTTATGGATGGATCACTGCTTCCATGGGACTATTTAATAAATAAAGTAGGCCCAAGTCTCTCGAGATTTAAATACATTCAGATCTCCAGCTGGTCACAGTCATATAAAGAGCTGCCAGCACGGATTAGTAAGTTGCCTATAGGAGGTTACAGTGACTTGGTAACATGCCTTCTAGACAGCCCAGCGGCAAAAAAAAAAAGAAATCTCTTGTTGGTATAACAAAATAATCGATGAAGTAGATGCTAACTTTCATTTACCGACATCACTATGGGCTGAACTAATGCCAGGTTTGGATGTGGAGGAGCTCTGGACGGCATCTTGCTTAACACTCTGGGACCTAGTCAAACCTGCGTGGCTTCGTAGGAACCACCTTTTTACTATACATAGGGCATACTACTCCCCGCATAGGTTGACTAAGTTTTCTTTAACAGGCCCAGTCTTATGTCCAAGATGCGGGTTAATCGCAGCATCAGACATCCATATGTTCTATGACTGTCCAAACTTATCCGCTTATTGGCAAGCCATTAGTAATAAGCTATCACAATCTTTGGGTGAACATATCTCTATAGACCTTCCTCTTGTTATCTTTGGTCTTAAAAGTAAAGCTCGCAATGCCGTCACCAATCTGCTATTCTATGCCATTCTAGCGGCACGTAGGGAGATATGTAGACACTGGAAGGATGCTCAACCACCGACAGTGCATGAATGGCAAACATCACTTCTTCAAATTTCCAAACTTGATCTAGCCAGAGTAGGAAATCCCAATAGGAGAGCTTTCTGGGTTATGCTTGGATAGTAACGACAAACCTGTTTTTTTTTTGTTTTTTTTTTCCCCAGGTCCAAAGATTAATGCGCGCATTACTTATCATTGCTACCATGAACGAGAGTCTTCGTGGTAAGGGGGTCTCGATAACTCGGGCACTATCTACTAAGGCACAGCCCTAAGCGAGATCAGGTCTGGCCTGTGTGAATGATGCTGATGGGAATTGGTCTTCCTCCCTAACGAATTCTCCCACCAGCTACTAGCTGAGACAGCACAAAACACGACCATTCATCATTTTGCTCTGTGGCGGTCTTTTGGTTTTGATAGATTGGAGCCATGCACGCAAATGAGGATAAAAAAAAAAAAAGAATATTAAGATAATAAAATTTAAACAGGAATATCAAAGGTAAGAATATCATTTTAAGTGATGTTCTTAATATTGTTGAAAAAATATTGATTTAAAAAATACTTTTGCATATCGTACTGTTTGTAAGTGTTATTTTGTATGTATCTTATTGTAGTGTGTATGATTTTATATTTGAAAAATGTCTTTATTTGTGTGTTTTGGTAGATAGACATTTTGGATTCTGTATTTGTATTATTGTGTATACATAATATTAATATAAGTTTTTTTGTAGCGAAATTTAAAAAAAGTTAATATTTAAATGTAATATAATGTTCATAATTTTTTTGGTATGGAAATTAATATTATTAAATGTATACATTTATATTTTTTCTAAATAATATTGGACTATATAGTAATAGTAATCATTTAAATAATACCAAATGTGACAAAGATTTTACTACATAAAACCTAAATGTAATAATGCAAAATAATTGTAAATTAAGAGTTGTAATTTTGCTTTATATTGAATCATTTTTATCAATTTCTCTAATTTGAAATATTTGAAGGATTTTTTTTAATCCTTGAAAATTATAGTGCTGTTGAAATACATTGTTAGAATTTTTTTATATATTTAGATGTATGTTTAACATTTCTGAAATGTTGTTTCAATAAAATATTTTTTCTAAATAAGAGTGAACATTATAGCAATAGTAATCATTTAAATTATTGAAAATTTGGCAACAATTAAAATATATGAAGCATACATATAATGAGGTGAAATAATTGTAAATTGATTTTTATATACATTTGTATATTTAATAGTTTTCCCCCCAATTTCTTACATTTTAAAATATTTTTTAAATATTGAAAATTATAATGTGATTGATGTAAACTGTTGTTTTGTAAAATATATTTTGATCTATTTGTAACATTTTTGAAATGCTGTTTTATTAAAATATGAAAACAGAATAAATATGCATTATTTATGATGTATACATTTATATGTATATATTATAGGTTTATTTATGAAAAAGTTATTAAACAACATTATAATAATAACATTTGTATTATATTTATTGTTGGAACATGTTCTGTTGTTTTTAATATATTTACTAACATTTACTGATTTTAATGTAAAAACAATATTTGTATAAATTAATTTAAAATATGTTTTATTTTTTTATTTTTATGATTTTAGTTTCTGGAGTATGAATGTTTGTAAGTTATGGTTCAACGTTAAGGAATATCAGTGAATGTTAATAAAATATATTGTTTATTAACAGTAATAAACATTACATTTTGGGGCCAATTTTGATGTTGGGAGGAATTACTTCCGCCAACACCATCTTGTAAACGGGACAAACCAACCTCCTGTCGGTGGTCAAGACCGCCTGATTTGGATTCGACCTAACACTGTTTGGTTACATTCTGTAATTTCCCTATGGGAGCATCTGTTACGGCTGTAAACCAGCCATAGTACATGCTCCCATGAGAAATGAGAGGTGGTGTAAATCCCTGCACCCCATGGCATGCACTGCAAGGAACCTGCCAAGGGTTGCAAGGATTGACTAGAAGGCACCATATATGCCTCCTCTGATGCCAACCGGAGGCCACACACATACACGGGTTCCCTGCTAGAGGCCCCCAAACATGCTTTCTGAAAAGGTTTCCATGTCTTAAAGGCCGGCATGGCAACCCTGCCAGAAACTGTGCATCATAATCCCAAGGGCAGAAATACCGCCCTTTAGGATTAAGGGCCAGCCTTCAACTCCTTGAGCCCATCAGAAGTCAGCCTGAATGGCTGGCTGTGTTGTATAGCTCCTATATATCCTTATATCGTGTTAAGTTAGCATAGGTACATTTCGGATTTAAACGCCATTTTTCCTTTCTTGCAACTTCTGCACACGACCCTTAATTGTTGACTTAGCTTTCAACCTAGTGGTTTGCCGTGGTGTATGTGAGAATAATATGTTATTGCTCTGATATCAGTTTTGTTTAATAAACCATGTCTGCACGGAGAGTGCTGAAGTTTCAGGAGCAACACGATATGGAATTGTTATGAGGTCTGATCTCCACGCCTTCATAGTCATAACACAAGTGCAGCCTTTGCCAACTTGGGCTTGAGGCGGGATTGATATTGCTTTGCACGAGAATTGTTAACACACTTGATGCGGTGCACATGCAGAGAGAGCTGGTGTATGCTGATGTGATTCCTTCATGCTAGGACACTAAGGTATGGGCCCGCCCTAAAACAACCCAAAGAGACCTTCTTAGATAATAATATAATATATGTGTTAGGGAGGGTGAGATATAAGTGTTGTTAACTCTTATTCATTACAGCATGTTAACATGCTGTCACCATTCGCTTTTTATGTCTTAGTAACTATGCTGATAATTTTGCTACTGATAATAAGTATACTTGTATTATCAAAGATACTGCGCCTGAGAAGACGGCATTAGTAAATAAACATTTCAAATGCACATGTGTCTTCTTTACTCCATGTTCTGGTTTGTAATGATAATATAACGAAAGAGTGTTCATGAGTCCCACGTACCCTGAGGTACTGTAAGTTCATGTTCTGGTTTGTCTAAACATTGGGTGTTTGATATGTCCAATGAGACACTGTAGCTAGCTCGGTAAGGGGTGAGTTGGTTGCTAAGGTAAGTTTTGGGACACCCTAATTTGCCGAGGTTCCACTCCTCTGTGCACAGTTCTGTGTGAGTACAGAAACCCTGCAACATGGCGCCCAACGGTTTCGGTGGTCTTATATCATGACACTCGAGTAGTTTATCGTTCATGCCTTAACCCCTTCACTTCCGTTTCCGGAAAACGGGGTGTTGGTGAAACCTACCTATTTCTTGGAATAGGTCTTTATTCAAGCTTGATTCTTACCTAAACGGTTTCTTTGGATTACTACCCAGTTGTGCTACAAAGTATTCTTTGTTTTTTCTTGTTTCCAGTTCTGTAATGGCGGCAGCGGTGGCTATTGCGCAGCATAGTCGCGTAGCGGTACGCAACCATCTTCAGACGTACCAGGTCCCAGTAGATGGGATGGCTGTGATTTTCGTGGTATGTGCAGATCCGGCGTTTCCTTACGAGTTGTTTTACTCTTGGGTTACGTTTCCGGCTGTGGACGCTAATTCTGGTTTGTTCCACTCCTACACCGCCTCAGATGTCCCAGCTGAATATACGCCGTACAGGGCATTGGAAATACCTATTGATCATTGGCAGCATCGAGTTTGGTTTGATGGCGCCCTCCCCCACTCTATGTCCCCTGCGAGGTTAGGCCCACTCTCAATTCCAGGTACTAATTGGCCTGCGTTGGGTGGCTTTACCCCGCACCCGAATCACGGGGCTTGCACCCTGGCTGAAATTCGCAGGCTGCATGTAGTTTCCATTTCCGTGATTCGTGCTTTAGTGCAATACATCGGTCGACATCTTCCTGGTGGTCCCCAGGGGGGTGCGGCCGCTCCCATGGAACGAGGCGGTATGCGTCTCAATCCAGTGATGGTAAATTCGGTTTTTGGTGCGCGTCCTGTTGACAACGATGACTTCCCATTCTGGCTAGCAGAGAAGTTTGATCAACTGGAGGCGGTTTTTCCGAATTCTACTCCTGCTGATAAACATAGAATGTTAACGATTACTCTACCGAAGGATATTACTCCTGAACTTGCTGACTGTGACAGCTGGGGAAAAACATTTGCGGCAGTTTATACAAGGTGTTTCGGCACCCCGTCTATGACTGCCCTGCCTGAAATCGTTAGACGTGTTCAGAATGATCACGGTCCAGAGGCAGCGGTTGAATTGGGTATGCGCCTGTGTGGTTCTTTTGAGATTGTAAGTGATCTCATTCTCTCCAATGTTAAAGGGGATGCAGTTAACTTTCAGGTGTCGAATGCTTTGGCTGCTCTGCCCGATGCCGACAAACCCCGCCAGTTAGCAAAGATTGTGGTGGCCGCTTATAAAACAATTGGCCGCACAAGTAGAGGTCTAAAATATTTTCCAGTAAAGGAGAAAAAACAACCACAGGGACAATCTGCAGTGACAGATGCCCAGCCCAAGTCCAAGAAACAAAATTGGCCTAAAAAACAGACACAGGGGAAGCAGACAACGCAGACTCAGGGTAATTTTCCTGCAATACAAGCTCCTGCGCCACCCGAAAAAGTTTATGATTTGCGCGACCGCGCGATGATTAAATCGCCTGATCGTTTTCAGGGTTCTGATCAACGCTCTCCTCGTTCCTTTCAGGACACATCGGCTCCCAAGACCGGTGGAGGAGGAGGGGGTGGACGTGGACGTGGTGGCCAACAAGGACGTGGTCAGTCCCGCCAGACGGACGGCGCAGTGAAGCAGGAGGATTCTACGCCTAGGCGTCCGCAGTTTGCGAAAAAGAAAGTCGCAGCCTTAACAGCGCATCGATATGCCACAGATAGTGAGAACGCGGCTTCGGAATCTGACGTGGGCTCTGACCTTGCTGGACAGCGCGGCGGAGATAACCATAGTCAGAGAGGCGCTGCGTCCACTACTGAGGGTGACAGCGACTGATGTCTACGTTGTGATAGAAACAGCGGATACGAGACTTGCTCCCCCTGAAAGACTATATGAAATAGTCCTGTTAATTGAAGGTGACATACAGCGTACCGTTAAAGGTGTATTTTGGGAGAATCTGTCTTCTACATATGATATTTTACTTTCGGAGGCTGACTGGCCCCCACCTTTTGTGCTCGCGGCGCCGCGAGGGGAGGAGGTAATCCTACCCAGTTTCGCGAACACTGTCTCGAAAGAGCATGCGCAGCATTTTGCAGATGAGTGGGCTCGGGCTCTCGCGCCGGCTCTGTACCGTAACCAATGTGGTTGGGATAAATTGTCGCCTTGCCACGAAATTCCGTTGCGGTCTCAGCCGCAGCCTCAACCTCAATATCCCATTCGGCGTGAAGCAAAATCTTCCGTCGCGGAAATCCTTGAACAATTGGAATATCAGGGAGTTATTGAAACGTGTGTGTCACCGATGAATAATCCCCTTTTTACTGTGAATAAACCTGACGGATCATATCGTTTGGTTTTGGATTACCGGCATTTAAACTCGCATTGCCGTAACTGTGCAGTACAGAATACCCACGGCTCTGCCCTAGTGGATAGTCTCGTGCGTAAGCGTTTCAAGACAACGCTTGACATATCCAATGGTTTTTATGCCCACAGATTGGACAGCTTTAGCTCCCAATGGACCAGTTTTACAAGCGCTGGAGTCCAAAAGCAATTCCGGCGTCTTCCAATGGGCTACAAGAATAGTCCTGGTGTATTTACCGCTCGAATTGTCTCTATTCTGGAGGCACTCGACCCTGATGCTTTTTCGTATGTGGATGACATATATCTCACAGACGACGATATTTGGGAGCATCTGTGTCGAGTAAATTCTCTTGTTTGCAACTTCGCAGACATGGGTTACAAATTCAACTTTGCAAAATCGCACATTGCTGAACACACAGTGTTGTTTTTGGGCTATGAGCTCAACAATGAAGGTAGAGGTTTGGCTCCTCACTTCTTGGAGAAGTGCGCACAATTGCGCGCACCAACAACTCTGAAAAAATTACAATCCTTACTGGGCTTTTTGAATTTCGGCAGAACTTACATTCCGGAATATGCCCAGCGTATCAAGCCTTTGTATGCTTTGATACAACCAACTTTCTCAAAATCATGCTGGCTGCCTGAGCATTCAGCCATTTTGCAATCCTTGCAGGCTGATCTGCACGCTTCTAAATATTTACTGACTCGTGATAACCACACCAACCTGGTCATAAGAATAATTCCTGGGACGGTGGGTTTCACTTACCTCACTTTTAATGAAGGTGACACAGTACCTATTGCTTACAAGTCACACTTGTACACCTCGGCTGAGATGCGGTTTCCCACCATAGAAAAGGTTTTAACTGCTGTACAGATGGCTATTCTAAAGGAACGAGCTCTGTCACAGGGGAAACGCATGCTAGTGGTAACACCCTGTCCTCATTTGGAGGCAGTCACGAAAGCGAGTGTACCAAATTCAAAAGCTTTGCACCCTCGGTGGATTCAGTGGGCTGCGTCATTGTCATCCTCGGATGTCATGTTTATTTTTGACGCTTCCTTACGGTCGCAGGAGTTCTTGCAGTATGAATTCGTTCATCCTGCTCCTCTGGCGATGCGACCTTTGGAGGACTTCCATTGCATCATTTACACTGATGGGTCGGCGCAGGTTGCGCATGGCTCTAAACATGCCTACGTTTCCGCATGCGCCATTGTGGTCGGTGCTATGTTGAATGATGAGTTCATTTCCAGGGAGGTACACACGTTGCCCCTGGGCGATTGCACCGCACAATTGGCAGAGCTTCGTGCTCTCTTACTAGCTTTGGAGTACGCAGATCCAAGTGTTACTACTCTAATTGTAAGTGATTCTTACTACTGTGTCCAGTCTTACAATGAAAACTTGTTCTTTTGGATTCAATATGATTTTCATGATTCCAAGGGTAGCACAATAAAACATAAAATGATCTGGGTTCGAGTGGCAGAGCTTAAGGCTATGTTGCCACTCGTTTATGTGATTCATACTCACGGTCATCAGCGCGTGGGAGTTCACGCTGTTGGCAACTCGCTTGCTGATGAAGCAGCGAAATCAGCAGTATCTACATACTTAGTTGCAGCAGTTACTAGGTCGAAAACCAAGATTGATAGCGACATCTTGGCAGCGATTGCTGCCTCTGAGAAGGGAAGTAAACATCCTTCGGGATTCCCTTCGAAGTATAATTACCACTTAAGTCCCGAAAAGGTTCCTTTTGTGACAATACCTGATGTTGGGGAACGGCTGATTCCCAACTCTGATCGCAGAACAGACTTGATTACAGCGGCTCATGAAGGTGTGGCGTCTGCGCATGCGGGCGTCTCAGCCACTGTAACGCAACTACAACAACGTTTCTGGTGGCGGGGACTGTACAAACAGACGCGTGATTATGTCCTTCTTTGTGACATATGCCAGCAGATTAAACCTTCAACTGCTACGCGTCCGCCTCAGACTCAGTTGTACATTTCTAATAAACCACTAGGCTGTGTTTATTTAGATCACTGCGGTCCATTTTCATCTGATACTGCGTATAAATACATCTTAGTAGCAGTTGACTCATGCACACGCTTTGTGTGGTTATGGCCACATCGCAGCGCTGATTCCCGGACTGTCATCAGAGATTTGCGTATCTTTATAGGGATTTTTGCCTGTGGTACCTTCCATTCGGATCAGGGTCCGGCTTTCGCCTCTAAGGCGTATAAGGATGCCATGACTTCGATGGGGGTCCAAGTCAAGTTTTCGTCACCCTACAGACCCGAGGGTAATAGTGTAGTTGAACGAATGAACCGTGATTTAAAGCAATCTTTGACAGCCCGAGTTATAGGCACTGGCAGAAATTGGCTGGCTCACCTCTATGGCGTGCAGCGTGCTCTTAATAATCTCCCTAGAAGGTCTCTGGGTGGGCGGACCCCATACGAAATGCTCTTTGGCATCAAGATGTTCGTCCCTGACCTTGACGGTCTAGACTCGGTGGTTCGCGCCACTTCCTTTGACGCAGATGAACATTGCAATGTTTTACAGAATCTACAAAAGACGAGAGACACTCTTGCAAAGGAACATTTGCCCTCCACATCGGATGATGCGTTGCAGATCCCGGTAGTTGGCTGGCTACCCCAAGTTGGAGAACTGGTTCGAGAGAAGATCGACAACAAGAAAGAGTTTGGTCCCTCCTATCGAGCTCCGGTCCCAGTGCTTGGAGTGAAAGGCACAAGAACAGTCATTTTACCACCACTTCCAGGTCGTAAGGAAAACAGGTTTATTTCTATTGACAATGTCAAGATACACAGAGTGGCCGATTCTTCTTAGCATGACACCGGCTGTTTCCTGTCCTTCCATTGTGAGAAATTCAATTATGCCCACTGCTTCTAATAATGAACCTGAGGTGGCCTTCGATTTACCTGCTGTTTCCACTCCATTATTGACTACTTTACCAGGAACTAACCTTGATGAGACAGACTATACATACCCCACTGATTTGTCCATGCCTGACCTGCAAGCTCGTTTAGCCACGGAATCCAGATTTTCATTTGACTCTGCTTCCCTTGCCTCGAAAAAACCCTCTAAAATTGCATTATATGCTAGCCTGTTTAAAAAACATTTTTTGATACCTCCTTGGATATACATTTGGCTGGTCCTTTTTTCAGTTTACCTTTTTATGTCAATTGGTTTTGTGTTTTATTTTTTTCGGATTATGAATGGACACTATGTCGAGGAGAGAACTTGCATTACTCATTTGAATGGAACTTTGGCCCCACTTTCCTCTTCACATTCTACACACAGATTAAAAAGAGACTTGACTTTGGTTAACATCACAGCGTGGCCTGTTCTGGATGGAATCGCGTGGGATGCAGTTCGTTTTCAGATTCATGGTCCAACGGAAGTCGTTAATGTCCCTAATGTACTAAGAGTTAATATGGGGGATGTGGTGAAACAAAACATTCGTTCTGATGATTGGGATGTTAATGCTGTGGAAAGTTTGTTTTCTGATTTGAAATATTATGCTGCTTTTGATGCTGAGGATTTATATTTAGAATCTGCTAATTATGGTGAATTGTTCTGTTACCAACATTATGGCAATCACTTCTTACACAAGACATCTTCCCGAAGGGATGCGGTTAATTTTACTCAGTGGGAACATTGCCCAGCACCAACACAAGGGAGTTCAGAAACGTTTCTTAAAAAGTATACTTATTTCACTGACTTTAATCAGTCCAATCCGGAGTCCTTTTATTTTAAATTTCACAAACAGCCACTGTCCAAGGTTCGACTTACAAATACAAAATTGTTATATTCAAAAGCCTTCCTGGATCAATTAGTTACTGGAGGGTATGAGTTATGGAAGGATACCATAGACCTTAAATCAGTTTGGGGCTCAAGGGCCTGGCAGGTACGAGGCACTGAGGCTTTGCACCGTGCATGTCTCATCCCGAATCATATGTTGTTTTTAAATGACACCATTTCCCAGACCACATGCTTTGGATTGGCTACATCTAAAAGGTTAAACACCCCGTCTTTCCCGGAGTTGGAGGAATATAAGAATTGGAGTAATTTTACTAAATTGTCCATTAAAGATATACAGGCTCTGCTTCTGAATTCCTCCTTTAACATTTCCAGTATGAATCCCAAGGGTTGGCTGCTTTGGCACCGTAGTGCTGATTCTTGTCAAAAAAGATTTTTAAATATAACTGACGGGTTTAAGACTGTTAGATCTGATCCCCGTTTTGATTTGAGTCATGCTGTCACCTCTTACTCTGTTGGCAAGTTGTGTCAAGCTTGGCTGAAACATTCAACTTTACCTGCGGTTAAGTATCACCTTTCCAAACTGAATGCAGACGTGGATTTGAATGATTTCATTAAGGGCCCAGCTAGTGGCAGGTCGAAAAGGTGGTTATATGGTGTTTACAATGAAATTTGGAAACTCTCACAGATTGAGGCTGCTTCACGCCTTAGGGCTATTGATCAGGCAAATCTTGAGAAAGTGCTTGCAGTGGTTGACAATAGCATTAACGTGCTTTCCTCTAGAATTTACACATTAGATAATATTGTGTCGTCTGTTGTTGATATTGTGCATGATGAAGTGTCTGTATTATACCATGGTCAAAATCAATTACGTTCAATCATGCAGTTTGCATGGACACTACAGACTCTAAAAATGGGTAAAGTTCCCTGGGGATACATGAACGTTTCCTCTTTATTTGCACCGTTTAATTTGACAGACAAACAACGCTTGCTTTCAATGCGTGATGCTTCCTTTTCTATGCTCCATATTGAAAGATTGGAATCTTTACCTTTTTCTGTGGCAGAGACCACTGCTGCTACGTGGCTTATCCACGGTTTAATAACACTGCCTTTTGCTTTATATAAGTTTTCAAATTGTATGAAATATGTGCCAATAGGTCGTTTTGAACCCTTAGGTAGCGGTTTTCTTCATGAGGTCTGGTCACTCCCATACACATACAGATGTTTCAAGGATGAACAAGAGGTTTATCTAACAGGGGATGAGTGTACTGAGACGCCAGATCATTCTTTAATGTGCAGACACATACAGTTACACGGTTCATGTAACAAGGACCGACCGAATATGGCTTGCGTTTTACAGGGCACGCCAGTTCCTGCTATCATCCCCACGTTTAAATTGTTAGAGAATGGTAGTTATTTAATGCTCAATAATGAAAACTGTTGTGGTTTAATTAAAGGTATAGCTTTCATAGTAACGGTTAGTGAGCGAGTTATTTGCTGCAGAAATGTTCTTTATCCTCCCACACGTGAACATAGGGAGTCTTCCATTTGGCCACAGATACCGACCTTGGGAGCAGAATTCAGCGGCATGGCTAGAATAAGAGCTCTATTGTCCCAGAAAGAGGTGGCCTTGAGCTCGGCCCGTGAAACTTTCGTGCTTCACATTGCTAACACCCGTACGGAGGTTCAGGCTCTTTTAAACACTGATTTGCCTTTGCATTTCGGAGCCATGGTCCGTTCTATCTTTAACGCATCCTCCACAACGGGCCTAGCACATTTTTTTAAAGTTGTTAGCGGTGGTCTCGTGACTTCCTTTGAGAAGATTTTTGGAGTCATCCCTGCTTTCTTCCATTCTATTTTTTCATCCTTGTTTGGAGGGTTCCCGTTTTTGCTTGCATTAGCGGCTGGCGCATTGGTGGTTTTCTGCCTTTTTAAATATGGATGCCCTTCCTGTGCAAGACCACGCACAGTTACTACTGACGCGGTTTCGCAACCGCATGCTTGATTATTATGGCACACTGCCGTTGGCGACTCTAAGCACGGCGTTTGAATTATCTTTTCGGTTCTCCTATTTCACCTGTGTCCAGCCTGTATTTCACTGCCTGACCTGTGATTTCCTTTGGGCCATTGATTTGTGTCTCTGCGGACCAATATCTTCTGACGTCGATTTTGATCAACTGATGAGTCCTATCATTGCTCACGAGTTGGTTTGTTCTGACGAAAGGATTATGGCCTTGGCGGTGGCACATGGACTAATGGGTCCCTGGGATGTGTTGTCGGCAGCGCAAAATTTCTTGGAACGGAGTTTTCTTGACAACCCACCGAGCTGTCCTCTGATGGTTATAGAGGATGCGGTGCTGGAAGATCACGTATGTTCCTTTCATCTTTTGAATTGGATGGCTGAACTGTTTTCGGATGAGGACAGTGACTTCCTCCTGGAGGCTGTTGCAGCTTACTTTTCATATACAGTCTTATCATAGACACTGCCTCAAATTGACATGCTGATTGATAGCATTTCCTTGATTTTATTGACTTTTGGTCAAGACATTTTATTTTTTGCTTGCCTATTGGCTTGAGCCACATTATATTTGTGGGCTATTTTTTGGCATTAATTTTTATAATTGAATTTTTATTCATGCTCGTTTATACATGGATTCTGCTCTCATGTGATGGCACTTCTGTTACCTTATTTAGTCCGTTCTCGGATCATGGGGGGGTGTTGTATAGCTCCTATATATCCTTATATCGTGTTAAGTTAGCATAGGTACATTTCGGATTTAAACGCCATTTTTCCTTTCTTGCAACTTCTGCACACGACCCTTAATTGTTGACTTAGCTTTCAACCTAGTGGTTTGCCGTGGTGTATGTGAGAATAATATGTTATTGCTCTGATATCAGTTTTGTTTAATAAACCATGTCTGCACGGAGAGTGCTGAAGTTTCAGGAGCAACACGATATGGAATTGTTATGAGGTCTGATCTCCACGCCTTCATAGTCATAACACAAGTGCAGCCTTTGCCAACTTGGGCTTGAGGCGGGATTGATATTGCTTTGCACGAGAATTGTTAACACACTTGATGCGGTGCACATGCAGAGAGAGCTGGTGTATGCTGATGTGATTCCTTCATGCTAGGACACTAAGGTATGGGCCCGCCCTAAAACAACCCAAAGAGACCTTCTTAGATAATAATATAATATATGTGTTAGGGAGGGTGAGATATAAGTGTTGTTAACTCTTATTCATTACAGCATGTTAACATGCTGTCACCATTCGCTTTTTATGTCTTAGTAACTATGCTGATAATTTTGCTACTGATAATAAGTATACTTGTATTATCAAAGATACTGCGCCTGAGAAGACGGCATTAGTAAATAAACATTTCAAATGCACATGTGTCTTCTTTACTCCATGTTCTGGTTTGTAATGATAATATAACGAAAGAGTGTTCATGAGTCCCACGTACCCTGAGGTACTGTAAGTTCATGTTCTGGTTTGTCTAAACATTGGGTGTTTGATATGTCCAATGAGACACTGTAGCTAGCTCGGTAAGGGGTGAGTTGGTTGCTAAGGTAAGTTTTGGGACACCCTAATTTGCCGAGGTTCCACTCCTCTGTGCACAGTTCTGTGTGAGTACAGAAACCCTGCAACAGCTGGTTTTAATTCCAACCGGCTGATTTATAATCTGACTACCATCATAATATGCCCCATAATATGTAAATGTTTCATAATAAATATATAGGTTTTTAGCTTGAATTATTGTGCTTTTAAATAATTTTATTTTATTTTGTTGATCAAAATTTAAGCGATAGTATGGAATATTGACTGTGTATGTTCAATATTTTGTGTCCAGCATTTGCATGAAGTATTTTAGATTGTATTGGAAATAGAGGATTTCACCCATTTTGGCACTGATTAGAAGTTTGGCGGTCAATGGATCACCAGACTTGTGGTGGCACAGTGGACGTGGGCCAGCCACAGCTGAACCTGCGGTCCAACCAACCCATTATAATTTGGGTGGTCGGACCACCATTGCAATGCCGTCCCAATATTGGTCTAGGATAGTAAATGTTACCCCTTTAGTGTCCAACACTATGATTTGCATTAGAGGTTGATTATTTAATTTAACGTTTTAGTTTAAATACTTTCTAATATTAATAATAAGAATAATCTTTTTTCGGCCTATAAAAATATGACCATAAAAGAAACATCTTAAAATGTACATACATCAGGCAAAAGCAGTTTTAGTAAAAACAACTCCATATACATTAAAAACTCATTTATTTACTATCATTGTGCCCCAGGGTCGCTTAATTTCAAGATGCATCCAGCAAATTTCAATACAGGTTAAAGAGTTAGGGGCATATTACAAAGCAATAGCGATAATTATCGCTATTGCTTGGTTAGCGGGAAAAAAATATCGCCGAGCACCGAGGATTTTTACCGCTGAGATACCTTGATATTATCAAGGTTTATCTCAAAAGCGGTAAAAATCCTGCGAAATGCATGAATATCACTGAAAAATCAGCGATATTCATGCATTATCGTGACAATGCTCTTAGCCATGTTATCCACCTTCCATTGGATAACATGGCTAAGAACTGCTTTTAGCAGGCGTTAGCTTTTGGAGATATTCGCGCTTAGCGCGAATATTTCCAAAAGTTGTTAATAGGAGTTAGAGATGTTAGCGACTGTTTTCAGTCGCTAACATCTTGGCACACCCACTTTGCATGTCATTAGCGATAATTATCGCTGACATGCAAAGTGGGCCCCTAAATGCCTGCTATCGCCTACAAGCTGACGCTAACTGGTGTTAGCGACAGCTTGGTAATAGGGCGATAAAATTATCGCCGCATTAGCGGGAAAAAGTCCGATAATGCCCTTGGTAATATGCCCCTATATCTTATGGGCTTCCAACAAAACTCATCAGTCTTAACTTTAAAGCAGATCTTAAAAAATTGGAAACACAAAAGAGTGGAAAAACATCTGATGACAGTTTTAAAAACAATAAGGCAACACATGCCTGATCAAATCTAAGCTTTTTTAAGAAGCCTGTCAGGAAATATTTTCTAGGAAATGCATAATGCGGACAGAGGAGGACAAAATGTAAGGTATCCTGTGGAGACCTATTGTAACAGCCACAGGATCCTCTATGATCTGTGTGCACAATAAACCCAGAGGGAACGGCCAATAAATGATGAATTAAATGTAATCTAAAATGTGTGATTAAAAAAAATCTGTCATGTGCAATAGTTATGAGCGATAAATATGGTTCCATGCCCTGAGTCGATTTAACTTAAATGTGTTCTCTCAGCATGGGCTTATAAAGTTCACTATCCTCACGTTGCGTCATGACATTCTTAAAAAACAGGTCTTGACATGAGCCTTTTCCTGGCTACCAACCTTTTCCTGATTGGTGAACAGGTCTGCTCGCCCTAGCATGGAGAGGGTATCCTTTAGGCATTTTAACCCCAGGGTTTTTAGAGCATAATCAAGGGAGAGACAGTCCTGGATTACCAGCTTATTAAAACCTGCCTCTTCGTTTGCCCAGATCTTCACACATCACAATAGGGGTTTGACACTCACGATATTAGAAATATATTTGGACCCCAATTCTTCATGAACAATATAATCATGGGTGCTGTGAGGTACTTTCAGCAAACGCCTAATGTATTTGTCCTCCTCAATTTGTAGTTTATTAACTGCTTTGAGTCCCCAAACCTCTCTACCATATAAAACTGTAGAGCAACAGATAATTCTAAAATTGTTCCTGGTGACCAGGGGCCTAATCTAGGAGCGAAATGAGAAATTACTCCTGTGGACCTTATCAAAGCAAGGCACTTCTCCTCTAGTAAGGGGCCGATTCCGATCTGGGTCGGAAAGCTCTCCGACCGAGCCGGATCTGTAATGTTTTGCGACTGAACCGGACTCCTGAAGTCCGACCGATCGAGTACGGTGCGGTCGCAAGCTGCTGGACTCGGTTTGGTCGGACTCCCATAGAAGTCAATGGGAGGCGGTTGTACGATGCGTACATGGGTTCCCATTGACTGAATGGGTACGTCTTGCACAAGGGCGCCCCTTACAGTGGGTATGCATCAGTGCCATCCGCACCATACATGCCTTTGTTGGCATGTGTCCAAGTTGTAAGGCTGCGGGTTACGGGGGTCTGACGCGGACCTCCAAAGGCAGCTTCCCGGACGTTTTGCGAGTCGGAAGCTTCGACTCGATCAGGCTGTCCGACGCGTGCATCGTACTGACTCGGTTGGAATTCGCCTCCATTGCACGGCACGGTTTACTTACGGATGAGGCATATGGAGCGTTTTGGACCCGGAAATGATTCGGTAGGCGATTTTGCGTTTCGTGCATCCTATATGCTTGCTTGTACAGCTGTACGAGTCAGGCGGAGAGCACGCGTACGGCTCGTACTTTTTACAACCGGATCGCATTCGAGGACCTTCCAAGGGAGATTGGAATCGGCCCCTAAATGTTTAAAATTCAGTTTACCATCAAATAAAGTGCCCAAATATGAGAAGGCCAGTACTTTTCCCAAGGTGTGTGTGCCTATTGTGTAACTATGAGGCATCCTAGGCTTCTTCCCAATCTCCATTATATATGACTTAGCTAAATTAGGAAACAGATCCATCTTATTCATGAAGGTCACAAAACCGTCTATTAAAAGCTGCAGACTTCTGGGTATGGGTGAGGAGCGTCATCTGCATAAAGCAGAACAGGGACTGCTCTTGTACCTATCCTTGGGGTATCTGCTTGTATGGCCACCAGGGCAGAATCAAGGCTGTTAATATATAATGTAAACAAAAATGGCGCCAATATGCAGCCCTGTCTAACCACGCTAGAACGGTTAAAATGGTCTGTGGTCTTTCCCTCCTGTGTATATCTAACTACTGCCGAGGTATTCGAGTGTAGGGTCATTAGAATGTTAATTATTATTGGATCCACCCCGAGCTCTCCAATAAGTGTCCATAGTTTGTTAAGGCCTACTCAGTATAAGGCCGCAGTGAGATCCATAAACTAGTCAGTCGTGGATTTGCCAGGTCAGAACCCATATTGGGCATTCGTTATAATTTGATTGCCATCTGCCCAATCCAATAAGCTGTTTAGAACCACCCGCCCCAAGACCTTCACTGGCACGTCAATAAGAGATATGGGGAGATAGAAATGTGGGCTATCCCTGTTTCCTTTCTTAAAAAAGGGAACAATGATGGAAGTAGACCATGATACCGGCATTACTGATATTACTGCAGCGTTTAATACCCTAGGTAAAAGCAGCGCAATACATCAGTATTGCATCAGAAGAGGTCTGGCAGGATCCCGGCTGGTCCCAGCACCTTCTTCCGCGAGAGACCCTCAATTCCTATTCTCACCTCGTCCAGGGTAAATGTGATGGGGTCAGCTCTCTGCTCCAGATGTGGTGCCTGAGATTGCTCTGCCCTATGATGGTGATTATACAGACCCTCGAAGTGCTCCTACTTTTGATCTGGTAGGATGTTGTGGCTTAGCCCTGGTTTGTTTGAGTCTTTGAAACATGGGTTGTTAATAACCCTCCAAAAACGGATAGAGTCCTTTAACTCTGCTGCCTCTGTTATGGCCTCCCTAGATTTCTTTTGTAGTTGTAGTCCCTGATGCCCCTTTACAACTAATTCCCGAGAAAAGTGCCCATCAAACCATCTTGGGGCGCCCATGCTAGGGGAATGAGCCGATGATTTCAGGAAGCTGTCCCTAAAGGTCTCTACTAGTTCGACCCCTTGCACTGCTAGATATAAACACTTCAGAATTTCCTGCTGGTCTATATTAAAAAAAGAGGTATTAAAAGCAACAGTATCTACCTACTTTCTAATATTATATTTCTATGTAGTAGGAATAGTTTATGTAGCCTAAATAGAATTGTTGGTGTTTGGAAAGATAACTTAAAAAGTAGTTATTTGTACATTTGTGATATATAACAATATTATTTTCATAGAGTAAAGAAATGTAACACATTTTCCAATTTTTATTTGTTTTTCAATCTTTATTTCATGCATATTTGTACATTTTCAACATATTTTTTGTGAAAAAAATATTTGTTAAGAAATAAAACAGTTTGTAATACTTTATTATTATAATTATTAAAAATATTATTATTAATATCATTAAATACATAATGTAAATAACATTTAAACAGTATATGTTGTACATTTCCCTGTTTATTTTTCCATTGTTTAATTTTTTTTAACATTTCTTAAATTGTTTCAGAACCATTTTTTGACATCATTTTAACATAAGTTTTTTCAGTACATATTATTATATTAAATACTTGTATATTTTTATACTAGTATTTAATTTATATGTTCTACATGTTTACATGTGTAATCATTTTTTTACATATTTATATGATAATTATTCAACATTTTTTACTTACTTTGCCAATCATTTCCATGGGGAGATACTCTTTTTTTAGTTTAACTTAGTAGCCATTTATTTACTGTGAGTTTCTATTTTGAAGTTTATTTGTGTAATTTTTAGTCCATTTCTGGGATCCAGGTTGTGGTAAGGGGCTGCTGTTTATCATAACAGGTAAGTCCTTTGGAAAGGTTTTGCTTATGGTTTTGAGGGTAGGGGGATGTAGAGAGGAGGATTAGAGGTTAGTTATAGTGTTGTTTGTGGGGTTTTTCTACATTGCAATGTCAGTCGGTGTTCCATCTGACAGACACTTTCTCGGTCTAGGGACTGACCGACCTACTGTCGGCGGTTCAGACCTCCTGATCATGATGCAACCAAACACTGTTTGGTTGGATACTCCCATTTCTCTATGGGAGCTTGTGCTATGCCTGTAAACCGGCCATAATACAGGCTCCCATAGAAAAAGGGATGGGGTGTAAAACCATGCACCCTGTGTCAGCCCCCATTGGTGTCTGCAACGCAGTGCAGAGATTTATCGGTAGTGCACACAAGGTACTAAGCATGGGCGTAAAATCCGTTCCGCTCGCGGATTTTGCAGATTTTTGGCAAATTCGCAATCCGCGAACTCTCGCGAACTTGCCGAAAATTTGTAAAATCCATGCGAAGCAGATTTTTTGCTTGGTCGCACTTGCCAACTAGAATACTATACAATTTCGCGGGAGTAAACACTTGTGAACACGTAAATGCGGCGGGCAGGCAAAATTTGCAATTTCGCACAAGAAATCCACCAGCAGGCAGCATAAACCTTGAAAATTATGATTTTTATCAGAATAACTCCTCAGGTTGACATTTGCCTGCACTTTTTCTTTGCAAGGAGTCCATTTTGGGGAGGGGGGGTGGGAGGAAGGAAGTGCCCCACAGTCTCCAACTTCCTGTTCCTGTCCAGCAGGGTCCTCCCAGTGCTTTCTTCATGTGCTGGTCACTTTGATTTGGATCTTGACCTGGAAGGGTTACTTTTTGTGGATGCTGCTGGATATTTGGATTTTTGCAAAACTGAAAGCACTCAGCAGGTGCAAAAGTTCAATCTTATCATTAGTAACCTTTCCCTGTAGTGCTTCCTGAGGGACCCCTTCAGAGTTCATTTGCCTACTTGCAACTATTCTATGACCCTGCTCTGACCCTCACAGCAGGCTCAGAGAATAGCTACAAGTATACAACAAAGGTCCTGTTAAAAAAATTACACTGCAACGAAAGCAATTACAGACAAAACTGAAAGCACTCAGCAGGTGCAAAAGTTCAATCTTATCATTAGTAACCATTCCCTGTAGTGCTTCCTGAGGGGCCCCTTCAGAGTTCAGTTGCCTACTTGCAACTATTCTATGACCCTGCTCTGACCCTCACAGCAGGCTCAGAGATAGCTACAAGTAGGCCACAAAGGTCCTGTGAAAAAAAATTGCACTGCAACAGAAAGCAAATTACAGATAAGGAAGCAGGTGCCAGCCAGACTGGAAGTTTAAATTCAGTGACACATTAATCAACCCCAAATTAATTCATGTCAGTTGAAGCAGGGCAGGTGTGCTTGCTTTTTTTCACCCCCATAATCTACAGTGATAAACCAACCAGAGGGTGGCAGTGATGTACCAGAGGGTGGCATGGGTGTACCAGAGGGTGGCAGTGGTGAAACAGAGGGTGCTGTGAACCTGTGATGGTGAACCAGACGTAGAAACAGCATAGTCGCGGCCGTTGCAAGCCGACAAGTAAGTTCGCAATTGCGAACTGGTACACAACCCTTGCGAACTGGCAGAAACCCTTGCGAACACACAAAAAAAAAATCCGCAAATTCGCGAGAGTTCGCGGATTTTGCGGATTGCGAATCCTTAAATACGCACGTTCGCGGATTGCCAATTCGTAAAATCCGCCCATGCTTACAAGGTACCCCCTCGGCCACCAACTGTAGGTAGCATAGGCAAGGGGGCCCTACTAGGGACCCCCAAAGTCGCTTTCTGGCTGCATTTTTGCATCAGATAGGACAGCACAGAAGGGTTGTGGGAAACCGACATTATAATCCAAACAGTGGAAACATCATCCATAGGGGATTATGGTGCGGCTCTGACCAGTTGGAAGACTCCGGGAGCCCACTGGAGGGCTTGAAGAACTTCATTGAAAAATTAAGCAGCCACGCAGAAATGAATGTCTGGCAAAACACTACAATCTCCATTATGCATTGCAACAAAGGTACTCCCCTGAAACCCACTAGAGGGCAATGGTGATTTCAGCATGTGACTAAATAAGAGTTTGCAGTCTCTCTGCACAGTTGCTGCTTTACCTATGAATAAGAAACGTGTCAGGTTTAATCATTCAGGAATGCCAGTTGCCGGTTCCTCCAAAATAAAGAATTCAGTCGAAATGAGCTGTTGAGTGTGACCTTGGGAACAGAGTAAAGTGTTTGCAGTTTATGTAAACATTTTTTGGGTTATATTGCTATGTATCAGTTTGAACTGTTTGCACGGTTACTCCTTGATTACCTTCAGGTGCGGATGGTAGAGCACAAAATCTTGAGCCCATACCAAGCTCGTTTTAGAAAAAACATTTCCACTATCGACCAAATATATAGACTCCAACTTTTATATTGGAAAACGGTGACTATAGAGGGTGGCAGTCTCTATCTAATATTTGTGGACCTGAAGACGGCCTTTGATTTGGTGCCCAGACTTACATTTTGGGGTATACTTAGAGATCTGGCGATCCCCTTCACCTCCTGTGTATGCTTATCAGATTGCATGAAGGAAACTTGGCCCAAGTGAGGTATGGGAAATATAGTGAACTAATCTCCAGACTCCCAGCTAATAGAGTAGTAAGGCAGGAGTGCATGCTCGTACCTACCCCGTTTTGCCTATATAATAACGCACTGGTCGCACAACTCATTGAGGTAAAGGACACCGTGCCCCGAAGATAGCACGCAAAAAAGGTTCCAGCAATGATGTTTGTGGACGACACTCTTCTGCTATCAAAGTCGCCCATGGGTATCCAGAAGACCCTCAACAGCTTTGTTACCTTCTGAAAATCAGGGGTCTGGAGATTAACACACAGAAGACTACATTGATGGTCTTCAACCCAGCTAACACACCTCGCTCTAACCCTTGCTTGAATGGCACTATGCTGGAGAGGGTGTCTGTATGTCATTACCTAGGTGTCACCTTGACAGAAAATGTGGAGTGAAGGCTGCAAATTGCCAAAGCAAGTGCTAAGCTAGCACAGACTGTGGGGAGAATTGAAAAATTCTATAGAAATTGCTCCTACAAACCAGCTGGGCCAATAGCAGAGATTTACAAAGTGCAAGCAAGGGGTGCTACAATGTATGGGGTGGAAATATGGGTATTGCTCTCCTGGTAGCTTGAGTAAGATAGAGAATAATTTTATGAGACAGAAGTTAGGCCTTCCCTTAGCTCCCCCCTTACGTCTGTACCTAGGAATCAGATCAATTGGGGATGAGATTGGGCTTAGACCCCTAACTATTTGGTGCAGATTGTGGGTAACCCTGGAACTGTCCCTTTGTTGGTCAGTCCTAAAGGAGCTACTGAGTCTCCCAAGTGTAGGTAACATACCATGATTTGTACATGTAAAGGATGTATGTCATAGGCTGGGTAAACAAAGCTTATCAAGTGATCCTGAAGAAATGTGCCCTGTAATATCACGTTTAGAATTGGTAAGATCTTATAGGATGTACAAACTCGCACCTATCCAAGAGAGTTTGACCCGAGGTTACTTGACAGATGAATGTTTGAGAACCATGGATGAGTATATAATAGAGTCCTTCCTAGATGACATCCAACCAACCTTGGCAGAGAAATTATACATTCAGTTTAGATTTGGGACTTTGCCACTCTGTGCTTTTTCTAACAAATGGTCTAAAATTACACCTTGAGGGTACCCTGCTTGCAACTGTAAGGAAGAGACAGAGCTCCATTTTTCTTTCTTATGCCCTGGCTTCAAATCAGCTAGACAGCACTGGATTACCCAACTGTGCTGGAACTTAGGGTCTGTGCATTGTGTGGAGGCATTTAGAGTCCTGAAGTACAATACTCATATGTATCGCTGTATCTCGATTTCTTACCTATGTGGCGTACTCGCTGGATGTTTCTAAACTCAACACTGCAGTCTTAAAAGTTTGTATTGTTAGTATTTTTAAACTTTTTATCTGAATTTCTACTCCTTTTAATGTTTTAAGGTTAAGTCTGCTGATGAAATTAGTTTTATTTACTGACAAAATTGCATGCACCTTTTTGGAATGGGATGGAATGGCTATGTATTTCATTATGTATTTCATTGGGGTCAGTTATAATTATTTTGGTGATGTAATATCATTTTTTTTTTCAAACATGGATCTATACTTTCTAATGTTCATTGTAATTATTTGTTTAACTGAAATATACGTGTATGTTTATAATATTAATGTAATTGTTTTGGTGATATAATTGTAATTGATATTGGTTGAGCTGATATTTTTGAAGTATCATATGTTGATTTAAAGGTAACAATAGTCTTTTCCTGATATTTCTGTTTTTGATCAAAGTAAAAATCGATATTGTTAACAGCAATATTTGTGTTATTGATATTTGTGTTTTCTTCTTTAAGTATAGGAAAGAAATATTTTTGTCAACTATATTTATTTCCTGATTTTGTTGTATTTGGATATTGTGTGCATCGATAATATGTCAGAGATATATTAAATGATGATGATATTTTTATGATTTTCAGACGCCATCTAAATTCAATTTACTCATCTAACAGAAGAAAATATTTAAGTGATTTTCATCGTATTCAAGGACTATCCCCAAAGAATTTAATTTTCTCATCGAATGTTTTCGTAAATCTAATATAAAAAACATTTTTTAGTGTGTAGATTGTCTTTTCTAGTTAAATGCTTATGCACTGAGATGTATGTAATTGTACGGCATTAATGTAGAATTGCAAGATATATGAATGCTTTAAAAATACCTTAATAAATATAATTTACACCAACTTTAAAGCAGCACACACAAGTTAGGTGTACATGTAATTTGTAAAAGTTCTCACACTTAAGGTACTTATATTAATGAGTTGTGAATGGTGCTTACTAATATTCAGCAAAATATGATTAAGTAAGTGAAATTTAGTGGATAGTGGAATTAGTGGAGACAGCCTGAAGGAGCAGTGAGCAGGAGGCCAGATTACAAACCCCAACCTGCCCTGCTGTAGCCACCGCATCACTTATGGAGGAGGGCTGCATAGCCTCCCTACTGAAGCCACTTCAAGGCCCCGGGGACCCCATTCTCCGGGATGGACTTTTTTAAAATGTATTATGACCGAAACCGTTGGGAACCATGAGAGGGTCTTCAATTCCCCCACTGCCCCACCTGCTCCCCACCTCATGCGGGAGCCGGTGTTCTATCGACATCCGTAGTCCATCTGTGTATGTACCACCTAGGAGTTGCCTTCACTTTGCGCATGCACGTTTGTGGTAGAGCATGCGTCTTAATATTACGTATGCTCACAATACGACCCACCGTCTGGCAATGTACCCCTAACGTATTCCATTTTAATTGCACATGCTCAATTACAACATGCCCAATCACAGCTCTCACACCCAGTGACATCATGCTCAACCAATTATCCTTCTGCAGAGCATTTATAACCTGCCAACCTTCTCGAAGTTTTCCTATTTCGCAGTCACAGCCCTTGATAGTGTTCGTATCCACTTCTTCGTAGGTGAGCACTTTTTTAAGAATAATTAAATTAATTAATCTAAATGATTTGACAATATTGTTTTAAAGCACTCTTTCCTACTTTTTTATATCGTTAAAGTTGACTTCGTAACTTTTGTTTCTGAGCAAATCACTTAATCCTGCTGCCTTCAATCTTGCAAGTAGTGCGCCACATGCTGCTTCCTCCCCATGCAGTGCACATGTAATCGATTGGCCAATGTAGTATTTTAGCATGCTCTCCATGTTTTTTAATAACGTTAAACTTGATTTCTTATCCTTTGTTCTGTGCAAATCAGTTAATCCTGCCACGTTTTTTCATATAGTTACTGCTTATCTATATATTGTGTTAAGTTAACGTGGGCTTATTAAATGTTTAAACGCCATTTTTCCTTTTGGTGCTTCTGCACACAACACTTAATTGTTTATTTAGCTTTCAACCTACAAGGGCGTTGTGATTTACATGACAATAATATGTTATTGCTCTGATATCAGCTTTGCTTAGTAAACTATGTCTGTACAGAGAGTGCTGAAGCTTCAAGGATAACTCGACACAGAATTGTTGTGAGGTCTGATCTCCGCACCTTCATAGACATAACATAAGTACAGCTCCTGCCAAGTTCTGGCTTTAGGCGCGTTTTATATTGCTTTGCTTAGAAAACACACACACACTTGATGTGGTTCGCATGCAGAGAGAGCTGGTGGAAGCTGTTGTGATCTCTTCATACTAGGATCTTGAGGTATGGGCCCGCCCTGCTAAAACCCAAAGAGACCTTCTTAGATATTAATATAATATGCTAGTTAGGGAGGGTGAGAATTAGGTGTTGTTAACCCTTATTCATTACAGCATTTTAGTATGCTGTCACCATTTGCTTTTTATGGACTAGTAACTATGCTGATAACTTTGCTTCTGATAATATGTTTCCTTGTATTATCTAAGATACTGCGTTTGAGAAAACGGCATTAGTAAATAAATATTTCAAATGTGCACGTGTCCTCATTTACTCCACGTTCTGGTTTGAAATGATTGTATAACGAAAGAGTGCTCATGTGTTCCACGTGACCTGAGGTATCCTAAGTTCATGTTCTGGTTTGTCTAATCATTGGAAGTATTGTGATGTCCAATGAGACACTGTAGCTAGCCTGGTAAGGGGATTTTGGGTACTGAGATGAGTTTTGGGTCACCCTAATTTGCCGAGGTTCCATATCTCTATGCACAGTTCTGTGGGAGAACGGAAACCCTGCTACATGGCGCCCAACCGTTGGTGGTCTTATATCATGACTCTCGAGTAGTATATCATTCAAACCTTAACCCCTTCACTGTCGTGTCCGGAAAACGGTGGTGTCGGACAAACCTACCTATTTTTGAAATAGGTCTTTTCAAGCTTGAATCTTCCTAAAACGGTTTCCTTGAATTACTACCCAGTTGTGCTACAAAGTTTACTTTGTTTTTCTAAGTTCCTTTGCAGTCATGGCCCAGCCTGTGGACATTCCGCAGCATAGTCGAATTGCTGTGCGCAATCATTTGCAGACTTACAATGTACCCATTGATGGCTTGGCTGTGATTTTGGTGGTGAGTGCGGAAGCAGCTTACCCGTACAAACTCTTTTATTCGTGGGTGACGTTTCCGGCTGTGGACGCAAATTCGAATGTGTTCCACACTTACACTCCCTCTCCTGTGCCGGCTGAATATACTCCGTACAGGGCACTGGAAATACCTATTGATCATTGGCAGCATCGCGTTTGGTTTGGTGGTGCCCTACCCCATTCTTTGACCGCTCCGAGGTTAGGTCCTTTGTCCATTCCAGGCGCAAATTGGCCTGTTTTGGCTGGATTTACTCCTCATCCTCAACACGGCAATTGTACCTTGGCGGACGTTCGTAGACTACATGTAGTTTCTATTGCCGTGATTCGTGCGTTAGTGCAATACATAGGTCGTCATCTCCCAGATGGGCCCCCGGGGGGTCCGGCTCTTCCAGCGGGACAGGGCGGTTTGAAGCTCAGTCCTGTGATGGTCAATGCTGTGATGGGTAAGCGTCCCCAGGAAAAGGATGATTTTCCTTTCTGGCTTGCCGCGAAATTTGATCAGCTGGAAGCAGTGTTTCCTAATACAACTCCTGGAGATAAACATAGGATCTTAACAATTAGTTTACTGAAGGATTTGGCCCCCGAACTCGTTGACTGTGAGACCTGGGGAAAATCATTTGCGGCGGTCTATGCGAGGTGTTATGGCACTCCGTCTATGGCTGTCCTGCCTGCGACCGGAGGCAGCGGTTGAATTGGGTATGCGCCTGTGTGGCTCCTTTGATATAGTTTGCGATCTCATTCTTGCTAATGTCAAGGGAGATGCAGTGAACTTTCAAGTGGCTAATGCTTTGGAGGCGATTCCCGATGCCGATAAACCCAGGCAGTTAGCGAGGATTATTGTGGCTGCTTATAGAAAGGTGGGTCGCAATAGCAAGGGTCTGAAGCCTTTTTCTGTAAAAGAGAAAAAGCAACCCCAAGGGCAGACTTCAGAAACGGAAGTTCAGCCCCAGTCCAAAAAACAAAATTGGCCTAAGAAACAAAAACAGGGTAAGCAACAACAACAACAGAAACAGGAGTCTCAACCTGCGTCTCAGTTGCCTGCGCAAACAGAACGTGTTTATGACTTGCGCGATCGCGCGACGATTAAATCACCTGATCGATTTCAGGTTTCTGATCAACGCTCTCCTCGTTCCTTTCAGGACTCATCGGCCCCGGAAACCGGTGGTGGAGGAGGCGGAAGGGGTCGGGGTGGTCAGCAAGGTCGTGACCAGCCCCGCCAGACAGAAGGCACAGGGCAGCAGGACAGCTCAACGCCGAAGAGACCGCAGTTTGCCAAGAAGAAAGTCGCGGCTTTAACAGCGCACCGATATGCCACAGATAGTGAGAACGCGGCTTCGGAATCTGACATGGGCTCTGACTTTGCTGGACAGCGCGGCGGAGATTACCATTGTGAGAGAGGCCCTGCGTCCACTACTGAAGGTGACAGCGACTGATATTTATGTTGTGATAGAAACAGCCGATACAAGAGTTGCTCCCCCTGATAGACTTTATGAAATTGTCCTGTTAATAGAAGGTGACATACAACGTACCATCAAAGGGGTATTTTGGGAAAATCTTTCGTCTACGTATGACATTTTGCTTTCGGAGGCTGACTGGCCCCCACCTTTTGTGCTCGCTGCTCTGCGAGGGGAGGAGGTAATCCTCCCGAGTTTCGCGAACACTGTCTCGAAAGAGCATGCGCAGCATTTTGCAGAAGAGTAGGCTAGGGCGCTAGCACCGGCTCTGTACCGCAACCAATGTGGTTGGGATAAATTGTCCCCGTGCCACGAGATTCCTTTACGGTCTTAGCATCAGCCTCAACCTCAATATCCCATTCGGCGTGAAGCCAAGTCTTCCGTCGCGGCAATCCTTGAACAATTGGAATATCAGGGAGTTATTGAAACATGTGTGTCACCGATGAATAACCCTCTTTTTACTGTAACCAAGCCTGTTATGTTATGTTATGTTAAGTGTAGCTTATAAAGCGCACTGACACCGAAGCTTCCTGGCGCTGATAAACAGAACAAAATGAGGGGGGAGCATGAATAACAGGATCTTAAGTAAGGGTGGGAAAAAGGTGGGTTTTTAACATTTTTCTGAAATTCAGAAGGGAAGAGCAGGATTTGATCGGAAGGGGAAGGAGGTTCCAAAGCGCAGGAGCTAGATAAGAGAACCGGCGGCCGCCGAATCTCTTCGTTTTGCTCTTGGGGGTGGTCGGCAAGTCGCGGTGGGCAGATCGGAGATTGCGTGTAGGACAGTGAGGGCGAATGAGAGATTTTAGAAAAGCGGGGCTAGGGCAGTGAAGTGCTTTGAAGGTAAGGCAAGCCACCTTGAAGGCGGCCCTTCGATCAACTGGGAGCAAATGGAGGCTCATGAGCAGAGGTTTAGCTGGGAGTTCCATGAATCAGGCGAGCCGCTTGATTCTGGACGACTTGAAGGCGTTGAATCAAAAATTGTGGCAAGCCATGGTAGATGGCGTTGGAAAAATCCAGATGGGAAAGTACCAGCGAAATGACAGTTTGGGTAAGTGCCGCCGGGGGAAGAAAGTGGCGAACTTTGCGGATCCTCCGAAGTTGAAACATACAAGAGGAGACCACCGCTCCAACTTGAGCCCTGAGAGAGAGCTCGGTGTCTAGAATGACGCCCAGACTCTTTACTGTTTTTGCTGGGATTACCGGCATTTAAACTCGCATTGCAGTAACTGTGCAGTACAGAATACTCACGGCTCTGCCCTAGTGGATAGTCTAGTGCGTAAGCGTTTTAAAACCACGCTTGACATTTCCAATGGTTTTTATGCCCATAGATTGGATAGCTTTAGCTCCCAATGGACCAGTTTTACAAGCGCTGGGGTCCAAAAACTATTTCGGCATCTCCCAATGGGCTATAAGAATAGTCCTGGTATATTTACCGCCCGCATAGTCTCTCTTTTAGAGAGGATCGACCCTGATGCTTGCTCGTATGTGGATGACATATATCTCACGGACGACGAAATTTGGGAGCATCTGTGTCGAGTGAATTCGATTATTTGTACCTTTGCAGACATGGGTTACAAATTTTACTTTGCAAAATCGCACATTGCAGAGTACACAGTGTTGTTCCTGGGCTATGAGCTCAACAATGAAGGTAGAGGTGTGGCTCCTCACTTCTTGGAGAAATGCGCACAGTTGCGTGCTCCTACAACACTGAAAAAATTACAGTCTTTAGTGGGCTTTTTAAATCTCGGGAGGACATACATTCCGGAATATGCCCAGCGTATCAAGCCTTTGTATGCTTTGATGCAACCAACTTTTTCCAAATCATGCTGGCTGCCTGAGCACTCAGCCATCTTGCAATCTTTGCAGGCTGATCTGCTTGCTTCTAAATTCTTACTGACTCGTGATAAGCACACTAACCTGGTGATAAGAATCATTCCTGGGACGGTGGGTTTCACGTACCTGACTTTTAATGAAGGAGACACAGTACCTATTGCCTACAAGTCACACTTGTACACTTCGGCTGAAATGCGGTTTTCCATGTGGAGAAAGTTTTGACGGCTGTGCAGATGGCGATTCTTAAGGAACGTGCTCTGTCACAGGGAAAACGCATGTTAGTTGTAACACCCTGTCCTCATTTAGAGGCAGTTACGAAAGCCAGTGTACCAAATTCTAAAGCTTTGCACCCTCGGTGGATTAAATGGGCTGCTTCCTCGACGTCCACAGATGTCACGTTTATTTTTGACGCCTCATTACGGTCGCAGGAGTACCTGCAGTATGAATTCGTTTATCCTGCTCCTCTAGCAATGCGACCTTTGGAGGACTTCCATTGCATCATTTACACTGATGGTTCGCCGCAGGTTGCGCATGGCTCTAAACACGCCTACGTTTCCGCATGCGCCATTGTGGTCGGTGCCATGGTGAACGATGAGTTCAAGTCCAGAGTAGTGCATACGCAGACTCTAGGGGACTGCACCGCACAATTGGCAGAGCTTCGTGCTCTTTTACTTGCGTTGGAGTACGCTGATCCTAGTGTGACTACTCTTATTGTAAGTGATTCTTACTACTGTGTCCAGACTTACAATGAAAACTTGTTCTTTTGGATTCAGAATGAATTTCGTGATTCCAAGGGTAGCACAATAAAACACAAGATGATCTGGGTTCGAGTGGCTGAGCTTAAGGCTAATCTGCCGCTCGTTTTGTGATTCATACTCTCGGCCATCAGCGCGTGGGAGTTCACGCTGTCGGTAACTCGCTTGCTGATGAAGCAGCGAAATCAGCGGTGTCTGAGTATCTAGTTGCAGCTGTTACACGGTCCAAAAGTAAGATTGATGATAACATCTTGGCGGCTATTGCTGCCACTGAGAAGGGAGGTAAACATCCTACGGGGTTCCCTTCGAAGTACACATACCACTTAAGTCCTGAGAAGGTTCCTTTTGTAAAAATTCCTGATGTTGGTGAACGTTTAATTCCCAACTTGGATCGCAGAGCAGGCTTGATTACAGCGGCGCATGAAGGTGTGGCGTCTGCGCATGCGGGCGTCTCGGCCACTGTAACTCAATTACAACAGCGTTTCTGGTGGCGGGGACTGTACAAACAGACGCGTGATTATGTCCTTCAATGTGACATTTGCCAGCAGATTAAACCTTCAACTGCTACGCGTCCGCCACAGACACAGTTGTACATATCTAATAAACCACTAGGTTGTGTTTATTTAGATCACTGTGGTCCTTTTTCCTCTGATACTGCGTATAAGTACATCTTAGTAGCAGTTGATTCATGCACACGCTTTGTATGGGTTTGGCCCCATCGCAGCACTGATTCACGGACTGTCATAAGAGATTTGCGTGTCTTTGTAGGGATTTTTGCCTGTGGTACTTTCCATTCGTATCAGGGTCCGGCTTTTGCCTCTAAGGCGTATAAGGATGCCATGAGTTCGATGGGGGTCCAAGTCAAGTTTTTGTCTCCCTACAGACCTGAGGGTAATAGTGTAGTGGAGCGAATGAACTGTGACTTAAAGCAATTTTTGACAGCTCGAGTTATAGGCACTGGCAGAAACTGGCTGGCCCACCTCAATGGCGTGCAGCGTGCACTTAATAATCTCCCTAGAAGGTCTCTGGGTGGGCGGACCCCATACGAAATGCTCTTTGGCATCAAGATGTACGTCCCTGACCTTGATGGTCTAGACTGCGTGGTTCTCACCACAACCTTTGACGTAGATGAACATTGCAATGTTTTACAGGATCTACAAAAGACCAGAGACTGTCTTGCAAAGGTACATTTGCCCTCCACGTCGGATGATGCGTTGCAGATCCCGGTAGTTGGCTGACTACCCCAAGTTGGAGAACTGGTTCGAGAGAAGATCGATAACAAGAAAGAATTTGGTCCTTCCTATCGAGCGCCGGTTCCAGTCCTTGGAGTGAAGGGCACGAGAACAGTCATTTTACCACCGCTTCCAGGTCGTAAGGAAAACCGGTTTATCTCCATTGACAATGTCAAGATACACAGAGTGGCCGATTCTTCTTAGTATGACACCGGCAGTCTCCTGTCCTTCCATTGTGAGAAATTCTGTGTTGGCCACTGCTTCTAATCCTGAACCAGAAGTGGCCATCGAGTTACCTGCAATTGCCAGTCCTTTATTAAGTACTTTGCCTGGTACTGACCGTGATGACATTGATTACACTTACCCCACTGACTTATCTATGCCTGACCTGCAAACACGTTTGGCCACAGAATCCAGATTTTCTTTTGACACTGTTTCCAATGCCTCGAAGAAGCCCTCAAGGTTTGCAGTTTATGCCAGCTTATTTAAAAAAACATTTTTTGATTCCCCCTTGGACATATATTTTGCTAGTGCTTTTTTCAATGTACCTTTTTATGTCAATGGGGTTTGTGTTTTATTTTTTTCGAATTGTGAATGGACATTATGTCGAGGAAAGAACATGCATTCGACATCTCAATGGAACTTTGGCCCCGCTTTCCTCATCGCATTCTGCACACAGACTGAAAAGAGACTTGACATTTGTTAACATCACTGCGTGACCTGTCCTTGATGGGATAGTGTGGGATGTCGTTAGATTTCAAATTCATGGCCCTACAGAGGTTGTTAAAGTCCCTAATGTACTTAGAGTCAACATGGGGGATGTAGTGAAACAAAACATATGTTCTGATGATTGGGATGTTCAGGCCGTAGAGACTTTTTTTTTCTGATTTGAAATACTATGCTGCCTTTGATGCTGAGGATTTGTACTTAGAATCTGCTAATTATGGTGATTTGTTTTGCTTTCAACATTTTGGCAATCACTTCTTACATAAAACAACTTCCAGAAGGAATACTGTTAATTATACTCAATGGGAGCATTGCCCAGCTCCTAAACAAGGCAGTTCAAGTACTTTTTTGAAAAAGTACACTTATTTTACAGACTTCAATCAGTCTAATCCCGAGTCCTTTTATTTTAAAATGACACAGAAGCCTATGTCCAAGGTTAGACTTACTGATACCAAATTATTGTATTCGAAGTCCTTTCTTGATCGGCTGGCTGTTGGAGGCTATGAATTGTGGACAGAAACTATTGACCTTAAATCAGTTTGGGGTTCTAAAAACTGGCAGGTACAAGGCACTGAGGCTTTGCACCGTGCTTGTCTCATCCCGAATCAAATGTTGTTTTTGAATTCCTCTATTTCAAAGACAACATGCTTTGGATTGGCTACTTCTAAAAAATTGAATACTTCAACCATCCCTGAGTTAGAAGAATATTCTGGCTGGAGTAATTATTAACCCTGGGCGTAGTGGGCGGAGTGGGGCTCCGCGGAGCTACGCGAAGTGGGCGCACAACTACGCCCACCCGCGCACTCCGCGTAGCCCCACTCCGCGCCGCCCGCCTCCCTCCCGCCCTCCCTAAATACATAAATAAAAGTAAAAAAAGCTTTTAAAAACACTTACCTTGTCTGCCGCGTCCCCGGGGCTCCCTCTCGCCGTCCCGCGATTCGCGCCGCCACCGAATCGGATCCTAATGCGCATGCGCGGGCGGCCGCGCATGCGCATTCCTCATGAGAAATGCGCATGCGCGGCCGCCCGTGCATGCGCATTAGGATCCGAAATGGCGGCGCGAATCGCGGGACGGCGAGAAGGAGCCCCGGGGACGCAGGCAGACAAGGTAAGTGTTTTTAAAAGCTTTTTTTACTTTTATTTATGTATTTGGGGAGGGCGGGAGGGAGGCGGGTGGCGGCCGGCTACGCACCATCTGCGGAGCGCGCGGAGTGCCGCCTGGCTACGCCCGCTATGCAAAATGCGTAGGAGACGGCACTCCGTGCACTCCGTGCACGGAGCGTAGCTGGCCGCCCACCCTTAGTAATTATACTCAGTTTTCGATTAGGGACTTGCAGACCCTATTGCTGAATTCATTCTTTAATATATCCAGTATGGATCCAAAAGGTTGGCTGATGTGGCACAGAAGTGCTGATTCATGCCAGCACCGTTTTCTGGGTTTATCTGATGGCTTTAAACAGGTCGGACCTGATCCACGTTTTGACACTGAACATTCTGTCACGACTTACTCAGTGGGCAAATTATGTCAGAATTGGCTGAAACATTCAAAATTGGCTGCAGTTAAATTACATCTTGCGAAGCTGAATGAAGATGTAGATTTAAATGATTTCATAAAAGGCCCGGCTAGTGGTAGGTCAAAAAGATGGATTTATGCTATTTACAATGAAATCTGGAAGACATCACAGATTGAGGCGGCGACACGCCTTAGAGCTATAGATCAAGCTAATCTGGAAAAAGTGCTTGCAGTGGTAGACAATAGTATTAACATGCTTTCTTCCCGCATTTACACGTTAGATAATATTGTGTCCTCCGTAATGGATATTGTGCAGGATGAAGTATCTGTCTTGTACCATGGTCAAAATCACTTGCGTTCTATCATGCAATTTGCGTGGACCCTACAGACATTGAAATCTGGCAAGGTGCCATGGACCTACATGAATGTCTCCTCTCTCTTTGGCCACTTTACTTTAACTGACAAGCAGCGCTTGCTTTCCATGCGAGATGCATCCTTTTCAATGTTACATATTGAGAGATTGGAGTCATTGCCTTTTTCTGTGGCGGAGGCCAGCGCTGCAAAGTGGCTTATCCACGGTTTGATAACATTACCTTTTGCTTTGTATAAATTTACAAATTGTATGCGATATGTTGCCAAAGGTCGATATGAACCATTAGGTAGTGCGTTTCTCCATGAAGTCTGGTCTCTTCCCTTTACGTATAGCTATTTAAAAGACGGGCAGGAGGTTTATCTGAATGGGGAGGAGTGTATAGAAACACCAGATCACTCATTAATGTGTAGGCACATACAATTGCACGGTTCTTGTAACCAGGACCGGCCAAATTAAGCCTGTGTTTTAAAGGGAACACCAGCTCCAGCTTTCATCCCCACTTTTACCTTACTGGCGAACGGAAGTTATTTACTTTTAAATAATGAGTATTGTTGCGGGTTAATTAAAGGTGTGGCTTATGTAGAGACCGTATCTGAACGTGTGGTTTGCTGCAAAAATGTACTTTACCCACCCACGCATGGGAACGGGGATGTTTCCATCTGGCCGCGCATCCCAACCTTGAAAGGGGAGTTCAATGGCATGAGTAGAATAAGAGCTCTTTTGTCCCAAAAAGAAGTGGCCTTGAGTTCGGCTCGAGAAACATTTGTGCTTCACATAGCTAACACTCGCACAGAGGTTCAGGCCCTTTTAAATACTGATTTGCCGTTGCATTTCAGCGAGCTGGTTCATTCAATCTTTAACGCGTCTTCCACGACTGGGCTGGCACACTTTTTAGGTTTCGACCTGGCGAGGGGCACGCAGTGCCACTCCCAGATCGAAAACTATTGTCTACAGTAGGGATGTCGGCACCGCCTCTGCCTCTCATTGGCTAGCTCCATAAATGGAGGCTAGCCATTGGGAGACAGAGGCTGTCAATCGCGCTTTCTCACGAAAACGCGATTCGGGGGCGTTTCTGGTGCTTTTTTTAAGCCCCGCCCCTTTGTCCCGGGCCGCGCTGCGATTGGCTGCCGGCCCGGGACACCCCCGTGACATCATTCCCGGGCCGCGCTGTGATTGGCTGCCGGCCCGGGACACCCCCGTGACGTCAGCCAATCACAGCGCGGCCCGGGACCTGACTTGTTTTTACTATTGTGTCGGGGAGAAAAAAATAACTATAGGACAGTATGTCCTTCTTGTCCTGCTGTCGTGCATTGCGTAAACTTTATGTGTCTCTATTAGCTTACTCCGGTGTCATTTGGTTCTGACCTCTAATTGATTTAAATCTCGTAATCTATGTGATAAATTAGTTAGTCCTCCTGATTACTCGCAGAAAAGAAGCATCTAATAGCCCCAGTTCAGCTGGGAGTAGACGTACCTCTGAGTGGCAAGCAGCGGGCAAGTTAAGGGCTGCAAGCTTCCAACAAGCCCATCCGTCACAATCACTGTCAGCTAGGTGATGAATGGAAGGTGTGGCAGCCGCCATTCCCAGCCAGGGCCAGGCAGAGACAGGCACTCCTGGTACGGCTGTCACTCTTTGTCATTCCGTGCCAGCTGAGTCCCACAGCTGCTATCAGCGACGGCCACGCAGGGCATACAACATACAGTGTGAACAATGACAGCGGCAGCGCGGAGTTTATTGACGGCATTATTAATTAGTCTAATGACGCCGAGGGCCGCTACGAAAAACACGAGCATTTGATTTCTGCATGCTTTCATTGCTCTATGCGCAGCGCCAACTTTCGATCAAAGCAACATTTTTTTCCAGTCCTGCTTTGTCACCCTGTTTGTACTAATTTACATTTGAAACAGGGATGCGCTGCTAATTAGTGTTTGGAATTGAGTCGTCTTTATTTTCAGAGAGAGTAATTTTTCACGTCGCGGCGGCCCGGCAGCTAATAACGGCATAATCTCGTGTTGCAGCCGCAAATTAAAAGCAGGTTTATGGCCACATGCTACTTGGCTCTCTGGGGGCGCGTGGCGTGCGGACCGGGAGCTGTTCATTTACTTTGCCCTCCTCCCTCCGCCCCCTTTGGATGATGGAGTTAGAAACAATTGCATCATTTAATTTACTATTGCAACGAGGATATGGCTCATTGGCCCCTCGTTGTTTTGAAGATGGATTTAATTAACCTCCAATGAATCATGCCAGTAAGCGTGGCAGCTTCGGCATGGGATGAGATACGCCAAGAACCAGCGAAGGGGAGCGGAATCAGTACAAAACCCGGTTCAAACAAGAAGTCGTCTTTGTGTACTAATAAACATTTTCAAATTGTTTTTAGAGGCAAGCATGACACGCTTGGGAGTGATAAAAAAGGGTACATATAAACACTTGTCAAGATCAGAGTGGGAGCAATTGCTTCAATAGAACGCACTCCCGTGACAAATTAAACCTTGTTCTATACAGCTAAATCTACTGGAATGTTTTGCTGAGCAAAGATAACGCACTACAACTATGAGGATCTGTGTTACCAAGCACTGCAGGGGAGGACCTTTTGCAGGCGGCCATCTTGTTCTCCAGCTGGCTGGGCGCTTTAAGTGATGTCACCGCCTCGTCCTTCAACAAGCACTGGCGTTGCCAATAGGTTTCGCATTTGGAAAGTTGGAGCCATTGGTTTTGTAAATGACATTTTATATTTATATATCGTTATTGGCATTGTTAATAACAATATATAAATATACAATGTCATTTACAAAGCCAATAGATCCAACTTTCCAATTCGAAACCTATTGGCAACGCCAGTGCTTGTTTAAAATAGTTAGCAGCGGACTCTTGACTTCATTTGAGAAAATATTTGGAGTCATTCCTGCTTTCTTCCAATCTATTTTTTCAAGTCTGTTTGGTGGATTCCCAGTTTTGCTGGCACTGGCGGCAGGTGTTCTGGTGATCTTTTGTTTCATTAAACATGGATGCCCTTCCTGTGCAAGAAGCCGCGCAGCCCCTCCTGGCACTGTTTCGCAACAGGATGCTTGAATATTATGGCACACTGCCGCTTGCGACTCTAAGCACGGCGTTTGGATTATCGTTTCGATTTTCCTACTTCACCTGTGTCCAGCCTGTTTTTTGATTTGTGTCTCTGCAAGACGGTTTCTCCTGAGGTCGATTTTAATCATCTGATGTGTCCCGTAGTGGCTCACGAGTTGGTTTGTTCTGGCGATAGGATTATGGCCTTGGCATTGATGCATGGACTAATGGGTCCTTGGAACATACTCGCAGCGGCGCAAGATTTCTTGGCACAGAGTTTTCTTGAGAACCCACCGAGTTGTCCTCTGATGGTAATAGAGGCTCCGGTACTAGAAGAGCACGTATGTTCTTTCCCACTTTTAAATTGGATGGCTGAACTGTTTTCGGATGAAGACGGTGATTTCATGTTGGAGGCTGTTGCTGCATATTTTGCATATTCGGTCTTGTCCTAAAAACCTTTCAAAGTTTCAGATCACGACCCCTTATTTCTACTGACATATCTTTTTGCAAATTTTGATTGACTTTGTCAACTCCCAGACCTATTGGCATGAGCAAAAGTGAACAAAGTATTGACATTTTGGATTTTTTTGATACATGAAAAATAAAAAGATGTTTTCCCATCGATTTTTTATTATTAACATTGCTCATCGTTCTTGAACTCTGTTTTCATGAAGAGGCCCTTATCTTCTTATCTTATCTTATCCGTGCTCGGATCATGGGGGGGTGTCATATAGTTACTGCTTATCTATATATTGTGTTAAGTTAGCGTGTCCTTATTAAATGTTTAAACGCCATTTTTCCTTTTGCTGCTTCTGCACACGACACTTAATTGTTGATTTAGCTTTCAACCTACAAGGGCGTTGTGATTTACATGAGAATAATATGTTATTGCTCTGATATCAGCTTTGCTTAGTAAACTATGTATGTACAGAGAGTGCTTAAGCTTCAAGGATAACTCGACACAGAATTGTTGTGAGGTCTGATCTCCGCACCTTCATAGACATAACATAAGTGCAGCTCCTGCCAAGTTCTGGCTTTAGACGCGTTTTATATTGCTTTGCTTAGAAAACACACACACACTTGATGCGGTTCGCATGCAGAGAGAGCTGGTGGAAGCTGATGTGATCTCTTCATACTAGGATCTTGAGGTATGGGCCCGCCCTGCTAAAACCCAAAGAGACCTTCTTAGATATTAATATAATATGCTAGTTAGGGAGGGAGAGAATTAGGTGTTGTTAACCCTTATTCATTACAGCATTTTAGTATGCTGTCACCATTTGCTTTTTATGGACTAGTAACTATGCTGATAACTTTGCTTCTGATACTGTGTTTCCTTATATTATCTAAGATACTGCGTTGAGAAAACGGCATTAGTAAATAAATATTTCAAATGTGCACGTGTCCTCATTTACTCCACGTTCTGGTTTGAAATGATTGTATAACGAAAGAGTGCTCATGTGTTCCACGTGACCTGAGGTATCGTAAGTTCATGTTCTGGTTTGTCTAATCATTGGAAGTATTGTGATGACCAATGAGACACTGTAGCTAGCCTGGTAAGGGGATTTTGGGTACTGAGGTGAGTTTTGGTCACCCTAATTCGCCGAGGTTCCAAATCTCTATGCACAGTTCTGTGGGAGAACGGAAACCCTGCTACAGTTTCTTTAATTTGCCAAGCGCTACGTGGCCCTTTCCGCATCAGTGTGCTACGTACTGTTCAAGTTAATGCGATGTAGTTGTTCTCGTGTAAGTTGTGCGTCCGTGCCCCATACATTGCAAAAGTAATGTTTACGGCAATAATGTATTTTAGCACGATTTCCAGCTCTTATACCGCCAATATCTTACCTTAGTAGGTGATGTTTCTAGGCAAATCACTTAATCCTGCCGCCTTTAATTTTGTAAGTAGTGCGCCAAGTGCTGCTTCATCACCATGCAATGCACATGTAATCGATTTGTCAGTGTTGTATTTTAGCATGCTCTTCATGTTTTTTAATAAGAATAAACTTGATTTGCTATCCTTAGTTCTGTGCAAATCACTTAATCCTGCCACGTTTCTTTAATTTGCCAAGCACCACGTGGCCGGTCCAGCAGCAGTGTGCTACGTGCTGTTCAATCTAATGCGATGTAGTTTTTCTCGTGTAAGTAGTGCGTCACGTGCCCATGCATTGAAAAAGTAACGTTTTTGGCAATAGTGTATTTTAGCACAGTTTTCAGCTCTTGTATGTTGAATAACTTGCCTTGGTAGCCGTTGTTTCTGAGCAAATCACTTAATCCTGCCGCCTTCAATTTTGTAAGTAGTGCACCAAGTGCTGCTTCCTCTCCATGCAGTGCACATGTAATCGATTGACCAATGTTGTATTATAGGACGCTCTCCATGATTTTTAACAACATTAAACTTGATTTGTTATCCTTTGTTCTGTTCAAATCAGTTAATCCTGCCACGTTTCTTTAATTTGCCAAGCCCCACGTGGCCCTTCTCGCATCAGTGTGCTACGTACTGTTCAAGTTAATGCGATGTATTTGTTCTTGTGCAAGTAGTGCGTCACGTGCCCCATGCATTGCAAAAGTAATGTTTTCGTGTATTTTAGCATGATTTCCAGCTCTTATACCTCAAATGCCTTACCTTGGTAGGCAATGTTTCTAGGCAAATCACTTAATCCTGCCGCGTTTAATTTTTTTAAGTAGTGCGCCACGTGCTACTTCCTCCCCATACACTGCACATGTAATCGATAGGCCTTAACCTTAACCTTAACCTTAAACTTGATTCGTCCCCTGTTCTATCTCATTATACAGATATCTCAACCATGAGACATACTGGTCGCCACAAGCTGTTTATTTGTGTCCATGCATTATACCAGATGGTGGTCAACCACTCCAAATACCAGATCCACTGACTGCTCTCCATATGATATGAGCCGAAAATTGCAATGGACCTAATGGAGTTATCAGGTTTGACTTTAACATTTCATGATTGAAAAGCATTGTGATGTGGAAAAGTAAATTTTGCCATGTTCTGTGTCCCTACGCCTCATCCATCATATGTTATGTGTGCATGACCAATATGCATATGTTATTCCCCATGTCCGATTAATGACGCAATTATAGTTGTGTCCACCTCTGGTATGTCATTTTCCAGTCCTCGTGAATACTACGAATATCAGGCCTATGTAAAGTTATGTTGCCACGTTTCTCAGTGTGCACGTTATTCCATTATAAAGTCCCCGTTTCTAGGCCTCAAAAGGGCCCGGACATCAGATTCAGCTCCTGTCTCCTGAAAGCCTCGCTGAGGAGCGATACAGCCCCCACCTGTATCCTCGACCCTTCACTTACTTCCTGCTTCGCAGTGCCCGGTGCAGCTTGGCTCTGCCTCTGAGTCTGCCAAAAGTATGTTATAGTTCCAGTTATCAGTTCAGTCCTCCTTCTTTGCATTCCTAAGCTACTGAACTGCATCAATAGTTTCCGTCATTGTCTAGCCTTCTCGGCTCCATGTTAGAGAAATACTGCATTTACTGGTCATTTAATATTCCTCATCACGCATTTCATGTAGAATAATGTATGGTCCAGTCTTAGAATCAAGTTAGCTTTTCCCCTCATGACTCCTAGTTTATATCAACATGTTCCCTAAACATCAGATACCAGATAGGGTTTAGGTACATGTCGCTCCGACCCTCCAGACTCTAGTCTCTGCTCCTAGCACAGAGTTCGTAGCCCCCAGCTTCTCCTAGTAACACGTCATTGCCAGTTTTCGCGCACCACCAGGTTAGAGGTCCCGGCTCCTTAGGTAGCCCCCTCCTATGTTTCCGCCCATTCATGACATATTCTGTTACGTTTGCACCACATGTCTATGTATACTCCCAGTTACACCTACTTTTACTGTTATCTCTCGCGACTGCTACGCGTCACGCCTTCTGCTCCACCCACTGTTACGCCTACTGCAATGTAATGCTATGTGTTTGCGCTATGTATATAAGTTGATGTATTGTTATTAAAAGTTAGCGCGCTCATTCCTGACCCAGCCCCGGCAGCTGCCGGGCCCTGTTACCCCCGTTCTATGCAGGTTGTCCTGATCCTGTCCTTATGCTGTAATAAACCTGCAGAAACTCCTACTACCTCGAATCTTGACTCTTATTTTATTGAGCTATCTGTTATTCATTCATTCATTCAAAAATAGATCCGGTATTATTTATTTATATACCACATAATGGCGCCCGAATAGGGACTTGCCCTTTCCCCACGCGTCGGTGAAGCCACGCCGACCCCCTGACCCTCTGCAGTCGTGACGGAACCATACCGTGCACTGGCAGATATTTCTGCTCCAAGTATCCCTCAGGCCCACGGAGGAGACGGAGGAGGCGGTCCAGCATCCAAACGAGACGGTGGAGGAACGCGGCGAGTCCCGACCAGAGCCCAAGCCGAGAGTCCAAGGTCCGAGGTATCCGGAGGCCCACCTGTAACTGAAGTCCGAAGTTCGTCGTCCGTCGTCCAGTCCAGTCCGAGGCCTTCCGTTCCGTGCTGCCCGGTGAGTACCATTGCTGGGGTAGTATCTAGACAGGACCAATCTAAATTGACTCCTGGTCCGTGGGTTGGTGGTGCCCAGACTCACAAACGAAGTGTTCACCTAGGTGGATACGGGTCTTGATGCGTCCCTTTATGGGACCGGTATGTTCCGTACTGTTATAGCAGTGCATCCAGTAACTCTAGTCTGTTCCGTTCTCGAGAAATTCTGTTCTGTTTCTGTTTTCAGTATTCCAGGTAATATTCTGTTCGAACTGTTATTTATAATGTTCTTCATGTATTTTTAATGTTGTGGTATGAGTGTGACGTGATTTCGTGTTTTCATTGTGTATTGTATTGTGTCCAGATTACAGTTCAGTCATGCCTATATTTTCCAAGTTACGTCAGTTAAAAACTAGAAAGGGTTTATTAGAAGAAGCGGTTCCTGTCCCACCTAGGGACAGTCCAGGTCACTTTATGTATCAGAAACATGGCATAAGCGCCATAATGTATCTAGATTTATGGGTAGAGTATACCAAACAGTTAGAAGAAAAGTATAGATGGCCCGTATCGGGTACATGGGATGCCGAATGTATCATGCGAGTAGAAGAAGCATTATGGAAAAAGAAAGCCAGACAGTCACAGAAAGATGCCATCGAGTTATGGCGTAAGGAAGCTCATAGAAGAACCGAGAAAGAAGTCAGAAAGTCAGAGTTAAGTAGAGAATCCCAGGAACGAGCCCAAGAAAGAGAATTAATCGAGATAGGTGAACAAGTCAAAGCCGAACAGTCAGACAGACAGAGGCATGCCCTCATTAAGGGTATGTATCCTCTTCTTGCCGAAGGTGTGCCAAAAGCGACCCCAGAGGCATCTAGTAATTTCCCGCCACCATTAGTTCCGACCAAGCTACGTCACAAACCGACCGCAGCTGATATTTTTATTTCGTCCTACTTGGACGACACAGTCCCAGAATATGCAAATCCTGTTCGCGCTCCGCCAGTCCCTGTAAATCAGGCACTTCCTGCTCCTTCAGACACCGGGGTGCCCTTAACAGCTCCCCCGGTCCAGTCCGCCATACAAGTCCAGCCCACGTTACAACTACCGACCCTGTCAGCACGAAGAATGTCAATCGACGATTCCAGTTTAGGGGCCGCAGGAGGAGGTCTTCCTCAAACCCCGCCGCCACACAAGCGTTCAACATTACTCGAATTACATGCTCAAGCGTTACAGCGCACGCCCAAACATCAGTCTGTTACAGAAATCAGGCAAACCCTTAACGAATGTGTCTATGATCCAGTTCCAGGCGAATATAATATGGTTTTATATTCCTTACGTGTAAGGAGAGTGACCGAGTATCTAGTCACCTTGCCGAATATGAAAGAAGATCTAGACAGAATATATCGTTTCATCCGTACAGGGGATGATCCAGAAAGTATTGGCGAGATTATGTCTCAAAGGAAAGCCGAGATTCAGCTCATGATATTAAAGTTCCTGATCAATTGTCTAATAAGAGAACAAGATTACCCGTCTAAAGATCCCGCCGAAATGAGAATCCTGACAAGGTGGAGTGATAATATAGCCGAGGGTAAGCACAAGACCGTCGGTGCCATGGAGAGTATGTACAAGAAAATTCGTAAAGAAATAATAAGGTTAGACGACCAGCGTAAAGCAGCACAAGTAAGCGAGAAAGAAAGTACCTCTGATCCTGAAGAGGAAGACGAGAATTCCGCCAGAATAGCGTATGTAGGAAAATCTAGATTTCCAGATCGCCATTTACGTCTAGAACACAAGTCTATTTTTCATCATCCAGCACCAGAACAAGGTTCTCTAGAACAAGTATTTCAAGCTACCGATCACATCCTGAAATCACGAATCGGTTATAGTGAGTTAAGTACCATGCATGAACAAGAACTAGCCCGATCAGCAGTCCGATGGATTACTGATTCTACCACTTTTCCAGACGAAATAGTGGCACAAATGTTTCTGAAACTGCCCCCAGCCGAGCAACGACTGGTGGGTATGTATATGATCCAGCACCTCATTACTCTGTATGAGGGTCAACATTCTGATCCAGGTCCGTTGCATGATATCCTGAACGAGTTACTCCAGTATAGATGGAGAGGTCTAGGTACCGATTTAATTAGTGTCATTCTAGAACAGCGTCACAAATATAGAACGTTTCTGAACCCGCATTTTGTTCATGTCTCACCCCCAGAAAGTAAATCATTCTACATAGACAGACAGAATCCGTTACGAGAAGTCCACCCAGTCCAAGGGGCGGGTGGCGTAATGCAACGAGTGTTTGTATACACTCCGATTTCAAAGATGGAACTTCTTGAAATGAAGAAATTAATTCCCTGTCATGACAAAGATCCAGCAGGGTTCCATAGAGAATTAAAAGACATGCTCCGTATGGGAGAATACACTTACCCAGATATCATTAAAATGTTAAAGGTCCTGTTACCCGCAGGGGTGTATGAAAAGTTAAAGGAAAAGGAATGGGAGGTGGGAGAGAAAAAGATCGATTGGACAGCTCTAGAAGCTGAAGACAAGGCACGAGTACCAGGTACCGGTCTTGGAGATAAATGTAAAGAATTACCAGAATTATTGATTCAAGTTTTACCCAGATTATTGACAACGAGAAAAGAAGACTGGGATGCAATCTCAGCCTGTAAACAGAAACAAGATGAAGATATTAGTGATTTTTATTCTAGATTTGAAAAATGTTTCAGTATCAACAGTGGTCTCAAGACAAGTAGTGAGTCATACCCTCATCTTTTCGTTACTAAATTAGTCGAGAATGCAAGCCCACAAATTAATAATCGAGTTTTGAAAGTCGAAAGCACCTGGCAAGCAAATACTCCGTCCCAGATGCTCCAGATGCTCCAGTACCACCAGAATAGAATCAGGGAAGAGCAAGAACACGAGAGAAAACGTATGAAAGACACGAAAATGAAAGTGCTAGTTGCACAATCTGTTCCTCAAGACAGTCAGAAGAGGGGTCCGAATCAAGCCAGTCATCCTGCAGCTCCCGTTAAAGGGAACTGCAATTATTGTAAACAGCCAGGTCATTTTATAAACGAGTGTGCAGTTCTGAAACATAACATAGCTACTGGTAAGACTAAAGAAAGACCACGTCCGCCTAGACAAGAACAAGTTTCACAGATTCCTCAGCCGCAGAATGCACCACAGACAGTTACAGCACCGCAGCCCATCGCTGCAACACAGCACGTTACATCGCAGATGTACCAGTATGCACAGACAGAGTATCCAGAGTACCAGCCATATTCATGAAACAGCCTAGAGAGGGAGGTAGGCTTGCCTCTCATCGAGATACCTGTAGATCAAGAAGGTCCCTATGTTCACAGTCAAGTATTAGGGAAAGACAGAAAGTTTTTGATCGATACAGGGGCAAGTAGGACCACAATTAGTCATGCCGAAGTTCCAGGGGCTCCGCTCTCAGGCTCAAGAAATGTTTCCCTTGGATTTTCAGGAAAACCCATTATAAATGAGATCTCAAAGCCAGTTACTCTAGAAGTAGGTCCATTGTCCCGTACTACTGATCTGTTACTTACTAAGTCATGTCCAGAAAACCTATTAGGCATTAAGACACTGAAAGAATTAGGTGCAGTTATTTGCTGTTCCCCAGAGGGAATACGATTGTTCCTACGTGACTTTAAGGGTCACTATGTATTACGAGATTTTGATTCAAGATTGTCTAATGTTCCACAGCACTTATGGGCGCAAGGTCCAACTGATGTAGGTTACATGCAAATCACACCCCATCGTGTGACTCTCAAACCAGGTGTAGTGTTACCCCGAATCAGGCAGTACAGACTGCCACCTGAGGCTGTAGCAGCCTTATCCAAAATTATTGACGAGCTCATGGCTCAAGGAGTAGTTGTAGAAACTGACTCCAATGTATGCAATTCTCCGATCATTCCAGTCATGAAACGTACTGATCCAAATGCACCCCCAGTATATCGATTAGTGATTGATTTACGAGAGCTTAATAAATGTATTATTCCGCAGTACCCAGTTGTCCCAGACATCTCTTCCCTATTGACAGCCATTGATTCCGAAGCCATGTTCTTCACTGTCATTGACCTCAAGAATGCATTTTTTAGTGTTCCAATTCATCCAGATAGCCAGTTTCTTTTCGGATTTTGTTTAAATGGAAGGAGCTATATGTTCACACGCGCTCCTCAAGGTTTCACAGAAAGTCCTAGTATTTACAGTCAAGCACTCAAGAGACAACTAGACAATATTCACATGCCAACTGACACTGCCCTGCTCCAGTATGTCGATGATCTACTGATCACAGCCCGTTCTGAACGTGCTTGCGAGCGAGCATCCCTGACAGTTCTGTATTTCCTAGCCGAGATGGGGCACAAGGTGTCACCTTCGAAGCTTCAATTCTGTGTTCAGCAAGTGGTATACTTAGGACACTTGCTGTCCAAGAGGGGTAGGCAGTTGACACCCGACCGTATCCAGTTAATAGCGAGTCTTCCCCAGCCCAGAACCCAGAAGGAGGTACGTGCCTTTATCGGCCTTACTTCTTATTGTAGACAATGGATTCCCCAGTATGCATTTCTAGCCAAGCCACTGATACAGTTAACGACACAGGAGGCAGCCGTATCGACTGTCCTCCCTTGGACATCTGAACATACACTTAGTTTCAATGAGTTAAAGAAAGCCCTATGCCAAGCTCCAGTTCTAGCTACACCGAACTACAGTAAGCCTTTTACACTTTTCGTTACTGAACGGGAAGGTACAGCATTATCTGTTCTCACACAAGATCAAGCAGGTCAATACAAGCCCTGTGCTTATTTTTCGAGCACACTAGATCCAGTCGCCCAGGCGTTGCCTGCGTGCCTCAAGTCAGTTGCAGCCACAGCACTAGCTATCAGACAAAGTGATTCCATAGTTTTAGGACATTCCCTGACAGTACAAGTTCCACACGCCGTGGAAGTTCTTTTAAACCGAACACAAACTCAGCACTTGACAATTGCACGTTTAACAGGTTATGAATTGACACTGTTCCAGCCACACATAGATATTAGACGCTGCAACGTCCTGAATCCTGCTACACTGTTACCATCAGTTAGTTTAAATCCTGACCCACATGACTGTGTGGAAGTAGTTAATATTACGACAAAGCCAAGACAAGACCTGACGGACATTCCATTACCAGATCCTGACCTGACACTTTATGTGGATGGTTCATGTATGAGAACTAGTACAGGAGAACTAGTCGCCGCGTATGCAGTGACTACGGACACCGAAGTTATTGAAACACACCGTATTGATACCCTGTCCGCTCAAGCAGCAGAGCTAGTCGCTCTGACACAAGCCTGTATACACGCCAAGAACCAGAGAGTTAATGTTTATACAGATTCACGTTACGCATTTGGAGTTGTACACGACTTCGGAGTGCTCTGGCAGGAGAGAGGTTTTATGACTTCTCATGGAACCAAGATTCAGTATGGTCTCCTTATTCAAGCTCTGTTAGATGCCATACATTTACCGACATCTATCGCTATCATGAAGTGCAAAGCACATACGAAAGTCACTGACATTATTTCCCAAGGTAATGATCTAGCAGACCGCACAGCCAAGCTTACAGCACAGACTCCAGACAGTCCAGTTAACCTAACACACACTCCAGATCCGATTACATGCATAACAGTTAAGGACCCTACACAAGACGTCATAGATATACAGTTACATGCTACTCCTGAAGAAATCAAGAAATGGTCTGAACAAGGAGGGGTCCAGACAGATCAAGGATGGCTAACGAAGGGTAGAGCCACATGGTTTCTCCCCGACTCTATGGTTCAAGTCATTATTAATACCGCACATAGTCCAGCACATTTAGGAGAAAAAGCTATGTTAGACAGTATCCAGAATATTTGGTTCAACAAGCATTTACGAGCTGCAGCCAAGCAGAAAGTCCGTACCTGTATGATATGTTGTCAGTTTAATCCAGGTAAAAGTGTCCCGGTGGAACAAGGTGGTTTCCAGCCTCCTGACCACCCTTTTGAGGTCCTCCAGATGGATTATATTCAGATGGAGCGATGTCGAGGTTTCAAGTATGTCCTTGTAGTTGTATGCGCTTTGTCCAGATGGACAGAAGCATATCCAGTCCCAGATTACACAGCCGCGACCACTGCCAAACAGTTGGTTCGTGAGTTTTTCCCTAGATATGGACTCCCTAGAGTCGTATATTCTGATAACGGTCAGCCATTCTCCTCAGAGTTAATGAAGCACGTTTCCCTGTTGTTAGGGTACCAGTGGAAGTTTCATTGTGTACGCCATCCTGAAGCAGCCGGTCTGGTCGAGAGACATAATCAGACCCTGAAAATCCGCATTGCAAAAGTTTGTAAAGAAAGAGGTGTGGACTGGCTAGTAGCTCTGCCAGTCGCTTTGTTTTATATGCGCATGGTCGCACATTCCAGATCAGGTCTGTCCCCGTATGAGGTCGTATTCGGCCGCCCCCCTAACATGTGGGGTACTCCTAGACCCCGAAGTATTACCGATGTTTCATGTAATATGCTGACAGATTACCTAGCTTCCTTGATGTCTGCCCTCAACTCATGTCGTTCACAGGTTGCTGCCGCCTTTCCAGACAATACCGAGGTGGCACCGCATGAAATCGTTCCAGGTTCCCTAGTGATGGTCCGGAATTTCGACAGATCAAGTCCGCTGGAACCTCGTTGGAAGGAGCCACGTCAGGTCCTCTTGACCACCCGTACCGCCGTCAAGTTGGAAGGCAGAAAAGGATGGATCCACCTTTCTCATGTAAAACTTTTCAATGGATTGAAACCCGTTTCTAAAAACATTTCCAAGGATTCCCAAGATTCTAAAGACTGCCAAAACATTGTTTTAAAGGACTGTCCCGCAAAAGACATTATTACAACCCCTCCCTTGTTAGAGAAAACTCCGCAACAGGAGTATAAGTTAAAGCTCAGGTCTAGTAAAATAAGTCAGTCAGTTTGATTGTATAAGTCCTCCCCTAGGTGAAACGGTTAGACTGTTTCTGACATGTATAAAATAGACCCCCATAGTGAGAGAGTTAGTCGAAGTTCAATTCAATGTATCGTTTATCTGAGTTTCGTATTATTCATCAGCATTTTGATTTCCTGCACCAGCTATGCGTTCTATCTGTATTTTCCAGTTCCTCATGTAAATATGTCTGCTAATGCTACAGTAGAGCACACGTTTAGTGATCTGCCTCCTCATGAACTCTCTTACCGCCTCGCTATGCGCAACAACTCATTTATCCGTATGTTACATTACTCACACCAGACCAGCAATGCCACTAATTGTTGGGTGTGTGGTCGACTCCCCCCTTTTCAGACATCAAAGGGAGTCCTGCCACTCTTTCCTTATCCATTTTCACATAATGGTTCGTGTGGAGCATGGTCCACGTTAACGTCATCCTCAACAGATATGTCTTTTCTTAACAGTACATGTTTCCCAGACAAGCAAGGTCTCCCCCACAGAACAGGTTTAGATCTGGAAAATGAGGTGTATAATTTAGGTAATTATTCGTCGAATTTCATGGTCCTGAATGTTCAGTCTGATACTACTCCAGACTTACCTGCTATTTCAGTACTGCCAGTCAAAGGTGAATTATGTGTCCGTAATTATGGTTCTGTACATGTAGGACATAGTGAATGTACTACTGTTGTCAAGTATAGTGACAGTAGGAAATCTATTTTTAAAGCTTCACGTCATTCTTATTTTATTTGTGGTCAAACTGCATATGTCCGTCTGCCCCTCGATTGGGAGGGAACCTGTTATATTGCCTTCCTACTGCCACCTGTTTTCCTAGCCCCATCTGATTATCACAGAAACACACATCTAGTACACATTAGACATAGAAGGGAGTCCCCAATTGTCGATTATACTGAAACTACTCTAGAACAGTATACAGATTTCAATAAAGGTTTCTTCTTCTTCGTAGGACCTGTCCAGAATAGTAAACTAATCCGTAGGTTAACAAGAACCCTTGAAGCTGTAGTAAATGAGACTGCCTCTGCTCTAGGTAACTTAACCGAAGAACAATCTGCTATGAGATTTGTCGTTTTGCAAAATCGTCTCGTCCTTGACGTCATACTGGCCGATAGGGGCGGGGCCTGTAGAGTCATCGGATCTAGTTGCTGCATTTTCATTCCAAATAACGCACCGTCTGTTTATTCAGCTATAACCAGACTCCATAAAATTGCCCATCTGTTACACCAAGATCCAGGCACCTGGACATGGTCCGGTTGGTTCTGGAATATAATTTCCGCATGGGGATGGAAAGTCCTGTCCTTTCTAGGTATTGCAGTAGCGATCATATTTAGCTGCTGCCTCTGTATACAATGTGGCCCTGCGATTTGCAGCATGTGTGCTACCTCTTGTATTCCTAGTCCTAAGCCCCGTTCTAAATCCCGTTCCAAGACAATTCGAGACGAGCAAATGGTACTGTATGAAATGATAGATGGTATCATGAAAATTGATGTTTCCTGATGGAAACGTAGTGACAAGGAGGGAATGTGGAAAAGTAAATTTTGCCATGTTCTGTGTCCCTACGCCTCATCCATCATATGTTATGTGTGCATGACCAATATGCATATGTTATTCCCCATGTCCGATTAATGACGCAATTATAGTTGTGTCCACCTCTGGTATGTCATTTTCCAGTCCTCGTGAATACTACGAATATCAGGCCTATGTAAAGTTATGTTGCCACGTTTCTCAGTGTGCACGTTATTCCATTATAAAGTCCCCGTTTCTAGGCCTCAAAAGGGCCCGGACATCAGATTCAGCTCCTGTCTCCTGAAAGCCTCGCTGAGGAGCGATACAGCCCCCACCTGTATCCTCGACCCTTCACTTACTTCCTGCTTCGCAGTGCCCGGTGCAGCTTGGCTCTGCCTCTGAGTCTGCCAAAAGTATGTTATAGTTCCAGTTATCAGTTCAGTCCTCCTTCTTTGCATTCCTAAGCTACTGAACTGCATCAATAGTTTCCGTCATTGTCTAGCCTTCTCGGCTCCATGTTAGAGAAATACTGCATTTACTGGTCATTTAATATTCCTCATCACGCATTTCATGTAGAATAATGTATGGTCCAGTCTTAGAATCAAGTTAGCTTTTCCCCTCATGACTCCTAGTTTATATCAACATGTTCCCTAAACATCAGATACCAGATAGGGTTTAGGTACATGTCGCTCCGACCCTCCAGACTCTAGTCTCTGCTCCTAGCACAGAGTTCGTAGCCCCCAGCTTCTCCTAGTAACACGTCATTGCCAGTTTTCGCGCACCACCAGGTTAGAGGTCCCGGCTCCTTAGGTAGCCCCCTCCTATGTTTCCGCCCATTCATGACATATTCTGTTACGTTTGCACCACATGTCTATGTATACTCCCAGTTACACCTACTTTTACTGTTATCTCTCGCGACTGCTACGCGTCACACCTTCTGCTCCACCCACTGTTACGCCTACTGCAATGTAATGCTATGTGTTTGCGCTATGTATATAAGTTGATGTATTGTTATTAAAAGTTAGCGCGCTCATTCCTGACCCAGCCCCGGCAGCTGCCGGGCCCTGTTACCCCCGTTCTATGCAGGTTGTCCTGATCCTGTCCTTATGCTGTAATAAACCTGCAGAAACTCCTACTACCTCGAATCTTGACTCTTATTTTATTGAGCTATCTGTTATTCATTCATTCATTCAAAAATAGATCCGGTATTATTTATTTATATACCACAGTGAGATAAACATTTGTGTATTTCATGTGTTTGCAGACAGATAACTGTGCTGTTCTCATGTTTAGGTAGAATTAGTGTGCATGCTGGTATCAAGAAAATGTATAAAAACATGTCTTTGCGATTTTTTTGGCTAAATATGTGATTTCAAATTGAACAATGTCTTTTATAATTTTTCTTGCCTCTATAAATGTTTTTTATAAAATGTAAATCTCCATTGTGATAGTCTTATAGACGTTTGTTTCTGAAAACCATATGTTTCTCATTTAAGTGCTTGTTACACGTTTTCAGCCTGCACTTGAGATGCAAAGTGAAAATTATGTTTTTAAATTTTTTTATTTGAAGATGTGTCTTTCAATTTTTCTTGATGTTTATTTCTCAATTTTTAGATCATGGAAGACCAAAAAGGGTTCTATCGGATCAAGGCCAGGAGTTTGTAAATGAAGTGAGTGACCAATCTCGGCCTAACATTTCTATAATGCAATGCTATTTCCTATTTTTCTGGCCAAATATGATTGCACCTATTTTTTTAGGTTAATTCAGAGTTAAGTAAGCTTTCACTAATAGAACGTTCTGTAAGTGCAACCTATCACTCACAGGCAAATGGCTTAGATGAGCATACTAATATATAAACTGTACACCTTCAGACAAGGAGAGTTAGTGCTTCTGACAAATTACAAGCGAACAATAACAAAAGGAGGTATTTTTGAGCATAAGTTTACTGGACCATATAGTATTACCGATATCCAAGAAAAAGTTTGTAAAATTAGTCAATAATGCTAGCAAAATGCCTTAACGTCCAACTTATAATTTCAATATGTTGAATCAAGGAGAAATATTTAACATAACCATTCGTATGACTCTAAAAGGTTTTCCAACAGATATTGAAGCATACCCAATATGACCAATGGCAGTTAGTGATATAATCTAACGAAATTTAACAGAACAGCTACAACTGTCATGTTTTTTGCATTCTGGTAATGACACTTCCATTATGGATGATTACTTTTCAACCCCAATCCTATTGAGAACAATTGTTTTTATGTACATTAAAATTGAACTTGGACAGTTGTACAACATATACTTTTTAATTATTTTTTCACTTTTCAGAATGGTACATAAGGCAGTAGCCAATTGCTGAGATTGAACAAAGTATATCCTCCTGTTCTACCTTATTATACAAATATCTCAACCATGGAACTAACTGGTTGCCTACATCAAAATTGCAATGAACCTAATGGAGTCATCAGTTTTGACTTGATCATTTTATGATAGAAAATGTATAATACCCTAGTGCTCTAATAAACTTCAGATTACTTGGTACTTTGTTTTGACTTTGAATCTTTTTTATAAAAAGACACAGCTTAAATTTTGAACATAGTATAGTAAGAAATTTTAATTATGTTTGTGAATTTAAAATTATGTTTGTTATCCTGCCATTAGAAATTGTTTTGAACAGTTGGAAAATATTGTAAATTAAGTTTCCAATTTTTACCATTGTTGTTATAATTTTTAATTTTTTATTTATCAAAACTTATAATGCGCACAGCTACCCGCAGTGGGTTCCCCGGCGCTCAGCGCTAATGTACGTCTTTTTTACTGCTGAAACTTTCTGTATTGTATGCAGACAAAAAGACACACATTTTTAAAGATAATGTTAAGGTAAATACTCTTAATATTACTAAACGACAAAGTTAAAAAGTAACATATATAAGTACTTGAGGAGTTTTTGATGGCACATAATCTCCAATTCACACATGTGCAGATGGCTCTGATACAGGGTGGATCTCAGTATAGGTAATGGATTTACAAAGGTCTTTTCTGAGTTCCATCCACCATGTTGGTTCACTGGCTGTACATCCTTACTAGTAATAGAGTCATTACCACATGTTTAGCATGTAAATAAATGTAAGTTTGCGAAACAAAAAAGTATTGACCTGTATACAATCCGTACAGAATAACAAATCAATTTTCACTTTCTTTCCAGCAGGCACTATGTTAAGAATACTACCGATGAGTGCAAATTTCATGCATAGAAACAAATGTAATATCCTAGTGACCTTATTCAGATTACAAATATATGAATTGTATGTATTAAGTTTCTTTCTATGGTAAAGATGAGTTTGCATGCTAGTTGTAAATGTACATACTCTGCATACTCCTGCCATCCAGTGTTCTGTCCAGTTTAAGTTAAGTTGTATTTCTTTGAAGAAGTCTTTCAAGTTGGAAGTAAAGTCACTCCTCATTTGTTAATTAATCTCCTTGGGCATCGACTCAATTGTTACATTCTGTTCACACATGAGGTTCATGATGGTGCAACTAAGTCTAATATAGAGTAGTCAATGCGTATGTAAAATAAATAATAACATAAAACAACCACAGATCTTGGTGGGTAGGTAGAAGGGCACATGTGAATCAATATTTAACTTTCCAAGAATAGAAGCTGAGACTGATAATGCCATAGGTATTGACCCTGTTTGCAGATTCTTACATACGTCAACAACTAATGCTTGATTAGCCAATGCTGTATTTTAGCACGCTCTCCATGTTTTTTTTAAGAACAAAAAGAACAAAACTAAATAACAAAAAGAACAAAACTAAACAAGTGTTTCACAATCCCTACTGTAAGGCTGTTCTATGATTCAATCAGACCGTAACTGTGGTTAATACGAAGACATGTACCAAATTGCCCAAATTAAGTTTACACTTTTTACAATAGCAGTTAAGATGTGGTAATGTACATCTCTTTTACATTTACATTCTATTGAATAGTTCTGCATTGTCTACAACCAAAAAATTCAGAGATCAACTCAATTGTTGCATTCTAACTGAACAAAAACAAGAATCGTACAAATTTTATGTTCGACTCAATTGATTCCAAGCGCCCTTTCATACAGCCTGAACTTTTTTCATAGATTTAGATACATAATCTTTCACATTTCTACAACCATCACTAGCTTGATTTTATCACTGACATATATAACGTCATCAGTCACTCCTATGGCAGGCATTAACAATCCTTAAGGCTGACAGCTGGGTTTTCTGTGAGAGGATGCCCATACATGAGTAACAGCTGTCATTAGCTTTCAGAATCTTTCTCCCATGGTGTACTGTGATGTACGTATTACATGATGTGATGGAATTTCGATAGCGCGTGATGTCATATCCATATCAGACGAGGTCTGTGCACAACTCCCGCGATTTTTTTTATTGTTGAAAAACGTATTTATATATATTCAATATAAATATTAAGACAAGAGATTATCTGAATATTGTTTAACTTTATTAAAAACGACATTACTTTTTTATTTATTTTTTTAAATCTTTTTATTGAATAGTTTTTCCCACTTTTATATACATGGCACGGCAATATATTACATATAATGAAAACATTACGAGACAAAAACAGAAGAAAAAAAAAGAAAAAATAATAGGGTTTCCATTTGTTACAAATTACTTCACATTTAGATGTCTGAAGAGAGAAAAAGTAAAATGGTTTTAAAGTCCATCCGGAGTTACAGAGATATCTATCCAACTAAGTAAGGCATCAAAAGTATAAGCATAAATTAAACAGTCCAATACACTTTAAATATATATATAATTCTGGTGTATATGCTTCAAGCCTTTTACTCCCCACTCCCTTCTTTCCAGTGAGTAATAGGGTCCCAAATCTGTTTACCCATTTTCCTTCCCCGTTTCCCCTTCCTTGCATAAATCTCTATCTCCAAGTTATATATCGTTAACACTTTGGCCAACCACTGATGAAATGTCGGTGGCAGAGGGTCCAACCATACAGATGCAATACAGAGTCTCATGACTGCCATAACTAAAAATAAGAAAAATTCCCCCCCAGCCTGTTGTTGCCCCTCCTCCTCTTTAACACCCAAAAGAATTAATGAAGGGGTTAACACAATATTTGTTCCTAATACCTGATTTATGAAGCCCTCAATATCTTTTTTAAGCTTCTGTAGGTGAGGACATGTTGCAAATACATGTATTAAGTCCGCATCTCCGTTTCCACATCTGAAACAATTAACTCCTGTTGTGCCCCCCCACTGAGCTATCCTTGCAGGCGTGTGATAAAGATGATATATAGTTTTATAATGTTGTGCCTGAAGAGGAGCTGAGCACAGCAGTGTATACCCCATTTCTAAAGACTTATAGAAACATTCCTCACTGATCTCCAAACTACATTTCCATGTGTATGCCCATTTTTCAGTATCATCCTTCTTTGCAGTCAAAAATTCAGCATAAAATCTCTTTATGGTACAATCCCCACCTGCTTGGATCACATCCATGATTGTATTTTTAGTGAATCCTGCCGCGCCACCTTTTTTGTTATACAGGAAACTCCTTATTTGTAGATACTTAAAGAATTGCCTTTTATCTATTCCATACTTGGCCTGAAGTTCAGAAAACTGATAGACCCCTTGCTGTCCCATAATATCTCCTATCATTATAACTCCTTTACTTTCCCATTCTGCCAGTATAGGGCCAGTGACAACTTCCCCCGGTAGATTTGGGTTTCCCTTCAGTCTAGTGTATGAGTTATATCTCCCCAACCCAAAACTTTTAGAAAAAGCTTTCCAGATAGTGTGTGCCGCCAGAAGCGTTTTAAACCGTGTCCTTTTGAAGTAACTGGGTTCAGTAAATCTTAAAAACACATTCTCTGTTTCTGGTCCTAGTAACAAACCGTAAATTGCCAGTGTTCCCAGTTCGTTCCAGCCTTCATATTCTGCTCCCCCCACCAGACCAACCATATTTTGCAAAACTGCTGCCCAATAATAAAACTTAAAATCTGGGAGTGCCCACCCTCCCCTCTCCCGTGGGAGTGTCATAAACTTAAGTGCTCTCCTGGTTTTCCCCTTTGCCCAAATAAATCTGTTTATCATATCTTCGATCTTCTTAAAAAGCTTAGCCTCAAATAATAAAGGTATTGCTCTAAAAAAATATAGAAACTTAGGCAAGATCAACATCTTCACTACATTCGACCGCCCCACGATCGATAGATGTAGATTATCTAATCTATCTAAGTCCTTCCGTACTTTGTTGATTAAGGGTGTCATATTCTCTTCCACTAAATGATCTAAGTCATCCGTTATAGTCACCCCCAGGTATATTCCTGCTCGAGTAACTCGGCTATCTACACAGGTAGTGTATTGATTTTTAATTATCTGGGTCTTAGTGCTGTTGAGTTTATAGCCCGAGATTTCACCAAATCTCGAAGCCTCAATTTCAACTTGGGGAATAGCCTCCGTTGGAGTTGGTGTAATTACTACTAAGTCGTCAGCATATGCTAATATTTTGCAGTATCCAATTCGGGTAGGGAGTGGTTTTATTAAATCGCAAGTCTCTATTCTCCGGATCAGTGGGTCTATGTACATAGCGAATAACAGTGGAGAGCAAGGACAACCTTGCCTTGTACCTCTCCTTATCTGAAATTGAGTTGTAATCCCCGCATTCACTCGTACAGAGGCCACTGGTTCTACATATAGTGCCCGGATTGCCTTGATGAATCCTTTTTTAACCCCTGTTCTTTCCATGATATGCCACAGATAGTCCCAGGAGACCCGGTCGAATGCTTTTTCTGCATCTAATAACATTACTTTTTAATGCAATTTTGGAAAGTTGTTCTGGGTGCATCCTACGCGCACCCCATGTGACCTTAAAAAACAGATTTGATTGGTTCATTACACTTCCAATTGAAGGACCCCACCCATTTCAATCACTCTTCTTAGAATTTTTCTTAGGAAAACCCCTCCTGAGAAGATCTGCTGCTCTTTCTTTTTTGTACAACAAATTTACTTAAAGATACTATGGCTGCTAATCCACCATCATACTCTGATTCAGAGAACTCATCAGACCAAGAATTTCTTCCTGAACCTCCACCAAAGTAAAAATATACCAGCATTATCTGGAAATTTTTCACCTTTCCACCTTGCTTAAAAAAAGATGAATACAACAAAAGTTACTTGCTGCAAATGCAAGGCTGTGCTTTCAAGACAAGACCGCAATAAAAAGTACTCGTGTAGAACTGCAAGTATACGGAACCACTTGCAGACCAAGTATCCGGTCAACTTTGCAAGGGAAGAGTTAAGGAGATTGAAACAGACCAAGATTCTGTCTCTCTGTTGCTGCTCCCGTATCTGCTTGTGACAACTAGTACATGAAGTGGGAAGCAGATATATACTTGCCACTCCGAACAGCAGGCGTTGTATCCATCTGTGGACCACTATGTATCTGTATACCCCCTATGTCATGGGGGAGCTGATATAGGCACATTCTGATTGTCTGCTGCTACCCCCATATCTGCTAGTGACGACTAGTACATTCCATAGTTGAGACATCTGTAATGAACTGGGAAGCAGATATATATTTGCTACCCCCCAAGGCTCCTGTTCTATCCATCTGTGGACACCTATGTATCTGTATCCCCCCGTATGTCATGAGGGAGCTGATATGTACACGTTCTGTTTGTCTGCTGCTGCTCCCGTATGTGCTTGTGATGACTATTACATTCCATAGTTGAGACATCTGTATAATGAACTAGGAAGCATATATATACTTGCCACTCCCCACGGCTGTTGTTGTATCCATCTGTGGACCACTATGTATCTGTATACCCCCTATGTCATGGGGGAGCTGATATAGACACGTTCTATTTGTCTGCTGCTACTCCTGTATCTGCTAGTGACGACTAGTACATTCCGTAGTTGAGACATCTGTGTAATGAACTGGGAAGCAGAGAAAAACTTACCACCTCCAAGGCTGGTATTCTATCCATCTGTGGACCCCTATGTATCTGTGTACTCCATCCATCTGTGGACCCTTATGTATCTGTGTACCCCCTATGTCACAGGGAGATGAGATAGACAGGTTCTTTCTGTCTGCTTCCGCTCCCATATTTGCTTGTGATACTCCTTCCCAATTTGGAAAACTTGAATCACCAGTATAAAATATGGACTGCTGATAGCATATGGAGAGCAGTCATTAGATCTTTCCACCAGACTTAATAAAGGGCTGGTGTTCTATCCATCTATGGACCGCTATGTATCTGTGTACCCCCCTAAATAACGGGGAGCTGATATAGACAGGTTCTGTCTGTCTGTCTGCTGCTGCTTCTATATCTGTTTGTGATATTGGTTACCAATTTGCAAAAACTTAGAATGACCTGTATAAAATATGGACGGCTGATAGCATATGGAGAGCAGTCAGTGGATCTTTCCACCAAACTTAAAAAAGGGCTGGTGTTCTATCCATCTGTAGACCCCTATGTATCTGTGTTTCCCCCTATCTCACAGGGGAGCTCATATAGACATGTTCTGTATATCTCCTGTTGCTCCCGTATCTGCTTGTGACGACTAGTACATTCCATAGTTGAGACGTCTGTGTAATGAACTAGGAAGCAGGGATATACTTTCCACCCCCCAAGGCTGCTGTTCTATCCATCTGTGGACCCCTATGTATCTGTGTACTCCGCTATGTCACAGGAAGAGGTGTGGCGCCGCGGCCAGGGCGACTGACGCTGGAATCTGGGGACCACGGTTCGATCCCCGGCTCCAGCGGCAGGTTAGCCCAGCACCATGTGACTCTGGGCAATAGCTCGCTTAATCTTCCCGACGGCCCCCAGCGCCTAGAGACCCTTACGGGTGATTGTGCGCTTTACAAATGTGGACTTTACTTTACTTACTTACAGGGGAGCTGATATAGACAGGTTCTGTCCGTCTCCTGCTGCTCCTGTATCTGCTTGTGACGACTAGTGCATTCCATAGTTGATACATCTGTGTAATGAGCTGGGAAACAGAGATATACTTGCCAACCCCCAGGGCTGGTGTTCTATCCATCTGTGGACCCCTATGTATCTGTGTACCCCCTATGTCACGGAGGAGCTGGTATATACAAGTTCTGTCTAGCTGAACAGTTGTATGTCAGCTATGTGACATGTCATCACAAGAAAGTGTCCAAAAAATACCTACAATTTAAGAAGAAATGAAGAGTCAAAATACGTTAAAAAAGTACAACCTAGTCATTTTGTCTATGTGGAATGCTAACATGGATATTCAATATGTTGTGGACAATTCCATTGCTGTTGCTCGATATATAACGTCCTACATTACAAAATCAGAAAAGACGGAATTGAAGAAAATGTGGGAAGAGATTTATCAGAAGAAGACACTAAGAAATTATACAGTTTTAGTTTGAAGATATTATCCCATCGACAAATCGGAACATATGAATGCTCAGATCAGTTATCATCAGCAACTCTATACTCCAAATCTAGAAGAATAATTTAGGTGAGTCTAAGTCTTGCAGCAATGCAAAATCGGGTACTGAAATCTGTTCAAAAAATTGAACATTTAGCAGAAAAACATCCATACAGATATTTTGAAAACGAATATGCAGGATACATATTACCCAAACAGAAGTCATCTTCTTGAGAACACGTGTCTCTATGAAGTGCTGCAAAATAACACTTTTAAACAGAATACTACAGAGAACATAATAATGGTAAATATGGAGTCATTGGTTCGGAAGGATATTTGATGAAACAAACTAAAGGAAGTTTTATTAATCACAGGAAGCTGAGTTGTGACACTGCTGATAAAAGGGAATTTTACTATTTAGCTCTTTTACAAATATTCAAAACATGGCGTTCAGAAGTAGAATTATTTGGAGATTTTAGGTGAAAGGCCAAATTTGTCTTGTATTTGTTGTCGCTGAACTCACTACAAGAAGGAATTTGCAACTTATTTTAGGTAGAGAATTGTTTTGATTTGGGTTCTGATCACTATATTTGTAAATATTATAATAACAAATTACATAAGAATAGAATGCCTGCTAGAGATGTGCATAATATTTTAGAGTTAGTTTCTATTCCTCCAGAACTGACAGATCTCAATACCTCAATATCTCAATGTGTGCACTCGTTTCAGGCTATTGTTCGTATGGACCTAAAACAGGTCAATTGCATCTTTCAGATTTACATAGACGATTAAAAGGAAGAGTGGTATATTTATCGTTAGATTTAAAGAAAAATATTGAAACTATTGGTGTAGACAGTGTAGAAAGTGAACCAGTAGTTCTTCTTGTTAATAGTGTACCGACTAAGAATAAGAAAATCTGGCAGGAGTTAGTGGATGCTAGTAAAGTGCAAAACGCAACATTGTATTCGATAAAAAACAATACATACTAAAAGAATGTTTATATAGAAGAAGAAGAAATAGTTTTAGCAAATCATATTGAAACATCAAGTGCACAAATTAAAAAGTGGTTATGTTAAGATGTGAAGAGATCTATGAACATTACAGTGGATCCCTGTGTATCTGTGTACTCCCCTATGTCATAGTAGAGCTGATACAGACCGGTTCTATTTGTCTGCTGCTGTTCCCGTATCTGCTTCTGAAGACTAGTACATGCCATAGTTGGGATGTCAGTATAATGAACTGGGAAGCAGAGATATACTCGCCACCCCTCAGAGCTGGTGTTCTATACATCTCTAGACCCCTATCTATCTGTGTATCCCCCTATGTCACCAGGAACTGATATAGAAAAGGTTCTGTCTATCTTCTGTTACTCCTGTATCTGCTTGTGATGACTAGTACATTCCATAATGGAGACATCAGTGTAATGAACTGGGAAGCAGACATATACTAGTTACCCCCAAGAGCTGCTATTCTATCCATCTGTGGACCCCTACATACCTGTGTACCCCATTTGTCACAGAGAAGCTGATATAGACAGGTTCTGTCTATCTGCTGCTACTCCGGTATCTGCTTTTGATATTTGTTCCTAGTTTGGAAAACTTAGAATGACCTATATAAAGTATGAACGGCTAATGGCATATGGAGAGCAGTCAGTGGATCTTTCCACTAGACTTAAAAAAGGGCTGGTGTTCTATCCATCTGTGGACCCCTATGTATCTGTGAATCCCCCTATGTCACGGGGGAGCTGATATAGACAGGTTCTGTCTGTCTCCTGTTGCTCCCGTATCTGCTTGTCAGGACTAGAACATTCCATACTTGAGACATCAGTGTAATGATGTAGCAAACTTATTAAAGTTGGAAGAACAACTAAATGTTCAGCAAAAACAAATATATGAGCAAGTGAGACAACAGATTGACCATAGATTACTTCATGAAAAGAAAGACTGCTCATGCACATCATTTCAACCTATCCGAACGTACGTGAGTGGACAAGCTGCTACAGGAAAAAGTTTTTAAATTAAAGTAATTCCAACTTACCTACAGAAAACAACTGAGTCACATTTGTCTTGTGTTGTCACTGCTCCAACTTGGTTGGCAGCATACAACATTAAAGGAATTACTTGACATTGTTTACTAATGCTACTAATAGAGCATGAAAACAAATTGGAATATCACAAGCTATCTAGAGAAGCTTGTTGTGAAGTTTCAAGATTCTTGAACAAAATGAACTTCTTATTATTAATGATGTAAGCATGATATCAAACTTAATGCTTGCCTTTGTGCATTATCTGCAATTCTCATATATATTTTCTCAGGAACTATATTTTAATTTCTAAATAAATTGAAAAGTAATCAAGTCTATAAAACTTGTTTGCCAAGTTCTGTCAATAGTCCAATTCATATATTTTGGAGAATAATTCCATAATCAACATCATTTTCCTGTCGCATATTTGTAATCAGTTCTTTATATTTAAAATATGACCAAATGTTCACGTTTCCAACACTACCCAGAGACTTTCTAGTGTCTTCATGCGCAAGTGTTTTTAATACTGGTTGTCTTTTTACAGGAGTCAGTTGTAGTAAATCTCAAAAAACTATGACGTGCTTTCCTCCAAATAATACGTCATACTCTGTTCTAAGAATTTGCTATTTTTATGACATTCAGATAGGCATCTCCCTTCTGCGGCCCTCGCAATATTGAGACCCTTGGTCAGCCCAAGACACCTATACACAAGGCCTGCACTGTATAGAAAGCAACTTCCCCTGTAAAATTTACTAACCTATATACATACACATAGGTACAACTATATTATACTCTTAATTACTCCATTCTCAAAATCTGCATCCTAATATACTAACAATAGAGTCGATTCCCATGCACAATATCATCGAAAGGAGGAGACAGCCTAATCGCGTGACAAAATAGACTTCTTCAAAGAAAAAAAACTAGCAAATATCTCAACACAACACAAGACGACAAGACTATGGAAACCATTTCAATGTACAGCACTACATGCCAAGAACAAATAATTAATGAGTAACTGACATTTTCCATCTGTAACATGTAAAATCTATCAGAAGTAAAGAAACATGTTCTCAGTGAAGTGAAATGAGTTATTCTGATACATTGAAACTATTTTCATAACCTGTTTACTTTCTATCAGTGTTTGTGGTCCTCACATTTAATATTTTGAACTACACTGAAACTGTTTTTACAACTTCTTTACTGTAATATCCACCTTTGTGGTACTCACATTAAATATTTTCTGATACATTGAAACTATTTTAAAAACTTCTTTACTGTAATTTCAGTGTTTGAGATACTTAGGAAAAAAACAATTAAGATACATGGAAAATATTTTTACATCTTTACTATAATATCAGCCTTTGTGTTGCTTACTATAAAATCTATTTAATATTTATTTAGTAAATAAAGGAAGAAAGATTGCATTTGTGAAAACAATTTAGAAAACATACACTATTTTCTGATACTTTGAAACTATTTTAAAGACATCTTCACTGTAATATCAGTGTTTGACGGGATCAGAAAAAAATAATTAACATACATTGAAAATATTTTTACAACTCGTGTACTGTAATATCGGGGGTTTGTGAAGCTTACTATAAAATGTATTTAATTTTAATTTTGGAAATTAAAGAACAAAGTTTGTACTTGTAGAAATTAATTTGAAAACATTCACTATAAATAAATACTGTATCAATATGCATTGTATCAAGTGCTTTATTAAAAATATGCAGAAAAAATGTTCCCTTTATTTGTCGTGACACACACAGCCAGACAAGAATGAACAGTGCAACTGAACTGCATTACAGAAAGGTAGCAATCATGCAATTTCATGATTGTATATTAGGATAGCATACAGAGCTCACATAGAAACTACTTTCCCAGCCTTCTTAATTTTTCTCTTGAAATGTTGATAAGGTTTTTCCAATAGAATTTTAAAGGGGAAAGTCGAAGATGAAGAACATAAGTAGGACGTTATATCTCAAAGTGCAAAAATTGATCAAAATGACGAACCAAAGTCTGCATGTACAATGGCCAGTGGAAGCGTTTTGATAGCGGTTACACTCAATGTGGTGTATATTGTGCAATATCTAGTAGCGGTACCACCATGCACAGAATGGGCAAGGGCACATGAATTGATGGATTGTATGGGCTTGGACTATCAGGAGAATATACTTTAAGAGGACCAGCTCAAGTAAAGACATTTGATTGATAAGACATAGCAAAGGAGGTGGCAACAATGGGGAGTAAGATCCATCAGTGACGGAGACTGGGTTTCTAATTACCTACTATGTTGCAAGCTTAAGACACAGTAACAACCAGAGCCCCTTACTTTGTGTCCCCCCATTATTTTGTCAATTAGGGTAGAGGGAGGAAATGGAAAACAGTAAACAACATATCTACAAATATACTGGTATGTTCAGAACACTAGATCAACAACTAAAGAACAAAGGTCACAAATAAAAGAAGAAGTTACACAAAGGAAGGCTGCATAAGAAAGAAGACAGATCTTGTACACAAACAGGTAAGTCAGCAAAAGAACAACAAGTGAACAACACTAAGAACACTGGAACGAACTGACGCTGTGGAACAGATTGCAAAAAGACGTAGATACTGTAAACAAAAATACAGAAAACTTCAAAAACATGTCATACGTGATGACAAAGACGCGGGAGTAACACTAGTGTCCAACACTTTTAATAATGCTCCCGGGATGGGCCCCCTTTGGTCAAATTAAAACAAAAATGCTTATGAAGGACACCTTTGGAGAATTATATAATACATTGGAGACCGTGAAGGAAGCACCAATGCCCCCACGGTCCCAGTCGGCTCCCAGCGTCCTACGAAAGGCAGGATTACTTTTCTTCGGAGAGAACAGCTAACATGCTACTCCCCCTGAGAAAAAGCAATCTGCTTTCCTATTTGGAAGAGAAAGCAGGTTTCCTGCTCTCTCTTCCAAATAGGTAAGCAGTTTGCAATGGCAGGGTGGGAGCCGCGAGACTCACGCCCTGCCATTGCAAACAGCAGTGTCCTGGGGTGGACAACCCGGGACACTACAAAACCCGGCCCTGGGGGGTGGTGGTCCCCAGGGCCATCTGCGGCCCCCCTATCACACATTTAAAAAGCCCGGGGGTGGCGGTCCCTGGAGCTGTGGAAGTCCTACAACCCTGCCACCCTTTTTAACAAGCCCCAGGGAGTGGCGGTCCCCGGGTCTGCAGGGGAGGGCAGTGAGCCCCCCCCGGATATATTAACTTAGAGCCCAGAGGGGTGGCAGTCCCCGGGGCAGTATGTGGGAGATTGAGACCCCCACACTATTTATTTTAAAAAAGCACCCGGAATTTGGCCGTCCCAGGGACTAATAACCTTTAAACTGCAAGAACCCACGCTTTGTTTTTTCTTGTTTTTTTTCTGCAGCGAAATGCGCGGATCCTACACACAACCCGCGATTTAAAAAAAAAACAATTGTTTGCCCTAGAGGTCCTACTGCGACTCCCTGAGCAGACCTAGGGAGTCATGGTGTGTCTACCCTGCCCCCTTTTCACACAATGCACACATATTTCAATGACTTCCTCAGCCTCGCTTCTACCGAGGCACAAAATGGCTGCCAACCGTTCCTGATTTCGAATGTTTACAACCGCTTGACAGCCAATTAGAATTGAGTGTATGATCGGGACGGTGCGCTTATCCTACGAGGCCTTTCCTCGCACAATCCGCTGATCCTCCGCGTCCATAGATATATAAATGACTTTAACCGTAATTTTCAAAGAAACTACTGAACAGATTGACACCAGATATGAGAAAAGGCACAAGTCGAAACGGAAGACTACCTCTCTGCCAAATTTGGTGTAATTCTGTTCAGCCGTTCGAGCTGTAGTCGTGGCTAAAGGTCCTATGAGCGGGGGAGCGGGCTAGTTGTTACAGGCCGGGGGGATAAAGGAGGGGAGGCCATGAGCGGGCTTCCTACAGCCTTACATTCCTCCTGAGGTGTGAGCCGGGAGAGACCCTTCGCAAGACCAGAAACTATAAATGTTTACTTTCGCTGTTTTAAACTTTTTTAACATTTTTCCAAATTGCACTTACTTGAAGCTACACTTGAAGCTGCACCTTAGAGGGTGTTCTAGAGTCCCGGGGTCCGCTCCGATTCGCGGCACTGTCATATTGGGTGGAGTCGGGTGAGCGGGCTAGTCGTTACTGGTCGGGGGATAAAAATGGTTATGTTGCGTCTGCGTCCGTCCGCGCCGGATCCGCGCCCAAACCCCTGGTCATTTTTTAACAACAGCTCAGAGTCTGATAACATACTCACAAGAGGAATTGCTCATGCTGAAGCAAAGGCCGAAAATTCTCTGCTATGCAGCTCTTGATTTAAGGAAAGAGCCTAAGACCTGTGAAAAATGTAACATACTCTTCAGCTATGAGACACAGAGGAGTCAAAGTTCTCACGTTAAAAAGACCAAGGTGGCTATTAACACAGATACCGGGGTCATAGCAGTATTAATTAACGCCCGTTCGTTAGTGAAGCATTGTGTTGAGCTAGCTGAGTTGATAGAGAGTCATCAGATAGATATCGCCTTTATAACAGAGACTTGGGCAGATGCAGCATCAGACCCGAATTTGCTATTAGCGCTACCCACCCACTACAGCATGATTAGAGCTGATAGAAAGAACAAGCGGGGAGGGGGGCTTGCAATTATTTCCAGAGAAGGCTTGAGAATAACGGGAGGGTCAAGGCTGATTTGCATATGGCCATGTCTAAACTGGGGTGGTGTGGAGTGCAAAAATACGATGGATTTAGGCCTAGATCTCTGTACTGGGGTGAATGTATGACATTGATCTGCATTCTGTCCATCAATTGTTGTTTTTGCTACAAATTACTGACATAATTTTTAACTAACAGAACATTTCTGGTAGAAATGGATGGTATGGTTTCCAAATCATTCGAGCTGCCATGTGGGGTGCCTCAGGGCTCATCCCTGAGCCCCACTTTTTTTTATATTTATGTGGTCCCACTGGCAGCAATCATTAGACAATGTGGCTTCTCGGTCATTTCATATGCCGATGATACACAGGTGGTGATCTCAGCATCAAATAACATTGAGGAGACGGCTGATCGTTTTAATATCTGCATGCTACAGATTAACACATGGATGGAGAAGAATTGCCTCAAACTGAACGCCGACAAGACAGAGCTTTTGCTACTAGGTTCTCACACCTCCTTCTGGTCCCCAAAGTAGTGGCCGGATGATCTAGGCGACTGCCCAGTATCATTCTCAAAGGTTAGAAACCTGGGGGTAATATTTGACCAAAGACTGACATTTGAAGGTCAAATTAACAAGCTTACCTCCACCTTTTAGGGCATCCTAAAAATTATCAGGAAGATCCATTTGTTTATCCCTGTGGATACTTTAAAAATGATGGTCACTGCATTGGCCATATCGCAATTGGACTACGGAAACGCTTTATACATGGGACTTCAGGCACAGCTCCTACTTAGACTCCAACGGATGCAGAATGCAGCGGCAAGATTAATCTTGGATATCCCTAAACATGAACCAGTAACTAATCGATTGAGGGATCTCCACTGGCTGCCGGTGGGGAAGAGAATTATATTTAAGGCCCAGTGTCTTGCATTTAAGGCATTACAGAGGAAAGGGCCTCTTTATCTGAGAACACATCTCAGGAAATACTCTCCTTCCATAAACCTAAGTTCAGCACAGGCATACTTATAGGTAGTCCTGAGGTACAAGCAGGTACGCTGGGGGGGTGGGGAGTTTTATTTTTGGAACGGCTAAGATATGGAACTCCCTTACTTTAGAAATTAAAAATAGTAACTCCCTTATGTACAGAAGTCGGCTGAAAACCTGGTTGTTCAATAACTAATAACTTCATATAAATTTAGTTTTTAAGCTGTTTTAGCACCAAGACACCCTTGGGCATTCGTTGCGCTTTACAAAATGTAAAATCAAATCAAATCAAATCAAATCAAATCAATCTATGGGAAATTGCATGGGGAAAGCACGCTTTCTTCTCGGCCCCCGCTTCACCAATCACCCCAAACTTTCAGGGAAGGAGCGGAACTGAGCTGGCCAAAAGTTTCGAAAATTTCAAGAAGATTTATCATCCGACGCCAAAGTTATTGGCAATAGAACGTTGCGGTTTTCCTATGGATAATAGGTCCTAACTATAACTATCTACTGGCGACCGCCAGTAGAATATATATATATATCTATATATCTATATCTATATATCTATATATATATATTCACTGAAAAAACCATAGGTTATAGACCATATATAGTTAGGAAATAGCATTTAGAAAACCTTATTTTACTCACACAAAACCATTGAAATTCCATATATAGTTAGTTGCACTAACTATATATCGCGCACCTGCAATCCACTGCTGATGATGTCACATATTACATCATTCATGACATGGTCAGTGACATCACTGATGACATCACTGATGACATCTCAAATGACATCACTGATGACATCACTGATGACATCTCATTTGACATTACTGATCACATCACTGATGACATCATTCATGTGATGATACAATGAACCTCTTCAGACTCTAATATAACCTTAGATACACTCAGTGTAAACAGACACTCACAGACTGTCACTCATCCATGGAGTTACTCACACACCTAGTCAGTCTTGCAAAGAATCAATCACACCTCGATTTCCTCAACTATATAGTTATACACACCTTACTTATTGGAACATATAATAACACATATTTACTCTGTTATACAATCCCTGATACAAGTTCACAATAATCCATACAGCCACTCACACATTCACTGGCTCTTATGCACAGTTATTTATATATGTCAACTATCACATGTACTGTGTTTTACATATGTACTTACTTTGACATGTAGCACTGAGATATCCATTCACTCACCAATACACTCATGCACACAGTCAACCGCCCATACAGATGTTTCCACATGCACTTTTGAACCCATACATCTAGTGAATCAACTGCTCACACATCTATGCACAGAGTCATACACCTCCCAGACACCCACACACACACTCAGTCTCCCATACAAATACTTGGGCAACTAATCAATAACCCATATAGTTAGTCATATAGCTAATGATCAACACATGCATCAGATTACAAAACAACAGACACAATGATGCACAATTTAAAACAGTTTAGTCACTAACCCATGCACTCAGTGAGACACATTTAATCACTCACTTATACAGTCAGTCATGCACCTACTAAATCCTTCATCCAGACACTTATACATCCACTCATTCTTCAATATGTAAGACATATTTTAACTTTACAGAAGCATACAGTCACTGGATGTTGTCATCAGTGATGTCATCAGTGATTTTATTTGAGATGTCATCAGTGATGTCATCAGTGATGTCACTGACCATGTCATGAATGATGTAATATGTGACATCATCAGCAGTGGATTGTAGGTGCGCGATATATAGTTAGTGCAACTAACTATATATGGAATTTCAATGGTTTTGTGTGAGTAAAATAAGGTTTTCTAAATGCTATTTCCTAACTATATATGGTCTATAACCTATGGTTTTTTCAGTGAATTTTCAAGGTTTTGTAAATGCTAATTCCTAACTATATATGGTCTATAACCTATGGTTTTTTCTGTGAATTTCATTGGTTTTTTAACAGCTAATATCTGTAGCTGTAAAATGTATTCTTCTTTAAATCCAAAAATATATTTTATATGTTTATGAATATTTTTTTTTAAAAATATTTTTTTTTCTTCGTTCCCGCTTCGCGAATCAGGAAGCTTCCCGTTAGCTGACCTTGATGCCGCGAAATAGACCGCGAGCCGGTAAACGTTTCTTTACCGCAAGTGCCGCGTTAGAAAACAACATCGTGACGCCTCCCGTCCGCATGACGTTCCACGTTGTCGCTTGATACGTCATATGACGTGCTACGTTAGCGAACTGGTACGCGAAGCGAGTGCCAAAGCGCAGGTTTCTGGAAGCAAACAGGGAGGCCCTGCAAAGCGCTTAACGTAAACACAGCAAGTCATGTGACTTGGTAATAACACTTTTCATTGGTTCATTTCACTTTTGGTTTCCTAATGATGTAAGACTAGGTCATATAATCTAAAATGAACACTTTTGATTGGTTGAGAACTCTTGTTTTTCCCAAATGATGAAAATCCCTCCTTCTTTCCTCACTCTGACTTTCATCATTGTGAGAGAAAGACCCTTTGTGATCACTGAGCAATGGCTTCTTTAGTAGCTTCAGCTGGTGCTTCCCCACCACCTCCACCACATCCAAGGAAGAGTGGACCACCTGCTCAAGTTGTAATTCAACAAGAAGAAGAAGAAGAGGAACAGGAGGACGAGCACGAAGAGAGGTAGTTTTTGCCTGAGCAGCCCAAGACGTCTCACCGGAAAGAAAACTTCATTTGGCAATTTTTTAAAATTCCCAAAGGTCAGAAAAAAGTAAATGCAAGATACGTAACTTGCCTTATATGTCAAGATAGACTGTCCAGAGGGACCGACAAAAAATACAGTTTCGGAAACTACACAATGCATCGCCATATGACTAGGTGGCATCCTAACAACTACAGTGCTGCACAGTTTCGGAACGACCTAGATAATCTCCCTATTATGGCCAGAAGATCTGTTGTACCGGAAGTAACGGGACCAGAGGGCAGGGAGATGGTGCCAAATATACAAATGAGATTTGGTGAAGTAAAACACACCTGCGTATTTTGCGATGGATTCATTTCCTACGGAGAAAGAAGCATCACTCTGATCAACAGAGCTATTGACTATCATATGCAAGTTTGTCCGAAACGCCCAAAATAATAAATACTTCTTTTTTTTGTTTTGTTGCTCCTGTTGAGCCCTTTACAATGAATCGTTTTCATTGCCCCCTCCAAGAAAAACCCAAAAAAATATAAAACTGTTCCGAAAAATTCAAAAACAGTAAAAAAATGTTCAGAAAAATAAAAAAAAAGTTCTTTTCAGAACTACCTCCCCGTTATTAAAAAATTGGTACAATATTTGGAACTGTGCCAACCTCTATTTCTCTTAGTTCGCTTCCTAGTTCGCTCGCTGGTACGCGAACTGGAAGCGAACCAAAAACAGTAAGTATAAGGGAAGGAAACACACACTTATGTTAAAAGAAAGACAGCTATAGGGGAGTAAACTAGAGATACTATTACCCATAATCCACTACTGATGATGTCACATATTACATCATTCATGACATGCTCAGTGACATCATCAGCAGAGGATTGCGGGTTTCTTGGCAACATGCCTTATCCACGGTTTAATAACGCTGCCTTTTGCTTTATATAAGTTTTCAAATTGTATGAAATATATACCAATAGGTCTTTATGAACCTTTAGGTAGTGCTTTTGTTCATGAGGTCTGGTCGCTTCCATACACATACAGATGTTTCAAAGATGATCAAGAAGTTTATCTGAATGGAGAGGAATGCACTGAGACGCCAGATCATTCACTAATGTGTAGGCACATACAGTTACACGATTCATGCAACAAACACCGACCAAATATGGCTTGCGTGTTGCAAGGCACGCCAGTTCCTGCTATCATCCCCACGTTCAAGTTGTTGGAAAATGGTAGTTATTTGATGCTCAATAATGAAGATTGTTCTGAGTTAATTAAAAGTATTCCTTTTATCGTAACAGTAAGTGAACGGGTTATTTGCTGCAGAAATGTTCTATTTCCTCCCACACATGAACATAGGGAGTTTTCAATCTGGCCACAAATACCAACCTTGGGACACGTTTCAACGGCATGACAAGAATAAGAGCTCTTTTGTCTCAGAGAGAGGTGGCCTTGAGTTCGGCCCGTGAAACTTTCGTACTTCACATAGCGAACACCCGTACACAGGTTTGCCTTTCAATTTCAGCAACATGTTTCCGACTATCTTTAACGCATCCTCCACAAAATCCCTGGCACACTTTTTTAAAGTTGTTACCAGTGGTCTCGTGACTTCATTTGAGAAAATCTTTGGAGTCATCCCTGCTCCCTTTCATTCCATTTTCTCCACTCTGGTTCGTGGATTGCATTTTTACTTGCATTACCAGCGGACGCTCTTGTGCTTTTTTACATTTTTAAATATGGATGTCCCTCCTATGCAACCTCCGACCCTGCAGCTGCTGACACTGTTCCGCAATCGCATGCTAGAATATTATGGCACAATGCCGTTGGCGATATTAAGCACGGCATATGGATTATCTTTTCGGTTCTCCTACTTCACCTGTGTCCAGCCTGTATTTCACTGCCTGACCTGTGATTTCGATTGGGCCATTGATTTGTGTCTCTGCGGACCGGTTTCTCCTGACGTCGACTTTAATCAGCTGATGACTCCTATCATTACTCACGAGTTGATTTGTCCTGGCGAAAGGATTATGGCTGTGGCATTGATGCATGGACTACTTGGTCCCTGGAATTTACTGGCGGCAGCACAGTCTTTCTTGGAACACAGCTTTCTTGAAAACCCACCGAGCTGTCCTCTGATGGTGATAGAGGATCCGGTGCTGGGAGAGCACGTATGTTCTTTTCCGCTTTTAAATTGGATGGCTGAACTGTTTTCGGATGAAGACGGTGACTTCCTATTGGAGGCTGTTGCAGCTTATTTTGCATACACAGTTATGTCATAGACCTTTTTCATGTTTCATATGCTGAGTACTAGCATTTCATTGACAATTCATTGACTTATTTGTCAAGTTTTTATTATTTACCTTGCCTATTGGCTTAAGACTCGATAAAGTACTTGGCTGTTTTATTTTTCTTTAGCATTGAATTTTCCTAGTTTTTAATGCTTTACCTTGCGGACCGTCCACATATAAACTTGCAATCTGCTCTCATGAGATGGCACTTCTATTATCTTATTCAGTTCGTTTCCGGATCATGAGGAGGTGTCATCTAGGTCCTGGATATCTTTACACCGTGTTAAGTTAGCATGGGCTCATTACCGGTTTAAACGCCATTTTTCCTTTTTTGCAACTTCTGCACACGACACTTAGTTGTTGCTTTAGCGTTCCACCTAGTAGTTCATCGTGGTTTACATGAGAATATTATGTTATTGGTCTACTATCTGCTTTACTTGTTAAACTATATCTGTACAGCGAGTGCTAAAGTTTCAAGAACAACACGATACAGAATTGTTATGAGGTCTGATCTCCACGACTTCATACTCATAACATAAGTGCAACTTCTGCCAATTCTGGGCATGAGGCGGGTTTTATATTGCTTTGCCGAACACACATACACAACAGTTGATGCGGTTCACATGAAGAGAGAGCTGGTGTATGCTGATGTGATTCCTTCAAATCTAAGACACTAAAGTATGGGCACGCCCTAAACCAACACAAAGAGACCTTCTTAGCAAATAATATAATATGTGTATTAGGGAGGGTGAGATATAAGCAGCCGCGGGCCGTGGAGGGAGTTACGGTGAGGCAGGGAGGCGGGGAGGGGGAGAAGCAGGGTGGAGCCCTCTCTACCTTGCCCCTCCCCCTCCCCGCCTCCCTGCCCCACCGTAACTCCCTCCACGGCCCGCGGCTGCTTATAAGTGTTGCTAACTCTTATTCATTTACAGCATGTTAACATACTGTCACCATTCGCTTTTTATGTACTAGTAACTATGCTGGTAATTTTGCTACTGATAATATGTGTACTTGTATTCTCCACCCTGCTTCTCCCCCTCCCCGCCTCCCTGCCTCACCGTAACTCCCTCCACGGCCCGCGGCTGCTTATAAGTGTTGCTAACTCTTATTCATTTACAGCATGTTAACATACTATCACCATTCACTTTTTATGTACTAGTAACTATGCTGGTAATTTTGCTACTGATAATATGTGTACTTTTATTATCTAAGGTACTACGCCTGAGAAGACGGCATTAGTAAATAAACATTTCAAATACACATGTGTTCTTCTTAACTCCATGTTCTGGTTTCTAAGAAATATATAACGACCGACTGTTCATGAGTTCCACGTATCCTGAGGTACTATAAGTTCATATTCTGGATTGTCTAAACATTGAGAGTTTGTTATATCCAATGTGACACTGTACCTAGCTTGCTAAATAGTTTTTGATTACTAACGTGAGTTTTGGGACACCCTAATTCGCCGAGGTTCCAATCCTCTGTCCACAGTTCTGTGTGAGAACAGAAACCCTGCGACAGGGGCACCCCCGACCCTTGCTGGACCTTCATCACACTTGCGATACAACTCCAGCAATGCGCCACCTTTACGGCACAGATACATCACGCATCTGTGCTGTTTTTGCCCCATGATGCGCCGCATTGTAAATGCAGCACACCATAGGTGACGGAACAGCGGCACAGAATGACTAACACATCCCTGGTGATGCGCCAGTCATCATAAATCTATCCCTATGCTTCTTATCTTGTTAGAGATGAACCGCCATATGTATCATCAAAGTTATTTGCATTTCCTAAATAGCGAACTTTAAGGAATAAATAGCGATTCTTTACCATTCCTAGTTTGCGATGAGCTATTTGCTAATTAGCCGAATGTAGCCCAATGAAGCCCAATGTAGCCCAATGTAGCCCAAAGATGGCCGCCAGACACACAAAAAAACAAATGTAGCCCAAATATCAGCCAGATGTAGCCCAACTATAGCCCAGTGACAGAATGACCAATCAGCTTCGCAAACCTCCGTTACGCGAAGCGGAGCGCTGTTACAGATATATATCTTTTTTTGAACGTTAATTTCTCAAAATCCACTGGAGCACATATATTGAGACCTAGCAAAGGCACATCGGGCTACCAGTCCCTAATATTTTGCCAAGTTTCGTGCAAATCCATTCAGCCGTTCAATTATTATTTTTATTATTTTTTTTTGCCCCGCGGGGCCCTTTTAAAACCTCCACATCAAACCTAGGGGGTCAGCGAGGATCTACTATGCCCCCTTATAGTTATTTCCCCCTTTGTTTTGACCTCCTCTTGTCTCTCGATCCTACCGAGAGACAAGATGGCGGCCGCTACGGACTGTTTGGAATGTTGACAGACGCCGGAGAACCAATCAGCTTCGCTTCACAAAGCTCCATTGCGCGAAAAGTCCGCGAACCAGAGCGCTAACCGGTCCGCTGTTACAGATATATATCTTTTTTTAAACGTTAATTTCTCAAAATCCACTGGAGCACATATATTGAGACCTACAAAAGGCACATCGGGCTACCAGTCCCTACAATTTTGCCAAGTTTCGTGCAAATCCATTCAGCCGTTCGGGCTAAAAGTGAGGCCAACCGCCCTATGGAAAACTCAATGTTAAAAACACGTTTTGGGACCCCCCTTTTTTCTCGGCCCCCACTGGACGAACCCCCCCCAAATTTTCAAGGGCTGCTCAGAAACAAAATGTGCCATTTTCCTGAAAATTTCAGCCAATTCCGTCCACAAACGCCAAAGTTATTAGACATAGAATTTTCAAAAAACCAATAGAGAAAAAATCCTAACTATATATACCTACTGGCGACCGCCAGTAGGTAATATATATATATATACATATATATATATATATATTCACTGAAAAAACCATAGGTTATAGACCATATATAGTTAGGAATTAGCATTTAGAAAACCTTATTTTACTCACACAAAACCATTGAAATTCCATATATAGTTAGTTGCACTAACTATATATCGCGCACCCGCAATCAACTGCTGATGATGTCACATATTACATCATTCATGACATGGTCAGTGACATCACTGATGACATCACTGATGACATCTCAAATGACATCACTGATGACATCATCTAGTGTCTGTGTGTTTTTGTAAAGTTTAAATACGTTTTACATATTGAAGAATGACTGGATGTATGGAAGACTGAGTGTGTGTGTGGCTGGCTGGGAGGTGTGTGACTCTGTGCATATCAATGTGTACTTGTATCAGTGATTGTATAAGAGAGTAAGTATGTGTTAGTATATGTGTGAAAAGTATGGTGTTCTGTGTTTAACTATAGATGAGGAAATCGAAGTGTGATTGATTCTTCACAGGACTGACTAGGTGTATGAGTGCATATGATAGTGTTCTAATAATAACTGACTGTATGTATGAGTAATTGTATGAGTGAATGTGTGTGTAGACGTACGAATCAGTGAGTGCGTATGTAGTAACTGGTATTGGTGTGTCATGATGTCATCAGTGATGTCATTTGAGATGTCATCAGTGATGTCATTTCAGATGTCATTAGTGATGTCATCAGTGATGTCACTGAAGTATGGTGTTCTGTGTTTAACTGTATAGATGAAGAAATGGAAGTGTGATTGATTCTTTACAGGACTGACTTGGTGTGTGAGTAACTCCATGGATGAGTGGCAGTGTGTGACTGTCTGCATAGGTGTATGAGTGCATATGATAGTGTTGTAATAATAAGTGACTGTATGTATGAGTTATTGTATGGGTGAATGAGTGAATGTGTGTGTAGACGTAGGAATCAGTGAGTGCGTATGTAGTAACTGGTATTGGTGTGTCATGATGTCATCAGTGATGTCATTTGAGATGTCATCAGTGATGTCATCAGTGATGTCATTTGAGATGTCATCAGTGATGTCATCAGTGATGTCACTGACCATGTCATGAATGATGTAATATGTGACATCATCAGCAGTGGATTGCGGGTGCGCGATATATAGTTAGTGCAACTAACTATATATGGAATTTCAATGGTTTTGTGTGAGTAAAATAAGGTTTTCTAAATGCTAATTCCTAACTATATATGGTCTATAACCTTTGGTTTTTTCAGTGAATTTTCAAGGTTTTGTAAATGCTAATTCCTAACTATATATGGTCTATAACCTATGGTTTTTTCAGTGAATTTCATTGGTTTTTTAACAGCTAATATCTGTAGCTGTAAAATGTATTCTTCTTTAAATCCAAAAATATATTTTATATGTTTATGAATAATTTTTTTTTTAAATATTTTTTTTTCTTCGTTCCCGCTTCGCGAATCGGGAAGCTTCCCGTTAGCTGACCTTGATGCCGCGAAATAGACCGCGAGCCGGTAAACGTTTCTTTACCGCAAGTGCCGCGTTAGAAAACAACATCGTGACGCCTCCCGTCCGCATGACGTTTCACGTTGTCGCGTGATACGTCATATGACGTCCTACGTTAGCGAACTGGTACGCGAAGCGAGTCGCAAAGCGCAGGTTTCTGGAAGCAAACCGCGAGGCCCTGCAAAGCGCTTAACGTAAACACAGCAAGTCATGTGACTTGGTAATAACACTTTTCATTGGTTCATTTCACTTTTGGTTTCCTAATGATGTAAGACTAGGTCATATAATCTAAAATGAACACTTTTGATTGGTTGAGAACTCTTGTTTTTCCCAAATGATGAAAATCCCTCCTTCTTTCCTCACTCTGACTTTCATCATTGTGAGAGAAAGACCCTTTGTGATCACTGAGCAATGGCTTCTTTAGTAGCTTCAGCTGGTGCTTCCCCACCACCTCCACCACATCCAAGGAAGAGTGGACCACCTGCTCAAGTTATAGTTCAGCAAGAAGAGGAAGAAGAGGAAGACGAGGAAGAGCAGGAAGAGAGGCAGTTTTTGCCTGAGGAACCCAGGACGTCTCACCGGAAAGAAAACTTCATTTTGCAATTTTTTAAAATTCCCAAAGGTCAGAAAAAAGTAAATGCAAGATACGTAACTTGCCTTATATGTCAAGATAGACTGTCCAGAGGAACCGAGAAAAAATACAGTTTCGGAAACTACACAATGCATCGCCATATGACTAGGTGGCATCCTAACAACTACAGTGCTGCACAGTTTCGGAACGACCTAGATAATCTCCCTATTATGGCCAGAAGATCTGTTGTACCGGAAGTAACGGGACCAGAGGGCAGGGAGATGGTGCCAAATATACAAATGAGATTTGGTGAAGCAAAACACATCTGCGTATTTTGCGATGGATTCATTTGCTACGGAGAAAGAAGCATCACTCTGATCAACAGAGCTATTGACTATCATATGCAAGTTTGTACGAAACGCCCAAAATAATAAATACTTTTTTTTTGTTTTGTTGCTCCTGTTGAGCCCTTTACAATGAATCGTTTTCATTGCCCCCTCCAAGAAAAACCCCAAAAAATATAAAACTGTTCAGAAAAATTCAAAAAAAGTAAAAAAATGTTCTGAAAAATAATAAAAAAAATATAAAACAACAAAAACAATAAAAAAAAAGTTCTTTTCAGAACTACCTCCCCGTTATTAAAAAAATTGTACAATATTTGGAACTGTGCCAACCTCTATTTCTCTTAGTTCGCTTCCCAGTTCGCTCGCCGGTACGCGAACTGGAAGCGATCCAAAAACAGTAAGTATAAGGGAAGGAAACAGACACTTATGTTAAAAGAAAGACAGCTATAGGGGAGTAAACTAGAGATACTATTACCCGTAATCCACTGCTGATGATGTCACATATTACATCATTCATGACATGCTCAGTGACATCATCAGCAGAGGATTGCGGGTTTTTTGGCAACGTGCCTTATCCACGGTTTAATAACGCTGCCTTTTCCTTTATATAAGTTTTCAAATTGTATGAAATATATACCAATAGGTCGTTATGAACCTTTAGGTAGTGCTTTTCTTAATGAGGTCTGGTCGCTTCCATACACATACAGATGTTTCAAAGATGATCAAGAAGTTTATCTGAATGGAGAGGAATGCACTGAGATGCCAGATCATTCACTAATGTGTAGGCACATACAGTTACACGGTTCATGCAACAAACACCGACCAAATATGGCTTGCGTGTTGCAAGGCACGCCAGTTCCTGCTATCATCCCCACGTTCAAGTTGTTGGAAAATGGTAGTTATTTGATGCTCAATAATGAAGATTGTTCTGAGTTAATTAAAAGTATTCCTTTTATCGTAACAGTAAGTGAACGGGTTATTTGCTGCAGAAATGTTCTATTTTCTCCCACACATGAACATAGGGAGTTTTCAATCTGGCCACAAATACCAACCTTGGGAGAGATTTCAACGGCATGGCAAGAATAAGAGCTCTTTTGTCTCAGAGAGAGGTGGCCTTGAGTTCGGCCCGTGAAACTTTCGTGCTTCACATAGCGAACACCCGTACAGAGGTGCAGACCCTTTTCAATTCAGATTTGCCTTTCAATTTCAGCAAGATGGTTCGGACTATCTTTAACGCATCCCCCACAAAGGCCCTGGCGCACTTTTTTAAAGTTGTTACCAGTGGTCTCGTGACTTCATTTGAGAAAATCTTTGGAGTCATCCCTGCTTTCTTTCATTCTATTTTCTCCACTCTGCTTCGTGGATTGGCATTTTTACTTGCATTACCAGCGGACGCTCTTGTGCTTTTTTACATTTTTAAATATGGATGTCCCTCCTATGCAACCTCCCACCCTGCAGCTGCTGACACTGTTCCGCAATCGCATGCTAGAATATTATGGCACAATGCCGTTGGCGATATTAAGCACGGCATATGGATTATCTTTTCGATTCTCCTACTTCACCTGTGTCCAGCCTGTATTTCACTGCCTGACCTGTGATTTCGATTGGGCCATTGATTTGTGTCTCTGCGGACCGGTTTCTCCTGACGTCGACTTTAATCAGCTGATGACTCCTATCATTACTCACGAGTTGGTTTGTCCTGGCGAAAGGATTATGGCTGTGGCATTGATGCATGGACTAATTGGTCCCTGGAATTTATTGGCGGCAGCACAGTCTTTCTTGGAACAGAGCTTTCTTGAAAACCCACCGAGCTGTCCTCTGATGGTGATAGAGGATCCGGTGCTGGGAGAGCACGTATGTTCTTTTCCGCTTTTAAATTGGATGGCTGAACTGTTTTCGGATGAAGACGGTGACTTCCTATTGGAGGCTGTTGCAGCTTATTTTGCATACACAGTTATGTCATAGACCTTTTTCATGTTTGATATGCTGAGTACTAGCATTTCATTGACAATTCATTGACTTATTTGTCAAGTTTTTATTATTTACCTTGCCTATTGGCTTAAGACTCGATAAAGTACTTGGCTGTTTTATTTTTCTTTAGCATTAAATTTTCCTAGTTTTTAATGCTTTACCTTGCGGACCGTCCACATATAAACTTGCAATCTGCTCTCATGAGATGGCACTTCTATTATCTTATTCAGTTCGTTTCCGGATCATGGGGAGGTGTCATCTAGGTCCTGGATATCTTTACACCGTGTTAAGTTAGCATGGGCTCATTACCGGTTTAAACGCCATTTTTCCTTTTTTGCAACTTCTGCACACGACACTTAGTTGTTGCTTTAGCTTTCCACCTAGTAGTTCATCGTGGTTTACATGAGAATAATATGTTATTGCTCTACTATCTGCTTTGCTTGTTAAACTATATCTGTACAGCGAGTGCTAAAGTTTCAAGAACAACACGATACAGAATTGTTATGAGGTCTGATCTCCACGACTTCATACTCATAACATAAGTGCAACTTCTGCCAATTCTGGGCATGAGGCGGGTTTTATATTGCTTTGCCGAACACACATACACAACAGTTGATGCGGTTCACATGAAGAGAGAGCTGGTGTATGCTGATGTGATTCCTTCAAATCTAAGACACTAAAGTATGGGCACGCCCTAAACCAACACAAAGAGACCTTCTTAGCAAATAATATAATATGTGTATTAGGGAGGGTGAGATATAAGCAGCCGCGGGCCGTGGAGGGAGTTACGGTGAGGCAGGGAGGCGGGGAGGGGGAGAAGCAGGATGGAGCCCTCTCTACCCTGCCCCTCCCCCTCCCCGCCTCCCTGCCCCACCGTAACTCCCTCCACGGCCCGCGGCTGCTTATAAGTGTTGCTAACTCTTATTCATTTACAGCATGTTAACATACTGTCACCATTCGCTTTTTATGTACTAGTAACTATGCTGGTAATTTTGCTACTGATAATATGTGTACTTGTATTCTCCACCCTGCTTCTCCCCCTCCCCGCCTCCCTGCCTCACCGTAACTCCCTCCACGGCCCGCGGCTGCTTATAAGTGTTGCTAACTCTTATTCATTTACAGCATGTTATCATACTATCACCATTCGCTTTTTATGTACTAGTAACTATGCTGGTAATTTTGCTACTGATAATATGTGTACTTGTATTATCTAAGATACTACGCCTGAGAAGACGGCATTAGTAAATAAACATTTCAAATACACATGTGTTCTTCTTAACTCCATGTTCTGGTTTCTAAGAAATATATAACGACCGACTGTTCATGAGTTCCACGTATCCTGAGGTACTATAAGTTCATATTCTGGATTGTCTAAACATTGAGAGTTTGTTATATCCAATGTGACACTGTACCTAGCTTGCTAAGGAGTTTTTGATTACTAACGTGAGTTTTGGGACACCCTAATTCGCCGAGGTTCCAATCCTCTGTCCACAGTTCTGTGTGAGAACAGAAACCCTGCGACAGGGGCACCCCTGACCCTTGCTGGAGCTTCATCACACTTGCGATACAACTCCAGCAATGCGCCACCTTTACGGCACAGATACATCACGCATCTGTGCTGTTTTTGCCCCATGATGCGCCGCATTGTAAATGCAGCACACCATAGGTGACGGAACAGCGGCACAGAATGACTAACACATCCCTGGTGATGCGCCAGTCATCATAAATGTATCCCTATGCTTCTTATCTTGTTAGAGATGAACCGCCATATGTATCATCAAAGTTTTTTGCATTTCCTAAATAGCTAACTTTAAGGAATAAATAGCGATTCTTTACCATTCCTAGTTTGCGATTAGCTATTTGCTAATTACAAATTACCCATTCATTTCCTTCATTTCCATAGGGCGGTTGGACTCACTTTTAGCTCGAACGGCTGAATGGATTTCCACGAAACTTGGCAAAATTGTAGGGACTGGTAGCCCGATGTGCCTTTGCTATGTCTCAAGATATATGCTCCAGTGGTTTTTACGAAAATTAACTTTGAAAAATATATATTGGGCTACATTGGCCTATATATATGTTGGAGCCCAAATGTAGCCCAATGTAGCCCAATGAAGCCCAATGTAGCCCAATGTAGCCCAAAGATGGCCGCCAGACACACAAAAAAACAAATGTAGCCCAAATATCAGCCAGATGTAGCCCAACTATAGCCCAGTAACAGAATGACCAATCAGCTTCGCAAACCTCCGTTACGCGAAGCGGAGCGCTCTTACAGATATATATCTTTTTTTGAACGTTAATTTCTCAAAATCCACTGGAGCACATATATTGAGACCTAGCAAAGGCACATCGGGCTACCAGTCCCTAATATTTTGCCAAGTTTCGTGCAAATCCATTCAGCCGTTCGATTATTATTATTATTATTTTTTTTGCCCCGCGGGGCCCTTTTAAAACCTCCACATCAAACCTAGGGGGTCAGCGAGGATCTACTATGCCCCCTTATGGTTATTTCCCCCTTTGTTTTGGCCTCCTCTTGTCTCTCGATCCTACCGAGAGACAAGATGGCGGCCGCTACGGACTTTTTGGAATGTTGACAGACGCCAGAGAACCAATCAGCTTCGCTTCACAAAGCTCCGTTGCGCGAAATGTACGCGTCCTGGGACGCTGCCAGGTCCGCTGTTACAGATATATATCTTTTTTTAAACGTTAATTTCTCAAAATCCACTGGAGCACATATATTGAGACCTACAAAAGGCACATCGGGCTACCAGTCCCTACAATTTTGCCAAGTTTCGTGCAAATCCATTCAGCCGTTCGGGCTAAAAGTGAGGCCAACCGCCCTATGGAAAACTCAATGTTAAAAACACGTTTTGGGACCCCCCTTTTTTCTCAGCCCCCCCTTGACGAACCCCCCCAAATTTTCAAGGGCTGCTCAGAAACAAAATGTGCCATTTTCCTGAAAATTTCAGCCAATTCCGTCCACAAACACCAAAGTTATTAGACATAGAATTTTCAAAAATCCCATAGAGAAAAAATCCTAACTATATATACCTACTGGCGACCGCCAGTAGGTAATATATATATATATATTACCTACTGGCGGTCGCCAGTAGGTAGTTATAGTTAGGACCTAGCTACCATAGGAAATCCGCAACATTCTATTGGGAATAACTTTGGCGCCGGTTGAAGAATTTTGTTGTGTAATTTTCAAAAAGTTTGGCCAGCTACGCTCTGCTCCTTCCCTGCAAGATTCGGGGGGATTTGTGAAGTGGGGGCCAAAACGTGTTTTCCCCATGTAAATTTCCATAGGACGATCTGACAAGGCTACAGCCCGAACAGCTAAACGGAAATACGCCAAACTTTGCAAAATTGTAGGGACTGGTATGCAGAAGTGCCTTTGCTATATTTGGTGAAAATTGCTCCAGTAGTTTTTTCGAAAATTAACTTCAAAAACACATATATATCTATAGGTGCGCTCCGAGCGCTCACAGGTACGCGTACCGGGGAGCGCAGCCGGCGCGCTACGGGAGTGCGCGAGCAGAAAGCTGATTGGCTGTCGGATGTCTGTCAACATTCTAAACAGTCCGGAGAGTCCGCCATCTTGTGTCTCGGTAGAATCGAGACACAAGAGGTGAAAATAAAAAGGGGGAAATGATTAAAAGGGGGCAGGGTAGACACCCCCTGACCCCTAGGTTTTCTGAGGGGGGCCTAGAAGGACCCTGAACAGCATAAAACGTATTTTTTATGTTGAAATTTTCAAGGGGTGAGCGCTGGGTGCGTTCCCGGGTACGCTCACCAGTACGCGCACCCTGAGCGCACCACGGGGAAAAACAGTGTAAAAAATTAGAGTAAAAAAATCATTTATAGTGCTTAGAGGGCGGGTAGCTCTGAAAAGAGCTGTTGTGTTATGTGGGTGTTTTTTGTACCTACAAGTAGGTACCAATGCAGAGTCTCAAATTCAAGAGGAAGACTCTATTCCCCTCATCTGTAAAATGTACACCATCTCTCCTATAGATGCCTTGCATGTTGTAACGCAAGTTGTTGTGGTATATGGAAACCATACCATAGTCTATGAGGAAAGCAGAAACAGTTTTATTCACATGTTTTCTTGCTTTCTCAATCTGTGGACAAAATTGGAGACCGCCCTCATCGCCGCCACCGATGACATCCGAGCCCTGATGGACAATGGAGAAACAGCGGCCCTCATCCTCCTAGACCTCTCCGCGGCATTCGACACGGTCTGCCACCGCACCCTAGTACGGCGCCTCAGCAACATCGGAATCCAGGACAAGGCGCTGGAATGGATCATCTCCTTCCTCGACCGAAGAACACAGAGAGTCCGCCTACCACCGTACAAGTCAGAGGCCTCCGACGTCATCTGCGGCGTCCCCCAAGGATCATCTCTGAGCCCCACCCTCTTCAACGTCTACATGAGCCCCCTCGCGGCCATCGTACTCAAACACAACCTCAGCATAATCTCCTACGCCGACGACACCCAGCTGATCCTCTCCCTGACCCACGACCCCGCCGCCGCCAGAGCCAACCTGCACGAAGGGATGAAAGAGGTAGCCGAGTGGATGACGACCAGCCGCCTGAAGCTGAACTCGGACAAGACGGAGGTCCTCATCCTGGGCTCCTCACCCTCCGCCTGGGACGACTCCTGGTGGCCTCCCGCCCTGGGCACCGCACCCAAACCGACAGACCATGCACGAAACCTGGGCTTCATCCTGGACTCCTCCCTCTCCATGACCAGGCAAGTCAACAACGTCTCCTCGGCGTGCTTCAACATCCTACGCATGCTACGGTAGATCTTCTGGTGGATCCCCACCGAGACCAGGAAGACCGTCACCCAGGCCCTCGTCACCAGCCGACTGGACTACGGCAACGCCCTCTACGCCGGTACCACCGCCAAGCTCCAGAAGAGACTCCAGCGGATCCAGAACGCCTCAGCCAGACTCATCCTCGACATCCCACGAACCAGCCACATCTCCGGACATCTGAGAGACCTCCACTGGCTCCCCGTCAACAAAAGAATCACCTTCCGCCTCCTCACCCACGCACACAAAGCCCTACACGACCAAGGCCCGAGCTACCTCAACAGTCGAGTCAACTTCTACGCTCCGAAACGCCACCTCCGATCAGCCAACCACGCCCTCGCCGCCGTCCCCCGCATCCGAAGAGCGACGACAGGAGGAAGGTCCTTCTCCTACCTGGCCGCCAAGACCTGGAACTCCCTCCCTCCCGACCTGCGCCTGACCCAAGACCACCTCTCCTTCAGGAAGAAGCTGAAGACCTGGCTGTTCGAGCAGTAGCGGCACCCCCCCCCCCCCCCCAGCGCCTTGAGACCCTACGGGTATGTAGCGCGCTCTATAAGTGCCACTGATTGAATTGGTTGGACCAGTTTATTTTTGCCTTTGGCATATATTAGAAAATACCAAGGCAGTTTTGGGAAAAAGTGACATAAATTGCCCAAAGATTTCTTTTAAAAGCATTTCCAGACCAACCCCAGTCAAAGTGCCTAAGTCATTGCCACCACAGTGCACAATTATGAGGTCACGGTGTGGTAGATGCATAAAGGATTTTATCAATGGTATCAATTGGTGACTTCTTAATCCTCTCTATCCAATCCACACAATGTCCACATTTGGTAAATCAAGGTTATAAATACCTCTGTTACTTGCAAATTTTTCACTCCAATAGACAAAGCTATGACCCACAAACCAGACTTTTGGCATCTTGAAGGTAGATGTGCTTCTATTCAGATGAGTTGTGGAAATGAAATGGCAGTTTGAAAGTAGGAATTATGAAAAAAAAAGTGGTTGAGATTCAGTGCACTTGAAAAACAAGAAATGATTGGTGCTTTCTTAAAATTCACCACTAAAAATTAGGGTGCATGCTTTTTTTTTAAAGAAGTCAGTTTAATGGTTGAGAAAAGGTCATTTAAAGAAACATTGCACATGATTAGCTAGTACATTGAGAGGTCAAACACCCTTGCTGGATTCTTTTGCAACATACTACGATGAACTTTTGAACTGTGTGCTGGGTTAGGTGGGAGTTACCATGGTAACAGGCTAAATGAGCACTGGGGGGATGGGTGAATATTATGTGAGTTTCAAAGTGTTGAAATGTACAACCAATTAAAATGTGCAGTTTGGTTTTGAATTTGTGTGGGAAGATTTTGATTGGTTATGTACAAGAATATGGGTCTGAAATGAGAGGGAATCTGTGCCATTATTGTAAGGCTGCAGTGACAGAAGCATTATTCAGAGATTGTGCTTAAGAAAATCTGGTGTGTGTGACTGACTCTGTTCTACATCTTCCAAAGCATTTTTAAAGGTGAGTAATGATTCTATTAATACAGATAGACTGCTGTATGTACTATGGGAAAGATTAGGAAGCATATTGTGCTTCTTAATTCTAGCATTGTGTGTCATGTTTTTTTGTAATACTGTTTAAAAATTGAATGGTGCTTATTGGAAATGTATTTTGGAAATGTGTTAGGTTTCTGCTTTGTTTTTGTAGTGGTCATTTAAATGGGCTGTGCTTTGTGTCAAAAATGATTTACTATGGAAAATGTGTTCTGGTAAAATGTCTGGCTTTTAAATTTTGGTCAATGTTCAAACTGAGTGTCTGTTTTAAATAAGGAATTACATTTTCACATTTTTCAATAATTTCACCTGTGCCTTCTAACAGTGTGCCTCTCTTAGCTTAAAGGGTACTCTGTGTCTGTGTCTCATGTCGCTTTGCACATGCATAATCTCTCTTTTTCTGTGTGTCATTTCTCTCTTTGTGTGTGTGTCATGACATGTGTCTCATGGCTGTCAGCCTTAAGGATTGTTAATGCCTACTTCAGAAATAGGCTCTAAGCTGTGCAATCAAGATCCAGGGTGAAATGAAAAAGGAATGTTATGTCTTGCTTATATATATGTGGTCTGTTTTTTGCCAGTAAAGATAGTGAAATAGTATGAGCAGAGACACACATATTGCATGCAGAGACAGACATGGTAGATTACATGTAACATCCTGGTCATGTGCCTAAGATCACACTGTGAGTCAAGCTTGATTTTAAATAGATCTGGGTGAATAATATGCTTAGTTGATGTCTTTAAAAATATGGAAGTACAAGTTTTTGTAAAGTCAGTTGGGCTTTACCATATGTACTAGTAGGGAATGTTAGGCAGCATGTCTGTTAGGCCTCTTACTTCAGAATTAGGCTCTAAGCTGTGCAATCAAGATCCAGGGAGTGCCTTTGAAATGAAAAAGGAATGTTATGTCTTGCTTATATATATGTGGTCTGTTTTTTGCAAGTAGAGACAGGGAGTTACTATTAGCACAAACACACATATTGCATGCAGAGACAGACATGGTAGATTACATGTAACATCCTGGTCATGTGCCTAAGATCACACTGTGAGTCAAGCTTGATTTTAAATGGATCTGGATGAATAATATGCTTAGTTGATGTCTTTAAAAATATGGAAGTACATGTTTGTTTAAAGTCAGTTAGGCTTTACCATATGCACTAGTAGGGAATCTTAGGCAGCATGTCTGTTAGGCCTCTTACTTCAGAAATAGGCTCTAAGCTGTGCAATCAAGATCCAGGGTGTGCCTTTGAAATGAAAAAGGAATGTTATGTCTTGCCTATATATATGTGGTCTGTTTTTTTGCCAGTAAAGATAGTGAAATAGTATGAGCAGAGACACACATATTGCATGCAGAGACAGACATGGTAGATTACATGTAACATCCTGGTCATGTGCCTAAGATCACACTGTGAGTCAAGCTTGATTTTAAATGGATCTGGGTGAATAATATGCTTAGTTGATGTCTTTAAAAATATGGAAGTACATGTTTTTTTTAAAGTCAGCTAGGCTTTACCATATGTTCTAGTAGGGAATCTTAGGCAGCATGTGTGTTAGGTCTCTTACTTCAGAAATAGGCTCTAAGCTGTGCAATCAAGATCCAGGGTGTGCCTTTGAAATGAAAAAGGAATGTTATGTCTTGCTTATATATATGTGGTCTGTTTTTGCCAGTAGAGACAGTGAGTTACTATTAGCACAAACACACATATTGCATGCAGAGACAGACATGGTAGATTACATGTAACATCCTGGTCATGTGCCTAAGATCACACTGTGAGTCAAGCTTGATTTTAAATGGATCTGGATGAATAATATGCTTAGTTGATGTCTTTAAAAATATGGAAGTACATGTTTGTTTAAAGTCAGTTAGGCTTTACCATATGCACTAGTAGGGAATCTTAGGCAGCATGTCTGTTAGGCCTCTTACTTCAGAAATAGGCTCTAAGCTGTGCAATCAAGATCCAGGGTGTGCCTTTGAAATGAAAAAGGAATGTTATGTCTTGCCTATATATATGTGGTCTGTTTTTTTGCCAGTAAAGATAGTGAAATAGTATGAGCAGAGACACACATATTGCATGCAGAGACAGACATGGTAGATTACATGTAACATCCTGGTCATGTGCCTAAGATCACACTGTGAGTCAAGCTTGATTTTAAATGGATCTGGGTGAATAATATGCTTAGTTGATGTCTTTAAAAATATGGAAGTACATGTTTTTTTTAAAGTCAGCTAGGCTTTACCATATGTTCTAGTAGGGAATCTTAGGCAGCATGTGTGTTAGGTCTCTTACTTCAGAAATAGGCTCTAAGCTGTGCAATCAAGATCCAGGGTGTGCCTTTGAAATGAAAAAGGAATGTTATGTCTTGCTTATATATATGTGGTCTGTTTTTGCCAGTAGAGACAGTGAGTTACTATTAGCACAAACACACATATTGCATGCAGAGACAGACATGGTAGATTACATGTAACATCCTAGTCATGTGCCTAAGATCACACTGTGAGTCAAGCTTGATTTTAAATGGATCTGGGTGAATAATATGCTTAGTTGATGTCTTTAAAAATATGGAAGTACATGTTTTTTTTAAAGTCAGTTAGGCTTTACCATATGTACTAGTAGGGAATCTTAGGCAGCATGTCTGTTAGGCCTCTTACTCCAGAAATAGGCTGTAAGCTGTGCAATCAAGATCCCAGGGTGTGCCTTTGAAATTAAAAAGGAATGTTATGTCTTGCTTATATATATGTGGTCTGTTTTTTGCCAGTAGACACAGTGAAATAATATAATCAGAGACACACATACTGGAGACAGAGCTTAAATAAAAATTGTGAAGTAAGAAAACTAACAGACATGTGCCTAAGATTCCCTACTAGTACATATGCTAAAGACTAACTGACTTTAAAAAATGCCTCCTTGTTTGTTTGCGCTCCCATTTCGAATTGCCTGTGATCAAGGAGCAGCCACGCTCCGAAACGCGTAAGGCTTCATTTTAAATGTCCGAGATAAGAGGAGCCTGGTGCCGTCAATGCGCTGGTTTCGAGTATGTCTCTAAATGGAGGTCATTTGGAATACAAAATAATATGCGGCAGACCGAGCCGCGGAGACTGTACCACCTGTGGATAATACGGGGACTATGGAGACGCAGAACCGAGCAAAGTCTTCAGCCAGTGTTACCAGCCAAAGGGATAAAAAAAACTCAATATGGCGACTCTCTTGAATAGGAAGCCCACTGGAGGGCTAAGAACAATATCGATAATGAAAATGTGACCGCAAAACCCACTGAGGGAAATAACTAACACAAGGGGGCAAGTAACCTACAAAAGGACAGTACTACTACAAGTACCAGCATGCAATAATGGCTAATTCATCCGCCACCCACTGGAGGGTGTAATAAATGACATGTTGGTAACAATGCCTCCTTGTTTGTTTGCGCTCCCATTTCGAATCGCCTGTGATCAAGGAGCAGCCACGCTCCGAAACGCGTAAGGCTTAATTTTAAATGTCTGAAAAAAGAGGAGCCTGGTGCCGTCAATGCGCTGGTTTCGAGTACGTCTCTAAACGGAGGTCGTTTGGAATACAAAATATTATGCGGCAGACCGAGCCGCGGAGACTGTACCACCTGTGGATAATACGGAGACTATGGAGACGCAGAACCGAGCAAAGTCTTCAGCCAGTGTTACCAGCCAAAGGGAGAAAAAAACACTCAATATGGCGACTCTCTTGAATAGGAAGCCCACTAGAGGGCTAAGAAAAATATCGATAATGAAAATGTGACCGCAAAACCCACTGAGGGAAATAACTAACACAAGGGGGCAAGTAACCTACGAATGGACAGTACTAAAACAAGTACCAGCATGCAATATTGGCTAATTCATCCGCCGCCCACTGGAGGGTGTAATAAATGACATGTTGGTAACAATGCCTCCTTGTTTGTTTGCGCTCCCATTTTGAATTGCCTGTGATCAAGGAGCAGCCACACTCCGAAACGCGTAAGGCTTAATGTTAAATGTCCGAAAAAAGAGGAGCCTGGTGCCGTCAATGCGCTGGTTTCGAGTACGTCTCTAAACGGAGGTCGTTTGGAATACAAAAAATTATACGGCAGACCGAGAGGGGGAGACTGTACCACCTGTGGATAATATGGGGACTATGGAGACGCAGAACCGAGCAAAGTCTTCAGCCAGTGTTACCAGCCAAAGGGATAAAAAAAAAAAAACACTCAATATGGCGACTCTCTTGAATAGGAAGCCCACTGGAGGGCTAAGAACAATATCGATAATGAAAATGTGACCGCAAAACCCACTGAGGGAAATAACTAACACAAGGGGGCAAGTAACCTACGAAAGGACAGTACTACTACAAGTACCAGCATGCAATAATGGCTAATTCATCCGCCACCCACTGGAGGGTGTAATAAATGACATGTTGGTAACAATGCCTCCTTGTTTGTTTGCGCTCCCATTTCGAATCGCCTGTGATCAAGGAGCAGCCACGCTCCGAAACGCGTAAGGCTTAATTTTAAATGTCTGAAAAAAGAGGAGCCTGGTGCCGTCAATGCGCTGGTTTCGAGTACGTCTCTAAACGGAGGTCGTTTGGAATACAAAATATTATGCGGCAGACCGAGCCGCGGAGACTGTACCACCTGTGGATAATACGGAGACTATGGAGACGCAGAACCGAGCAAAGTCTTCAGCCAGTGTTACCAGCCAAAGGGAGAAAAAAACACTCAATATGGCGACTCTCTTGAATAGGAAGCCCACTAGAGGGCTAAGAAAAATATCGATAATGAAAATGTGACCGCAAAACCCACTGAGGGAAATAACTAACACAAGGGGGCAAGTAACCTACGAAAGGACAGTACTAAAACAAGTACCAGCATGCAATATTGGCTAATTCATCCGCCGCCCACTGGAGGGTGTAATAAATGACATGTTGGTAACAATGCCTCCTTGTTTGTTTGCGCTCCCATTTTGAATTGCCTGTGATCAAGGAGCAGCCACACTCCGAAACGCGTAAGGCTTAATGTTAAATGTCCGAAAAAAGAGGAGCCTGGTGCCGTCAATGCGCTGGTTTCGAGTACGTCTCTAAACGGAGGTCGTTTGGAATACAAAAAATTATACGGCAGACCGAGAGGGGGAGACTGTACCACCTGTGGATAATATGGGGACTATGGAGACGCAGAACCGAGCAAAGTCTTCAGCCAGTGTTACCAGCCAAAGGGATAAAAAAAAAACACTCAATATGGCGACTCTCTTGAATAGGAAGCCCACTGGAGGGCTAAGAACAATATCGATAATGAAAATGTGACCGCAAAACCCACTGAGGGAAATAACTAACACAAGGGGGCAAGTAACCTACGAAAGGACAGTACTACTACAAGTACCAGCATGCAATAATGGCTAATTCATCCACCACCCACTGGAGGGTGTAATAAATGACATGTTGGTAACAATGCCTCCTTGTTGGTTTGCGCTCCCATTTCGAATCGCCTGTGATCAAGGAGCAGCCACGCTCCGAAACGCGTAAGGCTTAATTTTAAATGTCCGAAAAAAGAGGAGCCTGGTGCCGTCAATGCGCTGGTTTCGAGTACGTCTCTAAATGGAGGTCGTTTGGAATACAAAATATTATGCGGCAGACCGAGCCGCGGAGACTGTACCACCTGTGGATAATACGGGGACTATGGAGACGCAGAACCGAGCAAAGTCTTCAGCCAGTGTTACCAGCCAAAGGGAGAAAAAAACACTCAATATGGCGACTCTCTTGAATAGGAAGCCCACTGGAGGGCTAAGAACAATATTGATAATGAAAATGTGACCGCAAAACCCACTGAGGGAAATAACTAACACAAGGGGGCAAGTAACCTACGAAAGGACAGTACTAAAACAAGTACCAGCATGCAATAATGGCTAATTCATCCGCCGCCCACTGCAGGGTGTAATAAATGACATGTTGGTAACAATGCCTCCTTGTTTGTTTGCGCTCCCATTTCGAATTACCTGTGATCAAGGAGCAGCCACACTCCGAAACGCGTAAGGCTTAATGTTAAATGTCCAGAAAGAAGAGGAGCCTGGTGCCGTCAATGCGCTGGTTTCGAGTACGTCTCTAAACGGAGGTCGTTTGGAATACAAAAAATTATACGGCAGACCGATCCGGGGAGACTGTACCACCTGTGGATAATATGGGGACTATGGAGACGCAGAACCGAGCAAAGTCTTCAGCCAGTGTTACCTGCCAAAGGGAGAAAAAAACACTCAATATGGCGACTCTCTTAAATAGGAAGCCCACTGGAGGGCTAAGAACAATATCGATAATGAAAATGTGACCGCAAAACCCACTGAGGGAAATAACTAACACAAGGGGGCAAGTAACCTACGAAAGGGCAGTACTACTACAAGTACCAGCATGCAATAATGGCTAATTCATCCGCCGCCCACTGGAGGGTGTAAGAAATGACATGTTGGTAACAATGCCTCCTTGTTTGTTTGCGCTCCCATTTCGAATTGCCTGTGATCAAGGAGCAACCACACTCCGAAACGCGTAAGGCTTAATGTTAAATGTCCGAAAAAAGAGGAGCCTGGTGCCGTCAATGCGCTGGTTTCGAGTACGTCTCTAAACGGAGGTCGTTTGGAATACAAACAAATTACACGGCAGACCGAGCCGCGGAGACTGTACCACCGGTGGATAATACGGGGACTATGGAGACGCAGAACCGAGCAAAGTCTTCAGCCAGTGCTACCAGCCAAAGGGATCAAAAAAACACTCAATATGGCGACTCTCTTGAATAGGAAGCCCACTGGAGGGCTAAGAACAATATCGATAATAAAAATGTGACCGCAAAACCCACTGAGGGAAATAACTAACACAAGGGGGCAAGTAACCTACGAAAGGACAGTACTACTACAAGTACCAGCATGCAATAATGGCTAATTCATCCGCCACCCACTGGAGGGTGTAATAAATGACATGTTGGTAACAATGCCTCCTTGTTGGTTTGCGCTCCCATTTCGAATCGCCTGTGATCAAGGAGCAGCCACGCTCCGAAACGCGTAAGGCTTAATTTTAAATGTCCGAAAAAAGAGGAGCCTGGTGCCGTCAATGCGCTGGTTTCGAGTACGTCTCTAAATGGAGGTCGTTTGGAATACAAAATAATATGCGACAGACCGAGCCGCGGAGACTGTACCACCTGTGGATAATACGGGGACTATGGAGACGCAGAACCGAGCAAAGTCTTCAGCCAGTGTTACCAGCCAAAGGGAGAAAAAAACACTCAATATGGCGACTCTCTTGAATAGGAAGCCCACTGGAGGGCTAAGAACAATATTGATAATGAAAATGTGACCGCAAAACCCACTGAGGGAAATAACTAACACAAGGGGGCAAGTAACCTACGAAAGGACAGTACCAAAACAAGTACCAGCATGCAATAATGGCTAATTCATCCGCCGCCCACTGGAGGGTGTAATAAATGACATGTTGGTAACAATGCCTCCTTGTTTGTTTGCGCTCCCATTTCGAATTGCCTGTGATCAAGGAGCAGCCACACTCCGAAACGCGTAAGGCTTAATGTTAAATGTCCAGAAAGAAGAGGAGCCTGGTGCCGTCAATGCGCTGGTTTCGAGTACGTCTCTAAACGGAGGTCGTTTGGAATACAAAAAATTATACGGCAGACCGAGCCGGGGAGACTGTACCACCTGTGGATAATATGGGGACTATGGAGACGCAGAACCGAGCAAAGTCTTCAGCCAGTGTTACCTGCCAAAGGGAGAAAAAAACACTCAATATGGCGACTCTCTTGAATAGGAAGCCCACTGGAGGGCTAAGAACAATATCGATAATGAAAATGTGACCGCAAAACCCACTGAGGGAAATAACTAACACAAGGGGGCAAGTAACCTACGAAAGGGCAGTACTACTACAAGTACCAGCATGCAATAATGGCTAATTCATCCGCCGCCCACTGGAGGGTGTAAGAAATGACATGTTGGTAACAATGCCTCCTTGTTTGTTTGCGCTCCTATTTCGAATTGCCTGTGATCAAGGAGCAGCCACGCTCCGAAACGAGTAAGGCTTAATTTTAAATGTCCGAAAAAAGAGGAGCCTGGTGCCGTCAATGCGCTGGTTTCGAGTAAGTCTCTAAACGGAGGTCATTTGGAATACAAAATATTATGCGGCAGACCGAGCCGCGGAGACTGTACCACCTGTGGATATTACGGGGACTATGGAGACGCAGAACCGAGCAATGTCTTCAGCCAGTGTTACCAGCCAAAGGGAGAAAAAAGCACTCAATATGGCGACTCTCTTGAATAGGAAGCCCACTGGAGGGCTAAGAACAATATCGATAATGAAAATGTGACCACAAAACCCACTGAGGGAAATAACTAACACAAGGGGGCAAGTAACCTACGAAAGGACAGTACTACTACAAGTACCAGCAGGCAATATTGGCTAATTCATCCGCCGCCCACTGGAGGGTGTAATAAATGACATGTTGGTAACAATGCCTCCTTGTTTGTTTGCGCTCCCATTTCGAATTGCCTGTGATCAAGGAGCAGCCACGCTCCGAAACACGTAAGGCTTAATTTTAAATGTCCGAAAAAAGAGGAGCCTGGTGCCGTCAATGCGCTGGTTTTGAGAATGTCTGTAAACGGAGGTCGTTTGGAATACAAAATATTATGCGGCAGACCGAGCCACGGAGACTGTACCACCTGTGGATAATACGGGGACTATGGAGACGCAGAACCGAGCAAAGTCTTCAGCCAGTGTTACCAGCCAAAGGGAGAAAAAAACTCTCAATATGGCGACTCTCTTGTACAGGAAGCCCACTGGAGGGCTAAGAAGAATATCGATAATGAAAATGTGACCGCAAAACCCACTGAGGGAAATAACTAACACAAGGGGGCAAGTAACCTACGAAAGGACAGTACTACTACAAGTACCAGCATGCAATAATGGCTAATTCATCCGCCACCCAATGGAGGGTGTAATAAATGATATGTTGGTAACAATGCCTCTTTGTTTGTTTGCGCTCCCATTTCGAATTGCCTGTGATCAAGGAGCAGCCACGCTCTGAAACGCGTAACGCTTAATTTTAAATGTCCGAAAAAAGAGGAGCCTGGTGCCGTCAATGCGCTGGTTTCGAGTACGTCTCTAAACTGAGGTCGTTTGGAATACAAAATAATATGCGGCAGACCGAGCCGCGGAGACTGTACCACCTGTGGATAATACGGGGACTATGGAGACGCAGAACCGAGCAAAGTCTTCAGCCAGTGTTACCAGCGAAAGAGAGAAAAAAACACTCAATATGGCGACTCTCTTGAATAGGAAGCCCACTGGAGGGCTAAGAACAATATCGATAATGAAAATGTGACCACAAAACCCATTGAGGGATATAACTAACACAAGGGGGCAAGTAACCTACGAAAGGACAGTACTACTAAAAGTACCAGCATGCAATAATGGCTAATTCTTCCGCCTCCCACTGGAGGGTGTAATAAATGACATGTTGGTAACAATGCCTCCTTGTTTGTTTGCGCTCCCATTTCGAATTGCCTGTGATCAAGGAGCAGCCACGCTCCGAAATGCGTAACGCTTAATTTTAAATGTCCGAAAAAAGAGGAGCCTGGTGCCGTCAATGCGCTGGTTTCGAGTACGTCTCTAAACGGAGGTCGTTTGGAATACAAAATATTATGCGGCAGACCGAGCCGCGGAGACTGTACCACCTGTGGATAATATGGGGACTATGGAGACGCAGAACCGAGCAAAGTCTTCAGCCAGTGTTACCAGCCAAAGGGAGAAAAAAATACTCACTATGGCGACTCTCTTGAATAGGAATCCCACTGGAGGGCTAAGAACAATATCGATAATGAAAATGTGACCGCAAAACCCACTGAGGGAAATAACTAACACAATGGGGCAAGTAACCTACGAAAGGACAGTACTACTACAAGTACCAGCATGCAATAATGGCTAATTCATCCTCCGCCCACTGGAGGGTGTAATAAATGACATGTTGGTAACAATGCCTCCTTGTTTGTTTGCGTTCCAATTTCGAATTGCCTATGATCAAGGAGCAACCACGCTCCGAAACGCGTAAGGCTTAATTTTAAATGTCCAAAAAAAGAGGAGCCTGGTGCCGTCAATGCGCTGGTTTCAAGTACGTCTCTAAACGGAGGCCGTTTGGAATACAAAAAATTATGCGGCAGACCGAGCCGCGGAGACTGTACCACCTGTGGATAATACGGGGACTATGGAGACGCAGAACTAAGCAAAGTCTTCAGCCAGTGTTACCAGTCAAAGGGAGAAAAAAACACTCAATATGGCGACTCTCTTGAATAGGAAGCCCACTGGAGGGCTAAGAACAATATCGATAATGAAAATGTGACCACAAAACCCATTGAGGGATATAACTAACACAAGGGGGCAAGTAACCTACGAAAGGACAGTACTACTAAAAGTACCAGCATGCAATAATGGCTAATTCATCCGCCTCCCACTGGAGGGTGTAATAAATGACATGTTGGTAACAATGCCTCCTTGTTTGTTTGCGCTCCCATTTCGAATTGCCTGTGATCAAGGAGCAGCCACGCTCCGAAATGCGTAACGCTTAATTTTAAATGTCCGAAAAAAGAGGAGCCTGGTGCCGTCAATGCGCTGGTTTCGAGTACGTCTCTAAACGGAGGTCGTTTGGAATACAAAATATTATGCGGCAGACCGAGCCGCGGAGACTGTACCACCTGTGGATAATACGGGGACTATGGAGATGCAGAACCGAGCAAAGTCTTCAGCCAGTGTTACCAGCCAAAGGGAGAAAAAAATACTCACTATGGCGACTCTCTTGAATAGGAATCCCACTGGAGGGCTAAGAACAATATCGATAATGAAAATGTGACCGCAAAACCCACTGAGGGAAATAACTAACACAAGGGGGCAAGTAACCTACGAAAGGACAGTACTACTACAAGTACCAGCATGCAATAATGGCTAATTCATCCTCCGCCCACTGGAGGGTGTAATAAATGACATGTTGGTAACAATGCCTCCTTGTTTGTTTGCGTTCCCATTTCGAATTGCCTGTGATCAAGGAGCAACCACGCTCCGAAACGCGTAAGGCTTAATTTTAAATGTCCAAAAACAGAGGAGCCTGGTGCTGTCAATGCGCTGGTTTCAAGTACGTCTCTAAACGGAGGCCGTTTGGAATACAAAAAATTATGCGGCAGACCGAGCCGCGGAGACTGTACCACCTGTGGATAATACGGGGACTATGGAGACGCAGAACTAAGCAAAGTCTTCAGCCAGTGTTACCAGCCAAAGGGAGAAAAAAACACTCAATATGGCGACTCTCTTGAATAGGAAGCCCACTGGAGGGCTAAGAACAATATCGATAATGAAAATGTGACCACAAAACCCACTGAGGGAAATAACTAACACAAGGGGGCAAGTAACCTACGAAAGGACAGTACTACTACAAGTACCAGCATGCAATAATGGCTAATTCATCCGCCGCCCACTGGAGGGTGTAATAAATGACATGTTGGTAACAATGCCTCCTTGTTTGTTTGTGCTCCCATTTCGAATTGCCTGTGATCAAGGAGCAGCCACGTTAAACGCGTAAGGCTTAATTTTAAATGTCCGAAAAAAGAGGGGCCTCGTGCCGTCAATGCGCTGGTTTCGAGTACGTCTCTAAACTGAGGTCGTTTGGAATACAAAATAATATGCGGCAGACCGAGCCGCGGAGACTGTACCACCTGTGGATAATACGGGGACTATGGAGACGCAGAACCGAGCAAAGTCTTCAGCCAGTGTTACCAGCCAAAGAGAGAAAAAAACACTCAATATGGCGACTCTCTTGAACAGGAAGCCCACTGGAGGGCTAAGAACAATATCGATAATGAAAATGTGACCACAAAACCCACTGAGGGATGTAACTAAAACAAGGGGGCAAGTAACCTACGAAAGGACAGTACTACTACAAGTACCAGCATGCAAAAATGGCTAATTCATCCGCCTCCCACTGGAGGGAGTAATAAATGACATGTTGGTAACAATGCCTCCTTGTTTGTTTGCGCTCCCATTTCGAATTGCCTGTGATCAAGGAGCAGCCACGCTCCGAAACGCGTAACGCTTAATTTTAAATGTCCGAAAAAAGAGGAGCCTGGTGCCGTCAATGCGCTGGTTTCGAGTACGTCTCTAAACGGAGGTCGTTTGGAATACAAAATATTATGCGGCAGACCGAGCCGCGGAGACTGTACCACCTGTGGATAATACGGGGACTATGGAGACGCAGAACCGAGCAAAGTCTTCAGCCAGTGTTACCAGCCAAAGGGAGAAAAAAACACTCACTATGGCGACTCTCTTGAATAGGAAGCCCACTGGAGGGCTTAGAACAATATCGATAATGAAAATGTGACCGCAAAACCCACTGAGGGAAATAACTAACACAAGGGGGCAAGTAACCTACAAAAGGACAGTACTACCACAAGTACCAGCATGCAATAATGGCTAATTCATCCTCCGCCCACTGGAGGGTGTAATAAATGACATGTTGGTAACAATGCCTCCTTGTTTGTTTGCGCTCCCATTTCGAACTGCCTGTGATCAAGGAGCAGCCACGCTCCGAAACGCGTAAGGCTTAATTTTAAATGCCCAAAAAAAGAGGAGCCTGGTGCCGTCAATGCGCTGGTTTCAAGTACGTCTCTAAACGGAGGCCGTTTGGAATACAAAAAATTATGCGGCAGACCGAGCCGCGGAGACTGTACCACCTGTGGATAATACGGGGACTATGGAGACGCAGAACCGAGCAAAGTCTTCAGCCAGTGTTACCAGCCAAAGGGAGAAAAAAACTACTCAATATGGCGACTCTCTTGAATAGGAAGCCCACTGGAGGGCTAAGAACAATATCGATAATGAAAATGTGACCGCAAAACCCACTGAGGGAAATAACTAACACAAGGGAGCAAGTAACCCACAAAAGGACAGTACTACTACAAGTACCAGCATGCAATAATGGCTAATTCATCCGCCGCCCACTGGAGGGTGTAGTAAATGACATGTTGGTAACAATGCCTCCTTGTTTGTTTGCGCTCCCATTTCGAATTGCCTGTGATCAAGGAGCAGCCACGCTCGGAAACGCGTAAGGCTTAATTTTAAATGTCCGAAAAAAGAGGAGCCTGGTGCCGTCAATGCGCTAGTTTCGAGTACGTCTCTAAACGGGGGTCGTTTGGAATACAAAATAATATGTGGCAGACCGAGCCGCGGAGACTGTATCACCTGTGGATAATACGGGGACTATGGAGATGCAGAACCGAGCAAAGTATTCAGCCAGTGTTACCAGCCAAAGGGAGAAAAAACACTCAATATGGTGACTCTCTTGAATAGGAAGCCCACTGGAGGGCTAAGAAGAATATCGATAATGAAAATGTGACCACAAAACCCACTGAGGGAAATAACTAACACAAGGGGGCAAAATCCTACGAAAGGACAGTACTACTACAAGTACCAGCAGGCAATAATGGCTAATTCATCCGCCGCCCACTGGAGGGTGTAATAAATGACATGTTGGTAACAATGCCTCCTTGTTTGTTTGCGCTCCCATTTCGAATTGCCTGTGATCAAGGAGCAGCCACGCTCCGAAACGCGTAACCCTTAATTTTAAATGTTCAAAAAAAGAGGAGCCTGGTGCCGTCAATGCGCTGGTTTCGAGTACGTCTCTAAACGGAGGTCGTTAGGAATACAAAATAATATGCGGCAGACCGAGCCGCGGAGACTGTACCACCTGTGGATAATACGGGGACTATGGAGACGCAGAACCGAGCAAAGTCTTCAGCCAGTGTTACCAGCCAAAGAGAGAAAAAAACACTCAATATGGCGACTCTCTTGAATAGGAAGCCCACTGGAGGGCTAGGAACAGTATCGATATGCGTGCTTCAACATCCTACGCATGCTACGGAAGATCTTCTGGTGGATCCCCACCGAGACCAGGAAGACCGTCACCCAGGCCCTCGTCACCAGCCGACTGGACTACGGCAACGCCCTCTACGCCGGTACCACCGCCAAGCTCCAGAAGAGACTCCAGCGGATCCAGAACGCCTCAGCCAGACTCATCCTCGACATCCCACGAACCAGTCACATCTCCGGACATCTGAAAGACCTTCACTGGCTCCCCGTCAACAAAAGAATCACCTTCCGCCTCCTCACCCACGCACACAAAGCCCTACACGACCAAGGCCCGAGCTACCTCAACAGCCGAGTCAACTTCTACGCTCCCAAACGCCACCTCCGATCAGCCAACCACGCCCTCGCCGCCGTCCCCCGCATCCGAAGAGCGACTACAGGAGGAAGGTCCTTCTCCTACCTGGCCGCCAAGACCTGGAACTCCCTCCCGACCGACCTGCGCCTGACCCAAGACCACCTCTCCTTCAGGAAGAAGCTGAAGACCTGGCTGTTCGAGCAGTAGCGGCACCGCCCCCCCCCCCCCAGCGCCTTGAGACCCTACGGGTATGTAGCGCGCTTTATAAGTATCAATGATTGATTGATTGATTGATATTGAAAATGTGACTGCAAAACCCACTGAGAGATATAACTAACACAAGGGGGCAAGTAACCTACGTAAGGACAGTACTACTACAAGTACCAGCATGGAATAATGGCTAATTCATCCGCCGCCCACTGGAAGGTGTAATAAATGACATGTTGGTAACAATGCCTCCTTGTTTGTTTGCGCTCCCATTTTGAATTGCCTGTGATCAAGGAGCAGCCACTCTCTGAAACGCGTAAGGCTTAATTTTCAATGTCCAAAAAAGAGGAGCCTGGTGCCGTCAATGCGCTGGTTTTGAGAACGTCTCTAAATGGAGGTCGTTTGGAATACAAAATAATATGCGGCAGACTGAGCCACGGAGACTGTGCCACCTGTGGATAATACGGGGACTATGGAGACGCAGAACCGAGCAAAGTCTTCAGCCAGTGTTACCAGCCAAAGGGAGAAAAAAACACTCAATATGGCGACTCTCTTGAATAGGAAGCCCACTGGAGGGCTAAGAAGAATATCGATAATGAAAATGTGACCGCAAAACCCACTGAGGGAAATAACTAACACAAGGGGGCAAGTAACCTACGAAAGGACAGTACTACTACAAGTACCAGCATCCAATAATGGCTAATTCATCCGCCACCCAATGGAGGGTGTAATAAATGACATGTTGGTAACAATGCCTCCTTGTTTGTTTGCGCTCCCATTTCGAATTGCCTGTGATCAAGGAGCAGCCACGCTCCGAAACGCGTAAGGCTTAATTTTAAATGTCCAAAAAAAGAGGAGCCTGGTGCCGTCAATGCGTAGGTTTAAAGTACGTCTCTAAACGGAGGCCGTTTGGAATACAAAAAATTATGCGGCAGACCGAGCCGCGGAGACTGTACCACCTGTGGATAATACGGGGACTATGGAGACGCAGAACCGAGCAAAGTCTTCAGCCAGTGTTACCAGCCAAAGGGAGAAAAAAAACACTCAATATGGCGACTCTCTTGAATAGGAAGCCCACTGGAGGGCTAAGAACAATATCGATAATGAAAATGTGACCGCAAAACCCACTGAGGGAAATAACTAACACAAGGGGGCAAGTAACCTACAAAAGGACAGTAGTACTACAAGTACCAGCATGCAATAATGGCTAATTCATCCGCCGCCCACTGGAGGGTGTAATAAATGACATGTTGGTAACAATGCCTCCTTGTTTGTTTGCGCTCCCATTTCGAATTGCCTGTGATCAAGGAGCAGCCACACTCCGAAACGCGTAAGGCTTAATTTTAAATGTCCGAAAAAAGAGGAGCCTGGTGCCGTCAATGCGCTGGTTTCGAGTACGTCTCTAAACAGAGGTCGTTTGGAATACAAAATAACATGCGGCAGACCGAGCCGCGGAGACTGTACCACCTGTGGATAATACGGGGACTATGGAGAAGCAGAACCGAGCAAAGTCTTCAGCCAGTGTTACCAGCCAAAGGGAGAAAAAAACACTCACTATGGAGACTCTCTTGAATAGGAAGCCCACTGGAGGGCTAAAAACAATATCGATAATGAAAATTTGACCGCAAAACCCACTGAGGGAAATAACTAACACAAGGGGGCAAGTAACCTACGAAAGGACAGTACTACTACAAGTACCAGCATGCAATAATGGCTAATTCATCCGCCACCCAATGGAGGGTGTAATAAATGAGATGTTGGTAACAATGCCTCCTTGTTTGTTTGCACTCCCATTTCGAATTGCCTGTGATCAAGGAGCAGCCACGCTCCGAAACGCGTAAGGCTTAATTTTAAATGTCCGAAAAAAGAGGAGCCTGGTGCCGTCAATGTGCTGGTTTCGAGTACGTCTCTAAACGGAGGTCGTTTGGAATACAAAATAATATGCGGAAGACCGAGCCGTGGAGACTGTACCACCTGTGGATAATACGGGGACTATGGAGACGCAGAACCGAGCAAAGTCTTCAGCCAGTGTTACCAGCCAAAGAGAGGAAAAAAACACTCAATATGGCGACTCTATGTAATAGGAAGCCCACTGGAGGGCTAAGAACAATATCGATAATGAAAATGTGACCACAAAACCCACTGAGGGATATAACTAAAACAAGGGGGCAAGTAACCTACGAAAGGACAGTACTACTACAAGTACCAGCATGCAAAAATGGCTAATTCATCCGCCTCCCACTGGAGGGAGTAATAAATGACATGTTGGTAACAATGCCTCCTTGTTTGTTTGCGCTCCCATTTCGAATTGCCTGTGATCAAGGAGCAGCCACGCTCCGAAACGCGTAACGCTTAATTTTAAATGTCCGAAAAAAGAGGAGCCTGGTGCCGTCAATGCGCTGGTTTCGAGTACGTCTCTAAACGGAGGTCGTTTGGAATACAAAATATTATGCGGCAGACCGAGCCGCGGAGACTGTACCAATTGTGGATAATACGGGGACTATGGAGACGCAGAACCGAGCAAAGTCTTCAGCCAGTGTTACCAGCCAAAGGGAGAAAAAAACACTCACTATGGCGACACTCTTGAATAGGAAGCCCACTGGAGGGCTTAGAACAATATCGATAATGAAAATGTGACCGCAAAACCCACTGAGGGAAATAACTAACACAAGGGAGCAAGTAACCTACAAAAAGACAGTACTACTACAAGTACCAGCATGCAATAATGGCTAATTCATCCGCCGCCCACTGGAGGGTGTAATAAATGACATGTTGGTAACAATGCCTCCTTGTTTGTTTGCGCTCCCATTTCGAATTGCCTGTGATCAAGGAGCAGCCACGCTCCGAAACGCGTAAGGCTTAATTTTAAATGTCCGAAAAAAGAGGAGCCTGGTGCCGTCAATGCGCTAGTTTCGAGTACGTCTCTAAACGGGGGTCGTTTGGATTTCAAAATATTATGTGGCAGACCGAGCCGCGGAGACTGTATCACCTGTGGATAATACGGGGACTATGGAGACGCAGAACCGAGCAAAGTCTTCAGCCAGTGTTACCAGCCAAAGGGAGAAAAAAACACTCAATATGGCGACTCTCTTGAATAGGAAGCCCACTGGAGGGCTAAGAAAAATATCGATAATGAAAATGTGACCGCAAAACCCACTGAGGGAAATAACTAACACAAGGGGGCAAGTAACCTACGAAAGGACAGTACAACTACAAGTACCAGCATGCAATAATGGCTAATTCATCCGCCACCCAATGGAGGGTGTAATAAATGACATGTTGGTAACAATGCCTCCTTGTTTGTTTGCGCTCCCATTTCGAATTGCCTGTGATCAAGGAGCAGCCACGCTCCGAAACGCGTAAGTCTTAATTTTAAATGTCCAAAAAAAGAGGAGCCTGGTGCCGTCAATGCGCTGGTTTCAAGTACGTCTCTAAACGGAGGCCGTTTGGAATACAAAAAATTATGCGGCAGACCGAGCCGCGGAGACTGTACCACCTGTGGATAATACAGGGACTATGGAGACGCAGAACCGAGCAAAGTCTTCAGCCAGTGTTACCAGCCAAAGGGAGAAAAAAAACACTCAATATGGCGACTCTCTTGAATAGGAAGCCCACTGGAGGGCTAAGAACAATATCGATAATGAAAATATGACCGCAAAACCCACTGAGGGAAATAACTAACACAAGGGGGCAAGTAACCTACAAAAGGACAGTACTACTACAAGTACCAGCATGCAATAATGGCTAATTCATCCGCCGCCCACTGGAGGGTGTAATAAATGACATGTTGGTAACAATGCCTCCTTGTTTGTTTGCGCTCCCATTTCGAATTGCCTGTGATCAAGGAGCAGCCACACTCCGAAACGCGTAAGGCTTAATTTTAAATGTCCGAAAAAAGAGGAGCCTGGTGCCGTCAATGCGCTGGTTTCGAGTACGTCTCTAAACGGAGGTCGTTTGGAATACAAAATAACATGAGGCAGACCGAGCAGAGGAGACTGTACCACCTGTGGATAATACGGGGACTATGGAGAAGCAGAACCGAGCAAAGTCTTCAGCCAGTGTTACCAGCCAAAGGGAGAAAAAAACACTCACTATGGCGACTCTCTTGAATAGGAAGCCCACTGGAGGGCTAAAAACAATATCGATAATGAAAATTTGACCGCAAAACCCACTGAGGGAAATAACTAACACAAGGGGGCAAGTAACCTACGAAAGGACAGTACTACTACAAGTACCAGCATGCAATAATGGCTAATTCATCCGCCACCCAATGGAGGGTGTAATAAATGAGATGTTGGTAACAATGCCTCCTTGTTTGTTTGCGCTCCCATTTCGAATTGCCTGTGATCAAGGAGCAGCCACGCTCCGAAACGCGTAAGGCTTAATTTTAAATGTCCGAAAAAAGAGGAGCCTGGTGCCGTCAATGTGCTGGTTTCGAGTACGTCTCTAAACGGAGGTCGTTTGGAATACAAAATAATATGCGGCAGACCGAGCCACGGAGACTGTACCTCCTGTGGATAATACGGGGACTATGGAGATGCAGAACCGAGCAAAGTCTTCAGCCAGTGTTACCAGCCAAAGAGAGAAAAAAACACTCAATATGGTGACTCTCTTGAATAGGAAGCCCACTGGAGGGCTAGGAACAATATCGATATTGAAAATGTGACCGCAAAACCCACTGAGGGATATAACTAACACAAGGGGGCAAGTAACCTACGATAGGACAGTACTACTACAAGTACCAGCATGCAATAATGGCTAAGTCTTCCGCCGCCCACTGGAGGGTGTAATAAATGACATGTTGGTAACAATGCCTCCTTGTTTGTTTGCGCTCCCATTTCGAATTGCCTGTGACCAAGGAGCAGCCACGCTCCGAAACGCGTAAGGCTTAATTTTAAATGTCCGAAAAAAGAGGAGCCTGGTGGCGTCAATGCGCTGGTTTCGAGTACGTCTCTAAACGGAGGTCGTTTGGAATACAAAATAACATGCTGCAGACCGAGCCGCGGAGACTGTACCACCTGTGGATAATACGGGGACTATGGAGAAGCAGAACCGAGCAAAGTCTTCAGCCAGTGTTACCAGCCAAAGGGAGAAAAAAACACTCACTATGGCGACTCTCTTGAATAGGAAGCCCACTGGAGGGCTAAAAACAATATCGATAATGAAAATTTGACCGCAAAACCCACTGAGGGAAATAACTAACACAAGGGGGCAAAATCCTACGAAAGGACAGTACTACTACAAGTACCAGCATGCAATAATGGCTAATTCATCCGCCACCCAATGGAGGGTGTAATAAATGATATGTTGGTAACAATGCCTCCTTGTTTGTTTGCGCTCCCATTTCGAATTGCCTGTGATCAAGGAGCAGCCACGCTCCGAAACGCGTACGGCTTAATTTTAAATGTCCGAAAAAAGAGGAGCCTGGTGCCGTCAATGCGCTGGTTTCGAGTACGTCTCTAAACGGAGGTCGTTTGGAATACAAAATAATATGCGGCAGACCGAGCCGCTGAGACTGTACCTCCTGTGGATAATACGGGGACTATGGAGACGCAGAACCGAGCAAAGTCTTCAGCCAGTGTTACCAGCCAAAGAGAGAAAAAAACACTCAATATGGCGACTCTCTTGAATAGGAAGCCCACTGGAGGGCTAGGAACAATATCGATATTGAATATGTGACCGCAAAACCCACTGAGGGATATAACTAACACAAGGGGGCAAGTAACCTACGATAGGACAGTACTACTACAAGTACCAGCATGCAATAATGGCTAATTCTTCCGCCGCCCACTGGAGGGTGTAATAAATGACATGTTGGTAACAATGCCTCCTTGTTTGTTTGCGCTCCCATTTCGAATTGCCTGTGATCAAGGAGCAGCCACGCTCCGAAACGCGTAAGGCTTAATTTTAAATGTCCAAAAAAAGAGGAGCCTGGTGCCGTCAATGCGCTGGTTTCGAGAACGTCTCTAAAGGGAGTTCGTTTGCAATACAAAATAATATGCGGCAGACCGAGCCACGGAGACAGTACCACCTGTGGATAATACGGGGACTATGGAGACACAGAACCGAGCAAAGTCTTCAGCCAGTGTTACCAGCCAAAGGGAGACAAAAACACTCAATATGGTGACTCTCTTGAATAGGAAGCCCACTGGAGGGCTAAGAAGAATATCGATAATGAAAATGTGACCGCAAAACCCACTGAGGGAAATAACTAACACAAGGGGGCAAGTAACCTACAAAAGGACAGTACTACTACAAGTACCAGCATGCAATAATGGCTAATTCATCCGCCGCCCACTGGAGGGTGTAATAAATGACATGTTGGTAACAATGCCTCCTTGTTTGTTTGCGCTCCCATTTCGAATTGCCTGTGATCAAGGAGCAGCCACACTCCGAAACGCGTAAGGCTTAGTTTTAAATGTCCGAAAAAAGAGGAGCCTGGTGCCGTCAATGCGCTGGTTTCGAGTACGTCTCTAAACGGAGGTCGTTTGGAATACAAAATAACATGCGGCAGACCGAGCAGAGGAGACTGTACCACCTGTGGATAATACGGGGACTATGGAGAAGCAGAACCGAGCAAAGTCTTCAGCCAGTGTTACCAGCCAAAGGGAGAAAAAAACACTCACTATGGCGACTCTCTTGAATAGGAAGCCCACTGGAGGGCTAAAAACAATATCGATAATGAAAATTTGACCGCAAAACCCACTGAGGGAAATAACTAACACAAGGGGGCAAGTAACCTATGAAAGGACAGTACTACTACAAGTACCAGCATGCAATAATGGCTAATTCATCCGCCACCCAATGGAGGGTGTAATAAATGAGATGTTGGTAACAATGCCTCCTTGTTTGTTTGCGCTCCCATTTCGAATTGCCTGTGATCAAGGAGCAGCCACGCTCCGAAACGCGTAAGGCTTAATTTTAAATGTCCGAAAAAAGAGGAGCCTGGTGCCGTCAATGTGCTGGTTTCGAGTACGTCTCTAAACGGAGGTCGTTTGGAATACAAAATAATATGCGGCAGACCGAGCCACGGAGACTGTACCTCCTGTGGATAATACGGGGACTATGGAGACGCAGAACCGAGCAAAGTCTTCAGCCAGTGTTACCAGCCAAAGAGAGAAAAAAACACTCAATATGGTGACTCTCTTGAATAGGAAGCCCACTGGAGGGCTAGGAACAATATCGATATTGAAAATGTGACCGCAAAACCCACTGAGGGATATAACTAACACAAGGGGGCAAGTAACCTACGATAGGACAGTACTACTACAAGTACCAGCATGCAATAATGGCTAAGTCTTCCACCGCCCACTGGAGGGTGTAATAAATGACATGTTGGTAACAATGCCTCCTTGTTTGTTTGCGCTCCCATTTCGAATTGCCTGTGACCAAGGAGCAGCCACGCTCCGAAACGCGTAAGGCTTAATTTTCAATGTCCGAAAAAAGAGGAGCCTGGTGGCGTCAATGCGCTGGTTTCGAGTACGTCTCTAAACGGAGGTCGTTTGGAATACAAAATAACATGCAGCAGACCGAGCCGCGGAGACTGTACCACCTGTGGATAATACGGGGACTATGGAGAAGCAGAACCGAGCAAAGTCTTCAGCCAGTGTTACCAGCCAAAGGGAGAAAAATACACTCACTATGGCGACTCTCTTGAATAGGAAGCCCACTGGAGGGCTAAAAACAATATCGATAATGAAAATTTGACCGCAAAACCCACTGAGGGAAATAACTAACACAAGGGGGCAAAATCCTACGAAAGGACAGTACTACTACAAGTACCAGCATGCAATAATGGCTAATTCATCCGCCACCCAATGGAGGGTGTAATAAATGATATGTTGGTAACAATGCCTCCTTGTTTGTTTGCGCTCCCATTTCGAATTGCCTGTGATCAAGGAGCAGCCACGCTCCGAAACGCGTACGGCTTAATTTTAAATGTCCGAAAAAAGAGGAGCCTGGTGCCGTCAATGCGCTGGTTTCGAGTACGTCTCTAAACGGAGGTCGTTTGGAATACAAAATAATATGCGGCAGACCGAGCCGCAGAGACAGTACCTCCTGTGGATAATACGGGGACTATGGAGACGCAGAACCGAGCAAAGTCTTCAGCCAGTGTTACCAGCCAAAGAGAGAAAAAAACACTCAATATGGCGACTCTCTTGAATAGGAAGCCCACTGGAGGGCTAGGAACAATATCGATATTGAATATGTGACCGCAAAACCCACTGAGGGATATAACTGACACAAGGGGGCAAGTAACATACGATAGGACAGTACTACTACAAGTACCAGCATGCAATAATGGCTAATTCTTCCGCCGCCCACTGGAGGGTGTAATAAATGACATGTTGGTAACAATGCCTCCTTGTTTGTTTGCGCTCCCATTTCGAATTGCCTGTGATCAAGGAGCAGCCACGCTCCGAAACGCGTAAGGCTTAATTTTAAATGTCCAAAAAAAGAGGAGCCTGGTGCCGTCAATGCGCTGGTTTCGAGAACGTCTCTAAAGGGAGTTCGGTTGCAATACAAAATATTATGCGGCAGACCGAGCCACGGAGACAGTACCACCTGTGGATAATACGGGGACTATGGAGACACAGAACCGAGCAAAGTCTTCAGCCAGTGTTACCAGCCAAAGGGAGACAAAAACACTCAATATGGTGACTCTCTTGAATAGGAAGCCCACTGGAGGGCTAAGAAGAATATCGATAATGAAAATGTGACCGCAAAACCCACTGAGGGAAATAACTAACACAAGGGGGCAAGTAACCTACGAAATGACAGTACAACTACAAGTACCAGCATGCAATAATGGCTAATTCATCTGCCACCCAATGGAGGGTGTAATAAATGACATGTTGGTAACAATGCCTCCTTGTTTGTTTGCGCTCCCATTTCGAATTGCCTGTGATCAAGGAGCAGCCACGCTCCGAAACGCGTAACGCTTAATTTTAAATGCCCGAAAAAAGAGGAGCCTGGTGCCGTCAATGCGCTGGTTTCGAGTACGTCTCTAAACTGAGGTCGTTTGGAATACAAAATAATATGCGGCAGACCGAGCGGCGGAGACTGTACCACCTGTGGATAATACAGGGACTATGGAGACGCAGAACCGAGCAAAGTCTTCAGCCAGTGTTACCAGCCAAAGAGAGAAAAAAACACTCAATATGGCGACTCTCTTGAATAGGAAGCCCACTGGAGGGCTAAGAACAATATCGATAATGAAAATGTGACCACAAAACCCACTGAGGGATATAACTAAAACAAGGGGGCAAGAAACCTACGAAAGGACAGTACTACTACAAGTACCAGCATGCAATAATGGCTAATTCATCCACCTCCCACTGGAGGGTGTAATAAATGACATGTTGGTAACAATGCCTCCTTGTTTGTTTGCGCTCCCATTTCGAATTGCCTCTGATCAAGGAGCAGCCACGCTCCGAAACACGTAACGCTTAATTTTAAATGTCCGAAAAAAGAGGAGCCTGGTGCCGTCAATGCGCTGGTTTCGAGTACGTCTCTAAACGGAGGTCGTTTGGAATACAAAATATTATGCGGCAGACCGAGCCGCGGAGACTGTACCACCTGTGGATAATACGGGGACTATGGAGACGCAGAACCGAGCAAAGTCTTCAGCCAGTGTTACCAGCCAAAGGGAGAAAAAAACACTCACTATGGCGACTCTCTTGAATAGGAAGCCCACTGGAGGGCTAAGAACAATATCGATAATGAAAATGTGACCGCAAAACCCACTGAGGGAAATAACTAACACAAGGGGGCAAGTAACCTACGAAAGGACAGTACTACCAAAAGTACCAGCATGCAATAATGGCTAATTCATCCTCCGCCCATTGGAGGGTGTAATAAATGACATGTTGGTAACAATGCCTCCTTGTTTGTTTGCGCTCCCATTTTGAATTGCCTGTGATCAAGGAGCAGCCACGCTCCGAAACGCGTAAGGCTTAATTTTAAATGTCCAAAAAAAGAGGAGCCTGGTGCCGTCAATGCGCTGGTTTTGAAGTACGTCTCTAAACAGAGGCCGTTTGGAATACAAAAAATTATGCGGCAGACCGAGCCGCGGAGACTGTACCACCTGTGGATAATACGGGGACTATGGAGACGCAGAACCGAGCAAAGTCTTCAGCCAGTGTTACCAGCCAAAGGGAGAAAAAAACACTCACTATGGCGACTCTCTTGAATAGGAAGCCCACTGGAGGGCTAAAAACAATATCGATAATGAAAATTTGACCGCAAAACCCACTGAGGGAAATAACTAACACAAGGGGGCAAGTAACCTACGAAAGGACAGTACTACTACAAGTACCAGCATGCAATAATGGCTAATTCATCCGCCACCCAATGGAGGGTGTAATAAATGACATGTTGGTAACAATGCCTCCTTGTTTGTTTGCGCTCCCATTTCAAATTGCCTGTGATCAAGGAGCAGCCACGTTAAACGCGTAAGGCTTAATTTTAAATGTCCGAAAAAAGAGGGGCCTCGTGCCGTCAATGCGCTGGTTTCGAGTACGTCTCTAAACTGAGGTCGTTTGGAATACAAAATAATATGCGGCAGACCGAGCCGCGGAGACTGTACCACCTGTGGATAATACGGGGACTATGGAGACGCAGAACCGAGCAAAGTCTTCAGCCAGTGTTACCAGCCAAAGAGAGAAACAAACACTCAATATGGCGACTCTCTTGAATAGGAAGCCCACTGGAGGGCTAAGAAAAATATCGATAATGAAAATGTGACCACAAAACCCACTGAGGGATATAACTAAAACAAGGGGGCAAGTAACCTACAAAAGGACAGTACTACTACAAGTACCAGCATGCAATAATATCTAATTCATCCGCCTCCCACTGGAGGGAGTAATAAATGACATGTTGGTAACAATGCCTCCTTGTTTGTTTGCACTCCCATTTCGAATTGCCTGTGATCAAGGAGCAGCCACGCTCCGAAACGCGTAACGCTTAATTTTAAATGTCCGAAAAAAGAGGAGCCTGGTGCCGTCAATGCGCTGGTTTCGAGTACGTCTCTACACGGAGGTCGTTTGGAATACAAAACCTTATGCGGCAGACCGAGCCGCGGAGACTATACCACCTGTGGATAATACGGGGACTATGGAGACACAGAACCGAGCAAAGTCTTCAGCCAGTGTTACCAGCGAAAGGGAGAAAAAAACACTCACTATGGCGCCTCTTGAATAGGAAGCCCACTGGAGGGCTTAGAACAATATCGATAATGAAAATGTGACAGCAAAACCCACTAAGGGAAATAACTAACACAAGGGGGCAAGTAACCTACGAAAGGACAGTACTACCACAAGTACCAGCATGCAATAATGGCTAATTCATCCTCCGCCCACTGGAGGGTGTAATAAATGGCATGTTGGTAACAATGCCTCCTTGTTTGTTTGCGCTCCCATTTTGAATTGCCTGTGATCAAGGAGCAGCCACGCTCCGAAACACGTAAGGCTTAATTTTAAATGTCCAAAAAAAGAGGAGCCTGGTGCCGTCAATGCGCTGGTTTCAAGTACGTCTCTAAACGGAGGCCGTTTGGAATACAAAAAATTATGCGGCAGACCGAGCTGCGGAGACTGTACCACCTGTGGATAATACGGGGACTATGGAGACGCAGAACCGAGCAAAGTCTTCAGCCAGTGTTACCAGCCAAAGGGAGAAAAAAACCACTCAATATGGTGACTCTCTTGAATAGGAAGCCCACTGGAGGGCTAAGAACAATATCGATAATGAAAATGTGACCGCAAAACCCACTGAGGGAAATAACTAACACAAGGGGGCAAGTAACCTACAAAAGGACAGTACTACTACAAGTACCAGCATGCAATAATGGCTAATTCATCCTCCGCCCACTGGAGGGTGTAATAAATGACATGTTGGTAACAATGCCTCCTTGTTTGTTTGCGCTCCCATTTCGAATTGCCTGTGATCAAGGAGCAGCCACGCTCCGAAACACGTAAGGCTTAATTTAAAATGTCCGAAAAAAGAGGAGCCTGGTGCCGTCAATGCGCTGGTTTCGAGTACGTCTCTAAACGGAGGTTGTTTGGAATACAAAATAACATGCGGCAGACCGAGCCGCGGAGACTGTACCACCTGTGGATAATACGGGGACTATGGAGAAGCAGAACCGAGCAAAGTCTTCAGCCAGTGTTACCAGCCAAAGGGAGAAAAAAAAACTCACTGTGGCAACTCTCTTGAATAGGAAGCCCAAAGGAGGGCTAAAAACAATATTGATAATGAAAATTTGACCGCAAAACCCACTGAGGGAAATAACTAACACAAGGGGGCAAGTAACCTACGAAAGGACAGTACTACTACAAGTACCAGCATGCAATAATGGCTAATTCATCCGCCACCCAATGGAGGGTGTAATAAATGAGATGTTGGTAACAATGCCTCCTTGTTTGTTTGCGCTCCCATTTCAAATTGCCTGTGATCAAGGAGCAGCCACGTTAAACGCGTAAGGCTTAATTTTAAATGTCCGAAAAAAGAGGGGCCTCGTGCCGTCAATGCGCTGGTTTCGAGTACGTCTCTAAACTGAGGTCGTTTGGAATACAAAATAATATGCGGCAGACCGAGCCGCGGAGACTGTACCACCTGTGGATAATACGGGGACTATGGAGATGCAGAACCGAGCAAAGTCTTCAGCCAGTGTTACCAGCCAAAGAGAGAAAAAAACACTCAATATGGCGACTCTCTTGAATAGGAAGCCCACTGGAGGGCTAAGAACAATATCGATAATGAAAATGTGACCACAAAACCCACTGAGGGATATAACTAAAACAAGGGGGCAAGTAACCTACGAAAGGACAGTACTACTACAAGTACCAGCATGCAATAATATCTAATTCATCCGCCTCCCACTGGAGGGAGTAATAAATGACATGTTGGTAACAATGCCTCCTTGTTTGTTTGCGCTCCCATTTCGAATTGCCTGTGATCAAGGAGCAGCCACATTCCGAAACGCGTAACGCTTAATTTTAAATGTCCGAAAAAAGAGGAGCCTGGTGCCGTCAATGCGCTGGTTTCGAGTACGTCTCTAAACGGAGGTCGTTTGGAATACAAAATATTATGCGGCAGACCGAGCCACGGAGACTGTACCACCTGTGGATAATACGGGGACTATGGAGACGCAGAACCGAGCAAAGTCTTCAACCAGTGTTACCAGCCAAAGGGAGAAAAAAACACTCACTATGGTGACTCTCTTGAATAGGAAGCCCACTGGAGGGCTTAGAACAATATCGATAATGAAAATGTGACTGCAAAACCCACTGAGGGAAATAACTAACACAAGGGGGCAAGTAACCTACGAAAGGACAGTACTACCACAAGTACCAGCATGCAATAATGGCTAATTCATCCGCCACCCAATGGAGGGTGTAATAAATGAGATGTTGGTAACAATGCCTCCTTGTTTGTTTGCGCTCCCATTTCAAATTGCCTGTGATCAAGGAGCAGCCACGTTAAACGCGTAAGGCTTAATTTTAAATGTCCGAAAAAAGAGGGGCCTCGTGCCGTCAATGCGCTGGTTTCGAGTACGTCTCTAAACTGAGGTCGTTTGGAATACAAAATAATATGCGGCAGACCAAACCGCGGAGACTGTACCACCTGTGGATAATACGGGGACTATGGAGATGCAGAACCGAGCAAAGTCTTCAGCCAGTGTTACCAGCCAAAGAGAGAAAAAAACACTCAATATGGCGACTCTCTTGAATAGGAAGCCCACTGGAGGGCTAAGAACAATATCGATAATGAAAATGTGACCACAAAACCCACTGAGGGATATAACTAAAACAAGGGGGCAAGTAACCTACGCAAGGACAGTACTACTACAAGTACCAGCATGCAATAATATCTAATTCATCCGCCTCCCACTGGAGGGAGTAATAAATGACATGTTGGTAACAATGCCTCCTTGTTTGTTTGCGCTCCCATTTCGAATTGCCTGTGATCAAGGAGCAGCCACATTCCGAAACGCGTAACGCTTAATTTTAAATGTCCGAAAAAAGAGGAGCCTGGTGCCGTCAATGCGCTGGTTTCGAGTACGTCTCTAAACGGAGGTCATTTGGAATACAAAATATTATGCGGCAGACCGAGCCGCGGAGACTGTACCACCTGTGGATAATACGGGGACTATGGAGACGCAGAACCGAGCAAAGTCTTCAACCAGTGTTACCAGCCAAAGGGAGAAAAAAACACTCACTATGGTGACTCTCTTGAATAGGAAGCCCACTGGAGGGCTTAGAACAATATCGATAATGAAAATGTGACCGCAAAACCCACTGAGGGAAATAACTAACACAAGGGGGCAAGTAACCTACGAAAGGACAGTACTACCACAAGTACCAGCATGCAATAATGGCTAATTCATCCTCCGCCCACTGGAGGTTGTAATAAATGACATGTTGGTAACAATGCCTCCTTGTTTGTTTGCGCTCCCATTTCGAATTGCCTGTGATCAAGGAGCAGCCACGCTCCGAAACGCGTAAGGCTTAATTTTAAATGTCCGAAAAAAGAGGAGCCTGGTGCCGTCAATGCGCTAGTTTCGAGTACGTCTCTAAACGGGGGTCGTTTGGAGTACAAAATAATATGCGGCAGACTGAGCCGCGGAGACTGTATCACCTGTGGATAATACAGGGACTATGGAGACGTAGAACCGAGCAAAGTATTCAGCCAGTGTTACCAGCCAAAGGGAGAAAAAAACACTCAATATGGCGACTCTCTTGAATAGGAAGCCCACTGGAGGGCTAAGAAGAATATCGATAATGAAAATGTGATCGCAAAACCCACTGAGGGAAATAACTAACACAAGGGGGAAAAATCCTACGAAAGGACAGTACTACTACAAGTACCAGCAGGCAATAATGGCTAATTCATCCGCCGCCCACTGGAGGGTGTAATAAATGACATGTTGGTAACAATGCCTCCTTGTTTGTTTGCGCTCCCATTTTGAATTGCCTGTGATCAAGGAGCAGCCACGCTCCGAAACGCGTAACCCTTAATTTTAAATGTCCAAAAAAAGAGGAGCCTGGTGCCGTCAATGCGCTGGTTTCGAGTACGTCTCTAAACGGAGGTCGTTAGGAATACAAAATAATATGCGGCAGACCGAGCCGCGGAGACTGTACCACCTGTGGATAATACGGGGACTATGGAGACGCAGAACCGAGCAAAGTCTTCAGCCAGTGTTACCAGCCAAAGAGAGAAAAAAACACTCAATATGGCGACTCTCTTGAATAGGAAGCCCACTGGAGGGCTAGGAACAGTATCGATATTGAAAATGTGACTGCAAACCCACTGAGAGATATAACTAACACAAGGGGGCAAGTAACCTACGATAGGACAGTACTACTACAAGTACCAGCATGGAATAATGGCTAATTCATCCGCCGCCCACTGGAGGGTGTAATAAATGACATGTTGGTAACAATGCCTCCTTGTTTGTTTGCGCTCCCATTTCGAATTGCCTGTGATCAAGGAGCAGCCACGCTCCGAAACGCGTAAGGCTTAATTTTAAATGTCCGAAAAAAGAGGAGCCTGGTGCCGTCAATGCGCTGGTTTTGAGAACGTCTCTAAATGGAGGTCGTTTGGAATACAAAATAATATGCGGCAGACCGAGCCACGGAGACTGTGCCACCTGTGGATAATACGGGGACTATGGAGACGCAGAACCGAGCAAAGTCTTCAGCCAGTGTTACCAGCCAAAGGGAGAAAAAAACACTCAATATGGCGACTCTCTTGAATAGGAAGCCCACTGGAGGGCTAAGAAGAATATCGATAATGAAAATGTGACCGCAAAACCCACTGAGGGAAATAACTAACACAAGGGGGCAAGTAACCTACGAAAGGACAGTACTACTACAAGTACCAGCATGCAATAATGGCTAATTCATCCGCCACCCAATGGAGGGTGTAATAAATGACATGTTGGTAACAATGCCTCCTTGTTTGTTTGCGCTCCCATTTCGAATTGCCTGTGATCAAGGAGCAGCCACGCTCCGAAACGCGTAACGCTTAATTTTAAATGTCCGAAAAAAGAGGAGCCTGGTGCCGTCAATGCGCTGGTTTCGAGTACGTCTCTAAACGGAGGCCGTTTGGAATACAAAAAATTATGCGGCAGATCGAGCCGCGGAGACTGTACCACCTGTGGATAATACGGGGACTATGGAGACGCAGAACCGAGCAAAGTCTTCAGCCAGTGTTACCAGCCAAAGGGAGAAAAAAAACACTCAATATGGCGACTCTCTTGAATAGGAAGCCCACTGGAGGGCTAAGAACAATATCGATAATGAAAATGTGACCGCAAAACCCACTGAGGGAATTAACTAACACAAAGGGGCAAGTAACCTACAAAAGGAAAGTACTACTACAAGTACCAGCATGCAATAATGGCTAATTCATCCACCGCCCACTGGAGGGTGTAATAAATGACATGTTGGTAACAATGCCTCCTTGTTTGTTTGCGCTCCCATTTTGAATTGCCTGTGATCAAGGAGCAGCCACGCTCCGAAACGCGTAAGGCTTAATTTTAAATGTCCGAAAAAAGAGGAGCCTGGTGCCGTCAATGCGCTGGTTTCGAGTACGTCTCTAAACGGAGGTCGTTTGGAATACAAAATAACATGCGGCAGACCAAGCCGCGGAGACTGTACCACCTGTGGATAATACGGGGACTATGGAGAAGAAGAACCGAGCAAAGTCTTCAGCCAGTGTTACCAGCCAAAGGGAGAAAAAAACACTCACTATGGCGACTCTCTTGAATAGGAAGCCCACTGGAGGGCTAAAAACAATATCGATAATAAAAATTTGACCGCAAAACCCACTGAGGGAAATAACTAACACAAGGGGGCAAGTAACATACGAAAGGACAGTACTACTACAAGTACCAGCATGCAATAATGGCTAATTCATCCGCCACCCAATGGAGGGTGTAATAAATGAGATGTTGGTAACAAGGCCTCCTTGTTTGTTTGCGCTCCCATTTCGAATTGCCTGTGATCAAGGAGCAGCCACGCTCCGAAACGCGTAAGGCTTAATTTTAAATGTCCGAAAAAAGAGGAGCCTGGTGCCGTCAATGCGCTGGTTTCGAGTACGTCTCTAAACGGAGGTCGTTTGGAATACAAAATAATATGCGGCAGACCGAGCCGCGGAGACTGTACCTCCTGTGGATAATACGGGGACTACGGAGACGCAGAACTGAGCAAAGTCTTCAGTCAGTGTTACCAGCCAAAGAGAGAAAAAAACACTCAATATGGCGACTCTCTTGAATAGGAAGCCCACTGGAGGGCTAGGAACAATATCGATATTGAAAATGTGACCGCAAAACCCACTGAGGGATATAACTAACACAAGGGGGCAAATAACCTACGATAGGACAGTACTACTACAAGTACCAGCATGCAATAATGGCTAATTCTTCCGCCGCCCACTGGAGGGTGTAATAAATGACATGTTGGTAACAATGCCTCCTTGTTTGTTTGCGCTCCCATTTCGAATTGCCTGTGATCAAGGAGCAGCCACGCTCCGAAACGCGTAAGGCTTAATTTTAAATGTCCGAAAAAAGAGGAACCTGGTGCCGTCAATGCGCTGGTTTCGAGTACGTCTCTAAACGGAGGTCGTTTGGAATACAAAATAACATGCGGCAGACCGAGCCGCGGAGACTGTACCACCTGTGGATAATACGGGGACTATGGAGAAGCAGAAGCGAGCAAAGTCTTCAGCCAGTGTTACCAGCCAAAGGGAGAAAAAAACACTCACTATGGCGACTCTCTTGAATAGGAAGCCCACTGGAGGGCTAAAAACAATATCGATAATGAAAATTTGACCGCAAAACCCACTGAGGGAAATAACTAACACAAGGGGGCAAGTAACCTACAAAAGGACAGTACTACTACAAGTACCAGCATGCAATAATGGCTAATTCATCCGCCACCCAATGGAGGGTGTAATAAATGACATGTTGGTAACAATGCCTCCTTGTTTGTTTGCGCTCCCATTTTGAATTGCCTGTGATCAAGGAGCAGCCACGCTCCGAAACGCGTAAGACTTAATTTTAAATGTCCAAAAAAAGAGGAGCCTGGTGCCGTCAATGCGCTGGTTTCGAGAACGTCTCTAAACGGAGGTCGTTTGTAATACAAAATAATATGCGGCAGACCGAGCCACGGAGACTGTACCACCTGTGGATAATACGGGGACTATGGAGACGCAGAACCGAGCAAAGTCTTCAGCCAGTGTTACCAGCCAAAGGGAGACAAAAACACTCAATATGGCGACTCTCTTGAATAGGAAGCCCACTGGAGGGCTAAGAAGAATATCGATAATGAAAATGTGACCGCAAAACCCACTGAGGGAAATAACTAACACAAGGGGGCAAGTAACCTACGAAAGGACAGTACTACTACAAGTACCAGCATGCAATAATGGCTAATTCATCTGCCACCCAATGGAGGGTGTAATAAATGACATGTTGGTAACAATGCCTCCTTGTTTGTTTGCGCTCCCATTTCGAATTGCCTGTGATCAAGGAACAGCCACGCTCCGAAACGCGTAACGCTTAATTTTAAATGTCCGAAAAAAGAGGAGCCTGGTGCCGTCAATGCGCTGGTTTCAAATACGTCTCTAAACTGAGGTCGTTTGGAATACAAAATAATATGCGGCAGACCGAGCGGCGGAGACTGTACCACCTGTGGATAATACGGGGACTATGGAGACGCAGAACTGAGCAAAGTCTTCAGCCAGTGTTACCAGCCAAAGAGAGAAAAAAACACTCAATGTGGCGACTCTCTTGAATAGGAATCCCACTGGAGGGCTAAGAACAATATCGATAATGAAAATGTGACCACAAAACCCACTGAGGGATATAACTAAAACAAGGGGGCAAGTAACCTATGAAAGGACAGTACTACTACAAGTACCAGCATGCAATAATGGCTAATTCATCCACCTCCCACTGGAGGGTGTAATAAATGACATGTTGGTAACAATGCCTCCTTGTTTGTTTGCGCTCCCATTTCGAATTGCCTGTGATCAAGGAGCAGCCACGCTCCGAAACGCGTAACGCTTAATTTTAAATGTCCGAAAAAAGAGGAGCCTGGTGCCGTCAATGCGCTGGTTTCGAGTAGGTCTCTAAACGGAGGTCGTTTGGAATACAAAATATTATGCGGCAGACCGAGCCGCGGAGACTGTACCACCTGTGGATAATACGGGGACTATGGAGACGCAGAACCGAGCAAAGTCTTCAGCCAGTGTTACCAGCCAAAGGGAGAAAAAAACACTCACTATGGCGACTCTCTTGAATAGGAAGCCCACTGGAGGGCTAAGAACAATATCGATAATGAAAATGTGACCGCAAAACCCACTGAGGGAAATAACTAACACAAGGGGGCAAGTAACCTACGAAAGGACAGTACTACCACAAGTACCAGCATGCAATAATGGCTAATTCATCCTCCGCCCACTGGAGGGTGTAATAAATGACATGTTGGTAACAATGCCTCCTTGTTTGTTTGCGCTCCCATTTCGAATTGCCTGTGATCAAGGAGCAGCCACGCTCCGAAACGCGTAAGGCTTAATTTTAAATGTCCAAAAAAAGAGGAGCCTGGTGCCGTCAATGCGCTGGTTTTTCAAGTACGTCTCTAAACAGAGGCCGTTTGGAATACAAAAAATTATGCGGCAGACCGAGCCGCGGAGACTGTACCACCTGTGGATAATACGGGGACTATGGAGACGCAGAACCGAGCAAAGTCTTCAGCCAGTGTTACCAGCCAAAGGGAGAAAAAAACCACTCAATATGGCGACTCTCTTGAATAGGAAGCCCACTGGAGGGCTAAGAACAATATCGATAATGAAAATGTGACCGCAAAACCCACTGAGGGAAATAACTAACACAAGGGGGCAAGTAACCTACAAAAGGACAGTACTACTACAAGTACCAGCATGCAATAATGGCTAATTCATCCGCCGCCCACTTGAGGGTGTAATAAATGACATGTTGGTAACAATGCCTCCTTGTTTGTTTGCGCTCCCATTTCGAATTGCCTGTGATCAAGGAGCAGCCACGCTCCGAAACGCGTAAGGCTTAATTTTAAATGTCCGAAAAAAGAGGAGCCTGGTGCCGTCAATGCGCAGGTTTCGAGTACGTCTCTAAACGGAGGTCGTTTGGAATACAAAATAACATGCGGCAGACCGAGCCGCGGAGACTGTACCACCTGTGGATAATACGGGGACTATGGAGACGCAGAACCGAGCAAAGTCTTCAGCCAGTGTTACCAGCCAAAGGGAGAAAAAAAACACTCAATATGGTGACTCTCTTGAATAGGAAGCCCACTGGAGGGCTAAGAACAATATCGATAATGAAAATGTGACCGCAAAACTCACTGAGCGAAATAACTAACACAAGGGGGCAAGTAACCTACGAAAGGACAGTACTACTACAAGTACTAGCATGCAATAATGGCTAATTCATCTGCCACCCACTGGAGGGTGTAATAAATGACATGTTGGTAACAATGCCTCCTTGTTTGTTAGCGCTCCCATTTCGAATTGCCTGTGATCAAGGAGCAGCCACGTTAAACGCGTAAGGCTTAATTTTAAATGTCTGAAAAAAGAGGAGCCTGGTGCCGTCAATGCGCTGGTTTCGAGTACGTCTCTAAACGGAGGTCGTTTGGAATACAAAATAATATGCGGCAGACCGAGCCGCGGAGACTGTATCACCTGTGGATAATACGGGGACTATGGAGACGCAGAATCAAGCAAAGTCTTCAGCCAGTGTTACCAGCCATAGGGAAAAAAAAACACTCAATATGGAGACTCTCTTGAATAGGAAGCCCACTGGAGGGCTAAGAACAATATCGATAATGAAAATGTGACCACAAAACCCACTGAGGGATATAACTAAAACAAGGGGGCAAGTAACCTACGAAAGGACAGTACTACTACAAGTACCAGCATGCAATAATGGCTAATTCATCCGCCTCCCACTGGAGGGTGTAATAAATGACATGTTGGTAACAATGCCTCCTTGTTTGTTTGCCCTCCCATTTCGAATTGCCTGTGATCAAGGAGCAGCCACGCTCCGAAACGCGTAACGCTTAATTTTAAATGTCCGAAAAAAGAGGAGCCTGGTGCCGTCAATGCGCTGGTTTTGAGTACGTCTCTAAACGGAGGTCGTTTGGAATACAAAATATTATGCGGCAGACCGAGCCGCGGAGACTGTACCACCTGTGGATAATACGGGGACTATGGAGATGCAGAACCGAGCAAAGTCTTCAGCCAGTGTTACCAGCCAAAGGGAGAAAAAAACACTCACTATGGCGACTCTCTTGAATAGGAAGCCCACTGGAGGGCTAAGAACAATATCGATTATGAAAATGTGACCGCAAAACCCACTGAGGGAAATAACTAACACAAGGGGGCAAGTAACCTACGAAAGGACAGTACTACCTCAAGTACCAGCATGCAATAATGGCTTATTCATCCTCCGCCCACTGGAGGGTATAATAAATGACATGTTGGTAACAATGCCTCCTTGTTTGTTTGCGCTCCCATTTCGAATTGCCTGTGATCAAGGAGCAGCCACGCTCCGAAACGCGTAAGGCTTAATTTTAAATGTCCAAAAAAAGAGGAGCCTGGTGCCGTCAATGCGCTGGTTTCAAGTACATCTCTAAACGGAGGCCATTTGGAATACAAAAAATTATGTGGCAGACCGAGCCGCGGAGACTGTACCACCTGTGGATAATACGGGGACTATGGAGACGCAGAACCGAGCAAAGTCTTCAGCCAGTGTTACCAGCCAAAGGGAGAAAAAAACCACTCAATATGGTGACTCTCTTGAATAGGAAGCCCACTGGAGGGCTAAGAACAATATCGATAATGAAAATGTGACTGCAAAACCCACTGAGGGAATTAACTAACACAAGGGGGCAAGTAACCTACAAAAGGACAGTACTACTACAAGTACCAGCATGCAATAATGGCTAATTCATCCGCCGCCCACTGGAGGGTGTAATAAATGACATGTTGGTAACAATGCCTCCTTGTTTGTTTGCCCTCCCATTTCGAATTGCCTGTGATCAAGGAGCAGCCACGCTCCGAAACGCGTAACGCTTAATTTTAAATGTCCGAAAAAAGAGGAGCCTGGTGCCGTCAATGCGCTGGTTTTGAGTACGTCTCTAAACGGAGGTCGTTTGGAATACAAAATATTATGCGGCAGACCGAGCCGCGGAGACTGTACCACCTGTGGATAATACGGGGACTATGGAGACGCAGAACCGAGCAAAGTCTTCAGCCAGTGTTACCAGCCAAAGGGAGAAAAAAACACTCACTATGGCGACTCTCTTGAATAGGAAGCCCACTGGAGGGCTAAAAACAATATCGATAATGAAAATTTGACCGCAAAACTCACTGAGGGAAATAACTAACACAAGGGGGCAAGTAACCTACGAAAGGACAGTACTACTACAAGTACCAGCATGCAATAATGGCTAATTCATCCACCACCAAATGGAGGGTGTAATAAATGAGATGTTGGTAACAATGCCTCCTTGTTTGTTTGCGCTCCCATTTCGAATTGCCTGTGATCAAGGAGCAGCCACGCTCCGAAACGCGTAACGCTTAATTTTAAATGTCCGTAAAAAGAGGAGCCTGGTGCCGTCAATACGCTGGTTTCGAGTACGTCTCTAAACGGAGGTCGTTCGGAATACAAAATAATATGCGGCAGACCGAGGCGCGGAGACTGTACCTCCTGTGGATAATACGGGGACTATGGAGACGCAGAACCGAGCAAAGTCTTCAGCCAGTGTTACCAGCCAAAGAGAGAAAAAAACACTCAATATGGCGACTCTCTTGAATAGGAAGCTCACTGGAGGGCTAGGAACAATATCGATATTGAAAATGTGACTGCAAAACCCACCGAGGGATATAACTAACACAAGGGGGCAAGTAACCTACGATAGGACAGTACTACTACAAGTACTAGCATGCAATATTGGCTAATTCTTTCGCCGCCCACTGGAGGGTGTAATAAATGACATGTTGGTAACAATGCCTCCTTGTTTGTTTGCACTCCCATTTCGAATTGCCTGTGATCAAGGAGCAGCCACGCTCCGAAACGCGTAAGGCTTAATTTTAAATGTCCAAAAAAAGAGGAGCCTGGTGCCGTCAATGCGCTGGTTTCGAGAACGTCTCTAAACTGAGGTCGTTTGGAATACAAAATAATATGCGGCAGACCGAGCGGCGGAGACTGTACCACCTGTGGATAATACGGGGACTATGGAGACGCAGAACCGAGCAAAGTCTTCAGCCAGTGTTACCAGCCAAAGAGAGAAAAAAACACTCAATATGGCGACTCTCTTGAATAGGAAGCCCACTGGAGGGCTAAGAACAATATCGATAATGAAAATGTGACCGCAAAACCAATTGAGGGATATAACTAACACAAGGGGGCAAGTAACCTACGAAAGGACAGTACTACTACAAGTACCAGCATGCAATAATGGCTAATTCATCCGCCGCCCACTGGAGGGTGTAATAAATGACATGTTGGTAACAATGCCTCCTTGTTTGTTTGCGCTCCCATTTCGAATTGCCTGTGATCAAGGAGCAGCCACGCTCCGAAACGCGTAACGCTTAATTTTAAATGTCCGAAAAAAGAGGAGCCTGGTGCCGTCAATGCGCTGGTTTCGAGTACGTCTCTAAACGGAGGTCGTTTGGAATACAAAATATTATGCGGCAGACCGAGCCGCGGAGACTGTACCACCTGTGGATAATACGGGGACTATGGAGACGCAGAACCGAGCAAAGTCTTCAGCCAGTGTTACCAGCCAAAGGGAGAAAAAAAACACTCAATATGGCGACTCTCTTGAATAGGAAGCTCACTGGAGGGCTAAGAACAATATCGATAATGAAAATGTGACCGCAAAACCCACTGAGGGAAATAACTAACACAAGGGGGCAAGTAACCTACAAAAGGACAGTACTACTACAAGTACCAGCATGCAATAATGGCTAATTCATCCGCCGCCCACTGGAGGGTGTAATAAATGACATGTTGGTAACAATGCCTCCTTGTTTGTTTGCGCTCCCATTTCGAATTGCCTGTGATCAAGGAGCAGCCACGCTCCGAAACGCGTAAGGCTTAATTTTAAATGTCCGAAAAAAGAGGAGCCTGGTGCCGTCAATGCGCAGGTTTCGAGTACGTCTCTAAACGGAGGTCGTTTGGAATACAAAATAACATGCGGCAGACCGAGCCGCGGAGACTGTACCACCTGTGGATAATACGGGGACTATGGAGAAGCAGAACTGAGCAAAGTCTTCAGCCAGTGTTACCAGCCAAAGGGAGAAAAAAACACTCACTATGGCGACTCTCTTGAATAGGAAGCCCACTGGAGGGCTAAAAACAATATCGATAATGAAAATTTGACTGCAAAACCCACTGAGGGAAATAACTAACACAAGGGGGCAAGTAACCTACGAAAGGACAGTACTACTACAAGTACTAGCATGCAATAATGGCTAATTCATCTGCCACCCACTGGAGGGTGTAATAAATGACATGTTGGTAACAATGCCTCCTTGTTTGTTTGCGCTCCCATTTCGAATTGCCTGTGATCAAGGAGCAGCCACGTTAAACGCGTAAGGCTTAATTTTAAATGTCTGAAAAAAGAGGAGCCTGGTGCCGTCAATTCGCTGGTTTCGAGTACGTCTCTAAACGGAGGTCGTTTGGAATACAAAATAATATGCGGCAGACCGAGCCGCGGAGACTGTATCACCTGTGGATAATATGGGGACTATGGAGACGCAGAATCAAGCAAAGTCTTCAGCCAGTGTTACCAGCCAAAGGGGAAAAAAAACACTCAATATGGAGACTCTCTTGAATAGGAAGCCCACTGGAGGGCTAAGAACAATATCGATAATGAAAATGTGACCACAAAACCCACTGAGGGATATAACTAAAACAAGGGGGCAAGTAACCTACGAAAGGACAGTACTACTACAAGTACCAGCATGCAATAATGGCTAATTCATCCGCCTCCCACTGGAGGGTGTAATAAATGACATGTTGGTAACAATGCCTCCTTGTTTGTTTGCCCTCCCATTTCGAATTGCCTGTGATCAAGGAGCAGCCACGCCCTGAAACGCGTAACGCTTAATTTTAAATGTCCGAAAAAAGAGGAGCCTGGTGCCGTCAATGCGCTGGTTTTGAGTACGTCTCTAAACGGAGGTCGTTCGGAATACAAAATATTATGCGGCAGACCGAGCCGCGGAGACTGTACCACCTGTGGATAATACGGGGACTATGGAGACGCAGAACCGAGCAAAGTCTTCAGCCAGTGTTACCAGCCAAAGGGAGAAAAAAACACTCACTATGGCGACTCTCTTGAATAGGAAGCCCACTGGAGGGCTAAGAACAATATCGATTATGAAAATGTGACCGCAAAACCCACTGAGGGAAATAACTAACACAAGGGGGCAAGAAACCTACGAAAGGACAGTACTACCTCAAGTACCAGCATGCAATAATGGCTTATTCATCCTCCGCCCACTGGAGGGTGTAATAAATGACATGTTGGTAACAATGCCTCCTTGTTTGTTTGCGCTCCCATTTCGAATTGCCTGTGATCAAGGAGCAGCCACGCTCCGAAACGCGTAAGGCTTAATTTTAAATGTCCAAAAAAAGAGGAGCCTGGTGCCGTCAATGCGCTGGTTTCAAGTACGTCTCTAAACGGAGGCCATTTGGAATACAAAAAATTATGCGGCAGACCGAGCCGCGGAGACTGTACCACCTGTGGATAATACCGGGACTATGGAGACGCAGAACCGAGCAAAGTCTTCAGCCAGTGTTACCAGCCAAAGGGAGAAAAAAAACACTCAATATGGTGACTCTCTTGAATAGGAAGCCCACTGGAGGGCTAAGAACAATATCGATAATGAAAATGTGACTGCAAAACCCACTGAGGGAAAAAACTAACACAAGGGGGCAAGTAACCTACAAAAGGACAGTACTACTACAAGTACCAGCATGCAATAATGGCTAATTCATCCGCCGCCCACTGGAGGGTGTGATAAATGACATGTTGGTAACAATGCCTCCTTGTTTGTTTGCCCTCCCATTTCGAATTGCCTGTGATCAAGGAGCAGCCACGCTCCGAAACGCGTAACGCTTAATTTTAAATGTCCGAAAAAAGAGGAGCCTGGTGCTGTCAATGCGCTGGTTTTGAGTACGTCTCTAAACGGAGGTCGTTTGGAATACAAAATATTATGCGGCAGACCGAGCCGCGGAGACTGTACCACCTATGGATAATACGGGGACTATGGAGACGCAGAACCGAGCAAAGTCTTCAGCCAGTGTTACCAGCCAAAGGGAGAAAAAAACACTCACTATGGCGACTCTCTTGAATAGGAAGCCCACTGGAGGGCTAAAAACAATATCGATAATGAAAATTTGACCGCAAAACTCACTGAGGGAAATAACTAACACAAGGGGGCAAGTAACCTACGAAAGGACAGTACTACTACAAGTACCAGCATGCAATAATGGCTAATTCATCCACCACCAAATGGAGGGTGTAATAAATGAGATGTTGGTAACAATGCCTCCTTGTTTGTTTGCGCTCCCATTTCGAATTGCCTGTGATCAAGGAGCAGCCACGCTCCGAAACGCGTAACGCTTAATTTTAAATGTCCGAAAAAAGAGGAGCCTGGTGCCGTCAATACGCTGGTTTCGAGTACGTCTCTAAACGGAGGTCGTTTGGAATACAAAATAATATGCGGCAGACCGAGGCGCGGAGACTGTACCTCCTGTGGATAATACGGGGACTATGGAGACGCAGAACCGAGCAAAGTCTTCAGCCAGTGTTACCAGCCAAAGAGAGAAAAAAACACTCAATATGGCGACTCTCTTGAATAGGAAGCTCACTGGAGGGCTAGGAACAATATCGATATTGAAAATGTGACTGCAAAACCCACCGAGGGATATAACTAACACAAGGGGGCAAGTAACCTACGATAGGACAGTACTACTACAAGTACTAGCATGCAATATTGGCTAATTCTTTCGCCGCCCACTGGAGGGTGTAATAAATGACATGTTGGTAACAATGCCTCCTTGTTTGTTTGCGCTCCCATTTCGAATTGCCTGTGATCAAGGAGCAGCCACGCTCCGAAACGCGTAAGGCTTAATTTTAAATGTCCAAAAAAAGAGGAGCCTGGTGCCGTCAATGCGCTGGTTTTGAGAACGTCTCTAAACTGAGGTCGTTTGGAATACAAAATATTATGCGGCAGACCGAGCGGCGGAGACTGTACCACCTGTGGATAATACGGGGACTATGGAGACGCAGAACCGAGCAAAGTCTTCAGCCAGTGTTACCAGCCAAAGAGAGAAAAAAACACTCAATATGGCGACTCTCTTGAATAGGAAGCCCACTGGAGGGCTAAGAACAATATTGATAATGAAAATGTGACCGCAAAACCAATTGAGGGATATAACTAACACAAGGGGGCAAGTAACCTACGAAAGGACAGTACTACTACAAGTACCAGCATGCAATAATGGCTAATTCATCCGCCGCCCACTGGAGGGTGTAATAAATGACATGTTGGTAACAATGCCTCCTTGTTTGTTTGCGCTCCCATTTCGAATTGCCTGTGATCAAGGAGCAGCCACGCTCCGAAACGCGTAACGCTTAATTTTAAATGTCCGAAAAAAGAGGAGCCTGGTGCCGTCAATGCGCTGGTTTCGAGTACGTCTCTAAACGGAGGTCGTTTGGAATACAAAATATTATGCGGCAGACCGAGCCGCGGAGACTGTACCACCTGTGGATAATACGGGGACTATGGAGACGCAGAACCGAGCAAAGTCTTCAGCCAGTGTTACCAGCCAAAGGGAGAAAAAAACCACTCAATATGGCGACTCTCTTGAATAGGAAGCTCACTGGAGGGCTAAGAACAATATCGATAATGAAAATGTGACCGCAAAACCCACTGAGGGAAATAACTAACACAAGGGGGCAAGTAACCTACAAAAGGACAGTACTACTACAAGTACCAGCATGCAATAATGGCTAATTCATCCGCCGCCCACTGGAGGGTGTAATAAATGACATGTTGGTAACAATGCCTCCTTGTTTGTTTGCGCTCCCATTTCGAATTGCCTGTGATCAAGGAGCAGCCACGCTCCGAAACGCGTAAGGCTTAATTTTAAATGTCCGAAAAAAGAGGAGCCTGGTGCCGTCAATGCGCTGGATTCGAGTACGTCTCTAAACGGAGGTCGTTTGGAATACAAAATAACATGCGGCAGACCAAGCCGCGGAGACTGTACCACCTGTGGATAATACGGAGACTATGGAGAAGCAGAACCGAGCGGAGTCTTCAGCCAGTGTTACCAGCCAAAGGGAGAAAAAAACACTCACTATGGCGACTCTCTTGAATAGGAAGCCCACTGGAGGGCTAAAAACAATATCGATAATGAAAATTTGACCGCAAAACTCACTGAGGGAAATAACTAACACAAGGGGGCAAGTAACCTACGAAAGGACAGTACTACTACAAGTACCAGCATGCAATATTGGCTAATTCATCCGCCACCAAATGGAGGGTGTAATAAATGAGATGTTGGTAACAATGCCTCCTTGTTTGTTTGCGCTCCCATTTCGAATTGCCTGTGATCAAGGAGCAGCCACGCTCCGAAATGCGTAACGCTTAATTTTAAATGTCCGAAAAAAGAGGAGCCTGGTGCCGTCAATACGCTGGTTTCGAGTACGTCTCTAAACGGAGGTTGTTTGGAATACAAAATAATATGCGGCAGACCGAGCCGCGGAGACTGTACCTCCTGTGGATAATACGGGGACTATGGAGACGCAGAACCGAGCAAAGTCTTCAGCCAGTGTTACCAGCCAAAGAGAGAAAAAAACACTCAATATGGCGACTCTCTTGAATAGGAAGCCCACTGGAGGGCTAGGAACAATATCGATATTGAAAATGTGACTGCAAAACCCACTTAGGGATATAACTAACACAAGGGGGCAAGTAACCTACGATAGGACAGTACTACTACAAGTACCAGCATGCAATAATGGCTAATTCTTCCGCCGCCCACTGGAGGGTGTAATAAATGACATGTTGGTAACAATGCCTCCTTGTTTGTTTGCGCTCCCATTTCGAATTGCCTGTGATCAAGGAGCAGCCACGCTCCGAAACGCGTAAGGCTTAATTTTAAATGTCCAAAAAAAGAGGAGCCTGGTGCCGTCAATGCGCTGGTTTCGAGAACGTCTCTAAACGGAGGTCGTTTGGAATACAAAATAATATGCGGCAGACCGAGCCACAGAGACTGTACCACCTGTGGATAATACGGGGACTATGGAGACGCAGAACCGAGCAAAGTCTTCAGCCAGTGTTACCAGCCAAAGGGAGAAAAAAACACTCAATATGGCGACTCTCTTGAATAGGAAGCCCACTGGAGGGCTAAGAAGAATATCGATAATGAAAATGTGACCGCAAAACCCACTGAGGGAAATAACTAACACAAGGGGGCAAGTAACCTACGAAAGGACAGTACTACTACAAGTACCAGCATGCAATAATGGCTAATTCATCTGCCACCCAATGGAGGGTGTAATAAATGACATGTTGGTAACAATGCCTCCTTGTTTGTTTGCGCTCCCATTTCGAATTGCCTGTGATCAAGGAGCAACCACGCTCCGAAACGCGTAACGCTTAATTTTAAATGTCCGATAAAAGAGGAGCCTGGTGCCGTCAATGCGCTGGTTTCGAGTACGTCTCTAAACTGAGGTCGTTTGGAATACAAAATAATATGCGGCAGACCGAGCGGCGGAGACTGTACCACCTGTGGATAATACGGGGACTATGGAGACGCAGAACCGAGCAAAGTCTTCAGCCAGTGTTACCAGCCAAAGAGAGAAAAAAACACTCAATATGGCGACTCTCTTGAATAGGAAGCCCACTGGAGGGCTAAGAACAATATCGATAATGAAAATGTGACCGCAAAACCAATTGAGGGATATAACTAACACAAGGGGGCAAGTAACCTACGAAAGGACAGTACTACTACAAGTACCAGCATGCAATAATGGCTAATTCATCCGCCGCCCACTGGAGGGTGTAATAAATGACATGTTGGTAACAATGCCTCCTTGTTTGTTTGCGCTCCCATTTCGAATTGCCTGTGATCAAGGAGCAGCCACGCTCCGAAAAGCATAACGCTTAATTTTAAATGTCCGAAAAAAGAGGAGCCTGGTGCCGTCAATGCGCTGGTTTCAAGTACGTCTCTAAACGGAGGTCGTTTGGAATACAAAAAATTATGTGGCAGACCGAGCCGCGGAGACTGTACCACCTGTGGATAATACGGGGACTATGGAAACGCAGAACCGAGCAAAGTCTTCAGCCAGTGTTACCAGCCAAAGGGAGAAAAAACCACTCAATATGGCAACTCTCTTGAATAGGAAGCCCACTGGAGGGCTAAGAACAATATCGATAATGAAAATGTGACCGCAAAACCCACTGAGGGAAATAATTAACACAAGGGGGCAAGTAACCTACAAAAGGACAGTACTACTACAAGTACCAGCATGCAATAATGGCTAATTCTTCCGCCGCCCACTGGAGGGTGTAATAAATGACATGTTGGTAACAATGCCTCCTTGTTTGTTTGCGCTCCCATTTCGAATTGCCTGTGATCAAGGAGCAGCCACGTTAAACGCGTAAGGCTTAATTTTAAATGTCCGAAAAAAGAGGAGCCTGGTGCCGTCAATGCGCTGGTTTTGAGTACGTCTCTAAACGGAAGTCGTTTGGAATACAAAATAATATGCGGCAGACCGAGCCGCGGAGACTGTACCACCTGTCGATAATACGGGGACTATGGAGACACAGAACCGAGCAAAGTCTTCAGCCAGTGTTACCAGCCAAAGGGAGAAAAAACCACTCAATATGGCAACTCTCTTGAATAGGAAGCCCACTGGAGGGCTAAGAACAATATCGATAATGAAAATGTGACCGCAAAACCCACTGAGGGAAATAACTAACACAATGGGGCAAGTAACCTACAAAAGGACAGTACTACTACAAGTACCAGCATGCAATAATGGCTAATTCATCCGCCGCCCACTGGAGGGTGTAATAAATGACATGTTGGTAACAATATAATCCACATTTGTATAGCGCACAATCACCCGTTAGGGTCTCTAGGCGCTGGGGGCCGTCGGGAAGATTAAGCAAGCTATTGCCCAGAGTCGCATGGTGCTGGACTAACCTGCCGCCAGAGCCGGGGATCGAACCTTGATCCCCAGATTCCAGTGTCAGTCGCCCTGGCCGCGGCGCCACACCTCTCCCTTCTTGTTTGTTTGCGCTCCCATTTCGAATTGCCTGTGATCAAGGAGCAGCCACGCTCCGAAACGCATAAGGCTTAATTTTAAATGTCCGAAAAAAGAGAAGCCTGGTGCCGTCAATGCGCTGGTTTCGAGTACGTCTCCAAGCGGACATCGTTTGGAATACAAAATATTATGCGGCAGACCGAGCCGCGGAGACTGTACCACCTGTGGATAATACGGGGACTATGGAGACGCTAAACCGAGCAAAGTCTTCAGCCAGTGTTACCAGCCAAAGGGAGAAAAAAATCCTCACTATGGCGACTCTCTTGAATAGGAAGCCCACTGTAGGGCTAAGAACAATATCGATAATGAAAATTTGACCGCAAAACCCACTGAGGGAAATAACTAACACAAGGGGGCAAGTAACCTACGAAAGGACAGTACTACTACAAGTACCAGCATGCAATAATGGCTAATTAATCCGCCACCCAATGGAGGGTGTAATAAATGACATGTTGGTAACAATGCCTCCTTGTTTGTTTGCGCTTCCATTTTGAATTGCCTGTGATCAAGGAGCAGCCACGCTCCGAAACGCGTAACGGTTAATTTTAAATGTCCGAAAAAAGAGGAGCCTGGTGCCGTCAATGCGCTGGTTTCGAGTACGTCTCTAAACGGAGGTCGTTTGGAATACAAAATAATATGCGGCAGACCGAGCCGTGGAGACTGTACCACCTGCGGATAATACGGGGACTATTGAGACGCAGAACCGAGCAAAGTCTTCAGCCAGTGTTACCAGCCAAAGAGAGAAAAAAACACTCAATATGGCGACTCTCTTGAATAGGAAGCCCACTGGAGGGCTAAGAACAATATTGATATTGAAAATGTGACCGCAAAACCCACTGAGGGATATAACTAACACAAGGGGCAAGTAACCTACGAAAGGACAGTACTACTACAAGTACCAGCATGCAATAATGGCTAATTCATCCGCCGCCCACTGGAGGGTGTAATAAATGACATGTTGGTAACAATGCCTCCTTGTTTGTTTGCGCTCCCATTTCGAATTGCCTGTGATCAAGGAGCAGCCACGTTAAACGCGTAAGGCTTAATTTTAAATGTCCGAAAAAAGAGGAGCCTGGTGCCGTCAATGCGCTAGTTTGGAGTACGTCTCTAAACGGAGGTCGTTTGGAATACAAAATAATATGCGGCAGACCGAGCCGCGGAGACTGTACCACCTGTGGATAATACGGGGACTATGGAGACGCAGAACCGAGCAAAGTATTCAGCCAGTGTTACCAGCCAAAGGGAGAAAAAAACACTCAATATGGCGACTCTCTTGAATAGGAAGCCCACTGGAGGGCTAAGAAGAATATCGATAATGAAAATGTGACCGCAAAACCATCTGAGGGAAATAACTAACACAAGGGGGCAAAAACCTACGAAAGGACAGTACTACTACAAGTACCAGCAGGCAATAATGGCTAATTCATCCGCCGGCCCCTGGAGGGTGTAATAAATGACATGTTGGTAAAAATGCATCCTTGTTTTTTTGCGCTCCCATTTCGAATTGCCTGTGATCAAGGAGCAGCCACGCTCCGAAACGCGTAAGGCTTAATTTTAAATGTCTGAAAAAAGAGGAGCCTGGTGCCGTCAATGTGCTGGTTTCGAGTACGACTCTAAACGGAGGTCGTTTGGAATACAAAATAATAGGCGGCAGACCGAGCCGCTGAGACTGTACCACCTGTGGATAATACGGGGACTATGGAGACGCAGAACCGAGCAAAGTCTTCAGCCAGTGTTACCAGCCAAATGGAGAAAAAAACCACTCAATATGGCGACTCTCTTGAATAGGAAGCCCACTGGAGGGCTAAGAACAATATCGATAATGAAAATGTGACCGCAAAACCCACTGAGGGAAATAACTAACACAAGGGGGCAAGTAACCTACAAAAGGACAGTACTACTACAAGTACCAGCATGCAATAATGGCTAATTCATCCGCCGCCCACTGGAGGGTGTAATAAATGACATGTTGGTAATAATGCCTCCTTGTTTGTTTGCGCTCCCATTTCGAATTGCCTGTGATCAAGGAGCAGCCACGCTCCGAAACGCGTAACGCTTAATTTTAAATGTCCGAAAAAAGAGGAGCCTGGTGCCGTCAATGCGCTGGTTTCGAGTACGTCTCTAAACGGAGGTCGTTTGGAATACAAAATAATATGCGGCAGACCGAGCCGCGGAGACTGTACCACCTGTGGATAATACGGGGACTATGGAGACGCAGAACCGAGCAAAGTCTTCAGCCAGGGTTACCAGCCAAAGAGAGAAAAAAACACTCAATATGGCGACTCTCTTGAATAGGAAGCCCACTGGAGGGCTAAGAACAATATCGATATTGAAAATGTGACCGCAAAACCCACTGAGGGATATAACTAACACAAGGGGGCAAGTAACCTATGGAAGGACAGTACTACTACAAGTACCAGCATGCAATAATGGCTAATTCATCCGCCGCCCACTGGAGGGTGTAATAAATGACATGTTGGTAACAATGCCTCCTTGTTTGTTTTTGCGCTCCCATTTCGAATTGCCTGTGATCAAGGAGCAGCCACGTTAAACGCGTAAGGCTTACATTTTAAATGTCTGAAAAAAGAGGAGCCTGGTGCCGTCAATGCGCTAGTTTCGAGTACGTCTCTAAATGGAGGTCGTTTGGAATACAAAATAATATGCGGCAGACCGAGCCGCGGAGACTGTACCACCTGTGGATAATACGGGGACTATGGAGACGCAGAACCGAGCAAAGTCTTCAGCCAGTGTTACCAGCCAAAGGGAGAAAAAACACTCACTATGGCGACTCTCTTGAAGAGGAAGCCCACTGGAGGGCTAAAAATAATATCGATAATGAAAAATTTACCGCAAAACCCACTGAGGGAAATAACTAACACAAGGGGGCAAGTAACCTACAAAAGGACAGTACTACTACAAGTACCAGCATGCAATAATGGCTAATTCATCCGCCGCCCACTGGAGGGTGTAATAAATGACATGTTGGTAACAATGCCTCCTTGTTTGTTTGCGCTCCCATTTCGAATTGCCTGTGATCAAGGAGCAGCCACGCTCCGAAACGCGTAACGCTTAATTTTAAATGTCCGAAAAAAGAGGAGCCTTGTGCCGTCAATGCGCTGGTTTCGAGTACGTCTCTAAACGGAGGTCGTTTGGAATACAAAATAATATGCGGCAGACCGAGCCGCGGAGACTGTACCACCTGTGGATAATACGGGGACTATGGAGACGCAGAACCGAGCAAAGTCTTCAGCCAGTGTTACCAGCCAAAGAGAGAAAAAAACACTCAATATGGCGACTCTCTTGAATAGGAAGCCCACTGGAGGGCTAAGAACAATATCGATATTGAAAATGTGACCGCAAAACCCACTGAGGGATATAACTAACACAAGGGGGCAAGTAACCTACGGAAGGACAGTACTACTACAAGTACCAGCATGCAATAATGGCTAATTCATCCGCCGCCCACTGGAGGGTGTAATAAATGACATGTTGGTAACAATGCCTCCTTGTTTGTTTGCGCTCCCATTTCGAATTGCCTGTGATCAAGGAGCAGCCACGTTAAACGCGTAAGGCTTACATTTTAAATGTCCGAAAAAAGAGGAGCCTGGTGCCGTCAATGCGCTAGTTTCGAGTACGTCTCTAAATGGAGGTCGTTTGGAATACAAAATAACATGCGGCAGACCGAGCCGCGGAGACTGTACCACCTGTGGATAATACGGGGACTATGGAAAAGCAGAACCGAGCAAAGTCTTCAGCCAGTGTTACCAGCCAAAGGGAGAAAAAACACTCACTATGGCGACTCTCTTGAAGAGGAAGCCCACTGGAGGGCTAAAAACAATATCGATAATGAAAATTTGACCGCAAAACCCACTGAGGGAAATAACTAACACAAGGGGGCAAGTAACCTACGAAAGGACAGTACTACTACAAGTACCAGCATGCAATAATGGCTAATTCATCCGCCACCCAATGGAGGGTGTAATAAATGAGATGTTGGTAACAATGCCTCCTTGTTTGTTTGCGCTCCCATTTCAAATTGCCTGTGATCAAGGAGCAGCCACGCTCCGAAACGCGTAACGCTTAATTTTAAATGTCCGAAAAAAGAGGAGCCTGGTGCCGTCAATGCGCTGGTTTCGAGTACATCTCTAAACGGAGGTCGTTTGGAATACAAAATATTATGCGGCAGACCGAGCCGCGGAGACTGTATCACCTGTGGATAATACGGGGACTATGGACACGCAGAACCGAGCAAAGACTTCAGCCCCAGTGTTACCAGCCAAAGAGAGAAAAAAAACACTCAATATGGCGACTCTCTTGAATAGGAAGCCCACTGGAGGGCTAAGAACAATATCGATAATGAAAATGTGACCGCAAAACCAACTGAGGGATATAACTAACACAAGGCGGTAAGTAACCTATGAAAGGACAGTACTACTTCAAGTACCAGCATGCAATAATGGCTAATTCATCCGCCGCCCACTGGAGGGTGTAATAAATGACATGTTGGTAACAATGCCTCCTTGTTTGTTTGCGGTCCAATTTCGAATTGCCTGTGATCAAGGAGCAGCCACGCTCCGAAACGCGTAACGCTTAATTTTAAATGTCCGAAAAAAGAGGAGCCTGGTGCCATCAATGCGCTGGTTTCGAGTACGTCTCTAAACGGAGGTCGTTTGGAATACAAAATATTATGCGGCGGACCGAGCTGCGGAGACTGTACCACCTGTGGATAATACGGGGACTATGGAGACGCAGAACCGAGCAAAGTCTTCAGCCAGTGTTACCAGTAAAGGGAGAAAAAAACACTCACTATGGCGACTCTCTTGAATAGGAAGCCCACTGGAGGGCTAAGAACAATATCGATAATGAAAATGTGACCGCAAAACTCACTGAGGGAAATAACTAACACAAGGGGGCAAGTAACCTACGAAAGGACAGTACTACTACAAGTACCAGCATGCAATAATGGCTAATTCATCTGCCACCCACTGGAGGGTGTAATAAATGACATGTTGGTAACAATGCCTCCTTGTTTGTTTGCGCTCCCATTTTGAATTGCCTGTAATCAAGGAGCAGCCACGCTCCGAAACGCGTAAGGCTTAATTTTAAATGTCCAAAAAAAGAGGAGCCTGGTGCCGTCAATGCGCTGGTTTCAAGTACGTCTCTAAAAGGAGGCTGTTTGGAATACAAAAAATTATGCGGCAGACCGAGCCGCTGAGACTGTACCACCTGTGGATAATACGGGGACTATGGAGATGCAGAACCGAGCAAAGTCTTCAGCCAGTGTTACCAGCCAAAGGGAGAAAAAAACACTCAATATGGCGGCTTTCTTCAATAGGAAGCCCACTGGAGGGCTAAGAACAATATCGATAATGAAAATGTGACCACAAAACCCACTGAGGGAAATAACTAACACAAGGGGGCAAGTAACCTACGAAAGGACAGTACTACTACAAGTACCAGCATGCAATAATGGCTAATTCATCCGCCGCCCACTGGAGGGTGTAATAAATGACATGTTGGTAACAATGCCTCCTTGTTTGTTTGCGCTCCCATTTCGAATTGCCTGTGATCAAGGAGCAGCCACGTTAAACGCGTAAGGCTTAATTTTAAATGTCCAAAAAAAGAGGAGCCTGGTGCCGTCAATGCGCTGGTTTCGAGTACGTCTCTAAACGGAGGTCGTTTGGAATACAAAATATTATGCGGCAGACCGAGCCGCGGAGACTGTACCACCTGTGGATAATACGGGGACTATGGAGACGCAGAACCGAGCAAAGTCTTCAGCCAGTGTTACCAGCCAAAGGGAGAAAAAAACACTCAATATGGCGACTCTCTTGAATAGGAAGCCCACTGGAGGACTAAGAAGAATATCGATAATGAAAATGTGACCGCAAAACCCACTGAGGGAAATAACTAACACAAGGGGGCAAGTAACCTATGAAAGGACAGTACTACTACAAGTACCAGCATGCAATAATGGCTAATTCATCCGCCGCCCACTGGAGGGTGTAATAAATGACATGTTGGTAACAATGCCTCCTTGTTTGTTTGCGCTCCCATTTCGAATTGCCTGTGATCAAGGAGCAGCCACGCTCCGAAACGCGTAAGGCTTAATTTTAAATGTGCGAAAAAAGAGGAGCCTGGTGCCGTCAATGCGCTGGTTTCGAGTACGTCTCTAAACGGAAGTCGTTTGGAATACAAAATATTTTGCGGCAGACCGAGCCGCGGAGACTGTACCACCTGTGGATAATACGGGGACTATGGAGACGCAGAACCGAGCAAAGTCTTCAGCCAGTGTTACCAGCCAAAGGGAGAAAAAAACCACTCAATATGGCGACTCTCTTGAATAGGAAGCCCACTGGAGGGCTAAGAACAATATCGATAATGAAAATGTGACCGCAAAACCCACTGAGGGAAATAACTAACACAAGGGGGCAAGTAACCTACAAAAGGACAGTACTACTACAAGTACCAGCATGCAATAATGGCTAATTCATCCGCCGCCCACTGGAGGGTGTAATAAATGACATGTTGGTAACAATGCCTCCTTGTTTGTTTGCGCTCCCATTTCGAATTGCCTGTGATCAAGGAGCAGCCACGCTCCGAAACGCGTAACGCTTAATTTTAAATGTCCGAAAAAAGAGGAGCCTGGTGCCGTCAATGCGCTGGTTTCGAGTACGTCTCTAAACGGAGGTCGTTTGGAATACAAAATAATATGCGGCAGACCGAGCCGCGGAGACTGTACCACCTGTGGATAATACGGGGACTATGGAGACGCAGAACCGAGCAAAGTCTTCAGCCAGTGTTACCAGCCAAAGAGAGAAAAAAACACTCAATATGGCGACTCTCTTGAATAGGAAGCCCACTGGAGGGCTAAGAACAATATCGATATTGAAAATGTGACCGCAAAACCCACTGAGGGATATAACTAACACAAGGGGGCAAGTAACCTACGGAAGGACAGTACTACTACAAGTACCAGCATGCAATAATGGCTAATTCATCCGCCGCCCACTGGAGGGTGTAATAAATGACATGTTGGTAACAATGCCTCCTTGTTTGTTTGCGCTCCCTTTTCGAATTGCCTGTGATCAAGGAGCAGCCACGTTAAACGCGTAAGGCTTACATTTTAAATGTCCGAAAAAAGAGGAGCCTGGTGCCGTCAATGCGCTAGTTTCGAGTACGTCTCTAAATGGAGGTCGTTTGGAATACAAAATAACCTGCGGCAGACCGAGCCGCGGAGACTGTACCACCTGTGGATAATACGGGGACTATGGAAAAGCAGAACCGAGCAAAGTCTTCAGCCAGTGTTACCAGCCAAAGGGAGAAAAAACACTCACTATGGCGACTCTCTTGAAGAGGAAGCCCACTGGAGGGCTAAAAACAATATCGATAATGAAAATTTGACCGCAAAACCCACTGAGGGAAATAACTAACACAAGGGGGCAAGTAACCTACGAAAGGACAGTACTACTACAAGTACCAGCATGCAATAATGGCTAATTCATCCGCCACCCAATGGAGGGTGTAATAAATGAGATGTTGGTAACAATGCCTCCTTGTTTGTTTGCGCTCCCATTTCAAATTGCCTGTGATCAAGGAGCAGCCACGCTCCGAAACGCGTAACGCTTAATTTTAAATGTCCGAAAAAAGAGGAGCCTGGTGCCGTCAATGCGCTGGTTTCGAGTACATCTCTAAACGGAGGTCGTTTGGAATACAAAATATTATGCGGCAGACCGAGCCGCGGAGACTGTACCACCTGTGGATAATACGGGGACTATGGACACGCAGAACCGAGCAAAGACTTCAGCCCCAGTGTTACCAGCCAAAGAGAGAAAAAAACACTCAATATGGCGACTCTCTTGAATAGGAAGCCCACTGGAGGGCTAAGAACAATATCGATAATGAAAATGTGACCGCAAAACCAACTGAGGGATATACAACACAAGGCGGTAAGTAACCTATGAAAGGACAGTACTACTTCAAGTACCAGCATGCAATAATGGCTAATTCATCCGCCGCCCACTGGAGGGTGTAATAAATGACATGTTGGTAACAATGCCTCCTTGTTTGTTTGCGGTCCAATTTCGAATTGCCTGTGATCAAGGAGCAGCCACGCTCCGAAACGCGTAACGCTTAATTTTAAATGTCAGAAAAAAGAGGAGCCTGGTGCCGTCAATGCGCTGGTTTCGAGTACGTCTCTAAACGGAGGTCGTTTGGAATACAAAATATTATGCGGCGGACCGAGCTGCGGAGACTGTACCACCTGTGGATAATACGGGGACTATGAAGACGCAGAACCGAGCAAAGTCTTCAGCCAGTGTTACCAGTAAAGGGAGAAAAAAACACTCACTATGGCGACTCTCTTGAATAGGAAGCCCACTGGAGGGCTAAGAACAATATCGATAATGAAAATGTGACCGCAAAACTCACTGAGGGAAATAACTAACACAAGGGGGCAAGTAACCTACGAAAGGACAGTACTACTACAAGTACCAGCATGCAATAATGGCTAATTCATCTGCCACCCACTGGAGGGTGTAATAAATGACATGTTGGTAACAATGCCTCCTTGTTTGTTTGCACTCCCATTTTGAATTGCCTGTAATCAAGGAGCAGCCACGCTCCGAAACGCGTAAGGCTTAATTTTAAATGTCCAAAAAAAGAGGAGCCTGGTGCCGTCAATGCGCTGGTTTCAAGTACGTCTCTAAAAGGAGGCTGTTTGGAATACAAAAAATTATGCGGCAGACCGAGCCGCTGAGACTGTACCACCTGTGGATAATACGGGGACTATGGAGATGCAGAACCGAGCAAAGTCTTCAGCCAGTGTTACCAGCCAAAGGGAGAAAAAAACACTCAATATGGCGGCTCTCTTCAATAGGAAGCCCACTGGAGGGCTAAGAACAATATCGATAATGAAAATGTGACCACAAAACCCACTGAGGGAAATAACTAACACAAGAGGGCAAGTAACCTACGAAAGGACAGTACTACTACAAGTACCAGCATGCAATAATGGCTAATTCATCCGCCGCCCACTGGAGGGTGTAATAAATGACATGTTGGTAACAATGCCTCCTTGTTTGTTTGCGCTCCCATTTCGAATTGCCTGTGATCAAGGAGCAGCCACGTTAAACGCGTAAGGCTTAATTTTAAATGTCCAAAAAAAGAGGAGCCTGGTGCCGTCAATGCGCTGGTTTCGAGTACGTCTCTAAACGGAGGTCGTTTGGAATACAAAATATTATGCGGCAGACCGAGCCGCGGAGACTGTACCACCTGTGGATAATACGGGGACTATGGAGACGCAGAACCGAGCAAAGTCTTCAGCCAGTGTTACCAGCCAAAGGGAGAAAAAAACACTCAATATGGCGACTCTCTTGAATAGGAAGCCCACTGGAGGACTAAGAAGAATATCGATAATGAAAATGTGACCGCAAAACCCACTGAGGGAAATAACTAACACAAGGGGGCAAGTAACCTATGAAAGGACAGTACTACTACAAGTACCAGCATGCAATAATGGCTAATTCATCCGCCGCCCACTGGAGGGTGTAATAAATGACATGTTGGTAACAATGCCTCCTTGTTTGTTTGCGCTCCCATTTCGAATTGCCTGTGATCAAGGAGCAGCCACGCTCCGAAACGCGTAAGGCTTAATTTTAAATGTGCGAAAAAAGAGGAGCCTGGTGCCGTCAATGCGCTGGTTTCGAGTACGTCTCTAAACGGAAGTCGTTTGGAATACAAAATATTTTGCGGCAGACCGAGCCGCGGAGACTGTACCACCTGTGGATAATACGGGGACTATGGAGACGCAGAACCGAGCAAAGTCTTCAGCCAGTGTTACCAGCCAAAGGGAGAAAAAAAACACTCAATATGGCGACTCTCTTGAATAGGAAGCCCACTGGAGGGCTAAGAACAATATCGATAATGAAAATGTGACCGCAAAACCCACTGAGGGAAATAACTAACACAAGGGGGCAAGTAACCTACAAAAGGACAGTACTACTACAAGTACCAGCATGCAATAATGGCTAATTCATCCGCCGCCCACTGGAGGGTGTAATAAATGACATGTTGGTAACAATGCCTCCTTGTTTGTTTGCGCTCCCATTTCGAATTGCCTGTGATCAAGGAGCAGCCACGCTCCGAAACGCGTAACGCTTAATTTTAAATGTCCGAAAAAAGAGGAGCCTGGTGCCGTCAATGCGCTGGTTTCGAGTACGTCTCTAAACGGAGGTCGTTTGGAATACAAAATAATATGCGGCAGACCGAGCCGCGGAGACTGTACCACCTGTGGATAATACGGGGACTATGGAGACGCAGAACCGAGCAAAGTCTTCAGCCAGTGTTACCAGCCAAAGAGAGAAAAAAACACTCAATATGGCGACTCTCTTGAATAGGAAGCCCACTGGAGGGCTAAGAACAATATCGATATTGAAAATGTGACCGCAAAACCCACTGAGGGATATAACTAACACAAGGGGGCAAGTAACCTACGGAAGGACAGTACTACTACAAGTACCAGCATGCAATAATGGCTAATTCATCCGCCGCCCACTGGAGGGTGTAATAAATGACATGTTGGTAACAATGCCTCCTTGTTTGTTTGCGCTCCCATTTCGAATTGCCTGTGATCAAGGAGCAGCCACGTTAAACGCGTAAGGCTTACATTTTAAATGTCCGAAAAAAGAGGAGCCTGGTGCCGTCAATGCGCTAGTTTCGAGTACGTCTCTAAATGGAGGTCGTTTGGAATACAAAATAACATGCGGCAGACCGAGCCGCGGAGACTGTACCACCTGTGGATAATACGGGGACTATGGAAAAGCAGAACCGAGCAAAGTCTTCAGCCAGTGTTACCAGCCAAAGGGAGAAAAAACACTCACTATGGCGACTCTCTTGAAGAGGAAGCCCACTGGAGGGCTAAAAACAATATCGATAATGAAAATTTGACCGCAAAACCCACTGAGGGAAATAACTAACACAAGGGGGCAAGTAACCTACGAAAGGACAGTACTACTACAAGTACCAGCATGCAATAATGGCTAATTCATCCGCCACCCAATGGAGGGTGTAATAAATGAGATGTTGGTAACAATGCCTCCTTGTTTGTTTGCGCTCCCATTTCGAATTGCCTGTGATCAAGGAGCAGCCACGCTCCGAAACGCGTAACGCTTAATTTTAAATGTCCGAAAAAAGAGGAGCCTGGTGCCGTCAATGCGCTGGTTTCGAGTACATCTCTAAACGGAGGTCGTTTGGAATACAAAATATTATGCGGCAGACCGAGCCGCGGAGACTGTACCACCTGTGGATAATACGGGGACTATGGACACGCAGAACCGAGCAAAGACTTCAGCCCCAGTGTTACCAGCCAAAGAGAGAAAAAAACACTCAATATGGCGACTCTCTTGAATAGGAAGCCCACTGGAGGGCTAAGAACAATATTGATAATGAAAATGTGACCGCAAAACCAACTGAGGGATATAACTAACACAAGGCGGTAAGTAACCTATGAAAGGACAGTACTACTTCAAGTACCAGCATGCAATAATGGCTAATTCATCCGCCGCCCACTGGAGGGTGTAATAAATGACATGTTGGTAACAATGCCTCCTTGTTTGTTTGTGCTCCAATTTCGAATTGCCTGTGATCAAGGAGCAGCCACGCTCCGAAACGCGTAACGCTTAATTTTAAATGTCCGAAAAAAGAGGAGCCTGGTGCCGTCAATGCGCTGGTTTCGAGTACGTCTCTAAACGGAGGTCGTTTGGAATACAAAATATTATGCGGCGGACCGAGCCGCGGAGACTGTACCACCTGTGGATAATACGGGGACTATGGAGACGCAGAACCGAGCAAAGTCTTCAGCCAGTGTTACCAGTAAAGGGAGAAAAAAACACTCACTATGGCGACTCTCTTGAATAGGAAGCCCACTGGAGGGCTAAGAACAATATCGATAATGAAAATGTGACCGCAAAACTCACTGAGGGAAATAACTAACACAAGGGGGCAAGTAACCTACGAAAGGACAGTACTACTACAAGTACCAGCATGCAATAATGGCTAATTCATCTGCCACCCACTGGAGGGTGTAATAAATGACATGTTGGTAACAATGCCTCCTTGTTTGTTTGCGCTCCCATTTTGAATTGCCTGTAATCAAGGAGCAGCCACGGTCCGAAACGCGTAAGGCTTAATTTTAAATGTCCAAAAAAAGAGGAGCCTGGTGCCGTCAATGCGCTGGTTTCAAGTACGTCTCTAAAAGGAGGCTGTTTGGAATACAAAAAATTATGCGGCAGACCGAGCCGCTGAGACTGTACCACCTGTGGATAATACGGGGACTATGGAGATGCAGAACCGAGCAAAGTCTTCAGCCAGTGTTACCAGCCAAAGGGAGAAAAAAACACTCAATATGGCGGCTCTCTTCAATAGGAAGCCCACTGGAGGGCTAAGAACAATATCGATAATGAAAATGTGACCACAAAACCCACTGAGGGAAATAACTAACACAAGGGGGCAAGTAACCTACGAAAGGACAGTACTACTACAAGTACCAGCATGCAATAATGGCTAATTCATCCGCCGCCCACTGGAGGGTGTAATAAATGACATGTTGGTAACAATGCCTCCTTGTTTGTTTGCGCTCCCATTTCGAATTGCCTGTGATCAAGGAGCAGCCACGTTAAACGCGTAAGGCTTAATTTTAAATGTCCAAAAAAAGAGGAGCCTGGTGCCGTCAATGCGCTGGTTTCGAGTACGTCTCTAAACGGAGGTCGTTTGGAATACAAAATATTATGCGGCAGACCGAGCCGCGGAGACTGTACCACCTGTGGATAATACGGGGACTATGGAGACGCAGAACCGAGCAAAGTCTTCAGCCAGTGTTACCAGCCAAAGGGAGAAAAAAACACTCAATATGGCGACTCTCTTGAATAGGAAGCCCACTGGAGGACTAAGAAGAATATCGATAATGAAAATGTGACCGCAAAACCCACTGAGGGAAATAACTAACACAAGGGGGCAAGTAACCTATGAAAGGACAGTACTACTACAAGTACCAGCATGCAATAATGGCTAATTCATCCGCCGCCCACTGGAGGGTGTAATAAATGACATGTTGGTAACAATGCCTCCTTGTTTGTTTGCGCTCCCATTTCGAATTGCCTGTGATCAAGGAGCAGCCACGCTCCGAAACGCGTAAGGCTTAATTTTAAATGTGCGAAAAAAGAGGAGCCTGGTGCCGTCAATGCGCTGGTTTCGAGTACGTCTCTAAACGGAAGTCGTTTGGAATACAAAATATTTTGCGGCAGACCGAGCCGCGGAGACTGTACCACCTGTGGATAATACGGGGACTATGGAGACGCAGAACCGAGCAAAGTCTTCAGCCAGTGTTACCAGCCAAAGGGAGAAAAAAAACACTCAATATGGCGACTCTCTTGAATAGGAAGCCCACTGGAAGGCTAAGAACAATATCGATAATGAAAATGTGACCGCAAAACCCACTGAGGGAAATAACTAACACAAGGGGGCAAGTAACCTACAAAAGGACAGTACTACTACAAGTACCAGCATGCAATAATGGCTAATTCATCCGCCGCCCACTGGAGGGTGTAATAAATGACATGTTGGTAACAATGCCTCCTTGTTTGTTTGCGCTCCCATTTCGAATTGCCTGTGATCAAGGAGCAGCCACGCTCCGAAACGCGTAACGCTTAATTTTAAATGTCCGAAAAAAGAGGAGCCTGGTGCCGTCAATGCGCTGGTTTCGAGTACGTCTCTAAACGGAGGTCGTTTGGAATACAAAATAATATGCGGCAGACCGAGCCGCGGAGACTGTACCACCTGTGGATAATACGGGGACTATGGAGACGCAGAACCGAGCAAAGTCTTCAGCCAGTGTTACCAGCCAAAGAGAGAAAAAAACACTCAATATGGCGACTCTCTTGAATAGGAAGCCCACTGGAGGGCTAAGAACAATATCGATATTGAAAATGTGACCGCAAAACCCACTGAGGGATATAACTAACACAAGGGGGCAAGTAACCTACGGAAGGACAGTACTACTACAAGTACCAGCATGCAATAATGGCTAATTCATCCGCCGCCCACTGGAGGGTGTAATAAATGACATGTTGGTAACAATGCCTCCTTGTTTGTTTGCGCTCCCATTTCGAATTGCCTGTGATCAAGGAGCAGCCACGTTAAACGCGTAAGGCTTACATTTTAAATGTCCGAAAAAAGAGGAGCCTGGTGCCGTCAATGCGCTAGTTTCGAGTACGTCTCTAAATGGAGGTCGTTTGGAATACAAAATAACATGCGGCAGACCGAGCCGCGGAGACTGTACCACCTGTGGATAATACGGGGACTATGGAAAAGCAGAACCGAGCAAAGTCTTCAGCCAGTGTTACCAGCCAAAGGGAGAAAAAACACTCACTATGGCGACTCTCTTGAAGAGGAAGCCCACTGGAGGGCTAAAAACAATATCGATAATGAAAATTTGACCGCAAAACCCACTGAGGGAAATAACTAACACAAGGGGGCAAGTAACCTACGAAAGGACAGTACTACTACAAGTACCAGCATGCAATAATGGCTAATTCATCCGCCACCCAATGGAGGGTGTAATAAATGAGATGTTGGTAACAATGCCTCCTTGTTTGTTTGCGCTCCCATTTCGAATTGCCTGTGATCAAGGAGCAGCCACGCTCCGAAACGCGTAACGCTTAATTTTAAATGTCCGAAAAAAGAGGAGCCTGGTGCCGTCAATGCGCTGGTTTCGAGTACATCTCTAAACGGAGGTCGTTTGGAATACAAAATATTATGCGGCAGCCCGAGCCGCGGAGACTGTACCACCTGTGGATAATACGGGGACTATGGACACGCAGAACCGAGCAAAGACTTCAGCCCCAGTGTTACCAGCCAAAGAGAGAAAAAAACACTCAATATGGCGACTCTCTTGAATAGGAAGCCCACTGGAGGGCTAAGAACAATATCGATAATGAAAATGTGACCGCAAAACCAACTGAGGGATATAACTAACACAAGGCGGTAAGTAACCTATGAAAGGACAGTACTACTTCAAGTACCAGCATGCAATAATGGCTAATTCATCCGCCGCCCATTGGAGGGTGTAATAAATGACATGTTGGTAACAATGCCTCCTTGTTTGTTTGCGCTCCAATTTCGAATTGCCTGTGATCAAGGAGCAGCCACGCTCCGAAACGCGTAACGCTTAATTTTAAATGTCCGAAAAAAGAGGAGCCTGGTGCCGTCAATGCGCTGGTTTCGAGTACGTCTCTAAACGGAGGTCGTTTGGAATACAAAATATTATGCGGCGGACCGAGCCGCGGAGACTGTACCACCTGTGGATAATACTGGGACTATGGAGACGCAGAACCGAGCAAAGTCTTCAGCCAGTGTTACCAGTAAAGGGAGAAAAAAACACTCACTATGGCGACTCTCTTCAATAGGAAGCCCACTGGAGGGCTAAGAACAATATCGATAATGAAAATGTGACCGCAAAACTCACTGAGGGAAATAACTAACACAAGGGGGCAAGTAACCTACGAAAGGACAGTACTACTACAAGTACCAGCATGCAATAATGGCTAATTCATCTGCCACCCACTCGAGGGTGTAATAAATGACATGTTGGTAACAATGCCTCCTTGTTTGTTTGCGCTCCCATTTTGAATTGCCTGTAATCAAGGAGCAGCCACGCTCCGAAACGCGTAAGGCTTAATTTTAAATGTCCAAAAAAAGAGGAGTCTGGTGCCGTCAATGCGCTGGTTTCAAGTACGTCTCTAAAAGGAGGCTGTTTGGAATACAAAAAATTATGCGGCAGACCGAGCCGCTGAGACTGTACCACCTGTGGATAATACGGGGACTATGGAGATGCAGAACCGAGCAAAGTCTTCAGCCAGTGTTACCAGCCAAAGGGAGAAAAAAACACTCAATATGGCGGCTCTCTTCAATAGGAAGCCCACTGGAGGGCTAAGAACAATATCGATAATGAAAATGTGACCACAAAACCCACTGAGGGAAATAACTAACACAAGGGGGCAAGTAACCTACGAAAGGACAGTACTACTACAAGTACCAGCATGCAATAATGGCTAATTCATCCGCCGCCCACTGGAGGGTGTAATAAATGACATGTTGGTAACAATGCCTCCTTGTTTGTTTGCGCTCCCATTTCGAATTGCCTGTGATCAAGGAGCAGCCACGTTAAACGCGTAAGGCTTAATTTTAAATGTCCAAAAAAAGAGGAGCCTGGTGCCGTCAATGCGCTGGTTTCGAGTACGTCTCTAAACGGAGGTCGTTTGGAATACAAAATATTATGCGGCAGACCGAGCCGCGGAGACTGTACCACCTGTGGATAATACGGGGACTATGGAGACGCAGAACCGAGCAAAGTCTTCAGCCAGTGTTACCAGCCAAAGGGAGAAAAAAACACTCAATATGGCGACTCTCTTGAATAGGAAGCCCACTGGAGGACTAAGAAGAATATCGATAATGAAAATGTGACCGCAAAACCCACTGAGGGAAATAACTAACACAAGGGGGCAAGTAACCTATGAAAGGACAGTACTACTACAAGTACCAGCATGCAATAATGGCTAATTCACCCAATGGAGGGTGTAATAAATGACATGTTGGTAACAATGCCTCCTTGTTTGTTTGCGCTCCCATTTTGAATTGCCTGTGATCAAGGAGCAGCCACGCCCCGAAACGCGTAAGGCTTAATTTTAAATGTGCGAAAAAAGAGGAGCCTGGTGCCGTCAATGCGCTGGTTTTGAGTACGTCTCTAAACGGAAGTCGTTTGGAATACAAAATAATATGCGGCAGACCGAGCCGCGGAGACTGTACCACCTGTGGATAATACGGGGACTATGGAGACGCAGAACCGAGCAAAGTCTTCAGCCAGTGTTACCAGCCAAAGGGAGAAAAAACCACTCAATATGGCAACTCTCTTGAATAGGAAGCCCACTGGAGGGCTAAGAACAATATCGATATTGAAAATGTGACCGCAAAACCCACTGAGGGATATAACTAACACAAGGGGGCAAGTAACCTACAAAAGGACAGTACTACTACAAGTACCAGCATGTAATAATGGCTAATTCATCCGCCACCCAATGGAGGGTGTAATAAATGACATGTTGGTAACAATGCCTTCTTGTTTGTTTGCACTCCCATTTCGAATTGCCTGTGATCAAGGAGCAGCCACGCTCCGAAACGCATAAGGCTTAATTTTAAATGTTCAAAAAAAGAGGAGCCTGGTGCCGTCAATGCGCTGGTTTCGAGTACGTCTCTAAGCGGACGTAGTTTGGAATACAAAATAATATGCGGCAGACCGAGCCGCGGAGACTGTACCACCTGTGGATAATACCTGGACTATGGAGACGCAGAACCGAGCAAAGTCTTCAGCCAGTGTTACCAGCCAAAGGGAGAAAAAACCACTCAATATGGCAACTCTCTTGAATAGGAAGCCCACTGTAGGGCTAAGAACAATATCGATAATGAAAATTTGACCGCAAAACCCACTGAGGGAAATAACTAACACAAGGGGGCAAGTAACCTACGAAAGGACAGTACTACTACAAGTACCAGCATGCAATAATGGCTAATTCATCCGCCACCCAATGGAGGGTGTAATAAATGACATGTTGGTAACAATGCCTCCTTGTTTGTTTGCGCTCCCATTTTGAATTGCCTGTGATCAAGGAGCACCCACGCTCCGAAACGCGTAACGCTTAATTTTAAATGTCCGAAAAAAGAGGAGCCTGGTGCCGTCAATGCGCTGGTTTCGAGTACGTCTCTAAACGGAGGTCGTTTGGAATACAAAATAATATGCGGCAGACCGAGCCGCGGAGACTGTACCACCTGTGGATAATACGGGGACTATGGAGACGCAGAACCGAGCAAAGTCTTCAGCCAGTGTTACCAGCCAAAGAGAGAAAAAAACACTCAATATGGCGACTCTCTTGAATAGGAAGCCCACTGGAGGGCTAAGAACAATATCGATATTGAAAATGTGACCGCAAAACCCACTGAGGGATATAACTAACACAAGGGGGCAAGTAACCTACGAAAGGACAGTACTACTACAAGTACCAGCATGTAATAATGGCTAATTCATCCGCCGCCCACTGGAGGGTGTAATAAATGACATGTTGGTAACAATGCCTCCTTGTTTGTTTGCGCTCCCATTTCGAATTGCCTGTGATCAAGGAGCAGCCACGTTAAACGCGTAAGGCTTCATTTTAAATGTCCAAAAAAAGAGGAGCCTGGTGCCGTCAATGCGCTAGTTTCGAGTACGTCTCTAAACGGAGGTCGTTTGGAATACAAAATAATATGCGGCAGACCGAGCCGCGGAGACTGTACCACCTGTGGATAATACGGGGACTATGGAGACGCAGAACCGAGCAAAGTATTCAGCCAGTGTTACCAGCCAAAGGGAGAAAAAAACACTCAATATGGCGACTCTCTTGAATAGGAAGCCCACTGGAGGGCTAAGAAGAATATCGATAATGAAAATGTGACCGCAAAACTCTCTGAGGGAAAAAACTAACACAAGGGGGCAAAAACCTACGAAAGGACAGTACTACTACAAGTACCAGCAGGCAATAATGGCTAATTCATCCGCCGCCCACTGGAGGGTGTAATAAATGACATGTTGGTAACAATGCATCCTTGTTTTTTTGCGCTCCCATTTCGAATTGCCTGTGATCAAGGAGCAGCCACGCTCCGAAACGCGTAAGGCTTAATTTTAAATGTCTGAAAAAAGAGGAGCCTGGTGCCGTCAATGTGCTGGTTTCGAGTACGACTCTAAACGGAGGTCGTTTGGAATACAAAATAATAGGCGGAAGACCGGGCCGCTGAGACTGTACCACCTGTGGATAATACGAGGACTATGGAGACGCAGAACCGAGCAAAGTCTTCAGCCAGTGTTACCAGCCAAAGGGAGAAAAAAAACACTCAATATGGCGACTCTCTTGAATAGGAAGCCCACTGGAGGGCTAAGAACAATATCGATAATGAAAATGTGACCGCAAAACCCACTGAGGGAAATAACTAACACAAGGGGGCAAGTAACTTACAAAAGGACAGTACTACTACAAGTACCAGCATGCAATAATGGCTAATTCATCCGCCGCCCACTGGAGGGTGTAATAAATGACATGTTGGTAACAATGCCTTCTTGTTTGTTTGCGCTCCCATTTCGAATTGCCTGTGATCAAGGAGCAGCCACGTTCCGAAACGCGTAACGCTTAATTTTAAATGTCCGAAAAAAGAGGAGCCTGGTGCTGTAAATGCGCTGGTTTCGAGTACGTCTCTAAACGGAGGTCGTTTGGAATACAAAATAATATGCGGCAGACCGAGCCGCGGAGACTGTACCACCTGTGGATAATACGGGGACTATGGAGACGCAGAACCGAGCAAAGTCTTCAGCCAGTGTTACCAGCCAAAGAGAGAAAAAAACACTCAATATGGCGACTCTCTTGAATAGGAAGCCCACTGGAGGGCTAAGAACAATATCGATATTGAAAATGTGACCGCAAAACCCACTGAGGGATATAACTAACACAAGGGGGCAAGTAACCTACGAAAGGACAGTACTACTACAAGTACCAGCATGCAATAATGGCTCATTCATCCGCCGCCCACTGGAGGGTGTAATAAATGACATGTTGGTAACAATGCCTCCTTGTTTGTTTGCGCTCCCATTTCGAATTGCCTGTGATCAAGGAGCAGCCACGCTCCGAAACGCGTAAGGCTTAATTTTAAATGTGCGAAAAAAGAGGAGCCTGGTGCCGTCAATGCGCTGGTTTCGAGTACGTCTCTAAACGGAAGTCGTTTGGAATACAAAATATTTTGCGGCAGACCGAGCCGCGGAGACTGTACCACCTGTGGATAATACTGGGACTATGGAGACGCAGAACCGAGCAAAGTCTTCAGCCAGTGTTACCAGCCAAAGGGAGAAAAAAACACTCAATATGGCGACTCTATTGAATAGGAAGCCCACTGGAGGGCTAAGAACAATATTGATAATGAAAATGTGACCACAAAACCCACTGAGGGAAATAACTAACACAAGGGGGCAAGTAACCTACGAAAGGACAGTACTACTACAAGTACCAGCATGCAATAATGGTTAATACATCCGCCGCCCACTGGAGGGTGTAATAAATGACATGTTGGTAACAATGCCTCCTTGTTTGTTTGCGCTCCCATTTCGAATTGCCTGTGATCAAGGAGCAGCCACGTTAAACGCGTAAGGCTTAATTTTAAATGTCCGAAAAAAGAGGAGCCTGGTGCTGTCAATGCGCTGGTTTCGAGTACGTCTCTAAACGGAGGTCGTTTGGAATACAAAATAATATGCGGCAGACCGAGCCGCGGAGACTGTATCACCTGTGGATAATACGGGGACTATGGAGACGCAGAACCGAGCAAAGTCTTCAGCCATTGTTACCAGCCAAAGGGAGAAAAAAACACTCAATATGGAGACTCTCTTGAATAGGAAGCCCACTGGAGGGCTAAGAAGAATATCGATAATGAAAATGTGACCGCAAAACCCACTGAGGGAAAAAACTAACACAAGGGGGCAAGTAACCTACGAAAGGACAGTACTACTACAAGTACCAGCATGCAATATTGGCTAATTCATCCGCCGCCCACTGGAGGGTGTAATAAATGACATGTTGGTAACAATGCCTCCTTGTTTGTTTGGGCTCCCATTTCGAATTGCCTGTGATCAAGGAGCAGCCACGCCCCGAAACGCGTAAGGCTTAATTTTAAATGTGCGAAAAAAGAGGAGCCTGGTGCCGTCAATGCGCTGGTTTTGAGTACGTCTCTAAACGGAAGTCGTTTGGAATACAAAATAATATGCGGCAGACCGAGCCGCGGAGACTGTACCACCTGTGGATAATACGGGGACTATGGAGACGCAGAACCGAGCAAAGTCTTCAGCCAGTGTTACCAGCCAAAGGGAGAAAAAACCACTCAATATGGCAACTCTCTTGAATAGGAAGCCCACTGGAGGGCTAAGAACAATATCGATAATGAAAATGTGACCGCAAAACCCACTGAGGGAAATAACTAACACAAGGGGGCAAGTAACCTACAAAAGGACAGTACTACTACAAGTACCAGCATGCAATAATGGCTAATTCATCCGCCGCCCACTGGAGGGTGTAATAAATGACATGTTGGTAACAATGCCTTCTTGTTTGTTTGCGCTCCCATTTCGAATTGCCTGTGATCAAGGAGCAGCCACGCTCCGAAACGCATAAGGCTTAATTTTAAATGTCCGAAAAAAGAGGAGCCTTGTGCCGTCAATGCGCTGGTTTCGAGTACGTCTCTAAGCGGACGTCGTTTGGAATACAAAATAATATGCGGCAGACCGAGCCGCGGAAACTGTACCACCTGTGGATAATATGGGGACTATGGAGACGCTAAACCGAGCAAAGTCTTCAGCCAGTGTTACCAGCCAAAGGGAGAAAAAAATCCTCACTATGGCGACTCTCTTGAATAGGAAGCCCACTGTAGGGCTAAGAATAATATCGATAATGAAAATTTGACCGCAAAACCCACTGAGGGAAATAACTAACACAAGGGGGCAAGTAACCTACGAAAGGACAGTACTACTACAAGTACCAGCATGCAATAATGGCTAATTCATCCGCCACCCAATGGAGGGTGTAATAAATGACATGTTGGTAACAATGCCTCCTTGTTTGTTTGCGCTCCCATTTTGAATTGCCTGTGATCAAGGAGCAGCCACGCTCCGAAACGCGTAACGCTTAATTTTAAATGTCCGAAAAAAGAGGAGCCTTGTGCCGTCAATGCGCTGGTTTCGAGTACGTCTCTAAACGGAGGTCGTTTGGAATACAAAATAATATGCGGCAGACCGAGCCGCGGAGACTGTACCACCTGTGGATAATACGGGGACTATGGAGACGCAGAACCGAGCAAAGTCTTCAGCCAGTGTTACCAGCCAAAGAGAGAAAAAAACACTCAATATGGCGACTCTCTTGAATAGGAAGCCCACTGGAGGGCTAAGAACAATATCGATATTGAAAATGTGACCGCAAAACCCACTGAGGGATATAACTAACACAAGGGGGCAAGTAACCTACGAAAGGACAGTACTACTACAAGTACCAGCATGCAATAATGGCTAATTCATCCGCCGCCCACTGGAGGGTGTAATAAATGACATGTTGGTAACAATGCCTCCTTGTTTGTTTGCGCTCCCATTTCGAATTGCCTGTGATCAAGGAGCAGCCACGTTAAACGCGTAAGGCTTAATTTTAAATGTCCGAAAAAAGAGGAGCCTGGTGCCGTCAATGCGCTAGTTTCGAGTACGTCTCTAAACGGAGGTCGTTTGGAATACAAAATATTATGCGGCAGACCGATCCGCGGAGACTGTACCACCTGTGGATAATACGGGGACTATGGAGACGCAGAACCGAGCAAAGTATTCAGCCAGTGTTACCAGCCAAAGGGAGAAAAAAACACTCAATATGGCGACTCTCTTGAATAGGAAGCCCACTGGAGGGCTAAGAAGAATATCGATAATGAAAATGTGACCGCAAAACCCTCTGAGGGAAATAACTAACACAAGGGGGCAAAAACCTACGAAAGGACAGTACTACTACAAGTACCAGCAGGCAATAATGGCTAATTCATCGCCGCCCACTGGAGGGTGTAATAAATGACATGTTGGTAACAATGCATCCTTGTTTTTTTGCGCTCCCATTTCGAATTGCCTGTGATCAAGGAGCAGCCACGCTCCGAAACGCGTAAGGCTTAATTTTAAATGTCTGAAAAAAGAGGAGCCTGGTGCCGTCAATGTGCTGGTTTCGAGTACGACTCTAAACGGAGGTCGTTTGGAATACAAAATAATAGGCGGCAGACCGAGCCGCTGAGACTGTACCACCTGTGGATAATACGGGGACTATGGAGACGCAGAACCGAGCAAAGTCTTCAGCCAGTGTTACCAGCCAAAGGGAGAAAAAAACACTCAATATGGCGACTCTCTTGAATAGGAAGCCCACTGGAGGGCTAAGAACAATATCGATAATGAAAATGTGACCGCAAAACCCACTGAGGGAAATAACTAACACAAGGGGGCAAGTAACCTACAAAAGGACAGTACTACTACAAGTACCAGCATGCAATAATGGCTAATTCATCCGCCGCCCACTGGAGGGTGTAATAAATGACATGTTGGTAACAATGCCTCCTTGTTTGTTTGCGCTCCCATTTCGAATTGCCTGTGATCAAGGAGCAGCCACGTTAAACGCGTAAGGCTTAATTTTAAATGTCCGAAAAAAGAGGAGCCTGGTGCCGTCAATGCGCTAGTTTCGAGTACGTCTATAAACGGAGGTCGTTTGGAATACAAAATAATATGCGGCAGACCGAGCCGCGGAGACTGTACCACCTGTGGATAATACAGGGACTATGGAGACGCAGAACCGAGCAAAGTATTCAGCCAGTGTTACCAGCCAAAGGGAGAAAAAAACACTCAATATGGCGACTCTCTTGAATAGGAAGCCCACTGGAGGGCTAAGAACAATATCGATAATGAAAATGTGACCGCAAAACCCACTGAGTGAAATAACTAACACAAGGGGGCAAGTAACCTACGAAAGGACAGTACTACTACAAGTACCAGCATGCAATAATGGCTAATTCATCCGCCACACAATGGAGGGTGTAATAAATGACATGTTGGTAACAATGCCTCCTTGTTTGTTTGCGCTCCCATTTTGAATTGCCTGTGCTCAAGGAGCAGCCACGCTCCGAAATGCGTTACTCTTAATTTTAAATGTCCGAAAAAAGAGGAGCCTGGTGCCGTCAAAGCGCTGGTTTCGAGTACGTCTCTAAACGGAGGTCGTTTGGAATACAAAATAATATGCGGCAGACCGAGCCGCGGAGACTGTATCACCTGTGGATAATACGGGGACTATGGAGACGCAGAACCAAGCAAATTCTTCAGCCAGTGTTACCAGCCAAAGAGAGAAAAAAACACTCAATATGGCGACTCTCTTGAATAGGAAGCCCACTGGAGGGCTAAGAACAATATCGATATTGAAAATGTGACCGCAAAACCCACTGAGGGATATAACTAACACAAGGGGGCAAGTAACCTACGAAAGGACAGTACTACTACAAGTACCAGCATGCAATAATGGCTAATTCATCCGCCGCCCACTGGAGGGTGTAATAAATGACATGTTGGTAACAATGCCTCCTTGTTTGTTTGAGCTCCCATTTCGAATTGCCTGTGATCAAGGAGCAGCCACGCTCCGAAAAGCGTAAGGCTTAATTTTAAATGTCCGAAAAAAGAGGAGCCTGGTGCCGTCAATGCGCTGGTTTCGGGAATGTCTCTAAACGGAGGTCGTTTGGAATACAAAATAATATGCGGCAGACCGAGCCACGGAGACTGTACCACCTGTGGATAATACGAGGACTATGGAGACGCAGAACCGAGCAAAGTCTTCAGCCAGTGTTACCAGCCAAAGGAAGAAAAAAAACACTCAATATGGTGACTCTCTTGAATAGGAAGCCCACTGGAGGGCTAAGAAGAATATCGATAATGAAAATGTGACCGCAAAACCCACTGAGGGAAATAACTAACACAAGGGGGCAAGTAACCTACGAAAGGACAGTACTACTACAAGTACCAGCATGCAATATTGGCTAATTCATCCGCCACCCAATGGAGGGTGTAATAAATGACATGTTGGTAACAATGCCTCCTTGTTTGTTTGCGCTCCCATTTCGAATTGCCTGTGGTCAAGGAGCAGCCACGCTCCAAAACGCGTAACACTTAATTTTAAATGTCCGAAAAAAGAGGAGCCTGGTGCCGTCAATGCGCTGGTTTCGAGTACGTCTCTAAACGGAGGTCGTTTGGAATACAAAATATTATGCGGCAGACCAAGCCGCGGAGACTGTACCACCTGTGGATAATACGGGTACTATGGAGACGCAGAACCGAGCAAAGTCTTCAGCCAGTTTTACCAGCCAAAGGGAGAAAAAAACACTCACTATGGTGACTCTCTTGAATAGGAAGCCCACTGGAGGGCTAAGAACAATATCTATAATGAAAATGTGACCGCAAAACCCACTCAGGGAAATAACTAACTCAAGGGGGAAAGTAACCTACGAAAGGACAGTACTACTACAAGTACCAGCATGCAATAATGGCTAATTCATCTGCCACCCACTGGAGGGTGTAATAAATGACATGTTGGTAACAATGCCTCCTTGTTTGTTTGCGCTCCCATTTCAAATTGCCTGTGATCAAGGAGCAGCCACGCTCCAAAACGCGTAAGGCTTAATTTTAAATTTCCGAAAAAAGAGGAGCCTGGTGCCGTCAATGCGCTGGTTTCTAGTACGTCTCTAAACGGAGGTCGTTTGGAATACAAAATATTATGCGGCAGACCGAGCCGTGTCGACTGTACCACCTGTGGATAATACGGGGACTATGGAGACGCAGAACCGAGCAAAGTCTTCAGCCAGTGTTACCAGCAAAAGGGAGAAAAAAACACTCACTATGGCGACTCTCTTGAATAGGAAGCCCACTGGAGGGCTAAGAACAATATCGATAATGAAAATGTGACCGCAAAACCCACTGAGGGAAATAACTAACTCAAGGGGGCAAGTAACCTACGAAAGGACAGTACTACTACACGTACCAGCATGCAATAATGGCTAATTCATCTGCCACCCACTGGAGGGTGTAATAAATGACATGTTGGTAACAAAGCCTCCTTGTTTGTTTGCGCTCCCATTTCGAATTGCCTGTGATCAAGGAGCAGCCACATTAAACGCGTAATGCCTAATTTTAAATGTCCGAAAAAAGAGGAGCCTTGTGCCGTCAATGCGCTGGTTTCAAGTACGTCTCTAAACGGAGGTCTTTTGGAATACAAAATAATATGCGGCAAACCGAGCCGCGGAGACTGTACCACCTGTGGATAATACGGGGACTATGGAGACGCAGAACCGAGCAAAATCTTCAGCCAGTGTTACCAGCCAAAGGGAGAAAAAAACACTCAATATGGCGACTCTCTTGAATAGGAAGCCCACTGGAGGGCTAAGAAGAATATAGATAATGAAAATGTGACCGCAAAACCCACTGAGGGAAATAACTAACACAAGGGGGCAAGTAACCTACGAAAGGACAGTACTACTACAAGTACCAGCATGCAATAATGGCTAATTCATCCGCCGCCCACTGGAGGGTGTAATAAATGACATGTTGGTAACAATGCCTCCTTGTTTGTTTGCGCTCCCATTTCGAATTGCCTGTGATCAAGGAGCAGCCACGCTCCGAAACGCGTAAGGCTTAATTTTAAATGTCCAAAAAAAGAGGAGCCTGGTGCCGTCAATGTGCTGGTTTCGAGTACGTCTCTAAACGGAAGTCGTTTGGAATACAAAATAATATGCGGCAGACCGAGCCGCGGAGACTGTACCACCTGTGGATAATACGGGGACTATGGAGACGCAGAACCGAGCAAAGTCTTCAGCCAGAGTTACCAGCCAAAGGGAGAAAAAAACACTCAATATGGCGACTCTCATGGATAGGAAGCCCACTGGAGGGCTAAGAACAATATCGATAATGAAAATGTGACCGCAAAACCCACTAACGGAAATAACTAACACAAGGGGGCAAGTAACCTACAAAAGGACAGTACTACTACGAGTACCAGCATGCAATAATGGCTAATTCATCCGCCGCCGACTGGAGGGTGTAATAAATGACATGTTGGTAACAATGCCTCCTTGTTTGTTTGCGCTCCCATTTCGAAATGCCTGTGATCAAGGAGCAGCTCCGCTCCGAAACGCGTAAGGCTTAATTTTAAATGTCCGAAAAAAGAGGAGCCTGGTGCCGTCAATGCGCTGGTTTCGAGTACGTCTCTAAACTGAGGTCGTTTGGAATACAAAAAAATATGCGGCAGACCGAGCCGCGGAGACTGTACCACCTGTGGATAATACGGGGACTATGGAGACTCAGAACCGAGCAAAGTCTTCAGCCAGTGTTACCAGCCAAAGGGAGAAAAAAACACTCACTATGGTGACTCTCTTGAATAGGAAGCCCACTGGAGGGCTAAGAACAATATCGATAATGAAAATTTGACCGCAAAACCCACTGAGGGAAATAACTAACACAAGGGGGCAAGTAACCTACGAAAGGATAGTACTACTACAAGTACCAGCATGCAATAATGGCTAATTCATCCGCCACCCAATGGAGGGTGTAATAAATGACATGTTGGTAACAATGCCTCCTTGTTTGTTTGCGCTCCCATTTCGAATTGCCTGTGATCAATGAGCAGCCACGCTTCGAAACGCGTAACGCTTAATTTTAAATGTCCGAAAAAAGAGGAGCCTGGTGCCGTCAATGCGCTGGTTTCGAGTACGTCTCTAAACGGAGGTCGTTTTGGAATACAAAATGTTATGCGGCAGACCGAGCCGCGGAGACTGTACCACCTGTGGATAATACTGGGACTATGGAGACGCAGAACCGAGCAAAGTCTTCAGCCAGTGTTACCAGCCAAAGAGAGAAAAAAACACTCAATATGGCGACTCTCTTGAATAGGAAGCCCACTGGAGGGCTAAGTACAATATCGATATTGAAAATGTGACCGCAAAACCCACTGAGGGATGTAACTAACACAAGGGGGCAAGTAACCTACGATAGGACAGTACTACTACAAGTACCAGCATGCAATAATGGCTAATTCATCCGCCGCCCACTGGAGGGTGTAATAAATGACATGTTGGTAACAATGCCTCCTTGTTTGTTTGCGCTCCCATTTCGAATTGCCTGTGATCAAGGAGCAGCCACGCTCCGAAACGCGTAAGGCTTAATTTTAAATGTCCGACGAAAGAGGAGCCTAGTGCCGTCAATGCGCTGGTTTCGAGAACGTCTCTAAACGGAGGTCGTTTGGAATACAAAATATTATGCGGCAGACCGAGCCACGGAGACTGTACCACCTGTGGATAATACGGGGACTATGGAGACGCAGAACCGAGCAAAGTCTTCAGCCAGTGTTACCAGCCAAAGGGAGAAAAAAACACTCAATATGGCGACTCTCTTGAATAGGAAGCCCACTGGAGGGCTAAGAAGAATATCGATAATGAAAATGTGACCGCAAAACCCACTGAGGGAAATAACTAACACAAGGGGGCAAGTTACCTACGAAAGGAAAGTACTACTACAAGTACCAGCATGCAATAATGGCTAATTCATCCGCCACCCAATGGAGGGTGTAATAAATGACATGTTGGTAACAATGCCTCCTTGTTTGTTTGCGCTCCCATTTCGAATTGCCTGTGATCAAGGAGCAGCCACGCTCCGAAACGCGTAACGCTTAATTTTAAATGTCCGAAAAAAGAGGAGCCTGGTGCCGTCAATGCGCTGGTTTCGAGTACGTCTCTAAACGGAGGTCGTTTGGAATACAAAATATTATGCGGCAGACCGAGCCGCGGCGACTGTACCACCTGTGGATAATTTGGCGACTATGGAGACGCAGAACCGAGCAAAGTCTTCAGCCAGTGTTACCAGCCAAAGGGAGAAAAAAACACTCACTATGGCGACTCTCTTGAATAGGAAGCCCACTGGAGGGCTATTAACAATATCGATAATGAAAATGTGACCGCAAAACCCACTGAGGGAAATAACTAACACAAGGGGGCAAGTAACCTACGAAAGGACAGTACTACTACAAGTACCAGCATGCAATAATGGCTAATTCATCCGCCGCCCACTGGAGGGTGTAATAAATGACATGTTGGTAATAATGCCTCCTTGTTTGTTTGCGCTCCCATTTCGAATTGCCTGTGATCAAGGAGCAGCCACGTTAAACGCGTAATGCTTAATTTTAAATGTCCGAAAAAAGAGGAGCCTTGTGCCGTCAATGCGCTGGTTTCAAGTACGTCTCTAAACGGAGGTCTTTTGGAATACAAAATAATATGCGGCAGACCGAGCCGCAGAGACTGTACCACCTGTGGATAATACGGGGACTATGGAGACGCAGAACCGAGCAAAATCTTCAGCCAGTGTTACCAGCCAAAGGGAGAAAAAAACACTCAATATGGCGACTCTCTTGAATAGGAAGCCCACTGGAGGGCTAAGAAGAATATAGATAATGAAAATGTGACCGCCAAACCCACTGAGGGAAATAACTAACACAAGGGGGCAAGTAACCTACGAAAGGACAGTACTACTACAAGTACCTGCATGCAATAATGGCTAATTCATCCGCCGCCCACTGGAGGGTGTAAAAAATGACATGTTGGTAACAATGCCTCCTTGTTTGTTTGCGCTCCCATTTCGAATTGCCTGTGATCAAGGAGCAGCCACGCTCTGAAACGCGTAAGGCTTAATTTTAAATGTCCGAAAAAAGAGGAGCCTGGTGCCGTCAATGCGCTGGTTTCGAGTACGTCTCTAAACGGAGGTCGTTTTGGAATACAAAATGTTATGCGGCAGACCGAGCCGCGGAGACTGTACCACCTGTGGATAATACTGGGACTATGGAGACGCAGAACCGAGCAAAGTCTTCAGCCAGTGTTACCAGCCAAAGGGAGAAAAAAACACTCAATATGGCGACTCTCTTGAATAGGAAGCCCACTGGAGGGCTAAGTACAATATCGATATTGAAAATGTGACCGCAAAACCCACTGAGGGATGTAACTAACACAAGGGGGCAAGTAACCTACGATAGGACAGTACTACTACAAGTACCAGCATGCAATAATGGCTAATTCATCCGCCGCCCACTGGAGGGTGTAATAAATGACATGTTGGTAACAATGCCTCCTTGTTTGTTTGCGCTCCCATTTCGAATTGCCTGTGATCAAGGAGCAGCCACGCTCCGAAACGCGTAAGGCTTAATTTTAAATGTCCGACGAAAGAGGAGCCTGGTGCCGTCAATGCGCTGGTTTCGAGAACGTCTCTAAACGGAGGTCGTTTGGAATACAAAATATTATGCGGCAGACCGAGCCACGGAGACTGTACCACCTGTGGATAATACGGGGACTATGGAGACGCAGAACCGAGCAAAGTCTTCAGCCAGTGTTACCAGCCAAAGGGAGAAAAAAACACTCAATATGCCGACTCTCTTGAATAGGAAGCCCACTGGAGGGCTAAGAAGAATATCGATAATGAAAATGTGACCGCAAAACCCACTGAGGGAAATAACTAACACAAGGGGGCAAGTTACCTACGAAAGGAAAGTACTACTACAAGTACCAGCATGCAATAATGGCTAATTCATCCGCCACCCAATGGAGGGTGTAATAAATGACATGTTGGTAACAATGCCTCCTTGTTTGTTTGCGCTCCCATTTCGAATTGCCTGTGATCAAGGAGCAGCCACGCTCCGAAACGCGTAACGCTTAATTTTAAATGTCCGAAAAAAGAGGAGCCTGGTGCCGTCAATGCGCTGGTTTCGAGTACGTCTCTAAACGGAGGTCGTTTGGAATACAAAATATTATGCGGCAGACCGAGCCGCGGCGACTGTACCACCTGTGGATAATTTGGCGACTATGGAGACGCAGAACCGAGCAAAGTCATCAGCCAGTGTTACCAGCCAAAGGGAGAAAAAAACACTCACTATGGCGACTCTCTTGAATAGGAAGCCCACTGGAGGGCTATTAACAATATCGATAATGAAAATGTGACCGCAAAACCCACTGAGGGAAATAACTAACACAAGGGGGCAAGTAACCTACGAAAGGACAGTACTACTACAAGTACCAGCATGCAATAATGGCTAATTCATCCGCCGCCCACTGGAGGGTGTAATAAATGACATGTTGGTAATAATGCCTCCTTGTTTGTTTGCGCTCCCATTTCGAATTGCCTGTGATCAAGGAGCAGCCACGTTAAACGCGTAATGCTTAATTTTAAATGTCCGAAAAAAGAGGAGCCTTGTGCCGTCAATGCGCTGGTTTCAAGTACGTCTCTAAACGGAGGTCTTTTGGAATACAAAATAATATGCGGCAGACCGAGCCGCGGAGACTGTACCACCTGTGGATAATACGGGGACTATGGAGACGCAGAACCGAGCAAAATCTTCAGCCAGTGTTACCAGCCAAAGGGAGAAAAAAACACTCAATATGGCGACTCTCTTGAATAGGAAGCCCACTGGAGGGCTAAGAAGAATATAGATAATGAAAATGTGACCGCCAAACCCACTGAGGGAAATAACTAACACAAGGGGGCAAGTAACCTACGAAAGGACAGTACTACTACAAGTACCTGCATGCAATAATGGCTAATTCATCCGCCGCCCACTGGAGGGTGTAATAAATGACATGTTGGTAACAATGCCTCCTTGTTTGTTTGCGCTCCCATTTCGAATTGCCTGTGATCAAGGAGCAGCCACGCTCCGAAACGCGTAAGGCTTAATTTTAAATGTCCGAAAAAAGAGGAGCCTGGTGCCGTCAATGCGCTGGTTTCGAGTACGTCTCTAAACGGAGGTCGTTTGGAATACAAAATAATATGCGGCAGACCCAGCCGCGGAGACTGTACCACCTGTGGATAATACGGGGACTATGGAGACGCAGAAGCGAGCAAAGTCTTCAGCCAGTGTTAGGAGCCAAAGCGAGAAAAAAACACTCAATATGGCGACTCTCTTGAATAGGAAGCCCACTGGAGGGCTAAGAACAATATCGATAATGAAAATGTGACCGCAAAACCCACTGAGGGAAATAACTAACACAAGGGGGCAAGTAACCTACGAAAGGACAGTACTACTACAAGTACCAGCATGCAATAATGGCTAATTCATCCGCTGCCCACTGGAGGGTGTAATAAATGACATGTTGGTAACAATGCCTCCTTGTTTGTTTGCGCTCCCATTTCGAATTGCCTGTGATCAAGGAGCAGCCACGCGCCGAAACGCGTAAGGCTTAATTTTAAATGTCCGAAAAAAGAGGAGCCTGGTGCCGTCAATGCGCTGGTTTCGAGTACGTCTCTAAACGGAGGTCGTTTGGAATACAAAATAATATGCGGCGGACCGAGCCGTGGAGACTGTACCACCTGTGGATGATACGGGGACTATGGAGACGCAGAAACGAGCAAAGTCTTCAGCCAGTGTTACCAGCCAAAGAGAGAAAAAAACACTCACTATGGCGACTCTCTTGAAAAGGAAGCCCACTAGAGGGCTAAGAACAATATCGATAATGAAAATGTGACCGCAAAACCCACTGAGGGAAATAACTAACACAAGGGGGCAAGTAACCTATGAAAAGACAGTACAACTACAAGTACCAGCATGCAATAATGGCTAATTCATCTGCCACCCACTGGAGGGTGTAATAAATGACATGTTGGTAACAATGCCTCCTTGTTTGTTTGCGCTCCCATTTCGAATTGCCTGTGATCAAGGAGCAGCCACGCTCCGAAACGCATAAGGCTTAATTTTAAATGTCCAAAAAAAGAGGAGCCTGGTGCCGTCAATGCGCTGGTTTCAAGTACGTCTTGAAACGGAGGCCGTTTGGAATACAAAAAATTAGGCGGCAGACCGAGCCGCGGAGACTGTACCACCTGTGGATAATACAGGGACTATGGAGACGCAGAACCGAGCAAAGTCTTCAGCCAGTGTTACCAGCCAAAGGGGAAAAAAAACACTCGATATGGCGACTCTCTTGAATAGGGAGCCCACTGGAGGGCTAAGAACAATACCGATAATGAAAATGTGACCACAAAACCCACTGAGGGAAATAACTAACACAAGGGGGCAAGTAACCTACGAAAGGACAGTACTACTATAAGTACCAGCATGCAATAATGGCTAATTCATCCGCCGCCCACTGGAGGGTGTAATAAATGACATGTTGGTAACAATACCTCCTTGTTTGTTTGCGCTCCCATTTCGAATTGCCTGTGATCAAGGAGCAGCCACGCTCTGAAACGCATAAGGCTTAATTTTAAATGTCCGAAAAAAGAGGAGCCTGGTGCCTTCAATGCGCTGGTTTCGAGTACGTCTCTAAACGGAGGTCGTTTGGAATACAAAATATTATGCGGCAGACCGAGCCGCGGAGACTGTACCACCTGTGGATAATAGGGGGACTATGGAGACGCAGAACCGAGCAAAGTCTTCAGCCAGTGTTACCAGCCAAAGGGAGAAAAAAACACTCAATATGGCGACTCTCTTGAATAGGAAGCCCACTGGCGGGCTAAGAAGAATATCGATAATGAAAATGTGACCGCAAAACCCACTGAGGGAAATAACTAACACAAGGGGGCAAGTAACCTACGAAAGGACAGTACTACTACAAGTACCAGCATGCAATAATGGCTAATTCATCCGCCGCCCAATAGAGGGTGTAATAAATGACATGTTGGTAACAATGCCTCCTTGTTTGTTTGCGCTCCCATTTCGAATTGCCTGTGATCAAGGAGCAGCCACGCTCCGAAACGCGTAAGGCTTAATTTTAAATGTCTGAAAAAAGAGGAGCCTGGTGCCGTCAATGCGCTGGTTTCGAGTATGTCTCTAAACGGAAGTCGTTTGGAATACAAAATAATATGCGGCAGACCGAGCCGCGGAGACTGTACCACCTGTGGATAATACGGGGACTATGGAGACGCAGAACCGAGCAAAGTCTTCAGCCAGAGTTACCAGCCAAAGGGAGAAAAAACCACTCAATATGGCGACTCTCATGGATAGGAAGCCCACTGGAGGGCTAAGAACAATATCGATAATGAAAATGTGACCGCAAAACCCACTGAGGGAAATAACTAACACAAGGGGGCAAGTAACCTACAAAAGGACAGTACTACTACGAGTACCAGCATGCAATAATGGCTAATTCATCCGCCGCCGACTGGAGGGTGTAATAAATGACATGTTGGTAACAATGCCTCCTTGTTTGTTTGCGCTCCCATTTCGAATTGCCTGTGATCAAGGAGCAGCTCCGCTCCGAAACGCGTAAGGCTTAATTTTAAATGTCCGAAAAAAGAGGAGCCTGGTGCCGTCAATGCGCTGGTTTCGAGTACGTCTCTAAACGGAGGTCGTTTGGAATACAAAATAATATGCGGCAGACCGAGCCGCGGAGACTGTACCACCTTTGGATAATACGGGGACTATGGAGACTCAGAACCGAGCAAAGGCTTTAGCCAGTGTTACCAGCCAAAGGGAGAAAAAAACACTCTCTATGGCGACTCTCTTGAATAGGAAGCCCACTGGAGGGCTAAGAACAATATCGATAATGAAAATTTGACCGCAAAACCCACTGAGGGAAATAACTAACACAAGGGGGCAAGTAACCTACGAAAGGATAGTACTACTACAAGTACCAGCATGCAATAATGGCTAATTCATCCGCCACCCAATGGAGGGTGTAATAAATGACATGTTGGTAACAATGCCTCCTTGTTTGTTTGCGCTCCCATTTCGAATTGCCTGTGATCAAGGAGCAGCCACGCTTCGAAACGCGTAACGCTTAATTTTAAATGTCCGAAAAAAGAGGAGCCTGGTGCCGTCAATGCGCTGGTTTCGAGTACGTCTCTAAACGGAGGTCGTTTTGGAATACAAAATGTTATGCGGCAGACCGAGCCGCGGAGACTGTACCACCTGTGGATAATACTGGGACTATGGAGACGCAGAACCGAGCAAAGTCTTCAGCCAGTGTTACCAGCCAAAGAGAGAAAAAAACACTCAATATGGCGACTCTCTTGAATAGGAAGCCCACAGGAGGGCTAAGTACAATATCGATATTGAAAATGTGACCACAAAACCCACTGAGGGATATAACTAACACAAGGGGGCAAGTAACCTACGATAGGACAGTACTACTACAAGTACCAGCATGCAATAATGGCTAATTCATCCGCCGCCCACTGGAGGGTGTAATAAATGACATGTTGGTAACAATGCCTCCTTGTTTGTTTGCGCTCCCATTTCGAATTGCCTGTGATCAAGGAGCAGCCACGCTCTGAAACGCGTAAGGCTTAATTTTAAATGTCCGACGAAAGAGGAGCCTGGTGCCGTCAATGCGCTGGTTTCGAGAACGTCTCTAAACGGAGGTCGTTTGGAATACAAAATAATATGCGGCAGACCGAGCCACGGAGACTGTACCACCTGTGGATAATACGGGGACTATGGAGACGCAGAACCGAGCAAAGTCTTCAGCCAGTGTTACCAGCCAAAGGGAGAAAAAAACACTCAATATGGCGACTCTCTTGAATAGGAAGCCCACTGGAGGGCTAAGAAGAATATCGATAATGAAAATGTGACCGCAAAACCCACTGAGGGAAATAACTAACACAAGGGGGCAAGTTACCTACGAAAGGAAAGTACTACTACAAGTACCAGCATGCAATAATGGCTAATTCATCCGCCACCCAATAGAGGGTATAATAAATGACATGTTGGTAACAATGCCTCCTTGTTTGTTTGCGCTCCCATTTCGAATTGCCTGTGATCAAGGAGCAGCCACGCTCCGAAACGCGTAACGCTTAATTTTAAATGTCCGAAAAAAGAGGAGCCTGGTGCCGTCAATGCGCTGGTTTCGAGTACGTCTCTAAACGGAGGTCGTTTGGAATACAAAATAATATGCGGCAGACCGAGCCGCGGAGACTGTACCACCTGTGGATAATACGGGGACTATGGAGACGCAGAACCGAGCAAAGTCTTCAGCCAGTGTTACCAGCCAAAGGGAGAAAAAGCCACTCAATATGGCGACTCTCTTGGATAGGAAGCCCACTGGAGGGCTAAGAACAATATCGATAATGAAAATGTGACCGCAAAACCCACTGAGGGAAATAACTAACACAAGGGGGCAAGTAACCTACGAAAGGACAGTACTACTACAAGTACCAGCATGCAATAATGGCTAATTTATCCGCCACCCAATGGAGGGTGTAATAAATGACATGTTGGTAACAATGCCTCCTTGTTTGTTTGCGCTCCCATTTCGAATTGCCTGTGATCAAGGAGCAGCCACGCTCAAAAACGCGTAAGGCTTAATTTTAAATGTCCGAAAAAAGAGGAGCCTGGTGCCGTCAATGCGCTGGTTTCGAGTACGTCTCTAAACGGAGGTCGTTTGGAATACAAAATATTATGCGGCAGACCGAGCCGCGGCGACTGTACCACCTGTGGATAATACGGGGACTATGGAGACGCAGAACCGAGCAAAGTCTTCAGCCAGTGTTACCAGCAAAAGGGAGAAAAAAACACTCACTATGGCGACTCTCTTGAATAGGAAGCCCACTGGAGGGCTAAGAACAATATCGATAATGAAAATGTGACCGCAAAACCCACTGAGGGAAATAACTAACTCAAGGGGGCAAGTAACCTACGAAAGGACAGTATTACTACACGTACCAGCATGCAATAATGGCTAATTCATCTGCCACCCACTGGAGGGTGTAATAAATGACATGTTGGTAACAAGGCCTCCTTGTTTGTTTGCGCTCCCATTTCGAATTGCCTGTGATCAAGGAGCAGCCACTCTCCAAAACGCGTAAGGCTTAATTTTAAATGTCCGAAAAAAGAGGAGCCTGGTGCCGTCAATGCGCTGGTTTCTAGAACGTCTCTAAACGGAGGTCGTTTGGAATACAAAATATTATGCGGCAGACCGAGCCGCGGCGACTGTACCACCTGTGGATAATTTGGCGACTATGGAGACGCAGAACCGAGCAAAGTCTTCAGCCAGTGTTACCAGCCAAAGGGAGAAAAAAACACTCACTATGGCGACTCTCTTGAATAGGAAGCCCACTGGAGGGCTATTAACAATATCGATAATGAAAATGTGACCGCAAAACCCACTGAGGGAAATAACTAACACAAGGGGGCAAGTAACCTACGAAAGGACAGTACTACTACAAGTACCAGCATGCAATAATGGCTAATTCATCCGCCGCCCACTGGAGGGTGTAATAAATGACATGTTGGTAATAATGCCTCCTTGTTTGTTTGCGCTCCCATTTCGAATTGCCTGTGATCAAGGAGCAGCCACGTTAAACGCGTAATGCTTAATTTTAAATGTCCGAAAAAAGAGGAGCCTTGTGCCGTCAATGCGCTGGTTTCAAGTACGTCTCTAAACGGAGGTCTTTTGGAATACAAAATAATATGCGGCAGACCGAGCCGCGGAGACTGTACCACCTGTGGATAATACGGGGACTATGGAGACGCAGAACCGAGCAAAATCTTCAGCCAGTGTTACCAGCCAAAGGGAGAAAAAAACACTCAATATGGCGACTCTCTTGAATAGGAAGCCCACTGGAGGGCTAAGAAGAATATAGATAATGAAAATGTGACCGCAAAACCCACTGAGGGAAATAACTAACACAAGGGGGCAAGTAACCTACGAAAGGACAGTACTACTACAAGTACCAGCATGCAATAATGGCTAATTCATCCGCCGCCCACTGGAGGGTGTAATAAATGACATGTTGGTAACAATGCCTCCTTGTTTGTTTGCGCTCCCATTTCGAATTGCCTGTGATCAAGGAGCATCCACGCTCCGAAACGCGTAAGGCTTAATTTTAAATGTCCGAAAAAAGAGGAGCCTGGTGCCGTCAATGCGCTGGTTTCGAGTACGTCTCTAAACGGAGGTCGTTTGGAATACAAAATAATATGCGGCAGACCGAGCCACGGAGACTGTACCACCTGTGGATAATACGGGGACTATGGAGACGCAGAAGCGAGCAAAGTCTTCAGCCAGTGTTACCAGCCAAAGGGAGAAAAAACCACTCAATATGGCGACTCTCTTGAATAGGAAGCCCACTGGAGGGCTAAGAACAATATCGATAATGAAAATGTGACCGCAAAACCCACTGAGGGAAATAACTAACACAAGGGGGCAAGTAACCTACGAAAGGACAGTACTACTACAAGTACCAGCATGCAATAATGGCTAATTCATTCGCTGCCCACTGGAGGGTGTAATAAATGACATGTTGGTAACAATGCCTCCTTGTTTGTTTGCGCTCCCATTTCAAATTGCCTGTGATCAAGGAGCAGCCACGCTCCGAAACGCGTAAGGCTTAATTTTAAATGTCCAAAAAAAGAGGAGCCTGGTGCCGTCAATGCGCTGGTTTCAAGTACGTCTTGAAACGGAGGCCGTTTGGAATACAAAAAATTAGGCGGCAGACCGAGCCGCGGAGACTGTACCACCTGTGGATAATACGGGGACTATGGAGACGCAGAACCGAGCAAAGTCTTCAGCCAGTGTTACCAGCCAAAGGGAGAAAAAAACACTCGATATGGCGACTCTCTTGAATAGGCAGCCCAATGGAGGGCTAAGAACAATACCGATAATGAAAATGTGACCACAAAACCCACTGAGGGAAATAACTAACACAAGGGGGCAAGTAACCTACGAAAGGACAGTACTACTACAAGTACCAGCATGCAATAATGGCTAATTCATCCGCCGCCCACTGGAGGGTGTAATAAATGACATGTTGGTAACAATACCTCCTTGTTTGTTTGCGCTCCCATTTCGAATTGCCTGTGATCAAGGAGCAGCCACGCTCTGAAACGCATAAGGCTTAATTTTAAATGTCCGAAAAAAGAGGAGCCTGGTGCCGTCAATGCGCTGGTTTCGAGTACGTCTCTAAACGGAGGTCGTTTGGAATACAAAATATTATGCGGCAGACCGAGCCGCGGAGACTGTACCACCTGTGGATAATAGGGGGACTATGGAGACGCAGAACCGAGCAAAGTCTTCAGGCAGTGTTACCAGCCAAAGGGAGAAAAAAACACTCAATATGGCGACTCTCTTGAATAGGAAGCCCACTGGAGGGCTAAGAAGAATATCGATAATGAAAATGTGACCGCAAAACCCACTGAGGGAAATAACTAACACAAGGGGGCAAGTAACCTACGAAAGGACAGTACTACTACAAGTACCAGCATGCAATAATGGCAAATTCATCCGCCGCCCACTAGAGGGTGTAATAAATGACATGTTGGTAACAATGCCTCCTTGTTTGTTTGCGCTCCCATTTCGAATTGCCTGTGATCAAGGAGCAGCCACGCTCCGAAACGCGTAAGGCTTAATTTTAAATGTCTGAAAAAAGAGGAGCCTGGTGCCGTCAATGCGCTGGTTTCGAGTACGTCTCTAAACGGAAGTCGTTTGGAATACAAAATAATATGCGGCAGACCGAGCCGCGGAGACTGTACCACCTGTGGATAATACGGGGACTATGGAGATGCAGAACCAAGCAAAGTCTTCAGCCAGAGTTACCAGCCAAAGGGAGAAAAAAACACTCAATATGGCGACTCTCATGGATAGGAAGCCCACTGGAGGGCTAAGAACAATATTGATAATGAAAATGTGACCGCAAAACCCACTGAGGGAAATAACTAACACAAGGGGGCAAGTAACCTACAAAAGGACAGTACTACTACGAGTACCAGCATGCAATAATGGCTAATTCATCCGCCGCCGACTGGAGGGTGTAATAAATGACATGTTGGTAACAATGCCTCCTTGTTTGTTTGCGCTCCCATTTCGAATTGCCTGTGATCAAGGAGCAGCTCCGCTCCGAAACGCGTAAGGCTTAATTTTAAATGTCCGAAAAAAGAGGAGCCTGGTGCCGTCAATGCGCTGGTTTCGAGTACGTCTCTAAACGGAGGTCGTTTGGAATACAAAATAATATGCGGCAGTCCGAGCCGCGGAGACTGTACCACCTGTGGATAATACGGGGACTATGGAGACTCAGAACCGAGCAAAGTCTTCAGCCAGTGTTACCAGCCAAAGGGAGAAAAAAACACTCACTATGGCGACTCTCTTGAATAGGAAGCCCACTGGAGGGCTAAGAACAATATCGATAATGAAAATTTGACCGCAAAACCCACTGAGGGAAATAACTAACACAAGGGGGCAAGTAACCTACGAAAGGATAGTACTACTACAAGTACCAGCATGCAATAATGGCTAATTCATCCGCCACCCAATGGAGGGTGTAATAAATGACATGTTGGTAACAATGCCTCCTTGTTTGTTTGCGCTCCCATTTCGAATTGCCTGTGATCAAGGAGCAGCCACGCTTCGAAACGCGTAACGCTTAATTTTAAATGTCCGAAAAAAGAGGAGCCTGGTGCCGTCAATGCGCTGGTTTCGAGTACGTCTCTAAACGGAGGTCGTTTTGGAATACAAAATGTTATGCGGCAGACCGAGCCGCGGAGACTGTACCACCTGTGGATAATACTGGGACTATGGAGACGCAGAACCGAGCAAAGTCTTCAGCCAGTGTTACCAGCCAACGAGAGAAAAAAACACTCAATATGGCGACTCTCTTGAATAGGAAGCCCACTGGAGGGCTAAGTACAATATCGATATTGAAAATGTGACCGCAAAACCCACTGAGGGATGTAACTAACACAAGGGGGCAAGTAACCTACGATAGGACAGTACTACTACAAGTACCAGCATGCAATAATGGCTAATTCATCCGCCGCCCACTTGAGGGTGTAATAAATGACATGTTGGTAACAATGCCTCCTTGTTTGTTTGCGCTCCCATTTCGAATTGCCTGTGATCAAGGAGCAGCCACGCTCCGAAACGCGTAAGGCTTAATTTTAAATGTCCGACGAAAGAGGAGCCTGGTGCCGTCAATGCGCTGGTTTCGAGAACGTCTCTAAACGGAGGTCGTTTGGAATACAAAATATTATGCGGCAGACCGAGCCACGGAGACTGTACCACCTGTGGATAATACGGGGACTATGGAGACGCAGAACCGAGCAAAGTCTTCAGCCAGTGTTACCAGCCAAAGGGAGAAAAAAAACACTCAATATGGCGACTCTCTTGAATAGGAAGCCCACTGGAGGGCTAAAAAGAATATCGATAATGAAAATGTGACCGCAAAACCCACTGAGGGAAATAACTAACACAAGGGGGCAAGTTACCTACGAAAGGAAAGTACTACTACAAGTACCAGCATGCAATAATGGCTAATTCATCCGCCACCCAATAGAGGCTGTAATAAATGACATGTTGGTAACAATGCCTCCTTGTTTGTTTGCGCTCCCATTTCGAATTGCCTGTGATCAAGGAGCAGCCACGCTCCGAAACGCGTAACGCTTAATTTTAAATGTCCGAAAAAAGAGGAGCCTGGTGCCGTCAATGCGCTGGTTTCGAGTACGTCTCTAAACGGAGGTCGTTTGGAATACAAAATATTATGCGGCAGACCGAGCCGCGGCGACTGTACCACCTGTGGATAATTTGGCGACTATGGAGACGCAGAACCGAGCAAAGTCTTCAGCCAGGGTTACCAGCCAAAGGGAGAAAAAAACACTCACTATGGCGACTCTCTTGAATAGGAAGCCCACTGGAGGGCTATTAACAATATCGATAATGAAAATGTGACCGCAAAACCCACTGAGGGAAATAACTAACACAAGGGGGCAAGTAACCTACGAAAGGACAGTACTACTACAAGTACCAGCATGCAATTATGGCTAATTCATCCGCCGCCCACTGGAGGGTGTAATAAATGACATGTTGGTAATAATGCCTCCTTGTTTGTTTGCGCTCCCATTTCGAATTGCCTGTGATCAAGGAGCAGCCACGCTCCGAAACGCGTAACGCTTAATTTTAAATGTCCGAAAAAAGAGGAGCCTGGTGCCGTCAATGCGCTGGTTTCGAGTACGTCTCTAAACGGAGGTCGTTTGGAATACAAAATAATATGCGGCGGACCGAGCCGCGGAGACTGTACCACCTGTGGATGATACGGGGACTATGGAGACGCAGAACCGAGCAAAGTCTTCAGCCAGTGTTACCAGCCAAAGAGAGAAAAAAACACTCACTATGGCGACTCTCTTGAAAAGGAAGCCCACTAGAGGGCTAAGAACAATATCGATAATGAAAATGTGACCGCAAAACCCACTGAGGGAAATAACTAACACAAGGGGGCAAGTAACCTATGAAAAGACAGTACTACTACAAGTACCAGCATGCAATAATGGCTAATTCATCTGCCACCCACTGGAGGGTGTAATAAATGACATGTTGGTAACAATGCCTCCTTGTTTGTTTGCGCTCCCATTTCGAATTGCCTGTGATCAAGGAGCAGCCACGCTCCGAAACGCGTAAGGCTTAATTTTAAATGTCCAAAAAAAGAGGAGCCTGGTGCCGTCAATGCGCTGGTTTCAAGTACGTCTTGAAACGGAGGCTGTTTGGAATACAAAAAATTAGGCGGCAGACCGAGCCGCGGAGACTGTACCACCTGTGGATAATACGGGGACTATGGAGACGCAGAACCGAGCAAAGTCTTCAGCCAGTGTTACCAGCCAAAGGGAGAAAAAAACACTCGATATGGCGACTCTCTTGAATAGGGAGCCCACTGGAGGGCTAAGAACAATACCGATAATGAAAATGTGACCACAAAACCCACTGAGGGAAATAACTAACACAAGGGGGCAAGTAACCTACGAAAGGACAGTACTACTACAAGTACCAGCATGCAATAATGGCTAATTCATCCGCCGCCCACTGGAGGGTGTAATAAATGACATGTTGGTAACAATGCCTCCTTGTTTGTTTGCGCTCCCATTTCGAATTGCCTGTGATCAAGGAGCAGCCACGCTCCGAAACGCGTAAGGCTTAATTTTAAATGTCCAAAAAAAGAGGAGCCTGGTGCCGTCAATGCGCTGGTTTCAAGTACGTCTTGAAACGGAGGCTGTTTGGAATACAAAAAATTAGGCGACAGACCGAGCCGCGGAGACTGTACCACCTGTGGATAATACGGGGACTACGGAGACGCAGAACCGAGCAAAATCTTCAGCCAGTGTTACCAGCCAAAGGGAGAAAAAAACACTCAATATGGCGACTCTCTTGAATAGGAAGCCCACTAGAGGGCTAAGAAGAATATAGATAATGAAAATGTGACCGCAAAACCCACTGAGGGAAATAACTAACACAAGGGGGCAAGTAACCTACGAAAGGACAGTACTACTACAAGTACCAGCATGCAATAATGGCTAATTCATCCGCCGCCCACTGGAGGGTGTAATAAATGACATGTTGGTAACAATGCCTCCTTGTTTGTTTGCGCTCCCATTTCGAATTGCCTGTGATCAAGGAGCAGCCACGCTCCGAAACGCGTAAGGCTTAATTTTAAATGTCCGAAAAAAGAGGAGCCTGGTGCCGTCAATGCGCTGGTTTCGAGTACGTCTCTAAACGGAGGTCGTTTGGAATACAAAATAATATGCGGCAGACCGAGCCACGGAGACTGTACCACCTGTGGATAATACGGGGACTATGGAGACGCAGAAGCGAGCAAAGTCTTCAGCCAGTGTTAGGAGCCAAAGCGAGAAAAAAACCACTCAATATGGCGACTCTCTTGAATAGGAAGCCCACTGGAGGGCTAAGAACAATATCGATAATGAAAATGTGACCGCAAAACCCACTGAGGGAAATAACTAACACAAGGGGGTAAGTAACCTACGAAAGGACAGTACTACTACAAGTACCAGCATGCAATAATGGCTAATTCATCCGCTGCCCACTGGAGGGTGTAATAAATGACATGTTGGTAACAATGCCTCCTTGTTTGTTTGCGCTCCCATTTCGAATTGCCTGTGATCAAGGAGCAGCCACGCTCCGAAACGCGTAAGGCTTAATTTTAAATGTCCGAAAAAAGAGGAGCCTGGTGCCGTCAATGCGCTGGTTTCGAGTACGTCTCTAAACGGAGGTCGTTTGGAATACAAAATAATATGCGGCGGACCGAGCCGCGGAGACTGTACCACCTGTGGATGATACGGGGACTATGGAGACGCAGAACCGAGCAAAGTCTTCAGCCAGTGTTACCAGCCAAAGAGAGAAAAAAACACTCACTATGGCGACTCTCTTGAAAAGGAAGCCCACTAGAGGGCTAAGAACAATATCGATAATGAAAATGTGACCGCAAAACCCACTGAGGGAAATAACTAACACAAGGGGGCAAGTAACCTATGAAAAGACAGTACTACTACAAGTACCAGCATGCAATAATGGCTAATTCATCTGCCACCCACTGGAGGGTGTAATAAATGACATGTTGGTAACAATGCCTCCTTGTTTGTTTGCGCTCCCATTTCGAATTGCCTGTGATCAAGGAGCAGCCACGCTCCGAAACGCGTAAGGCTTAATTTTAAATGTCCAAAAAAAGAGGAGCCTGGTGCCGTCAATGCGCTGGTTTCAAGTACGTCTTGAAACGGAGGCTGTTTGGAATACAAAAAATTAGGCGGCAGACCGAGCCGCGGAGACTGTACCACCTGTGGATAATACGGGGACTATGGAGACGCAGAACCGAGCAAAGTCTTCAGCCAGTGTTACCAGCCAAAGGGAGAAAAAAACACTCGATATGGCGACTCTCTTGAATAGGGAGCCCACTGGAGGGCTAAGAACAATACCGATAATGAAAATGTGACCACAAAACCCACTGAGGGAAATAACTAACACAAGGGGGCAAGTAACCTACGAAAGGACAGTACTACTACAAGTACCAGCATGCAATAATGGCTAATTCATCCACCGCCCAATAGAGGGTGTAATAAATGACATGTTGGTAACAATGCCTCCTTGTTTGTTTGCGCTCCCATTTCGAATTGCCTGTGATCAAGGAGCAGCTCCGCTCCGAAACGCGTAAGGCTTAATTTTAAATGTCCGAAAAAAGAGGAGCCTGGTGCCGTCAATGCGCTGGTTTCGAGTACGTCTCTAAACGGAGGTCGTTTGGAATACAAAATAATATGCGGCAGACCGAGCCGCGGAGACTGTACCACCTGTGGATAATACGGGGACTATGGAGACTCAGAACCGAGCAAAGGCTTTAGCCAGTGTTACCAGCCAAAGGGAGAAAAAAACACTCTCTATGGCGACTCTCTTGAATAGGAAGCCCACTGGAGGGCTAAGAACAATATCGATAATGAAAATTTGACCGCAAAACCCACTGAGGGAAATAACTAACACAAGGGGGCAAGTAACCTACGAAAGGATAGTACTACTACAAGTACCAGCATGCAATAATGGCCAATTCATCCGCCACCCAATGGAGGGTGTAATAAATGACATGTTGGTAACAATGCCTCCTTGTTTGTTTGCGCTCCCATTTCGAATTGCCTGTGATCAAGGAGCAGCCACGCTTCGAAACGCGTAACGCTTAATTTTAAATGTCCGAAAAAAGAGGAGCCTGGTGCCGTCAATGCGCTGGTTTCGAGTACGTCTCTAAACGGAGGTCGTTTTGGAATACAAAATGTTATGCGGCAGACCGAGCCGCGGAGACTGTACCACCTGTGGATAATACTGGGACTATGGAGACGCAGAACCGAGCAAAGTCTTCAGCCAGTGTTACCAGCCAAAGAGAGAAAAAAACACTCAATATGGCGACTCTCTTGAATAGGAAGCCCACTGGAGGGCTAAGTACAATATCGATATTGAAAATGTGACCGCAAAACCCACTGAGGGATATAACTAACACAAGGGGGCAAGTAACCTACGATAGGACAGTACTACTACAAGTACCAGCATGCAATAATGGCTAATTCATCCGCCGCCCACTGGAGGGTGTAATAAATGACATGTTGGTAACAATGCCTCCTTGTTTGTTTGCGCTCCCATTTCGAATTGCCTGTGATCAAGGAGCAGCCACGCTCCGAAACGCGTAAGGCTTAATTTGAAATGTCCGACGAAAGAGGAGCCTGGTGCCTTCAATGCGCTGGTTTCGAGAACGTCTCTAAACGGAGGTCGTTTGGAATACAAAATAATATGCGGCAGACCGAGCCACGGAGACTGTACCACCTGTGGATAATACGGGGACTATGGAGACGCAGAACCGAGCAAAGTCTTCAGCCAGTGTTACCAGCCAAAGGGAGAAAAAAACACTCAATATGGCGACTCTCTTGAATAGGAAGCCCACTGGAGGGCTAAGAAGAATATCGATAATGAAAATGTGACCGCAAAACCCACTGAGGGAAATAACTAACACAAGGGGGCAAGTTACCTACGAAAGGAAAGTACTACTACAAGTACCAGCATGCAATAATGGCTAATTCATCCGCCACCCAATAGAGGGTATAATAAATGACATGTTGGTAACAATGCCTCCTTGTTTGTTTGCGCTCCCATTTCGAATTGCCTGTGATCAAGGAGCAGCCACGCTCCGAAACGCGTAACGCTTAATTTTAAATGTCCGAAAAAAGAGGAACCTGGTGCCGTCAATGCGCTGGTTTCGAGTACGTCTCTAAACGGAGGTCGTTTGGAATACAAAATAATATGCAGCAGACCGAGCCGCGGAGACTGTACCACCTGTGGATAATACGGGGACTATGGAGACGCAGAACCGAGCAAAGTCTTCAGCCAGTGTTACCAGCCAAAGGGAGAAAAAGCCACTCAATATGGCGACTCTCTTGGATAGGAAGCCCACTGGAGGGCTAAGAACAATATCGATAATGAAAATGTGACCGCAAAACCCACTGAGGGAAATAACTAACACAAGGGGGCAAGTAACCTACGAAAGGACAGTACTACTACAAGTACCAGCATGCAATAATGGCTAATTTATCCACCACCCAATGGAGGGTGTAATAAATGACATGTTGGTAACAATGCCTCCTTGTTTGTTTGCGCTCCCATTTCGAATTGCCTGTGATCAAGGAGCAGCCACGCTCAAAAACGCGTAAGGCTTAATTTTAAATGTCCGAAAAAAGAGGAGCCTGGTGCCGTCAATGCGCTGGTTTCGAGTACGTCTCTAAACGGAGGTCGTTTGGAATACAAAATATTATGCGGCAGACCGAGCCGCGGCGACTGTACCACCTGTGGATAATACGGGGACTATGGAGACGCAGAACCGAGCAAAGTCTTCAGCCAGTGTTACCAGCAAAAGGGAGAAAAAAACACTCACTATGGCGACTCTCTTGAATAGGAAGCCCACTGGAGGGCTAAGAACAATATCGATAATGAAAATGTGACCGCAAAACCCACTGAGGGAAATAGCTAACTCAAGGGGGCAAGTAACCTACGAAAGGACAGTATTACTACACGTACCAGCATGCAATAATGGCTAATTCATCTGCCACCCACTGGAGGGTGTAATAAATGACATGTTGGTAACAAGGCCTCCTTGTTTGTTTGCGCTCCCATTTCGAATTGCCTGTGATCAAGGAGCAGCCACTCTCCAAAACGCGTAAGGCTTAATTTTAAATGTCCGAAAAAAGAGGAGCCTGGTGCCGTCAATGCGCTGGTTTCTAGAACGTCTCTAAACGGAGGTCGTTTGGAATACAAAATAATATGCGGCAGACCGAGCCGCGGCGACTGTACCACCTGTGGATAATTTGGCGACTATGGAGACGCAGAACCGAGCAAAGTCTTCAGCCGGTGTTACCAGCCAAAGGGAGAAAAAAACACTCACTATGGCGACTCTCTTGAATAGGAAGCCCACTGGAGGGCTATTAACAATATCGATAATGAAAATGTGACCGCAAAACCCACTGAGGGAAATAACTAACACAAGGGGGCAAGTAACCTACGAAAGGACAGTACTACTACAAGTACCAGCATGCAATAATGGCTAATTCATCCGCCGCCCACTGGAGGGTGTAATAAATGACATGTTGGTAATAATGCCTCCTTGTTTGTTTGCGCTCCCATTTCGAATTGCCTGTGATCAAGGAGCAGCCACGTTAAACGCGTAATGCTTAATTTTAAATGTCCGAAAAAAGAGGAGCCTTGTGCCGTCAATGCGCTGGTTTCAAGTACGTCTCTAAACGGAGGTCTTTTGGAATACAAAATAATATGCGGCAGACCGAGCCGCGGAGACTGTACCACCTGTGGATAATACGGGGACTATGGAGACGCAGAACCGAGCAAAATCTTCAGCCAGTGTTACCAGCCAAAGGGAGAAAAAAACACTCAATATGGCGACTCTCTTGAATAGGAAGCCCACTGGAGGGCTAAGAAGAATATAGATAATGAAAATGTGACCGCAAAACCCACTGAGGGAAATAACTAACACAAGGGGGCAAGTAACCTACGAAAGGACAGTACTACTACAAGTACCAGCATGCAATAATGGCTAATTCATCCGCCGCCCACTGGAGGGTGTAATAAATGACATGTTGGTAACAATGCCTCCTTGTTTGTTTGCGCTCCCATTTCGAATTGCCTGTGATCAAGGAGCATCCACGCTCCGAAACGCGTAAGTCTTAATTTTAAATGTCCGAAAAAAGAGGAGCCTGGTGCCGTCAATGCGCTGGTTTCGAGTACGTCTCTAAACGGAGGTCGTTTGGAATACAAAAAATTAGGCGGCAGACCGAGCCGCGGAGACTGTACCACCTGTGGATAATACGGGGACTATGGAGACGCAGAACCGAGCAAATTCTTCAGCCAGTGTTACCAGCCAAAGGGAGAAAAAAACACTCGATATGGCGACTCTCTTGAATAGGCAGCCCAATGGAGGGCTAAGAACAATACCGATAATGAAAATGTGACCACAAAACCCACTGAGGGAAATAACTAACACAAGGGGGCAAGTAACCTACGAAAGGACAGTACTACTACAAGTACCAGCATGCAATAATGGCTAATTCATCCGCCGCCCACTGGAGGGTGTAATAAATGACATGTTGGTAACAATACCTCCTTGTTTGTTTGCGCTCCCATTTCGAATTGCCTGTGATCAAGGAGCAGCCACGCTCTGAAACGCATAAGGCTTAATTTTAAATGTCCGAAAAAAGAGGAGCCTGGTGCCGTCAATGCGCTGGTTTCGAGTACGTCTCTAAACAGAGGTCGTTTGGAATACAAAATATTATGCGGCAGACCGAGCCGCGGAGACTGTACCACCTGTGGATAATAGGGGGACTATGGAGACGCAGAACCGAGCAAAGTCTTCAGCCAGTGTTACCAGCCAAAGGGAGAAAAAAACACTCAATATGGCGACTCTCTTGAATAGGAAGCCCACTGGAGGGCTAAGAAGAATATCGATAATGAAAATGTGACCGCAAAACCCACTGAGGGAAATAACTAACACAAGGGGGCAAGTAACCTACGAAAGGACAGTACTACTACAAGTACCAGCATGCAATAATGGCAAATTCATCCGCCGCCCACTAGAGGGTGTAATAAATGACATGTTGGTAACAATGCCTCCTTGTTTGTTTGCGCTCCCATTTCGAATTGCCTGTGATCAAGGAGCAGCCACGCTCCGAAACGCGTAAGGCTTAATTTTAAATGTCTGAAAAAAGAGGAGCCTGGTGCCGTCAATGCGCTGGTTTCGAGTACGTCTCTAAACTGAAGTCGTTTGGAATACAAAATAATATGCGGCAGACCGAGCCGCGGAGACTGTACCACCTGTGGATAATACGGGGACTATGGAGATGCAGAACCGAGCAAAGTCTTCAGCCAGAGTTACCAGCCAAAGGGAGAAAAAAACACTCAATATGGCGACTCTCATGGATAGGAAGCCCACTGGAGGGCTAAGAACAATATTGATAATGAAAATGTGACCGCAAAACCCACTGAGGGAAATAACTAACACAAGGGGGCAAGTAACCTACAAAAGGACAGTACTACTACGAGTACCAGCATGCAATAATGGCTAATTCATCCGCCGCCGACTGGAGGGTGTAATAAATGACATGTTGGTAACAATGCCTCCTTGTTTGTTTGCGCTCCCATTTCGAATTGCCTGTGATCAAGGAGCAGCTCCGCTCCGAAACGCGTAAGGCTTAATTTTAAATGTCCGAAAAAAGAGGAGCCTGGTGCCGTCAATGCGCTGGTTTCGAGTACGTCTCTAAACGGAGGTCGTTTGGAATACAAAATAATATGCGGCAGACCGAGCCGCGGAGACTGTACCACCTGTGGATAATACTGGGACTATGGAGACGCAGAACCGAGCAAAGTCTTCAGCCAGTGTTACCAGCCAAAGAGAGAAAAAAACACTCAATATGGCGACTCTCTTGAATAGGAAGCCCACTGGAGGGCTAAGTACAATATCGATATTGAAAATGTGACCGCAAAACCCACTGAGGGATGTAACTAACACAAGGGGGCAAGTAACCTACGATAGGACAGTACTACTACAAGTACCAGCATGCAATAATGGCTAATTCATCCGCCGCCCACTGGAGGGTGTAATAAATGACATGTTGGTAACAATGCCTCCTTGTTTGTTTGCGCTCCCATTTCGAATTGCCTGTGATCAAGGAGCAGCCACGCTCCGAAACGCGTAAGGCTTAATTTTAAATGTCCGACGAAAGAGGAGCCTGGTGCCGTCAATGCGCTGGTTTCGAGAACGTCTCTAAACGGAGGTCGTTTGGAATACAAAATATTATGCGGCAGACCGAGCCACGGAGACTGTACCACCTGTGGATAATACGGGGACTATGGAGACGCAGAACCGAGCAAAGTCTTCAGCCAGTGTTACCAGCCAAAGGGAGAAAAAAACACTCAATATGGCGACTCTCTTGAATAGGAAGCCCACTGGAGGGCTAAGAAGAATATCGATAATGAAAATGTGACCGCAAAACCCACTGAGGGAAATAACTAACACAAGGGGGCAAGTTACCTACGAAAGGAAAGTACTACTACAAGTACCAGCATGCAATATTGGCTAATTCATCCGCCACCCAATAGAGGGTGTAATAAATGACATGTTGGTAACAATGCCTCCTTGTTTGTTTGCGCTCCCATTTCGAATTGCCTGTGATCAAGGAGCAGCCACGCTCCGAAACGCGTAACGCTTAATTTTAAATGTCCGAAAAAAGAGGAGCCTGGTGCCGTCAATGCGCTGGTTTCGAGTACGTCTCTAAACGGAGGTCGTTTGGAATACAAAATATTATGCGGCAGACCGAGCCGCGGCGACTGTACCACCTGTGGATAATTTGGCGACTATGGAGACGCAGAACCGAGCAAAGTCTTCAGCCAGTGTTACCAGCCAAAGGGAGAAAAAAACACTCACTATGGCGACTCTCTTGAATAGGAAGCCCACTGGAGGGCTATTAACAATATCGATAATGAAAATGTGACCGCAAAACCCACTGAGGGAAATAACTAACACAAGGGGGCAAGTAACCTACGAAAGGACAGTACTACTACAAGTACCAGCATGCAATAATGGCTAATTCATCCGCCGCCCACTGGAGGGTGTAATAAATGACATGTTGGTAATAATGCCTCCTTGTTTGTTTGCGCTCCCATTTCGAATTGCCTGTGATCAAGGAGCAGCCACGTTAAACGCGTAATGCTTAATTTTAAATGTCCGAAAAAAGAGGAGCCTTGTGCCGTCAATGCGCTGGTTTCAAGTACGTCTCTAAACGGAGGTCTTTTGGAATACAAAATAATATGCGGCAGACCGAGCCGCGGAGACTGTACCACCTGTGGATAATACGGGGACTACGGAGACGCAGAACCGAGCAAAATCTTCAGCCAGTGTTACCAGCCAAAGGGAGAAAAAAACACTCAATATGGCGACTCTCTTGAATAGGAAGCCCACTAGAGGGCTAAGAAGAATATAGATAATGAAAATGTGACCGCAAAACCCACTGAGGGAAATAACTAACACAAGGGGGCAAGTAACCTACGAAAGGACAGTACTACTACAAGTACCAGCATGCAATAATGGCTAATTCATCCGCCGCCCACTGGAGGGTGTAATAAATGACATGTTGGTAACAATGCCTCCTTGTTTGTTTGCGCTCCCATTTTGAATTGCCTGTGATCAAGGAGCAGCCACGCTCCGAAACGCGTAAGGCATAATTTTAAATGTCCGAAAAAAGAGGAGCCTGGTGCCGTCAATGCGCTGGTTTCGAGTACGTCTCTAAACGGAGGTCGTTTGGAATACAAAATAATATGCGGCAGACCGAGCCACGGAGACTGTACCACCTGTGGATAATACGGGGACTATGGAGACGCAGAAGCGAGCAAAGTCTTCAGCCAGTGTTAGGAGCCAAAGCGAGAAAAAAACCACTCAATATGGCGACTCTCTTGAATAGGAAGCCCACTGGAGGGCTAAGAACAATATCGATAATGAAAATGTGACCGCAAAACCCACTGAGGGAAATAACTAACACAAGGGGGTAAGTAACCTACGAAAGGACAGTACTACTACAAGTACCAGCATGCAATAATGGCTAATTCATCCGCTGCCCACTGGAGGGTGTAATAAATGACATGTTGGTAACAATGACTCCTTGTTTGTTTGCGCTCCCATTTCGAATTGCCTGTGATCAAGGAGCAGCCACGCTCCGAAACGCGTAAGGCTTAATTTTAAATGTCCGAAAAAAGAGGAGCCTGGTGCCGTCAATGCGCTGGTTTCGAGTACGTCTCTAAACGGAGGTCGTTTGGAATACAAAATAATATGCGGCGGACCGAGCCGCGGAGACTGTACCACCTGTGGATGATACGGGGACTATGGAGACGCAGAACCGAGCAAAGTCTTCAGCCAGTGTTACCAGCCAAAGAGAGAAAAAAACACTCACTATGGCGACTCTCTTGAAAAGGAAGCCCACTAGAGGGCTAAGAACAATATCGATAATGAAAATGTGACCGCAAAACCCACTGAGGGAAATAACTAACACAAGGGGGCAAGTAACCTATGAAAAGACAGTACTACTACAAGTACCAGCATGCAATAATGGCTAATTCATCTGCCACCCACTGGAGGGTGTAATAAATGACATGTTGGTAACAATGCCTCCTTGTTTGTTTGCGCTCCCATTTCGAATTGCCTGTGATCAAGGAGCAGCCACGCTCCGAAACGCGTAAGGCTTAATTTTAAATGTCCAAAAAAAGAGGAGCCTGGTGCCGTCAATTCGCTGGTTTCAAGTACGTCTGGAAACGGAGGCCGTTTGGAATACAAAAAATTAGGCCGCAGACCGAGCCGCGGAGACTGTACCACCTGTGGATAATACGGGGACTATGGAGACGCAGAACCGAGCAAAGTCTTCAGCCAGTGTTACCAGCCAAAGGGAGAAAAAAACACTCGATATGGCGACTCTCTTGAATAGGGAGCCCACTGGAGGGCTAAGAACAATACCGATAATGAAAATGTGACCACAAAACCCACTGAGGGAAATAACTAACACAAGGGGGCAAGTAACCTACGGAAGGACAGTACTACTACAAGTACCAGCATGCAATAATGGCTAATTCATCCGCCGCCCACTGGAGGGTGTAATAAATGACATGTTGGTAACAATACCTCCTTGTTTGTTTGCGCTCCCATTTCGAATTGCCTGTGATCAAGGAGCAGCCACGCTCTGAAACGCATAAGGCTTAATTTTAAATGTCCAAAAAAAGAGGAGCCTGGTGCCGTCAATGCGCTGGTTTCGAGTACGTCTCTAAACGGAGGTCGTTTGGAATACAAAATAATATGCGGCGGACCGAGCCGCGGAGACTGTACCACCTGTGGATGATACGGGGACTATGGAGACGCAGAACCGAGCAAAGTCTTCAGCCAGTGTTACCAGCCAAAGAGAGAAAAAAACACTCACTATGGCGACTCTCTTGAAAAGGAAGCCCACTAGAGGGCTAAGAACAATATCGATAATGAAAATGTGACCGCAAAACCCACTGAGGGAAATAACTAACACAAGGGGGCAAGTAACCTATGAAAAGACAGTACTACTACAAGTACCAGCATGCAATAATGGCTAATTCATCTGCCACCCACTGGAGGGTGTAATAAATGACATGTTGGTAACAATGCCTCCTTGTTTGTTTGCGCTCCCATTTCGAATTGCCTGTGATCAAGGAGCAGCCACGCTCCGAAACGCGTAAGGCTTAATTTTAAATGTCCAAAAAAAGAGGAGCCTGGTGCCGTCAATTCGCTGGTTTCAAGTACGTCTTGAAACGGAGGCCGTTTGGAATACAAAAAATTAGGCCGCAGACCGAGCCGCGGAGACTGTACCACCTGTGGATAATACGGGGACTATGGAGACGCAGAACCGAGCAAAGTCTTCAGCCAGTGTTACCAGCCAAAGGGAGAAAAAAACACTCGATATGGCGACTCTCTTGAATAGGGAGCCCACTGGAGGGCTAAGAACAATACCGATAATGAAAATGTGACCACAAAACCCACTGAGGGAAATAACTAACACAAGGGGGCAAGTAACCTACGAAAGGACAGTACTACTACAAGTACCAGCATGCAATAATGGCTAATTCATCCGCCGCCCACTGGAGGGTGTAATAAATGACATGTTGGTAACAATACCTCCTTGTTTGTTTGCGCTCCCATTTCGAATTGCCTGTGATCAAGGAGCAGCCACGCTCTGAAACGCATAAGGCTTAATTTTAAATGTCCGAAAAAAGAGGAGCCTGGTGCCGTCAATGCGCTGGTTTCGAGTACGTCCCTAAACGGAGGTCGTTTGGAATACAAAATATTATGCGGCAGACCGAGCCGCGGAGACTGTACCACCTGTGGATAATAGGGGGACTATGGAGACGCAGAACCGAGCAAAGTCTTCAGCCAGTGTTACCAGCCAAAGGGAGAAAAAAACACTCAATATGGCGACTCTCTTGAATAGGAAGCCCACTGGAGGGCTAAGAAGAATATCGATAATGAAAATGTGACCGCAAAACCCACTGAGGGAAATAACTAACACAAGGGGGCAAGTAACCTACGAAAGGACAGTACTACTACAAGTACCAGCATGCAATAATGGCTAATTCATCCGCCGCCCACTAGAGGGTGTAATAAATGACATGTTGGTAACAATGCCTCCTTGTTTGTTTGCGCTCCCATTTCGAATTGCCTGTGATCAAGGAGCAGCCACGCTCCGAAACGCGTAAGGCTTAATTTTAAATGTCCGACGAAAGAGGAGCCTGGTGCCGTCAATGCGCTGGTTTCGAGAACGTCTCTAAACGGAGGTCGTTTGGAATACAAAATATTATGCGGCAGACCGAGCCGCGGAGACTGTACCACCTGTGGATAATACGGGGACTATGGAGACGCAGAACCGAGCAAAGTCTTCAGCCAGTTTTACCAGCCAAAGGGAGAAAAAAACACACAATATGGTGACTCTCTTGAATAGGAAGCACACTGGAGGGCTAAGAAGAATATCGATAATGAAAATGTGACCGCAAAACCCACTGAGGGAAATAACTAACACAAGGGGGCAAGTTACCAACGAAAGGAAAGTACTACTACAAGTACCAGCATGCAATAATGGCTAATTCATCCGCCATCCAATAGAGGGTGTAATAAATGACATGTTGGTAACAATGCCTCCTTGTTTGTTTGCGCTCCCATTTCGAATTGCCTGTGATCAAGGAGCAGCCACGCTCCGAAACGCGTAACGCTTAATTTTAAATGTCCGAAAAAAGAGGAGCCTGGTGCCGTCAATGCGCTGGTTTCGAGTACGTCTCTAAACGGAGGTCGTTTGGAATACAAAATATTATGCGGCAGACCGAGCCGCGGCGACTGTACCACCTGTGGATAATTTGGCGACTATGGAGACGCAGAACCGAGCAAAGTCTTCAGCCAGTGTTACCAGCCAAAGGGAGAAAAAAACACTCACTATGGCGACTCTCTTGAATAGGAAGCCCACTGGAGGGCTATTAACAATATCGATAATGAAAATGTGACCGCAAAACCCACTGAGGGAAATAACTAACACAAGGGGGCAAGTAACCTACGAAAGGACAGTACTACTACAAGTACCAGCATGCAATAATGGCTAATTCATCCGCCGCCCACTGGAGGGTGTAATAAATGACATGTTGGTAATAATGCCTCCTTGTTTGTTTGCGCTCCCATTTCGAATTGCCTGTGATCAAGGAGCAGCCACGTTAAACGCGTAATGCTTAATTTTAAATGTCCGAAAAAAGAGGAGCCTTGTGCCGTCAATGCGCTGGTTTCAAGTACGTCTCTAAACGGAGGTCTTTTGGAATACAAAATAATATGCGGCAGACCGAGCCGCGGAGACTGTACCACCTGTGGATAATACAGGGACTATGGAGACGCAGAACCGAGCAAAGTCTTCAGCCAGTGTTACCAGCCAAAGGGAGAAAAAAACACTCGATATGGCGACTCTCTTGAATAGGGAGCCCACTGGAGGGCTAAGAACAATACCGATAATGAAAATGTGACCACAAAACCCACTGAGGGAAATAACTAACACAAGGGGGCAAGTAACCTACGAAAGGACAGTACTACTACAAGTACCAGCATGCAATAATGGCTAATTCATCCGCCGCCCACTGGAGGGTGTAATAAATGACATGTTGGTAACAATACCTCCTTGTTTGTTTGCGCTCCCATTTCGAATTGCCTGTGATCAAGGAGCAGCCACGCTCTGAAACGCATAAGGCTTAATTTTAAATGTCCGAAAAAAGAGGAGCCTGGTGCCGTCAATGCGCTGGTTTCGAGTACGTCCCTAAACGGAGGTCGTTTGGAATACAAAATATTATGCGGCAGACCGAGCCGCGGAGACTGTACCACCTGTGGATAATAGGGGGACTATGGAGACGCAGAACCGAGCAAAGTCTTCAGCCAGTGTTACCAGCCAAAGGGAGAAAAAAACACTCAATATGGCGACTCTCTTGAATAGGAAGCCCACTGGAGGGCTAAGAAGAATATCGATAATGAAAATGTGACCGCAAAACCCACTGAGGGAAATAACTAACACAAGGGGGCAAGTAACCTACGAAAGGACAGTACTACTACAAGTACCAGCATGCAATAATGGCTAATTCATCCGCCGCCCACTAGAGGGTGTAATAAATGACATGTTGGTAACAATGCCTCCTTGTTTGTTTGCGCTCCCATTTCGAATTGCCTGTGATCAAGGAGCAGCCACGCTCCGAAACGCGTAAGGCTTAATTTTAAATGTCCGACGAAAGAGGAGCCTGGTGCCGTCAATGCGCTGGTTTCGAGAACGTCTCTAAACGGAGGTCGTTTGGAATACAAAATATTATGCGGCAGACCGAGCCACGGAGACTGTACCACCTGTGGATAATACGGGGACTATGGAGACGCAGAACCGAGCAAAGTCTTCAGCCAGTGTTACCAGCCAAAGGGAGAAAAAAACACACAATATGGTGACTCTCTTGAATAGGAAGCACACTGGAGGGCTAAGAAGAATATCGATAATGAAAATGTGACCGCAAAACCCACTGAGGGAAATAACTAACACAAGGGGGCAAGTTACCAACGAAAGGAAAGTACTACTACAAGTACCAGCATGCAATAATGGCTAATTCATCCGCCACCCAATAGAGGGTGTAATAAATGACATGTTGGTAACAATGCCTCCTTGTTTGTTTGCGCTCCCATTTCGAATTGCCTGTGATCAAGGAGCAGCCACGCTCCGAAACGCGTAACGCTTAATTTTAAATGTCCGAAAAAAGAGGAGCCTGGTGCCGTCAATGCGCTGGTTTCGAGTACGTCTCTAAACGGAGGTCGTTTGGAATACAAAATATTATGCGGCAGACCGAGCCGCGGCGACTGTACCACCTGTGGATAATTTGGCGACTATGGAGACGCAGAACCGAGCAAAGTCTTCAGCCAGTGTTACCAGCCAAAGGGAGAAAAAAACACTCACTATGGCGACTCTCTTGAATAGGAAGCCCACTGGAGGGCTATTAACAATATCGATAATGAAAATGTGACCGCAAAACCCACTGAGGGAAATAACTAACACAAGGGGGCAAGTAACCTACGAAAGGACAGTACTACTACAAGTACCAGCATGCAATAATGGCTAATTCATCCGCCGCCCACTGGAGGGTGTAATAAATGACATGTTGGTAATAATGCCTCCTTGTTTGTTTGCGCTCCCATTTCGAATTGCCTGTGATCAAGGAGCAGCCACGTTAAACGCGTAATGCTTAATTTTAAATGTCCGAAAAAAGAGGAGCCTTGTGCCGTCAATGCGCTGGTTTCAAGTACGTCTCTAAACGGAGGTCTTTTGGAATACAAAATAATATGCGGCAGACCGAGCCGCGGAGACTGTACCACCTGTGGATAATACAGGGACTATGGAGACGCAGAACCGAGCAAAATCTTCAGCCAGTGTTACCAGCCAAAGGGAGAAAAAAACACTCAATATGGCGACTCTCTTGAATAGGAAGCCCACTGGAGGGCTAAGAAGAATATAGATAATGAAAATGTGACCGCAAAACCCACTGAGGGAAATAACTAACACAAGGGGGCAAGTAACCTACGAAAGGACAGTACTACTACAAGTACCAGCATGCAATGATGGCTAATTCATCCGCCGCCCACTGGAGGGTGTAATAAATGACATGTTGGTAACAATGCCTCCTTGTTTGTTTGCGCTCCCATTTCGAATTGCCTGTGATCAAGGAGCAGCCACGCTCCGAAACGCGCAAGGCTTAATTTTAAATGTCCGAAAAAAGAGGAGCCTGGTGCCGTCAATGCGCTGGTTTCGAGTACGTCTCTAAACGGAGGTCGTTTGGAATACAAAATAATATGCGGCAGACCGAGCCGCGGAGACTGTACCACCTGTGGATAATACGGGGACTATGGAGACGCAGAAGCGAGCAAAGTCTTCAGCCAGTGTTAGGAGCCAAAGCGAGAAAAAACCACTCAATATGGCGACTCTCTTGAATAGGAAGCCCACTGGAGGGCTAAGAACAATATCGATAATGAAAATGTGACCGCAAAACCCACTAAGGGAAATAACTAACACAAGGGGGCAAGTAACCTATGAAAGGACAGTACTACTACAAGTACCAGCATGCAATAATGGCTAATTCATCCACCGCCCACTGGAGGGTGTAATAAATGACATGTTTGGAACAATGCCTCCTTGTTTGTTTGCGCTCCCATTTCGAATTGCCTGTGATCAAGGAGCAGCCACGTTAAACGCGTAATGCTTAATTTTAAATGTCCGAAAAAAGAGGAGCCTGGTGCCGTCAATGCGCTGGTTTCAAGTACGTCTCTAAACGGAGGTCTTTTGGAATACAAAATATTATGCGGCAGACCGAGCCGCGGAGACTGTACAACCTGTGGATAATACGGGGACTATGGAGACGCAGAACCGAGCAAAGTCTTCAGCCAGTGTTACCAGCCAAAGGGAGAAAAAAACACTCAATATGGCGACTCTCTTGAATAGGAAGCCCACTGGAGGGGTAAGAAGAATATAGATAATGAAAATGTGACCGCAAAACCCACTGAGGGAAATAACTAACACAAGGGAGCAAGTAATCTACGAAAGGACAGTACTACTACAAGTACCAGCATGCAATAATGGCTAATTCATCCGCCGCCCACTGGAGGGTGTAATAAATGACATGTTGGTAACAATGCCTCCTTGTTTGTTTGCGCTCCCATTTCGAATTGCCTGTGATCAAAGAGCAGCCACGCTCCGAAACGCGTAAGGCTTAATTTTAAATGTCCAAAAAAAGAGGAGCCTGGTGCCGTCAATGCGCTGGTTTCGAGTGCGTCTCTAAACGGAGGTCGTTTGGAATACAAAATAATATGCGGCAGACCGAGCCGCGGAGACTGTACCACCTGTGGATAATACGGGGACTATGGAGACGCAGAAGCGAGCAAAGTCTTCAGCCAGTGTTACCAGCCAAAGGGAGAAAAAACCACTCAATATGGCGACTCTCTTGAATAGGAAGCCCACTGGAGGGCTAAGAACAATTCTCGATAATGAAAATGTGACCGCAAAACCCACTGAGGGAAATTACTAACACAAGGGGGCAAGTAACCTACGAAAGGACAGTACTACTACAAGTACCAGCATGCAATAATGGCTAATTCATCCGCTGCCCACTGGAGGGTGTAATAAATGACATGTTGGTAACAATGCCTCCTTGTTTGTTTGCGCTCCCATTTCGAATTGCCTGTGATCAAGGAGCAGCCACGCTCCGAAACGCGTAAGGCTTAATTTTAAATGTCCGAAAAAAGAGGAGCCTGGTGCCGTCAATGCGCTGGTTTCGAGTACGTCTCTAAACGGAGGTCGTTTGGAATACAAAGTAATATGCGGCGGACCGAGCCGCGGAGACTGTACCACCTGTGGATGATACGGGGACTATGGAGACGCAGAACCGAGCAAAGTCTTCAGCCAGTGTTACCAGCCAAGGAGAGAAAAAAAACTCACTATGGCGACTCTCTTGAAAAGGAAGCCCACTGGAGGGCTAAGAACAATATCGATAATGAAAATGTGACCGAAAAACCCACTGAGGGAAATAACTAACACAAGGGGGCAAGTAACCTATGAAAGGACAGTACTACTACAAGTACCAGCATGCAATAATGGCTAATTCATCTGCCACCCACTGGAGGGTGTAATAAATGACATGTTGGTAACAATGCCTCCTTGTTTGTTTGCGCTCCCATTTCGAATTGCCTGTGATCAAGGAGCAGCCACGCTCCGAAACGCGTAAGGCTTAATTTTAAATGTCCAAAAAAAGAGGAGCCTGGTGCCGTCAATGCGCTGGTTTCAAGTACGTTTTGAAACGGAGGCCGTTTGGAATACAAAAAATTACGCGGCAGACCGAGCCGCGGAGACTGTACCACCTGTGGATAATACGGGGACTATGGAGACGCAGAACCGAGCAAAGTCTTCAGCCAGTGTTACCAGCCAAAGGGAGAAAAAAACACTCAATATGGTGACTCTCTTGAATAGGGAGCCCACTGGAGGGCTAAGAACAATATCGATAATGAAAATGTGACCACAAAACCCACTGAGGGAAATAACTAACACAAGGGGCAAGTAACCTACGAAAGGACAGTACTACTACAAGTACCAGCATGCAATAATGGCTAATTCATCCGCTGCCCACTGGAGGGTGTAATAAATGACATGTTGGTAACAATGCCTCCTTGTTTGTTTGCGCTCCCATTTCGAATTGCCTGTGATCAAGGAGCAGCCACGTTAAACGCGTAAGGCTTAATTTTAAATGTCCGAAAAAAGAGGAGCCTGGTGCCGTCAATGCGCTGGTTTCAAGTACGTCTCTAAACGGAGGTCGTTTGGAATACAAAATAATATGCGGCAGACCGAGCCGCGGAGACTGTACCACCTGTGGATAATACGGGGACTATGGAGACGCAGAACCGAGCAAAGTCTTCAGCCAGTGTTACCAGCCAAAAGGAGAAAAAAACACTCAATATGGCGACTCTCTTGAATAAGAAGCCCACTGGAGGGCTAAGAAGAATGTCGATACTGAAAATGTGACCGCAAAACCCACTGAGGGAAATAACTAACAGAAGGGGGCAAGTAACCTACGAAAGGACAGTACTACTACAAGTACCAGCATGCAATAATGGCTAATTCATCCGCCGCCCACTGGAGGGTGTAATAAATGACATGTTGGTAACAATGCCTCCTTGTTTGTTTGCGCTCCCATTTCGAATTGCCTGTGATCAAGGAGCAGCCACGATCTGAAACGCGTAAGGCTTAATTTTAAATGTCCGGAAAAAGAGGAGCCTGGTGCCGTCAATGCGCTGGTTTCGAGTACGTCTCTAAACGGAGGTCGTTTGGAATACAAAATATTATGCGGCAGACCGAGCCGCGGAGACTGTACCACCTGTGGATAATACGGGGACTATGGAGACGCAGAACCGAGCAAAGTCTTCAGCCAGTGTTACCAGCCAAAGGGAGAAAAAACCACTCAATATGGCGACTCTCTTGAATAGGAAGCCCACTGGAGGGCTAAGAACAATATCGATAATGAAAATGTGACCGCAAAACCCACTGAGGGAAATAACTAACACAAGGGGGCAAGTAACCTACAAAAGGACAGTACTACTACAAGTACCAGCATGCAATAATGGCTTATTCATCCGCCGCCCACTGGAGGGTGTAATAAATGACATGTTGGTAACAATACCTCCTTGTTTGTTTGCGCTCCCATTTCGAATTGCCTGTGATCAAGGAGCAGCCACGCTCTGAAACGCATAAGGCTTAATTTTAAATGTCCGAAAAAAGAGGAGCCTGGTGCCGTCAATGCGCTGGTTTCGAGAACGTCTCTAAACGGAGGTCGTTTGGAATACAAAAAATTATGCGGCAGACCGAGCCACGGAGACTGTACCACCTGTGGATAATACGGGGACTATGGGGACGCAGAACCGAGCAAAGTCTTCATCCAGTGTTACCAGCCAAAGGGAGAAAAAAACACTCAATATGGCGACTCTCTTGAATAGGAAGCCCACTGGAGGGCTAAGAAGAATATCGATAATGAAAATGTGACCGCAAAACCCACTGAGGGAAATAACTAACACAAGGGGGCAAGTTACCTACGAAAGGACAGTACTACTACAAGTACCAGCATGCAATAATGGCTAATTCATCCGCCACCCAATAGAGGGTGTAATAAATGACATGTTGGTAACAATGCCTCCTTGTTTGTTTGCGCTCCCATTTCGAATTGCCTGTGATCAAGGAGCAGCCACGCTCCGAAACGCATAACGCTTAATTTTAAATGTCCGAAAAAAGAGGAGCCTGGTGCCGTCAATGCGCTGGTTTCGAGTACGTCTCTAAACGGAGGTCGTTTGGAATACAAAATAATATATGGCAGACCGAGCCGCGGAGACTGTACCACCTGTGGATAATACGGGGACTATGGAGACGCAGAACCGAGCAAAGTCTTCAGCCAGTGTTACCAGCCAAAGAGAGAAAAAAACACTCAATATGGCGACTCTCTTGAATAGGAAGCCCACTGGAGGGCTAAGAAAAATATCGATAATGAAAATGTGACCGCAAAACCCACTGAGGGATATAACTAACACAAGGGGGCAAGTAACCTACGAAAGGACAGTACTACTACAAGTACCAGCATGCAATAATGGCTAATTCATCCGCCGCCCACTGGAGGGTGTAATAAATGACATGTTGGTAACAATGCCTCCTTGTTTGTTTGCGCTCCCATTTCGAATTGCCTGTGGTCAAGGAGCAGCCACGCTTCGAAACGCGTAACGCTTAATTTTAAATGTCCGAAAAAAGAGGAGCCTGGTGCCGTCAATGCGCTGATTTCGAGTAAGTCTCTAAACGGAGGTCGTTTGGAATACAAAATATTATGCGGCAGACCGTGCCGCGGAGACTGTACCACCTGTGGATAATACGGGGACTATGGAGACGCAGAACCGAGCAAAGTCTTCAGCCAGTGTTACCAGCCAAAGGGAAAAAAAAACACTCAATATGGCGACTCTCTTGAATAGGAAGCCCACTGGAGGGCTAAGAAGAATATCGATAATGAAAATGTGGCCGCAAAACCCACTGAGGGAAATAACTAACACAAGGGGGCAAGTAACCTACGAAAGGACAGTACTACTACAAGTACCAGCATGCAATAATGGCTAATTCATACGCCGCCCACTGGAGGGTATAATAAATGAGATAATGGTAACAATGCCTCCTTGTTTGTTTGCGCTCCCATTTCGAATTGCCTATGATCAAGGAGCAGCCACGCTCGGAAACGCGTAAGGCTTAATTTTAAATGTCCGAAAAAAGAGGAGCCTGGTGCTGTCAATGCGCTGGTTTCGAGTACGTCTCTAAACGGAGGTCGTTTGGAATACAAAATATTATGTTGCAGACAGAGCCGCGGAGACTGTACCACCTGTGGATAATACGGGGACTATGGAGACGCAGAACCGAGCAAAGTCTTCAGCCAGTGTTACCAGCCAAAGGGAGAAAAAAACATTCAATATGGCGACTCTCTTGAATAGGAAGCCCACAGGAGGGCTAAGAACAATATTGATAATGAAAATGTGACCGCAAAACCCACTGAGGGAAATAACTAACACAAGGGGGCAAGTAACCTACGAAAGGACAGTACTACTACAAGTACCAGCATGCAATAATGGCTAATTCATCCGCCACCCACTGGAGGGTGTAATAAATGACATGTTGGTAACAATGCCTCCTTGTTTGTTTGCGCTCCCATTTCGAATTGCCTGTGATCAAGGAGCAGCCACGCTCCGAAACGCGTAAGTCTTAATTTTAAATATCCGAAAAAAGAGGAGTCTGGTGCTGGCAATGCGCTGGTTTCGAGTACGTCTCTAAACGGAGGTCGTTTGGAATACAAAATAATATGCGGCGGACCGAGCCGCGGAGACTGTACCACCTGTGGATAATACGGGGACTATGGAGACACAGAACCGAGCAAAGTCTTCAGCCAGTGTTACCAGCCAAAGGGAGAAAAAACACTCAATATGGCGACTCTCTTGAATAGGAAGCCCACGGGAGGGCTAAGAACAATATCGATAATGAAAATGTGACCGCAAAACCCACTGAGGGAAATAACTAACAAAAGGGGGCAAGTAACCTACGAAAGGACAGTACTACTACAAGTACCAGCATGCAATAATGGCTAATTCATACGCCGCCCACTGGAGGGTATAATAAATGAGATAATGGTAACAATGCCTCCTTGTTTGTTTGCGCTCCCATTTCGAATTGCCTATGATCAAGGAGCAGCCACGCTCGGAAACGCGTAAGGCTTAATTTTAAATGTCCGAAAAAAGAGGAGCCTGGTGCTGTCAATGCGCTGGTTTCGAGTACGTCTCTAAACTGAGGTCGTTTGGAATACAAAATATTATGTTGCAGACAGAGCCGCGGAGACTGTACCACCTGTGGATAATACGGGGACTATGGAGACGCAGAACCGAGCAAAGTCTTCAGCCAGTGTTACCAGCCAAAGGGAGAAAAAAACACTCAATATGGCGACTCTCTTGAATAGGAAGCCCACAGGAGGGCTAAGAACAATATTGATAATGAAAATGTGACCGCAAAACCCACTGAGGGAAATAACTAACACAAGGGGGCAAGTAACCTACGAAAGGACAGTACTACTACAAGTACCAGCATGCAATAATGGCTAATTCATCCGCCACCCACTGGAGGGTGTAATAAATGACATGTTGGTAATAATGCCTCCTTGTTTGTTTGCGCTCCCATTTCGAATTGCCTGTGATCAAGGAGCAGCCACGATCTGAAACGCGTAAGGCTTAATTTTAAATGTCCGGAAAAAGAGGAGCCTGGTGCCGTCAATGCGCTGGTTTCGAGTACGTCTCTAAACGGAGGTCGTTTGGAATACAAAATATTATGCGGCAGACCGAGCCGCGGAGACTGTACCACCTGTGGATAATACGGGGACTATGGAGACGCAGAACCGAGCAAAGTCTTCAGCCAGTGTTACCAGCCAAAGGGAGAAAAAAACACTCAATATGGCGACTCTCTTGAATAGGAAGCCCACAGGAGGGCTAAGAACAATATTGATAATGAAAATGTGACCGCAAAACCCACTGAGGGAAATAACTAACACAAGGGGGCAAGTAACCTACGAAAGGACAGTACTACTACAAGTACCAGCATGCAATAATGGCTTATTTATCCGCCGCCCACTGGAGGGTGTAATAAATGACATGTTGGTAACAATACCTCCTTGTTTGTTTGCGCTCCCATTTCGAATTGCCTGTGATCAAGGAGCAGCCACGCTCTGAAACGCATAAGGCTTAATTTTAAATGTCCGAAAAAAGAGGAGCCTGGTGCCGTGAATGCGCTGGTTTCGAGTACGTCTCTAAACGGAGGTCGTTTGGAATACAAAATAATATGCGGCAGACCGAGCAGCGGAGACTGTACCACCTGTGGATAATAGGGGGACTATGGAGACGCAGAACCGAGCAAAGTCTTCAGCCAGTGTTACCAGCCAAAGGGAGAAAAAAACACTCAATAGGGCGACTCTCTTGAATAGGAAGCCCACTGGAGGGCTAAGAAGAATATCAATAATGAAAATGTGACCGCAAAACCCACTGAGGGAAATAACTAACACAAGGGGGCAAGTAACCTACGAAAGGACAGTACTACTACAAGTACCAGCATGCAATAATGGCTAATTCATCCGCCGCCCACTGGAGGGTGTAATAAATGACATGTTGGTAACAATGCCTCCTTGTTTGTTTGCGCTCCCATTTCGAATTGCCTGTGATCAAGGAGCAGCCACGCTCCAAAACGCGTAAGGCTTAATTTTAAATGTCCGATGAAAGAGGAGCCTGGTGCCGTCAATGCGCTGGTTTCGAGAACGTCTCTAAACGGAGGTCGTTTGGAATACAAAAAATTATGCGGCAGACCGAGCCACGGAGACTGTACCACCTGTGGATAATACGGGGACTATGGAGACGCAGAACCGAGCAAAGTCTTCATCCAGTGTTACCAGCCAAAGGGAGAAAAAAACACTCAATATGGCGACTCTCTTGAATAGGAAGCCCACTGGAGGGCAAAGAAGAATATCGATAATGAAAATGTGACCGCAAAACCCACTGAGGGAAATAACTAACACAAGGGGGCAAGTTACCTACGAAAGGACAGTACTACTACAAGTACCAGCATGCAATAATGGCTAATTCATCCGCCACCCAATAGAGGGTGTAATAAATGACATGTTGGTAACAATGCCTCCTTGTTTGTTAGCGCTCCCATTTCGAATTGCCTGTGATCAAGGAGCAGCCACGCTCCGAAACGCGTAACGCTTAATTTTAAATGTCCGAAAAAAGAGGAGCCTGGTGCCGTCAATGCGCTGGTTTCGAGTACGTCTCTAAACGGAGGTCGTTTGGAATACAAAATAATATGCGGCAGACCGAGCCGCAGAGACTGTACCACCTGTGGATAATACGGGGACTATGGAGACGCAGAACCGAGCAAAGTCTTCAGCCAGTGTTACCAGCCAAAGAGAGAAAAAAACACTCAATATGGCGACTCTCTTGAATAGGAAGCCCACTGGAGGGCTAAGAAAAATATCGATAATGAAAATGTGACCGCAAAACCCACTGAGGGATATAACTAACACAAGGGGGCAAGTAACCTACGAAAGGACAGTACTACTACAAGTACCAGCATGCAATAATGGCTAATTCATCCGCCGCCCACTGGAGGGTGTAATAAATGACATGTTGGTAACAATGCCTCCTTGTTTGTTTGCGCTCCCATTTCGAATTGCCTGTGGTCAAGGAGCAGCCACGCTCCGAAACGCGTAACGCTTAATTTTAAATGTACGAAAAAAGAGGAGCCTGGTGCCGTCAATGCGCTGATTTCGAGTAAGTCTCTAAACGGAGGTCGTTTGGAATACAAAATATTATGCGGCAGACCGTGCCGCGGAGACTGTACCACCTGTGGATAATACGGGGACTATGGAGACGCAGAACCGAGCAAAGTCTTCAGCCAGTGTTACCAGCCAAAGGGAAAAGAAAACACTCAATATGGCGACTCTCTTGAATAGGAAGCCCACTGGAGGGCTAAGAAGAATATCGATAATGAAAATGTGGCCGCAAAACCCACTGAGGGAAATAACTAACACAAGGGGGCAAGTAACCTACGAAAGGACAGTACTACTACAAGTACCAGCATGCAATAATGGCTAATTCATACGCCGCCCACTGGAGGGTATAATAAATGAGATAATGGTAACAATGCCTCCTTGTTTGTTTGCGCTCCCATTTCGAATTGCCTATGATCAAGGAGCAGCCACGCTCGGAAACGCGTAAGGCTTAATTTTAAATGTCCGAAAAAAGAGGAGCCTGGTGCTGTCAATGCGCTGGTTTCGAGTACGTCTCTAAACGGAGGTCGTTTGGAATACAAAATATTATGTTGCAGACAGAGCCGCGGAGACTGTACCACCTGTGGATAATACGGGGACTATGGAGACGCAGAACCGAGCAAAGTCTTCAGCCAGTGTTACCAGCCAAAGGGAGAAAAAAACACTCAATAGGGCGACTCTCTTGAACAGGAAGCCCACTGGAGGGCTAAGAACAATATCGATAATGAAAATTTGACCGCAAAACCCACTGAGGGAAATAACTAACACAAGGGGGCAAGTAACCTACGAAAGGATAGTACTACTACAAGTACCAGCATGCAATAATGGCTAATTCATCCGCCACCCAATGGAGGGTGTAATAAATGACATGTTGGTAACAATGCCTCCTTGTTTGTTTGCGCTCCCATTTCGAATTGCCTGTGATCAAGGAGCAGCCACGCTTCGAAACGCGTAACGCTTAATTTTAAATGTCCGAAAAAAGAGGAGCCTGGTGCCGTCAATGCGCTGGTTTCGAGTACGTCTCTAAACGGAGGTCGTTTTGGAATACAAAATAATATGCGGCAGACCGAGCCGCGGAGACTGTACCACCTGTGGATAATACTGGGACTATGGGGACGCAGAACCGAGCAAAGTCTTCAGCCAGTGTTACCAGCCAAAGAGAGAAAAAAACACTCAATATGGCGACTCTCTTGAATAGGAAGTCCACTGGAGGGCTAAGTACAATATCGATATTGAAAATGTGACCGCAAAACCCACTGAGGGATATAACTAACACAAGGGGGCAAGTAACCTACGATAGGACAGTACTACTACAAGTACCAGCATGCAATAATGGCTAATTCATCCGCCGCCCACTGGAGGGTGTAATAAATGACATGTTGGTAACAATGCCTCCTTGTTTGTTTGCGCTCCCATTTCGAATTGCCTGTGATCAAGGAGCAGCCACGCTCCGAAACGCGTAAGGCTTAATTTTAAATGTCCGAAGAAAGAGGAGCCTGGTGCGGTCAATGCGCTGGTTTCGAGAACGTCTCTAAACGGAGGTCGTTTGGAATACAAAATATTATGCGGCAGACCGAGCCACGGAGACTGTACCACCTGTGGATAATACGGGGACTATGGAGACGCAGAACCGAGCAAAGTCTTCAGCCAGTGTTACCAGCCAAAGGGAGAAAAAAACACTCAATATGGCGACTCTCTTGAATAGGAAGCCCACTGGAGGGCTAAGTACAATATCGATATTGAAAATGTGACCGCAAAACCCACTGAGGGATATACCTAACACAAGGGGACAAGTAACCTACGATAGGACAGTACTACTACAAGTACCAGCATGCAATAATGGCTAATTCATCCGCCGCCCACTGGAGGGTGTAATAAATGACATGTTGGTAACAATGCCTCCTTGTTTGTTTGCGCTCCCATTTCGAATTGCCTGTGATCAAGGAGCAGCCACGCTCCGAAACGCGTAAGGCTTAATATTAAATGTCCGAAAAAAGAGGAGCCTGGTACAGTCAATGCGCTGGTTTCGAGTACGTCTCTAAACGTAGGTCGTTTGGAATACAAAATAATATGTGGCAGACCGAGCCGCGGAGACTGTACCACCTGTGGATAATACGGGGACTATGGAGACGCAGAACCGAGCAAAGTCTTCAGCCAGTGTTACCAGCCAAAGGGAGAAAAATAACACTCAATATGGCGACTCTCTTGAATAGGAAGCCCACTGGAGGGCTAAGAACAATATCGATAATGAAAATGTGACCGCAAAACCCACAGAGGGAAATAACTAACACAAGGGGGCAAGTAACCTACGAAAGGACAGTACTACTACAAGTACCAGCATGCAATAATGGCTAATTCATCCTCCGCCCACTGGAGGGTGTCATAAATGACATGTTGGTAACAATGCCTCCTTGTTTGTTTGCGCTCCCATTTCGAATTGCCTGTGATCAAGGAGCAGCCACGTTCTGAAACGCGTAAGGCTTAATTTTAAATGTCCGAAAAAAGAGGAGCCTGGTGCCGTCAATGCGCTGGTTTCGAGTACGTCTCTAAACGGAGGTCGTTTGGAATACAAAATATTATGCGGCAGACCGAGCCGCGGAGACTGTACCACCTGTGGATAATACAGGGACTATGGAGATGCAGAACCGAGCAAAGTCTTCAGCCAGTGTTACCAGCCAAAGGGAGAAAAAAACACTCAATATGGCGACTCTCTTGAATAGGAAGCCCACTGGAGGGCTAAGAACAATATTGATAATGAAAATGTGACTGCAAAACCCACTGAGGGATATAACTAACACAAGGGGGCAAGTAACCTACGAAAGGACAGTACTACTACAAGTACCAGCATGCAATAATGGCTAATTCATCCGCCACCCAATGGAGGGTATAATAAATGACATGTTGGTAACAATGCCTCCTTGTTTGTTTGCGCTCCCATTTCGAATTGCCTGTGATCAAGGAGCAGCCACGCTCCGAAACGCGTAACGCTTAATTTTAAATGTCCGAAAAAAGAGGAGCCTGGTGCCGTCAATGCGCTGGTTTCGAGTACGTCTCTAAACGGAGGTCGTTTGGAATACAAAATAATATGCGGCAGACCGAGCCGCGGAGACTGTACCACCTGTGGATAATACGGGGACTATGGAGACGCAGAACCGAGCAAAGTCTTCAGCCAGAGTTACCAGCCAAAGGGAGAAAAAACCACTCAATATGGCGACTCTCATGGATAGGAAGCCCACTGGAGGGCTAAGAACAATATCGATAATGAAAATGTGACCGCAAAACCCACTGAGGGAAATAACTAACACAAGGGGGCAAGTAACCTACAAAAGGACAGTACTACTACGAGTACCAGCATGCAATAATGGCTAATTCATCCGCCGCCGACTGGAGGGTGTAATAAATGACATGTTGGTAACAATGCCTCCTTGTTTGTTTGCGCTCCCATTTCGAATTGCCTGTGATCAAGGAGCAGCTCCGCTCCGAAACGCGTAAGGCTTAATTTTAATTGTCCGAAAAAAGAGGAGCCTGGTGCCGTCAATGCGCTGGTTTCGAGTACGTCTCTAAACGGAGGTCGTTTGGAATACAAAATAATATGCGGCAGACCGAGCCGCGGAGACTGTACCACCTGTGGATAATACGGGGACTATGGAGACTCAGAACCGAGCAAAGTCTTCAGCCAGTGTTACCAGCCAAAGGGAGAAAAAAACACTCACTATGGCGACTCTCTTGAATAGGAAGCCCACTGGAGGGCTAAGAACAATATCGATAATGAAAATTTGACCGCAAAACCCACTGAGGGAAATAACTAACACAAGGGGGCAAGTAACCTACAAAAGGATAGTACTACTACAAGTACCAGCATGCAATAATGGCTAATTCATCCGCCACCCAATGGAGGGTGTAATAAATGACATGTTGGTAACAATGCCTCCTTGTTTGTTTGCGCTCCCATTTCGAATTGCCTGTGATCAAGGAGCAGCCACGCTCCGAAACGCGTAAGGCTTAATTTTAAATGTCCGAAGAAAGAGGAGCCTGGTGCCGTCAATGCGCTGGTTTCGAGAACGTCTCTAAACGGAGGTCGTTTGGAATACAAAAAATTATGCGGCAGACCGAGCCACGGAGACTGTACCACCTATGGATAATACGGGGACTATGGAGACGCAGAACCGAGCAAAGTCTTCATCCAGTGTTACCAGCCAAAGGGAGAAAAAAACACTCAATATGGCGACTCTCTTGAATAGGAAACCCACTGGAGGGCTAAGAAGAATATCGATAATGAAAATGTGACCGCAAAACCCACTGAGGGATATAACTAACACAAGGGGGCAAGTAACCTACGAAAGGACAGTACTACTACAAGTACCAGCATGCAATAATGGCTAATTCATCCGCCGCCCACTGGAGGGTGTAATAAATGACATGTTGGTAACAATGCCTCCTTGTTTGTTTGCGCTCCCATTTCGAATTGCCTGTGATCAAGGAGCAGCCACGCTCCGAAACGCATAACGCTTAATTTTAAATGTCCGAAAAAAGAGGAGCCTGGTGCCGTCAATGCGCTGGTTTCGAGTACGTCTCTAAACGGAGGTCGTTTGGAATACAAAATATTATGCGGCAGGCCGAGCCGCGGAGACTGTACCACCTGTGGATAGTACGGGGCCTATGGAGACGCAGAACCGAGCAAAGTCTTCAGCCAGTGTTACCAGCCAAAGAGAGAAAAAAACACTCAATATGGCGACTCTCTTGAATAGGAAGCCCACTGGAGGGCTAAGAAAAATATCGATAATGAAAATGTGACCGCAAAACCCACTGAGGGATATAACTAACACAAGGGGGCAAGTAACCTACGAAAGGACAGTACTACTACAAGTACCAGCATGCAATAATGGCTAATTCATCCGCCGCCCACTGGAGGGTGTAATAAATGACATGTTGGTAACAATGCCTCCTTGTTTGTTTGCGCTCCCATTTCGAATTGCCTGTGGTCAAGGAGCAGCCACGCTCCGAAACGCGTAACACTTAATTTTAAATGTCCGAAAAAAGAGGAGCCTGGTGCCGTCAATGCGCTGATTTCGAGTAAGTATCTAAACGGAGGTCATTTGGAATACAAAATATTATGCGGCAGACCGTGCCGCGGAGACTGTACCACCTGTGGATAATACGGGGACTATGGAGACGCAGAACCGAGCAAAGTCTTCAGCCAGTGTTACCAGCCAAAGGGAAAAAAAAACACTCAATATGGCGACTCTCTTGAATAGGAAGCCCACTGGAGGGCTAAGAACAATATCGATAATGAAAATGTGACCGCAAAACCCACTGAGGGAAATAACTAAGACAAGGGGGCAAGTAACCTACGAAAGGACAGTACTACTACAAGTACCAGCATGCAATAATGGCTAATTCATCCTCCGCCCACTGGAGGGTGTCATAAATGACATGTTGGTAACAATGCCTCCTTGTTTGTTTGCGCTCCCATTTCGAATTGCCTGTGATCAAGGAGCAGCCACGCTCTGAAACGCGTAAGGCTTAATTTTAAATGTCCGAAAAAAGAGGAGCCTGGTGCCGTCAATGCGCTGGTTTCGAGTACGTCTCTAAACGGAGGTCGTTTGGAATACAAAATAATATGCGGCAGACCGAGCCGCGGAGACTGTACCACCTGTGGATAATACAGGGACTATGGAGACGCAGAACCGAGCAAAGTCTTCAGCCAGTGTTACCAGCCAAAGGGAGAAAAAAACACTCAATATGGCGACTCTCTTGAATAGGAAGCCCACTGGAGGGCTAAGAACAATATTGATAATGAAAATGTGACTGCAAAACCCACTGAGGGATATAACTAACACAAGGGGGCAACTAACCTACGAAAGGACAGTACTACTACAAGTACCAGCATGCAATAATGGCTAATTCATCCTCCGCCCACTGGAGGGTGTCATAAATGACATGTTGGTAACAATGCCTCCTTGTTTGTTTGCGCTCCCATTTCGAATTGCCTGTGATCAAGGAGCAGCCACGCTCTGAAACGCGTAAGGCTTAATTTTAAATGTCCGAAAAAAGAGGAGCCTGGTGCCGTCAATGCGCTGGTTTCGAGTACGTCTCTAAACGGAGGTCGTTTTGGAATACAAAATAATATGCGGCAGACCGAGCCGCGGAGACTGTACCACCTGTGGATAATACTGGGACTATGGAGACGCAGAACCGAGCAAAGTCTTCAGCCAGTGTTACCAGCCAAAGAGAGAAAAAAACACTCAATATGGCGACTCTCTTGAATAGGAAGCCCACTGAAGGGCTAAGTACAACATCGATATTGAAAATGTGACCGCAAAACCCACTGAGGGATATACCTAACACAAGGGGCCAAGTAACCTACGATAGGACAGTACTACTACAAGTACCAGCATGCAATAATGGCTAATTCATCCGCCACCCACTGGAGGGTGTAATAAATGACATGTTGGTAACAATGCCTCCTTGTTTGTTTGCGCTCCCATTTCGAATTGCCTGTGATCAAGGAGCAGCCACGCTCCGAAACGCGTAAGGCTTAATTTTAAATGTCCGAAGAAAGAGGAGCCTGGTGCCGTCAATGCGCTGGTTTCGAGAAAGTCTCTAAACGGAGGTCGTTTGGAATACAAAATAATATGCGGCAGACCGAGCCACGGAGACTGTACCACCTGTGGATAATACGGGGACTATGGAGACGCAGAACCGAGCAAAGTCTTCAGCCAGTGTTACCAGCCAAAGGGAGAAAAAAACACTCAATATGGCGACTCTCTTGAATAGGAAGCCCACAGGAGGGCTAAGAAGAATAACGATAATGAAAATGTGACCGCAAAACCCACTGAGGGAAATAACTAACACTAGGGGGCAAGATACCTATGAAAGGACAGTACTACTACAAGTAGCAGCATGCAATAATGGCTAATTCATCCGCCACCCAATAGAGGGTGTAATAAATGACATGTTGGTAACAATGCCTCCTTGTTTGTTTGCGCTCCCATTTCGAATTGCCTGTGATCAAGGAGCAGCCACGCTCCGAAACGCGGAACGCTTAATTTTAAATGTCCGACAAAAGAGGAGCCTGGTGCCGTCAATGCGCTGGTTTCGAGTACGTCTCTAAACGGAGGTCGTTTGGAATACAAAATATTATGCGGCAGACCGTGCCGCGGAGACTGTACCACCTGTGGATAATACGGGGAATATTGAGACGCAGAACCGAGCAAAGTCTTCAGCCAGTGTTTCCAGCCAAAGGGAGAAAAAAACACTCAATATGGCGACTCTCTTGAATAGGAAGCCCACTGGAGGGCTAAGAAGAATATCAATAATGAAAATGTGACCGCAAAACCCACTGAGGGAAATAACTAACACAAGGGGCAAGTAACCTACGAAAGGACAGTACTACTACAAGTACCAGCATGCAATAATGGCTAATTCATCAGCCGCCCACTGGAGGGTGTAATAAATGACATGTTGGTAACAATGCCTCCTTGTTTGTTTGCGCTCCCATTTCAAATTGCCTGTGATCAAGGAGCAGCCACGCTCTGAAACGCGTAAGGCTTAATTTTAAATGTCCGAAAAAAGAGGAGCCTGGTGCCGTCAATGCGTTGGTTTCGAGTACGTCTCTAAACGGAGGTCGTTTGGAATACAAAATATTATGCGGCAGACCGAGCCGCGGAGACTGTACCACCTGTGGATAATACGGGGACTATGGAGACGCAGAACCGAGCAAAGTCTTCAGCCAGTGTTACCAGCCAAAGGGAGAAAAAAACATTCAATATGGCGACTCTCTTGAATAGGAAGCCCACTGGAGGGCTAAGAACAATATTGATAATGAAAATGTGACCGCAAAACCCACTGAGGGAAATAACTAGCACAAGGGGGCAAGTAACCTACGAAAGGACAGTACTACTACAAGTACCAGCATGCAATAATGGCTAATTCATCTGCCGCCCACTGGAGGGTGTAATAAATGACATGTTGGTAACAATGCCTCCTTGTTTGTTTGCGCTCCCATTTCGAATTGCCTGTGATCAAGGAGCAGCCACGCTCCGAAACGCGTAAGTCTTAATTTTAAATATCCGAAAAAAGAGGAGTCTGGTGCTGGCAATGCGCTGGTTTCGAGTACGTCTCTAAACGGAGGTCGTTTGGAATACAAAATAATATGCGGCGGACCGAGCCGCGGAGACTGTACCACCTGTGGATAATACGGGGACTATGGAGACACAGAACCGAGCAAAGTCTTCAGCCAGTGTTACCAGCCAAAGGGAGAAAAAACACTCAATATGGCGACTCTCTTGAATAGGAAGCCCACGGGAGGGCTAAGAACAATATCGATAATGAAAATGTGACCGCAAAACCCACTGAGGGAAATAACTAACAAAAGGGGGCAAGTAACCTACGAAAGGACAGTACTACTACAAGTGCCAGCATGCAATAATGGCTAATTCATCCGCCACCCACTGGAGGGTGTAATAAATGACATGTTGGTAACAATGCCTCCTTGTTTGTTTGCGCTCCCATTTCGAATTGCCTGTGGTCAAGGAGCAGCCACGCTCCGAAACGCGTAACACTTAATTTTAAATGTCCGAAAAAAGAGGAGCCTGGTGCCGTCAATGCGCTGGTTTCGAGTACGTCTCTAAACGGAGGTCGTTTGGAATACAAAATATTATGCGGCAGACCGTGCCGCGGAGACTGTACCACCTGTGGATAATACGGGGACTATGGAGACGCAGAACCGAGCAAAGTCTTCAGCCAGTCTTACCAGCCAAAGGGAGAAAAAAAAACTCGCTATGGCGACTCTCTTGAATAGGAAGCCCACTGGAGGGCTAAGAACAATATCGATAATGAAAATGTGACCGCAAAACCCACTGAGGGAAATAACTAACACAAGGGGGCAAGTAACCTACGAAAGGACAGTACTACTACAAGTACCAGCATGCAATAATGGCTAATTCATCCGCCGCCCACTGGAGGGTGTAATAAATGACATGTTGGTAACAATGCCTCCTTGTTTGTTTGCGCTCCCATTTCGAATTGCCTGTGATCAAGGAGCAGCCACGCTCCGAAACGCGTAAGGCTTAATTTTAAATGTCCGAAGAAAGAGGAGCCTGGTGCCGTCAATGCGCTGGTTTCGAGAAAGTCTCTAAACGGAGGTCGTTTGGAATACAAAATAATATGCGGCAGACCGAGCCACGGAGACTGTACCACCTGTGGATAATACGGGGACTATGGAGACGCAGAACCGAGCAAAGTCTTCAGCCAGTGTTACCAGCCAAAGGGAGAAAAAAACACTCAATATGGCGACTCTCTTGAATAGGAAGCCCACAGGAGGGCTAAGAAGAATATCGATAATGAAAATGTGACCGCAAAACCCACTGAGGGAAATAACTAACACTAGGGGGCAAGATACCTATGAAAGGACAGTACTACTACAAGTAGCAGCATGCAATAATGGCTAATTCATCCGCCACCCAATAGAGGGTGTAATAAATGACATGTTGGTAACAATGCCTCCTTGTTTGTTTGCGCTCCCATTTCGAATTGCCTGTGATCAAGGAGCAGCCACGCTCCGAAACGCGGAACGCTTAATTTTAAATGTCCGACAAAAGAGGAGCCTGGTGCCGTCAATGCGCTGGTTTCGAGTACGTCTCTAAACGGAGGTCGTTTGGAATACAAAATATTATGCGGCAGACCGTGCCGCGGAGACTGTACCACCTGTGGATAATACGGGGACTATTGAGACGCAGAACCGAGCAAAGTCTTCAGCCAGTGTTTCCAGCCAAAGGGAGAAAAAAACACTCAATATGGCGACTCTCTTGAATAGGAAGCCCACTGGAGGGCTAAGAAGAATATCAATAATGAAAATGTGACCGCAAAACCCACTGAGGGAAATAACTAACACAAGGGGCAAGTAACCTACGAAAGGACAGTACTACTACAAGTACCAGCATGCAATAATGGCTAATTCATCAGCCGCCCACTGGAGGGTGTAATAAATGACATGTTGGTAACAATGCCTCCTTGTTTGTTTGCGCTCCCATTTCAAATTGCCTGTGATCAAGGAGCAGCCACGCTCTGAAACGCGTAAGGCTTAATTTTAAATGTCCGAAAAAAGAGGAGCCTGGTGCCGTCAATGCGTTGGTTTCGAGTACGTCTCTAAACGGAGGTCGTTTGGAATACAAAATATTATGCGGCAGACCGAGCCGCGGAGACTGTACCACCTGTGGATAATACGGGGACTATGGAGACGCAGAACCGAGCAAAGTCTTCAGCCAGTGTTACCAGCCAAAGGGAGAAAAAAACATTCAATATGGCGACTCTCTTGAATAGGAAGCCCACTGGAGGGCTAAGAACAATATTGATAATGAAAATGTGACCGCAAAACCCACTGAGGGAAATAACTAGCACAAGGGGGCAAGTAACCTACGAAAGGACAGTACTACTACAAGTACCAGCATGCAATAATGGCTAATTCATCTGCCGCCCACTGGAGGGTGTAATAAATGACATGTTGGTAACAATGCCTCCTTGTTTGTTTGCGCTCCCATTTCGAATTGCCTGTGATCAAGGAGCAGCCACGCTCCGAAACGCGTAAGTCTTAATTTTAAATATCCGAAAAAAGAGGAGTCTGGTGCTGGCAATGCGCTGGTTTCGAGTACGTCTCTAAACGGAGGTCGTTTGGAATACAAAATAATATGCGGCGGACCGAGCCGCGGAGACTGTACCACCTGTGGATAATACGGGGACTATGGAGACACAGAACCGAGCAAAGTCTTCAGCCAGTGTTACCAGCCAAAGGGAGAAAAAACACTCAATATGGCGACTCTCTTGAATAGGAAGCCCACGGGAGGGCTAAGAACAATATCGATAATGAAAATGTGACCGCAAAACCCACTGAGGGAAATAACTAACAAAAGGGGGCAAGTAACCTACGAAAGGACAGTACTACTACAAGTGCCAGCATGCAATAATGGCTAATTCATCCGCCACCCACTGGAGGGTGTAATAAATGACATGTTGGTAACAATGCCTCCTTGTTTGTTTGCGCTCCCATTTCGAATTGCCTGTGGTCAAGGAGCAGCCACGCTCCGAAACGCGTAACACTTAAATTTAAATGTCCGAAAAAATAGGAGCCTGGTGCCGTCAATGCGCTGGTTTCGAGTACGTCTCTAAACGGAGGTCGTTTGGAATACAAAATATTATGCGGCAGACCGTGCCGCGGAGACTGTACCACCTGTGGATAATACGGGGACTATGGAGACGCAGAACCGAGCAAAGTCTTCAGCCAGTCTTACCAGCCACAGGGAGAAAAAAACACTCGCTATGGCGACTCTCTTGAATAGGAAGCCCACTGGAGGGCTAAGAACAATATCGATAATGAAAATGTGACCGCAAAACCCACTGAGGGAAATAACTAACACAAGGGGGCAAGTAACCTACGAAAGGACAGTACTACTACAAGTACCAGCATGCAATAATGGCTAATTCATCCGCCGCCCACTGGAGGGTGTAATAAATGAGATGTTGGTAACAATGCCTCCTTGTTTGTTTGGGCTCCCATTTCGAATTGTTTATGATCAAGGAGCAGCCATGCTCCGAAACGCGTAAGGCTTAATTTTAAATGTCCGAAAAAAGAGGAGCCTGGTGCTGTCAATGCGCTGGTTTCGAGTACGTCTCTAAACGGAGGTCGTTTGGAATACAAAATAATATGTTGCAGACAGAGCCGCGGAGACTGTACCATCTGTGGATAATACGGGGACTATGGAGACGCAGAACCGAGCAAAGTCTTCAGCCAGTGTTACCAGCCAAAGGGAGAAAAAAACACTCAATATGGCGACTCTCTTGAATAGGAAGCCCACAGGAGGGCTAAGAAGAATATCGATAATGAAAATGTGACCGCAAAACCCACTGAGGGAAATAACTAACACTAGGGGGCAAGATACCTATGAAAGGACAGTACTACTACAAGTACCAGCATGCAATAATGGCTAATTCATCCGCCGCCCACTGGAGGGTGTAATAAATGAGATGTTGGTAACAATGCCTCCTTGTTTGTTTGGGCTCCCATTTCGAATTGTTTATGATCAAGGAGTAGCCATGCTCCGAAACGCGTAAGGCTTAATTTTAAATGTCCGAAAAAAGAGGAGCCTGGTGCTGTCAATGCGCTGGTTTCGAGTACGTCTCTAAACGGAGGTCGTTTGGAATACAAAATAATATGTTGCAGACAGAGCCGCGGAGACTGTACCATCTGTGGATAATACGGGGACTATGGAGACGCAGAACCGAGCAAAGTCTTCAGCCAGTGTTACCAGCCAAAGGGAGAAAAAAACACTCAATATGGCGACTCTCTTGAATAGGAAGCCCACTGGAGGGCTAAGAACAATATCGATAATGAAAATGTGACCGCAAAACCCACTGAGGGAAATAACTAACACAAGGGGGCAAGTAACCTACGAAAGGACAGTACTACTACAAGTACCAGCATGCAATAATGGCTAATTCATCCGCCACCCACTGGAGGGTGTAATAAATGACATGTTGGTAACAATGCCTCCTTGTTTGTTTGCGCTCCCATTTCGAATTGCCTGTGGTCAAGGAGCAGCCACGCTCCGAAACGCGTAACGCTTAATTTTAAATGTCCGAAAAAAGAGGAGCCTGGTGCCGTCAATGCGCTGGTTTCGAGTACGTCTCTAAACAGTGGTCGTTTGGAATACAAAATATTATGCGGCAGACCGAGCCGCGGAGACTGTACCACCTGTGGATAATACGGGGACTATGGAGACGCAGAACCGAGCAAAGTCTTCAGCCAGTGTTACCAGCCAAAGGGAGAAAAAACACTCAATATGGCGACTCTCTTGAATAGGAAGCCCACTGGAGGGCTAAGAACAATATCTATAATGAAAATGTGGCTGCAAAACCCACTGAGGGAAATAACTAACACAAGGGGGCAAGTAAACTACGAAAGGACAGTACTACTACAAGTACCAGCATGCAATAATGGCTAATTCATCCTCCGCCCACTGGAGGGTGTCATAAAGTGTGTAGTGTGGCTCACTGGTTAGAGGCGGCAGACCCGAGAGCAGAGGACGGCCCGGGACCAGGGTTCGATTCCCGGCGCGGCCAGGGTCAGCGGACTCGATAATTCTCTCGCCTCGGTGCCCACTCTGATCAGCGTTCACACTCGGCAACTCTGGGCATTAGCTTGCCTCATCTTCACTAACGGCCCCACCAGACCGCCGGGGATGCCTGGTCTCACCCTGGAGATATCCATTAAGGGACCATCTCTCAGGGAAGCCAGGAAGGGTTTCGCAGCGGTCGAAGCGCCTTGGGACCCTACGGGTAAGTAGTGCGCTATATAAATGCCTATACATTACATTACATTACATAAATGACATGTTGATAACAATGCCTCCTTGTTTGTTTGCGCTCCCATTTCGAATTGCCTGTGATCAAGGAGCAGCCACGCTCCGAAACGCGTAAGGCTTAATTTTAAATGTCCGAAAAAAGAGGAGCCTGGTGCCGTCAATGCGCTGGTTTCGAGTACGTCTCTAAACGGAGGTCGTTTGGAATACAAAATATTATGCGGCAGACCGAGCCGCGGAGACTGTACCACCTGTGGATAATACGGGGACTATGGAGACGCAGAACCGAGCAAAGTCTTCAGCCAGTGTTACCAGCCAAAGGGAGAAAAAAACACTCAATATGGCGACTCTCTTGAATAGGAAGCCCACAGGAGGGCTAAGAAGAATATCGATAATGAAAATGTGACCGCAAAACCCACTGAGGGAAATAACTAACACTAGGGGGCAAGATACCTATGAAAGGACAGTACTACTACAAGTACCAGCATGCAATAATGGCTAATTCATCCGCCGCCCACTGGAGGGTGTAATAAATGAGATGTTGGTAACAATGCCTCCTTGTTTGTTTGGGCTCCCATTTCGAATTGTTTATGATCAAGGAGCAGCCATGCTCCGAAACGCGTAAGGCTTAATTTTAAATGTCCGAAAAAAGAGGAGCCTGGTGCTGTCAATGCGCTGGTTTCGAGTACGTCTCTAAACGGAGGTCGTTTGGAATACAAAATAATATGTTGCAGACAGAGCCGCGGAGACTGTACCATCTGTGGATAATACGGGGACTATGGAGACGCAGAACCGAGCAAAGTCTTCAGCCAGTGTTACCAGCCAAAGGGAGAAAAAAACACTCAATATGGCGACTCTCTTGAATAGGAAGCCCACTGGAGGGCTAAGAACAATATCGATAATGAAAATGTGACCGCAAAACCCACTGAGGGAAATAACTAACACAAGGGGGCAAGTAACCTACGAAAGGACAGTACTACTACAAGTACCAGCATGCAATAATGGCTAATTCATCCGCCACCCACTGGAGGGTGTAATAAATGACATGTTGGTAACAATGCCTCCTTGTTTGTTTGCGCTCCCATTTCGAATTGCCTGTGGTCAAGGAGCAGCCACGCTCCGAAACGCGTAACGCTTAATTTTAAATGTCCGAAAAAAGAGGAGCCTGGTGCCGTCAATGCGCTGGTTTCGAGTACGTCTCTAAACAGTGGTCGTTTGGAATACAAAATATTATGCGGCAGACCGAGCCGCGGAGACTGTACCACCTGTGGATAATACGGGGACTATGGAGACGCAGAACCGAGCAAAGTCTTCAGCCAGTGTTACCAGCCAAAGGGAGAAAAAACACTCAATATGGCGACTCTCTTGAATAGGAAGCCCACTGGAGGGCTAAGAACAATATCTATAATGAAAATGTGGCTGCAAAACCCACTGAGGGAAATAACTAACACAAGGGGGCAAGTAAACTACGAAAGGACAGTACTACTACAAGTACCAGCATGCAATAATGGCTAATTCATCCTCCGCCCACTGGAGGGTGTCATAAAGTGTGTAGTGTGGCTCACTGGTTAGAGGCGGCAGACCCGAGAGCAGAGGACGGCCCGGGACCAGGGTTCGATTCCCGGCGCGGCCAGGGTCAGCGGACTCGATAATTCTCTCGCCTCGGTGCCCACTCTGATCAGCGTTCACACTCGGCAACTCTGGGCATTAGCTTGCCTCATCTTCACTAACGGCCCCACCAGACCGCCGGGGATGCCTGGTCTCACCCTGGAGATATCCATTAAGGGACCATCTCTCAGGGAAGCCAGGAAGGGTTTCGCAGCGGTCGAAGCGCCTTGGGACCCTACGGGTAAGTAGTGCGCTATATAAATGCCTATACATTACATTACATTACATAAATGACATGTTGATAACAATGCCTCCTTGTTTGTTTGCGCTCCCATTTCGAATTGCCTGTGATCAAGGAGCAGCCACGCTCCGAAACGCGTAAGGCTTAATTTTAAATGTCCGAAAAAAGAGGAGCCTGGTGCCGTCAATGCGCTGGTTTCGAGTACGTCTCTAAACGGAGGTCGTTTGGAATACAAAATAATATGCGGCAGACCGAGCCGCGGAGACTGTACCACCTGTGGATAATACGGGGACTATGGAGACGCAGAACCGAGCAAAGTCTTCAGCCAGTGTTACCAGCCAAAGGGAGAAAACAACACTCAACATGGCGACTCTCTTGAATAGGAAGCCCACTGGAGGGCTAAGAAAAATATTGATAATGAAAATGTGACCGCAAAACCCACTGAGGGAAATAACTAACACAAGGGGGCAAGTAACCTACGAAAGGACAGTACTACTACAAGTACCAGCATGCAATAATGGCTAATTCATCCGCCGCCCACTGGAGGGTGTAATAAATGACATGTTGGTAACAATGCCTCCTTGTTTGTTTGCGCTCCCATTTCAAATTGCCTGTGATCAAGGAGCAGCCACGCTCTGAAACGCTTAAGGCTTAATTTTAAATGTCCGAAAAAAGAGGAGCCTGGTGCCGTCAATGCGCTGGTTTCGAGTACGTCTCTAAACGGAGGTCGTTTGGAATACAAAATAATATGCGGCGGACCGAGCCGCGGAGACTGTACCACCTGTGGATAATACGGGGACTATGGAGATGCAGAACCGAGCAAAGTCTTCAGCCAGTGTTACCAGCCAAAGGGAGAAAAAAACACTCAAATATGGCGACTCTCTTGAATAGGAAGCCCACGGGAGGGCTAAGAACAATATCGATAATGAAAATCTGACCGCAAAACCCACTGAGGGAAATAACTAACAAAAGGGGGCAAGTAACCTACGAAAGGACAGTACTACTACAAGTACCAGCATGCAATAATGGCTAATTCATCCGCCACCCACTGGAGGGTGTAATAAATGACATGTTGGTAACAATGCCTCCTTGTTTGTTTGCGCTCCCATTTCGAATTGCCTGTGGTAAAGGAGCAGCCACGCTCCGAAACGCGTAACACTTAATTTTAAATGTCCGAAAAAAGAGGAGCCTGGTGCCGTCAATGCGCTGGTTTCGAGTACGTCTCTAAACGGAGGTCGTTTGGAATACAAAATATTATGTGGCAGACCGTGCCGCGGAGACTGTACCACCTGTGGATAATACGGGGACTATGGAGACGCAGAACCGAGCAAAGTCTTCAGCCAGTCTTACCAGCCAAAGGGAGAAAAAAACACTCACTATGGCGACTCTCTTGAATAGGAAGCCCACTGGAGGGCTAAGAACAATATCGATAATGAAAATGTGACTGCAAAACCCACTGAGGGAAATAACTAACACAAGGGGGCAAGTAACCTACAAAAGGACAGTACTACTACAAGTACCAGCATGCAATAATGGCTAATTCATCCGCCGCCCACTGGAGGGTGTCATAAATGACATGTTGATAACAATGCCTCCTTGTTTGTTTGCGCTCCCATTTCGAATTGCCTGTGATCAAGGAGCAGCCACGCTCTGAAACGCATAAGGCTTAATTTTAAATGTCCGAAAAAAGAGGAGCCTGGTGCCGTCAATGCGCTGGTTTCGAGTACGTCTCTAAACGGAGGTCGTTTGGAATACAAAATAATATGCGGCAGACCGAGCCGCGGAGACTGTACCACCTGTGGATAATACGGGGACTATGGAGACGCAGAACCGAGCAAAGTCTTCAGCCAGTGTTACCAGCCAAAGGGAGAAAAAACATTCAATATGGCGACTCTCTTGAATAGGAAGCCCACTGGAGGGCTAAGAAAAATATCGATAATGAAAATGTGACTGCAAAACCCACTGAGGGATATAACTAACACAAGGGGGCAAGTAACCTACGAAAGGACAGTTCTACTACAAGTACCAGCATGCAATAATGGCTAATTCATCCGCCACCCAATGGAGGGTATAATAAATGACATGTTGGTAACAATGCCTCCTTGTTTGTTTGCGCTCCCATTTCGAATTGCCTGTGATCAAGGAGCAGTCACGCTTCGAAACGCGTAACGCTTAATTTTAAATGTCCGAAAAAAGAGGAGCCTGGTGCCGTCAATGCGCTGGTTTCGAGTACGTCTCTAAACGGAGGTCGTTTTGGAATACAAAATAATATGCGGCAGACCGAGCCGCGGAGACTGTACCACCTGTGGATAATACTGGGACTATGGAGACGCAGAACCGAGCAAAGTCTTCAGCCAGTGTTACCAGCCAAAGAGAGAAAAAAACACTCAATATGGCGACTCTCTTGAATAGGAAGACCACTGAAGGGCTAAGTACAATATCGATATTGAAAATGTGACCGCAAAACCCACTGAGGGATATACCTAACACAAGGGGCCAAGTAACCTACGATAGGACAGTACTACTACAAGTACCAGCATGCAATAATGGCTAATTCATCCGCCACCCACTGGAGGGTGTAATAAATGACATGTTGGTAACAATGCCTCCTTGTTTGTTTGCGCTCCCATTTCGAATTGCCTGTGATCAAGGAGCAGCCACGCTCCGAAACGCGTAAGGCTTAATTTTAAATGTCCGAAGAAAGAGGAGCCTGGTGCCGTCAATGCGCTGGTTTCGAGAAAGTCTCTAAACGGAGGTTGTTTGGAATACAAAATAATATGCGGCAGACCGAGCCGCGGAGACTGTACCACCTGTGGATAATACGGGGACTATGGAGACGCAGAACCGAGCAAAGTCTTCAGCCAGTGTTACCAGCCAAAGGGAGAAAAAAACACTCAATATGGCGACTCTCTTGAATAGGAAGCCCACAGGAGGGCTAAGAAGAATATCGATAATGAAAATGTGACCGCAAAACCCACTGAGGGAAATAACTAACACTAGGGGGCAAGATACCTATGAAAGGACAGTACTACTACAAGTAGCAGCATGCAATAATGGCTAATTCATCCGCCACCCAATAGAGGGTGTAATTAATGACATGTTGGTAACAATGCCTCCTTGTTTGTTTGCGCTCCCATTTCGAATTGCCTGTGATCAAGGAGCAGCCACGCTCGGAAACGCGTAACGCTTAATTTTAAATGTCCGAAAAAAGAGGAGCCTGGTGCAGTCAATGCGCTGGTTTCGAGTACGTCTCTAAACGGAGGTTGTTTGGAATACAAAATAATATGCGGCAGACCGAGCCGCGGAGACTGTACCACCTGTGGATAATACGGGGACTATGGAGACGCAGAACCGAGCAAAGTCTTCAGCCAGTGTTGCCAGCCAAAGAGAGAAAATAACACTCAATATGGCGACTCTCTTGGATAGGAAGCCCACTGGAGGGCTAAGAAAAATATCGATAATGAAAATGTGACCGCAAAACCCACTGAGGGATATAACTAACACAAGGGGGCAAGTAACCTACGAAAGGACAGTACTACTACAAGTACCAGCATGCAATAATGGCTAATTCATCCGCCGCCCACTGGAGGGTGTAATAAATGACATGTTGGTAACAATGCCTCCTTGTTTGTTTGCGCTCCCATTTCGAATTGCCTGTGATCAAGGAGCAGCCACGCTCCGAAACGCGGAACGCTTAATTTTAAATGTCCGACAAAAGAGCAGCCTGGTGCCGTCAATGCGCTGGTTTCGAGTACGTCTCTAAACGGAGGTTGTTTGGAATACAAAATATTATGCGGCAGACCGTGCCGCGGAGACTGTACCACCTGTGGATAATACGGGGACTATTGAGACGCAGAACCGAGCAAAGTCTTCAGCCAGTGTTTCCAGCCAAAGGGAGAAAAAAACATTCAATATGGCGACTCTCTTGAATAGGAAGCCCACTGGAGGGCTAAGAAGAATATCAATAATGAAAATGTGACCGCAAAACCCACTGAGGGAAATAACTAACACAAGGGGCAAATAACCTACGAAAGGACAGTTCTACTACAAGTACCAGCATGCAATAATGGCTAATTCATCAGCCGCCCACTGGAGGGTGTAATAAATGACATGTTGGTAACAATGCCTCCTTGTTTGTTTGCGCTCCCATTTCAAATTGCCTGTGATCAAGGAGCAGCCACGCTCTGAAACGCGTAAGGCTTAATTTTAAATGTCCGAAAAAAGAGGAGCCTGGTGCCGTCAATGCGTTGGTTTCGAGTACGTCTCTAAACGGAGGTCGTTTGGAATACAAAATATTATGCGGCAGACCGAGCCGCGGAGACTGTACCACCTGTGGATAATACGGGGACTATGGAGACGCAGAACCGAGCAAAGTCTTCAGCCAGTGTTACCAGCCAAAGGGAGAAAAAAACATTCAATATGGCGACTCTCTTGAATAGGAAGCCCACTGGAGGGCTAAGAACAATATTGATAATGAAAATGTGACCGCAAAACCCACTGAGGGAAATAACTAGCACAAGGGGGCAAGTAACCTACGAAAGGACAGTACTACTACAAGTACCAGCATGCAATAATGGCTAATTCATCCGCCGCCCACTGGAGGGTGTAATAAATGACATGTTGGTAACAATGCCTCCTTGTTTGTTTGCGCTCCCATTTCGAATTGCCTGTGATCAAGGAGCAGCCACGCTCCGAAACGCGTAAGTCTTAATTTTAAATATCCGAAAAAAGAGGAGTCTGGTGCTGGCAATGCGCTGGTTTCGAGTACGTCTCTAAACGGAGGTCGTTTGGAATACAAAATAATATGCGGCGGACCGAGCCGCGGAGACTGTACCACCTGTGGATAATACGGGGACTATGGAGACACAGAACCGAGCAAAGTCTTCAGCCAGTGTTACCAGCCAAAGGGAGAAAAAACACTCAATATGGCGACTCTCTTGAATAGGAAGCCCACGGGAGGGCTAAGAACAATATCGATAATGAAAATGTGACCGCAAAACCCACTGAGGGAAATAACTAACAAAAGGGGGCAAGTAACCTACGAAAGGACAGTACTACTACAAGTACCAGCATGCAATAATGGCTAATTCATCCGCCACCCACTGGAGGGTGTAATAAATGACATGTTGGTAACAATGCCTCCTTGTTTGTTTGCGCTCCCATTTCGAATTGCCTGTGGTCAAGGAGCAGCCACGCTCCGAAACGCGTAACACTTAATTTTAAATGTCCGAAAAAAGAGGAGCCTGGTGCCGTCAATGCGCTGGTTTCGAGTACGTCTCTAAACGGAGGTCGTTTGGAATACAAAATATTATGCGGCAGACCGTGCCGCGGAGACTGTACCACCTGTGGATAATACGGGGACTATGGAGATGCAGAACCGAGCAAAGTCTTCAGCCAGTCTTACCAGCCAAAGGGAGAAAAAAACACTCGCTATGGCGACTCTCTTGAATAGGAAGCCCACTGGAGGGCTAAGAACAATATCGATAATGAAAATGTGACCGCAAAACCCACTGAGGGAAATAACTAACACAAGGGGGCAAGTAACCTACGAAAGGACAGTACTACTACAAGTACCAGCATGCAATAATGGCTAATTCATCCGCCGACCACTGGAGGGTGTAATAAATGAGATGTTGGTAACAATGCCTCCTTGTTTGTTTGCGCTCCCATTTCGAATTGCCTATGATCAAGGAGCAGCCACGCTCCGAAACGCGTAAGGCTTAATTTTAAATGTCCGAAAAAAGAGGAGCCTGGTGCTGTCAATGCGCTGGTTTCGAGTACGTCTCTAAACGGAGGTCGTTTGGAATACAAAATAATATGTTGCAGACAGAGCCGCGGAGACTGTACCATCTGTGGATAATACGGGGACTATGGAGACGCAGAACCAAGCAAAGTCTTCAGCCAGTGTTACCAGCCAAAGGGAGAAAAAAACACTCAATATGGCGACTCTCTTGAATAGGAAGCCCACTGGAGGGCTAAGAACAATATCGATAATGAAAATGTGACCGCAAAACACACTGAGGGAAATAACTAACACAAGGGGGCAAGTAACCTACGAAAGGACAGTACTACTACAAGTACCAGCATGCAATAACGGCTAATTCATCCGCCACCCACTGGAGGATGTAATAAATGACATGTTGGTAACAATGCCTCCTTGTTTGTTTGCGCTCCCATTTCGAATTGCCTGTGGTCAAGGAGCAGCCACGCTCCGAAACGCGTAACGCTTAATTTTAAATGTCCGAAAAAAGAGGAGCCTGGTGCCGTCAATGCGCTGGTTTCGAGTACGTCTCTAAACAGTGGTCGTTTGGAATACAAAATATTATGCGGCAGACCGAGCCGCGGAGACTGTACCACCTGTGGATAATACGGGGACTATGGAGACGCAGAACCGAGCAAAGTCTTCAGCCAGTGTTACCAGCCAAAGGGAGAAAAAAACACTCAATATGGCGACTCTCTTCAAAAGGAAGCCCACTGGAGGGCTAAGAACAATATTGATAATGAAAATGTGACCGCAAAACCCACTGAGGGAAATAACTAACACAAGGGGGCAAGTAACCTACGAAAGGACAGTACTACTACAAGTACCAGCATGCAATAATGGCTAATTCATCCGCCGCCCACTGGAGAGTGTAATAAATGACATGTTGTTAACAATGCCTCCTTGTTTGTTTGCGCTCCCATTTCGAATTGCCTGTGATCAAGGAGCAGCCACGCTCCGAAACGCGTAAGGCTTAATATTAAACGTCCGAAAAAAGAGGAGCCTGGTACAGTCAATGCGCTGGTTTCGAGTACGTCTCTAAACGGAGGTCGTTTGGAATACAAAATAATATGCGGCAGACCGAGCCGCGGAGACTGTACCACCTGTGGATAATACGGGGACTATGGAGACGCAGAACCGAGCAAAGTCTTCAGCCAGTGTTACCAGCCAAAGGGAGAAAAAAACACTCAATATGGCGACTCTCTTCAAAAGGAAGCCCACTGGAGGGCTAAGAACAATATTGATAATGAAAATGTGACCGCAAAACCCACTGAGGGAAATAACTAACACAAGGGGGCAAGTAACCTACGAAAGGACAGTACTACTACAAGTACCAGCATGCAATAATGGCTAATTCATCCTCCGCCCACTGGAGGGTGTCATAAATGACATGTTGGTAACAATGCCTCCTTGTTTGTTTGCGCTCCCATTTCGAATTGCCTGTGATCAAGGAGCAGCCACGCTCCGAAACGCGTAAGGCTTAATTTTAAATGTCCGAAAAAAGAGGAGCCTGGTGCCGTCAATGCGCTGGTTTCGAGTACGTCTCTAAACGGAGGTCGTTTGGAATACAAAATAATATGCGGCAGACCGAGCCGCGGAGACTGTACCACCTGTGGATAATACGGGGACTATGGAGACGCAGAACCGAGCAAAGTCTAAAGCCAGTGTTACCAGCCAAAGGGAGAAAACAATACTCAATATGGCGACTCTCTTGAATAGGAAGCCCACTGGAGGGCTAAGAAAAATATTGATAATGAAAATGTGACCGCAAAACCCACTGAGGGAAATAACTAACACAAGGGGGCAAGTAACCTACGAAAGGACAGTACTACTACAAGTACCAGCATGCAATAATGGCTAATTCATCCGCCGCCCACTGGAGGGTGTAATAAATGACATGTTGGTAACAATGCCTCCTTGTTTGTTTGCGCTCCCATTTCAAATTGCCTGTGATCAAGGAGCAGCCACGCTCTGAAACGCTTAAGGCTTAATTTTAAATGTCCGAAAAAAGAGGAGCCTGGTGCCGTCAATGCGCTGGTTTCGAGTACGTCTCTAAACGGAGGTCGTTTGGAATACAAAATAATATGCGGCAGGCCGAGCCGCGGAGACTGTACCACCTGTGGATAATACGGGGACTATGGAGACGCAGAACCGAGCAAAGTCTTCAGCCAGTGTTACCAGCCAAAGGGAGAAAAGCATTCAATATGGCAACTCTCTTGAATAGGAAGCCCACTGGAGGGCTAAGAACAATATCGAAAATGAAAATGTGGCTGCAAAACCCACTGAGGGAAATAACTAGCACAAGGGGGCAAGTAACCTACGAAAGGACAGTACTACTACAAGTACCAGCATGCAATAATGGCTAATTCATCCGCCGCCCACTGGAGGGTGTAATAAATGACATGTTGGTAACAATGCCTCCTTGTTTGTTTGCGCTCCCATTTCGATTTGCCTGTGATCAAGCAGCAGCCAGGCTCCGAAACGCGTAAGGCTTACGTTTAAATGTCCGAAAAATGAGGAGCCTGGTGCTGGCAATGCGCTGGTTTCGAGTACATCTCTAAACGGAGGTCGTTTGGAATACAAAATAATATGCGGCGGACCGAGCCGCGGAGACTGTACCACCTGTGGATAATACGGGGACTATGGAGACGCAGAACCGAGCAAAGTCTTCAGCCAGTGTTACCAGCCAAAGGGAGAAAAAAACACTCAATATGGCGACTCTCTTGAATAGGAAGCCCACGGGAGGGCTAAGAACAATATCGATAATGAAAATGTGACCGCAAAACCCACTGAGGGAAATAACTAACAAAAGGGGGCAAGTAACCTACGAAAGGACAGTACTACTACAAGTACCAGCATGCAATAATGGCTAATTCATCCGCCACCCACTGGAGGGTGTAATAAATGACATGTTGGTAACAATGCCTCCTTGTTTGTTTGCGCTCCCATTTCGAATTGCCTGTGGTCAAGGAGCAGCCACGCTCCGAAACGCGTAACACTTAATTTTAAATGTCCGAAAAAAGAGGAGCCTGGTGCCGTCAATGCGCTGGTTTCGAGTACGTCTCTAAACGGAGGTCGTTTGGAATACAAAATATTATGCGGCAGACCGTGCCGCGGAGACTGTACCACCTGTGGATAATACGGGGACTATGGAGACGCAGAACCGAGCAAAGTCTTCAGCCAGTCTTACCAGCCAAAGGGAGAAAAAAACACTCACTATGGCGACTCTCTTGAATAGGAAGCCCACTGGAGGGCTAAGAACAATATCGATAATGAAAATGTGACTGCAAAACCCACTGAGGGAAATAACTAACACAAGGGGGCAAGTAACCTACAAAAGGACAGTACTACTACAAGTACCAGCATGCAATAATGGCTAATTCATCCGCCGCCCACTGGAGGGTGTAATAAATGAGATGTTGGTAACAATGCCTCCTTGTTTGTTTGCACTCCCATTTCGAATTGCCTATGATCAAGGAGCAGCCACGCTCCGAAACGCGTAAGGCTTAATTTTAAATGTCCGAAAAAAGAGGAGCCTGGTGCTGTCAATGCGCTGGTTTCGAGTACGTCTCTAAACGGAGGTCGTTTGGAATACAAAATAATATGTTGCAGACAGAGCCGCGGAGACTGTACCACCTGTGGATAATACGGGGACTATGGAGACGCAGAACCGAGCCAAGTCTTCAGCCAGTGTTACCAGCCAAAGGGAGAAAAAAACACTCAATATGGCGACTCTCTTGAATAGAAAGCCCACTGGAGGGCTAAGAACAATATCGATAATGAAAATGTGACCGCAAAACCCACTGAGGGAAATAACTAACACAAGGGGGCAAGTAACCTACGAAAGGACAGTACTACTACAAGTACCAGCATGCAATAATGGCTAATTCATCCGCCACCCACTGGAGGGTGTAATAAATGACATGTTGGTAACAATGCCTCCTTGTTTGTTTGCGCTCCCATTTCGAATTGCCTGTGGTCAAGGAGCAGCCACGCTCCGAAACGCGTAACGCTTAATTTTAAATGTCCGAAAAAAGAGGAGCCTGGTGCCGTCAATGCGCTGGTTTCGAGTACGTCTCTAAACGGTGGTCGTTTGGAATACAAAATATTATGCGGCAGACCGAGCCGCGGAGACTGTACCACCTGTGTATAATACGGGGACTATGGAGACGCAGAACCGAGCAAAGTCTTCAGGCAGTGTTACCAGCCAAAGGGAGTAAAAAACACTCAATATGGCAACTCTCTTCAATAGGAAGCCCACTGGAGGGCTAAGAACAATATTGATAATGAAAATGTGACCGCAAAACCCACTGAGGGAAATAACTAACACAAGGGGGCAAGTAACCTACGAAAGGACAGTACTACTACAAGTACCAGCATGCAATAATGGCTAATTCATCCGCCGCCCACTGGAGAGTGTAATAAATGACATGTTGTTAACAATGCCTCCTTGTTTGTTTGCGCTCCCATTTCGAATTGCCTGTGATCAAGGAGCAGCCACGCTCCGAAACGCGTAAGGCTTAATATTAAATGTCCGAAAAAAGAGGAGCCTGGTACAGTCAATGCGCTGGTTTCGAGTACGTCTCTAAACGGAGGTCGTTTGGAATACAAAATATTATGCGGCAGACCGAGCCACGGAGACTGTACCACCTGTGGATAATACGAGGACTATGGAGACGCAGAACCGAGCAAAGTCTTCAGCCAGTGTTACCAGCCAAAGGGAGACAAAAACACTCAATATGGCGACTCTCTTGAATAGGAAGCCCACTGGAGGGCTAAGAACAATATCTATAATGAAAATGTGACCGCAAAACCCACTGAGGGAAATAACTAACACAAGGGGGCAAGTAACCTACGAAAGGACAGTACTACTACAAGTACCAGCATGCAATAATGGCTAATTCATCCTCCGCCCACTGGAGGGTGTCATAAATGACATGTTGGTAACAATGCCTCCTTGTCTGTTTGCGCTCCCATTTCGAATTGCCTGTGATCAAGGAGCAGCCACGCTCCGAAACGCGTAAGGCTTAATTTTAAATGTCCGAAAAAAGAGGAGCCTGGTGCCGTCAATGCGCTGGTTTCGAGTACGTCTCTAAACAGTGGTCGTTTGGAATACAAAATATTATGCGGCAGACCGAGCCGCGGAGACTGTACCACCTGTGGATAATACGGGGACTATGGAGACGCAGAACCGAGCAAAGTCTTCAGCCAGTGTTACCAGCCAAAGGGAGAAAAAAACACTCAATATGGCGACTCTCTTCAAAAGGAAGCCCACTGGAGGGCTAAGAACAATATTGATAATGAAAATGTGACCGCAAAACCCACTGAGGGAAATAACTAACACAAGGGGGCAAGTAACCTACGAAAGGACAGTACTACTACAAGTACCAGCATGCAATAATGGCTAATTCATCCGCCTCCCACTGGAGAGTGTAATAAATGACATGTTGTTAACAATGCCTCCTTGTTTGTTTGCGCTCCCATTTCGAATTGCCTGTGATCAAGGAGCAGCCACGCTCCGAAACGCGTAAGGCTTAATATTAAACGTCCGAAAAAAGAGGAGCCTGGTACAGTCAATGCGCTGGTTTCGAGTACGTCTCTAAACGGAGGTCGTTTGAAATACAAAATATTATGCTTCACAAGAACTACGCTCTTTTCCTCCCTGTGCTCCCCTTGCTCCTCACATAATTGCCATCACTCAAAAATATGGCATTTTCTCCTCCTTCCCTCCCACCATTCCCCAGGCTCCTTTCCCTGTCACCCCTCCTTTTAATTCTGCCGCCCCTATATCTATCAAGCCCAGCTCCCCTGGTAGTCATCCTATCTCTCTAGTGTATCTCAATACCCGCTCCCTCCCAAAACATCACCTTGATGTATTCCAACTCTTGGATGGTGGCAATATTGACATCTTGCTCCTCGCTGAAACTTGGCTCCACGCTGGCTCTTACCCTGACATCTTGGCTGCCATACCCGCGGGCTACTATATTCTTCATTCTAATAGGACATCTGGTAGACCCGGCGGTGGAGTTGCCGCCATCATTCGTTCTAATCTACAATTCACTAGTTTAATAACTACCCCCATACTAAATTCTGACACTCTTACGTTGAAATTCACTTCTCCCACACACTCTTTTATTTGTGTTCTAGTGTATCGTCCCCCTGTCAATATGCCCTCCTTCCCATCCTTGTTTAGCGATTTAATCTCGCAGCTCACTATCAACTCTGCCAGGATCTTGATCATTGGCGATTTCAATTATTGGCCACTAGACCCCCTTGAATCCTCTCTCTCACTTGAATTTACCGATCTGCTACTTGGTTTAAATTTTTCCCAACATATCTCTGTCGCTACCCATAACAAAGGCCATACTTTGGACCAGGTTTGGACCACCAATTTGGATATCTCTTCTCCTGTGGTCTACCCCTGTACCTGGTCCGATCACTTCTTTATTTCTTTCTCCCTAAAATTATTAGTTCCTAGCCGCTCCCCACCAGCCTCTAACTTTTCGGCACGCAACTGGAAGCATGCCGATATTTCCCTTTTTCATTCGACCCTTACTTCTACACTCCCTCTCGACCTCCCTGATTTGAACTCTCAAGCTGCCACCTTGGACCAATGGCTGTCTCTAGCTAGTGACGTGGTCGCTCCCGTTAAAATTATCAACGCTAAACGTCCTCATGACGCTCAGCGCTGGTTTACCGATCAACTGAAGGCTGATAAACTCCTTCTTAGACAGGCTGAGCGCCGCTGGAGGCGCAACTATGATCCTCCATCAAAACTTATCTATATTGACTTACTAAAATCCTATAAAAAGTCTATTATTTTGGCCAAATCTTCCCACTATTCTCAGAAAGTTATTAACTCTGTATCCAGAACAAAAGAAATCTTCTCTATTGTAGCTGAACTCTCCCTACCTGACCGTGTCACTCCCCAGCCTCAACCCTCGCAAGCTCTGTGTGACTCCCTTAATGCTTATTTTTCTGATAAAATCTCCATGATCAAACATAATATCCCCCCTACTACCATGTCTCAGGCCAGTGCTCTCCCTTCCCCGAATCCTCACTCCTTGCATGAATTCCCCCCTATCTCCCTGGATACTTTTCGTTCTCTACTCCAGGCTGTTGGCTCCGGTTCCCCTAATGACTGTTGCCCTCCTCAAATCCTAAGAGATGCTTTTATGGCCTGTCCCGGCCCTCCCCTTGACCTTTTAAATCGCTCACTCTCCACAGGCTCTGTCCCCTCCGCTTTTAAAAGCGCTGTGGTGGTACCTATCTTAAAAAAACCCGGCTCTGACCCTGCGGTCCTGGGCAACTACCGTCCTATCTCCCTCCTCCCTTATCTGGGGAAGGTCTTGGAAACCTATGTCACCCGATGCCTGAGCACTTTCATCGAGGAAACTCATTTCCTCGATGACCAACAGGCTGGTTTCAGACCGTTCCATTCTACGGAGGCAGTGGTGGTGGCGGTTATGGACACGCTGAGACAGGGGGCTGACAAGAACATGGCCCAGGCCCTAGTGTTACTCGATCTCTCGGCCGCTTTTGACACGGTCGACCATGACATCTTGGTCGACCGTGTCAGAAATGCTGGCATCTCTGGCCTGGCCCTGTCTTGGATTGTATCCTTTCTCCAACTACGCTCCCAATCGGTACATCTGTCTTCCTTTTCTGCTCCTCGTATTTCACTTTCCTGTGGTGTTCCCCAGGGTTCTGCCTTGTCCCCTCTCTTGTTTAATCTTTATATGCAGCCCCTCCTTGTCTCTCTTCGTCATTCTTCTGTTACCACTTTTAACTATGCAGATGATCTGCAACTTATCTTTCCTATCGACCCCTCTCCTCTTTCTTGCTCTAATTTTCAAACCACAATGCTTAACATCTATGAGTGGATGAACTTCAGCCAGCTGAAGCTCAATCCGAGCAAGACAGAGTTGGTCCTGATAGGCGGGCCCCCTCACCCTTGGACTTCCAATTTCTGGCCCCCTGCCCTTGGTCCCCCTCCCTGCCCAGTCAACTCTGTGAAGAGCCTTGGTGTTACCATCTCTAGCGACCTTTCGATGCGGCCGCACATCAACGCTGTTACCTCGGCCTGCTTTTACCATCTCCGCAGAATCGGGAAGATCCGAAGGTTCCTATCACCAGAGGCTCTCACCCTTGTTATCATGGCCCTGGTCACCTCACGTTTAGACTATGCCAACTGTCTATACGTGGGGATCCCGGCATACCATCTCCAACGCCTTCAATTGGTGCAAAACCAGGCAGCCAGATTAATTTTTCAGCAGCCCAGACACCAACATGTCACTCCGCTGTTGAAAACCCTACACTGGCTCCCTGTTGCGCAACGCTGCATCTTTAAACTGGGATGTACTATTTTCAAATCTCTTTTTGCCTCTGCTCCTGTCTTTATTTCCCTCCGCTTGCACTCCTATGTTCCCTCTCGACACCTCAGATCCTCTGCTTACAATCTTTTGATCACTCCTAGGTTTAAACGCAAGAAACACGGTGGTGCCTGTTTCTCCTTTCTTGCCCCGTTCACTTGGAATTCCCTCCCTCTCTCCATCCGGCTCAGCTCCGATTACTCCTCCTTTCGCAAATCCCTGAAAACACATCTGTTCCGCCTTGCCCATGGCTAGCTGCACCCACCCCCTTGTGCCCTTATCCACTGGTCTTTGAGCGCCAAGAAACCAATTGGTGTATGTGCGCGGTATCAAATTTTTTTAACATAACATAACATAACATGCGGCAGACCGAGCCGCGGAGACTGTACCACCTGTGGATAATACGAGGACTATGGAGACGCAGAACCGAGCAAAGTCTTCAGCCAGTGTTACCAGCCAAAGGGAGAAAAAAACACTCAATATGGCGACTCTCTTGAATAGGAAGCCCACTGGAGGGCTAAGAACAATATCTATAATGAAAATGTGACCGCAAAACCCACTGAGGGAAATAACTAACACAAGGGGGCAAGTAACCTACGAAAGGACAGTACTACTACAAGTACCAGCATGCAATAATGGCTAATTCATCCTCCGCCCACTGGAGGGTGTCATAAATGACATGTTGGTAACAATGCCTCCTTGTTTGTTTGCGCTCCCATTTCGAATTGCCTGTGATCAAGGAGCAGCCACGCTCCGAAACGCGTAAGGCTTAATTTTAAATGTCCGAAAAAAGAGGAGCCTGGTGCCGTCAATGCGCTGGTTTCGAGTACGTCTCTAAACGGAGGTCGTTTGGAATACAAAATAATATGCGGCAGACCGAGCCGCGGAGACTGTACCACCTGTGGATAATACGGGGACTATGGAGACGCAGAACCGAGCAAAGTCTAAAGCCAGTGTTACCAGCCAAAGGGAGAAAACAATACTCAATATGGCGACTCTCTTGAATAGGAAGCCCACTGGAGGGCTAAGAAAAATATTGATAATGAAAATGTGACCGCAAAACCCACTGAGGGAAATAACTAACACAAGGGGGCAAGTAACCTACGAAAGGACAGTACTACTACAAGTACCAGCATGCAATAATGGCTAATTCATCCGCCGCCCACTGGAGGGTGTAATAAATGACATGTTGGTAACAATGCCTCCTTGTTTGTTTGCGCTCCCATTTCAAATTGCCTGTGATCAAGGAGCAGCCACGCTCTGAAACGCTTAAGGCTTAATTTTAAATGTCCGAAAAAAGAGGAGCCTGGTGCCGTCAATGCGCTGGTTTCGAGTACGTCTCTAAACGGAGGTCGTTTGGAATACAAAATAATATGCGGCAGGCCGAGCCGCGGAGACTGTACCACCTGTGGATAATACGGGGACTATGGAGACGCAGAACCGAGCAAAGTCTTCAGCCAGTGTTACCAGCCAAAGGGAGAAAAGCATTCAATATGGCAACTCTCTTGAATAGGAAGCCCACTGGAGGGCTAAGAACAATATCGAAAATGAAAATGTGGCTGCAAAACCCACTGAGGGAAATAACTAGCACAAGGGGGCAAGTAACCTACGAAAGGACAGTACTACTACAAGTACCAGCATGCAATAATGGCTAATTCATCCGCCGCCCACTGGAGGGTGTAATAAATGACATGTTGGTAACAATGCCTCCTTGTTTGTTTGCGCTCCCATTTCGATTTGCCTGTGATCAAGCAGCAGCCAGGCTCCGAAACGCGTAAGGCTTACGTTTAAATGTCCGAAAAATGAGGAGCCTGGTGCTGGCAATGCGCTGGTTTCGAGTACATCTCTAAACGGAGGTCGTTTGGAATACAAAATAATATGCGGCGGACCGAGCCGCGGAGACTGTACCACCTGTGGATAATACGGGGACTATGGAGACGCAGAACCGAGCAAAGTCTTCAGCCAGTGTTACCAGCCAAAGGGAGAAAAAAACACTCAATATGGCGACTCTCTTGAATAGGAAGCCCACGGGAGGGCTAAGAACAATATCGATAATGAAAATGTGACCGCAAAACCCACTGAGGGAAATAACTAACAAAAGGGGGCAAGTAACCTACGAAAGGACAGTACTACTACAAGTACCAGCATGCAATAATGGCTAATTCATCCGCCACCCACTGGAGGGTGTAATAAATGACATGTTGGTAACAATGCCTCCTTGTTTGTTTGCGCTCCCATTTCGAATTGCCTGTGGTCAAGGAGCAGCCACGCTCCGAAACGCGTAACACTTAATTTTAAATGTCCGAAAAAAGAGGAGCCTGGTGCCGTCAATGCGCTGGTTTCGAGTACGTCTCTAAACGGAGGTCGTTTGGAATACAAAATATTATGCGGCAGACCGTGCCGCGGAGACTGTACCACCTGTGGATAATACGGGGACTATGGAGACGCAGAACCGAGCAAAGTCTTCAGCCAGTCTTACCAGCCAAAGGGAGAAAAAAACACTCACTATGGCGACTCTCTTGAATAGGAAGCCCACTGGAGGGCTAAGAACAATATCGATAATGAAAATGTGACTGCAAAACCCACTGAGGGAAATAACTAACACAAGGGGGCAAGTAACCTACAAAAGGACAGTACTACTACAAGTACCAGCATGCAATAATGGCTAATTCATCCGCCGCCCACTGGAGGGTGTAATAAATGAGATGTTGGTAACAATGCCTCCTTGTTTGTTTGCGCTCCCATTTCGAATTGCCTATGATCAAGGAGCAGCCACGCTCCGAAACGCGTAAGGCTTAATTTTAAATGTCCGAAAAAAGAGGAGCCTGGTGCTGTCAATGCGCTGGTTTCGAGTACGTCTCTAAACGGAGGTCGTTTGGAATACAAAATAATATGTTGCAGACAGAGCCGCGGAGACTGTACCACCTGTGGATAATACGGGGACTATGGAGACGCAGAACCGAGCCAAGTCTTCAGCCAGTGTTACCAGCCAAAGGGAGAAAAAAACACTCAATATGGCGACTCTCTTGAATAGAAAGCCCACTGGAGGGCTAAGAACAATATCGATAATGAAAATGTGACCGCAAAACCCACTGAGGGAAATAACTAACACAAGGGGGCAAGTAACCTACGAAAGGACAGTACTACTACAAGTACCAGCATGCAATAATGGCTAATTCATCCGCCACCCACTGGAGGGTGTAATAAATGACATGTTGGTAACAATGCCTCCTTGTTTGTTTGCGCTCCCATTTCGAATTGCCTGTGGTCAAGGAGCAGCCACGCTCCGAAACGCGTAACGCTTAATTTTAAATGTCCGAAAAAAGAGGAGCCTGGTACAGTCAATGCGCTGGTTTCGAGTACGTCTCTAAACGGAGGTCGTTTGGAATACAAAATATTATGCGGCAGACCGAGCCACGGAGACTGTACCACCTGTGGATAATACGAGGACTATGGAGACGCAGAACCGAGCAAAGTCTTCAGCCAGTGTTACCAGCCAAAGGGAGACAAAAACACTCAATATGGCGACTCTCTTGAATAGGAAGCCCACTGGAGGGCTAAGAACAATATCTATAATGAAAATGTGACCGCAAAACCCACTGAGGGAAATAACTAACACAAGGGGGCAAGTAACCTACGAAAGGACAGTACTACTACAAGTACCAGCATGCAATAATGGCTAATTCATCCTCCGCCCACTGGAGGGTGTCATAAATGACATGTTGGTAACAATGCCTCCTTGTCTGTTTGCGCTCCCATTTCGAATTGCCTGTGATCAAGGAGCAGCCACGCTCCGAAACGCGTAAGGCTTAATTTTAAATGTCCGAAGAAAGAGGAGCCTGGTGCCGTCAATGCGCTTGTTTCGAGAACGTCTCTAAACGGAGGTCGTTTGGAATACAAAATATTATGCGGCAGACCGAGCCACGGAGACTGTACCACCTGTGGATAATACGGGGACTATGGAGACGCAGAACCGAGCAAAGTCTTCAGCCAGTGTTACCAGCCAAAGGGAGAAAAAAACACTCAATATGGCGACTCTCTTGAATAGGAAGCCCACTGGAGGGCTAAGTACAATATCGATATTGAAAATGTGACCGCAAAACCCACTGAGGGATATACCTAACACAAGGGGGCAAGTAACCTACGATAGGACAGTACTACTACAAGTACCAGCATGCAATAATGGCTAATTCATCCGCCGCCCACTGGAGGGTGTAATAAATGACATGTTGGTAACAATGCCTCCTTGTTTGTTTGCGCTCCCATTTCGAATTGCCTATGATCAAGGAGCAGCCACGCTCCGAAACGCGTAAGGCTTAATTTTAAATGTCCGAAAAAAGAGGAGCCTGGTGCTGTCAATGCGCTGGTTTCGAGTACGTCTCTAAACGGAGGTCGTTTGGAATACAAAATAATATGTTGCAGACAGAGCCGCGGAGACTGTACCACCTGTGGATAATACGGGGACTATGGAGACGCAGAACCGAGCCAAGTCTTCAGCCAGTGTTACCAGCCAAAGGGAGAAAAAAACACTCAATATGGCGACTCTCTTGAATAGAAAGCCCACTGGAGGGCTAAGAACAATATCGATAATGAAAATGTGACCGCAAAACCCACTGAGGGAAATAACTAACACAAGGGGGCAAGTAACCTACGAAAGGACAGTACTACTACAAGTACCAGCATGCAATAATGGCTAATTCATCCGCCACCCACTGGAGGGTGTAATAAATGACATGTTGGTAACAATGCCTCCTTGTTTGTTTGCGCTCCCATTTCGAATTGCCTGTGGTCAAGGAGCAGCCACGCTCCGAAACGCGTAACGCTTAATTTTAAATGTCCGAAAAAAGAGGAGCCTGGTGCCGTCAATGCGCTGGTTTCGAGTACGTCTCTAAACGGTGGTCGTTTGGAATACAAAATATTATGCGGCAGACCGAGCCGCGGAGACTGTACCACCTGTGGATAATACGGGGACTATGGAGACGCAGAACCGAGCAAAGTCTTCAGGCAGTGTTACCAGCCAAAGGGAGAAAAAAACACTCAATATGGCGACTCTCTTCAATAGGAAGCCCACTGGAGGGCTAAGAACAATATTGATAATGAAAATGTGACCGCAAAACCCACTGAGGGAAATAACTAACACAAGGGGGCAAGTAACCTACGAAAGGACAGTACTACTACAAGTACCAGCATGCAATAATGGCTAATTCATCCGCCGCCCACTGGAGAGTGTAATAAATGACATGTTGTTAACAATGCCTCCTTGTTTGTTTGCGCTCCCATTTCGAATTGCCTGTGATCAAGGAGCAGCCACGCTCCGAAACGCGTAAGGCTTAATATTAAATGTCCGAAATAAGAGGAGCCTGGTACAGTCAATGCGCTGGTTTCGAGTACGTCTCTAAACGGAGGTCGTTTGGAATACAAAATATTATGCGGCAGACCGAGCCGCGGAGACTGTACCACCTGTGGATAATACGAGGACTATGGAGACGCAGAACCGAGCAAAGTCTTCAGCCAGTGTTACCAGCCAAAGGGAGACAAAAACACTCAATATGGCGACTCTCTTGAATAGGAAGCCCACTGGAGGGCTAAGAACAATATCTATAATGAAAATGTGACCGCAAAACCCACTGAGGGAAATAACTAACACAAGGGGGCAAGTAACCTACGAAAGGACAGTACTACTACAAGTACCAGCATGCAATAATGGCTAATTCATCCTCCGCCCACTGGAGGGTGTCATAAATGACATGTTGGTAACAATGCCTCCTTGTCTGTTTGCGCTCCCATTTCGAATTGCCTGTCATCAAGGAGCAGCCACGCTCCGAAACGCGTAAGGCTTAATTTTAAATGTCCGAAGAAAGAGGAGCCTGGTGCCGTCAATGCGCTGGTTTCGAGAACGTCTCTAAACGGAGGTCGTTTGGAATACAAAATATTATGCGGCAGACCGAGCCACGGAGACTGTACCACCTGTGGATAATACGGGGACTATGGAGACGCAGAACCGAGCAAAGTCTTCAGCCAGTGTTACCAGCCAAAGGGAGAAAAAAACACTCAATATGGCGACTCTCTTGAATAGGAAGCCCACTGGAGGGCTAAGTACAATATCGATATTGAAAATGTGACCGCAAAACCCACTGAGGGATATACCTAACACAAGGGGGCAAGTAACCTACGATAGGACAGTACTACTACAAGTACCAGCATGCAATAATGGCTAATTCATCCGCCGCCCACTGGAGGGTGTAATAAATGACATGTTGGTAACAATGCCTCCTTGTTTGTTTGCGCTCCCATTTCGAATTGCCTTTGATCAAGGAGCAGCCACGCTCCGAAACGCGTAAGGCTTAATTTTAAATGTCCGAAGAAAGAGGAGCCTGGTGCCGTCAATGCGCTGGTTTCGAGAACGTCTCTAAACGGAGGTTGTTTGGAATACAAAAAATTATGCGGCAGACCGAGCCACGGAGACTGTACCACCTGTGGATAATACGGGGACTATGAAGACGCAGAACCGAGCAAAGTCTTCATCCAGTGTTACCAGCCAAAGGGAGAAAAAAACACTCAATATGGCGACTCTCTTGAATAGGAAGCCCACTGGAGGGCTAAGAAGAATATCGATAATGAAAATGTGACCGCAAAACCCACTGAGGGAAATAACTAACACAAGGGGGCAGGTTACCTACGAAAGGACAGTACTACTACAAGTACCAGCATGCAATAATGGCTAATTCATCCGCCACCCAATAGAGGGTGTAATAAATGACATGTTGGTAACAATGCCTCCTTGTTTGTTTGCGCTCCCATTTCGAATTGCCTGTGGTCAAGGAGCAGCCACGCTCCGAAACGCGTAACGCTTAATTTTAAATGTCCGAAAAAAGAGGAGCCTGGTGCCGTCAATGCGCTGGTTTCGAGTACGTCTCTAAACGGTGGTCGTTTGGAATACAAAATATTATGCGGCAGACCGAGCCGCGGAGACTGTACCACCTGTGTATAATACGGGGACTATGGAGACGCAGAACCGAGCAAAGTCTTCAGGCAGTGTTACCAGCCAAAGGGAGTAAAAAACACTCAATATGGCAACTCTCTTCAATAGGAAGCCCACTGGAGGGCTAAGAACAATATTGATAATGAAAATGTGACCGCAAAACCCACTGAGGGAAATAACTAACACAAGGGGGCAAGTAACCTACGAAAGGACAGTACTACTACAAGTACCAGCATGCAATAATGGCTAATTCATCCGCCGCCCACTGGAGAGTGTAATAAATGACATGTTGTTAACAATGCCTCCTTGTTTGTTTGCGCTCCCATTTCGAATTGCCTGTGATCAAGGAGCAGCCACGCTCCGAAACGCGTAAGGCTTAATATTAAATGTCCGAAAAAAGAGGAGCCTGGTACAGTCAATGCGCTGGTTTCGAGTACGTCTCTAAACGGAGGTCGTTTGGAATACAAAATATTATGCGGCAGACCGAGCCACGGAGACTGTACCACCTGTGGATAATACGAGGACTATGGAGACGCAGAACCGAGCAAAGTCTTCAGCCAGTGTTACCAGCCAAAGGGAGACAAAAACACTCAATATGGCGACTCTCTTGAATAGGAAGCCCACTGGAGGGCTAAGAACAATATCTATAATGAAAATGTGACCGCAAAACCCACTGAGGGAAATAACTAACACAAGGGGGCAAGTAACCTACGAAAGGACAGTACTACTACAAGTACCAGCATGCAATAATGGCTAATTCATCCTCCGCCCACTGGAGGGTGTCATAAATGACATGTTGGTAACAATGCCTCCTTGTCTGTTTGCGCTCCCATTTCGAATTGCCTGTGATCAAGGAGCAGCCACGCTCCGAAACGCGTAAGGCTTAATTTTAAATGTCCGAAGAAAGAGGAGCCTGGTGCCGTCAATGCGCTGGTTTCGAGAACGTCTCTAAACGGAGGTCGTTTGGAATACAAAATATTATGCGGCAGACCGAGCCACGGAGACTGTACCACCTGTGGATAATACGGGGACTATGGAGACGCAGAACCGAGCAAAGTCTTCAGCCAGTGTTACCAGCCAAAGGGAGAAAAAAACACTCAATATGGCGACTCTCTTGAATAGGAAGCCCACTGGAGGGCTAAGTACAATATCGATATTGAAAATGTGACCGCAAAACCCACTGAGGGATATACCTAACACAAGGGGGCAAGTAACCTACGATAGGACAGTACTACTACAAGTACCAGCATGCAATAATGGCTAATTCATCCGCCGCCCACTGGAGGGTGTAATAAATGACATGTTGGTAACAATGCCTCCTTGTTTGTTTGCGCTCCCATTTCGAATTGCCTATGATCAAGGAGCAGCCACGCTCCGAAACGCGTAAGGCTTAATTTTAAATGTCCGAAAAAAGAGGAGCCTGGTGCTGTCAATGCGCTGGTTTCGAGTACGTCTCTAAACGGAGGTCGTTTGGAATACAAAATAATATGTTGCAGACAGAGCCGCGGAGACTGTACCACCTGTGGATAATACGGGGACTATGGAGACGCAGAACCGAGCCAAGTCTTCAGCCAGTGTTACCAGCCAAAGGGAGAAAAAAACACTCAATATGGCGACTCTCTTGAATAGAAAGCCCACTGGAGGGCTAAGAACAATATCGATAATGAAAATGTGACCGCAAAACCCACTGAGGGAAATAACTAACACAAGGGGGCAAGTAACCTACGAAAGGACAGTACTACTACAAGTACCAGCATGCAATAATGGCTAATTCATCCGCCACCCACTGGAGGGTGTAATAAATGACATGTTGGTAACAATGCCTCCTTGTTTGTTTGCGCTCCCATTTCGAATTGCCTGTGGTCAAGGAGCAGCCACGCTCCGAAACGCGTAACGCTTAATTTTAAATGTCCGAAAAAAGAGGAGCCTGGTGCCGTCAATGCGCTGGTTTCGAGTACGTCTCTAAACGGTGGTCGTTTGGAATACAAAATATTATGCGGCAGACCGAGCCGCGGAGACTGTACCACCTGTGGATAATACGGGGACTATGGAGACGCAGAACCGAGCAAAGTCTTCAGGCAGTGTTACCAGCCAAAGGGAGAAAAAAACACTCAATATGGCGACTCTCTTCAATAGGAAGCCCACTGGAGGGCTAAGAACAATATTGATAATGAAAATGTGACCGCAAAACCCACTGAGGGAAATAACTAACACAAGGGGGCAAGTAACCTACGAAAGGACAGTACTACTACAAGTACCAGCATGCAATAATGGCTAATTCATCCGCCGCCCACTGGAGAGTGTAATAAATGACATGTTGTTAACAATGCCTCCTTGTTTGTTTGCGCTCCCATTTCGAATTGCCTGTGATCAAGGAGCAGCCACGCTCCGAAACGCGTAAGGCTTAATATTAAATGTCCGAAATAAGAGGAGCCTGGTACAGTCAATGCGCTGGTTTCGAGTACATCTCTAAACGGAGGTCGTTTGGAATACAAAATATTATGCGGCAGACCGAGCCGCGGAGACTGTACCACCTGTGGATAATACGAGGACTATGGAGACGCAGAACCGAGCAAAGTCTTCAGCCAGTGTTACCAGCCAAAGGGAGACAAAAACACTCAATATGGCGACTCTCTTGAATAGGAAGCCCACTGGAGGGCTAAGAACAATATCTATAATGAAAATGTGACCGCAAAACCCACTGAGGGAAATAACTAACACAAGGGGGCAAGTAACCTACGAAAGGACAGTACTACTACAAGTACCAGCATGCAATAATGGCTAATTCATCCTCCGCCCACTGGAGGGTGTCATAAATGACATGTTGGTAACAATGCCTCCTTGTCTGTTTGCGCTCCCATTTCGAATTGCCTGTGATCAAGGAGCAGCCACGCTCCGAAACGCGTAAGGCTTAATTTTAAATGTCCGAAGAAAGAGGAGCCTGGTGCCGTCAATGCGCTGGTTTCGAGAACGTCTCTAAACGGAGGTCGTTTGGAATACAAAATATTATGCGGCAGACCGAGCCACGGAGACTGTACCACCTGTGGATAATACGGGGACTATGGAGACGCAGAACCGAGCAAAGTCTTCAGCCAGTGTTACCAGCCAAAGGGAGAAAAAAACACTCAATATGGCGACTCTCTTGAATAGGAAGCCCACTGGAGGGCTAAGTACAATATCGATATTGAAAATGTGACCGCAAAACCCACTGAGGGATATACCTAACACAAGGGGGCAAGTAACCTACGATAGGACAGTACTACTACAAGTACCAGCATGCAATAATGGCTAATTCATCCGCCGCCCACTGGAGGGTGTAATAAATGACATGTTGGTAACAATGCCTCCTTGTTTGTTTGCGCTCCCATTTCGAATTGCCTTTGATCAAGGAGCAGCCACGCTCCGAAACGCGTAAGGCTTAATTTTAAATGTCCGAAGAAAGAGGAGCCTGGTGCCGTCAATGCGCTGGTTTCGAGAACCTCTCTAAACGGAGGTCGTTTGGAATACAAAAAATTATGCGGCAGACCGAGCCACGGAGACTGTACCACCTGTGGATAATACGGGGACTATGAAGACGCAGAACCGAGCAAAGTCTTCATCCAGTGTTACCAGCCAAAGGGAGAAAAAAACACTCAATATGGCGACTCTCTTGAATAGGAAGCCCACTGGAGGGCTAAGAAGAATATCGATAATGAAAATGTGACCGCAAAACCCACTGAGGGAAATAACTAACACAAGGGGGCAGGTTACCTACGAAAGGACAGTACTACTACAAGTACCAGCATGCAATAATGGCTAATTCATCCGCCACCCAATAGAGGGTGTAATAAATGACATGTTGGTAACAATGCCTCCTTGTTTGTTTGCGCTCCCACTTCGAATTGCCTGTGATCAAGGAGCAGCCACGCTCCGAAACGCGTAACGCTTAATTTTAAATGTCCGAAAAAAGAGGAGCCTGGTGCCGTCAATGCGCTGGTTTCGAGTACGTCTCTAAACGGAGGTCGTTTGGAATACAAAATAATATGCGGCAGACCGAGCCGCGGAGACTGTACCACCTGTGGATAATACGGGGACTATGGAGACGCAGAACCGAGCAAAGTCTTCAGCCAGTGTTACCAGCCAAAGAGAGAAAAAACACTCAATATGGCGACTCTCTTGAATAGGAAGCCCACTGGAGGGCTAAGAAAAATATCGATAATGAAAATGTGACCGCAAAACCCACTGAGGGATATAACTAACACAAGGGGGCAAGTAACCTACGAAAGGACAGTACTACTACAAGTACCAGCATGCAATAATGGCTAATTCATCCGCCGCCCACTGGAGGGTGTAATAAATGACATGTTGGTAACAATGCCTACTTGTTTGTTTGCGCTCCCATTTCGAATTGCCTGTGGTCAAGGAGCAGCCACGCTCCGAAACGCGTAACGCTTAATTTTAAATGTCCGAAAAAAGAGGAGCCTGGTGCCGTCAATGCGCTGATTTCGAGTAAGTCTCTAAACGGAGGTCGTTTGGAATACAAAATATTATGCGTCAGACCGTGCCGCGGAGACTGTACCACCTGTGGATAATACGGGGACTATGGAGACGCAGAACCGAGCAAAGTCTTCAGCCAGTGTTACCAGCCAAAGGGAAAAAAAAACACTCAATATGGCGACTCTCTTGAATAGGAAGCCCACTGGAGGGCTAAGAACAATATCGATAATGAAAATGTGACCGCAAAACCCACAGAGGGAAATAACTAAGACAAGGGGGCAAGTAACCTACGAAAGGACAGTACTACTACAAGTACCAGCATGCAATAATGGCTAATTCATCCTCCGCCCACTGGAGGGTGTCATAAATGACATGTTGGTAACAATGCCTCCTTGTTTGTTTGCGCTCCCATTTCGAATTGCCTGTGATCAAGGAGCAGCCACGCTCTGAAACGCGTAAGGCTTAATTTTAAATGTCCGAAAAAAGAGGAGCCTGGTGCCGTCAATGCGCTGGTTTCGAGTACGTCTCTAAACGGAGGTCGTTTGGAATACAAAATAATATGCGGCAGACCGAGCCGCGGAGACTGTACCACCTGTGGATAATACAGGGACTATGGAGACGCAGAACCGAGCAAAGTCTTCAGCCAGTGTTACCAGCCAAAGGGAGAAAAAAACACTCAATATGGCGACTCTCTTGAATAGGAAGGGTGTAATAAATGACATGTTGGTAACAATGCCTCCTTGTTTGTTTGCGCTCCCATTTCGAATTGCCTTTGATCAAGGAGCAGCCACGCTCCGAAACGCATAAGGCTTAATTTTAAATGTCCGAAGAAAGAGGAGCCTGGTGCCGTCAATGCGCTGGTTTCGAGAACCTCTCTAAACGGAGGTCGTTTGGAATACAAAAAATTATGCGGCAGACCGAGCCACGGAGACTGTACCACCTGTGGATAATACGGGGACTATGAAGACGCAGAACCGAGCAAAGTCTTCATCCAGTGTTACCAGCCAAAGGGAGAAAAAAACACTCAATATGGCGACTCTCTTGAATAGGAAGCCCACTGGAGGGCTAAGAAGAATATCGATAATGAAAATGTGACCGCAAAACCCACTGAGGGAAATAACTAACACAAGGGGGCAGGTTACCTACGAAAGGACAGTACTACTACAAGTACCAGCATGCAATAATGGCTAATTCATCCGCCACCCAATAGAGGGTGTAATAAATGACATGTTGGTAACAATGCCTCCTTGTTTGTTTGCGCTCCCACTTCGAATTGCCTGTGATCAAGGAGCAGCCACGCTCCGAAACGCGTAACGCTTAATTTTAAATGTCCGAAAAAAGAGGAGCCTGGTGCCGTCAATGCGCTGGTTTCGAGTACGTCTCTAAACGGAGGTCGTTTGGAATACAAAATAATATGCGGCAGACCGAGCCGCGGAGACTGTACCACCTGTGGATAATACGGGGACTATGGAGACGCAGAACCGAGCAAAGTCTTCAGCCAGTGTTACCAGCCAAAGAGAGAAAAAACACTCAATATGGCGACTCTCTTGAATAGGAAGCCCACTGGAGGGCTAAGAAAAATATCGATAATGAAAATGTGACCGCAAAACCCACTGAGGGATATAACTAACACAAGGGGGCAAGTAACCTACGAAAGGACAGTACTACTACAAGTACCAGCATGCAATAATGGCTAATTCATCCGCCGCCCACTGGAGGGTGTAATAAATGACATGTTGGTAACAATGCCTACTTGTTTGTTTGCGCTCCCATTTCGAATTGCCTGTGGTCAAGGAGCAGCCACGCTCCGAAACGCGTAACGCTTAATTTTAAATGTCCGAAAAAAGAGGAGCCTGGTGCCGTCAATGCGCTGATTTCGAGTAAGTCTCTAAACGGAGGTCGTTTGGAATACAAAATATTATGCGTCAGACCGTGCCGCGGAGACTGTACCACCTGTGGATAATACGGGGACTATGGAGACGCAGAACCGAGCAAAGTCTTCAGCCAGTGTTACCAGCCAAAGGGAAAAAAAAACACTCAATATGGCGACTCTCTTGAATAGGAAGCCCACTGGAGGGCTAAGAACAATATCGATAATGAAAATGTGACCGCAAAACCCACAGAGGGAAATAACTAAGACAAGGGGGCAAGTAACCTACGAAAGGACAGTACTACTACAAGTACCAGCATGCAATAATGGCTAATTCATCCTCCGCCCACTGGAGGGTGTCATAAATGACATGTTGGTAACAATGCCTCCTTGTTTGTTTGCGCTCCCATTTCGAATTGCCTGTGATCAAGGAGCAGCCACGCTCTGAAACGCGTAAGGCTTAATTTTAAATGTCCGAAAAAAGAGGAGCCTGGTGCCGTCAATGCGCTGGTTTCGAGTACGTCTCTAAACGGAGGTCGTTTGGAATACAAAATAATATGCGGCAGACCGAGCCGCGGAGACTGTACCACCTGTGGATAATACAGGGACTATGGAGACGCAGAACCGAGCAAAGTCTTCAGCCAGTGTTACCAGCCAAAGGGAGAAAAAAACACTCAATATGGCGACTCTCTTGAATAGGAAGCCCACTGGAGGGCTAAGAACAATATTGATAATGAAAATGTGACTGCAAAACCCACTGAGGGATATAACTAACACAAGGGGGCAAGTAACCTACGAAAGGACAGTACTACTACAAGTACCAGCATGCAATAATGGCTAATTCATCCGCCACCCAATGGAGGGTATAATAAATGACATGTTGGTAACAATGCCTCCTTGTTTGTTTGCGCTCCCATTTCGAATTGCCTGTGATCAAGGAGCAGCCACGCTCCGAAACGCGTAACGCTTAATTTTAAATGTCCGAAGAAAGAGGAGCCTGGTGCCGTCAATGCGCTGGTTTCGAGAACGTCTCTAAACGGAGGTCGTTTGGAATACAAAATATTATGCGGCAGACCGAGCCACGGAGACTGTACCACCTGTGGATAATACGGGGACTATGGAGACGCAGAACCGAGCAAAGTTTTCAGCCAGTGTTACCAGCCAAAGGGAGAAAAAAACACTCAATATGGCGACTCTCTTGAATAGGAAGCCCACTGGAGGGCTAAGTACAATATCGATATTGAAAATGTGACCGCAAAACCCACTGAGGGATATACCTAACACAAGGGGGCAAGTAACCTACGATAGGACAGTACTACTACAAGTACCAGCATGCAATAATGGCTAATTCATCCGCCGCCCACTGGAGGGTGTAATAAATGACATGTTGGTAACAATGCCTCCTTGTTTGTTTGCGCTCCCATTTCGAATTACCTGTGATCAAGGAGCAGCCACGCTCCGAAACGCGTAAGGCTTAATTTTAAATGTCCGAAGAAAGAGGAGCCTGGTGCCGTCAATGCGCTGGTTTCGAGAAAGTCTCTAAATGGAGGTCGTTTGGAATACAAAATAATATGCGGCAGACCGAGCCACGGAGACTGTACCACCTGTGGATAACACGGGGACTATGGAGACGCAGAACCGAGCAAAGTCTTCAGCCAGTGTTACCAGCCAAAGGGAGAAAAAAACACTCAATATGGCGACTCTCTTGAATAGGAAGCCCACAGGAGGGCTAAGAAGAATATCGATAATGAAAATGTGACCGCAAAACCCACTGAGGGAAATAACTAACACTAGGGGGCAAGATACCTATGAAAGGACAGTACTACTACAAGTAGCAGCATGCAATAATGGCTAATTCATCCGCCACCCAATAGAGGGTGTAATAAATGACATGTTGGTAACAATGCCTCCTTGTTTGTTTGCGCTCTCATTTCGAATTGCCTGTGATCAAGGAGCAGCCACGCTCCGAAACGCGTAACGCTTAATTTTAAATGTCCGAAAAAAGAGGAGCCTGGTGCAGTCAATGCGCTGGTTTCGAGTACGTCTCTAAACGGAGGTTGTTTGGAATACAAAATAATATGCGGCAGACCGAGCCGCGGAGACTGTACCACCTGTGGATAATACGGGGACTATGGAGACGCAGAACCGAGCAAAGTCTTCAGCCAGTGTTACCAGCCAAAGAGAGAAAATAACACTCAATATGGCGACTCTCTTGAATAGGAAGCCCACTGGAGGGCTAAGAAAAATATCGATAATGAAAATGTGACCGCAAAACCCACTGAGGGATATAACTAACACAAGGGGGCAAGTAACCTACGAAAGGACAGTACTACTACAAGTACCAGCATGCAATAATGGCTAATTCATCCGCCGCCCACTGGAGGGTGTAATAAATGACATGTTGGTAACAATGCCTCCTTGTTTGTTTGCGCTCCCATTTCGAATTGCCTGTGATCAAGGAGCAGCCACGCTCCGAAACGCGGAACGCTTAATTTTAAATGTCCGACAAAAGAGGAGCCTGGTGCCGTCAATGCGCTGGTTTCGAGTACGTCTCTAAACGGAGGTCGTTTGGAATACAAAATATTATGCGGCAGACCGTGCTGCGGAGACTGTACCACCTGTGGATAATACGGGGACTATTGAGACGCAGAACCGAGCAAAGTCTTCAGCCAGTGTTTCCAGCCAAAGGGAGAAAAAAACACTCAATATGGCGACTCTCTTGAATAGGAAGCCCACTGGAGGGCTAAGAAGAATATCAATAATGAAAATGTGACCGCAAAACCCACTGAGGGAAATAACTAACACAAGGGGCAAGTAACCTACGAAAGGACAGTACTACTACAAGTACCAGCATGCAATAATGGCTAATTCATCAGCCGCCCACTGGAGGGTGTAATAAATGACATGTTGGTAACAATGCCTCCTTGTTTGTTTGCGCTCCCATTTCAAATTGCCTGTGAACAAGGAGCAGCCACGCTCTGAAACGCGTAAGGCTTAATTTTAAATGTCCGAAAAAAGAGGAGCCTGGTGCCGTCAATGCGTTGGTTTCGAGTACGTCTCTAAACGGAGGTCGTTTGGAATACAAAATATTATGCGGCAGACCGAGCCGCGGAGACTGTACCACCTGTGGATAATACGGGGACTATGGAGACGCAGAACCGAGCAAAGTCTTCAGCCAGTGTTACCAGCCAAAGGGAGAAAAAAACATTCAATATGGCGACTCTCTTGAATAGGAAGCCCACTGGAGTGCTAAGAACAATATTGATAATGAAAATGTGACCGCAAAACCCACTGAGGGAAATAACTAGCACAAGGGGGCAAGTAACCTACGAAAGGACAGTACTACTACAAGTACCAGCATGCAATAATGGCTAATTCATCCGCCGCCCACTGGAGGGTGTAATAAATGACATGTTGGTAACAATGCCTCCTTGTTTGTTTGCGCTCCCATTTCGAATTGCCTGTGATCAAGGAGCAGCCACGCTCCGAAACGCGTAAGTCTTAATTTTAAATATCCGAAAAAAGAGGAGTCTGGTGCTGGCAATGCGCTGGTTTCGAGTACGTCTCTAAACAGAGGTCGTTTGGAATACAAAATATTATGAGGCAGACCGTGCCGCGGAGACTGTACCACCTGTGGATAATACGGGGACTATGGAGACGCAGAACCGAGCAAAGTCTTCAGCCAGTCTTACCAGCCAAAGGGAGAAAAAAACACTCACTATGGCGACTCTCTTGAATAGGAAGCCCACTGGAGGGCTAAGAACAATATCGATAATGAAAATGTGACCGCAAAACCCACTGAGGGAAATAACTAACACAAGGGGGCAAGTAACCTACGAAAGGACAGTACTACTACAAGTACCAGCATGCAATAATGGCTAATTCATCCGCCGCCCACTGGAGGGTGTAATAAATGACATGTTGGTAACAATGCCTCCTTGTTTGTTTGCGCTCCCATTTCAAATTGCCTGTGATCAAGGAGCAGCCACGCTCTGAAACGTGTAACGCTTAATTTTAAATGTCCGAAAAAAGAGGAGCCTGGTGCCGTCAATGCGCTGGTTTCGAGTACGTCTCTAAACGGAGGTCGTTTGGAATACAAAATAATATGCGGCAGACCGAGCCGCGGAGACTGTACCACCTGTGGATAATACGGGGACTATGGAGACGCAGAACCGAGCAAAGTCTTCAGCCAGTGTTACCAGCCAAAGGGAGAAAAAACATTCAATATGGCGACTCTCTTGAATAGGAAGCCCACTGGAGGGCTAAGAACAATATCGAAAATGAAAATGTGACCGCAAAACCCACTGAGGGAAATAACTAGCACAAGGGGGCAAGTAACCTACGAAAGGACAGTACTACTACAAGTACCAGCATGCAATAATGGCTAATTCATCCGCCGCCCACTGGAGGGTGTAATAAATGACATGTTGGTAACAATGCCTCCTTGTTTGTTTGCGCTCCCATTTCGATTTGCCTGTGATCAAGCAGCAGCCACGCTCCGAAACGCGTAAGGCTTACGTTTAAATGTCCGAAAAATGAGGAGCCTGGTGCTGGCAATGCGCTGGTTTCGAGTACGTCTCTAAACGGAGGTCGTTTGGAATAAAAAATAATATGCGGCGGACCGAGCCGCGGAGACTGTACCACCTGTGGATAATACGGGGACTATGGAGACGCAGAACCGAGCAAAGTCTTCAGCCAGTGTTACCAGCCAAAGGGAGAAAAAAACACTCAATATGGCGACTCTCTTGAATAGGAAGCCCACTGGAGGGCTAAGAACAATATCGATAATGAAAATGTGACCGCAAAACCCACTGAGGGATATAACTAACACAAGGGGGCAAGTAACCTACGAAAGGACAGTACTACTACAAGTACCAGCATGCAATAATGGCTAATTCATCCGCCGCCCACTGGAGGGTGTAATAAATGACATGTTGGTAACAATGCCTCCTTGTTTGTTTGCGCTCCCATTTCGAATTGCCTGTGATCAAGGAGCAGCCACGCTCCGAAACGCGGAACGCTTAATTTTAAATGTCCGACAAAAGAGGAGCCTGGTGCCGTCAATGCGCTGGTTTCGAGTACGTCTCTAAACGGAGGTCGTTTGGAATACAAAATATTATGCGGCAGACCGTGCCGCGGAGACTGTACCACCTGTGGATAATACGGGGACTATTGAGACGCAGAACCGAGCAAAGTCTTCAGCCAGTGTTTCCAGCCAAAGGGAGAAAAAAACACTCAATATGGCGACTCTCTTGAATAGGAAGCCCACTGGAGGGCTAAGAAGAATATCAATAATGAGAATGTGACCGCAAAACCCACTGAGGGAAATAACTAACACAAGGGGCAAGTAACCTACGAAAGGACAGTACTACTACAAGTACCAGCATGCAATATTGGCTAATTCATCAGCCGCCCACTGGAGGGTGTAATAAATGACATGTTGGTAACAATGCCTCCTTGTTTGTTTGCGCTCCCATTTCAAATTGCCTGTGATCAAGGAGCAGCCACGCTCTGAAACGCGTAAGGCTTAATTTTAAATGTCCGAAAAAAGAGGAGCCTGGTGCCGTCAATGCGTTGGTTTCGAGTACGTCTCTAAACGGAGGTCGTTTGGAATACAAAATATTATGCGGCAGACCGAGCCGCGGAGACTGTACCACCTGTGGATAATACGGGGACTATGGAGACGCAGAACCGAGCAAAGTCTTCAGCCAGTGTTACCAGCCAAAGGGAGAAAAAAACATTCAATATGGCGACTCTCTTGAATAGGAAGCCCACTGGAGGGCTAAGAACAATATTGATAATGAAAATGTGACCGCAAAACCCACTGAGGGAAATAACTAGCACAAGGGGGCAAGTAACCTACGAAAGGACAGTACTACTACAAGTACCAGCATGCAATAATGGCTAATTCATCAGCCGCCCACTGGAGGGTGTAATAAATGACATGTTGGTAACAATGCCTCCTTGTTTGTTTGCGCTCCCATTTCAAATTGCCTGTGATCAAGGAGCAGCCACGCTCTGAAACGCGTAAGGCTTAATTTTAAATGTCCGAAAAAAGAGGAGCCTGGTGCCGTCAATGCGCTGGTTTCGAGTACGTCTCTAAACGGAGGTCGTTTGGAATACAAAATAATATGCGGCAGACCGAGCCGCGGAGACTGTACCACCTGTGGATAATACGGGGACTATGGAGACGCAGAACCGAGCAAAGTCTTCAGCCAGTGTTACCAGCCAAAGGGAGAAAAAACATTCAATATGGCGACTCTCTTGAATAGGAAGCCCACTGGAGGGCTAAGAACAATATCGAAAATGAAAATGTGACCGCAAAACCCACTGAGGGAAATAACTAGCACAAGGGGGCAAGTAACCTACGAAAGGACAGTACTACTACAAGTACCAGCATGAAATAATGGCTAATTCATCCGCCGCCCACTGGAGGGTGTAATAAATGACATGTTGGTAACAATGCCTCCTTGTTTGTTTGCGCTCCCATTTCGATTTGCCTGTGATCAAGCAGCAGCCACGCTCCGAAACGCGTAAGGCTTACGTTTAAATGTCCGAAAAATGAGGAGCCTGGTGCTGGCAATGCGCTGGTTTCGAGTACGTCTCTAAACGGAGGTCGTTTGGAATAAAAAATAATATGCGGCGGACCGAGCCGCGGAGACTGTACCACCTGTGGATAATACGGGGACTATGGAGACGCAGAACCGAGCAAAGTCTTCAGCCAGTGTTACCAGCCAAAGGGAGAAAAAAACACTCAATATGGCGACTCTCTTGAATAGGAAGCCCACGGGAGGGCTAAGAACAATATCGATAATGAAAATGTGACCGCAAAACCCACTGAGGGATATAACTAACACAAGGGGGCAAGTAACCTACGAAAGGACAGTACTACTACAAGTACCAGCATGCAATAATGGCTAATTCATCCGCCGCCCACTGGAGGGTGTAATAAATGACATGTTGTTAACAATGCCTCCTTGTTTGTTTGCGCTCCCATTTCGAATTGCCTGTGATCAAGGAGCAGCCACGCTCCGAAACGCGGAACGCTTAATTTTAAATGTCCGACAAAAGAGGAGCCTGGTGCCGTCAATGCGCTGGTTTCGAGTACGTCTCTAAACGGAGGTCGTTTGGAATACAAAATATTATGCGGCAGACCGTGCCGCGGAGACTGTACCACCTGTGGATAATACGGGGACTATTGAGACGCAGAACCGAGCAAAGTCTTCAGCCAGTGTTTCCAGCCAAAGGGAGAAAAAAACACTCAATATGGCGACTCTCTTGAATAGGAAGCCCACTGGAGGGCTAAGAAGAATATCAATAATGAAAATGTGACCGCAAAACCCACTGAGGGAAATAACTAACACAAGGGGCAAGTAACCTACGAAAGGACAGTACTACTACAAGTACCAGCATGCAATAATGGCTAATTCATCAGCCGCCCACTGGAGGGTGTAATAAATGACATGTTGGTAACAATGCCTCCTTGTTTGTTTGCGCTCCCATTTCAAATTGCCTGTGATCAAGGAGCAGCCACGCTCTGAAACGCGTAAGGCTTAATTTTAAATGTCCGAAAAAAGAGGAGCCTGGTGCCGTCAATGCGTTGGTTTCGAGTACGTCTCTAAACGGAGGTCATTTGGAATACAAAATATTATGCGGCAGACCGAGCCGCGGAGACTGTACCACCTGTGGATAATACGGAGACTATGGAGACGCAGAACCGAGCAAAGTCTTCAGCCAGTGTTACCAGCCAAAGGGAGAAAAAAACATTCAATATGGCGACTCTCTTGAATAGGAAGCCCACTGGAGGGCTAAGAACAATATTGATAATGAAAATGTGACCGCAAAACCCACTGAGGGAAATAACTAGCACAAGGGGGCAAGTAACCTACGAAAGGACAGTACTACTACAAGTACCAGCATGCAATAATGGCTAATTCATCCGCCGCCCACTGGAGGGTGTAATAAATGACAAGTTGGTAACAATGCCTCCTTGTTTGTTTGCGCTCCCATTTCGAATTGCCTGTGATCAAGGAGCAGCCACGCTCCGAAACGCGTAAGTCTTAATTTTAAATATCCGAAAAAAGAGGAGTCTGGTGCTGGCAATGCGCTGGTTTCGAGTACGTCTCTAAACGGAGGTCGTTTGGAATACAAAATATTATGAGGCAGACCGTGCCGCGGAGACTGTACCACCTGTGGATAATACGGGGACTATGGAGACGCAGAACCGAGCAAAGTCTTCAGCCAGTCTTACCAGCCAAAGGGAGAAAAAAACACTCACTATGGCGACTCTCTTGAATAGGAAGCCCACTGGAGGGCTAAGAACAATATCGATAATGAAAATGTGACCGCAAAACCCACTGAGGGAAATAACTAACACAAGGGGGCAAGTAACCTACGAAAGGACAGTACTACTACAAGTACCAGCATGCAATAATGGCTAATTCATCCGCCGCCCACTGGAGGGTGTAATAAATGACATGTTGGTAACAATGCCTCCTTGTTTGTTTGCGCTCCCATTTCAAATTGCCTGTGATCAAGGAGCAGCCACGCTCTGAAACGTGTAACGCTTAATTTTAAATGTCCGAAAAAAGAGGAGCCTGGTGCCGTCAATGCGCTGGTTTCGAGTATGTCTCTAAACGGAGGTCGTTTGGAATACAAAATAATATGCGGCAGACCGAGCCGCGGAGACTGTACCACCTGTGGATAATACAGGGACTATGGAGACGCAGAACCGAGCAAAGTCGTCAGCCAGTGTTACCAGCCAAAGGGAGAAAAAACATTCAATATGGCGACTCTCTTGAATAGGAAGCCCACTGGAGGGCTAAGAACAATATCGAAAATGAAAATGTGACCGCAAAACCCACTGAGGGAAATAACTAGCACAAGGGGGCAAGTAACCTACGAAAGGACAGTACTACTACAAGTACCAGCATGCAATAATGGCTAATTCATCCGCCGCCCACTGGAGGGTGTAATAAATGACATGTTGGTAACAATGCCTCCTTGTTTGTTTGCGCTCCCATTTCGATTTGCCTGTGATCAAGCAGCAGCCACGCTCCGAAACGCGTAAGGCTTACGTTTAAATGTCCGAAAAATGAGGAACCTGGTGCTGGCAATGCGCTGGTTTCGAGTACGTCTCTAAACGGAGGTCGTTTGGAATAAAAAATAATATGCGGCGGACCGAGCCGCGGAGACTGTACCACCTGTGGATAATACGGGGACTATGGAGACGCAGAACCGAGCAAAGTCTTCAGCCAGTGTTACCAGCCAAAGGGAGAAAAAAACACTCAATATGGCGACTCTCTTGAATAGGAAGCCCACGGGAGGGCTAAGAACAATATCGATAATGAAAATGTGACCGCAAAACCCACTGAGGGAAATAACTTACAAAAGGGGGCAAGTAACCTACGAAAGGACAGTACTACTACAAGTACCAGCATGCAATAATGGCTAATTCATCCGCCACCCACTGGAGGGTGTAATAAATGACATGTTGGTAACAATGCCTCCTTGTTTGTTTGCGCTCCCATTTCGAATTGCCTGTGGTCAAGGAGCAGCCACGCTCCGAAACGTGTAACACTTAATTTTAAATGTCCGAAAAAAGAGGAGCCTGGTGCCGTCAATGCGCTGGTTTCGAGTACGTCTCTAAACGGAGGTCGTTTGGAATACAAAATATTATGCGGCAGACCGTGCCGCGGAGACTGTACCACCTGTGGATAATACGGGGACTATGGAGACGTAGAACCGAGCAAAGTCTTCAGCCAGTCTTACCAGCCAAAGGGAGAAAAAAACACTCACTATGGCGACTCTCTTGAATAGGAAGCCCACTGGAGGGCTAAGAACAATATCGATAATGAAAATGTGACCGCAAAACCCACTGAGGGAAATAACTAACACAAGGGGGCAAGTAACCTACGAAAGGACAGTACTACTACAAGTACCAGCATGCAATAATGGCTAATTCATCCGCCGCCCACTGGAGGGTGTAATAAATGAGATGTTGGTAACAATGCCTCCTTGTTTGTTTGCGCTCACATTTCGAATTGCCTATGATCAAGGAGCAGCCACGCTCCGAAACGCGTAAGGCTTAATTTTAAATGTCCGAAAAAAGAGGAGCCTGGTGCTGTCAATGCGCTGGTTTCGAGTACGTCTCTAAACGGAGGTCGTTTGGAATACAAAATAATATGTTGCAGACAGAGCCGCGGAGACTGTACCACCTGTGGATAATACGGGGACTATGGAGACGCAGAACCGAGCAAAGTCTTCAGCCAGTGTTACCAGCCAAAGGGAGAAAAAAACACTCAATATGGCGACTCTCTTGAATAGAAAGCCCACTGGAGGGCTAAGAACAATATCGATAATGAAAATGTGACCGCAAAACCCATTGAGGGAAATAACTAACACAAGGGGGCAAGTAACCTACGAAAGGACAGTACTACTACAAGTACCAGCATGCAATAATGGCTAATTTATCCGCCACCCACTGGAGGGTGTAATAAATGACATGTTGGTAACAATGCCTCCTTGTTTGTTTGCGCTCCCATTTCGAATTGCCTGTGGTCAAGGAGCAGCCACGCTCCGAAACGCGTAAGGCTTAATTTTAAATGTCCGAAAAAAGAGGAGCCTGGTGCCGTCAATGCGCTGGTTTCGAGTACGTCTCTAAACGGTGGTCGTTTGGAATACCAAATATTATGCGGCAGACCGAGCCGCGGAGACTGTACCACCTGTGGATAATACGGGGACTATGGAGACGCAGAACCGAGCAAAGTCTTCAGGCAGTGTTACCAGCCAAAGGGAGAAAAAAACACTCAATATGGCGACTCTCTTCAATAGGAAGCCCACTGGAGGGCTAAGAACAATATTGATAATGAAAATGTGACCGCAAAACCCACTGAGGGAAATAACTAGCACAAGGGGGCAAGTAACCTACGAAAGGACAGTACTACTACAAGTACCAGCATGCAATAATGGCTAATTCATCCGCCGCCCACTGGAGGGTGTAATAAATGACATGTTGGTAACAATGCCTCCTTGTTTGTTTGCGCTCCCATTTCGATTTGCCTGTGATCAAGCAGCAGCCACGCTCCGAAACGCGTAAGGCTTACGTTTAAATGTCCGAAAAATGAGGAGCCTGGTGCTGGCAATGCGCTGGTTTTGAGTACGTCTCTAAACGGAGGTCGTTTGGAATAAAAAATAATATGCGGCGGACCGAGCCGCGGAGACTGTACCACCTGTGGATAATACGGGGACTATGGAGACGCAGAACCGAGCAAAGTCTTCAGCCAGTGTTACCAGCCAAAGGGAGAAAAAAACACTCAATATGGCGACTCTCTTGAATAGGAAGCCCACGGGAGGGCTAAGAACAATATCGATAATGAAAATGTGACCGCAAAACCCACTGAGGGAAATAACTTACAAAAGGGGGCAAGTAACCTACGAAAGGACAGTACTACTACAAGTACCAGCATGCAATAATGGCTAATTCATCCGCCACCCACTGGAGGGTGTAATAAATGACATGTTGGTAACAATGCCTCCTTGTTTGTTTGCGCTCCCATTTCGAATTGCCTGTGGTCAAGGAGCAGCCACGCTCCGAAACGTGTAACACTTAATTTTAAATGTCCGAAAAAAGAGGAGCCTGGTGCCGTCAATGCGCTGGTTTCGAGTACGTCTCTAAACGGAGGTCGTTTGGAATACAAAATATTATGCGGCAGACCGTGCCGCGGAGACTGTACCACCTGTGGATAATACGGGGACTATGGAGACGTAGAACCGAGCAAAGTCTTCAGCCAGTCTTACCAGCCAAAGGGAGAAAAAAACACTCACTATGGCGACTCTCTTGAATAGGAAGCCCACTGGAGGGCTAAGAATAATATCGATAATGAAAATGTGACCGCAAAACCCACTGAGGGAAATAACTAACACAAGGGGGCAAGTAACCTACGAAAGGACAGTACTACTACAAGTACCAGCATGCAATAATGGCTAATTCATCCGCCGCCCACTGGAGGGTGTAATAAATGAGATGTTGGTAACAATGCCTCCTTGTTTGTTTGCGCTCCCATTTCGAATTGCCTATGATCAAGGAGCAGCCACGCTCCGAAACGCGTAAGGCTTAATTTTAAATGTCCGAAAAAAGAGGAGCCTGGTGCTGTCAATGCGCTGGTTTCGAGTACGTCTCTAAACGGAGGTCGTTTGGAATACAAAATAATATATTGCAGACAGAGCCGCGGAGACTGTACCACCTGTGGATAATACGGGGACTATGGAGACGCAGAACCGAGCAAAGTCTTCAGCCAGTGTTACCAGCCAAAGGGAGAAAAAAACACTCAATATGGCGACTCTCTTGAATAGAAAGCCCACTGGAGGGCTAAGAACAATATCGATAATGAAAATGTGACCGCAAAACCCACTGAGGGAAATAACTAACACAAGGGGGCAAGTAACCTACGAAAGGACAGTACTACTACAAGTACCAGCATGCAATAATGGCTAATTCATCCGCCACCCACTGGAGGGTGTAATAAATGACATGTTGGTAACAATGCCTCCTTGTTTGTTTGCGCTCCCATTTCGAATTGCCTGTGGTCAAGGAGCAGCCACGCTCCGAAAAGCGTAACGCTTAATTTTAAATGTCCTAAAAAAGAGGAGCCTTGTGCCGTCAATGCGCTGGTTTCGAGTACGTCTCTAAACGGTGGTCGTTTGGAATACAAAATATTATGCGGCAGACCGAGCCGCGGAGACTGTACCACCTGTGGATAATACGGGGACTATGGAGACGCAGAACCGAGCAAAGTCTTCAGCCAGTGTTACCAGCCAAAGGGAGAAAAAAACACTCAATATGGCGACTCTCTTGAATAGAAAGCCCACTGGAGGGCTAAGAACAATATCGATAATGAAAATGTGACCGCAAAACCCACTGAGGGAAATAACTAACACAAGGGGGCAAGTAACCTACGAAAGGACAGTACTACTACAAGTACCAGCATGCAATAATGGCTAATTCATCCGCCACCCACTGGAGGGTGTAATAAATGACATGTTGGTAACAATGCCTCCTTGTTTGTTTGCGCTCCCATTTCGAATTGCCTGTGGTCAAGGAGCAGCCACGCTCCGAAAAGCGTAACGCTTAATTTTAAATGTCCTAAAAAAGAGGAGCCTTGTGCCGTCAATGCGCTGGTTTCGAGTACGTCTCTAAACGGTGGTCGTTGGAATACAAAATATTATGCGGCAGACCGAGCCGCGGAGACTGTACCACCTGTGGATAATACGGGGACTATGGAGACGCAGAACCGAGCAAAGTCTTCAGGCAGTGTTACCAGCCAAAGGGAGAAACAAACACTCAATATGGCGACTCTCTTCAATAGGAAGCCCACTGGAGGGCTAAGAACAATATTGATAATGAAAATGTGACCGCAAAACCCACTGAGGGAAATAACTAACACAAGGGGGCAAGTAACTTACGAAAGGACAGTACTACTACAAGTACCAGCATGCAATAATGGCTAATTCATCCGCCGCCCACTGGAGAGTGTAATAAATGACATGTTGTTAACAATGCCTCCTTGTTTGTTTGCGCTCCCATTTCGAATTGCCTGTGATCAAGGAGCAGCCACGCTCCGAAACGCGTAAGGCTTAATATTAAATGTCCGAAAAAAGAGGAGCCTGGTACAGTCAATGCGCTGGTTTCGAGTACGTCTCTAAACGGAGGTCGTTTGGAATACAAAATATTATGCGGCAGACCGAGCCGCGGAGACTGTACCACCTGTGGATAATACGAGGACTATGGAGACGCAGAACCGAGCAAAGTCTTCAGCCAGTGTTACCAGCCAAAGGGAGAAAAAAACACTCAATATGGCGACTCTCTTGAATAGGAAGCCCACTGGAGGGCTAAGAACAATATCTATAATGAACATGTGACCGCAAAACCCACTGAGGGAAATAACTAACACAAGGGGGCAAGTAACCTACGAAAGGACAGTACTACTACAAGTACCAGCATGCAATAATGGCTAATTCATCCTCCGCCCACTGGAGGGTGTCATAAATGACATGTTGGTAACAATGCCTCCTTGTTTGTTTGCGCTCCCATTTCGAATTGCCTGTGATCAAGGAGCAGCCACGCTCCGAAACGCGTAAGGCTTAATTTTAAATGTCCGAAAAAAAAGGAGCCTGGTGCCGTCAATGCGCTGGTTTCGAGTACGTCTCTAAACGGAGGTCGTTTGGTATACAAAATAATATGCGGCAGACCGAGCCGCGGAGACTGTACCATCTGTGGATAATACGGGGACTATGGAGACGCAGAACCGAGCAAAGTCTTCAGCCAGTGTTACCAGCCAAAGGGAGAAAACAACACTTAGGGGCCGATTAGGATGGCGGTTTTTCCGCATCCTCCGGGCCGGCGGAAGTGTCCGCCGGCCTGGAGGATGCGGAAAAACCGCGGCGGAGACTCCAAAGACCCACCGCCAAATTAGGATGGCTGGTGGGTCTGGAATTCCGTCCGCCGCTTTTCCGCCGCGGTCGGAGCCGACCGCGGCGGAAAAGCCATAACATGGCAGGCGGTGTCTATGAGACACCGTCCGCCATATTATGATGTGTGTGTAAATATGCTTTTCCACGGCGGCATTGCCGCCATGGAAAAGCATACAGACCTTCACTTCGGGGGCCCGTTGCGGGCCCCCTGGGTGAAGGGGTGGTGGTGGGTGCACATGGGGGGTACCTATGGTACCCCCCTGCATTTGCGTGCACAATGCAGCAGGCACCGCGCGGTGCCTGCCGCTTTGTGCACGGAAATGCTGTGCATGCATTTTTTACATTGGGGCGGGTGCAGCTTGAAGCTGCACCCGCCGCAATGTTAGAGATAGAGGATGTGACCGCCACCCTCGCGGTCACATCCTAATCAGATCGGAGGGAACGCCGCAGCCCATGCGGACGTTCCCTCCTCCTCAGGGGTCGCGGACGGACTCAAGTCCGTCCGCGATCCTAATCGACCCCTAAATATGGCGACTCTCTTGAATAGGAAGCCCACTGGAGGGCTAAGAACAATATTGATAATGAAAATGTGACAGCAAAACCCACTGAGGGAAATAACTAACACAAAGGGGCAAGTAACCTACGAAAGGACAGTACTACTACAAGTACCAGCATGCAATAATGGCTAATTCATCCGCCGCCCACTGGAGAGTGTAATAAATGACATGTTGGTAACAATAACTCCTTGTTTGTTTGCGCTCCCATTTCGATTTGCCTGTGATCAAGCAGCAGCCACGCTCCGAAACGCGTAATGCTTACGTTTAAATGTCCGAAAAATGAGGAGCCTGGTGCTGGCAATGCGCTGGTTTCGAGTACGTCTCTAAACGGAGGTCGTTTGGAATACAAAATAATATGCGGCGGACCGAGCCGCGGAGACTGTACCACCTGTGGATAATACGGGGACTATGGAGACGCAGAACCGAGCAAAGTCTTCAGCCAGTGTTACCAGCCAAAGGGAGAAAAAAACACTCAATATGGCGACTCTCTTGAATAGGAAGCCCACTTGAGGGCTAAGAACAATATCGATAATGAAAATGTGACCGCAAAACCCACTGAGGGAAATAACTAACACAAGGGGGCAAGTAACCTACAAAAGGACAGTACTACTACAAGTACCAGCATGCAATAATGGCTAATTCATCCGCCACCCACTGGAGGGTGTAATAAATGACATGTTGGTAACAATGCCTCCTTGTTTGTTTGCGCTCCCATTTCGAATTGCCTGTGGTCAAGGAGCAGCCACGCTCCGAAACGCGTAACCCTTAATTTTAAATGTCCAAAAAAAGAGGAGCCTGGTGCCGTCAATGCGCTGGTTTCGAGTACGTCTCTAAACGGTGGTCGTTTGGAATACAAAATAATATGCGGCAGACCGAGCCACGGAGACTGTACCACCTGTGGATAATACGGGGACTATGGAGACGCAGAACCGAGCAAAGTCTTCAGCCAGTGTTACCAGCCAAAGGGAGAAAAAAACACTCAATATGGCGACTCTCTTGAATAGGAAGCCCACTGGAGGGCTAAGAACAATATTGATAATGAAAATGTGACCGCAAAACCCACTGAGGGAAATAACTAACACAAGGGGGCAAGTAACCTACGAAAGGACAGTACTACTACAAGTACCAGCATGCAATAATGGCTAATTCATCCGCCGCCCACTGGAGAGTGTAATAAATGACATGTTGGTAACAATGCCTCCTTGTTTGTTTGCGCTCCCATTTCGAATTGCCTGTGATCAAGGAGCAGCCACGCTCCGAAACGCGCAAGGCTTAATATTAAATGTCCGAAAAAAGAGGAGCCTGGTACAGTCAATGTGCTGGTTTCGAGTACGTTTCTAAACGGAGGTCGTTTGGAATACAAAATAATATGCGGCAGACCGAGCCGTGGAGACTGTACCACCTGTGGATAATACGGGGACTATGGAGACGCAGAACCGAGCAAAGTCTTCAGCCAGTGTTACCAGCCAAAGGGAGAAAAAAACACTCAATATGGCGACTCTCTTGAATAGGAAGCCCACTGGAGGGCTAAGAACAATATCGATAATGAAAATGTGACCGCAAAACCCACTGAGGGAAATAACTAACACAAGGGGGCAAGTAACCTACGAAAGGACAGTACTACTACAAGTACCAGCATGCAATAATGGCTAATTCATCCGCCGCCCACTGGAGGGTGCAATAAATGACATGTTGGTAACAATGCCTCCTTGTTTGTTTGAGCTCCCATTTCAAATTGCCTGTGATCAAGGAGCAGCCACGCTCTGAAACGCGTAAGGCTTAATTTTAAATGTCCGAAAAAAGAGGAGCCTGGTGCCGTCAATGCGCTGGTGTCGAGTACGTCTCTAAACGGAGGTCGTTTGGAATACAAAATAATATGCGGCAGACCGAGCCGCGGAGACTGTACCACCTGTGGATAATACGGGGACTATGGAGACGCAGAACCGAGCAAAGTCTTCAGCCAGTGTTACCAGCCAAAGGGAGAAAAAAACATTCAATATGGCGACTCTCTTGAATAGGAAGCCCACTGGAGGGCTAAGAACAATATCGATAATGAAAATGTGACCGTAAAACCCACTGAGGGAAATAACTAGCACAAGGGGGCAAGTAACCTACGAAAGGACAGTACTACTACAAGTACCAGCATGCAATAATGGCTAATTCATCCGCCGCCCACTGGAGGGTGTAATAAATGACATGTTGGTAACAATGCCTCCTTGTTTGTTTGCGCTCCCATTTCGAATTGCCTGTGATCAAGGAGCAGCCATGCTCTGAAACGCGCAAGGCTTAATATTAAATGTCCGAAAAAAGAGGAGCCTGGTACAGTCAATGCGCTGGTTTCGAGTACGTTTCTAAACGGAGGTCGTTTGGAATACAAAATATTATGCGGCAGACCGAGCCGTGGAGACTGTACCACCTGTGGATAATACGGGGACTATGGAGACGCAGAACCGAGCAAAGTCTTCAGCCAGTGTTACCAGCCAAAGGGAGAAAAAAACACTCAATATGGCGACTCTCTTGAATAGGAAGCCCACTGGAGGGCTAAGAACAATATCGATAATGAAAATGTGACCGCAAAACCCACTGAGGGAAATAACTAACACAAGGGGGCAAGTAACCTACGAAAGGACAGTACTACTACAAGTACCAGCATGCAATAATGGCTAATTCATCCTCCGCCCACTAGAGGGTGTCATAAATGACATGTTGGTAACAATGCCTCCTTGTTTGTTTGCGCTCCCATTTCGAATTGCCTGTGATCAAGGAGCAGCCACGCTCCGAAACGCGTAAGGCTGAATTTTAAATGTCCGAAAAAAGAGGAGGCTGGTGCTGTCAATGCGCTGGTTTCGAGTACGTCTCTAAACGGAGGTCGTTTGGAATACAAAATAATATGCGGCAGACCGAGCCGCGGAGACTGTACCACCTGTGGATAATACGGGGACAATGGAGACGCAGAACCGAGCAAAGTCTTCAGCCAGTGTTACCAGCCAAAGGGAGAAAAAAACACTCAATATGGCGACTCTCTTGAATAGGAAGCCCACTGGAGGGCTAAGAACAATATTGATAATGAAAATGTGACCGCAAAACCCACTGAGGGAAATAACTAACACAAGGGGGCAAGTAACCTACGAAAGGACAGTACTACTACAAGTACCAGCATGCAATAATGGCTAATTCATCCGCCGCCCACTGGAGGGTGCAATAAATGACATGTTGGTAACAATGCCTCCTTGTTTGTTTGCGCTCCCATTTCAAATTGCCTGTGATCAAGGAGCAGCCACGCTCTGAAACGCGTAAGGCTTAATTTTAAATGTCCGAAAAAAGAGGAGCCTGGTGCCGTCAATGCGCTGGTGTCGAGTACGTCTCTAAACGGAGGTCGTTTGGAATACAAAATAATATGCGGCAGACCGAGCCGCGGAGACTTACCACCTGTGGATAATACGGGGACTATGGAGACGCAGAACCGAGCAAAGTCTTCAGCCAGTGTTACCAGCCAAAGGGAGAAAAAAACATTCAATATGGCGACTCTCTTGAATAGGAAGCCCACTGGAGGGCTAAGAACAATATCGATAATGAAAATGTGACCGCAAAACCCACTGAGGGAAATAACTAGCACAAGGGGGTAAGTAACCTACAAAGGACAGTACTACTACAAGTACCAGCATGCAATAATGGTTAATTCATCCGCCGCCCACTGGAGGGTGTAATAAATGACATGTTGGTAACAATGCCTCCTTGTTTGTTTGCGCTCCCATTTCGAATTGCCTGTGATCAAGGAGCAGCCACGCTCCGAAACGCGTAAGGCTTAATTTTAAATGTCCGAAAAAAGAGGAGCCTGGTGCAGTCAATGCGCTGGTTTCGAGTACGTCTTTAAACGGAGGTCGTTTGGAATACAAAATAATATGCGGCAGACCGAGCCGCGGAGACTGTATCACCTGTGGATAATACGGGGACTATGGAGACGCAGAACCGAGCAAAGTCTTCAGCCAGTGTTACCAGCCAAAGAGAGAAAATAACACTCAATATGGCGACTCTCTTGAATAGGAAGCCCACTGGAGGGCTAAGAAAAATATCGATAATGAAAATGTGACCGCAAAACCCACTGAGGGATATAACTAACATAAGGGGGCAAGTAACCTACGAAAGGACAGTACTACTACAAGTACCAGCATGCAATAATGGCTAATTCATCCGCCGCCCACTGGAGGGTGTAACAAATGACATGTTGGTAACAATGCCTCCTTGTTTGTTTGCGCTCCCATTTCGAATTGCCTGTGATCAAGGAGCAGCCACGCTCCGAAACGCGTAAGGCTTAATTTTAAATGTCCGAAGAAAGAGGAGCCTGGTGCCGTCAATGCGCTGGTTTCGAGAAAGTCTCTAAACGGAGGTCGTTTGGAATACAAAATAATATGCGGCAGACCGAGCCACGGAGACTGTACCACCTGTGGATAATTCGGGGACTATGGAGACGCAGAACCGAGCAAAGTCTTCAGCCAGTGTTACCAGCCAAAGGGAGAAAAAAACACTCAATATTGTGACTCTCTTGAATAGGAAGCCCACAGGAGGGCTAAGAAGAATATCGATAATGAAAATGTGACCGCAAAACCCACTGAGGGAAATAACTAACACAAGGGGGCAAGATACCTACGAAAGGACAGTACTACTAGAAGTAGCAGCATGCAATAATGGCTAATTCATCCGCCACCCAATAGAGGGTGTAATAAATGACATGTTGGTAACAATGCCTCCTTGTTTGTTTGCGCTCCCATTTCGAATTGCCTGTGATCAAGGAGCAGCCACGCTCCGAAACGCGTAACACTTAATTTTAAATGTCCGAAAAAAGAGGAGCCTGGTGCAGTCAATGCGCTGGTTTCGAGTACGTCTTTAAACGGAGGTCGTTTGGAATACAAAATAATATGCGGCAGACCGAGCCGCGGAGACTGTATCACCTGTGGATAATACGGGGACTATGGAGACGCAGAACCGAGCAAAGTCTTCAGCCAGTGTTACCAGCCAAAGAGAGAAAATAACACTCAATATGGCGACTCTCTTGAATAGGAAGCCCACTGGAGGGCTAAGAAAAATATCGATAATGAAAATGTGACCGCAAAACCCACTGAGGGATATAACTAACATAAGGGGGCAAGTAACCTACGAAAGGACAGTACTACTACAAGTACCAGCATGCAATAATGGCTAATTCATCCGCCGCCCACTGGAGGGTGTAATAAATGACATGTTGGTAACAATGCCTCCTTGTTTGTTTGCGCTCCCATTTCGAATTGCCTGTGATCAAGGAGCAGCCACGCTCCGAAACGCGGAACGCTTAATTTTAAATGTCCGACAAAAGAGGAGCCTGGTGCCGTCAATGCGCTGGTTTCGAGTACGTCTCTAAACGGAGGTCGTTTGGAATACAAAATATTATGCGGCAGACCATGCCGCGGAGACTGTACCACCTGTGGATAATACGGGGACTATTGAGACGCAGAACCGAGCAAAGTCTTCAGCCAGTGTTTCCAGCCAAAGGGAGAAAAAAACACTCACTATGGCGACTCTCTTGAATAGGAAGCCCACTGGAGGGCTAAGAAGAATATCGATAATGAAAATGTGACCGCAAAACCCACTGAGGGAAATAACTAACACAAGGGGGCAAGTAACCTACGAAAGGACAGTACTACTACAAGTACCAGCATGCAATAATGGCTAATTCATCAGCCGCCCACTGGAGGGTGTAATAAATGACATGTTGGTAACAATGCCTCCTTGTTTGTTTGTGCTCCCATTTCAAATTGCCTGTGATCAAGGAGCAGCCACGCTCTGAAACGCGTAAGGCTTAATTTTAAATGTCCGAAAAAAGAGGAGCCTGGTGCTGTCAATGCGCTGGTTTCGAGTACGTCTCTAAACGGAGGTCGTTTGGAATACAAAATAATATGCGGCAGACCGAGCCGCGGAGACTGTACCACCTGTGGATAATACGGGGACTATGGAGACGCAGAACCGAGCAAAGTCTTCAGCCAGTGTTACCACCCAAAGGGAGAAAAAAACATTCAATATGGCGACTCTCTTGAATAGGAAGCCCACTGGAGGGCTAAGAACAATATTGATCATGAAAATGTGACCGCAAAACCCACTGAGGGAAATAACTAGCACAAGGGGGCAAGTAACCTACGAAAGGACAGTACTACTACAAGTACCAGCATGCAATAATGGCTAATTCATCCGCCGCCCACTGGAGGGTGTAATAAATGACATGTTGGTAACAATGCCTCCTTGTTTGTTTGCGCTCCCATTTCGAATTGCCTGTGATCAAGGAGCAGCCACGCTCCGAAACGCGTAAGTCTTAATTTTAAATATCTGAAAAAAGAGGAGCCTGGTGCTGGCAATGCGCTGGTTTCGAGTACGTCTCTAAACGGAGGTCGTTTGGAATACAAAATAATATGCGGCGGACCGAGCCGCGGAGACTGTACCACCTGTGGATAATACGGGGACTATGGAGACGCAGAACCAAGCAAAGTCTTCAGCCAGTGTTACCAGCCAAAGGGAGAAAAAAACACTCAATATGGCGACTCTCTTGAATAGGAAGCCCACTGGAGGGCTAAGAACAATATCGATAATGAAAATGTGACCGCAAAACCCACTGAGGGAAATAACTAACACAAGGGGGCAAGTAACCTACGAAAGGACAGTACCACTACAAGTACCAGCATGCAATAATGGCTAATTCATCCTCAGCCCACTGGAGGGTGTCATAAATGACATGTTGGTAGCAATGCCTCCTTGTTTGTTTGCGCTCCCATTTCGAATTGCCTGTGATCAAGGAGCAGCCACGCTCCGAAACGCGTAAGGCTGAATTTTAAATGTCCGAAAAAAGAGGAGCCTGGTGCCGTCAATGCGCTGGTTTCGAGTACGTCTCTAAACGGAGGTCGTTTGGAATACAAAATAATATGCGGCAGACCGAGCCGCGGAGACTGTAATACCTGTGGATAATACGGGGACTATGGAGACGCAGAACCGAGCAAAGTCTTCAGCCAGAGTTACCAGCCAAAGGGAGAAAAATACACTCAATATGGCGACTCTCTTGAATAGGAAGCCCACTGGAGGGCTAAGAACAATATTGATAATGAAAATGTGACCGCAAAACCCACTGAGGGAAATAACTAACACAAGGGGGCAAGTAACCTACGAAAGGACAGTACTACTACAAGTACCAGCATGCAATAATGGCTAATTCATCCGCCGCCCACTGGAGGGTGCAATAAATGACATGTTGGTAACAATGCCTCCTTGTTTGTTTGAGCTCCCATTTCAAATTGCCTGTGATCAAGGAGCAGCCACGCTCTGAAACGCGTAAGGCTTAATTTTAAATGTCCGAAAAAAGAGGAGCCTGGTGCCGTCAATGCGCTGGTGTCGAGTACGTCTCTAAACGGAGGTCGTTTGGAATACAAAATAATATGCGGCAGACCGAGCCGCGGAGACTGTACCACCTGTGGATAATACGGGGACTATGGAGACTCAGAACCGAGCAAAGTCTTCAGCCAGTGTTACCAGCCAAAGGGAGAAAAAAACATTCAATATGGCGACTCTCTTGAATCGGAAGCCCACTGGAGGGCTAAGAACAATATCGATAATGAAAATGTGACCGTAAAACCCACTGAGGGAAATAACTAGCACAAGGGGGCAAGTAACCTACGAAAGGACAGTACTACTACAAGTACCAGCATGCAATAATGGTTAATTCATCCGCCGCCCACTGGAGGGTGTAATAAATGACATGTTGGTAACAATGCCTCCTTGTTTGTTTGCGCTCCCATTTCGAATTGCCTGTGATCAAGGAGCAGCCACGCTCCGAAACGTGTAAGGCTTAATTTTAAATGTCCGAAAAAAGAGGAGCCTGGTGCTGGCAATGTGCTGGTTTCGAGTACGTCTCTAAACGGAGGTCGTTTTGGAATACAAAATATTATGCGGCAGACCGAGCCGCGGAGACTGTACCACCTGTGGATAATACTGGGACTATGGAGACGCAGAACCGAGCAAAGTCTTCAGCCAGTGTTACCAGCCAAAGAGAGAAAAAAACACTCAATATGGCGACTCTCTTGAATAGGAAGCCCACTGGAGGGCTAAGTACAATATCGATATTGAAAATGTGACCGCAAAACCCACTGAGGGATATACCTAACACAAGGGGCCAAGTAACCTACGATATGACAGTACTACTACAAGTACCAGCATGCAATAATGGCTAATTCATCCGCCGCCCACTGGAGGGTGTAATAAATGACATGTTGGTAACAATGCCTCCTTGTTCGTTTGCGCTCCCATTTCGAATTGCCTGTGATCAAGGAGCAGCCACGCTCCGAAACGCGCAAGGCTTAATATTAAATGTCCGAAAAAAGAGGAGCCTGGTACAGTCAATGCGCTGGTTTCGAGTACGTTTCTAAACGGAGGTCGTTTGGAATACAAAATAATATGCGGCAGACCGAGCCGTGGAGACTGTACCACCTGTGGATAATACGGGGACTATGGAGACGCAGAACCGAGCAAAGTCTTCAGCCAGTGTTACCAGCCAAAGGGAGAAAAAAACACTCAATATTGCGACTCTCTTGAATAGGAAGCCCACAGGAGGGCTAAGAAGAATATCGATAATGAAAATGTGACCGCAAAACCCACTGAGGGAAATAACTAACACAAGGGGGCAAGATACCTACGAAAGGACAGTACTACTAGAAGTAGCAGCATGCAATAATGGCTAATTCATCCGCCACCCAATAGAGGGTGTAATAAATGACATGTTGGTAACAATGCCTCCTTGTTTGTTTGCGCTCCCATTTCGAATTGCCTGTGATCAAGGAGCAGCCACGCTCCGAAACGCGTAACACTTAATTTTAAATGTCCGAAAAAAGAGGAGCCTGGTGCAGTCAATGCGCTGGTTTCGAGTACGTCTCTAAACGGAGGTCGTTTGGAATACAAAATATTATGCGGCAGACCAAGCCGCGGAGACTGTATCCCCTATGGATAATACGGGGACTATGGAGACGCAGAACCGAGCAAAGCCTTCAGCCAGTGTTACCAGCCAAAGAGAGAAAATAACACTCAATATGGCGACTCTCTTGAATAGGAAGCCCACTGGAGGGCTAAGAAAAATATCGATAATGAAAATGTGACCGCAAAACCCACTGAGGGATATAACTAACATAAGGGGGCAAGTAACCTACGAAAGGACAGTACTACTACAAGTACCAGCATGCAATAATGGCTAATTCATCCGCCGCCCACTGGAGGGTGTAATAAATGACATGTTGGTAACAATGCCTCCTTGTTTGTTTGCGCTCCCATTTCGAATTGCCTGTGATCAAGGAGCAGCCACGCTCCGAAACGCGGAACGCTTAATTTTAAATGTCCGACAAAAGAGGAGCCTGGTGCCGTCAATGCGCTGGTTTCGAGTACGTCTCTAAACGGAGGTCGTTTGGAATACAAAATATTATGCGGCAGACCATGCCGCGGAGACTGTACCACCTGTGGATAATACGGGGACTATTGAGATGCAGAACCGAGCAAAGTCTTCAGCCAGTGTTTCCAGCCAAAGGGAGAAAAAAACACTCACTATGGCGACTCTCTTGAATAGGAAGCCCACTGGAGGGCTAAGAAGAATATCGATAATGAAAATGTGACCGCAAAACCCACTGAGGGAAATAACTAACACAAGGGGGCAAGTAACCTACGAAAGGACAGTACTACTACAAGTACCAGCATGCAATAATGGCTAATTCATCAGCCGCCCACTGGAGGGTGTAATAAATGACATGTTGGTAACAATGCCTCCTTGTTTGTTTGTGCTTCCATTTCAAATTGCCTGTGATCAAGGAGCAGCCACGCTCTGAAACGCGTAAGGCTTAATTTTAAATGTCCGAAAAAAGAGGAGCCTGGTGCTGTCAATGCGCTGGTTTCGAGTACGTCTCTAAACGGAGGTCGTTTGGAATACAAAATAATATGCGGCAGACCGAGCCGCGGAGACTGTACCACCTGTGGATAATACGGGGACTATGGAGACGCAGAACCGAGCAAAGTCTTCAGCCAGTGTTACCACCCAAAGGGAGAAAAAAACATTCAATATGGCGACTCTCTTGAATAGGAAGCCCACTGGAGGGCTAAGAACAATATTGATCATGAAAATGTGACCGCAAAACCCACTGAGGGAAATAACTAGCACAAGGGGGCAAGTAACCTACGAAAGGACAGTACTACTACAAGTACCAGCATGCAATAATGGCTAATTCATCCGCCGCCCACTGGAGGGTGTAATAAATGACATGTTGGTAACAATGCCTCCTTGTTTGTTTGCGCTCCCATTTCGAATTGCCTGTGATCAAGGAGCAGCCACGCTCCGAAACGCGTAAGTCTTAATTTTAAATATCTGAAAAAAGAGGAGCCTGGTGCTGGCAATGCGCTGGTTTCGAGTACGTCTCTAAACGGAGGTCGTTTGGAATACAAAATAATATGCGGCGGACCGAGCCGCGGAGACTGTACCACCTGTGGATAATACGGGGACTATGGAGACGCAGAACCAAGCAAAGTCTTCAGCCAGTGTTACCAGCCAAAGGGAGAAAAAAACACTCAATATGGCGACTCTCTTGAATAGGAAGCCCACTGGAGGGCTAAGAACAATATCGATAATGAAAATGTGACCACAAAACCCACTGAGGGAAATAACTAACACAAGGGGGCAAGTAACCTACGAAAGGACAGTACTACTACAAGTACCAGCATGCAAAATGGCTAATTCATCCTCAGCCCACTGGAGGGTGTCATAAATGACATGTTGGTAACAATGCCTCCTTGTTTGTTTGCGCTCCCATTTCGAATTGCCTGTGATCAAGGAGCAGCCACGCTCCGAAACGCGTAAGGCTGAATTTTAAATGTCCGAAAAAAGAGGAGCCTGGTGCCGTCAATGTGCTGGTTTCGATGACGTCTCTAAACGGAGGTCGTTTGGAATACAAAATAATATGCGGCAGACCGAGCCGCGGAGACTGTACTACCTGTGGATAATACGGGGACTATGGAGACGCAGAACCGAGCAAAGTCTTCAGCCAGAGTTACCAGCCAAAGGGAGAAAAATACACTCAATATGGCGACTCTCTTGAATAGGAAGCCCACTGGAGGGCTAAGAACAATATTGATAATGAAAATGTGACCGCAAAACCCACTGAGGGAAATAACTAACACAAGGGGGCAAGTAACCTACGAAAGGACAGTACTACTACAAGTACCAGCATGCAATAATGGCTAATTCATCCGCCGCCCACTGGAGGGTGCAATAAATGACATGTTGGTAACAATGCCTCCTTGTTTGTTTGAGCTCCCATTTCAAATTGCCTGTGATCAAGGAGCAGCCACGCTCTGAAACGCGTAAGGCTTAATTTTAAATGTCCGAAAAAAGAGGAGCCTGGTGCCGTCAATGCGCTGGAGTCGAGTACGTCTCTAAACGGAGGTCGTTTGGAATACAAAATAATATGCGGCAGACCGAGCCGCGGAGACTGTACCACCTGTGGATAATACGGGGACTATGGAGACGCAGAACCGAGCAAAGTTTTCAGCCAGTGTTACCAGCCAAAGGGAGAAAAAAACATTCAATATGGCGACTCTCTTGAATCGGAAGCCCACTGGAGGGCTAAGAACAATATCGATAATGAAAATGTGACCGTAAAACCCACTGAGGGAAATAACTAGCACAAGGGGGCAAGTAACCTATGAAAGGACAGTACTACTACAAGTACCAGCATGCAATAATGGTTAATTCATCCGCCGCCCACTGGAGGGTGTAATAAATGACATGTTGGTAACAATGCCTCCTTGTTTGTTTGCGCTCCCATTTCGAATTGCCTGTGATCAAGGAGCAGCCACGCTCCGAAACGTGTAAGGCTTAATTTTAAATGTCCGAAAAAAGAGGAGCCTGGTGCTGGCAATGTGCTGGTTTCGAGTACGTCTCTAAACGGAGGTCGTTTTGGAATACAAAATAATATGCGGCAGACCGAGCCGCGGAGACTGTACCACCTGTGGATAATACTGGGACTATGGAGACGCAGAACCGAGCAAAGTCTTCAGCCAGTGTTACCAGCCAAAGAGAGAAAAAAACACTCAATATGGCGACTCTCTTGAATAGGAAGCCCACTGGAGGGCTAAGTACAATATCGATATTGAAAATGTGACCGCAAAACCCACTGAGGGATATACCTAACACAAGGGGCCAAGTAACCTACGATATGACAGTACTACTACAAGTACCAGCATGCAATAATGGCTAATTCATCCGCCGCCCACTGGAGGGTGTAATAAATGACATGTTGGTAACAATGCCTCCTTGTTCGTTTGCGCTCCCATTTCGAATTGCCTGTGATCAAGGAGCAGCCACGCTCCGAAACGCGTAAGGCTGAATTTTAAATGTCCGAAAAAAGAGGAGCCTGGTGCCGTCAATGCGCTGGTGTCGAGTACGTCTCTAAACGGAGGTCGTTTGGAATACAAAATAATATGCGGCAGACCGAGCCGCGGAGACTGTACCACCTGTGGATAATACGGGGACTATGGAGACGCAGAACTGAGCAAAGTCTTCTGCCAGTGTTACCAGCCAAAGGGAGAAAAAAACATTCAATATGGCGACTCTCTTGAATAGGAAGCCCACTGGAGGGCTAAGAACAATATCGATAATGAAAATGTGACCGCAAAACCCACTGAGGGAAATAACTAGCACAAGGGGAAAAGTAACCTACAAAGGACAGTACTACTACAAGTACCAGCATGCAATAATGGTTAATTCATTCGCCGCCCACTGGAGGGTGTAATAAATGACATGTTGGTAACAATGCCTCTTTGTTTGTTTGCGCTCCCATTTCGAATTGCCTGTGATCAAGGAGCAGCCACGCTCCGAAACGCGTAAGGCTTAATTTTAAATGTCCGAAAAAAGAGGAGCCTGGTGCTGGCAATGCGCTGGTTTCGAGTACGTCTCTAAACGGAGGTCGTTTTGGAATACAAAATAATATGCGGCAGACCGAGCCGCGGAGACTGTACCACCTGTGGATAATACTGGGACTATGGAGACGCAGAACCGAGCAAAGTCTTCAGCCAGTGTTACCAGCCAAAGAGAGAAAAAAACACTCAATATGGCGACTCTCTTGAATAGGAAGCCCACTGGAGGGCTAAGTACAATATCGATATTGAAAATGTGACCGCAAAACCCACTGAGGGATATACCTAACACAAGGGGCCAAGTAACCTACGATATGACAGTACTACTACAAGTACCAGCATGCAATAATGGCTAATTCATCCGCCGCCCACTGGAGGGTGTAATAAATGACATGTTGGTAACAATGCCTCCTTGTTTGTTTGCGCTCCCATTTCGAATTGCCTGTGATCAAGGAGCAGCCACGCTCCGAAACGCGTAAGGCTTAATTTTAAATGTCCAAAGAAAGAGGAGCCTGGTGCCGTCAATGCGCTGGTTTCGAGAAAGTCTTTAAACGGAGGTCGTTTGGAATACAAAATAATATGCGGCAGACCGAGCCACGGGGACTGTACCACCTGTGGATAATACGGGGACTATGGAGACGCAGAACCGAGCAAAGTCTTCAGCCAGTGTTAACAGCCAAAGGGAGAAAAAAACACTCAATATTGCGACTCTCTTGAATAGGAAGCCCACAGGAGGGCTAAGAAGAATATCGATAATGAAAATGTGACCGCAAAACCCACTGAGGGAAATAACTAACACAAGGGGGCAAGATACCTACGAAAGGACAGTACTACTACAAGTAGCAGCATGCAATAATGGCTAATTCATCCGCCACCCAATAGAGGGTGTAATAAATGACATGTTGGTAACAATGCCTCCTTGTTTGTTTGCGCTCCCATTTCGAATTGCCTGTGATCAAGGAGCAGCCACGCTCCGAAACGCGTAACACTTAATTTTAAATGTCCGAAAAAAGAGGAGCCTGGTGCAGTCAATGCGCTGGTTTCGAGTACGTCTCTAAACGGAGGTCGTTTGGAATACAAAATATTATGCGGCAGACCGAGCCGCGGAGACTGTACCACCTGTGGATAATGCGGGGACTATGGAGACGCAGAACCGAGCAAAGTCTTCAGCCAGTGTTACCAGCCAAAGAGAGAAAATAACACTCAATATGGCGACTCTCTTGAATAGGAAGCCCACTGGAGGGCTAAGAAAAATATCGATAATGAAAATGTGACCGCAAAACCCACTGAGGGATATAACTAACACAAGGGGGCAAGTAACCTACGAAAGGACAGTACTACTACAAGTACCAGCATGCAATAATGGCTAATTCATCCGCCGCCCACTGGAGGGTGTATTAAATGACATGTTGGTAACAATGCCTCCTTGTTTGTTTGTGCTCCCATTTCAAATTGCCTGTGATCAAGGAGCAGCCACGCTCTGAAACGCGTAAGGCTTAATTTTAAATGTCCGAAAAAAGAGTAGCCTGGTGCTGTCAATGCGCTGGTTTCGAGTACGTCTCTAAACGGAGGTCGTTTGGAATACAAAATAATATGCGGCAGACCGAGCCGCGGAGACTGTACCACCTGTGGATAATACGGGGACTATGGAGACGCAGAACCGAGCAAAGTCTTCAGCCAGTGTTACCACCCAAAGGGAGAAAAAAACATTCAATATGGTGACTCTCTTGAATAGAAAGCCCACTGGAGGGCTAAGAACAATATTGATCATGAAAATGTGACCGCAAAACCCACTGAGGGAAATAACTAGCACAAGGGGGCAAGTAACCTACGAAAGGACAGTACTACCACAAGTACCAGCATGCAATAATGGCTAATTCATCCGCCGCCCACTGGAGGGTGTAATAAATGACATGTTGGTAACAATGCCTCCTTGTTTGTTTGCGCTCCCATTTCGAATTGCCTGTGATCAAGGAGCAGCCACGCTCCGAAACGCGTAAGTCTTCATTTTAAATATCTGAAAAAAGAGGAGCCTGGTGCTGGCAATGCGCTGGTTTCGAGTACGTCTCTAAACGGAGGTCGTTTGGAATACAAAATAATATGCGGCGGACCGAGCCGCGGAGACTGTACCACCTGTGGATAATACGGGGACTATGGAGACGCAGAACCAAGCAAAGTCTTCAGCCAGTGTTACCAGCCAAAGGGAGAAAAAAACACTCAATATGGCGACTCTCTTGAATAGGAAGCCCACTGGAGGGCTAAGAACAATATCGATAATGAAAATGTGACCACAAAACCCACTGAGGGAAATAACTAACACAAGGGGGCAAGTAACCTACGAAAGGACAGTACTACTACAAGTACCAGCATGCAAAATGGCTAATTCATCCTCAGCCCACTGGAGGGTGTCATAAATGACATGTTGGTAACAATGCCTCCTTGTTTGTTTGCGCTCCCATTTCGAATTGCCTGTGATCAAGGAGCAGCCACGCTCCGAAACGCGTAAGGCTGAATTTTAAATGTCCGAAAAAAGAGGAGCCTGGTGCCGTCAATGTGCTGGTTTCGATGACGTCTCTAAACGGAGGTCGTTTGGAATACAAAATAATATGCGGCAGACCGAGCCGCGGAGACTGTACTACCTGTGGATAATACGGGGACTATGGAGACGCAGAACCGAGCAAAGTCTTCAGCCAGAGTTACCAGCCAAAGGGAGAAAAATACACTCAATATGGCGACTCTCTTGAATAGGAAGCCCACTGGAGGGCTAAGAACAATATTGATAATGAAAATGTGACCGCAAAACCCACTGAGGGAAATAACTAACACAAGGGGGCAAGTAACCTACGAAAGGACAGTACTACTACAAGTACCAGCATGCAATAATGGCTAATTCATCCGCCGCCCACTGGAGGGTGCAATAAATGACATGTTGGTAACAATGCCTCCTTGTTTGTTTGAGCTCCCATTTCAAATTGCCTGTGATCAAGGAGCAGCCACGCTCTGAAACGCGTAAGGCTTAATTTTAAATGTCCGAAAAAAGAGGAGCCTGGTGCCGTCAATGCGCTGGAGTCGAGTACGTCTCTAAACGGAGGTCGTTTGGAATACAAAATAATATGCGGCAGACCGAGCCGCGGAGACTGTACCACCTGTGGATAATACGGGGACTATGGAGACGCAGAACCGAGCAAAGTTTTCAGCCAGTGTTACCAGCCAAAGGGAGAAAAAAACATTCAATATGGCGACTCTCTTGAATCGGAAGCCCACTGGAGGGCTAAGAACAATATCGATAATGAAAATGTGACCGTAAAACCCACTGAGGGAAATAACTAGCACAAGGGGGCAAGTAACCTATGAAAGGACAGTACTACTACAAGTACCAGCATGCAATAATGGTTAATTCATCCGCCGCCCACTGGAGGGTGTAATAAATGACATGTTGGTAACAATGCCTCCTTGTTTGTTTGCGCTCCCATTTCGAATTGCCTGTGATCAAGGAGCAGCCACGCTCCGAAACGTGTAAGGCTTAATTTTAAATGTCCGAAAAAAGAGGAGCCTGGTGCTGGCAATGTGCTGGTTTCGAGTACGTCTCTAAACGGAGGTCGTTTTGGAATACAAAATAATATGCGGCAGACCGAGCCGCGGAGACTGTACCACCTGTGGATAATACTGGGACTATGGAGACGCAGAACCGAGCAAAGTCTTCAGCCAGTGTTACCAGCCAAAGAGAGAAAAAAACACTCAATATGGCGACTCTCTTGAATAGGAAGCCCACTGGAGGGCTAAGTACAATATCGATATTGAAAATGTGACCGCAAAACCCACTGAGGGATATACCTAACACAAGGGGCCAAGTAACCTACGATATGACAGTACTACTACAAGTACCAGCATGCAATAATGGCTAATTCATCCGCCGCCCACTGGAGGGTGTAATAAATGACATGTTGGTAACAATGCCTCCTTGTTCGTTTGCGCTCCCATTTCGAATTGCCTGTGATCAAGGAGCAGCCACGCTCCGAAACGCGTAAGGCTGAATTTTAAATGTCCGAAAAAAGAGGAGCCTGGTGCCGTCAATGCGCTGGTGTCGAGTACGTCTCTAAACGGAGGTCGTTTGGAATACAAAATAATATGCGGCAGACCGAGCCGCGGAGACTGTACCACCTGTGGATAATACGGGGACTATGGAGACGCAGAACTGAGCAAAGTCTTCAGCCAGTGTTACCAGCCAAAGGGAGAAAAAAACATTCAATATGGCGACTCTCTTGAATAGGAAGCCCACTGGAGGGCTAAGAACAATATCGATAATGAAAATGTGACCGCAAAACCCACTGAGGGAAATAACTAGCACAAGGGGAAAAGTAACCTACAAAGGACAGTACTACTACAAGTACCAGCATGCAATAATGGTTAATTCATTCGCCGCCCACTGGAGGGTGTAATAAATGACATGTTGGTAACAATGCCTCTTTGTTTGTTTGCGCTCCCATTTCGAATTGCCTGTGATCAAGGAGCAGCCACGCTCCGAAACGCGTAAGGCTTAATTTTAAATGTCCGAAAAAAGAGGAGCCTGGTGCTGGCAATGCGCTGGTTTCGAGTACGTCTCTAAACGGAGGTCGTTTTGGAATACAAAATAATATGCGGCAGACCGAGCCGCGGAGACTGTACCACCTGTGGATAATACTGGGACTATGGAGACGCAGAACCGAGCAAAGTCTTCAGCCAGTGTTACCAGCCAAAGAGAGAAAAAAACACTCAATATGGCGACTCTCTTGAATAGGAAGCCCACTGGAGGGCTAAGTACAATATCGATATTGAAAATGTGACCGCAAAACCCACTGAGGGATATACCTAACACAAGGGGCCAAGTAACCTACGATATGACAGTACTACTACAAGTACCAGCATGCAATAATGGCTAATTCATCCGCCGCCCACTGGAGGGTGTAATAAATGACATGTTGGTAACAATGCCTCCTTGTTTGTTTGCGCTCCCATTTCGAATTGCCTGTGATCAAGGAGCAGCCACGCTCCGAAACGCGTAAGGCTTAATTTTAAATGTCCGAAGAAAGAGGAGCCTGGTGCCGTCAATGCGCTGGTTTCGAGAAAGTCTTTAAACGGAGGTCGTTTGGAATACAAAATAATATGCGGCAGACCGAGCCACGGGGACTGTACCACCTGTGGATAATACGGGGACTATGGAGACGCAGAACCGAGCAAAGTCTTCAGCCAGTGTTAACAGCCAAAGGGAGAAAAAAACACTCAATATTGCGACTCTCTTGAATAGGAAGCCCACAGGAGGGCTAAGAAGAATATCGATAATGAAAATGTGACCGCAAAACCCACTGAGGGAAATAACTAACACAAGGGGGCAAGATACCTACGAAAGGACAGTACTACTACAAGTAGCAGCATGCAATAATGGCTAATTCATCCGCCACCCAATAGAGGGTGTAATAAATGACATGTTGGTAACAATGCCTCCTTGTTTGTTTGCGCTCCCATTTCGAATTGCCTGTGATCAAGGAGCAGCCACGCTCCGAAACGCGTAACACTTAATTTTAAATGTCCGAAAAAAGAGGACCCTGGTGCAGTCAATGCGCTGGTTTCGAGTACGTCTCTAAACGGAGGTCGTTTGGAATACAAAATAATATGCGGCAGACCGAGCCGCGGAGACTGTACCACCTGTGGATGATGCGGGGACTATGGAGACGCAGAACCGAGCAAAGTCTTCAGCCAGTGTTACCAGCCAAAGAGAGAAAATAACACTCAATATGGCGACTCTCTTGAATAGGAAGCCCACTGGAGGGCTAAGAAAAATATCGATAATGAAAATGTGACCGCAAAACCCACTGAGGGATATAACTAACACAAGGGGGCAAGTAACCTACGAAAGGACAGTACTACTACAAGTACCAGCATGCAATAATGGCTAATTCATCCGCCGCCCACTGGAGGGTGTAATAAATGACATGTTGGTAACAATGCCTCCTTGTTTGTTTGTGCTCCCATTTCAAATTGCCTGTGATCAAGGAGCAGCCACGCTCTGAAACGCGTAAGGCTTAATTTTAAATGTCCGAAAAAAGAGTAGCCTGGTGCTGTCAATGCGCTGGTTTCGAGTACGTCTCTAAACGGAGGTCGTTTGGAATACAAAATAATATGCGGCAGACCGAGCCGCGGAGACTGTACCACCTGTGGATAATACGGGGACTATGGAGACGCAGAACCGAGCAAAGTCTTCAGCCAGTGTTACCACCCAAAGGGAGAAATAAACATTCAATATGGTGACTCTCTTGAATAGAAAGCCCACTGGAGGGCTAAGAACAATATTGATCATGAAAATGTGACCGCAAAACCCACTGAGGGAAATAACTAGCACAAGGGGGCAAGTAACCTACGAAAGGACAGTACTACCACAAGTACCAGCATGCAATAATGGCTAATTCATCCGCCGCCCACTGGAGGGTGTAATAAATGACATGTTGGTAACAATGCCTCCTTGTTTGTTTGCGCTCCCATTTCGAATTGCCTGTGATCAAGGAGCAGCCACGCTCCGAAACGCGTAAGTCTTCATTTTAAATATCTGAAAAAAGAGGAGCCTGGTGCTGGCAATGCGCTGGTTTCGAGTACGTCTCTAAACGGAGGTCGTTTGGAATACAAAATAATATGCGGCGGACCGAGCCGCGGAGACTGTACCACCTGTGGATAATACAGGGACTATGGAGACGCAGAACCGAGCAAAGTCTTCAGCCAGTGTTACCAGCCAAAGGGAGAAAAAAACACTCAATATGGCGACTCTCTTGAATAGGAAGCCCACGGGAGGGCTAAGAACAATATCGATAATGAAAATGTGACCGAAAAACCCACTGAGGGAAATAACTAACAAAAGGGGGCAAGTAACCTACGAAAGGACAGTACTACTACAAGTACCAGCATGCAATAATGGCTAATTCATCCGCCGCCCACTGGACGGTGTAATAAATGAGATGTTGGTAACAATGCCTCCTTGTTTGTTTGCGCTCCCATTTCGAATTGCCTATGATCAAGGAGCAGCCACGCCCCAAAACGCGTAAGGCTTAATTTTAAATGTCCGAAAAAAGAGGAGCCTGGTGCTGTCAATGCGCTGGTTTCGAGTACGTCTCTAAACGGAGGTCGTTTGGAATACAAAATAATATGTTGCAGACAGAGCCGCGGAGACTGTACCACCTGTGGATAATACGGGGACTATGGAGACGCAGAACCGAGCAAAGTCTTCAGCCAGTGTTACCAGCCAAAGGGAGAAAAAAACACTTAATATGGCGACTCTCTTGAATAGGAAGCCCACTGGAGGGCTAAGAACAATATCAATAATGAAAATGTGACAGCAAAACCCACTGAGGGAAATAACTAACACAAGGGGGCAAGTAACCTACGAAAGGACAGTACTACTACAAGTACCAGCATGCAATAATGGCTAATTCATCCGCCACCCACTGGAGGGTGTAATAAATGACATGTTGGTAACAATGCCTCCTTGTTTGTTTGCGCTCCCATTTCGAATTGCCTGTGGTCAAGGAGCAGCCACGCTCCGAAACGCGTAACGCTTAATTTTAAATGTCCGAAAAAAGAGGAGCCTGGTGCCGTCAATGCGCTGGTTTCGAGTACGTCTCTAAACGGTGGTCGTTTGGAATACAAAATATTATGCGGCAGACCGAGCCGTGGAGACTGTACCGCCTGTGGATAATACGGGGACTATGGAGACGCAGAACCAAGCAAAGTCTTCAGGCAGTGTTACCAGCCAAAGGGAGAAAAAAACACTGAATATGGCGACTCTCTTCAATAGGAAGCCCACTGGAGGGCTAAGAACAATATTGATAATGAAAATGTGACCGCAAAACCCACTGAGGGAAATAACTAACACAAGGGGGCAAGTAACATACGAAAGGACAGTACTACTACAAGTACCAGCATGCAATAATGGCTAATTCATCCGCCACCCACTGGAGAGTGTAATAAATGACATGTTGGTAACAATGCCTCCTTGTTTGTTTGCGCTCCCATTTCGAATTGCCTGTGATCAAGGAGCAGCCACGCTCCAAAACGCGTAAGGCTTAATATTAAATGTCCGAAAAAAGAGGAGCCTGGTACAGTCAATGCGCTGGTTTCGAGTACGTCTCTAAACGGAGGACGTTTGGAATACAAAATATTATGCGGCAGACCGAGCCGCGGAGACTGTACCACCTGTGGATAATACGAGGACTATAGAGACGCAGAACCGAGCAAAATCTTCAGCCAGTGTTACCAGCCAAAGGGAGAAAAAAACACTCAATATGGCGACTCTCTTGAATAGGAAGCCCACTGGAGGGCTAAGAACAATATCTATAATGAAAATGTGACCGCAAAACCCACTGAGGGAAATAACTAACACAAGGGGGCAAGTAACCTACGAAAGGACAGTACTACTACAAGTACCAGCATGCAATAATGGCTAATTCATCCTCCGCCCACTGGAGGGTGTAATAAATGACATGTTGGTAACAATGCCTCCTTGTTTGTTTGCGCTCCCATTTCGAATTGCCTGTGATCAAGGAGCAGCCACGCTCCGAAACGCGTAAGGCTTAATTTTAAATGTCCGAAAAAAGAGGAGCCTGGTGCCGTCAATGCGCTGGTTTCGAGTACGTCTCTAAACGGAGGTCGTTTAGAATACAAAATAATATGCGGCAGACCGAGCCGCGGAGACTGTACCACCTGTGGATAATACGGGGACTATGGAGACGCAGAACCGAGCAAAGTCTTCAGCCAGTGTTACCAGCCAAAGGGAGAAAAAAACACTCAATATGGCGACTCTTTTGAATAGGAAGCCCACTGGAGGGCTAAGAACAATATTGATAATGAAAATGTGACCGCAAAACCCACTGAGGGAAATAACTAACACAAGGGGGCAAGTAACCTACGAAAGGACAGTACTACTACAAGTACCAGCATGCAATAATGGCTAATTCATCCGCCGCCCACTGGAGGGTGTAATAAATGACATGTTGGTAACAATGCCTCCTTGTTTGTTTGCGCACCATTTCAAATTGCCTGTGATCAAGGAGCAGCCACGCTCTGAAACGCTTAAGGCTTAATTTTAAATGTCCGAAAAAAGAGGAGCCTGGTGCCGTCAATGCGCTGGTTTCGAGTACATCTCTAAACGGAGGTCGTTTGGAATACAAAATAATATGCGGCAGACCGAGCCGCGGAGACTGTACCACCTGTGGATAATACGGGGACTATGGAGACGCAGAACCGAGCAAAGTCTTCAGCCAGTGTTACCAGCCAAAGGGAGAAAAAAACATTCAATATGGCGACTCTCTTGAATAGGAAGCCCACTGGAGGGCTAAGAACAATATCGATAATGAAAATGTGACCGCAAAACCCACTGAGGGAAATAACTAGCACAAGGGGGCAAGTAACCTACGAAAGGACAGTACTACTACAAGTACCAGCATGCAATAATGGCTAATTCATCCGCCGCCCACTGGAGGGTGTAATAAATGACATGTTGGTAACAATGCCTCCTTGTTTGTTTGCGCTCCCATTTAGATTTGCCTGTGATCAAGCAGCAGCCACGCTCCGAAACGCGTAAGGCTTACGTTTAAATGTCCGAAAAAAGAGGAGCCTGGTGCCGTCAATGCGCTGGTTTCGAGTACGTCTCTAAACGGTGGTCGTTTGGAATACAAAATAATATGCGGCAGACCGAGCCACGGAGACTGTACCACCTGTGGATAATACGGGGACTATGGAGACGCAGAACCGAGCAAAGTCTTCAGCCAGTGTTACCAGCCAAAGGGAGAAAAAAACACTCAATATGGCGACTCTCTTGAATAGGAAGCCCACTGGAGGGCTAAGAACAATATTGATAATGAAAATGTGACCGCAAAACCCACTGAGGGAAATAACTAACACAAGGGGGCAAGTAACCTACGAAAGGACAGTACTACTACAAGTACCAGCATGCAATAATGGCTAATTCATCATCCGCCCACTGGAGGGTGTCATAAATTACATGTTGGTAACAATGCCTCCTTGTTTGTTTGCGCTCCCATTTCGAATTGCCTGTGATCAAGGAGCAGCCACGCTCCGAAACGCGTAAGGCTGAATTTTAAATGTCCGAAAAAAGAGGAGCCTGGTGCCGTCAATGCGCTGGTTTCGAGTACGTCTCTAAACGGAGGTCGTTTGGAATACAAAATAATATGCTTCAGACCGAGCCGCGGAAACTGTACCACCTGTGGATAATACAGGGACTATGGAGACGCAGAACCGAGCAAAGTCTTCAGCCAGTGTTACCAGCCAAAGGGAGAAAAAAACACTCAATATGGCGACTCTCTTGAATAGGAAGCCCACTGGAGGGCTAAGAACAATATTGATAATGAAAATGTGACCGCAAAACCCACCGAGGGAAATAACTAACACAAGGGGGCAAGTAACCTACAAAAGGACAGTACTACTACAAGTACCAGCATGCAATAATGGCTAATTCATCCGCCGCCCACTGGAGGGTGCAATAAATGACATGTTGGTAACAATGCCTCCTTGTTTGTTTGCGCTCCCATTTCAAATTGCCTGTGATCAAGGAGCAGCCACGCTCTGAAACGCGTAAGGTTTAATTTTAAATGTCCGAAAAAAGAGGAGCCTGGTGCCGTCAATGCGCTGGTGTCGAGTACGTCTCTAAACGGAGGTCGTTTGGAATACAAAATAATATGCGGCAGACCGAGCCGCGGAGACTGTACCACCTGTGGATAATATGGGGACTATGGAGACGCAGAACCGAGCAAAGTCTTCAGCCAGTGTTACCAGCCAAAGGGAGAAAAAAACATTCAATATGGCGACTCTCTTGAATAGGAAGCCCACTGGAGGGCTAAGAACAATATCGATAATGAAAATGTGACCGCAAAACCCACTGAGGGAAATAACTAGCACAAGGGGGCAAGTAACCTACGAAAGGACAGTACTACTACAAGTACCAGCATGCAATAATGACTAATTCATCCACCGCCCACTGGAGGGTGTAATAAATGACATGTTGGTAACAATGCCTCCTTGTTTGTTTGCGCTCCCATTTCGATTTGCCTGTGATCAAGCAGCAGCCACGCTCCGAAACGCGTAAGGCTTACGTTTAAATGTCCGAAAAAATAGGAGCCTGGTGCCGTCAATGCGCTGGTTTCGAGTACGTCTCTAAACGGTGGTCGTTTGGAATACAAAATAATATGCGGCAGACCGAGCCACGGAGACTGTACCACCTGTGGATAATACGGGGACTATGGAGACGCAGAACCGAGCAAAGTCTTCAGCCAGTGTTACCAGCCAAAGGGAGAAAAAACCACTCAATATGGCGACTCTCTTGAATAGGAAGCCCACTGGAGGGCTAAGAACAATATTGATAATGAAAATGTGACCGCAAAACCCACTGAGGGAAATAACTAACACAAGGGGGCAAGTAACCTACGAAAGGACAGTACTACTACAAGTACCAGCATGCAATAATGGCTAATTCATCATCCGCCCACTGGAGGGTGTCATAAATTACATGTTGGTAACAATGCCTCCTTGTTTGTTTGCGCTCCCATTTCGAATTGCCTGTGATCAAGGAGCAGCCACGCTCCGAAATGCGTAAGGCTGAATTTTAAATGTCCGAAAAAAGAGGAGCCTGGTGCCGTCAATGCGCTGGTTTCGAGTACGTCTCTAAACGGAGGTCGTTTGGAATACAAAATATTATGATTCAGACCGAGCCGCGGAGACTGTACCACCTGTGGATAATACGGGGACTATGGAGACGCAGAACCAAGCAAAGTCTTCAGCCAGTGTTACCAGCCAAAGGGAGAAAAAAACACTCAATATGGTGACTCTCTTGAATAGGAAGCCCACTGGAGGGCTAAGAACAATATTGATAATGAAAATGTGACCGCAAAACCCACCGAGGGAAATAACTAACACAAGGGGGCAAGTAACCTACGAAAGGACAGTACTACTACAAGTACCAGCATGCAATAATGGCTAATTCATCCGCCGCCCACTGGAGGGTGCAATAAATGACATGTTGGTAACAATGCCTCCTTGTTTGTTTGCGCTCCCATTTCAAATTGCCTGTGATCAAGGAGAAGCCACGCTCTGAAACGCGTAAGGCTTACTTTTAAATGTCCGAAAAAAGAGGAGCCTGGTGCCGTCAATGCGCTGGTGTCGAGTACGTCTCTAAACGGAGGTCGTTTGGAATACAAAATAATATGCGGCAGACCGAGCCGCGGAGACTGTACCACCTGTGGATAATACGGGGACTATGGAGACGCAGAACCGAGCAAAGTCTTCAGCCAGTGTTACCAGCCAAAGGGAGAAAAAAACATTCAATATGGCGACTCTCTTGAATAGGAAGACCACTGGAGGGCTAAGAACAATATCGATAATGAAAAAGTGACTGCAAAACCCACTGAGGGAAATAACTAGCACAAGGGGGCAAGTAACCTACGAAAGGACAGTACTACTACAAGTACCAGCATGCAATAATGGCTAATTCATCCGCCGCCCACTGGAGGGTGTAATAAATGACATGTTGGTAACAATGCCTCCTTGTTTGTTTGCGCTCCCATTTCGAATTGCCTGTGATCAAGGAGCAGCCACGCTCCGAAACGCGTAAGGCTTAATTTTAAATATCCGAAAAAAGAGGAGCCTGGTGCTGGCAAAGCGCTGGTTTCGAGTACGTCTCTAAACGGAGGTCGTTTGGAATACAAAATAATATGCGGCGGACCGAGCCGCGGAGACTGTACCACCTGTGGATAATACGGGGACTATGGAGACGCAGAACCGAGCAAAGACTTCATCCAGTGTTACCAGCCAAAGGGAGAAAAAAACACTCAATATGGCGACTCTCTTGAATAGGAAGCCCACTGGAGGGCTAAGAACAATATCGATAATGAAAATGTGACCGCAAAACCCACTGAGGGAAATAACTAACACAAGGGGGCAAGTAACCTACGAAAGGACAGTACTACTACAAGTACCAGCATGCAATAATGGCTAATTCATCCTCCGCCCACTGGAGGGTGTTATAAATGACATGTTGGTAACAATGCCTCCTTGTTTGTTTGCGCTCCCATTTCGAATTGCCTGTGATCAAGGAGCAGCCACGCTCCGAAACGCGTAAAGCTTAATTTTAAATGTCCTATAAAAGAGGAGCCTGGTGCCGTCAATGCGCTGGTTTCGAGTACGTCTCTAAACGGAGGTCGTTTGGAATACAAAATAATATGCGGCAGACCGAGCCGCGGAGACTGTACCACCTGTGGATAATACGGGGACTATGGAGACGCAGAACCGAGCAAAGTCTTCAGCCAGTGTTACCAGCCAAAGGGAGAAAAAAACACTCAATATGGCGACTATCTTGAATAGGAAGCCCACTGGAGGGCTAAGAACAATATCGATAATGAAAATGTGACCGCAAAACCCACTGAGGGTAATAACTAACACAAGGGGGCAAGTAACCTACGAAAGGACAGTACTACTACAAGTACCAGCATGCAATAATGGCTAATTCATCCGCCGCCCACTTGAGGGTGTAATAAATGACATGTTGGTAACAATGCCTCCTTGTTTCTTTGCACTCCCATTTCGAATTGCCTGTGATCAAGGAGCAGCTACGCTCCGAAACGTGTAAGGCTTAATTTTAAATGTCCGAAAAAAGAGGAGCCTGGTGCCGTCAATGCGCTGGTTTCGAGTACGTCTCTAAATGGAGGTCGTTTGGAATACAATATATATATATATATATGTGTATGTGTGTGTGTTTTTGCCCTCTATAATCCACAACCTTTTTCTATTGGACTAAATAAACATGGCAAAACGAAAGTTATTCTACCTAAGCCCCCCCAAAAAAAACTACACGCATAGATAAACGAGCCATGGGAATTAAATAAGCTGAAATTGTAATCATGGAGAGGAGATTGTCTTTTTGAACGCCTGTAGGCCTTTACAGTGGGACACCGCTAATGCTGGACTCCACAAAGGCGGATAGTGCGAAAATGCTTCAGGAGGGTGAACAGCCAATAATGCACCTCCACCCCTGCCTCCTAAATAAACTAGACCGAATTCTGCCCTGTATCCCACCTGGATCCTTGTAAGTCTGTAAATGTGTAATCAATATCCCAATACAGAACTCAGCAAAGGTTGCTACATTGCCTTGTATGAAGAAACAAGCACATTTGCCAATGTGAGTGACCAACCTTATGGAATCAACATTCGTGAAGGTCAGAGACCTTGTGATTAAAGAGACCACCTTACGATAGGCTAATGCAAATGAAAAAGTCCTGCGCAGTATTCTATCACACGAAGGAGAAAATACTTTTGTGCCTGACATGGTTGGTGGTGAACATACTTTCATTTTACCAGGATCACCACAACACATACACATAGCCTAGCAGGCTTAGTAGACTGGCACCCAAAAGAGATGCAAGTGGAGTAAATTAATCCACCAACATTTCAAAATCCATAGACAAATCAGCTGTGGTGCCGGAATTCCCGTGTGCCAGGGTTGGTTTGCCTTTTGTTTCCCTCCAGCACAATGGGGCTAAGAATGGGACAACAGCATCTAACTGTCCATCCACCCCGAAAGGTCTTCCAGTGATAGATCTCCCTCTTGCATCCTGTCTGTATGTGCTTGTGTTAACTGGTGTAAGTTGATTTAACTAAAATATGCCTCAGTTGGTTGGGGGTTTAGAGGCAGCGTCCCGCCTCAATGGCTGGAGAGATTTTGCTCACAAGGAAAGTGAGTTCGCTGGAAGGGGGCCAAAGCTCCAAAGTGGGAATTGTGTTATAAATTTTAGATCACCCAGGATCGTTCAGAAGCTAATATTTTGTCACTACCAGGGGCCTAGAATGAGGACCAAGATTGAGATAGTGCCATTGGGAAACTTTTACAGACCCCCTGGCTTAAAGGAGCATCAGTATCAATCCCATAGATTGCTTTTAGTCCTATTCAGGCCTGTAAGCATTACTCAACAGGCGCCCAGGCCTTCAATGTAACATTTTTTATCAGATTTAATGCACTAGAAGGGGACGAATGACTAGAACCAAGCAGGAACGGCATAGTTTGATTACTCACCTCCACTGTAAAAGATCTGACAGTGTTAGAACTGCCCAAAGGTTTTTACACCAAATGGAGTATGTGACCAGGGGTCTACTTCCATAGTGGTAGGAGACAGAGGTCCATTGCCTCAGTGGGTAGTGATGAGGGAAAGGTAGATTTTCACCTGTCATGCTTCAATCCTCACAATATTGAAGCAACCTTGGGGTTGTATGCAGGCATCGGCCGGCAGACCCCACAGGGGAAGGTTATGCCGTCCGTATGTGCAATGGAGCTGTTTAGGAGGTCCCATGTAGTAAATCCTCTGGTGGCAAGTCCAAGTTTAAACTACCATCTTGGAATATTGTAGGCTTCAACTCAAAGCTTAACAATCCCATCTGGGCCATCTTTATTGTCCATCCTGCCTTCTGTTTTTTCAGGAAACATGGGCCCTTAAACCTTTATATCTGGCTGGATATATTAATTTCTGAAAAGAAGCTGTATCGAGGGGTAGCGGGAGACCATTTGGAGGGCTAACCACTTGGGTCTGTGCAGACATTCTTGGTGTAAAAAAAGAGATTCCAGTGCCATCCTCTGATGTCTTGTGTGTGTCCATTACAAACCCACTGTATATTTTTACAATGTATATCTCAGGTCCGGCGGAATGGCTTATGAATCTTCTACACTGGAGTTGTTACTATCTCATCTAACAACTGTACCTGGTGCAGCCCAAAAAACAGTTGGTGGGGAATTCAATTGCCAGTTCGAACCCCTGAATGATGATGATTTAATTTAATTTAATTTAATTGCGGGTTTATATAGCGCTAGGAATCGACTCCCGGAGGAGTATCTCCACGCTTCGACCGCTGGGGAACCCGTCCTGGCTCACCCTGAGAGATGGTCCCTGATGGGTATCTCTAAGGTGCGACCAAGCATCCCCGGCGGTCTGGGGGGGCGGTTGTGAAGATGAGGCAAGCTGATGCCCAGAGTTGCCGAGTGTGGTTTCTGACTAGAGTAGGCACCGAGGCGAGAATTATCGAGTCCGCTGACCCTGGTCCACGACCCTGCCGCGTCGGGAATCGAACCCTGGTCCCGGGCCGTTCTCTGCTTACGGGTCTGCCGCCTCTAACCAGTGAGCCACACTTCATGAGGTTGCTTTGTATGAAGAACACACTGAATGGAGAATTCCCAGGCTGACCCTTGCGCCAGTTAAGAAATGGTCAGTCTTGGCCTTACAAATGAATGCCCTGACATTAAGTGCAGGGCTTCGAGCTGTGAATGGGAGATCACCATCTGATTGTCAGGGGAAACATACCTTTAACCGGCCACCAAGTACTAGTCTTAATGATTACATTTTAATAGACTTACATCTATGGCCTGCCTTGTTGATTTTGCTGTAATTGATTGGATTGAGAGCGATCATAATGCCCTCTAACTTGAGACAGATCTTTCCACAGATAGATCTTTCCACGCTAGGTCTGAAATCCCTACAGGAGGATTGTAAACAGCAACATGCATAAGATAAAATGGGACAGAGTGAAGAAGTCAGCGGCTCAGAAGTGTACGATTTACACTTTGGTAGCTACAAACCAAGGGGACATATTTAAGATGGGGTGGGATTGTACATGGAATTAATGCCCTATATATATTTCCCTAGTTCATAATAAACTGTTTAATTACCTTAAGGTCATATTTTACTGAGAATTGAGGAAACCTCCCTTGGAGCAGTGGCTTACCATAGATTGCCATAATGGTAGAAAGCTCTTGCATCACCAATTAAGAATCAGGACAGGGAAGAAATTACATTTCTGAGGCCCACATATAAATCTACTTTTAGGCAGACTAAAGTAGATTGGGAATCTGAACACTTGTAAAGCGTGTTATTTACAGTCAATAACAAAGATCATTGTAGCTTTTGGAACCTGGTTTCGGTGGGCTGCAAGGGGAGCGTTCACCCATTGATATTGATCATTGCTACAGATGACTGGTCTAACACTGAAGGGGAGCCAATTCCAACATGGCTGCACGGAGCTTCAGCTCCATGGAAACCCCACGCACAACATCCTAAGGCGGCCCTCCAAGCCCCACTAAATTATCTATCTGTAAGGGCCAAATGCCAAAATCGGACAATCTGGAGCGTCTGCCGCAGGGGCCGCCGATACTTCCAGCGGCTGCTCTGCCGTGATATCGGCAATATCCACCCCTGGCGATAACACCTCAAGATGGTGTCCGAGGTGAAACAGAGGTAGAAGTGGGGGGCCGCGGTGAAACAGACCCACATTATGAGGTAACAATGCAGGGGCGCGACATCAGGAGCGGGCCCCCTGCTGCCCTTTCATTTTCCCGGGTGGGCGTCCGCAGCTCGTGCAGCCCGTGATCGCCGGATTTGCAGTCCCCATCCGCCTGTGTGGCCCAACCGCAGTGTGTGGATGGGGGCCTGTGGCCCCGGCGGCGAGCGGGACAGGTTACACGACCGGGAAAGGATTTTAATTACAGCGCTCACCCCCTACGTATGACGAAGCAGCTAACGCCCCCTTGGGAGAGCCAAGATAGACATCAGCTTTTTGTCACGCATGAAAGCTGGGTGGAAACCTGGGGATTTGTTTTAACACCCCTCCAGCTAATGACACCGGTGGACTGTGTTGCCCAGTACAGGATCGTAGAAGCATTGAGACCAGGGATCATGTGTGTGCAGCAGTGGTGAAAGGAGGTGCAAATACTGAAGATGCTCCTCCTTTTGACTGTCTGGCTCCTTTTCCCATCTTGTTCTTCCTCCATTGGGTCGGCTCCCTCGTTTTCTTTAGACTTGGCCCTTGTAACTTTTGGACTGGAACTCGTGTGCACCCCGCCATTTTGGGACCCTCTCCTGTTGTCGCTCTGGCCCTGGGTGTATTTTGCCATGTTGAGATGGTTTCCATTGATGCCCACGACCCGGGTCCGCCATTTTGTTGATTCTTGTCCTTTCCTTTGGGCCCTTGGATTCCATCCTGCTGACCTTCAGACATTTCTCTTATGCTGTACTGCCTTATCTATTTCTCCCCCTCAGGTCCCCCTCTCTCCTCTCACCACCCTCAGCCTCCAACTCTTCTCCCTCACATACTGCTCTCTACCCCTTTTTATTTTAATTTAATTAAAACATTTAAAATTGTTATTTCTCTTTTCACTCTGTAAATATGTGATATATACTTGTCCAAGCCGAATCGCTAATAAAATGGAATCCTGATAAAATCTACTATTTGTATATATATATATATATATATATAGCAATACTTAGCAGGCAATTGAGGATTGCTAAAAATATAAGAGGCACACGCGGAGTCTGATTTTCAAAGCAAAGATGCTTTATTCAGTGCTTAAGTGTCCTCTCCCCTCCAGTTCGACAGACGCGTTTCGCCTTCGCGGCTTTTTCAATGTCTTTTATTTTAATTTAATTAAAACATTTAAAATTGTTATTTCTCTTTTCACTCTGTAAATATGTGATATATACTTGTCCAAGCCGAATCGCTAATAAAATGGAATCCTGATAAAATCTACTATTTGTATATATATATATATATTCACTGAAAAAACCATAGGTTATAGACCATATATAGTTAGGAATTAGCATTTACAAAACCTTGAAAATTCACTGAAAAAACCATAGGTTATAGACCATATATCGTTAGGAATTAGCATTTAAAAAACCTTATTTTACCCACACAAAACCATTGAAATTCCATATATAGTTAGTTGCACTAACTATATATCGCGCACCCGCAATCCACTGCTGATGATGTCACATATTACATCATTCATGACATGGTCAGTGACATCACTGATGACATGACTGATAACAACATCCAGTGATTTTTTGTTTCTGTACAGTTTAAATATGTCTTACATATTGAAGAATGAGTGGATGTGTAAGTGTCTGGACGAAGGATTTAGTAGGTGCATGACTGACTGTATGAGTGAGTGATTAAATGTGTCTCACTGAGTGTATGGGTTAGTGACTAAACTGTCTTAATTTGTGCATCATTATGTCTGTTGTTCTGTAAACTGCTGCATGTGTTGATCAGTAGCTATATGAGTAACTATATGGGTTATTGATTGATTGCGCAAGTATTTGTATGGGTGACTGAGTGTGTGTGTGGCTGGCTGGGAGGTGTGTGACTCTGTGCAGATCAATGTGTACTTGTATCAATGATTGTATAAGAAGGTAAGTATGTGTTAGTATATGTTTGAAAATGTAAGGTGCTCTATGTTTAACTGTATAGACAAGAAAATGGAAGTGTCATTGATTCTTTACAGGACTGACTAGGTGTGTGAGTAACTCCATGGATGAGTGGCAGACTGTGAGTGTCTGTATAGGTGTATGAGTGCATATGATAGTGTTGTAAAGATGAGTGATTGTATGTATGAATGATTGTATGGGTGAATGAGTGAAGGTGTGTGTAGACGTAGGAATCAGTGAGTGCGTATGTAGTAACTAGTATTGGTGTGTCAATGGTTTCAAAAATTATACTCTGTATTTAACACTGGGTGAAACAGAGGTTATATTAAAATGTGAGGAGATGCATTGTATTGTCACATGAATGATATCATCAGTGATGTGGTCATTGATGTCAAATGAGATGTCATCACTGATGTCATCAGTGATGTCATTTGAGATGTCATCAGTGATGTCATCAGTGATGTCACTGACCATGTCATGAATGATGTAATATGTGACATCATCAGCAGTGGATTGCGGGTGCGCGATATATAGTTAGTGCAACTAACTATATATGGAATTTCAATGGTTTTGTGTGGGTAAAATAAGGTTTTTTAAATGCTAATTCCTAACGATATATGGTCTATAACCTATGGTTTTTTCAGTGAATTTTCAAGGTTTTGTAAATGCTAATTCCTAACTATATATGGTCTATAACCTATGGTTTTTTCAGTGAATTTTCAAGGTTTTGTAAATGCTAATTCCTAACTATATATGGTCTATAACCTATGGTTTTTTCAGTGAATTTCAATGGTTTTTTAATAGCAAATATCATAAGCTGTCGAATGTCAAGTACGTGGTAAGTAAAAACATTTTCGTGTTTATGCACACTGATCTGCTTTGAATGCTGCCCCCCCCCCTCATTTCTATTAGGAGTACTCTCTCTTTGCAGATAGTGAAAGGTAGTTAACGCAGGCCTTTGCCCCCGTTGTAATACGTCGTGCCTGCTTCTCTCTCCATTTGATTGATTGTTATCCAAGCATTTACTGTTTTAGAATTGGTTCTCTTTGGTTCATTCTCTATTTACAAACAAACACAAAGTCGCAATACTCTGTTTAGTCTTTGCAGATAACGAAAAATCGTGTAAAAAAACAAAAGGAATCGAGCAAAATCAGTAGGCCACTAATGGGATCTCTTTTTGACCTCGCTAAAATAGAAACATTAAGAACAACCCCTCATGACAAATACGAAACTAGTGTGATGAACTGAACTCCACACCATGATGGCTGCAATACAGCTCGGCTTCGCCACCCACCCCGCCCAAAATAACGATAAAGAGCGGCTGCCATGATTGCTCGCGGAATGGCCACGACGGAGCTACGAAATGGTGGTGCTCTCATGCTAACGCCAGCTTCAGTCTGAAACATCCAGAAACACTGTAGACTACCAATTCGATCAGTTCCGGTAGCGCCCCAATGTAACCCGGTAGAGAAGAACTAGCCCTCCTCTCTTTGACTGATGGTTCTTGTTGCCTGTCCCTTCTGTTGTCATTTAACAGAACTATTTAGCCTGCTGAAAGGGGTTGTGTTCCGACCGCTGGTTGGTGGAGACATTTTGACTACATTCTGGACCTGCGTTGTCGCGTAATGCGTCATATGACGCGCCGCGTTAGCGCATCCGGAAGTCATCCGGGGCGCGACGCGCAGCACGTAACGTAAGCATAACAGGTCATGTGACTTGTTAATAAAACTTTTCATTGGTTCATTTTACTTTTCTTATTCTAATGATGAAAGGCTTGGTCATATGACCTAAAAATTACGCTTTTTATTACTTCCGAACATTATTTTTTCTTAAATATATGTTATAATGTTCCAGGCTAATGTACTTTCCCGGAAAATTTACAACTGTCCTGCAAGTAAAATATATTCTTTTTTCGAGAAAAAGGGCGTTTCTTCGTCCCATGACGGAGCCGTTGAGCAAAAGAGGGTCGACCTGCTGTCTTAGTCGCCGATACGCCTGAATATGAGATTCTTATCGATCACTTTATGTTGCAGGAGTAGAAAACACAACAGCCCTTGACCATTTATCTTTACTGCGTTCCTGCGTATTATACCTTTTACCCTTCATGTGATTGGTCTGCTTTATTTCACTTGCCTTTTAATGATTCTAAAACAGTGACTATTATTAAAAACTTTACCAATGTATATACTACTACCATGTTTTCTTTTAAAAACCTTTATTGTGAAAATTTCATTATACAAATACGAGCCTATAACCACGTGGGCCGGCCACGGAGCAAACTGTAATCGTATATGATGAGTAGACATTTACACTGTAGAGGAACGTTACGGGCGGGCCATTAGGTTGCAAGAACTAAGGTGTCTAACAGTTGCGGAATCGGTGGACGTACATTTTATAATTAAAATACGACAGGGCCAGTTACAATAAAATTATCTAGATATACATTTCCGGGCAAGTACCATGCGTGACGTTAATTCGAACTTTCAATAGTACAGTAATCAATAACACATCAGAACTTAATATCAATAGGGATGTCGAAATACTCAATCAATTCTCGTCCCCGCCCGCCATGTGCTTCAAAACTGCATACGTATCTCGTGATTTCAAGGTTCTGCAACCAGTACACAACAAGGAGTTACTAGTCCCATTTATTCCGGCGCCATTTTGGGCGAGGACGGGCAGGTCCAGGATATAGTCAAAATGTCTCTACCAACCATCGACTATGATGATGTTCATATGCTGTATTTATAGAGTAACACTCATCTGTCCACATGAAATTAATTTGCCACAATCTAAACATATCATTTTAATCTTTGCAAAGTTCTTCTAAATATTTGGGACCGTTTCCCTTGCCTCTGATGCTGTCAGTGCCACTTCTTTGATGAATGTACTGGCAGGTCGGGGGTTCTCCTCCAAATCTCTCTTTTATGCAGCACTATAATTAATTGGTGCCACCTCTCCATATGACGATGCATGGTATAGTTACCATAACTATATTTTTTTTCGGTTCCTCTGGAGAGTACATCGTGGCAGATGAAGCGTATAACGTACCGGGCATTTACCTTTTTTTGCATGTAGAGGAAAGGAAAAAAAAATCGAGCGTCCGAGTTCTAAGGTGTCCCAGGGCCATTTTAGTGGACCAGGCCCAAATCCAAAGAACAGGCCGCCATTTTGAGAGTCCTGTTGCAGCCGCCTGTCGCTGTAGCATCAAGAGCGGCCAAAACTCAGCTGAATGGCAACTGAAACGGTAAAGGGGCGCCCCACCACAGCAGACGAGCCTCCACCTCGGAAGGCCCGTTCACGCCGCCTCCCCCCCCCCTTCAGGCACCCCACGCCGTTATTCGGAGCAGTATTGTAGGATGGCCACACCAGTGCAGCAACTTGCTAGACACCACCTCGGTGGTAACCGAATCTCAGCGCCTTGTGATGTCTTCTATTCAGAAAACATTGTTGTGCTGCCTTCGACCTATTCGCCGCAAGTGCGCACGCAACTCAGCTGCATAGCTTGCTAGACACCACCTCGGTGCTAACCGAATCTCAGCGCCTTGTGGTGTCTTCTATTCCAAAAATATTGTTGCGCTGCCTTTGGCCCCATTCGCACATCGGTCCGCTACTGCCGCCATCTCACAGGCCAACGGGGCGCCCCACGCCGACTTTCAGCATTGTAGGATGGCCACACCAGTGCACCTTACTAGACACCACCTCGGTGCCATCCGGATCTTGGCATCTCAGCGCCTTGTGGTGTCTTCTATTCAGAAAATATTGTTGCGCTGCCTTTGGCCCCATTCGCACATCGGTCCGCTACTGACGCCATCTCACAGGCTAATGGGGCGCCCCACGCCGAGTTTCAGCATTGTAGGATGGCCACACCAGTACAGCAACTTGCTAGACATCACCTCGGTGCCATCCGGATCTTGGCATCTCAGCGCCTTGTGGTGTCTTCTAGTCAGAAAATATTGTTGCGCTGCCTTTGGCCCCATTCGCACATCGGTCCGCTACTGACACCATCTCACAGGCCAACAGGGCGCCCCACGCCGACTTTTACCATTGTAGGATGGCCACACCAGTGCCACAACTTGCTAGACACCACCTCGGTGCCATCCGGATGTTGGCATCTCAGCGCCTTGTGGTGTCTTCTATTCCGAAAATATTGTTGCGCTGCCTTTGGCCCCATTCGCACATCGGTCCGCTACTGACGCCATCTCACAGGCCAACGGGGCGCCCCACGCCGACTTTCAACATTGTAGGATGGCCACACCAGTGCGGCAACTTACTAGACACCACCTCGGTGCCATCCGGATCTTGGCGCGTTGTGCTGCCTTCGGCCTATTCGCACATCGGTCCGCTACTGACGCGAACTCACAGGCCAACGGGGCGCCCCACGCCGACTTTCAGCATTGTAGGATGGCCACACCACTGCTGCAACTTGCTGGACACCACCTCGGTGCCATCCGGATCTTGGCGCGTTGTGTTGCCTTCGGCCTATTCGCACATCGGTCCGCTACTGACGCCGCCTCACGTGCCAACGTATTTTCTCCGCATTTTATACCCTATGCCGCATAACAGGTCATGTGACTTGTTTATAAAACTTTTCATTGGTTCATTTTACTTTTGGTTTCCTAATGATGGAAGGCTTGATCATATGACCTAAAAATAACACTTTTCATTGGATGAAAACTTTTTTTTTTCCCAAACGATGAAAGCCCCACCTTGTTTCTGGATGTTTCAGACTGAAGCTGGCGTCAGCATGAAAGCACCACCATCTCGTGGCTCCGTCGTGGTCATTCCGCGATCAATCATGGCAGCCGCTCCCCACCAGAAGCCTGCAGGAGTCGGGGGCCCCCAAAACTTTTGTTGAATCCTCAAGGCGGAGGGGACGCTTTCGAGAATGGGGTCCAAGACCTAGCAGACAGTCGTCCGATTTCCAAGGTGTCCCAGGGCCATTTCAGTGGACCAGGCCCAAAAAGAAAAAGCCTGCCGCCATTTTGAGAGTCCTGTGGCAGCCGCCTATCGCTGCACCGCAAGAGTGGGCGCAACTCAGCTGAATTGCGGCTTTTGACACAGTGGACCAAAAGCGGACGGAATGGCAACTGAAACGGTAAAGGGGCGCCCCACTACAACAGACGAGACTCCACCTGGAGAGGCCCGTTCACGCCGCCTCCCCCCCCCCCGGGGCGCCCCACGCCGTTATTCGGAGCAGCATTGTAGGATACCAAAACCAGTGCGGCAACTTACTGGACATCACCTTGGTGCCATCGTTCTGCTGCCTTGGAACTATTCGCACAACAGTTTGCTACTGATGACCCACCCCCCGCGACGCCCCACGCCGGATGCCGAAATCAGTGCGGCACCCAGGCAACATCACCTGGGTGCCGTCCAGAAATCTGGACGTTGTGCTGCGTTGGGACTATTCGCACAGCCGACCGCTACTTCGTTGTTTTTCCCTAAAAATGTTTATATGTTTTTACTGTTTTTGTTTTGTTGTATATATTTATAAGTTATTAAAGTTTTATAATCTTACTACTTTGTTGGAGTGCTATATATTTTTAATGTGACACATAATTGTAAAAACTTTGATGTACAAAGAGTCATCCCTGGAATCTTCCGCTTCAGGCTCGGTCCCCTCCCCAATCACAATACAGGATGGTTTTCAGATAGTAGGAACGCGTGTGCTGTGACGGATCTCATCGAGTGTGGGCCTTGATCTACTATAACTCCTTTGAAGAGGGGTGATTCTTTACAGCTGGGGTTATAAACTACATCTGCAGGGCTAGCTGATAGCCTAGGACCGGCCTGGACAATCGGACACAGAGGAAAAGGAGTGTCAGAGGGTGCGGTAGTGAATAGGGCGAAAGGGATGTGTCGGGCGGGCACAGGGTGTGATTCTCAGGGAAGAGCAGCGCAGATGGGGGGAGGTTTATTACCCATGCATAAGACAGAGAGCAGGGGTGACCAGTGCCTGGGGGAGATGCTTGCGAGGGTGGGGAGCCATGCTAAGGATCGACAGCGTGCAGAGAGTGGGTCTGGTCAAGTCATCTAAAATGGCTGCCGTGCACGACAAAAGTGTGGCATTTGAAAAAAGGCAAGATGGCGCAGACAATGTTTTTCAACACTTCCTGATTTCCTTCGAATCGAACGTTAACAGACGTTGGGGCATATTACCAAAGTTAAGCGATATTTATCCCTAACGATGCTTAGCAACGAATTTTTTACCGCTAAGCATCGTCAGAAATTATCGCAGATAAACCTTGCTATTATCAAGGTTTATCGCAAATGCCATAAAAAACTACCGCAATGCATTAATATCACTGAAAACTCAGCGATATTCATGCATTACCGAGCTAATGCTCTTAGCCATGTTATCCACCTCCCATTGGATAACATGGCTAAGAACTGCTCAGGGCAGGTGGTAGCTTTTGGAGATATTCGCGCTTAGCGCGAATATCTCCAAAAGTTGGTAATAGGAAATAGCGATGTTAGCGACTGTTTCAAGTCGCTAACATCTTGGCATGCCCACTTTGCATGTCATTAGTGATAAATATCACTGACATGCAAAGTGGGGCCCAAGATGGTCGCTATCTCCTACTAGCGGTCGCTAACTGGTGTTAGCAACAGCTAGGTAATACAGAGATAATTTTATCTCCGCGAAGCGGAGCGCTGTTACAGATATATATCTTTTTTTGAACGTTCATTTCTCAAAATCCACTGAAGCACATATATTGAGACCTAGCAAAGGCACATCGAGCTACCAGTCCCTACAATTTTGCCAAGTTTCGTGCAAATCCATTCAGCCGTTCGATTATTATTATTATTTTTTTTTTTGCCCCGCGGGGCCCTTTTTAAAACCTCCACATCAAACCTAGGGGGTCAGGGAGGATCTACTATGCCCCCTTATGGTCATTTGCCCCTTCGCTTTGGCCTCCTCTTGTCTCTCGATCCTACCGAGAGACAAGATGGCGGCCGCTACGGACTGTTTGGAATGTTTACAGACGCCGGAGAACCAATCAGCTTCGCAAAGCTCCGTTACGCGAAAAGTACGCGAAGCGGAGCGCTGTTACAGATATATATCTTTTTTTGAACGTTAATTTCTCAAAATCCACTGGAGCACATATATTGAGACCTAGCAAAGGCACATCGGGCTACCAGTCCCTACAATTTTGCCAAGTTTCGTGCAAATCCATTCAGCCGTTCGATTATTATTATAATTTTTTTTTTTGCCCCGCGGGGCCCTTTTAAAACCTCCACATCAAACCTAGAGGGTCAGGGAGGATCTACTATGCCCCCTTATGGTCATTTGCCCCTTCGCTTTGGCCTCCTCTTGTCTCTCGATCCTACCGAGAGACAAGATGGCGGCCGCTACGGACTGTTTGGAATGTTTACAGACGCCGGAGAACCAATCAGCTTCGCTTCACAAAGCTCCGTAACGCGTAAAGTCCGCGAACCGGAGCCTTGCCTGGTCCGCTGTTACAGATATATATCTTTTTTTGAACGTTAATTTCTCAAAATCCACTGGAGCACATATATTGAGACCTAGCAAAGGCACATCGGGCTACCAGTCCCTACAATTTTGCCAAGTTTCGTGCAAATCCATTCAGCCGTTCGGGCTAAAAGTGAGGCCAACCGCCCTATGGAAAACTCAATGTTAAAAACAGGTTTTGGGGCCCCCCTTTTTTCTTGGCCCCCCCTTGACGAACCCCCCCCAAATTTTCAGGGGCTGCTCAGAAACAAAATGTTCCATTTTCCTGAAAATTTCAGCCAATTCCGTCCACAAACGCCAAAGTTATTAGACATAGAATTTTCAAAAATCCCATAGAGAAAAAATCCTAACTATATATACCTACTGGCGACTGCCAGTAGGTAATATATATATATATATAACTCGCACTTGTCCCACACGAACCAGCGTACCCACGTAGCCACCAGGTACCACCAGTCCGGAAAACTCCAATCGAAGCCCATGTTAGATGTGTTCACATCTAACATGGGCTTCGATTGGAATTCATAGAGCATATTATCAAGGCCATTATCGCCGCTTTATCGGCAGTTTCCTGCCGATAAAAGCGGCAATAATGTATCTCCTGTCCTTGATAATATGCCCCTATGTTCCATCTGTGTGACCTCACATCCGGCGCAGACGAGGAGACGTTTCAGTCACCTCCAGGCACACATGTGTCATAAGGTCTTTCTGGATTCCGTCTGACGCCTGTGGAATAGTCTAAGGTAAGAAATCTGCAGTACGATTGAGTCTCTACCAGAACAGGCGTTAGCAAAGGTAAGTAACTTGTGTGCTGTTTTGCTTGTATTCTTGTCCTGTGTTTCTTCTCTATTTGGCTTATGATTTCTATGTAGCATTTTACCTTATTTTTTTTAAATGTTATTATTTATCATATTTCCTAATGCCCATAGCACCATAGTTCTCCTTAAAGATTTGCATATATAAATATATTATATATTGGGAAGATGTATCACCACTTCCCAATACTTGAAAACTAAACCTATATATTTTTTTTCTTCGTCTTCATTAAAGTTTTAATCTTGTTATTTAACATTTTTTGACATCTTTGTATTATTCCATATTTTGAGTACTTTTTAGTAGTGGAGATAAACATTATACTTCTAAACTCTCATGCTGGTGGTGTTGTTCGTGAACACCTGAACCAGTATCCGAATGATGGATGGTAGGAAGGCTTTTAAAGCTAGGTGGACAGTCCACAGCTCCCAACAGGTTTATGTGGAGGCGGTTCTCCGCCAGAGACCATCGACACCTCCATAGGCCCCCTCAGCACCACACTTTGGCTGGAGAGGCACAGATTAAGTATGGAGGGGGACCCTCCACGTACCCTGTATGGGGGCACCCTCAAGTTTCGTTATGCCACTTGGTCTATCCAGGCAAAATCAAGAAGTTTGGGTGCCCTATTTTATGGTCTTTTAAATAACATCTTAAAACGAGCAGCCACCACCCTTGCGTAGCCAGCTGCTGAAATTATCCCCTTTTATAAAAAGGGTTTTCCCCTGCTGACCCCTGTAACTATCAACCAATTAGTCTAATAGATTGTTCACAGAAACTCTTTTGTACTATTCTTTTAAACCAACTCCATTTATGGATGAATCATTCCAAGATTTTAACTCTCCCCGCCCCGCCCCCAGAAGTTTAAAAAAGGGAGTCAGTACAATTGATCAAGTTGTTTGCTTTTGTTAATTTACTAGAAAGCTGTGGTATTCAGTGGTGGTAGTTTGTATATTGTTTTTGTTGATTTACTGTCAGCCTCTCATACGGTGCCAAGACATAATGGGGGTCATTAGGATGGCGGTGAATGGGACCGGTGAAAGGGACCGCCCGCCATAAGGGCGGGGGTCCCGTGGGGGGCATTAGGATGCGTCTGCCACTGTGGCGGGCGCATCCTGCATGTTTATCATTGTGGCGGGCGGTGCACTCAGCCCCGCCCGCCACAATGCTAAACATGCTTGTGACGAATTAACATAAACAAAGCGGCAGGCACCGCGCGGTGTCTGCCGCTTTGTTTGTGCAAATACAGGGGGTACCACAGGTACCCCCTGTGTGCACCCCCCACTCCTCCTTCACTTTGGGGGCCTGCAGGGGGCCCCAAAGTGAAGACCGCATGCCTTTCTGTAGACACCACCACCATATTAAACCTTTTCCGCCCCGGTCGCCTTGCGGAAAAGCAGCAGACGGTCTTTCCGTCCGCTGCGTTCCCCCCCCCCCGCCATACTAATATGGCGGGGGCATTCAGGAGAGGATGTCAGTTGGATTGCCCCCGCCAGGCCGGCGGTGGCTTCCGCCAGCCTGGCGGGGGCAATCCGCCCGACATCCTAATGGGCCCCAATGTTCGGTGAGTTTTGTCTGTCATTTGCATTCCTTCTGATTTATTGGCTGTTTTAATCAAGCTCCATCTAGGTAAACTATGCTCAAGACAGTTGTGCTAAGGATTCCAGGTGCACAAAACATTCCCTGGTTTAGATATGTGAAAGAATCTCTTGTAAATATTGGGTTTAGGGATTTGTGGAAGTTTGTGCTACAGCTTCAGTTCCCAATAAATGCATGCCTAATGAAAGTTACCTTCAGCATAAGCTGGGCCAGATACTGTCAGATTCCACCATTGGTCAGTAATGCAAATATAATAATTCTTGTTGGATGAGAATAGTAAACGTTCTAAATTGATGTCACCTTGCATTCAAAGTATATGGGAAGTAGACAGATCAAATATGCATTACATGCTTGCCTCAGGGTTACTAGCAATTTTCTTTTGCTATTATGAACTAAACTCATTTGGATTTTTTATATCATTACACTAAATTTGTTTTTGAATATGATTTATAGGAAGAAATGTCTTTAACCTAATTGATTTGATTCACATTAGAAGGGATTAATCAAAGTGTATTGATTTACAAGGAATGCACAGGAATAATTGATGCAAGTACATTACTTGGAATACATGTTCAGTTTATGTATGGAATATTTTGCTGTGGGGGAACTGTTAAAATGTTTGAGGCAACATGAGTGTTTGCTGTTAGAATGGGAAGGTTTTCCTTTTCCTCTCTAACTGTTCACTTGTGGTTCAACCTAGTTATTTTTTAGCTCATTCTTTGTTTGTCAATTTGATTTTATACATCATATTGGCAATTCCTGCTTTAAAAGCTCATAGATTTTAAAATCCATAGATAAGATGTTGATTTATCTGATTTAAATAAATAGGAATTACTCATCCTCTTCTGATTTTTTTTGTTCATCATTATTGATGCTTCCACCAATATTTAGAATTAGACTTTCTTTATAGTTTAGAGCATAAGAGCAGAATAATTGAACAATACAATTTGAAATATTCTATTGGTGACATCAAAGTGATATGGATAATCTACTCCTGCATCATTCTACTATTCCATATTTATGACAACAGCCTGAGAAATTATCTAGGTTAATAGGAGTTTCTTCAATTTGATTGAAGTGATTAAAGGATAAGGAAGGACATTATCTCTGATCTTAAAGATACAAATGCAAACTATTTGAGTTGGGTTGTGTGCCATTGCCAAATTACAATACAAATTAGATATTAACATTTAAAAGAAGGTGTGACCCAAAGCATTGGTTGACTAATTATGAAAATCACTAAATGAACTAAAGCGACTACTATTTATATTTCATAAGTAAAAATAATGACTTATTTATGTACATTACACACTTGCAATTTATTTTATTTTATAACAGGAGTTATATCTACGGTTTTGTTATCCACTGCATAGTATAATGAATTTTTCTCATAAGGATTATGTATGTTAACTCACAGTATAAACCACATTTTTGGGGTTCAGCTTTCTAGATAGAATATGTATACCTTTTGCACAAATATTTTAATGATTGTATATTATTGTAAGTAATGTATGTATGTCTCTTAACAGCCTTGATGAAGTTCCAAGTAAGGAACAAAAAACAGTGGATGGACTGGGTGAGCAAAGGTTTTAGAATTACGTTTGTCTTCAATAAAGTATTTTAACCTTCATTAGAAGGAAATACTTTAATTTGATGCTCACAACCCGAAATCAAGGAGTACGAACTGAATCTGGTGACATGAATGATCCTGCTGAATTTGCGGTTTAACATTCGGATTGTTTGAAAGAAAGGATGTCTGAAGATTAATTTAAACAGTTCACTGTTTGGAAGTGTTGGTTTTAGTGTTTGAGTATGACAAATATGTATTTATAGGGTGGGGTAAGACAAAGTAGCATGAGTAAATTAAAACTATTTTGGACGAGGAGGAGAAGATTTCTTATCTAACCTAATGTTGAGCTTCTCGGGAACGTGCAACTCATAGAAGTAAAGGATGCGTAGTGGAGAGGACAAGCTCCTAAATGGTGTGTAAATGGAGATGGGATCCAGGCCCTCCATCCAGAAATAGACTTTGCCAATGGAGTCCTACAGACTTGTCATTCACCCACTTCCTCCCATACTGCCATTCCATCTAAAAAAGGCCCATAGTGAGTGACGCATCGCAATTGCATTAACTGAGTGTGTAACTTCTTGCCACAAGGCTTTCTTCTCTTCCAGTGGCGGCTCGTCGAGGGAGTGCTGCCGGGTGGTGAGGCGCGGCGGGGAGGCACAGGGTGGGGGTAGTAAACTCCGGCATACGGCCAACGGAATTAAGTAAATAAATAAAACAAATTACAATGTGCGCGCTGCAACGCCAAATGGGGATGCAGCGTGCGCATTGTAATTCGCTTTATTTGTTTATTTATTTACTTAACTCCATTCGGCCATATCCCAGTGTTTACTACTCCCCACCTTTCCCCTTTCCTGCCAGCCCCACCCCACCACCCTGCAGCACTCCATCGATTAGCCGCCACTGTTCTATTCCCCATGAAGTATACATGGAGGCAGACTATACAGTTGGCTGTAGAAATTTACCAACTAATTAATGGCCATGCCTGTCTATTTCTATGAAGTTCCTCTTCCTTTTCATTAGAGCTTGCTGTATCATGGAATGTGGGTTCCTGGAAGAGTGGTGCATCATACATAAGAATGCAGAGCCTAGGTTGTGGGATATGTTTTTGTGCTTGCGTTGTAAAGTGTCTTGTGTGTTTGTGATTTACTTCAAGCTTAGACTATTTCCATATTTAGTTTCATCACAGATGGCAGAGATGTCTCCAAATAGGCAGAACAAAAAATACAAAAGTAATTTTTCTAGTAGTAACATTCTTGTAGTGAGCGGTTCCACTAACTAATTTGAGGGGATGAAGACTGGCAAGTCAACATCTAGGTGGTTATCTACACATGGTATTGATAAATTCTATCAATAGAAAATCTGAACCTAGTTGTAGGTGTCGATCTACAAATGAGCTCCAAACATGCAATTTGTCTTTGTGCTTAGGGCCCACTGTGTCATATGTAGTCAGTAAACAAACATATAAAATAACTATTTTCCTTCACAGTACTGAATTATAGCCACTTTTGCAACACACTCCAGGTACAGTAATAAATCTCTTGTCACAGTTCTCTTTTCTCTGCTTTTTTTATCAGCCTTTTGAATAATCAAGCAGAAATGTATTTTGTTTGTATTATAATCAATTAAATCATGCTCAAAATGAATCCTTTCCATTTCGAATCTTTGTGCAAGTTGAGGTCTGGCGATAGCCAAGAGCTTATGATTTTATTAAAAGTATATGAATATTATAGCTTTTTATAGTCTCTTTCAGCCATCCCTCTACGTCCACTGGTCTGTTATTGAGTCACAAAGAAAGTCCTATATATCCAAGGCCTGTATATTTAAGTAACAGGCTGAAAATATGCCATCTAAACATGGCTAAATGTTATCTGCTTTTTAATATGAGACGTGTCTCTAGGACGACATTTTTATAAAAGGGAGATGCCCATCAATTAGTAGGAACAATTAGATCAGCACAAAATAATATGCTAGTATATTGACTTTCCTCGAACAAAATTTCAGGTGGTTGCAAAACAGAAAAGTTAAGTGAAGGCTAAAGTACAATACATGTGCACCATCCCGAAGTAGCAAAAAAACATAACTTGAATTAAAATAGATCACGCATAAGATAATGAAAGGTATTACAGGACTGTGGAAAACACTTGTAGTCCCTAGGGATCAAACGGTGGTTTCAGAAGGCAGCTGCACGGCACACATGAACCGGTCGGCGCTGAACAATTACCTTGATTGAAGATAATCTGATTTGCACTGCTGTATATATTCATGTATATCTAATCTTATATAAGGGTTGGTGCTTTGGCGGGCGAATTAGGTCAAAACACAAAGGATGAAATAGCTAATAAATATGGAACATTATAAAAATTTTAAAGCCACAATTGTACTTCACTTCCAGAAAGCCAGTGCTTTGATGAAAATTGTTTATTGCATGGCGAAATTCTTATCCGGAAGGCATCTCCGCGCTTTGAAGATTTTACTATAGTCTTGGAAATAAAAAAAATGAGCAAATTGCAGTGCTTTTCTATAATTTTGTAAAACAGGGTGCTTCAAGATAAATTATGCTAGCGGACTGTATCTGTCTTGTGCCGCGCAACACATGTAAAATACCAGCAATTTAGTCATTTCAGGGTACACATGAAAAGGTAATAAATACAAACAGAAACAGAGTCATCGGAGTTTGCCGACATTCAGAATTCTCAAGTTTGAAAGACCTCAGGCTTGCTAAATATCAAAGATGGAAACTGCTAGGCACACAGAAATACCAAAAATTGCCTTCAAATTCTCCGTGCAATTTATTTCAAATGACAATAGGTTGTACCCGACAGTGCACTTTACAAATGAGTCATGGCGAGAGAGAAGGGGTGAAGGGACGAGGATGACAGGAGAGCAAGTCCTATTGTTTTGTGTAAGATCCCAGTCACTTGTATTTTTAAATGCTAATGTTCATGGAATATTCTTCATGCCTTTAAAAGGTTTAAAAAGAAAAATATGGATAGTTTAAAGTCAAGGCAAATCTGTATTATACCTGAAAGAACTTTCGGCCCGATTCACAGAGCACTTTTGAAGTGTCATCTAATTTACAAACATACATGGCTTGATTTATAACTACAGGGGTAAAACTGCAATCATAAAATCTTTTGTCATACAAAAGAAAATCCAACTCGAAGGGTAGCAAGTGTACATTACAGGGTATGGTTTCCCAGGAATGATTTTCAACACCCACAATCTTTAGCATGTTTCAATATACTAAAATCCATCTCTGCCCCACTACTTCCCTGGTTGGTTGTATACTCCTGTCAATTGGCATTTCATCTCATCCATGACAGAAATACATTCTTTTTCATGGTGGAAAGATGGTAAAGTGTAGAGTATAAGTTGGCAGAACATTCTTCTTTTCTGATAGCATAAAAAAGAATGAATCTTATCACTGTAAGAACTTTCTCAACCGGATGAGTGCTTTTGTAATGCACGCATGTATTGTCATTGTTGAGTGTTTGATATTTTTCTGACGATATTACAGCAACGTTTTCTGCATGTCTCACTTTAGAGCTTTGGTTCAAGCCATAATATTCTCTATAACTTTCTAGAACAAATTGAGTACTTATTTCATAGATGTACTGATATTTCGCTTTACGCACTTCAAAGTCATGCCACATTTTGCAATCAAGCTAACACTGGTAGCAAGGAATTATCTATCTATCTATCTATCTATCTATCTATCTATCTATCTATCTATCTATCTATCTATCTATCTATCTATCTATCTATCTATCTATCTATCTATCTATCTATCTATCTATCTATCTATCTATCTATCTATCTATCTATCTATCTATCTATCTATCTATCTATCTATCTATCTATCCATCCATCTATCTATCTATCTATCTATCTATCTATCTATCTATCTATCTATTTATCTATCTATCATCTGTCTGTCTATATAGTCACTGAAAAAAATGGAGGTTAAAGCAACGTATAGGTAGGTGAAATGGTCAGTAACTAAAAGTTTAAAACAAAGAAAAACACAGAAATATATCAACTATGGTTACAGGTATCTCAAGTAACTATAACTCTTACCTCAACATAACTATAATTCATGCCCTTGCCATGCATAGTTTTCTCATCAATATTTTCATTAATAATATTATCAATGTTGTCAAAGACGATGTCAATATGGTAGTAATATGTGGCGTAATTAGTAGTACATGCTGAGGGCACGAGTTATAGTTAATTTGGATTTAGTTTATTTTATTAATTTAGAGAGTTTTGTATCACACTGGCAGGACCCGTGGGTATCAGAGCACTTTACAACATGTACACAGGCAATAAGACAAACAGACAGACAAAAAAAAGACAAAACGGACAGCTGGTCATAAAGTAGGTAGTAGAGTCGAAACTTACTTGATTGTAAGCTGCTAAAAAGAACTATGGTATATTGTCCAGAGGGTTAAAGGTGCCGAGCGAGGAGGAGATCCTTTAGTTTTCTCTTGAAGTTTATGTACTAGGGGTTGGTTCTGAGATCTGCTGGTAGGGAATTCCAGATTTTGGAAGCATTGCCCGAGAAGGAGCGAGCCAGGGCTTTTTGTTTATGTCTCTTTGGGAGTATGAGAAGTAGGTTGTTGGTACTTCTCAGGTTTCTTGCCTTGCCTGCCTTGGTGAGTTTGACTTCCAGGTAGACTGGTTTACCAGTGTGAAGGACTTTGCAGGTGAGACAGGCAGTTTTGAAGTGGCAGCAAGCTTCAATTAGGAGCCACTTGAGATCTTTCAGGGAGGGGGAGATGTGATCATGCCTTTTGGCTCCTGTGACCATCATTGCGGCTGCATTTAGAGTTGTTGTCATGGAGGCTAGGTGGGATTTCACTGTGCCTGTGAGGGTAGCGTTCCTGTAGTCCAGTCTGGACAGAACCAAGGCTTGGGTTGTGTTTTTGAGATCACTAGGAGGGAGCAAGGGCTTGATTTTATTAAGTAGTTCTAATTTGTAGAGGGCACTCCTTGCGGTAGTCTTAACATGTGAGCTCATGTTCATGTTACAGTCCATTATGATTTCCAGCGATTTGGTGGAGCCGGTCAGAGTTAGGTTGTGATTTAGGGAGTTGATAAGCTTTATCCATTCTTGGACCTGGTAAGTTTGTCTGTCGTTTAAGAGGAGAAGAATTTCTGTCTTATCTTGGTTGAGTTTTAAGTGCTTGTGTGATAGCCAGTTTTGGATCTTTGTTAGAGTACTGTTTAGATGACGTACATTTTCTGGGGAGGATATTTCCAGGTATAGCTGGATGTCTTCTGCTTAGAGATGGAAGGGGATGTTATCTTGTTTGATTGTGGTAGTGAGGGGCTTCATGTATATATTGAAGAGAGTAGGTGAGAGGACTGAGCCCTGGGGAACACCTCTGGTTATAGTAGAGTTATCTGAAGTTGTGTTGTCTATTGTTATTTGTTGAGAGCGGATGTGAAAAAAAGATGTGAACCATTTCAGCACCATACGGTCCACTCCAATCCATTGTTTGAGGGTGTTAAAAAGAAGTTAATGGTCGACTGTGTCGAAGGCCCCAGATAGGTCTAGGAGGATGAGCAGGTAGCAACGGGTGGTATCCATACATTTGTGGATATCATCTGCTATATTTAGTAATGCTGTTTCTGTGCTACAGCCTGATTGGTGAGAATCTAGGAGAGTGTTAGTGTCGATGTGCTGCTTAAGTTGGAGTAGGACACATTTCTCGAGGAATTTGGCCAGGAAGGGCCGGTTTGAGACTGGCCTGAAGTTGTGGATGTCCTCAGGGTCTGATTCTGTATTTTTTAGTAGTGGAGTAACTTGGCCTAATTTTAGTCGGTCTGGCATGAGACCCCAGGAGGAACTTGTTTGCCGAGGATTGGGTAGGATGATTCATTAAGCCAAGTTTCTGTGATGAATGCCATATCGATATCGTGGCTAAAGATAGCTTCCGCCAGTTCAGTTGCATGTTTGGAGGCAGATCTACAGTTTATAAACAGGCAGTTGATGTTACTAGAGTTGCTGTTGTGTTTCTGAGAGGTGGGTGCCCTCAGGATACCAGAGAGGAGGACTGGCGGTCTGGATGTTTTCCTGTATAGTATAAGGTTTCTCCTGATACCATTAATCACCTAGATCTAGGAGGTGGGATCTTTTTTCCTGGTTGGCATCATGTGATACATTTTGGCAAGCACTATCACTTTGTTGTGTGACATTCTAGTACTAGATCAAATCAGTCTGTGAGCTTGGCTGTTTAAAGGAGTAGTAATCCAGCTATTTAGCTGAGTTTTTAAAGGCTGAAGTAGAGGTCGGGCATTGCCGGATGGGGCGAGGAGTGAACAGTGGGCATAGTTGGGGTAGTTTTTAAGGGTAATTAGGATTTTGTTGATACCTAGTATCAGATTATTGAGCTGATTTTCCATACGTCCTAGTCTTTCCTTCAGGTCTAGCACGGGTATATGGTTAGAGGAGGTGGGAACGGAGGTATTTAGCTGTGATGTATTAGGTGTGTGGTGTTCAAGATACGCGGGGAGCTGGTCAAAGAGTTGATGAGAAGGGAGTGTGCGTATAACTTCCATGCTAGGGGCTGGTTTAGAGGGCACTTTTTGTGGACATGGCACTGAGTCAGTCATCAGTTTCGAGAGGGGAGAGGATACATTGTGCCTGTTGGGTGTGGGTGCCGTTTGGTTGGTTTCTCTGGTGGCATTGGGGATTGGAGGTGGGGTGGTGTTTGATTGAGGGGCGGGTAGTGGGAGAATAGCTGGGTTCAGGGGGTGGACTAATGTTGGTGCTCAGATCCAGTCGTAACTGTGTGGTCATTGTTCTGAGAGTGAGGGTTTATTATCTAGGTGGGTGGGATGTGAATGTCCAGCTTAAAGTGAGAGGGGGTGGGATTGGAAACCATGGATGTGATGAGGGTGGAATTGTAAACTCGGGGGAGACTTGTATGGATGACCTCTTGCTGGATGGCTTCTGTGTGGGGGGTTGTGTTTAGGTTGGGTTGCATACGAGGGAGAGAGCCTTGCAAAGTGGGGGATTATGGATTCAAAGGAGTGTAGGTTGGTGTATTTGGCTTGAATCAGTACAATTCCGTTTGTGTATATAGCTAGGGTGGCCCTGCCTTTGAACATGGGGGAGTGTGAGATCGTCAATATGTGGCCGTGCAGTATGTTAGTGGATTTGCCTATGCGTAGGTAGTTAGTAAGGGTAGTATTCCATTGCGCAGGTTGGGTAGTGTAGAAGATGAGATCTGTTTTCTCCTGATCTTTGGAGGAGTTATAGTAAAGGTCTGTAATGAGAGTTTTTATCAAAGCGGTAGCCAAAAGATTCGGGGGGTAAGAGATGTTGAAGGAGTTTAGGCCAAGTGGTTTCAAATGGTGTGACATAGGAAAGTAGGGTACTGTGTAGGCAGGCATGATGATTTAGACTGGTGGGATAAATAAATGTTGGATGAGTGCTATTTGTTTGTTTAGACCTCCCAAACGTGGGCCAGTGGGCATTGGAGTGGAGGGAAATTACAGAAATCAGGGGACCCTTACGATTTAGGTTGTTGATGTGGAAGGAGACTGATGATTACTATAGTGTACTCTCCTACACACCCACAACTCTCAGGACCCATGGTTAGTGTTGCTAAAGGTTTTTGCAATATTGAAAATGCCCTGACACATGTAATTTTGGGCCTGTTTGCAGTAAGGTAAACAGAAATTATTGAAAAAGTGGGTTGGGTTGTCCATAGGAACTTTTAGCCCATTAGTAAGGGAGTGCCCATGAGCCATCCCCAACCACTGTCTAGTGGCAGGCATAAACTTTCTGGACCGGTGAAAGCACAGAAGGGAACAGGTCTGTTGTTTATGACCTGTGAAGTGCTCCAAAAGAATGGTCCTGCTCTCCCTTTGTAGCCATGACAAAAAAGTAGACTTCAAGGGTCAGTTTTCAGATCCCCTGGGTGACTACAGGGACACAAAAAAAACACAAGATGCCTTTCCCCCACAATTCCCACCTAACCAGTGGTGATTGGAATTTGGACTGGGCGTTTTACTTGTCTGAGAGTCTCTAGTTGCCTCCTTAAAGACCTGGAGGGCACAGAAGCATATGCCTGTGGGTGGTTGGTTGGGCACCGGAAAAAATGTTTGGAAACTTTTTAAAACAATAGAGCAAGGGGACATTCAGCAGAAGGTACACAATGTAGAGTTCCATGGTGCCTGTCTGAATTTCAGATTCACACCCCTCCCAACCTGTAAGGCTCCAGTATCTCTGAAAAAACTACAACGTTTCTTTCTATCTTAGGATTTGAAAGCTTTATCAAGTAAAACTTCAAAACTCTAGTTCCTGGTGAAACAAACTTGTTGTAGGCATCTTTCAGGCAATTCCATGGTGGCGACCGCAATTTCAAATTTGTCCCACGGAGGATAACATTTTCGACAAAAAAATGAAAAAGTCCCCTTTTTGGATTAGGAATTTAAAAACTTTTTCAACTTTTTGGCTTCCAGACTTTCATCGAGAGCAATTCATGTGGTATATCTGACCAGGGGTCCATCGCAGTCAGCCTCAAACTACACCCAGGTCCCGGTCTGATGTGACCTTTGACTATCATTGGCATGTTGCACTTTTTGGCACTCTTTCTACCTAAATCTCTCAAAATTCATACCTGTGATTCCCCTTAATGGATTTTTTCTGTTATTTTATTCATTAAAATATTTTCTATTTTCCAACTTAATTTAGGATTTTTATTGTTTTGCTTTTCAACTTTATTTATATTTTGGTACAGCATACATATTTTACACATTGCCCTTAGTTAAGCCAGGCTGCTCTAACCATAGCTACCAGGGGGTTGAGATCAAGTTAGTTTAGTGACTTTGGGGGATCTCCCTGAAGAGTTGTGCTTATTCCTTGAGACAACTACCCCAAATAATATTCTAATTTCTTACAACCATAACATTAATAGAAACTAAAATATACATCTGAAGCACCCAAAGTATTTAACAATACACTATACACTCAAAGTTGTGATATAGGCCACAACACCTAATATTTACCTGAACCACGTATGTATATCCAAACCCCCTCCCCAAAATTACTTGGCTCACTAATATACACTGGAAATGTCCATAAAAAAAGCTTAATAATACCTACCTAAAACCTTATATAATACAAAACCTTCCACGAATTAACTCATATGCAAAAATATACTAGAGCCCACCAAAATTGCTAGATCAACCCACAAAACAAAACCACCGAAACCATAAATATATATTCATAAAGCTCCAAACCCATACAAAAACACACTACGCAACCTATCCTTAATTTATCCCACAACCTTCTAAAAATTACAAGAACCCCAGAAATGTTACAGGAAAGATGTTGGTGATCCCATTACGATCTTCAAGAGAAATCCCTTAATAAGCAGGGTCTGGCTAAATATTAACATCTCCTAACTAAGAAAAAAAGAGTGATTATTTTATGGAGCAAATAAAAACAGCCAAGAATTGCACCAAATAGTTGTTTTCAGGTGGTATCTAAACTCGCTTCACCTCCAGACAACCATTCTAATAACTCCCCACAAGCTTTCCGTGATTCTCTAGCACACTGCTTCCAGGCTAAAGTAAACCAAATCTATTCCAAATTTGAGGCTTCCTCTTCATTCGAGATTGTATCTGATCCATTCAAGAAGCCCCACAAGATCTGGACCTTCACTGAATTTTCTTCTGTTACCAACAGATAGCCACCTTGCTGAGCAAGGTTAAGTCTGGCTCACTGTCTCGCCCTTGCCCCCTCAGTTCTAAACTTGCCCCAGACTGGATAGGTGCATATTTAGCAGCCATCTTCAATACTATGTTTATTTCAGGAATGTTCCCAACTTAGTGGAATGGGGCTTCTATTCTCCCAGCTTATAAAGAAACCAAACCTAAACAGTCGATCACAACAATTACCAGCCCATCTCGTGCCTCTCTCTTCCTGCCAAACTCTTAGAAAAGTGATGAATACTCAGCTCAAACAGTATATTCAGGATAATCAGATGCTCGATGAAACATAATTCGGTTTCAGATCCGGACATAGCACTGAAACAGCACTGATTAAAGCCACAGAATAGGTAAATGTCATGCTTGACAGAGGTGGAGCTGCGGCACTTATTCTCCTTGACCTGTCACCAGCATTTGACATGGTTTACCATGAGATGCTGATCAACCGTATCACCACTTTGGGCATTAAGAAAAGGGCTAAATCCCTATTGACATATTTTCTTACTGATAGATCACAAAAATTAATGCTGGGTAACTTCATATCAGCTACTTTCTCTCTCCCTTGTGGGGTTCTGCAGGGATCATCTATCAGTCCAACTCTCTTTAACATTTATGTTAAAGACTTGGCTCTTTTGATCGAATCCTTTGGCCATGCGTTAACCTTCTATGCTGATGACACCCAAATTGTCCTGTCTGTTTTCAAAACCGGTACGTAGGTCTCGGCCACTTCTCATGATGGTATGCTGGCAATTATTTCCTGGATGTCCAGACCCTGCCTTAAGCTTAACTCAAATAAAACAAAGGTGTTCCCATTAGGCAATCTCTTGCTTCTCTGGTCCTCTAGCTCATGTCTGGAAGAACTGTGATCTCCTCCCGTCCCAGTAACAAAGGCAAAAGTTCTAGGTGTGATAATAGATGAAAAGTTAAACTTTAAACCGCAAGTCAACTCTCTGATCTCCTCCTGCTTCTACCTACTTAGAATGATAACAAAAACTCTTCCTTTTTATCCCAGTAGAGGCTGGAAAGACAGTAACCACGGCACTAGTCCTTTCCACACTAGATTACTGCAAAGGTCTTTATGTCAATATGCAGGAAAAACACCATAACAAGCTGCAGATGGTGCAGAATGCGGCTGCCAGGCTTCTTTCGGGAACCTCTAAATTCAACTTGTCGACGAAGTAATAGGGCAGTTGCAGTGGCTGCCAGTAAGAAGCCATATATCATTTAAGATACTTTGCCGGTTGCATAATATTGGTCCTGAGTTTCTGAAGCACTGCTTTCAGATATACACACCTGGCAGATGGCTGCGTTCGCTAGGGGCAAATCTTATGACCACTCCCAGAATTTACAAAACCAGTTGGGGAGGCAGAATGGTTGCTGTCTGATCTACAAAGCTTTGGAACAAAGAGTAAAAAATTTGGCTCTATAACAACTAGGCTCCTTCCTGCTCAGGAGTAGACAGCACCAAGACACCTCAGAGTATATGTGTGCTTAACAAATATATATATATATATATATATATATATATATATATATATATATATATATATATATATATATATATATATATATATATATTCACTGAAAAAACCATAGGTTATAGACCATATATAGTTAGGGATTAGCATTTAAAAAACCTTATTTTACTCACACAAAACCATTGAAATTCCATATATAGTTAGTTGTACTAACTATATATCACGCACCCGCAATCCACTGCTGATGATGTCACATATTACATCATTCATGACATGGTCAGTGACATCACTGATGACATCACTGATGACATCTCAAATGACATCACTGATGACATCACTGATGACATCTCAAATGACATCACTGATGACATCACTGATGACAAAATCCAGTGACTGTATTTTTCTGTAAAGTTAAAATATGTCTTACATATTTATGAATGAGTCGATGTATAAGTGTCTGGACGAAGGATTTAGTAGGTGCATGACTGAATGTATGAGTGAGTGATTAAATGTGTCTCACTGAGTGCATGGGTTAGTGACTAAACTGTCTTAATTTGTGCATCATTATGTCTGTTGTTCTGTAAACTGCTGCATGTGTTGATCAGTAGCTATATGAGTAACTATATGGGTTATTGATTGGTTGCCCAAGCATTTGTATGGGAGACTGAGTGTGTGTGTGGGTGGCTGGGAAGTGTATGACTCTGTGCATAGATGTATGGGTTCAAAAGTGCATGTTGGAAACAGCTGTATGGGCGGTTGACTGTGTGCATGACTGTATTGGTGAGTGAATAGATATCTCAGTGCTACATGTCAAATTAAGTACATATGTAAAATACAATACATGTGAGAGTTGACATATATAAATAACTGTGCATAAGAGCCAGTGAATGTGTGAGTGGCTGTATGGATCATTGTGAACTTGTATCCAGGATTGTATAAGTGAGTAAATATGTTTTAGTATATGTTTGAATAAGTAAGGTGTGTTTAACTGTATAGTTAAGGAAATGGAGGTGTGATTGATTGTTTGCATGACTGTCTAGGTGTGTGTGTAACTTCATGGATGAGTGACAATCTGTGAGTCTGTGTTTACACTGAGTGTATCTAAGGTTATATTAGAGTCTGAAGAGGTTCATCGTATTATCACATGAATGATTTTATCAGTGATGTCATCAGTAATGTCATTTGAGATGTCATCAGTGATGTCATCAGTGATGTCATTTGAGATGTCATCAGTGATGTCATCAGTGATGTCATTTGAGATGTCATCAGTGATGTCATCAGTGATGTCACTGACCATGTCATGAATGATGTAATATGTGACATCATCAGCAGTGGATTGCGGGTGCGTGATATATAGTTAGTACAACTAACTATATATGGAATTTCAATGGTTTTGTGTGAGTAAAATAAGGTTTTTTAAATGCTAATCCCTAACTATATATGGTCTATAACCTATGGTTTTTTCAGTGAATTTTCAAGGTTTTGTAAATGCTAATTCCTAACTATATATGGTCTATAACCTATGGTTTTTTCAGTGAATTTCATTGGTTTTTTAATAGCTAATATCAAAACCTTTACAATGTATTATTCTTTAAATAGAAAAATATTTTTTACATGTTTTTAATACAATTTTTTTTTTATTTTTTTTTTGTTTCGCTCCCGGTACGCGTACCGGTTAGCTTCCCGTTAGCTCAATCCGGAGGCGCGACCCGGTACGCGAACCGGTAAACGTTCCTTTTGCGCACCTCTCGCGTTACAAAACAACATCGTGACGCGTCGCGTCAGCATGACGTTTCGCGTTCTCGCGTAATACGTCATATTACGTGCTACGTTCGCGTACCCGGAAGCGCAGCGGTACGCGAACCGGAAGCGATCCGCGGCGCGGCGCCGACCGCGTAACGTAAACACAGCAGGTCATGTGACTCGGTAATAACACTTTTCATTGGTTCATTTCACTTTTGGTTTCCTAATGATGTAATACTAGGTCATGTGATCTAAAATGAACACTTTTCATTGGTTTAGAACTTTTGTTTTTCCCAAATGATGAAAACCCCTCCTTCTTTCCTCACTCTGACTTTCATCTTGGTGAGAGAAAGACCCTTTATTTAGACTTTGAGATGGCTTCATTAGTAGCTTCAGCTGGTGCTAACCCACCACCTCCACCAAATCCAAGAAAGAGAGGACCACCTGCAGAAGTAATTTTGCAAGAAGAGGAAGAACAGGAAGAGGAGGAAGAGGAGGAAGAGCCTGAGTTTTTGCCAGAGGAGCCCAGGAGGTACAATCGAAAGGAGAATTACATCTGGCAATTCTATAGAATTCCTGAGGGGCAAAAAAAAGTGAATGCACGCTACGTGTTTTGCCGTATATGCGGTGATAGATTGTCAAGGGGAACTGATAAAAAATACAGTTACGGCAATCACACTATGCATCGGCATATGAGTAGGTGGCACCCAAATAATTATAGTGCTGCCCAGCTACGTGACGAACAACAAAATCCCCTCCCAATGGCAAGAAGATCGGTTGTTCCAGAGGTGTCGGGACCAGAGGCGAGGGAGATGATCGCAAACATCCAAATGTTGTTTGGGCACGTAAAGCAAGTGTGCGTGGAATGTGGCGCTTTCATCTGCTACAGGGAAAGTAGCATCAGTTTGATTTTGCGAGCTATTCAAAATCATGTTAATGTTTGTCCGAGACGCCCCAAAAAATAAATTCTTTTTTTTTTGTTGCTCCTGTTGAGCCCTTTACAATGGATCGTTTTTGTTTCCCCCCCCCCCAAAAAAACCAAAAAATTTTAAAAACGTTCAGAAAATACAAAAAAAGTAAAAAAATGTTCAAAAAATACTCAAAAAATATATAAAACAACAAAAACATAAAAAAAAAAGTTCTTTTCAGAACTAACTCCCCATTATAAAAAAATTGGTAGAATATTTGGAACTCTGCCAACCTCTATTTCTCTTAGTTCGCTCCCGGAGCGCTACCCGGTACGCGTACCGGAAGCTAACCAAAAAAAATATTTTTTTAAAAAAAAGAACAGTAAGTATAAGGTAAGCAAACAGACAGTTATGTGAAAAGAAAGACAGCGTTAGGGAGTAAACAAGAGATACTGTTACCTACAATCCACTGCTGATGATGTCACATATTACATCATTCATGACATGGTCAGTAACATCAACAGCAGTGGATTGTAGGTAACAGTATCCTTAGTTTACTCCCTATAGCTGTCTTTCTTTTAACATAACTGTCTGTTTCCTTCCCTTATAGTTACTGTTCTTTTTTTAAAAAATTTTTTATGATCAGTCATAAACAGTGACATTAATAGAAACAGAGAGAGTGAACAAGAGTGAAGAACTATGGTCCTCCTCAGCCACCCTCAGAAAACCAAGGGGGTCAAGATACATCTACCGTGCCCCCTTCTACCCATTCTGAACATTATTTGCCCTCCATCTTGTATCTTGATTCGACCGAAACACAAAATGGTGGACTCCCATAACGCTGCTGGTTTGCGAACCGGGCAACTTCCCGGGAAGCGGTCCAAAAAAAAAGGTGGGAAAGTAATTCACAGACACTAAGAGTAATAGAGATGGAGTGAGTGAACAAGACTGAGGAACTATGAGAACAGAGGGACTGAGAAAAAGAGTGGAAGGAGTTGAGTAAGTAGGTAATAGAGAAAGGAATGAGGAAAGTGGCAAAGGCAGGAAACTGAGGATTAAAGAAGTGAAGCAGTGGATCTAATAGTAGGTGAATGTGATAGAAATGTAACGAAAAGAGTACAACTATTTACCTTGTAATTGCCGTTAAATTAATCACATTTTATTTTTATACTTTCAATCTGTGAAAGAGAGAACCAACATTTGAAAAATATTAAAACATGTATTTAAAAATTACAAAAGACAAGGGAAAATATTGAAGGACAAATAGTTTTTCAACAACTTTGACACTGACAGAAGCTTCTGCTTCTCCAGGTCCTCTACACAATCCTAAAGATATACATTTTAAACTAACAGTATCTTGATGCAGATGAAGTGAGGCCTATCTTAAAACATGGTGCATCTTTTGCATTGCTCTTGTTTCAGAAAAGTGTCGCTTCAGGATGCCAATAACATGTCTCCTATCCAGAGATTTGTTTGAGGTGAGGCCTACTCAGAGTTCAAGATGAGATTTACACTTGTTGAAGTGTACAGAGGAGATAATATCTGTGAAAGTCTACCAATGAAGTGAGTCATGTCCACTGCACTCTTCAACAAAGTAGAAACCTCCTATGTTTCCCTGGACAGACCTAAACTTGATCTGCACAATGTGATTCATAATGATAGGAAACACAGGTGATGTAATTGAAATATGTGCAATTTATTTTGCTCATTTCACAATCACATCACTTGTGTTTCCTTTGCTTAGGTATCTCATTGTGCAGATGTAGTCCAGCAAATGAAAGAATACGTAGAAGTGCAGCACTGCATGCAATAAATTTAACACTTACAGAAAACTCACCTTCTCCATGCCTCCTACACAGTTCTACATATACATCATAAATGCAAACAGTACAGAATTAATTATACATGTTAAATGGTTTATTTTTGCTGTTCTCAGAATGTATCAAAATTCACTAAAAACAGTGACTTGAAGGTATTCATCATGTAACAGCGGGGAAAAAAAAACACAATCAAAATGATTGTGTTTAAAAAACCCATACAACATCAGAAATTAAAATTCAGAACTCCTTAAAGTTAACTTACTTTCCATGACGTCCAAGGATGTCCTATGAACAGCTTACACTCTTTTGTGCTGTTATTACTTTCAGCCCGCCACTTTCTGAAAGAAAACCTCCATCGTTTTTAAAAACACGTTACATGCAATAAATGACTTCTTGCTCTCTACCACTATTTTCCACAAGGCCAAATCTAGTCAGAGATATTTATAACTCTTGGATTTCTTGTAAGCCAATCCCATCATTTGGCATTTCCGCAACTTTCACAATTAAAATGTTGAAGATCATTTTCACAATCCTGGAATAGTAATATCTTCCCCTTCTTGCTCAGTCATGTTCTACATTTCCTATGACACTGATACTGCTTAATATGAAGCAGACTTACACTACCTCTATGAGTACTACAATTATTTAATTCTCTACATCACTTTTAATCACAAAGCAATGTAAAACAGTAGACAGCATTGCAGACTTACATTCCCTCTACTCCATGTTTTGATTGGCTGCTTCAATTAGCTTATGAAAAGAAACAGTTTTTCTGAACTCATTCAAAGTGCACATATATCTCCATGATGTCCAGTCCTATGATTAGAAGTTATGTCTCTGAACTACACTTATCCTCAAGGCCAAATTGTGTAGGAGCCATTAGAACTTCTTGAAATTCCACAGAGCACATCCCGAGATTATTTCCCTAAAATTTTGGTTTTAAAAACACCAGGTAAGAGTTTTTAAGGTCATACGGCAATTTTTTTTTTAAAATTAAAACAGAATCATTGCAGAATGACCAGCCATTTCTAGACTTTAAATAAGCTGTGTAATGTCCTGATGTTATTGAAGGGCCGTCATGATATATAATTGCTGTAGTTACAAAAGTCCTTCCTGATATTGACAACTGCGAAGCTACAAAATTTTTTATTAAAGTTGTCAATTTTGTTCCATCAGGCCTACATCGTTGGAACATTAAAATGACGTACTGGCCATATGTTCGTATAAATAATGTGGACATCATTTCAGATTTACATTGGCTACACTCCATGTTGTGATTAGCAGCTTTTACTAGCTTATTAAAGGAGACTGATTTACTGTCTGGCAAAGTTAAATATATAAATCTTTCTGAGTCTACACTAGTAGTACTTGATACCATACAGTTCTCGCAGTCATGCTGCCATTGATAAGAAAGCCCAAACAGCTGATCTACATCTACACCTTCAGCATGTAATACATCAAGCATATACATTAAAAACTCCTGACAATCTTGCTGAATATTTTGAGAGAATTGTGTTTGGCCTGAACATCTATCTAACAGATTTCTAATTTCAGACACACTTTCTATGTTTCTTCTATCAGTGGTACATTTCTCTAACACAGAATTTAACAAACTGCAAAATCTTTGATCAGAATTGACCACAATCTCTTCTTTTACATTTTTTAGAGAAAACAAAACATTAATTACTACATTAGCATAGCAGTTGACACCAGAACTGTTTTCAAACTGAAAACCAACAACATCTTCAACAGAATCCTCTTTGTTTCTGCTTGTAATTTTAGGTTCATTCACTTTTTGTCTTTTTGCTACAACCTCCCCAGTATTGTTCTCATTTCTTCGTTTCCGGCCTACCAGACGTTTCTCAAACAAAGGAAACTGAGGCAAATGTGGCGCATACTCTCTTCTTAACCTATTGTATTCCTTAACACAATCTAGATCTGCACAAATGTTTCTGACATCACACTCAATCAAGTACAATCCCGATAAAGTTCTAACTCGTGACAATGCCACATATGCCATACCCTCCTTGAACACAGAACTGCCAATATTCACCAATGCACTGTCTACACTTAAACCTTGCGATTTATGGATTGTCACCGCATATGCCAAGCAAACAGGGAACTGCTTACGGCGAACATATAAGTCTTTTACAAGCAAAAATCTAGCAGAACAACGAGCAATTAGCTGTACTTCCTCAATGCCATCAAATTTAATTTTTAAAAATTCAATTCCATCTCTATTTCTGTATTTCACAAAATCAACAACATTACCCATTGATCCATTTACCAGACCTCTTTCAACATGTAAATTCCTTCTTAAAATTATACGGCAGTTCAAGCACACATTCAGAGTCTTTTCAAAACCTGCAGTTTTAGATATACTCTTCTCTAATGAATCCAATTTAGTTTTCAGATTCTCAGACAAAATAATTGTTGATCCCATATGCTCTACTCTATCAATAGCTTCCAGTTTCACAATCTCTTGCTTTTCTAAATGCAACATTTTGTTGTTAAATTTGGCACATTCTGCAAGAGTTGGCATCAAACATATTCCAGATTTCTTTTCAGTAATTTTCTGAAAAATATTCTCAGGCACAACATCTTGTTCTGGATATAAATTTGACAGTAATCGTGCATTTAAAACTTCTTTCCCATGGTCAGTCACTTTTCCAATTCTAACATCTTGTAGAATAGTCTTGTAAACTTCATCCTTCGCCTGACGCATATTTTCATGCAGTTCAGCATAATTGAAGTTTAACCATATATTGACGTTGCCAATGCTGCCTAGGCACTTCCTGGTATCTTCATGCGTGAGCATTTTGAACACAGGTTGCCCTTTCACTGGTGTCAGCTGCAGAAGATCTCCGAAAACAATGATGTGTTTGCCACCAAATAACACATCATACTCTGTTTTGAGAACTTCTTGCATCCTCAAATGCACAAAGGCAAGCATGACATTGGAAACCATGCTTACTTCGTCAATGATAAGAAGTTTCATTTTCCTCAAGATTCTTGAAACTTCAAAACAAGCATCTCCAGATAGCTTGTGATATTCTAATTTGTTGTCATGCTCCACTGGCAGCATCAGTAAACGATGTAAAGTAATCCCTTTAATATTATGTGCTGCCAGTCCAGTTGGAGCAGTGACAACACAAGACAGCGATGACTCTGTCCTTTCCTGCAAATAGCATGAAATTGCTTTAATGAGGAAACTTTTTCCAGTTCCCGCTTCTCCACTCACGTACAGTCGGACAGGCTTCAACGACGTACATGAGCACTCTTTCTTATCATGACTTAATCCATGATCAATTTGCATGGTAACTTCGTCATATATTTTCCTCTGCTCAACGTTGAGTTGCCTTTCCAACTCTTCTAAGTTAACCACATCCTCTTGAGCATGTGCCATGGCTCTTTCCACTTCATTCATAGCAGTGGCAGCTTCATTTTCAATAAGAGGTCCTCCTAGTGGATCCTGACTCAATGAAGCAGAACTCTGACTGTCCTGAGAACTGTCTCTGGCAATCTCGGCTGCAATCGTTGCTTCCTGCTCAATTTCCGCATTCAACATTTCTACATATTTGGGAAAAGCAGGACATTCTATGGTCTCCTTGGCAGCATTGAAAGAGTCTTCGTAACAGAGGAAATCTCCAAGCAGTTCCTCTTCTGCACGCCAAGGCTTGAAAAGTTGCAAAAGTGCTAAATAGAAAAACTCCTTTTTTTCAGGAGATTCGCCACTCAATTTTCGATGGTTTATCAAGTGGCATTTTCTTTGCTTGACCAGACATCCCTCACTTCCTATTACAGCATACACTCCTTTCTCAGTATCTTCTTTGATGTTCCTCTTGAATATGTAATTTTGCAGAACCTCATACAGACAAACATTCTCTAGGTGACTGCTTCGATTTGGATAATATGTATCCAACATGTTTGTCTTCAAAATGTCGGTACTGTTTGGCTCCTTTTCCGCCAAATACTCAATTTCCCGCACAGGTTTGAGAACTCGATTACGCGTTGCAGCAAGACCAAGACTCGCCCAAACGATACTCCTGGACTTGGCATAGAGACTTGCTGAAGACAACCGGTCAGAACATTCGTACGCTCCGATTTCTCGATGCGACAACATCTTCAGACTGAAACTGTACAACTTCTTGCTGAGGCTCTTTTCATGGGAAATGTCCTCCCACATATCCTTCAATTCTGTCTTCTCTTTTTTGGTGATGTAAGACGTCACATACCGAGCCACAGCCATACAGTTATCAGCCACAAACTGTATATCCATGTTAGCATTCCACATGGACAAAATCACCGGGTTGTAGTTGTTGATGTACTTGGACTCTTCATTCCTCTTCAAATTGTATGTGTTTTTAGGTGATTTCTTCATCACATTATGTCGCAGCGAAGACATCAAACTGTTTACTCTTCCTTTAGAAATCACCGGTCGTGGAAAGCCGAAACGACATTTGGTGTAGAACTTGTCTTTGTTTCGGAATTTACGACGGCAGTACTTTCCACATCGATGGCTTTGGAAACGCAGAACTTTTTCTCTTAGGCTTTTCTTCTCCTTTGCGTTTGGAACAGCACACGTAGAATACTGTTGGATGAAACTCATCACTGAGTCTTCTGAATCCGTTCCAAATTTAGGTGCATCCTTGATCCACAGCAACATATGTATATGAGGAGCACCTCTTGCTTGGTACTCCTTTCTCCAGAAGAAATCCAACACCTCTCCAAGAGGTGGATTCTTCTTATTCATGATGAAAGACATCATAGCTTCAAATCTATGATTGAAGTACCTACATACATTGACTGGATCCAAAGAGCACAGTTCTCCGGGTGTCTTGAATTCAATGTTATCTACGTTAGCATTTGCCTCTCGTAGAAATTGAAGTAAGTCTTCCCAGCCATACTCGGCACAACTCAGAGTGAGGAACCATGTGGGAGTACCTAAGTTCCTCAGCATACATTTTAAATCACCATGACGACGGTACCAGTACTCATTAGTACCACGCTGACACGCCATGAGATTAATCAGGTGAGAATCCAAAATACTATCTTGGACATTCACTTTATCCATAAAATCACTTGCCGAGATGTTTTGCATGTGTATACCACTTTTCAAGATGTGGTTCACTGCATATGACAGTCCAGACAGATCGCTTTCAAACAGGAGATGAAACAAATAAGGAATGCATTGTCGAAACCTAGCATCTCCTGCATACAATCGCAAAGTCCGGTATTCAGAAGCAGGAATTTGATGAGGTCGCTCATCATATCTTCCTCCCTGACCTGTTGGAAAAAGCTGTGGGAAACACCGAGCTTCCAAACTTTCCTCCCAAACACTAATGGGACTCCCTTTGGCTTGTTTCATTTGAAACAACTCAATAGCATTCCCCATGACTTCCTTGGAATGCAAAGGATGAACACTATAATGTTCATATATTTCCTCACTAGTAGAGGGTTCTACTTTCTCAATTTGACCAGCACACAAATTGCTATCCTCTTCCTCACTTACTTCCTCTTCTACAACATATACATTCTTATAGTATTTATTATTTTTTTTCAAATACAATGTTGCCTTTTTAACTTTCCTAACATCTACTAAATCTTGCCATATTTTCTTATTCTTTGTCGGAACCCCATTAACTAAGATAACCAGAGGTTCCTCTTCCACTTTTTCTACTCCAATTGTGTTAATGTTTTTCTTCAAATCTAGAGGCAAATAAACAACTCTTCCCTTTAATCCTCTCTGTAAATCTGATGGAGGCAATTTCCCTGTCTTTGGCTCCATTCTTACAATAGCCTGAAAGGGATGGATACTTTGAATCAAAATAGATTCATAAGTATTTAAGTCCTTCAATTCAGAAGGAATCTCAACCAATTCCAGATTATTATGAACTGCTCTAGCAGGCATCTGGTTTTGTTTTAATTTGTTACAACAATAAGTACACACACGTTGATCCAATCCCAAATCAAAACAATTTTCTACCATCAAGTATGTTGCAAAATCCTTCCATTCACTATTATTTTCCCTTTCACTTTTTGCATATAAATCCACTAACTTAGTCTGATTCTTATAATAAGTGCGTCTACAACACACACAAGTGAAATTAGGCCTCTCACTTGATTTCATGTCAAACGTCGCAATTTCCCTCTGGAAATTATCTGTACTGGAAACATGTACACTATCTTCCAAATGACCCTCTACTTCTTGCTCAATTTCAACATTCTCCTCTTTACTTCCAAAGTAACAAAACTCAATTTCTTCACATATATTCTTCACATCTATTTCAGAACCATGCAAAAGAGCAGCTCATAATTGTTTCAGCATAATTGCTGGACTCTTAGCATAATACAACATTCTAACTAATTTCCTCACTTTGTTATGATGCACTGCTAGCATCCTGAAATGATGAAAAACACTCTGGCATACTCTCCTGGAAAGACAAGCCAGTGAATGACCATGCAAACCTGTCACTTCTCTTACTCTGCAAGGATCTAATTCTTGCAACAACCTCATTTTCTGCTTCAAACTTTTTTTGTTAAATGACCGTACAAAATCACAAAGCAAATTGATGGAATCCTGTCGCACACTGCAAATACTACTACACTTCCAGGTGTACACAGGACCCTTAGCACGTCTTCCTAAAACCTCATTACCTAACAACTCTTCTGCCTCTGTTGTCACAAGTTTTTCTTTTTCAACTGGACAACCATCTTTCACTTCATAAGCACGACCACTGATGTCAACTGCATGCACCAAATCATTATCCTGGAAATAACTCTCTTCATTAAAAAATGCCTCACAGCTTGAACTATGCATCCATTCTCCAGAAAAAACTTCACAAAAATTACTACGATTAACTATTCTCTTCCATCTACTATTTCTTTTGAAATCAAAAATTGCCTTGTTTAGCTTCCTAATTCTATTGATTATCAAAATAAATAACTTACGTTTAATTTCAAATGCCTGATCAATAACTTTCTCAACTTTTTTTTTTCTCTTATAAAAAACTAGTTTCTGTTGACCTTTCTTAATATTTTTTAACAAATTGCCAATTATCCTGTTGCGGAACATTCGTTTACGAATCTCCCTAAACTGTTGTTTCCTTCTACTATCATGCACAGATTTATCTCTTGCTCTAGCAGTAACATTTTCCATTGTCCTTTTCTTTCCATTTGATTTACTCCTCGTGTTATGGACTGAAACATTTTCTGTAGTAATATTTTTTTTATTACAAATATTTCTTATGAAATATTTAGAGCTCTTACCCGGTGCTTTCTTCGTGGCTTGAGAAATCTTTTTGTTAGAGGACTGCTGCGTTTTTTTTTTCTCCTGCTGTCTTTGACGTTTTGCAGCCTTTATCTGTCTTTGTATTGTAGGCATATTAAAATCTTGAAATGATCTGCAGTTGAATCTGAGGAAAAATATAATAAAAAATATTAATAAACATTATTATCAAACAGTAAATCAGTAATAGTGATCAAAAACATAACACACTACTTGACATTTTAATTTGAAGATTTTTTAGTCATTGGCAATTTTACAATACAGAAATACCAGAAAAGAAATGACATTTATATTTATGTTACCTATGCTATTTTATATGTGAATCTGATCTAATTTTATGAGCATATTTTAATATTTTATTGAAGACACTACACATAACCTGTTTTTGAAGGTGTCTTTATTTTTAAATTAAACGGTTTACCTTTTTACTTTTTATTGATTATAAATTTTAAAAATAAATGTTTATAATTCCAAAGGCTCAAGCAGGTCAGCTTCCCATCCTATATCATATAATTCGGACAAATCTGCATCCTCATCACGCTCTTCTTCATCCTCAGGATTTAAATCATCCAAGGGATCAACATCCACTGATGTTTCAATTACGAGTTCAATGATGAGGTCAAAATCAACTGATTGCTGATTGTCGCTCATGTTGATGTTGTCTTTATCTTTAAAGAAAGATAACAACAATGAGATGTTGCAGAGTAAGAAACAAATCTCAGAGATTATAATAGTAAAATTGTTTAACAAGATTAACATTTTGCAGCTATTATTTAGCCATGTCCAGCAATGCTGAGCAGGTGAAGCCTATGTCTAATTTTTCACTGAACAGGACTCATCTCTTCTTAACCTTGGATAAGCCTCAACGACTCTGTGTCCCCTGCACATACTTAAATGTTAAAGGGCAGATTTATATTAAATGGCACATCCCCAGGCATGCACCAGTTAATGTGCACCACTGCTTTACCACCCATGGTGTGCCGCATTTACAATCAGATAGGAGAAAGCTGCGTCAAAACCCTGCGCCTGATTGAAGCTGGCATAGGTCTTGACGCAGCATTGTGGAGATGGGGCACCCCTGAGCCTTGCTGGAGCTGCATCGCACTTGCGATACAACTCCAGCAATGCACCACCTTTACGGCACAGATGCGTCACGCATCTGTGCCGTTTTTGCCCCATGCTGCGCCACATTGTAAATGCAGCACAACATGGGTGGCGGAACAGTGGCGCAGGATGACTGTCACATCCCTGGTGATGCGCCAGTCATCATAAATCTATCCCTAAGCTTCTTATCTTGTTACAGATGAACTGCCATATGTATCATCAAAATATTTTACATTTTCTAAATAGCGAATTTTAAGGAATAAATAGCGATTCTTTACCATTCCTAATTTGCGATGAGCAAATTGCTAATTGCAAGTTACCCATTCATTTCCATGGCCTAGGAGGCTAATATGAATGAAGGTTTAATTTGCGATTAGCAATTTGCTCATCACAAAGTAGGAATTTTTCCAAGGGTGCAGGGGTGTCTCAAGAACACCTGCTGCACCCCTGAAAAACAAATTTGGGGGCATATGGCACACATACATGCCCTAAGGGCATGTGTTGGCGTCATATGGCACCTTTTGTTTTTTTGAAAAAAAGCTTTTTGAAAAGAATTCACAAATTACCACTAATTTACCACAATAGTTTCCAAATCCTTAATGTCATTTTTTACATAGTTTTTGTTTGATACATTGCATTTAAGTAGTCACAAAATTTACAAATGCTTCAGTGCAATCGCAAAATAAGGAATAGCAAATTTTGCTACTCCTTATTTTGCATCAAAGTTGTTTGATACATACCATTTGTCTAATTAACATTCGCAAAGGCCGAAATTCATAGAATTTTGATCTTTGCAAATGCTAATTAGCTTGATACATATGGCCCCAAGTGAGGCCTGTCTTGCGACATGGTGCATCTTTTGCATTACTGCTGATTGGGTTTTATGTGGTACGTTTTTTTTTTACACCATGACATATCTGCCTAAATGCATCAATTTTTAATGTTGTCACCTCATAGCAAATATTTTGCACCACCGCTGCATCATAAAAGTGACGCACAGTGGCAGAAAAAAGGCATACACCTATCATAAATCTATCCCTAGCATTTTAAATGATTAATCCAGGATGACAATAAAGTGTGTCCTATCCAGAGGTTTGTTTAAGGTGAGGCCTACTCAGGATTGCAGATCAAAGTTACGCTTGATGAAGAATACAGAGGAGATAATACATATAAAGGACTACCAATGAAGTAAGTAATGTGCACTTTATTGCACCAGTCATCATAAATGTATCCCTAAGCTTCTTATCTTGTTACAGATGAACCACCATATGTACCATCAAACTATTTTCCATTTCCTAAATAGCAAATTTTAAGGAATAAATAGCAATTCTTTACTATTCCTAATTTGCAATGAGCAAATTGCTAATTGCAAATTACCCATTCATTTCCATGGGCTAGGAGGCTCATAGGAATTAAGGTTGCAATTTGTGATTAGCAATTAGCTCATCACAAAATAGGATTTTTTTCAAGCGTGCAGGGGTATCTCAAGAACACCCTGCTGCACCCCTGAAAAAGAAATTTGAGAGCACATGGCACACCTACATGCCCTAATGGCATGTATGGGCGTCATATGGGACCTTTTTTTTTTGTTGAAAAAAATGCTTTTTGAAAAGAATTCGCAAATTACCACAAACTAGAAGTTGGTGGTAGTCCTTAATATCATTTTTTACATATTTTTTTTTGATACATTGCATTTAAGGAATCGCAAATTTTGAATTATTGACATTTTAAGTAATTTCCACATGTGCAGTGTTTTCAAAATATAATTTGAAAATCGTTTTTGGGGAAAAGTAATGGTTTGCAAATTTATGACAAGGACATAATGGTGTATGCTTCTCTATAAGGCATTTCAGTGTCTCTAATGTCATTTTTCCCATATTACATTATAAGACCTTTCCCCATGAAGCACATTCCTTGTAAATATGCTCCCACCTGTGCATTGCAAATTTAGATTTTGACTGTTTCAGTCACATAGCCATGTTGAAAGTGACCCAAAAAAATTGCAAACGTTTTAAAATAACACATTCATGTGTCTTAAGGACATTTTAAGTCATTTCCCCATGGACAATGTTTTCTAAGTGGCACAAAAGAGGTATACACCTATCATAAATCTGTCCCTAGCATTTTAAATGATTAATTCAGGATGACAATAGGATGTGGCCTATCCAGAGGTTTGTTTAAGGTGAGGCCTACTCAGGATTGCAGATTAAAGTTACGCTTGATGAAGAATACAGAGGAGATAATTCATGTAAAGGCCTACCAATGAAGTAAGTGATTTCTACTTCATTGCGCCAGTCATCATAAATGTATCCCTAAGCTTCTTATCTTGTTAGACATCAACCGCCATATGTATCATATAACTATTTTGCATTTCCAAAAAAGCGAATTTTAAGGAATAAATAGCGATTCTTTACCATTCCAAATTTGCGATGAGAAAATTGCTAATTGCAAATTACCCATTCATTTCCATGGGCTAGGAGGCTCATATAAATGAAGGTGCAATTTGCGATTAACAATTTGCTCATCACAAATTAGGAATTTATTCCAAAGGTGCAGGGGTGTCTCAAGAACACCCTGCTGCAACCCTAAAAAAGAAATTTGGGGGCATATGGCGCACATAAATTTAAAAACAATTCCTTTTTCCCAAAAACGATTTTCAAATCATAACTTCAAAACACTGCACATGAGAAAATGACTTAAATTGTCCTTAAGACACATAAAAGCGTTTTTTGATTGGCTTTCCTGCATGGTAGGGTCACTTTTAACATGGCTATGTAACACAAACATTCAAAATCAAAATTTTCCATGCACATGTGAGAGCATATTTACACACAATTTGCGCCACAGAGAAAGGTCTTACATTAAAATGAGAAAAATAACATCAGGGACAGTCAATTGCCTTATAAAGAACCATACACCATTATGTCCTTGTCATGATTTTATAAACAATTCCTTTTCCCCAAAAACGATTTTCAAATCATAATTTCTAAACACTGCACATGGGAAAATGACTTAAAATGTCATTAAAACACATGAAAGCGTTTTTTGATTGCCTTCCCAGCATGGTTGGGTCACTTTTAACATGGCTATTTAACACAAACATTCAAAATCTAAATTTTCCATGCACATGTGAGAGCATATTTACAAGCAATTTGCGCCACAGAGAAAGGTCTTACACTAAAATGAGAAAAATAACATCAGGGACAGTCAATTGCCTTATAAAGAACCATACACCATTATATCCTTGTCATGAATTTAAAAACAATTCCTTTTCCACAAAAACGATTTTCAAATCATAATTTCTAAACACTGCACATGAGAAAATGACTTAAAATGTCATTAAAACACATGAAATCATTTTTTGATTGACTTTCCAGCATGGTTGGGTCACTTTTAACATGGCTATATAACACTAACATTCAAAATCACATTTTTCCATGCACATGTGAGAGCATATTTACAAGCAATTTGCGCCACATAAATCATAATTTTCTCCTTAAAGCACACTATTCTCTATCTAAAATAAAGAAATATTTTCTCACCTTAGCAAATACTTTGAGTTTGAAAACAGTCTAAGAAACACACCAATTTGTCTTCAGCAGAGCAAAAGGTATGCACTCCAGAGTCTGCAGCTATCAAAAGCACAGAAATGCTGTAATTCTTCCCACATATTTCTCATGTCACCCAATCAAAACTCTTCCCTCACTTTTTTTCAAATGAAAACCCTTCCCCCCTCTGCCATTTCTGCCTATTTTCCATAGCAACCACCTCTTGGAGAAACTCTGGTGTTTGCAAGTTCACACAACAATGTTGCAATTGAACTCTGAACTCTCAGTGCACCTGCATATCCAGTGCTTTCTTTCATTTAATGATTTTTTATTGACCACTCAAAATACATCTCTCAAACAACACATCTGTACACCCTAACTTTCTGTTTTCATCAATCAAAATCCACCAATCACTGTTACTGCTTCATGAACACAGAAACTCCACAGTTTTTTTCATTTCAAACTCTCATTTTTTCAACTGCCATTTCATTGCCACACTTCATCTGACTGCAGGAGAACCTTCTCTCACCATGTTTTCTGTCTGGATTGTTGGTCATAGTTATATTCACTGGGCTCAAAGGTACGTTGAAAGCAGGAATTTACCTAACCTCAATTTACAAGATGTGGAAATTAAGTGGTTTGGCCACAGAGGATTAAAATGTCACCAATTGATACCATTGGTGAAAACCTTTATGCATTTGCCAAAACCTGACCTGTTAATTGTGCACTGTGGAGGTAATGACTTGGGCACTTTGACTGGTGTAGGTCTGGAAATGCTTTTAAAGGACACCTTTGAGCAATTAATGGCACTTTTTCCTCAGACTGCCTTGGTATATTCAAATATATGCCAAAGACAGAAATGGAGGTGGTCAAACCAATTTTGTCCACAAATTGAGAAGTCGAGGAAGCATGTAAACAAATCTGTTTCAGCTTACATGAGAGACCATGGAATGGGCTCCCTGTACAACAATAACTTGCGTTACTACATGCAAGATATCTACAGAGGAGATGGAGTTCACTTCTCAGATGAGGGCAACAGAATTTTCACTCTGAATTTAAGAACGTGCATTGGTACCTACTTATAAGTACCTAAATGTACCATAAACCCAAAAGCTCTTCTCAGAGCTACCCTACATCTAATCACTCACAATTATTATTTTACTCTAACTTTTTTCACTAATTTTCAACAAAGTACACTCCCTGGGGCGCTACCCGGTACGCGTACCGGGAGCTAACCTCGCGAAATTTTTTTAAAAAATGTTTTTTTTTCGCACATATAAACCTCCTCAGCCACCCTCAGAAAACCCAGGGGGTCAAGATAACTCTACCGTGCCCCCTTCTACCCATTCCGAACATTAATTGCCCTCCATCTTGTATCTTAATTCGACCGAAACACAAAATGGTGGACTCCCGGAACGCTTAAGGTCCGCGAACCGGGGCGCTCAACGGTTCGCGTACCGGGTCGCTTCCTGGGAAGCGCACCATCAAAAAAGGTGGGAAAGTAGTTCACACAAAAGCCACTTGAGACAATTTCACCAAATATAGATTAGCTCATACTACATACCAATCCCTACCATTTTCACAAATTTGATTGGAATTCCATTTAGCCATTTAGCCTGTAGACCTCTCTAAATACCGTGAGGTAAATTACTTCACAAAACACATCTGAAGTGTTGGAATTGACAACCAATTAAAATGTTACTTTCATTTTCTACTTTTTTTACCTGACATTTGATTGGTTATGTACCCGAATATATATAAAGGAAGAGAAGGAAACACAGCCATTTTGACTACTACTTCCTGGTGTACATTTCAATAGGATTTTCATTAATAACTTCAACTTCTTTTTAAAGGTAAGTTGTTATTTTTAAAACTGAAGTATATTGTGCACTTTAAGTTAATATGGCAAACTTTTTCTGTTAGTTATATACTATCCCTCTGTAGTACTTATAAATTTAGATACACTTTTTTATATTCCTACTTCCACTCTGATACTATACACTGCCCAAAGATAAATTCACTGTTAAAAACTGCCTATCTAAAATTAATCCCAACAGTGCCCTACCTCTACTAATATATATTTTTTTTATGCAAATTTCAGGGAAAATGGAAAGTGAACAAAAAATTTCATTTGAAATTGTCCTTCCAGAGTCCAACACAGAAATCATTGATCCAAATGAGATTGAATTTATGGATGAAACTTGGGACCAAGAACTACTGCAATGTGTACAAGCAGTAGATAACCTCCTTGCAAATGAGGACATTTTACAACCTCAGAGACTACAATGTATATTCCATGATAATAATGAAATTTCTGACAATGAAATGTTAGAAAGTTTAATAAATTATGAAACACAATAAAAAATGCTTAAAAAAAAAAAAAAAAAAATAATCAACAAAACCAACAATCAATTAACATACAGCATTTGAAAAGTCTATCATTCATTTTTCATTGTAGTACGCTCCCCAGAACGCTTCCCGGTTCGCGTACCGGGCGCTAACCACGAAAAAAAACAAAAATTTTTTTTATTTTTTTTTGCCCCGCGGGACCTCTTTAAAACCTCCACATTAAACCTATGGGGTCAGCGAGGATCTACTATGCCCCCTTATAGTTATTTCCCCCTTTGTTTTGGCCTCCTCTTGTCTCTCGATCCTACCGAGAGACAAGATGGCGGCCGCTCCGGACTGTTTAGAATGTTGACAGACACCGGAGAGCCAATCAGCTTCGCTACGCGAAGTTCCGTTACGCGAAAAGTACGCGTACCGGGGCGCTGCCTGGTCCGTGCTTACAGATATATATCTTTTTTTGACCGTTAATTTCTCAAAATCCACTGCAGCACATATATTAAGACCTACAAAAGGCACATCGGGCTACCAGTCCCTACAATTTTGCCAAGTTTCGTGCAAATCCATTCAGCCGTTCGGGCTAAAAGTGAGGCTAACCGCCCTATGGAAAACTCAATGTTAAAAACACGTTTTGGGACCCCCCTTTTTTCTCGGCCCCCCCTGGACCAACTCCCCCCAAATTTTCAGGGGCTGCTCAGAAACAAAATGTTCCATTTTCCTGAAAATTTCAGCCAATTCCGTCCACAAACGCCAAAGTTATTAGACATAGAATTTTCAAAAATCCCATAGGGAAAAAATCCTAACTATATATACCTACTGGCGACCGCCAGTAGGTAATATATATATATATGTACATATATATATATATATATATATATATATATATTACCTACTGGCGATAGCCAGTAGGTATATATAGTTAGGATTTTTTTCCTATGGGATTTTTGAAAATTCTATGTCGAATAACTTTGGCGTTTGAGGACAGAATTGGCTGAAATTTTCAGGAAAATGGAACATTTTGTTTCTGAGCAGCCCCTGAAAATTTGGGGGGGTTTCGTCAAGGGGGGGCCGAGAAAAAAGGGGGGTCCCAAAACGTGTTTTTCCCATGCAATTTTCCATAGGGCGGTTGGCCTCACTTTTAGCCCGAACGGCTGAATGGATTTACACCAAACTTGGCAAAATTGTAGGGACTGGTAGCCCGATGTGCCTTTGCTATGTCTCAAGATATAGGCTGCAGTGGTTTTTACGAAAATTAACTTTGAAAAATATATATTGGGCTACATTGGGCTATATATATGTTGGAGCCCAAATGTAGCCCAATGTAGCCCAATGTAGCCCAATGTAGCCCAAAGTTGGCCACCAGAGACAAAAAGAAACAAATGTAGCCCAAATATCAGCCAGATGTAGCCCAACTATAGCCCAATGACAGAATGTCCCAGAGTGTTCTAAAGAACAACTAGAGTGCTAACAGTCCTACTTATTACAAAGGTATGGCACACCTGAAGCCATCTTGATTGGAATAAAGTGGTAACTCTTAAAACATTTAATTTAAAAAGGAACAAAATGAGGGGGTTCATTTTGCCATAGAAAGTATGATTAGCGAATATATGATGAAATCCCGCATACCATCAGTCCGCAAAAGAAATCCTGCATGTACTATTAGGCCGCAAATTAAAATAACGAAAACTTTTAGAACGAATATGCCTTTAGCATACACTAAACAACTAAACTACCCTAAACCCTAAAACACTACCCCCAGCATGACCCTACACTACACAAACAGTACAACACTACCCTAAACCCTAAAACACTACCCCCAGCATGACCCTACACTACACAAACACTACAACACTACCCTAAACCCTAAAACACTACCCCCAGCATGACCCTACACTACGCAAACACTACAACACTACCCAAAACCCTAAAACACTACACCCCAGCATGACCCTACAATACGCAAACACTACAACACTACCCTAAACCCTAAAACACTACCCCCAGCATGACCCTACACTACACAAACACTACAACACAACCCTAAACCCTAAAACACTACCCCCAGCATGACCCTACACTACACAAACACTACAACACAACCCTAAACCCTAAAACACTACCCCCAGCATGACCCTACACTACGCAAACATTACAACACTACCCTAAACCCTAAAACACTACCCCCAGCATGACCCTACACTACGCAAACACTACAACACTACCCAAAACCCTAAAACACTACACCCCAGCATGACCCTACACTACGCAAACAGTACAACACTACCCTAAACCCTAAAACACTACCCCCAGCATGACCCTACACTACGCAAACACTACAACACTACCCTAAACCCTAAAACACTACCCCCAGCATGACCCTACACTACGCAAACACTACAACACTACCCTAAACCCTAAAACACTAACCCCAGCATGACCCTACACTACGCAAACACTACAACACTACCCAAAACCCTAAAACACTACAACCCAGCATGACCCTACACTACGCAAACACTACAACACTACCCTAAACCCTAAAACACTACCCCCAGCATGACCCTACACTACGCAAACACTACAACACTACCCTAAACCCTAAAACACTACACCCAGCATGACCCTACACTACGCAAACACTACAACACTACCCTAAACCCTAAAACACTACCCCCCAGCATGACCCTACACTACGCAAACACTACAACACTACCCTAAACCCTAAAACACTACCCCCAGCATGACCCTACACTACGCAAACACTACAACACTACCCAAAACCCTAAAACACTACCCCCAGCATGACCCTACACTACGCAAACACTACAACACTACCCTACACCCTAAAACACTACCCCCAGCATGACCCTACACTACGCAAACACTACAACACTACCCTAAACCCTAAAACACTAGCCCCAGCATGACCCTACACTACGCAAACACTACAACACAACCCTAAACCCTAAAACACTACCCCCAGCATGACCCTACACTAAACAACCACCACAACTCTACACTACACTAACACAACACTACACTACACAACACTACACTACACAATCACTAACCCACGAAAAAATTAACACAAACCCACTTACCTCTCTCGTCATCGTGGTTTTCACAACGCAAATGCATTTACCATACATGCCTTTAAAACGTAATTCTTTGTAAAGGCATGCGCGATAAATGCACATGCGTTTTGAAAAAATGCGGGATAATGGTATGCGAGGTCAATGACCTTGCAGGATAATGGTATGCGGACTGAAAGTCTGCGGGATAAAAAATGCGGGAAAATGGCTGCAAACCATGATTAGCAGCAGACTTCCCTGGTGAGCACTAGCTTTACTACAGTGATCTAATGAGCAACTAGAGTGCTAACATTCAGAATTTATGGCAAATGTGTGACACATCTGAATGCCTTCTTGATAGAACCAAAGTAAACAAGCATTGAAAATGCAATAGATCTCGCCCTCGTTTAAGTTAAAGCCATTCTGTTTGTAATGAGGTGGCTTTTTAGCTTTGCTTTTATTAGTGTTTTTAAAACTTTCATGTAAATAACATGCATATGTATGCATATATGTATATGTATGCATGCATTTATATTTATATACATATGCAGATTATATATGTTTATATATGTATATTACCTACTGGCGATAGCCAGTGGGTATATATAGTTAGGATTTTTTCTCTATGGGATTTCTGAAACTTCTATGTCTAATAACTTTGGCGTTTGTGGACGGAATTGGCTGGAATTTTCAGGAAAATGGCACATTTTATTTCTGAGCAGCCCCTAAAAATTTGGGGGGGTTTCGTCAAGGGGGGGCCGAGAAAAAAGGGGGGTCCCAAAACGCGTTTTTCCCATTCATTTTTCCATAGGGCGGTTGGACTCACTTTTAGCTCGAACGGCTGAATAGATTTACATGAAACTTGGCAAAATTGTAGATATGGTTTGCCCGACGTGCCTTTGCTATGTCTCAAAATATGTGCTCCAGTGGATTTTGAGAAATTAACGTTTGAAAAAATATATATATCTGTGACAGCGCTCCGGTTAGCGCCCCGGTTCGCGTACCTGACGCGTAACGGAACTTCGCGAAGTGAAGCTGATTGGCTCTCCGGTGTCTGTCAACATTCTAAACAGTCCGGAGCGGCTGCCATCTTGTCTCTCGGTAGGATCGAGAGACAAGATGTGGTGAAAAACGAAGGGGGAAATGAAGGAAAGGGGGCAAGGTAGACCACTCCTGACCCCCTAGGATTGATGAGGGGGATATTAAAGTGCCCCGCGGGGCAAAAAATAAAAAAAAATTTTTTTTTGCGATTTTACGCCATAGAGGCGCGTCCAGGTACGCGAACCGGGCAGCTCACCGGGCAGCTAACCGAGCAGCTAACCGGCAGCGTAGCTGTCAACATTGTAAACAGTCCGGAGCGGCCGCCATCTTGTCTCTCGGTAGGTTCGAGAGACAAGATGTGGTGAAAAAAGAAGGGGGAAATGAAGGAAAGGGGGCAAGGTAAACCCCTCCTGACCCCCTAGGATTGATGAGGGGGATATTAAAGTCCCCCGCGATTTTTCGCGGTAGAGGCGCTTCCCGGTACGCGAACCGGGCAGCTAACCGGCAGCGTAACGGGAGTCCGCCATCTTGTGTTTTTGGAGCGTCCGGTTCGCGTACCGGGTAGCGTCCCGGTAAGCGTAACAAGGGGAAAACCAAGAGAAACAGTAAAAAAAAAATGAAGGTAATAGATTTCCAGCAAACTTGGCAAAATTGTAGGGACTGTTTGTTTGATGTGCCTTTGCAAGGCCTCAAGATATGTGCACGTGTGGATTTTGTCTAATTAAGGTTAAAAAAAATATATATATCTGTAAGCGTGCTCCGGCACGCTTACGTTACGGGTTTTGTTTGCGCTGCAGAGCCGATACGTCACGGTTATGCGACGCGTCATGAGGCGTCTCACGTGGCTACGTGATACGTCACGTAATAAAGAATATATTTTACAGCTATAGATATTAGCTTTTAAAAAACCAATAAAATTCACTGAAAAAAACATAGGTTATAGACCATATATAGTTAGGAATATGCATTTACAAAACCTTGAAAATTCACTGAAAAAACCATAGGTTAGAGACCATATATAGTTAGCTGGACATTTTATTGACATAAAACCAATGAAATTCCATATATAGTTAGTTGCACTAACTATATATCGCGCACCCGCAATCCACTGCTGATGATGTCACATATTACATCATTCATGACATGGTCAGTGACATCACTGATGACATCACTGATGACATCTCAAATGACATCACTGATGACATCACTGATGACATCTCAAATGACATCACTGATGACATCATGACACACCAATACCAGTTACTACATACGCACTCACTGATTCCTACGTCTACACACACATTCACTCATTCACCCATACAATCACTCATACATACAGTCACTCATTATTACAACACTATCATATGCACTCATACACCTAGTCAGTCCTGTGAAGAATCAATCACACTTCGATTTCCTCATCTATACAGTTAAACACAGAACACCATACTTTTTCACACATATACTAACACATACTTACTCTCTTATACAATCACTGATACAAGTACACATTGATATGCACAGAGTCACACACCTCCCAGCCAGCCACACACACACTCAGTCTTCCATACATCCACTCATTCTTCAATATGTAAAACATATTTAAACTTTACAAAAACACACAGACACTAGATGATGTCATCAGTGATGTCATTTGAGATGTCATCAGTGATGTCATCAGTGATGTCATTTGAGATGTCATCAGTGATGTCATCAGTGATGTCACTGACCATGTCATGAATGATGTAATATGTGACATCATCAGCAGTGGATTGCGGGTGCGCGATATATAGTTAGTGCAACTACCTATATATGGAATTTCATTGGTTTTATGTCAATAAAATGTCCAGCTAACTATATATGGTCTCTAACCTATGGTTTTTTCAGTGAATTTTCAAGGTTTTGTAAATGCAAATTCCTAACTATATATGGTCTATAACCTATGGTTTTTTCAGTGAATATATATATATATATATATATTCACTGAAAAAACCATAGGTTATAGACCATATATAGTTAGGAATTTGCATTTACAAAACCTTGAAAATTCACTGAAAAAGCCATAGGTTATAGACCATATATCGTTAGGAATTAGCATTTAAAAAACCTTATTTTACTCACACAAAACCATTGAAATTCCATATATAGTTAGTTGCACTAACTATATATCGCGCACCCGCAATCCACTGCTGATGATGTCACATATTACATCATTCATGACATGGTCGGTGACATCACTGATGACATCACTGATGACATCTCAAATGACATCACTGATGACATCTCATTTGACATCAATGACCACATCACTGATGATATCATTCATGTGACAATACAATGCATCTCCTCACATTTTAATATAACCTCTGTTTCACCCAGTGTTAAATACAGAATATAATTTTTGAAACCATTGACACACCAATACTAGTTACTACATACTACATACGCACTCACTGATTCCTACGTCTACACACACCTTCACTCATTCACCCATACAATCATTCATACATACAATCACTGATCTTTACAACACTATCATATGCACTCATACACCTATACAGACACTCACAGTCTGCCACTCATCCATGGAGTTACTCACACACCTAGTCAGTCCTGTAAAGAATCAATGACACTTCCATTTTCTTGTCTATACAGTTAAACATAGAGCACCTTACATTTTCAAACATATACTAACACATACTTACCTTGTTATACAATCATTGATACAAGTACACATTGATCTGCACAGAGTCACACACCTCCCAGCCAGCCACACACACACACTCAGTCTCCCATACAAATACTTGGACAATCAATCAGTAACCCATATAGTTAATCATATAGCTACTGATCAACACATGCAGCAGTTTACAGAACAAAGGCATAATGATGCACAAATTAAGACACTTTAGTCACTAACCCATGCACTCAGTGAGACACATTTAATCACTCACTCATACATTCAGTCATGCACCTACTAAATCCTTTGTCCAGACACTTATACTTCCACTCATTCTTCAATATGTAAGACACATTTTAACTTTACAGAAACATACAGTCACTGGATGTTGTCATCAGTGATGTCATCAGTGATGTCATTTGAGATGTCATCAGTGATGTCATCAGTGATGTCACTGACCATGTCATGAATGATGTAATATGTGACATCATCAGCAGTGGATTGCGGGTGCGCGATATATAGTTAGTGCAACTAACTATATATGGAATTTCAATGGTTTTGTGTGAGTAAAATAAGGTTTTTTAAATGCTAATTCCTAACGATATATGGTCTATAACCTATGGTTTTTTCAGTGAATTTTCAAGGTTTTGTAAATGCTAATTCCTAACTATATATGGTCTATAACCTATGGTTTTTTCAGTGAATTTTCAAGGTTTTGTAAATGCTAATTCCTAACTATATATGGTCTATAACCTATGGTTTTTTCAGTGAATTTCAATGGTTTTTTAATAGCAAATATCATAAGCTGTCGAATGTCAAGTACGTGGTAAGTAAAAACATTTTCGTGTTTATGCACACTGATCTGCTTTGAATGCTGCCCCCCACCCCTCATTTCTATTAGGAGTACTCTCTCTTTGCAGATAGTGAAGGGTAGTTAACGCAGGCCTTTGCCCCCGTTGTAATCCGTCGTGCCTGCTTCTCTCTCCATTTGATTGATTGTTCTCTTTGGTTCATTCTCTATTTACAAACAAGCACAGAGTCGCAATACTCTGTTTAGTCTTTGCAGATAGCGAAAAATCGTGTAAAAAAACAAAAGGAATCGAGCAAAATCAGTAGGCCACTAATGGGATCTCTTTTTGACCTCGCTAAAATAGAAACATTAGGAACAACCTGTTGAAAATAGCAATGTGTATGTACATAAGCGGCGTTCATTTGTGTTCACAGTACCCCTTGTTGATTGTTTGAATCGAGCATTGAATTGTTCGAAGTTGGTTCTCTTAAGGATCTTCTCTGCCTGCAAACGAGGAAGAATAGGAATATTCTCTCTCCCTTTGCAGATAGTGAAGGGTAGGTAACGCAAGCCTTTAACACGTCGTACCTATTTCATTCCTCATTGATTGATTGATTGTCCGAACATTGACTGTTTGGGAATTAGTTCTTTTTGGAGGTATTCCCTGTTTGCAAATAAACGTAGGAAAAAGTTTGCAAGTAGTGAAAGGGTACGTAATGCGGACCTTTCTCCCCCGTTGTAATCTGTCATGCCTATCTACTCCCCACTGATTGATGCACCTGTTTCACCCGGACCATTTACTAGAGATAGGTCATCTGGCCCGACCAGAGAGCACCCCTAGTGAAAAGGACATATGCAATAATAACGAAGTGATCACTGTATCCTGTTAACAGAAACTTTAGCATGAAACAACCTGGAAAGAAAAGAATAGGAAAACGAAAATCAATAGGCCACTGATGAACTTTTTATTAAATAACAAACAAAGAAACGATAACAATACGTAATGATAAAACCTATTATTGTCCTAGAAACAAGAAACGTTAGAAGTAAGCCCGTAATAAGAAACCTGAAAACATCGCCCCTCACTGCCCCAAAACGTGTCTGTCCCACCGCCTGCCACGGCCAAATAACGGCAAACTGGGAAAGATAGAAGTCAGCAGACATCCGCCCCATTCTAGAAACTTCCAAAGGGCAACAGGTTTTCGGCTACGCCCAGCCGGAAGCAACACATATAAGGCGGGTCCTGCTGCCACGCCTCGGCCAGGAGATCATCACGTAGGGTGTAGTCGGAGGAGAGGCTGAGGCCAGCGGGACCCGGCCAGGGGGATTGACAACACTGGAGAGTTTCAGGGGGGGGAATGTCCGTGTTCTCGACCCTCCCCTCTCTCTCCCAGTCCGGCCGCGGTGGCCCTTGAGAGTTGCAGGTTGTCCCTCCAAACTCTCTCCCGGTCCGGCCACCAACGGCCGGGGGCTGGGGCCGACGGGATCCGGCTGCAGCCGATGAGCCAAGGAACCCTTCATGGGGCCAGAGCAAAGGGCGTCCGGCCGCCATCCACCGGAGGTCCGGCCCAAAGACGGACGGGACATTTCTTCTTTCTTGAATAATTGCTGCAACAACCCTGGGGGGGGATGTCTTGCACATGCCTCCGACCCCCCCCCCTCTCGTCCTCATCGCCTGGTCCGGCCATAACAAATCTCAAGCGAGACGCCGTGGGGTGCACTGGGAGGGAGAGACGGTGCGAACAGGCCTCTCCCGCCTCCCCAGGTGGAGGCTTCCCAGCTGCACCCTCAGCGCTCCAGGCGCCCGGAAAAGGGTTCTTCCACTGTGGCGATGCTGCAACGTCTCGCCCGGCAGGGTGGAGCCCGTCCGCTCATTTGATCCCGCGATCGCCAGTAGCTACCGAACTCTCAAAATGGTGGTCGACCTGGCAAGAGCGGGCCCAGCATAAAGAAATGGCCCGGTCACTGGTTGACTCCACCACCGTAGTCCTCCACGACCTTGAAGATTCTAGAGGAGCCGCGGGAGTCCCCGACCCCCGCAGACACCCCCGATGGGGAATGACTGCCATGATCGCCCGTGGAGTGACGAAACTGTAGCCGCGGGACGTCGGCGCTCCCATGCTGGCGCCAGCCTCAGTTTGAATGACTAGAATCCTGCAGACCTCAGTTCCGGTGAAAGCACAGTGTGACCCGGTAGGAAAAATTGTTGCACCCCCTCCCCTTTTTGACTGATGGTTCAAACCACCGATCCTTTCCTTTGCCCTTTTAACGGAACTTTGGACTGCCTCCCCCCCCCCGCGGCGCCCCACGCCGTTATTTGCTGGGCGGCAACTTACTAGACATCACCTTCGTGACATCCAGATTTCAGCGCGTTCTGCTGCCTTGGAACTATTCGCACAACAGACCGCTACTGACAACCCACCCCCCGGGCCGCCCCACGCCGGATACCCAAATCAGTGCGGCACCCAGGCAACATCTTCTGAATTTTCATAATTTGAAAGAACTAGTAACATGTCCTCATCAGGAATTTCCTCTTCAATCATCTCATCAGGAATTTCCTCATGAAAAGTCTGCAATGATGATTCTTGTAACTCTATGTTCTCCAAACATTCGATAAATTCGCCATCAAGACATTGATCAAAAAAATCATTCAAGTCATCTCCTCCTTGTGAGAATATTTCATTATTGGTGCTGTCAATTTCAATAAATGTAGTGGATAATTCAAAAGAAATTGCCACGGTCTCTTCGCTGTTTAAGTGTTTTTACTGTTTTTGTTTTGTTGTATATATTTATAAGTTATTAAAGTTTTATATTCCTACTACTTTGTTGGAGTGCTATATATTTTTAATGTGACACATAATTGTAAAAACTTTGATGTACAAAGAGTCATCCCTGGAATCTTCCGCTTCAGGCTCGGTCCCCTCCCCAATCACAATACAGGATGGTTTTCAGATAGTATGAACACGTGTGGTGTGACGGATCTCATCGGGTGTGGGCCTTGATCTACTATAACTCCTTTGAAGAGGGGTGATTCTTTACAGCTGGGGCCATAAACTACATCTGCAGGGCTAGCTGATAGCCTAGGACCGGCCTGGACAATCGGACACAGAGGAAGAGGAGTGTCAGAGGGTGCGGTAGTGAATAGGGCGAAAGGGAGGTGTCGGGCGGGCACAGAGTGTGATTCTCAGGGAAGAGCAGCGCAGATGGGGGGAGGTTTATTGCCCATGCATAAGACAGAGAGCGGGGGTGAGCAGTGCCTGGGGAAGATGCTTGCGAGGGTGGGGAGCCATGCTACGAATCGACAGCGTGCAGAGAGTGGGTCTGGTCAAGGCATCTAAAATGGCTGCCGTGCACAACAAAAGTGTGGCATTTCAAAAAAGGCAAGATGGCGCAGACAATGTTTTTCAACACTTCCTCATTTCCTTCGAATCGAATGTTAACAGACGTTGGTGCATATTGCCAAAGTTAAGCGATATTTATCGCTAACGATGCTTAGCAACAAATTTTTTACCGCTAAGCATCGTCAGAAATTATCGAAGATAAACCTTGCTATTATCAAGGTTTATCGCAAATGCGATAAAAAACTGCCGCAATGCATGAATATCGCTAAAAAGTCAGCGATATTCATGCATTACCGAGCTAATGCTCTTAGCCATGTTATCCACCTCCCATTGGATAACATGGCTAAGAACTGCTCAGGGCAGGTGTTAGTTTTTGGAGATATTCGCGCTTAGCGCGAATATCTCCAAAAGTTGGTAATAGGAGATAGATATCTTGCATGTTGTAATGCAAGTTATTGTGGTATATGGAACTCATACCATAATCTCTCAGGAAAGCAGAAACTGATCCTTTTGGGACCGCCTGAGAAGGCCTAGGGGGTGAGGGGTACTCTACTTTGCCCCCTTTTCACGTTCCGAACTATTTTATTTTACTCTCTTCTGTAATTACACAAAATGGCAGCGATAAGATGCATCAGAGACAGACAGTGAGAGAAAGGAGGCCGGAGATGAAGAAGAGATGTCAAATACACATTGGAGATAATATAGTGGGAGAAGGGAAGTAAATATGAGTAAACTTACCATGTAACATAAAAATGTTCCACTCTATACTATAAGTCTCATTTTATACTACAATCACTTCGCTACAACCTCATAAATTAAAAATAAAAATGAATAATGTCTCAAACAATTTTTGTATTTCTAAATATAAATTTATTCTTCTGAATTTTCAAAATTTGAAAGAACTAGTAACATGTCCTCATCAGGAATTTCCTCTTCAATCATCTCATCTGGAATCTCCTCATGAAAAGTCTGCAATGATGATTCTTGTAACTCTATGGTCTCCAAACATTCGATAAATTCGCCATCAAGAGATTGATCAAAAAAATCATTCAAGTCATCTCCTCCTTGTGAGAATATTTCATTATTGGTGCTGTCAATTTCAATAAATGTAGTGGATAATTCAAAGGAAATTGCCACGGTCTCTTCATTGTGAGCCATTTTATTTTGAAATTGCTTGCTGTAAATTGCAGAAAAAAATAATCACTTTCATTTATCGTTTTTAGTATTTAGTATAACAGAAGGACTGTAAATAAATAACAGAAAACATTTTTCAAATTATCTTAAAGTGTACAACATAGTTCCCCTTACAAATTAACAACTCACCTTTTTAAAAGTAGGAGAAGTGTTAGTACTGTGTAAACCAAACACCAGAAATTGAGCACCAAAAATTCCTCACAAATGTACCTCAGACAGTAGTATCACAAAATGGCTGTGGTTTCCTCTCATTTTAGATATATACATAACCAATTAACTTTCATCACACACAAATACAAAACCAAAGTAACATTTTAATTGGTTCTAAATTTCAACACTTTCAAATGTGTTTTCCCAATGCAATTTTCCATAGGACATTTAGATACGTCTACAGCCTGAATGGCTGAACGGAATTACACCAAACTTGGCAAAATGGTACATCAAACCTAAGAGGTCAGGGAGGATCTACTATGCCCCCTTATGGTCATTTGCCCCTTCGCTTTGGCCTCCTCTTGTCTCTCGATCCTACCGAGAGACAAGATGGCGGCCGCTACGGACTGTTTGGAATGTTTACAGACGCCGGAGAACCAATCACCTTCGCAAAGCTCCGTAACGCGAAAAGTACGCGAAGCGGAGCGCTGTTACAGATATATATCTTTTTTTGAACGTTAATTTCTCAAAATCCACTGGAGCACATATATTGAAACCTAGCAAAGGCACATCGGGCTACCAGTCCCTAATATTTTGCCAAGTTTCGTGCAAATCCATTCAGCCGTTCGATTATTATTATTATTATTTTTTTTTGCCCCGTGGGGCCCTTTTAAAACCTCCACATCAAACCTAGGGGGTCAGCGAGGATCTACTATGCCCCCTTATGGTCATTTGCCCCTTCGCTTTGGCCTCCTCTTGTCTCTCGATCCTACCGAGAGACAAGATGGCGGCCGCTACGGACTGTTTGGAATGTTTACAGACGCCGGAGAACCAATCAGCTTCGCTTCACAAAGCTCCGTACCGCGAAAAGTATGCGAACTGGAACGCTGCCCGGTCCGCTGTTACAGATATATATCTTTTTTTGAACGTTAATTTCTCAAAATCCACTGGAGCACATATATTGAGACCTAGCAAAGGCACATCGGGCTACCAGTCCCTACAATTTTGCCAAGTTTCGTGCAAATCCATTCATCCGTTCGGGCTAAAAGTGAGGCCAACCGCCCTATGGAAAACTCAATGTTAAAAACACGTTTTGGGACCCCCCTTTTTTCTCGGCCCCCCCTTGACGAAACCCCCCCAAATTTTCAGGGGCTGCTCAGAAACAAAACGTTCCATTTTCCTGAAAATTTCAGCCAATTCCGTCCACAAACGCCAAAGTTATTAGACATAGAATTTTCAAAAATCCCATAGAGAAAAAAACCTAACTATATATACCTACTGGCGACCGCCAGTAGGTAATATATATATACAGACAGACAGATAGATCACAGGGCCATTATAGGCAGCAGGAACTTGGTAGCGCCTCGATGAAACACCTCCTGGATTCTTGTGGCGCTGATGAAGGCATTGTTATGCCGAAATGCATTCGCCGAATTCCGTGAAAATAAATGACCCCCTTGATGTCCCCAACTGAGGCGCTTTTTTCAAGAAGGTGCTGTTTGGATATTTGCTGCGTGTTGCCAGACACGCATTGGGAAGCCCCCGTTTTTCAAGTTGGCCTGGACCATTCTGGCGCTGCTTCGGCGTTTTGTATACTATGGATTGGTAAGGTCTGGGCCTGCCTCGCTGTGCAGGAAAAGACAAAGCGGTTGCGAAGACACTGTTCTTCGTCTTGGGCAGCGTGCATTGACATTGTTACCCCCGCTGACATTTGGACCTGTGCAAATGGGGTTAAAGCGGTTTGGGGACCCGAGGAGGCACATTGTTTTTACTTCAAGCAGGGGATACAGAATTCATCTTGGGCTACTCCTGCCATCCGCCCGACCACTGGGTTGATATTCCACGCCAGCACCCACCTGGGAGCTCGATGTTGCATCCTGGGAGTTGCAGTCAAGGACTACGCCAAGAACTGCAACAGGTGGGCTGGTTACATTGTGGGCGGAGCCTGGGTCACAGGGCCATTATAGGCAGCAGGAACTTGGTAGCGTCTCGATGAAACACCTCCTGGATTCTTGTGGCGCTGATGAAGGCATTGTTATGCCGAAATGCATTCGCCGAATTCCGTGAAAATAAATGACCCCCTTGATGTCCCCAACTGAGGCTCCTGCGCTTTTTTCACGAAGGTGCTGTTTGGATATATATATATATATATATATATATATATATATATATATATATATATACAGACAGACAGATAGATAGATGGACAGATAGATAGATAGATAGATAGATAGATAGATAGATAGATAGATAGATAGATAGATAGATAGATAGATAGATAGATAGATAGATAGATAGATAGATAGATAGATAGATAGATAGATAGATAGATAGATAGATAGATAGATAGATAGATAGATAGATAGATAGATAGATAGATAGATAGATAGATAGATAGATAGATAGATAGATAGATAGATAGATAGATTGATAGTCTTCACAACAGATGTCGTCACCTTCCATGACTGGAACACAAACACCTCAATCACCATTCTTTGTGAGTGTTATTGTTACTCTTTATTTTATTTTATTCATTTCATATGTAGTCAAACTCCGCAAGATTCTGCACATTAATGTTTAAATCCCAGGCCAATGCGTTTCAGCTTCTGCCTTCTACTGGACCTCCATTTACATTATTGTGGACATACACCATTTTTTTTAACATGTCCTTTCACTATGTTCATGCCCAGCCAACTACTAGAGGGTGGATTACTATCTCAGGCTGGTTAACCTTCACCACCATATTGCACATGTTCTATCACATCATCAAATTGAAAAAACAATTCTCCTTTTTCAATTCATTACAATATTTCATACTTACATATTATTTACTATTTTTACTTAATTTATGATTCCCTGTTCCCCCTTATTTCACTAACAATGATCTGTGCAACAAATACCTTATGCTGTAAATAATTCTTTTCTCACTTTTTTTGTCTCATTTTATTTTCTCTTTACTCTATGAATTTATTGTGTGAATTATGCTAAAAGTGATCTGTGCATTACAGTACTTTGTTTACACTGGGGTACTTGGTTTTGACATGATTGCCACTGTTGCATTTTCCTTCAAAGTTGTCTTGTGCTATAACACATGTTCTTTTAAAGTGGCTAATGCTAATCCAAGTTGGACATGGACCAGATGTGCTTAATATCCTTGTTTACTTCTCTATGTATCCTATACCACAAGTGTTTCATGTTTAACTCCTGGATTTCATATGTTTTGTTATTGCACTTTTTCCTCTAAAATAACATGCCTAAAGTGACATGTACAGCGGAAGAGGTGTGGCGCATCGGCCAGGATGCCTGACTCTGGACCACGGGGTTCATGGTTCAATCCCCGGGGCTGGCGGCAGGTCAGCCCAGCACTATGTGACTCTGGGCAATAGCTCGCTTAATCTTCCAGAATGCCCCATGCACCGGGAAACCACTTCTGATGTAGCTGCGTGCTTTACAAATTCAAGGGAATGATTATTAATATTATGTACTAAAAATGTCTAATAATATTGCACTCTTTACTCTAATTAAAGTGACATGTTTTGCTGGCAGTTCTGGAGGAAACTTGAGGAATCTTAGATCGGGGAGGATCGGTGGCAGTCATCCTCCTCAATCTAAGTGCCGCTTTTGACACGGTAAATTATAAAATCTTATTGCAGCGTTTCTATGACATTGGGATTCAGGGAGGAGCGTTGAAATGGCTCAGGTCATTCCTGAGTAATAGAACCTTTCAGGTTTTTGAGGGAAATACCATCTCCACCAGCAGACCTTTGGGCTGTGGGGTCCCGCAGGGCTCCTCGCTTAGCCCGACGTTGTTTAACGTTTATATGAGGCCGCTGGCGGGGATCGTCCGTCCATATGGTATTAAGATCGTTACCTATGCGGACGATACCCAGCTGGTGGTCTCTCTGACGCGGGCCGAGGGCTCTGCGGCCATGGTAGATCTGTCGGGTTGCCTGAGCGAAGTGAACAGCTGGATGACCCTGTCTTGTCTCAAACTTAATGGGGACAAGACAGAGGTCATGCTGTTGGGACGTTCAGCTCCATCCTCGGTGGGCTCGATTTGGCCAGCCTGTCTGGGTCCCCCTCCAGCTCCCAAGAGTGCCATTAAGAGCTTGGGCATTTGGCTGGATAGGTCCCTAACGTTAGATTATCAGGCCGTCAAGCTATCTGCCACCTGTTTTGGCCTTCTCCGAATGTTAAGGAGGATACTCCCCCTGCTACCATTCAAGGCCAAACAAACTGTCGTACAGGGATTGATCCATTCTAGGCTGGATTTTGGAAATGCAGTTTATCTTGGAGCCCCTGACTCCACATTGCGGAAACTGCAAGTTATTCAAAACTGTGCGGCCCGCACCCTACTGCAAATTTCCCGTAGGCTCTCTGCCAAACCTGGACTAATAACATTGCACTGGCTCCCTGTTAGGGACAGGATTAGCTTCAAGTCCCTCTGCATTGCCCATCAGTCATTCTGGGAAACTGGTCCAGCAATTAGTCTTCCTTTAATCAACCCTTACCTCCCCAGCAGACAGCTGCGTTCAGCCAACGCATTTCTTGCTGTCGTACCCAAGGTTAAACGGACTAGAGTGGGAGGCCGTTCTTTCACCTTAAATGTGGCCAGGCTGTGGAACACTCTCCCCCTCCACTTAAGGTCCAATCCAGACCTAACTTCCTTCAGGAAACAATTGAAAAAATGTTTTATTAATAAATAGGCCCTCTTCAACCTCCGTGTCATCCGCCCCACTGTAAGAACACCTCTTAGTCACAGCGCTTGGACGCCTCCGGGCAACTAGTTGCGCTTTACAAAACGCATTTTCATTTCATTTTATTCTTTTCATGTGAATTATTTATCTACTTCTTCTTTAGGGGGTGAGTACTAGCCATTGACCTCATACTGCCCCATGTACCATCACTGCATGATCCCTTAAAAGTGTCTTGTGCTATTACATGTATTCTAATAAAGTGAGTTCTGCTATTCTATACTAAAGGATATACTAAGGTGCTTGATGCGTTTCATTGCACTATTGGTCCTGTGTGACTTATATGACGGATTCTTCTACTGACTTCTATATGCTCTATTTATGCATATAACTTTAATGGATAGCTCGAACTAAAATGGACCTATTTACAATGTCTGTCATTGCAACGTGCACCCATGTTTTCTTCTAGTCTCTACCAAATATATCATTCACCTATCCAAGTCATGTATTTTTTTTAAATCCCTGTAATTGGGTACACCTATTTCTCCTTATAAATGGAGTATTCCTACAAGCAAAGAGAATCTGCTGAACAGAAAAACAATTGGCAAATGAAATGAGGGGAATGATTGAAAGATTTATCCAAAGGGGATACCGGAGAAGGGAATTCCATGATGCCAGTGAAAGAGTCAGAAAAAAGACACAAACACAGGTACTCTATGAAACGGAAAAAGAAAAAGAAGATAAAAAAGCTGAAATGAAAAAACTCTTTTTGGAATATAATGTAGGACACCCCATGATAAACAGAATACTGAGGCAAAATTGGGCATCAAAGTAAACATATAAACTTCTTAGCTAGGACATAATATTTCAATCTAAATGTCAATCCTAATATATAAGTCATGCCCCAAAGATCATTAGGAGGCATGAGAGGATATATTTGGCAGGACGTCTCATCCCAATAGTTACAATAATGAGCTAATGGAAACAAACAAATTGCTGGCAGTCAAACAGTTTCTCCTACATATGTATTTCCTATGTACAATAGAAAACCCCCCTAAGTGCAATATCTAGTTGGATGAGAAGTACACAGTAAAACAAACAGAAAAGAAATACAAAGCACTACATTATTCCTAAGCAGTGCACAAATTAAGCAGCACTAGGACCAAAGAGTTAGTTTAAAGTGGTGCTTTGCCAATATGGGTCTCCTGTTCCGCTTCCTTATTCAATTAATTTGGATGTTTGGTATCTAAATCCAAAATAAAATGAGAGTACAGGATTTGATGTCTCTTAGTTCGATCACCCTCATGGGCTATTGCCTCCATTCTGCCAATGCCAACAATTAAATCAGATTTATTGTCATGTTTGTCTGCAAAATGTGTAGCAACTGCATAAATGGCATTATATTTCTGTATTGCTCACGGGTGCTCCACGACTGGACTGGAAATATGGCGTTGCCTACATACTGGACACTCAAACAAACACACAAAATAATCTTAACAATTTGTGATCCAGTTTTACATTAATCTTATTTTTCTGCGGGAAACATAAATTTGATTTGATTCACATTATTCTTGCAGACTTTACATGAACCACATATGAAAAGTCCCTAGATGTTCATAGACAGTAGCTTACTTTGGGGAGTCACAGGATGACTGTGAACCAACATGTCTGTTAAGGTGCAAGCCTTTCTGAAAGTGGTTGTGTCATGGGCACTCACCATGTGTCCTATTATGAGGTCTCTTTTGAGAGTATCAAGAAATGGATCTTACTGTGTGAGGCTGCACATGCTAGTCTGTAACAAACCTCACCTGATCCTTTTCTATTTTTTCCTCTGGTTTACTTTTAATAGAATTTCCTCCCCGCTCTTTTTCTTCACTTTTCTCAAATATTTAATGTAATACTTTTAAAGGAATCCTCTTTCCACAAAGCATTTTTCCAAATAACAATCCATATTGTTGCAGTTACTCTTGGACTTTAGGAGTCCTTAGGAGATCCTATAGGAAACATTCCATTCAGACTGGTCAGTGATGGCTGTGTAAATGTGGTGTGCTGTTTCCTGATGTCTCTTTTCTGTATAACTTCATTAAAATTTGGTTATGCCTCACTTCAAGGCAAATGTCAAAATAGTCAACATACTCACTGCTAATTTTGTAGGGAAAAGCTAGGTTCAAGTCATTATTATGTTAGCTGGCAATTAATATTCCGCTGCCATAACAGTGCCATCCCATATAAAAAATACAATATATCTCACCCACAAGGATATGTTAGAATTATAATGTTTTCCTCATCTGTGCCACCTGCTCTTTCCACCATCCCATGAAACAATTTCGTGAAACTTGAGGTGAAACAAGTCCCCATTGGAATTTTTGACAGTTGTCATAAATATGTGTTTACAAACATAAAATGGTTCTGTTTGAGGCAAAAATTAATCATGGCCTTTAATACGTTGGTGTGGTCATTTGATGCTAGATGTCTGCTTGTAAGAAAATGCATGCACCTGTGAACCCCTGAATCGTGTTTCATGCTGCTGTTAGAAATTCTGTTTCTGGTTGGCAGAGGTATGCACCCTGTCCAAGCAGGAACCACAATCCTAGTCAGGGTTAAGACAGATACACAACATAAATAAACATGTACTCACCCTCTGGTAGCTTGGCACAAAGCAGTCATGCTTAACTTGAGAGGCAATGTGTAAAGTGTTTGTGCAACACTTCAAACAGTAACACAGTAAAAACACGCAAAAGAGACTCCACATAAAGTTAGAAAATTAGCTTGTAATAGTATGAACAAATCAAGGCCAAAAGAACAAGAATCCAATAAGTATAACAACAATTATGAATTTTTTAAGATTTAATGTAATTGTAGTGTTTAAAAGCGTGCTTGTTCGTGCTAGACTGGGGTAAATCCAAACTTTCAGACTGAGCACAATGGAGTACGGTTCGAATGCCAAGACCAGCATTGGCCTGCTGCAAAGTACCTTGAATGCATTGTCAACAGAGTCAACATGCAGGAAGGCAGGAGGCAATGCTTTGTAGTTGAACCGCTGGATTGAAGGGGATGAACAGGCACTGAGCCACGCAATGTCGGAGATGAATCAGAAACTAGAGACGATGAACTGCGAAGTCAGTGATGTGATGTCCACAGTCCATGCACCAGTGGCAATGTGTCAGCATCGAGGGAGATGCGTCATTTCTGATTAATGCAACATCGCTGATGTGTGGATTCTGGAAGTTACAGCACTTTATACCCACTTACAACGGCCCATGACTGGATTGGCACCCTTGGCAGGGCAATGCTGGCAGCAAGCAAAGTCCAGGTGCTGTTGTAGGTTTATGAGAAGTCTTTGGTGCCCCTGTGACATAGAACAGGGGGCAAACCAGCATGCCTTAAGTCACTCTGGGTTCAAGTGTGAAGGGTCCAGTCCTCCCACAGAGTGGTAGTCCTTGTAGCAGCAAAGCAGTCCTTCCAGTACTTATACCCAGTTGTGCATTTGAAGTGGGGGAGAATTCAAAGTGATGCCCTTCCTACCCTGGCTCCAGACTCACTACAGAGGGGTATGCAGCCCTTTGTGTGGGGACAGGACACAGACTATTCATGCGTTAGTGTCAGATCCTCCCATCCTGCTCCCGATGGCCCGTCAGGATGTGGTAGGCCCATCAGTCACAACTAAACTCCCTTTGTGAATGGCTGTCTAAAGGGAATGCACACAGCCCAGCTGTCACCCACCCCAGATATGTATTCAGAGACAGGTAGAAGACACCATATTGCTAAAGTAAAAAAAATGCTAACATTTGCAAATTAAAATCCAACTTCACCATGAGTTGTGATTTTAAATTTGGATTCCAGAGACACCAGACTTGGAGGACTTATCTCTTCCGAAGATATAAAATGTAATAAGGTAATCCCAAAATTATCCTGTGGGAGAGCTAGGTCTTGCAGTAGTAAAAAATGAATTAAGAGGTTTTCCTAACACCGCATGTAAAATTTAAGTGTACATGTCCTACTTTTTAAAAACCTTGCACCCTACCCTTGGGCTGTCCACATCCTAAACTATAGATGACTAATATGTATTTAAAGGAAGGTTTAGGCCTGGCAAGAGTTTTAACTTGACAGGTTGACATAGTAATTTAAAACTGCAGACACAGGCTCTGCAGTAGCATGCCGGAGACATGGCTAAGGTGATACTTAAGTGGGTGGCACAATCAGTGCTGCAGGCCCACTAGTACCATTTAATTTACAGGCTGTGATGTAATACACTTTAGTAGGGACTTATAAGTAAATTAAAAGTGTAATTTTGGTATGACCCAATGTTACCATCTTTAGAGGAGAGAGTATATGCACTTCAGCACTTGTTAGCAGTGGTAAAGGGCTCAGAGTCCTAAATACAGTAAAAACAAGGTTAGGAAAAGAGAAGTCGGTAGGCAAAATGTTTGGGGTGACCCTTCAGAGAGGGCTTTTCCCAACAGCTGATTTATAGGAAATTTTCATCTAATGTAATCATGGTATAATTTGATGCCCATTTGATGTCATGGATCTTCTTTAAAATAAAGTATCACTATCTATTCAATATGATGGCAGAGCTGTGATTTGTGGGGCAAAAAAACGAGTTCAAGAGTATGGTAGTATTCTCCAACAGTCCCAAGTGGAAGAGGCAATTGACGTTCCTGGAGGATGGGAAAAATATTTATGGATTTTTGGAAAAAAATATTGACAGGTCACCTTTGGTTTATCTATCTTCAAGAGAGTATATTAATCTTAGTCAATGAGTCCCTGCTCTTTATATTCCCATAGAAGTTTGTGTGATATTCAGTATCTTTTTGTAGTCATTGACAGTGACTTTTACCTAACACTCCAAGTCCCAAGACTGACTGTTAGCCTCAGATCTGTATTGGTCAATGTCCATTAGAATATTGCTCCGCCTTTAGTCTGATGGTTTAATAACTAGCATGGGATCATTCCCGAGACTCCGTAATGCTTCCATCTACTAACTTGTTAATTTTTTGCTAATGTGACTTTTCTGCTTTATAAGTTGTTTTAAATCATCTATGACGATTCCATGAAAATTATCTATTGAATCATGTGGTGTGCTGGGATAAAGTCTAGACATCAATTTGAAACTACTCTATGATGACAAGTCAAATTGAAATCCCATGTCTAGGAGGCATTTCTAGTATCCTGAATGAGACCAATTTCTCTGTCATTATCCTATTCACACAGAGGGGTTAATGACTCACAAACTTGCTTAAATTACATCAAAACGTGAGAAAAAGAGAGCAAATATGAAATTAAATGTATTAATGCACCATCTTGCACCACCTCGGGTATCTGGCACCAATAATATTGTGATAACTAATAATGTGCCTAGTATTCTTGTGCTTAAGCTCTCTAAATATGTAATTTTGTATAACCCTTGAGACCAACAAGGTTAAGATTTGTATTTACTTTTACAATGCGGCTGAAGCTTCCTCTTTAGTACCTTCTGTTAAACCAAACAACCTCAGTTTATTAGGCCTATTTATATTGTCATGATTCTTTATTTGCTTTTTAAGGACAGCAACATCAGATTCAAGTTTAGTGACCAACCATATTTATTAAATCTTGATTATCACAGATATGCGGTTCATTACAAAAACCCATTTACCATTTCTGTGCACCTGCTGTCAATTTGTTGCAATTTGTTTTCAATTTGTTGTTAGTGGCATTCATGAGCGCTTCACTTGTACTCATCTCATGATTCTCTCTAAACAAAAGGGTATAGAAGATTCTATGAGAGGAGTACGATCATTCTGAAGTCTTTTTGTTTTAGCACTACAACAGTTTTATCAGCAGAAACATTCATATTGCTCATATTGCTTTCATTGTTTACACATTTAAAATTTCTAAATTTGCCTATCAAAAGAGAGATGACATCTAACTAAATATTTAGATGTTAGTACTTAAATGGTGAACTTAAAGTTGTAATATATACTGCCAGTGTAACAATACCACACCAGTTACAGATACACATATAAAAAAGAGGAAATCAGAAGAAAGCTCAGTTGGTAAAACAGGAAGACAATTCATTCATCAAAATACGTTTGTAGCTCTGGCTTGACCAAGAGGCTATATTAAAGACCTATGCTATCAATTATTTATTATGTTCATAGAGATCTCTTTGCCTCCAGTACAGATAAGTACTTCTCTTTCATCACACTATGTTTGATACTTGGCGTATCACTCTGTATCCTGTGGAGTGCTCGCATTTTGATGCAAGAGAGACTATTTCACATGTAAAAAGTAGACTCAAACATCCCACATTCAAGTTTTCATTATCACCTAGCTCATTGCCAAGGTCCTCTTCCTCAGACCTAAAGGATCATAGTTTAAATACATTTAGGAGGGTGATTTCAACACAAGGTTAATGTTGCTCAACTCTTATCAATGTGCAATGTCTGCTAGCAGCCCCCAAATCTATTTATTGTAGCTATCTCCAAATGTAAAAACTGTGGGCAAGGACTACAGTTCCCAGGAACAGTCTAGATATCTCATCTACCAGAATGTACCAATAGCATAGAAAATCTCATCAAAGAGATATCTCTTTTCTCTTCATTCAAGCAGTAGGGTTCCTACTTAAGCCATATTCTGCAACGAAAGCACTGAAAGGCAAGCCCACACCGTACAAAAAATGTGATTACTTCACATCTCGTTAGGCTTATTGTTCCTCATAGACCTGGCTGATCATTTTGTTTGAAACCAAAGTTTTCCATATGCTGGTGGTTGAGGTGAAAACGGTTATTCCATTTTGGGTTTATTGACAAAGGGGTCTCTTAAAGCAATAAGCAATCCTATTATCTATCCTATTAGCAGATTAAGAGTGAGAAATTATCTTGAGTCAGACTGATGCCATATGATTCTGATCACTTTTGAATTGAAAGGCAAAAACATTTATAAGTTCAAGATGTATAACTCTAAAGCAATCAGGATGTGACCAGTTTTACATTTGCCTGTGATACCTCAATTAAGCTGGACAAAAGCAATGGTGGTGGCAGCTCTGTGGAATATGTGCTGGGGCAGGGGTCCATGGGGGCTCCTGAGTAGATGTCTTTCGTGGTTGATGCAGTGTCATCAGTTGTGACTGGGGTCAAGGAGGAGATGGTGGGCTGGCGTTGCAGGAGGAGGAAGTGGTTTCAGAGTCAGGTGTCTGGTTGTTGAAGTTGTCATAGAGGCTCTTGATTTTCAGGTGGAAGTAAGAGCCGTGTTTGTTGCAGAGGTCCTGGGAGGGGCTGATGTCTGAGGTTTCACTGGGGGGTTTGGTGAATTCCTGGATGAGGCTGAAGAACACCCTGAAGTTGCTAGAATTAGCGAGGATCTTGTTCTGGACAACGTTCCTTTTGGTGGATCTGATGTGCTGGTGGTATTCCGTCATGGCTTTCTTGTAGGTGGTGCAGTCTACCGGGGATTTGCTGCTCCTCCAGTTCTTTTCAAGATGTCTGCAGGTGCGTCTGGTTTTTTGAAGGTTGGTGGTGAACAAGGTGGCCTTTCTGGGGTGTTGTCTGTCTGGGTTACGTAGGGGTGCGAGCTCTTCTGCATAGTTTGTGATCCACCTGTGGAGATCTTTGGCTGCGAGGTTGGCGTCGGTTGAGGTGGTGGGGGCCTCACGGTTGAGGGTTTGAGTTGAGCTGCTCCTTGGTGACCTTTCTCCAGTTTCGTCATGGAGAGTGGGGTGCAGATTTAGGCGGCATTGGTTTGTGGATGAGGAAGTGTACGCAGTGACAGTCTATCCATGGGGGTTGCGTGGTGTGGCTAAAGAAGATGTTGTTACCTCCTGCAAAGATGGGCTCGAGGGTGGCTCCTGCCTTGAGGGTAGGGGTGGTGATGAGCTGTTTCAGCCCGATGTTCGTGACGGTGTCCAGGAGGGTGGCGGAGTTGGGGTCGCCAGGGTTGTCGAGGTAGAAGTTCATGTCACCGATGAGTGTGTAGTCTGTGGAGGCAATGGCGTGGGGTGCGATGAGGTCTGCGATGGTAGTGGCGAATGGAGCACAAGGTCTGGGGTTTGTAGGTGAGGGTTCCGCGAAGTATGGTTGTAGGGTTGGTCTGGATCTGGAATTGAAGTTGTTAGGTGGTGGAGGAGTCGCCACTCGTGGTCAAGGTGGAGAGTCAGAGGGAGCTCTTGTGTGCGATGGCAAGTCCTCCTCCTGTGCGGTTGAGGCACTCCTTCCTCTGGATCTTGTATCTGTCAAGGATGGCGGTGACGATGTCGGGGGGAGGAGAAGTTGGTCCAGGTTTCTGTGAGGAAAGCAAAATCTGGCAGGAAAGTGTTGAGGAGGTCCCAGATCTCTATGCCATGTCTGTACAGGGAGCGCACATTGAGAAGGATGCACTTCAGTGCTTCGGTGGTGTTGACGTCCAATGTGGGGGCAGGGACCGTGGGGGTGCAGAGAGTGGCGGCAGTGATGGCAGGAGAGATGTCCGTGGGTGTCTTTCGGCGTGGCCAGCTGGCAGTTTTTGATTCTTCCGGTAATGAGTGCAAGGAGGGTGGCTGAATCGTAGCGGTGGGTGGTCGGAGATCCAAGGCCCGTGAAGCTGGTCGCGGTCGGGTCGCGGCAGGGTGCAGATGGGCTTGCCTTTGGCATGCCAGTGGCGGTGATGTGCAATGGCCGCTATTAAATAGGGGAGGGTGAGGGAAGCGCAGCTGAGAGGTGGGAACTGGCAGGGGGGAGGGGCCACAGGGCAGCAGCAGCCAGAAAAAAATGGGTGGAAAAAACGGGCAGGAGGGCAGAAAATAAGGGTACAGGCACAATTAGGGAGAGAAACAGGAAAACATAACAGAGGCACAAAAATATCGAGACAGGCAATAGACCGAAATATGGGCACAGAGCAGGACCTTTAATATGGGCACAGACAGGCTACACAAGCAACACAGGCACAGACAAAAATATGGAATAATGAGAGAGGCAACAGACCGAAAAACGGGCACAAGCAGGACCGGCAACACAGGCACAGACAGAAGACAGACAACTACCTTGGCAGGCCAGATTCACTAACAGTGAAGCTGTAGGGGGAGAGAGCAGGTCTCTGACCAGGAGGTCAGGGGTCTTGATTGAAGCCAAAACTAAAGCATTGAATATGAAAAGAGACAGTCTATTGTCACCTTCATTCAAAGCTACTACCAAAAGAGAAGTATGTGTATTGAAATTTTTAACCAAATGTTTTGCCATCAAGTGCATTATATCTCAGAGATGGGAGATATTAGAACAAGAACAAGATTTCAAAACATTAGTTTCACTAAAACCCATATTTGCATATTCATGCTCAAGAACATAAAAGAATTGCTTAATACACAACCAACACTTGAAATAAGGAAGCACACAGGCATGAAGAAGTGTTGTAACTGTAGTGATTGCAGCAACGTTATAGTAAGGCAACTTGGTTCACCCATCCTCAGACAGGCAAAAAGATGACCTTAAAACACTCTTCAGACTGCAATTTAGAGTCAGTCATTTATGCAATCAAATGTCCCGGTGGTCTTACATATGTTGGAAGAACTACACACAAAATTAAAGTGAGAATAATAAAACATAAGAGTATGATTCACACAAAAAATAGAAATTCGTGTTTGCCAACACATTGGCTAGACATTCAGCAAACCATACCTCAATTACGCTTCACCATTTTAGAGAAATTGGCACCCTCATCAGATAGAGACATGCATAAATCATTAGCACGTAGAGAGACATTCTTGATTAAATTCCTAGAAACATTAACACCGAAAGGATTAAATTACAAGACTGAGATGGTATGTTTTGTCTGATATAATGTTCCCTGTTGTTCTTGCTATGCAATCACAATTTTCGTTTGTTGAATGGTTAAGTACATTTACTTGATATTTCAGGTATTTTCCATTGGTCATTGTGAATCCACTATCCACACGCAAACATAAATTGCAGCATGAGTCACATTCACAAAACCAGGGATATGCACTAAACATGAATTCATAAACGAGGGTCGCGATTAGTTTGGCACGTTCAGCTATCACACATACTCTTTCCATTCACATGCAAACATAAATCGTAGCAGGAGTCACATGCACAAGATTAGGGTATTCACTAAACATGAATTTTAAAATGTGGGTCATGATTAGTTTGGCACGTTTAGCTATCGCACATTCTTTTTTCTTCATTCCCTCTTGGGCAAATTGAGGTTACTGATGACCTTAACGAAAGTTCGCCCAGTAGAAAATTGGTAACTCAAACTTTTATAGCATTAATAAAGATTGCATATTCAACACTGGTTGGGAGGCAGACTGTCATAACCTAGTTCTTGTCTCTTCCCTACTGCTCAGCTGGATGCGTGATGACATCATAGAATGTTTGGATGACTGTATGTGTGTTGAGCGTCAGTTGGTGAATTAAGGCTGAGCAGCAGGGGGCGGCTCCTGGTGGGGCTACGCTTCATCTATTCTTTACCTTCTACTCATCTATCCTGGAACTAAGCTACAATAATGATATCTTGTTTATACACCTGGCTTGAGTATCATCCATTTACAACAATTTGGCGACAACATTGAAGAACCTAAGCGTGGTGTAAGGAAGGCCCTGTACAAAGGTACTAAGGAACCAAGAGGCTGAAAATTTAAGTAAAAGGAAAGGTTATGGAAACTAAGACATAGAAACTTTGAAGAAACCCCCTGGTCAGCCCCACCAGTGTCCTTTACCACCTGGACGGCCTACCGCCTGGGCGTTTGTCATTCCACTACATTAAGAGCCTTCTGCCTTCCTGCTGTCCTGAAAGACTTATTTCAGGCACTTTGTTGCGTGGATTTTGTGAACTAAGCAGTGCACATCTTGAAGCTACGTTCTTGTTGTGCCTGTGGATTGACCGGGACCTGGCCAGCCTGCTGTGTGGCGCTTTTAACCGACTACTACTTCTCTACAAATAGCTTACTATAGAACCTGCCATCATCATCTTTGGAGACTGTGTGCCATATGGTGCCAACGAGTGACTGTTATGGGGCACTCTAGTGGAAGCACCTTCTTCAGCTTGAGGTGCAGTGCTGTGGCATTGTGACTTGGCAGCGCATGAGAGTCAGGTGAGGTGAGATACTTTTTAACTATTATTTCTGGTGTCCGCCTATACTTTGCGTTATTGGGTGTTTCTTTAAAGGCCGTGTTGACATTCAAATGTTTATGCACGAGCTATCTACAGCGCGCTCAATCCTACCTGCTCGAAGAAATGTGCAGCTCTGTGGGACCTACTGTGACCTTTTTAGGGCTCGGGCCTACGTCCCACTGCGTCAGCAGTGAGCGTGGCCTAAGAGTCCTTTTCTCAGGGCTTCGAAAAACGTACCTATGAATTCCAGGCTGCTAGTGCATTTTTTTTTTTTGCTATCTGCAATGCAATAGGTCTTCGCGTGCGTGTGCTTTAGAAACAGAACATGCAATAGGCCATAGGCGGTCGAGTAGCTCTGCCTATGCCCCATTGGTGTCTGTTACGCGCACCAGAAGGCCATATATCTTCAATTATCTCCGCCGTGACGGCGGAGATAATTGAAGACATATGCTGGCAGTGGCATGCGTGCTCGTATTTTTTTTTAAACAATTGCGATCGCGAAAGTGATTGCTTTCTGTGCTGCTTGTTTTTTGTAAGTAATCTTGTTCTTCTACGAACTCGATGGTAGCGGAGTCTCCCATCCTCACCCTCTAGGTCACTTCATTAATTTTCCACGAGTCCGCCATGTCTGGTGGCGTCTGTGCCCTACCCTTTATGTCTGTAGAACATTCCCCTGGGTGAGAGTGCAGCGAAAGGGCTGCATTTGTGTTCCAATTGCGGCGGATATCTCTGGCCGCCGGTGATGCTTTCTGCTGCCCGAGGGGTGTTCACCATGATTTATCACTGCTTCTAGTCAGAGGCTGCCCCCCGGCCCATGGTGCTCGCGTGGCCGCGGGTGATGCGCAGGGAAGTCATGGAGAGGTCAGAACATGGGCGGGGGGAGGAGATATAAATAGATAGTATCTGCCTGTTACATAATGTCGGCCTTTGAAGAGCCGTGCTCCTGCCACGCAGCATCTGGAGACCGGACCAGTTGTGCTCTCAAAGGAACACGTTATCTCCCAACTGCTGGCCTCTGGAGGCGGAGAGGCCTCGCCACCGTCTCCCGGCTTTCTGGGCCTCCTAGCCCACTTCTGTTCTCACAATAGCAAGTAGAGCAAACAGTAACTTCCGGTGTACGCAAATGCACACAAGTCTGTAATAAAAGACCTGACCCGAGTGTGTGAATCATCACTTCAGATGATTATTATTATGCGTTCTTATATAGCGTTCGATTAGGCATCTCGGCACTTGCCTTGGGAACCCGTCCTGGCTTCCCAAGGTGAATGCCAGGCATTCCGAGGGGGGGGGGGGGGCGTAGTGCAGATTAAGCAGGCTAATGCCCAGAGCTACAGAGTGTGAACCCGTGATTCGAGTAGGCACCGAAATGAGAATTATCGAGTCCGTGGATATTTGGGCTCAAGACCCTGCCGCGTCGGGAATTGAACCCTGGTTCCGGGTCTGACCTCTGCTTCAGGGTCTGCCTCCTCTAACCAGTGAGCCACACTTCAGATGAGTGAAGATGACGGAGTTTACTCAATGGAAAAAAACCCGGTTGGTAAACTAAATTAAGCAATAATTCGAGGCGTAAAATGAAGAAAATAAAATGAGGAAGTAGCAATCTTTGAGTGCACCGCTTCACCCTACTGGTGCGGTGCGACTGGGACATCAAATCGGAACAAGTAGATAACCGCCGATAAGGTGCAGGACACAGGCAGTTTGGTCGTTTCTGAAAAAAACGTGCCGGCGTATCGACCCCCAAAACAGCCGTGAGGGAGCAGTGCACAAAGTTGTTACTGCCACGTTTTTCATGCCGAGAAAATATCCTCAGCACTGTGCCAGCCTCGGAAGTGCAAAGAATATTATATTTTTTCATTGCATTAGGAAAGTTGTTCTGTGAAATGGAGTGTTTTTTTTTGTTTGTTTGTTTTTTTAAGGCTTAACTGATGACAGTCAACAACCTGTGCCACAAGAAATTCTTGTGGTGAAGGTCTGGCTTATCTTAGGTCAGGTCAGCGTGGAGATGGAATGTAAACATTTTTATAGACATGCTTTAGCTCCCATTCTACTTCAACTTCATCTTGGAATGGGGATGAGAAATGCATTTTTGGTCTTGCCTACTAGGCAACATGCGTTGCGAAATGTATTCTTGGTTTACAGTGTGCTTCGAGTCCTCTCATTGCTTATGCTTACGGTTGTCTTCATTGTCATTTGATTGCTTGCTTATTGGTTAGCAGCTGCGGGCTTTCCTTCCTTTTCTTGTGTTTCTGCCTTCCCAGAAGCATAGATATATTACTTGTGGCCTTCCACTGCTCAATTTTCAGGCACTATTTTTATCTTTTTGTTTATGCACTCCACAAAAGTGCATGTGTTTCCCTTAAGTTTCCCTAGTGTGCTTCTTCCCCTCCCTTCGTTCGTGTTTTGCTCTCTTGCACATGTGATTTATCCTATGCCGTCTCCTGTTGCTCTCGTTTCTACTCCACCCTCGACAGTGCTCCCTCCTACTTGGTTTGCATCCTTCCCCATTTCCTCCATGGTGCTTCCCCACCACATCCCCCTCATCTCCTGTGTTGCTCCCTCACTGCCCTCCTGTTGCTTCCCCAAACCCTTGCTTTCCACCCGCCCTCTGTATTGCTTCTGATCCCCGCCACACAGCTCTCTCTCTGTTACCTTGCTTCCCTCCCTGTGTTCTTAGTGTGACTGCTCACCCACCCCTGTCCCTATCCTCAGTGATTCTGCCTCTTTCCCTCTGTATTGCTTCCACCCTCCCCCATGGTCCATGTTGCTGCCTCTCACCTGTGTTTCTCCATTTGTGCTTGAATCCCTAAGAAGCTGAGGGTATTTGGATCTGTTGCACGGGGGATCAAATGGCCTGCACAGCTTTACGATCCGCTACTGCAGCTCTATTTCTTAGGGGCGCGGTGGCACCTAGATCACTGCCTGGGATGTCATAGTAGAGGAGATCAAGCCCTCTGCTTACTTTCAATAAAGTGCAATCCCCTCCCACCCTAATGCATAACATCAGCTATGCTTCTGGCCTCCCAGAGATTCTTCCTCCCAGAGATGCCCCTCACATGTCAACTTTTAGCTGTCTGTAGACAAATGCCTAAAGTGGACCTTAGGGCCTTAAGTTAATGAAAAAGGTGGAGTGGGGGGCCTCTAAAAGTGGCATGGCTTCAGTAATTAAGAGCACGGCTTAAAGCATGTCGACTACAGCTGTGCCTTATAAAGCATGCTATCTGACCAGGATTTAGCTCCTTTTTTGTAAGTTTTCTCCCATTGTATCCAGACATATCACACAAGAACAAACATATACTTAAAACAAGCCAGACCTGTTATTTTGGGAATACTTGTTAGCAGCTTGAAATATAAATAAGTGATAATAGTTTTGTTGTAAATAATGTTACACATTTGCCAATCACTATTTTGGCTTTAGAGGAAGACCAAGGAGTGGAGATTGGTTGATCTTGTAATGTGAGCACTGTTATGGCTCACTGACTAGCGCTGCTTTCGGCTCCAGAGCCCTCACTAATGGTCCATTACTACCACCTTTCCAGAACCAGAACATACCCGGACACCTAAATGCATATCCACTCACTTGGACCATACAAGCAGTGGAAAACTCAATAGCTCAGCCTTTTACAGCAGAGACTACTTGGCTTTACCAGTCGTTAGTAAGTTTCAATAAAAATACAAAATTGCACTATAGCAAAGAGGCTTTACCAATGATAACACATTCAAAGTCTTTAATTGAGTAAAATATGCAATGTATGAACGGAAACCTGCTGCTGATACCATTGGCAAAGCCAATAGCTCCCAAAGGTGAGATCTTTTTTCTTTGTCGATGCTCATTAAAGACTAGACACTTGCGTAACTCATGGCAAACGTATTTATTCATGGCAAACATTGTATTTTTATAGAAAGCTTCCTGCGAGCAATAGACTGTATGATTACAACACAGGCCAAAGGGCAGAGCTAGGTCTTTTTGCATTACGTAGGGTGAGCAGTGTGTGAGTGTGTCGGGTGAGCAGTGTGTAAGTGTGCAGGGTGAGCAGTGTTTGAGCATGCAGGGTGAGCATGCAGGGTTAACAGTGTGTGAGCATGCAGGTTGAACATTGTGTGAGTGTGTAGGGTGAGCAGTGTCTGTGTGCAGGGTAAACATTGTGTGAGTGTGTAGGGTGAGCAGTGTGTGTGTGTGTAGGGTGAGCAGTGTGTGAGTGTGTAGGGTGAGCAGTGTGTGAGTGTGTAGGGTGAGCAGTGTGTGAGCGTGTAGGGTGAGCAGTGTGAGAGTGTGTAGGGTGAGCAGTGTGTGTGTGTGTGTAGGGTGAACAGTGTGTGAGTGTGCAGGGTGAACATTGTGTAAGTGTGCAGGGTGAACAGTGTGTGTGTGTAGGGTGAGCAGTGTGTGAGTGTGCAGGGTGAACATTGTGTAAGTGTGCAGGGTGAACAGTGTGTGTGTAGGGTGAGCAGTGTGAGAGTGTGCAGGGTGAACATTGTGTGAGTGTGTAGGGTGAGCAGTGTGTGTGTGTGTGTGTAGTGGCAGTGTGTGAGTGTGCAGGGTACAAAAACTCGAACTAAGTCCACCACACACACACACACACACATAACACCACACACATAACACCACACACAACATACACACTCACCACCACACACTCACCACCACACACAACCACACCGTCAGTGCACACTTTTGCCGGGCACAAACATCACCAGCCGTCAGTGCACGATTTCACCGGGCACAAACACCACCAGACATCACTGTACGCTTTCACCAGGCACACACACCACCAGCTGTCTGTGCACGCTTTTACCAGGCACACACACCACCAGCCGTAAGTGCATGCTTCCACCAGGCACACACACCTCCAGCCGGCAGTGCATGCTTCCACCAGGTACACACACCACCAGCCATCAGTGCACAATTTCTATAGGCACACACACCACCAGCCATAAGTGCACACATCAATTGTTAACCCATCCACAATTAACTATTGTAGCAAGCGGAGTGTGGTGCACTTTACTTTTAAACATATGCATCTAAAGTGCAGCATGCCACCATTGCTACAATTCCAATCCAACCCACATAATTCCACTACACACCACATGCATACACTCCATAACACATGGCTAAAAGACATTGCCATTTACAATGCCATTTGCTCTAACTCAAAAAAATCCGAGACCTATTGCATTTCCAATGCTTGTTCTTCTTTGCCACAGCCTGCTGCTGTGCAATGTTGGGCAGTACGCCTTTGCCGCGAGCCATCCGGTGTGGCCGTGACAGCGTGCCGCCATCATGGTTGGAATCAGCGCGTTGGTCTAAGCTGTGTGTACAAGCTTGTCTAGTGCTGTGGCTTGTGAATTGACACAAAGTTAGAAGTATTTTCAGCCAGCGCTGTCCCAGCTATTTTCTTCTTTGTTGGAGCTGTCTAGCCGCCCACGCCACTGTCAACTGGGGGTTACTTATATGTGATATTTGCAAAAACTCATGTGGTAAGTGCACCTCTGAGCGGAGGGGGCCGCGGACCGAAGCATGTCACTGGAGTTCATGGTACGGTTGAGTCCAGTGTAGTTTTTTTGTTCGCGCATTTGCTGTACGCAAGCGCACTCAAGCTCAATTTCGGCATGCTGGCATCATTATTTATTTGCTATCCACCTTCGTTGTCTGGTACTTCTGGCCTGTTTACAGTGATCTGTTTTGGTAATGCAACAGGAAAGCCTTAAAACGTTTCACATTGCATGAACTTTCAGCGACAAGGGAGATGTCTGCGCAACTTCTAAGGACAGCGGGGAACTGTTAAAAAATGAAAGAGAAAATAGTTTTCTACTGGAGTCAGGCCCAAAGGAACCATGAAAATGTTTGCTCATCAGTAACACTTTATTTGGGTGAGAGACCGCTCACCGGATCTCAAGACTTTCTTTTCATTATATTGCTGGCCAATTATAATGCATGTCTTGTTTAGTGTGTGTGTGCGTTTAAAGTCGTAGTTTGTGCATAAGGTCTATTTCAGTTGTAGGGCAGTTCTCTTTCCAGTTTTTCTTTGGGGAGGTCATGGGGGTTGTGTACCCTGTCCTGAGGAGGTTTAGTGGTTGGTCGCTACCTCCTATTCAGTCTATGGTGCTCTTTGTACCAATTATTACTCCTGTTATGAATGTAGTGAGGTTGTGGGGGCAGTCAGTAACTTAATTCAGTTTTGTGGTGACACTCACCTTGCTATGTACCGTGTCATGGGGAGGTTGTATGTGCGGTCAGTGTTCTTTATGTTTAGAGTGTATCCATGCATGGGGAGGTTGTGAGAGCGGTGACTGTCCAAGTCTAGTTTTGTTTTGTTAGTATAGAGTGAACCTATTTTGGGGAGGTTGTGGGTCCAGTCAAATGCTCCAATCTAGTTTCTAGGGTTATGTTTACCCTACAGTGTACCCTACTGTGGGGAGGTTGTGGGGCCAGTCAAATGCTCCAATTTTGTTTTTATGTACCCTTCATTCAGGAGGTTCTGGGGCCAGTCAATGCCCAATTTTGTTTTCTAGCGTGTTTTACCCTATTGTGTTCCCTTCATTGGGGAGGTTGTGGAGCCAGTCAAATGCTCCAATTTAGTTTTCTAGAGTGATGTTTACTCTGCGGTGTACCCGTCAATAGGGAGCTTTATGTTCCTTTTCTTTAGGGTACGGGGGCAGTTAGCGCAGTAGCTATTCTCTCTAGCATAAGAGTGTTCCCTTTTATGGGGAGGTTGTGAGGTCACTGTGTATCCCAAAGTCATGCCTTCGCAATTTTGTTCTTCCCCAAGGGAGGGGGATGGGGCATGCATAGTTAATCTTCCTAGTAATTATTCTTCTATTTTTCATGATGTATTACATCTATTGTCATATGCACTCTGAAATGTTTCTTTTCATGCTTATGTTATTTCTGATCGTTTATAATGACATTTCCTCTATTGCACTCCTTTGCTGTTTTATTCCCTAAGGAAAGAGGATGTGTCATAAACTAGTTCTTGTCTCTTCCCTACTGCTCAGCTGGAATGTGTGATGACCTCATAGAATGTTTGGATGCCCGTGTGTGTGTGGAGCGTCAGTTGGAGAATGCAGGCTGAGCAGCCGGGAGTCTGCTCCTGGTGGGGCTACGCTTCATCTATTCTTTACCTTCTACTCATCTATTCTGGAACTAAGCTACAATAAAGATAACCTGATTATACACCCGGCCTGCGTATCTTCCATTTACAACACAGGCCCGCAAGGTTTTTTCCTTTCTTCTCTGCTCACTGTAAGTCCTTTTTCACTTTTGGTTACACACGTGTAAGTCACTGTGTAACTTCACCCGAAGACGATGATTACTGGAATCACTGCAAGCCAGAACACAACAAATACGGACGTCAGAAAGCCCAGTTCACACATTAACAAAGAGGTTTCTAAGCAGCATTGGAAGAGTAAATTCTGTCCATATGATCTAGTTATATACATATGTTTATATCCAGTGGTTTTTTTATCTTTAGAATGGCGGGACTGTTTTCAGTTGAAGTATTAGTACATTCAGTTGTGGCTGGTATCTCAGGAATCAACGCTTGAGTAAGTAGGTCATACATCTTAACATGGGGAACTTTGGGAAATTTGTTTGGTACAGACCATACTCATTTCCTGCTCCCTCTCTTCTAGCGGTAAAATCTTCTTCTTTACAAGATTTTGAATCAGACAGATGTCCAGGGTGGTTTAGGTATGTGTGACACTGTAGTATGATGTTTAACGATCACGGTTGTCCTGCATGCTTTTGAACATACCAGAAGATTAAAAACACACATGGCTTTTGCACATGGGGTGCACCAGTGATTCTCTTGGCATTACTTGAGATACACACATAACTTACGGTTCTGTTTGCACGTGGAAATGGATAGTGTAGGTTATTTTGTAATTATGTAGTCTGTCCCTGACGGTGGTCAACGAGAGTAAAAAACAAAATATTTACATGTATGTGTTGTTTCACAGTTCCCCTGACCAAGGGTTTGGAAAAAACCTGCAATGCATTGAGAAACTGCAGATGCCAAGAAAAAAATGATTCACATTTCATTGGACTATGGATATTATTGAGAATGTGATGTAACAATAATTGGCATATATATATATATATATATATATATATATATATATATTCACTGAAAAAACCATAGGTTATAGACCATATATAGTTAGGAATTAGCATTTAAAAAACCTTATTTTACTCACACAAAACCATTGAAATTCCATATATAGTTAGTTGCACTAACTATATATCGCGCACCCGCAATCCACTGCTGATCATGTCACATATTACAGGAACGGGGCCTTGAGGTTAATGTAAACAAAACTAAGCTGATGGCCTTTGGGCAAAAGTGCCATTCTCGACCCAATGTTTCTTTGAACAATATCAAGCTTGAGTCGGTAGATGTTTTTACGTATCTCGGGGTCGAGATATCAAATAAACCGGGTTGGTCACGACACATAGAGAAGGCGGTGTTGAAACACCAGCAGATTTCTGGTGTACTCAGGGTTGAGCAAATAAAATCTAAAACCAGGCCCATAAAACCTGTTCTCATGGTTTATGACGCAAAGGCCCTGGGCGCAGCCCTTTACGGGGCTGAAGTCTGGGGCTTTGAGAGTCTCACCACCCTTCAGAGATCTGAGAACAGGTTTCTGAGAGGGATAACTAGTCTCCCTCAAAGCACCCCACTTATACCGCTTGGTTTAGACTTAGGTAGAAGATCGCTTACCGACCGTGCCCGATTGAGGCCTATCCTTTATTGGAGACGTTTATGGACAACCGTGGAAATAAGACACTACGCCGAGGGGTTCTTAGCATTAGCCAAACTTGATGTTTTTCATAAAATCGCATGGCTAAAAATGTTAAGAGATGCTCTTTTTGAGCTTGGGCTCTCCAAACTGTGGGAAAACCCCTTAGGGGAAGTATTCCCTAGTAAATCCAGTATTAAAGAACTATATTGGAACCACACTGATCAAAAACTTTGGAGAAGCGTAACCTCGGAATCCTTGGGGGGTAGATTCATGGAAATTAAACATCAGCCATCCTTAGAAAAGTATTGGGACACTATAACTGTCCCAACAGACAGGAAACTATTTTTCCAGTTAAGGGCAGGCTCTCTCCCCTTGAGGTGTATGACGTCCAGTTGGAATACTGGAGGTAGTGCGTGTTGCCCGTCATGCGGGGCCCCCAATGAAAGCATCGCACATTTTCTTTTCTCTTGTGTGGCTTATGTAAACCCAAGGAAATCTTGGTTGGCCCCAGTTTGTGGGAATCTCGGTGTCCTAAGTGGTGTTGAAGGGCTAAGAATAATTTCTTCTTCCACTGAAATGTTCATTGTAGTCGGAAATGCCAAATATTTGGGGTGGGCGTGGTCCTTAAGGAGGAGGGCTCTAGCTACCAGTACCTTCTGAATTCTACATCCTCCCAATTTCCTGTGTACGATTTTTATTTGTAGATAGCAACTGGGAGATATATATGAATTTTAACTTCAAAACGCGGATAACATGTATGGTATGAGTTTTATTGTATAAACCCGGGAATGGTCCGTAACGCGGAGGTTTCTACACTGTAACATGCATTTAGTTTCCGCACTGTATGAAAAAGCTTATATTAATCCCAATTGATAAATAATCTTTTATGTTTGTGTATTATGTATTTTTAACTATAAACTAAGTGTTATAGATTGTTTGATGTTTTTAAGAAATGTATGTAATTTATATGTGTGTGCTTTTATGAGTGTACAACTCGAATAAAGCTTTTTCAATTCAATTCAATACATCATTCATGACATGGTCAGTGACATCACTGATGACATCACTGATGACATCTCAAATGACATCACTGATGACATCACTGATGACAACATCCAGTGACTATGTTTCTGTAAAGTTAAAATATGTCTTACATATTGAAGAATGAGTGGATGTATAAGTGTCTGGATGAAGGATTTAGTAGGTGCATGCCTGACTGTATGAGTGAGTGATTAAATGTGTCTCACTGAGTGCATGGGTTAGTGACTAAACTGTCTTAATTTGTGCATCATTATGTCTGTTGTTCTGTAAACTGCTGCATGTGTTGATCAGTAGCTATATGAGTAACTATATGGGTTATTGATTGGTTGCCCAAGTATTTGTATGGGAGACTGAGTGTGTGTGTGGGTGGCTGGGAGGTGTATGACTCTGTGCATAGATGTGTGAGCAGTTGATTCACTAGATGTATGGGTTCAAAAGTGCATGTGGAAACAGCTGTATGGGCGGTTGACTGTGTGCATGAGTGTATTGGTGAGTGAATGGATATCTCAGTGCTGCATGTCAAAGTAAGTACATATGTAAAACACAGTACATGTGAGAGTTGACATATATAAATAACTGTGCATAAGAGCCAGTGAATGTGTGAGTGGCTGTATGGATCACTGTGAACTTGTATCAGGGATTGTATAATAGAGTAAATATGTGTTAGTATATGTTTGAATAAGTAAGGTGTGTATAACTGTATAGTTGAGGAAATGGAGGTGTGATTGATTCTTTGCATGACTGACTAGGTGTGTGAGTAACTCCATGGATGAGTGACAGTCTGTGAGTGTCTGTTTACACTGAGTGTATCTAAGGTTATATTAGAGTCTGAAGAGGTTCATCGTATTATCACATGAATGATGTCATCAGTGATGTGATCAGTAATGTCAAATGAGATGTCATCAGTGATGTCATCAGTGATGTCATTTGAGATGTCATCAATGATGTCATCAGTGATGTCATTTGAGATGTCATCAGTGATGTCATCAGTGATGTCATTTGAGATGTCATCAGTGATGTCATCAGTGATGTCACTGACCATGTCATGAATGATGTAATATGTGACATGATCAGCAGTGGATTGCGGGTGCGCGATATATAGTTAGTGCAACTAACTATATATGGAATTTCAATGGTTTTGTGTGAGTAAAATAAGGTTTTTTAAATGCTAATTCCTAACTATATATGGTCTATAACCTATGGTTTTTTCAGTGAATTTTCAAGGTTTTGTAAATGCTAATTCCTAACTATATATGGTCTATAACCTATGGTTTTTTCAGTGAATTTCAATGGTTTTTTAATAGCAAATATCATAAGCTGTCGAATGTCAAGTACGTGGTAAGTGAAAACATTTTCGTGTTTATGCACACTGATCTGCTTTGAATGGTCCCCCCCCCCCTCATTTCTATTAGGAGTACTCTCTCTTTGCAGATAGTGAAAGGTAGTTAACGCAGGCCTTTGCCCCCGTTGTAATCCGTCGTGCCTGCTTCTCTCTCCATTTGATTGATTGTTATCCAAGTATTTACTGTTTTAGAATTAGTTCTCTTTGGTTCATTCTCTATTTACAAACAAACACAGAGTCGCAATACTCTGTTTAGTCTTTGCAGATAACGAAAAATCGTGTAAAAAAAAAGAAAAGGAATCGAGTAAAATCAGTAGGCCACTAATGGGATCTCTTTTTGACCTCGCTAAAATGGAAACATTAGGAACAACCCCTCATGACAAATACAAAACTAGTGAGATGAACTGAACTCCACACAATGATGGCTGCAAAACAGCTCGGCTCCGCCACCCACCCCGCCCAAAATAACGATAAAGAGCGGCTGCCATGATTGGTTGCGGAATGGCCACAACGGAGCTACGAAATGGTGCTGCTCCCATGCTAACCCCAGCTTCAGTCTGAAACATCCAGAAACACTGTAGACTACCAATTCGATCAGTTCCGGTAGCGCCCCAATGTAACCCGGTAGAGAAGAACTAGCCCTCCCCTCTTTGACTGATGGTTCTTGTTGCCTGTCCCTTCTGTTGTCATTTAACAGAACATTTTGACTATATTCTGGACCTGCGTTGTCGCGTAATGCGTCATATGACGCGCCGCGTTAGCGCATCCGGAAGTCATCCGGGGCGCGCAGCGCGTAACGTAATCATAACAAGTCATGTGACTTGTTAATAAAACTTTTCATTGGTTCATTTTACTTTTCTTATTGTAATGATGAAAGGCTTGGTCATATCACCTAAAAATTACGCTTTTAATTACTTCCGAACATTATTTTTTCTTAAATATATGTTATAATGTTCCAGGCTAATGTACTTTCCCGGAAATTTTACAACTTTTTTTCGAGAAAAAGAGCGTTTCTTCGTCCCATGACGGAGCCGTTGAGCAAAAGAGGGTCGACCTGCTGTCTTAGTCGCCGATACGCCTGAATATGAGATTCTTATCGATCACTTTATGTTGCAGGAATAGAAAACACAACAGCCCTTGACCATTTATCTTTACTGCGTTCCTTCGTATTATACCTTTTACCCTTCATGTAATTGGTCTGCTTTATTTCACTTGCCTTTTAATGATTCTAAAACAGTGACTATTATTAAAAACTTTACCAATGTATATACTACTACCATGTTTTCTTTTAAAAACCTTTATTGTGAAAATGTCATTATACAAATACGAGCCTATAACCACGTGGGCCTGCCACGGAGCAAACTGTAATCGTATATGATGAATAGACATTTACACTGTAGAGGAACGTAACGGGCGGGCCATTAGGTTGCAAGAACTAAGGTGTCTAACAGTTACGTAATCGGTGGACGTACATTTTATAATTAAAATACGACAGGGCCAGTTACAATAAAATTATCTAGATATACATTTGCGGGCAAGTACCATGGGTGACGTTAATTCGAATTTTCAACAGTACAGTAATCAATAACACATCAGAACTTAATATCAATAGGGATGTCGAAATATTCAATCAATTCTCGTCCCCGCCCGCCATGTGCTTCAAAACTGCATACGTATCTCGTGATTTCAAGGTTCTGCAACCAGTACACAACAAGGAGTTACGAGTCCCATTTATTCCGGCGCCATTTTGGGCGAAGACGGGCAGGTCCAGGATATAGTCAAAATGTCTCTACCAACCATCGACTATGATGATGTTCATATGCTGTATTTATTAGAGTAACACTCATCTGTCCACATGAAATTAATTTACCACAATCTAAACATGTCATTTTAATCTTTCCAAAGTTCTTCTAAATATTTGGGACCGTTTCCCTTGCCTCTGAAGCTCTCAGTGCCACTTCTTTGATGAATGTACTAGCAGGTCAGGGGTTCTCCTCCAAATCTCTCTTTTATGCAGCACTATAATTAATTGGTGCCACCTCTCCATATGACGATGCATGGTATAGTTACCACAACTATATTTTTTTTCGGTTCCTCTGGAGAGTTCATCGTGGCAGATGAAGCATGTAACGTACCGGGCATTTACCTTTTTTTGCATGTACAGGAAAGGAAAAAAAAATCGAGCGTCCGAGTTGTAAGGTGTCCCAGGGCCATTTTAGTGGACCAGGCCCAAATCCAAAGAACAGGCCGCCATTTTGAGAGTCCTCTTGCAGCCGCCTGTTGCTGTAGCATCAAGAGCAGCCGAAACTCAGCTGAATGGCAACTGAAACGGTAAAGGGGCGCCCCACTACATTTCAGCATTGTAGGATGACCACACCAGTACAGCAACTTGCTAGACATCACCTCGGTGCCATCCGGATCTCGGCGCCCCACTGCAGATGAAGTGCCTCTCAACTATGAAACCACCACGGTGACATCCGGATCTTGGCGCGTTGTGCTGCCTTCGGCCTATTCGCACATCGGTCCGCTACTGACGCCATCTCACAGGCTAATGGGGCGACCCACGCCGAGTTTCAGCATTGTAGGATGACCACACCAGTACAGCAACTTGCTGGACATCACCTCGGTGCCATCCGAATCTTGGCATCTCAACGCCTAGTGGTATCTTCCATACAGAAAATATTGTTGCGCTGCCTTTGGCCCCATTCGCACATCAGTCCGCAACTTAGACATCACCTCGGTGCCATCCGGATCTTGGCATCTCAGCGCCTTGTGGTGTCAGTCAGAAAATATTGTTGCGCTGCCTTTGGCCCCATTCGCACAATCGTCCGCTACTGACACCATCTCACAGGCCAATAGGGCGCCCCACGCCGACTTTTACCATTGTACGATGGCCACACCAGTGGCACAACTTGCTAGACATCACCTCGGTGCCATCCGAATCTTGGCATCTCAACGCCTAGTGGTATCTTCCATACAGAAAATCTTGTTACGCTACCTTTGGCCCCATTCGCACATCGGTCCGCAACTTAGACATCACCTCGGTGCCATCCGGATCTTGGCATCTCAGCGCCTTGTGGTGTATTCTCTTCAGAAAATATTGTTGCGCTGCCTTTGGCCCCATTCGCACATCGGTCCGCAACTTAGACATCACCTCGGTGCCATCCGGATCTTGGCATCTCAGCGCCTTGTGGTGTCTTCTACTCCGAAAATATTGTAGAAAATATTGTTGCGCTGCCTTTGGCCCCATTCACACATCAGTCCGCTACTGACACCATCTCACAGGCCAACAGGGCGCCCCACGCCGACTTTTACCATTGTACGATGGCCACACCAGTGCCACAACTTGCTAGACACCACCTCGGTGCCATCCGGATCTTGGCATCTCAGCGCCTTGTGGTGTCTTCAAATCAGAAAATATTGTTGCGCTGCCTTTGGCCCCATTCGCACATCGGTCCGCTACTGACGCCATCTCACAGGCCAACGGGGCGCCCCACGCCGACTTTCAACATTGTAGGATGGCCACAGAAGTGCGACAACTTACTAGACACCACCTCGGTGCCATCCGGATCTTGGCGCGTTGTGCTGCCTTCGGCCTATTCGCACATCGGTCCGCTACTGACGCAAACTCACAGGCCAACGGGGCGCCCCACGCCGACTTTCAGCATTGTAGGATGGCCACACCAGTGCGGCAACTTGCTACACACCACCTCGGTGCCATCCGGATCTTGGCATCTCAGCGCCTAGTGGTGTCTTCAATTCCGAAAATATTGTTGCACTGCCTTTGGCCCCATTCACACATCGGTCCGCTACTGACGCAAACTCACAGGCCAACGGGGCGCCCCACGCCGACTTTCAGCATTGTTGGATGGCCACACCAGTGCGGCAACTTACTAGACACCACCTCGGTGCCATCCGGATCTTGGCGCGTTGTGCTGCCTTCGGCCTATTCGCACATCGGTCCGCTACTGACGCAAACTCACAGGCCAACGGGGCGCCCCACGCCGACTTTCAGCATTGTAGGATGGCCACACCAGTGCACCTTACTAGACACCACCTCGGTGCCATCCGGATCTTGGCGCGTAGTGAAGCTGCAGCAGCTGCAAATAAGCTTCAGACAGTGTTACAACCGCTGCTCAGAACTCTCAACTATGACACCACCTCGGTGCCATCCGGATCTTGGCGCGTTGTATTGCCTTCGGCCTATTCGCACATTGGTCCGCTACTGACGCCGCCTCACGTGCCAACGTATTTTCTCCGCATTTTATACCCTATGCCGCATAACAGGTCATGTGACTTGTTTATAAAACTTTTCATTGGTTCATTTTACTTTTGGTTTCCTAATGATGGAAGGCTTGATCATGTGACCTAAAAACAACACTTTTCATTGGATGAAAACTTTTTTTTTTTCCCAAACGATGAAAGCCCCACCTTGTTTCTGGATGTTTCAGACTGAAGCTGGCGTCAGCATGAGAGCACCACCATCTCGTAGCTCAGTCGTGGTCATTCCGTGAGCAATCATGGCAGCCGCTCCCCACCAGAAGCCTGCAGGAGTCGGAGCCCCCAAAACTTTTGATGAATTCTCAAGGCGGAGGGGACGCTTTCGAGAATGGGGTCCAAGACCTAGCAGACAAGCGTCCGATTTCCAAGGTGTCCCAGGGCCATTTCAGTGGACCAGGCCCAAAAAGGAAACAGCCTGCCGCCATTTTGAGAGTCCTGTGACAGCCGCCTATCGCTGCACCGCAAGAGTGGGCGCAACTCAGCTGAATTGCGGCATTTGACACAGTGGACCAAAAACGAACGGAATGGCAACTGAAACGGTAAAGGGGCGCCCCACTACAACAGATGACACTCCACCTGGAGAGGCCCGTTCACGCCGCCTCCCCCGGGGCGCCCCACACCGTTATTCGGAGCAGCATTGTAGGATACCAAAACCAGTGCGGCAACTTACTGGACATCACCTTGGTGCCATCGTTCTGCTGCCTTGGAACTATTTGCGCAACAGTTTGCTACTGATGACCCACCCCCCGCGACGCCCCATGCCGTTATTTGCTGGGTGGCAACTTACTAGACATCACTTTCGTGTCATCTAGATTTCAGTGCGTTCTGCTGCCTTGGAACTATTCGCACAACAGTTTGCTACTGATGACCCACCCCCCGCGACGCCACACGCCGGAAATCTGGACGTTGTGCTGCGTTGGGACTATTCGCACAGCCGACCGCTACTTCGTTGTTTTTCCCTAAAAATGTTTATATGTTATTACTATTTTTGTTTTCTTGTATATATTTATAAATTATTAAAGTTTTATAATCTTACTACTTTGTCGGAGTGCTATATATTTTTAATGTGACACATAATTGTAAAAACTTTGATGTACAAAGAGTCATCCCTGGAATCTTCCGCTTCAGGCTCGGTCCCCTCCCCAATCACAATACAGGATGGTTTTCAGATAATAGCAACGCTTCTGCTGTGACGGATCTCATCGAGTGTGGGCCTTGATCTACTATAACTCCTTTGAAGAGGGGTGATTCTTTACAGCTGTGGCCATAAACTACATCTGCAGGGCTAGCTGATACCCTAGGACCAGCCTGGACAATCGGACACAGAGGAAAAGGAGTGTCAGAGGGTGCGGTAGTGAATAGGGCGAAAGGGAGGTGTCGGGCGGGCACAGGGTGTGATTCTCAGGGAAGAGCAGCGCAGATGAGGGGAGGTTTATTACCCATGCATAAGACAGAGAGCGGGGGTGACCACTGCCTGGGGGAGATGCTTGCGAGGGTGGGGAGCCATGCTAAGGATCGACAGCGTGCACAGAGTGGGTCTGGTCAAGGCATCTAAAATGGCTGCCGTGCACGACAAAAGTGTGGCATTTGAAAAAAGACAAGATGGCGCAGACAATGTTTTTCAACACTTCCTGATTTCTTTCGAATCGAACGTTAACAGACGTTGGGGCATATTACCAAAGTTAAGCAATATTTATCCCTAACGATGCTTAGCAACGATTTTTTTACCGTCAGAAATTATCGCAGATAAACCTTGCTATTATCAAGGTTTATCGCAAATACGATAAAAAACGACCGCAATGCATTAATATCGCTGAAAACTCCGCGATATTCATGCATTACCGAGCTAATGCTCTTAGCCATGTTATCCACCTCCCATTGGATAACATGGCTAAGAACTGCTCAGGGCAGGTGGTAGCTTTTGGAGATATTCGCGCTTATCTCGAATATTTCCAAAAGTTGATAATAGGAGATAGCGATGTTAGCGACTGTTTCCAGTTTGTTTCGTGCAAATCCATTCAGCTGTTCGATTATTATTATTATTTTTTTTTTTTGCCCCGCGGGCCCTTTTAAAACCTCCACATCAAACCTAAACGGTCAGGGAGGATCTACTATGCCCCCTTATGGTCATTTGCCCCTTCGCTTTGGCCTCCTCTTGTCTCTCGATCCTACCGAGAGACAAGATGGCGGCCGCTACGGACTGTTTGGAATGTTGACAGACGCCGGAGAACCAATCAGCTTCGCTTCACAAAGCTCCGTTGCGCGAAAAGTCCGCGTCCTGGGATGCTGCCCGGTCCGCTGTTACAGATATATATCTTTTTTTAAACGTTAATTTCTCAAAATCCACTGTAGCACATATATTGAGACCTACAAAAGGCACATCGGGCTACCAGTCCCTACAATTTTGCCAAGTTTCGTGCAAATCCATTCAGCCGTTCGGGCTAAAAGTGAGGCCAACCGCCCTATGGAAAACTCAATGTTAAAAACACGTTTTGGGACCCCCCTTTTTTCTCGGCCCCCCCTTGACGAACCCCGCCAAATTTTCAAGGGCTACTCAGAAACAAAATGTGCCATTTTCCTGAAAATTTCAGCCAATTCCGTCCACAAACGCCAAAGTTATTAGACATAGAATTTTCAAAAATCCCATAGAGAAAAAATCCTAACTATATATACTCTCCGGCGTCTGTCAACATTCCAAACAGTCCGTAGCGGCCGCCATCTTGTCTCTCGGTAGGATCGAGAGACAAGAGGAGGCCAAAGCGAAGGGGCAAATGACCATAAGGGGGAATAGTAGATCCTCGCTGACCCCCTACGTTTGATGTGGAGGTTTTAAAAGGGCCCCGCGGGGCAAAAAAAAATAAAATAATAATAATCGAACGGCTGAATGGATTTGCACGAAACTTGGCAAAATTGTAGGGACTGGTAGCCCGATGTGCCTTTGCTAGGTATATGTGCTCCAGTGGATTTTGAGAAATTAACGTTCAAAAAAAGATATATATCTGTAACAGCGCTCCGCTTCGCGTACTTTTCGCGTTACGGAGGTTTGCGAAGCTGATTGGTTTTTCGGCGTCTGTAAACATTCCAAACAGTCCGTAGCGGCCGCCATCTTGTCTCTCGGTAGGATCGAGAGACAAGAGGAGGCCAAAGCGAAGGGGCAAATGACCATAAGGGGGCATAGTAGATCGTCCCTGACCCCCTAGGTTTGATGTGGAGGCTTTGAAAGGGTCTCGCAGGGCAAAAAAAATATACCGTTTTTTTTGTTTTTTTGCGTGGAGTGCGCCCGGTTCGCGAACCGGGAAGCGTTCTGGGGAGCGTACTTTCTTGAAAATTAGTGAAAAAAGTTAGAGTAAAATAATAATTGTGAGTGATCAGATGTAGGGTAGCTCTGAGAAGAGCTTTTGGGTTTATGGTACATTTAGGTACTTATAAGTAGGTACCAATGCACAGTCTTAAATTCAGAGTGAAAACTCTGTTGCCCTCATCTGAGAAGTGAACTCCATCTCCTCTGTAGATATCTTGCATGTAGTAACGCAAGTTATTGTTGTACAGGGAGCCCATTCCATGGTCTCTCATGTAAGCTGAAACAGATTTGTTTACATGCTTCCTCGATTTCTCAATTTGTGGACAAAATTGGTTCGACCACCTCCATTTCTGTCTTTGGCATATATTTGAATATACCAAGGCAGTCTGAGGAAAAAGTGCCATCAATTGCTCAAAGGTGTCCTTTAAAAGCATTTCCAGACCTACCCCAGTCAAAGTGCCCAAATCATTACCTCCACAGTGCACAATTAACAGGTCAGGTTTTGGCAAATGCATAAAGGTTTTCACCAATGGTATCAATTGGTGACATTTTAATCCTCTGTGGCCAAACCACTTAATTTCCACATCTTGTAAATTGAGGTTAGGTAAATTCCTGTTTTCAGCGTACCTTTGAGCCCAATATATGTAACTATGTCCAACAATCCAGACAGAAAACATGGTGAGAGAAGGTTCTGCTGCAGTCAGATGAAGTGTGGCAATAAAATGGCAGTTGAAAAAATGAGAGTGTAAAATGAAAAAAACTGAGGAGTTTCTGTGTTAATGAAGCAGTAAGAGTGATTGGTGGATTTTGATTGCTGAAAACAGAAAGTTAGTGTGCATGGATGAGTTCGTTGAAAGATGTATTTTGAGTGGCGAAGAAAAAGTCATTAAATGAAAGAATGCTCTGGATATGCAGGTGCACTGAGAGTTCAGAGTTCAATTGCAACATTGTTGTGTGAGAGGTCTTGCAAGAGGTGGTTGCTATGCAGAAAAAGCAGAGAGGGGGCAGAGGGGGGAAGGGTTTTGCTTTGAAAAAAAGTGAGGGAAGAGTTTTGATTGGGTGACATGAGAGATATGTGTGAGGAATTACAGCATTTCTGTGCTTTTGATAGCTGCAGACTCTGGAGTGCATACCTTTTGCTCTGCTGAAGACAAATTGGTGTGTTTCTGAGACTGTTTTGAAACTCAAAGTATTTGCTAAGGTGAGAAAAGATTTCTTTAATTTAGATAGAAAATAGTGTGCTTTAAGGAGAAAATTATGAAGAAAGTTGTGTTTTTCAAATGTTGCTTTGTCTCAAGTGTTTCACAAATAGATTGTGTTTCTTTGAGAAATTGTAATTGGAGAAAATGTGAAGTATTAGTACTGACAGGGCTTTTATGTGCATAGGAGCTGTGGAGTGTTTTCAAATTATGACTTGTAAATCGTTTTTGAGAAAAAGCAATGGTTTTAATATTGATGAGAAGGACATAATGGTGTCTGCTTCTTTATAAGGTAATTGAGAGTCTCTGATGTTATTTTTCCCATTTCAATGTAAGAAGTTTGTCTGTGGAGTAAATTGCTTGTAAATATGCTCCCACCTGTGCATGGCAAATTTAGATTTTGAATGTTTCCGTTACATAGGCATGTTAAAGGTGACTGAAACATGCTGCAAAGGCAATCAAAAATGATTTTATGTGTCTTAAGGACATTTTAAGTCATTTCCCCATGTGCAGTGTTTTCAAATTATGAGTTGAAAATCGTTTTTGAGGTAAAGGAATGTTTTCAAAATTTATGTGCGCCATATGACCCCAAATTTCTTTTTCAGGGGTGCAGCAGGGTGTTCTTGAGACACCCCTGAACCGTCGGAAAAATTCGTAATTTGCGATGAGGTAATTGCTAATCGCAAATTGCACCTTCATTCCTATGGGCCTCCTGCTGCATGGAAATGAATGGGTAATTTGTAATTAGCAAATAGTTCATCGCAAACTAGGAATGGTAAAGAATCGCTATTTATTCCTTAAAGTTCGCTATTTAGGAAATGCAAAAAACTTTGATGATACATATGGCGGTTTATCTCTAACAAGATAAGAAGCATAGGGATAGATTTATGATGACTGGCGCATCACCAGGGATGTGTTAGTCATTCTGTGCCGCTGTTCCGTCACCTATGGTGTGCTGCATTTACAATGCGGCGCATCATGGGGCAAAAACAGCACAGATGCGTGACGTATTTGTGCCGTAAAGTTGGCGCATTGATGGAGTTGTATCGCAAGTGTGATGAAGCTCCAGTAAGGTTGAGGGGTGCCCCTGTCGCAGGGTTTCTGTTCTGACACAGAACTGTGGACAGAGGATTGGAACCTCGGCGAATTAGGGTGTCCCAAAACTCACCTTAGTAATCAAAACCCCTTAGCAAGCTAGGTACAGTGTCACATTGGATATAACAAACTCTCAATGTTTAGACAATCCAGAATATGAACTTATAGTACCTCAGGATACGTGGAACTCATGAACAGTCGGTCGTTATATATTTCTTAGAAACGAGAACATGGAGTTAAGAAGAACACATGTGTATTTGAAATGTTTATTTACTAATGCCGTCTTCTCAGGCGTAGTATCTTAGATTATACAAGTACACATATTATCAGTAGCAAAATTACCAGCATAGTCAATAGTACATAAAAAGCGAATGGTGACAGTATGTTAACATGCTGTAAATGAATAAGAGTTAGCAACACTTATAAGCAGCCGCGGGCCGTGGAGGGAGTTACGGTGGGGCAGGGAGGCGGGGAGGGGGAGAGGCAGGGTGGAGAGGGCTCCACCCTGCCCCTCCCCCTCCCCGCATCCCTGCCCCACCGTAACTCCCTCCACGGCCCGCGGCTGCTTATATCTCACCCTCCCTAATACACATAATATATTATTTGCTAAGAAGGTCTCTTTGTGTTGGTTTAGGGCGTGCCGATACTTTAGTGTCTTAGATTTGAAGGAATCACATCAGCATAGAAAAGATAATCCATATGCCGTGCTTAATATCGCCAACGGCCTTGTGCCATAATATTCTAGCATGCGATTGCGGAACAGTGTCAGCAGCTGCAGGGCGGGAGCTTGCACAGGAGGGACATCCATATTTAAAAATGTAAAAAAGTACAAGAGCGTCCGCTGGTAATGCAAGTAAAAATGGGAATCCACGAAGCAGAGTGGAAAAAATAGAATGTAAGAAAGCAGGGATGACTCCAAAGATTTTCTCAAATGAAGTCACGAGACCACTGGTAACAACTTTAAAAAAGTGCGCCAGGCCCTTTGTGGAGGACGCGTTAGAGATAGTCCGAACCATCTTGCTGAAATGGAAAGGCGAATCTGTATTTAAAAGGGTCTGCACCTCTGTACGGGTGTTCGCTGTGTGAAGCACGAAAGTTTCACGGGCCGAACTCAAGGCCACCTCTCTCTGAGACAAAATAGCTCTTATTCTTGCCATGCCGTTGAAATGTGCTCCCAAGGTTGGTATTTGTGGCCAGATTGAAAACTCCCTATGTTCATGTGTGGGAGGAAATAGAACATTTCTGCAGCAAATAACCCGTTCATTTACTGTTACGATAAAATGAATACTTTTAATTAACCCAGAACAATCTTCATTATTGAGCATCAAATAACTACCATTTTCCAAGAACTTGAACGTGGGGATGATAGCAGGAACTGGTGTGCCTTGCAACACGCAAGCCATATTTGGTCGGTGTTTGTTGCATGAACCGTGTAACTGTATGTGCCTACACATTAGTGAATGATCTGGCGTCTCAGTGCATTCCTCTCCATTCAGATAAAGTTCTTGATCATCTTTGAAAATCTGTATGTGTATGGAAGCGACCAGACTTCATGAAGAAAACCACTACCTAAAGGTTAATAACGACCTATTGGTATATATTTCATACAATTTGAAAACTTATATAAAGCAAAAGGCAGCGTTATTAAACCGTGGATAAGGCACGTTGCCAAAGCAGTCAACCTTTTGGATTTATACTGGAAATGTTAAAGGAAGAATTACGGAGTAGGGCCTGTAAATCTTTAATAGACAACGAGTAAAATTACTCCAACCATCATATTCCTCTAACTCCGGGATAGTAGGGGTGTTTAATTTTTTAGAAGTAGCCAATCCAAAGCATTTGGTCTGGGAAATTGTTTCATTCACAAACAACATATGTTTTGGGATGAGACATGCACGGTGGAAAGCCTCAGTGCCTTGTACCTGCCAGGTTCGTGAACCCCAAACTGATGTAGATCCTGGATATTTTTACTCTGTATTACGTTAGCATGGTCTCATTACTGGTTTAAACGCCATTTTTCCTTTTTTGTAACTTCTGCACACGACACTTAGTTGTTGCTTTAGCTTTCAGCCTACCTGCGTCAAGATCTATGCCTGCTTCAAGCAGGCGCAGGGTTTTGATGTAGCTTTGTCCTATCTGATTGTAAATGCGGCACACCGTGGGTGGCAGAGCAGCGGTGCACGTTAACTGGTGCATCCCTGGGGATGTGCTAGTTAATATAAATCTGCCCCTTTACATTTAATTATGTGCAGGGGACACAGAGTAGGTGAGGTTTATCCAAGGTTAAGAAGAGATGAGTCCTGTTCAGTGAAAAATTGGAGATAGGCTTCAGTATATTATATACTTAAGTAGTGTGTTAAGTTTTTGATGACTGTTATTAATTTACTGTTGGGTAATAGTGGTTAATAACATTTTTTATTATATTTTACCACAGATTCAACTGCAGATTATTTCAAGATTTTAGGATGCCTAGCAAAGAAAGAGTAAGAAAGGCTGCAAAACGTCAAAGACAGCAGGACCATGGAATAATGCAGCAGTCCTCTAACAAAAAGATTTGTCAAGTCACCAAGAAAGCACCGGGTAAGAGTCGAAAAACAGTCATAAGAAATATGTGTAGTAAAAAAAATATTACTACAGAAAATGTTTCAGTCCAGAAAAGGAGAAAGAATTCAAATGGTAAGGAAAGGCCAATGAGAAATGTTACTGCTAGAGTAAGAGATAACTCTATGCATGAAAGTAGAAGGAAACAACAGTTTAGGGATATTCGTAAACGAATGTTCCGCCACAGGATAATTTGGAATTTGTTAAAAAATATTAAGAAAGGTCAGCAGAAAGTGGTTTTTTATAAGAGAAAAAAAATAGTTGAGAAAGTTATTGATCAGGCATTTGAAATTAAACGTAAGTTATTTATTTTGACAATCAATAGAATTAGGAAGCTAAACAAGGTAATTTATGATTTCAAAAGAAATAGTAGATGGAAGAGAATAGTTAATCGTAGTAATTTTTGTGAAGTTTTTTCTGGAGAATGGATGCATAGTTCAAGCTCTGAGGCATTTTTTAATGAGGAGAGTTATTTCCAGGATAATGATTTGGTGCATGCAGTTGACACCAGTGGTCGAGCTTATGAAGTGAAAGATGGTTGTCCAGTTGAAAAAGAAAAACTTGTGAGAACAGAGATAGAAGAGGTGTTAGGTAATGAGGTTTTAGGGAGACGTCCTAAGGGTCCTGTGTACACCTGGAAGTGTAGTAGTATTTGCAGTGTACGACAGGATTCCATCAATTTGCTTTGTGATTTTATACGGTCATTTAGTAAGAAAAGTTTGAAGCAGAAAATGAAGTTGTTGCAAGAATTAGATCCTTGCAGAGTGAGAGAAGTGATAGGTTTGCATGGTCATTCACTGGCTTGTCTTTCCAGGAGAGTATGCCAGAGTGTTTTTCATCATTTCAGGATGCTAGCAGTGCATCATAATAAAGTGAGGAAATTAGTTAGAATGTTGTATTATGCTAAGAGTCCAGCAATTATGCTTAAACAATTATGCGCTGCTCTTTTGCATGGTTCTGAAATAGATGTGAAGAATATATGTGAAGAAATTGAGTTTTGTTACTTTGGAAGTAAAGAGGAGAATGTTGAAATTGACCAAGAAGAAGAGAGTAATGTGGAAGATAGTGTACAGGTTTCCAGTACAGATAATTTCCAGAGGGAAATTGCGACGTTTGAGGTGAAATCAAGTGAGAGGCCAAATTTCACTTGTGTGTGTTGTCGACGCACTTATTATAAGAATCAGACTAAGTTAGTGGATTTATATGGAAAAAGTGAAAGGGAAAATAATAGTGAATGGAAGGATTTTACAACATACTTGATGGTAGAAAATTGTTTTGATTTGGGATTGGATCAACGTGTGTGTACTTATTGTTGTAACAAATGAAATCAAAACCAGATGCCTGCTAGAGCAGTTCATAATAATCTGGAATTGGTTGAGATTCCTTCTGAAATGAAGGATTTAAATACTTATGAATCTATTTTGATTCAAAGTATCCATCCCTTTCAGGCTATTGTAAGAATGGAGCCAAAGACAGGGAAATTGCCTCCATCAGATTTACAGAGAGGATTAAAGGGAAGAGTTGTTTATTTGCCTCTAGATTTGAAGAAAAACATTAACACAATTGGAGTAGAAAAAGTGGAAGAGGAACCTCTTGTTATCTTAGTTAATGGGGTTCCGACAAAGAATAAGAAAATATGGCAAGATTTAGTAGATGTTAGGAAAGTCAAAAGGGCAACATTGTATTTGAAAAAATATAATAAATACTATAAAAATGTATATGTTGCAGAAGAGGAAGTAAGTGAGGAAGAGGATAGCGATTTGTGTGCTGGTCAAATTGAGAAAGTAGAACCCTGTACTAGTGAAGAAATATATGAACATTATAGTGTTCATCCTTTGCATTCCAAGGAAGTCATGGGGAATGCTATTGAGTTGTTTCAAATGAAACAAGCGAAAGGGAGTCCCATTAGTGTTTGGGAGGAAAGTTTGGAAGCTCAGTGTTTCCCACAGCTTTTTCCAACAGGTCAGGGAGGAAGATATGATGAGCGACCTCATCAAATTCCTGCTTCTGAATACCGGACATTGCGATTGTATGCAGGAGATCCTAGGTTTCGACAATGCATTCCTTATTTGTTTCATCTCCTGTTTGAAAGCGATCTGTCTGGACTGTCATATGCAGTGAACCACATCTTGAAAAGTGGTATACACATGCAAAACATCTCGGCAAGTGACTTTATGGATAAAGTCAATGTCCAAGACAGTATTTTGGATTCTCACCTGATTAATCTCATGGCGTGTCAGCGTGGTACTAATGAGTACTGGTACCGTCGTCATGGTGATTTAAAATGTATGCTGAGGAACTTAGGAACTCCCACATGGTTCCTCACTTTGAGCTGTGCTGAGTATGGCTGGGAAGACTTACTTGAATTTCTACGAGAGGCAAATGCTAACGTAGAAAACATCGAATTCAAGACACCCGGAGAACTGTGCTCTTTGGATCCAGTCAATGTATGTAGGTACTTCAATCATAGATTTGAAGGTATGATGTCTTTCATCATGAATAAGAAGAATCCACCTCTTGGAGAGGTGTTGGATTTCTTCTGGAGGAAGGAGTACCAAGCAAGAGGTGCTCCTCATATACATATGTTGCTGTGGATCAAGGATGCACCTAAATTTGGAACGGATGCAGACGACTCAGTGATGAGTTTCATAGAACAGTATTCTACGTGTGCTGTTCCAAACGCAAAGGAGAAAAAAAGCCTAAGAGAAAAAGTTCTACGTTTCCAAAGCCATCGATGTGGAAAGTACTGTCGTCGTAAATTCCGGAACAAAGACAAGTTCTACACCAAATGTCGTTTCGGCTTTCCACGATCGGTGATTTCTAAAGGAAGAGTGAACAGTTTGATGTCTTCGCTGCGACATAATGTGATGAAGAAATCACCTAAAAACACATACAATTTGAAGAGGAACGAAGAGTCTAAGTACATCAACGACTACAACCCGGTGATTTTGTCCATGTGGAATGCTAACATGGATATACAGTTTGTGGCTGATAACTGTATGGCTGTGGCTCGGTATGTGACATCTTACATCACCAAAAAAGAGAAGACAGAATTGAAGGATATGTGGGAGGACATTTCCCATGAAAAGAGCCTCAGCAAGAAGTTGTACAGTTTCAGTCTGAAGATGTTGTCGCATCGAGAAATCGGAGCTTATGAATGTTCTGACCGGTTGTCTTCAGCAAGTCTCTATGCCAAGTCCAGGAGTATCGTTTGGGCGAGTGTTGGTCTTGCTGCAACGCGTAATCGAGTTCTGAAACCTGTGCGGGAAATTGAGTATTTGGCGGAAAAGGAGCCAAACAGTACCGACATTTTGAAGAGCAACATGTTGGATACATATTATCCAAATCGAAGCAGTCACCTCGAGAATGTTTGTCTGTATGAGGTTCTGCAAAATTACATATTCAAGAGGAACATCAAAGAAGATACTGAGAAAGGAGTGTATGCTGTAATAGGAAGTGAGGGATGTCTGGTCAAGCAAAGAAAATGCCACTTGATAAACCATCGAAAATTGAGTGGCGAATCTCGTGAAAAAAAGGAGTTTTTCTATTTAGCACTTTTGCAACTTTTTAAGCCTTGGCGTGCAGAAGAGGAACTGCTTGGAGATTTCCTTTGTTACGAAGACTCATTCAATGCTGCCAAGGAGACCATAGAATGTCCTGCTTTTCCCAAATATGTAGAAATGTTGAATGTGGAAATTGAGCAGGAAGCAACGATTGCAGCCGAGATTGCCAGAGACAGTTCTCAGGACAGTCAGAGTTCTGCTTCATTGAGTCAGGATCCACTAGGAGGACCTCTTATCGAAAATGAAGCTGCCACTGCTATGAATGAAGTGGAAAGAGCCATGGCACATGCTCAGGAGGATGCGGTTAACTTAGAAGAGTTGGAAAGACAACTCAACGTTGAGCAGAGGAAAATATATGACGAACTTACCATGCATATATGACGAACTTACCTTGATCATGGATTAAGTCATGACAAGAAAGAGTGCTCATGTACGTCGTTGAAGCCTGTCCGACTGTACGTGAGTGGAGAAGCGGGAACTGGAAAAAGTTTCCTTATTAAAGCAATTTCATGTTATTTGCAGGAAAGGACAGAGTCATCGCTGTCTTGTGTTGTCACCGCTCCAACTGGACTGGCAGCACATAACATTAAAGGGATTACTTTACATCGTTTACTGATGCTGCCAGTGGAGCATGACAACAAATTAGAATATCACAAGCTATCTGGAGATGCTTGTTTTGAAGTTTCAAGAGTCTTGAGGAAAATGAAACTTCTTATCATTGACGAAGTAAGCATGGTTTCCAATGTCATGCTTGCCTTTGTGCATTTGAGAATGCAAGAAGTTCTCAAAACAGAGTATGATGTGTTATTTGGTGGCAAACACATCATTGTTTTCGGAGATCTTCTGCAGCTGACACCAGTGAAAGGGCAACCTGTGTTCAAAATGCTCACGCATGAAGATACCAGGAAGTGCTTAGGGAGTATTGGCAACGTCAATATATGGTTAAACTTCAATTATGCTGAACTGCATGAAAATATGCGTCAGGCAAAGGATGAAGTTTACAAGACTATTCTACAAGATGTTAGAATTGGAAAAGTGACCGAGCATGGGAAAGAAGCTTTACATGCACGATTACTGACAAATTTATATCCAGACGAAGATGTTGTGCCTGAGAATATTTTTCAGAAAGTTACTGAGAAAAAATCTGGAATATGTTTGATGCCAACTCTTGCAGAATGTGCCAAATTCAACAACAAAATGTTGCATTTAGAAAAGCAAGAGATTGTGAAATTGGAAGCTATTGACAGAGTAGAGCATATGGGATCAACAATTATTTTGTCTGAGAATTTGAAAACAAAATTGGATTCATTAGAGAAGAGTATATCTAAAACTGCGGGTTTTGAAAAGACTCTGAATGTGTGCTTGAACTGCCGTATAATTTTAAGAAGGAATTTACATGTTGAAAGAGGTCTGGTAAATGGATCAATGGGTAATGTTGTTGATTTTGTGAAATACAGAAATAGAGATGGAATTGAATTTTTAAAAATTAAATTTGATGGCATTGAGGAAGTACAGCTAATTGCTCGTTGTTCTGCTAGATTTTTGCTTGTAAAAGACTTATATGTTCGTCGTAAGCAGTTTCCTGTTTGCTTGGCATATGCGGTGACAATCCATAAATCGCAAGGTTTAAGTGTAGACTGTGCATTGGTGAATATTGGCAGTTCTGTGTTCAAGGAGGGTATGGCATATGTGGCATTGTCACCAGTTAGGACTTTATCGGGATTGTACTTGATTGAGTGTGATGTCACAAACATTTGTGCGGATCTAGATTGTGTTAAGGAATACAATAGGTTGAGAAGTGAGTATGCGCCACATTTGCCTCAGTATCCTTTGTTTGAGAAACGTGTGGTAGGCCGGAAACGAAGAAATGTGACCAATACTGGGGAGGTTGTAGCAAAAAGACGAAAAGTCGATGAACCTGAAATTATAAGCAGAAACAAAAAGGATTCTGTTGAAGATGTTGTTGGTTTTCAATTTGAAAACAGTTCTGGTGTCAACTTCTATGCTAATGTAGTGGTTAATGTTTTGTTTTCTCTACAAAATGTAAAAGAAGAGATTGTGGTCAATTCTGATCAAAGATTTTGCAGTTTGTTAAATTCTGTGTTAGAGAAATGTAGCACTGATAGAACAAACATAGAAAGTGTGTCTGAAATTCGAAATCTGTTAGAAAGATGTTCAGGCCAAACACAATTCTCTCAAAATAGTCAGCAAGATTGTCAGGAGTTTTTAATGTATATGCTTGATGTATTGCATGCTGAAGGTGTAGATGTAGATCACCTGTTTGGGCTTTCTTATCAATGGCAGCATGACTGCGAGAACTGTAGGGTATCAAGTAGTACTAGTGTAGACTCAGAAAGATTTATATATTTAACTTTGCCAGACAGTAAATCAGTCTCTTTTAATAAGCTAGTAAAAGCAGCTGATCACAATATGGAGTGTAGGCAATGTAAATCTGAAATGATGTCCACATTATTTATACGAACATATGGCCAGTATGTCATTTTAATGTTCCAACGATGTAGGCCTGATGGAACAAAATTGACAACTTTAATTAAAAATGTTGTGGCTTCACAGTTGTCAATATCAGGAAGGACTTTTGTAACTGTAGCAATTATATATCATGATGGTCCTTCAATAACATCAGGACATTATACAGCTTATTTAAAGTGTAGAAATGGCTGGTCATTCTGCAATGATTCTGTTTTAATTTTCAAAAAAAAATTGCCATATGACCTTAAAAACTCTTACCTGGTGTTTTTAAAACCAAAATTTTAGGGAAAGAATCTCGGGATGTGCTCTGAGGAATTTCAAGAAGTTCTCATGGCTCCTACACTATTTGGCATTGAGGATAAGTGTAGTACAGAGACATAACTTTTTACCATAACACTGGACGTTATTGAGAAATACGTGCACTTTGAATGAGTTCAGAAAAACTATTTCTTTTTATAAGCTAATTGAAGCAGCCAATCAAAACATGGAGTAGAGGGAATTTAAGTCTGCAATGCTGTCTACTGTTTTACATTGCTTTGTGATTAAAAGTGATGTAGAGAATTAAATAATTGTACTAGTCATAAAGGTAGTGTAAGTCTGCTTCATAGTAAGCAGTATCAGTGTGATAGGAAATGTAGAACATGATTGAGCAAGAAGGGGAAGATATTACTAGTCCAGGATTGTGTAAATGATCTTCAACATTTCAATTCTGAAAGTTGCGGAAATGCGAAAAGACGGGATTGGCTAACAAGAAATCCAAGAGTTATACATGGCTCTGACAAGATTTGGCCTTGTAGAATCTTGTGGTAGAGAGCAAGAAGTCATTTATTGTATGTAACATGTTTTTGAAAACGATGGAGGTTTTCTTTCAGAAAGTGGCGGGTTGAAAGTAATAACAGCACAACAGAGTGTAAGCTGTTCATAGGACATCCTTGGCCGTCATGGAAAGTAAGTTAACTTTAAGGAGTTCTGAATTCTGATTTGTAATGTTGTATGGGTTTTTTAAACACAATCATTTTGATTGTGTTTTTTTTCCCCGCTGTTATATGATGAATACCTTCAAGTCACTGTTTTAGTGAAATTTGATACATTCTGAGAACAGCAAAAATAAACCATTTAACATGTATAATTAATTCTGTTCTGTTTGCATTTATGATGTACATGTAGAACTGTGTAGGAGGCATGGAGAAGGTGAGGCTTCTGTAAGTGTCAAAGTTGTTGCATACAGTGCTCATATTCTACGTAGTCTTTTATATTTCATTACTTTCACTGTTTCTGACTGATCTAAAACATTTTTTTTAAAAAGAACAGTAAGTATAAGGGAAGGAAACAGACAGTTATGTTAAAAGAAACACAGCTATAGGGAATAAACTAGGGATACTGTTACCCGCAATCCTCTGCTGATGATGTCACTGAGCATGTCATGAATGATGTAATATATGACATCATCAGCAGTGGATTACGGGTAATAGTATCTCTAGTTTACTCCCCTATAGCTGTCTTTCTTTTAACATAACTGTCTGTTTCCTTCCCTTATACTTACTGTTCTTTTTTTTAAAAAAAATTTTTTGGTTCGCTTCCGGTTCTTGTACCGGGGAGCGAACTGGGAAGCGAACTAAGAGAAATAGAGGTTGGCACAGTTGCAAATATTGTACCAATTTTTTAATAACGGGGAGGTAGTTCTGAAAAGTACTTTTTTTTAAATTGTTTTTGTTGTTTTATATTTTTTTTATTATTTTTCTGAACATTTTTTTTACTTTTTTTGAATTTTTCTGAACAGTTTTATATTTTTTTTGTTTTTTTTTCGGAGGGGGCAACGAAAACGATTCATTGTAAAGGGCTCAACAGGAGCAAGAAAACAAAAAAAAAGAATTTATTGTTTGGGGAGTTTCGGACAAACATGAGCATGATTGTCAATAGCTCTGTTGATCAGAGTGATGCTACTTTCTCCGTAGCAAATGAATCCACTGCAATGTACGCAGACTTGTTTTACTTCACGAAATCTCGTTTGTATATTTGGCACCATCTCCCTGCCCTCTGGTCCCGTTACTTCCGGTACAACAGATCTTCTGGCCATAATAGGGAGATTATCTAGGTCGTCCTGTTCCTCTTCTTCCTCTTCTTGCTGAATTATAACTTTAGCAGGTGGTCCACTCTTCCTTGGATGTGGTGGAGGTGGTGGGGAAGCACCAGCTGAAGCTAGTAAAGAAGCCATTGCTCACTGGTAACAAAGGGTCTTTCTCTCACAATGATGAAAGTCAGAGTGAGGAAAGAAGGAGGGATTTTCACCATTTGGGAAAAAAAATAGTTCTCAACCAATGAAAAGTGTTCATTTTAGATCATATGACCTAGTCTTACATCATTAGGAAACCGAAAGTGAAATGAATCAATGAAAAGTGTTATTACCAAGTCACATGACCTGCTGTGTTTACGTTACGCGCTTTGCAGGGCCTCCCGGTTTGCTTCCAGAAACCTGTGCTTTGCGACTCGGTAAGCGTACGAGTTCGCTAACGTAGCACGTCATATGACGTATCACGCGACAACGCGAAACGTCATGCGGACGGGAGGCGTCACGATGTTGTTTTCTAACGCGGCAGTTGCGGTAAAGAAACGTTTACCGGCTCGCGGTCTATTTCGCGGCATCAAGGTCAGCTAACGGGAAGCTTCCCGATTCGCGAAGCGGGAACGAAGAAAAAAAAATATTTAAAAAAAAGTTATTAATAAACATATAAAATATATTTTTGGATTTAAAGAAGAATACATTTTACAGCTACAGATATTAGCTGTTAAAAAACCAATGAAATTCACTGAAAAAACCATAGGTTATAGACCATATATAGTTAGGAATTAGCATTTACAAAACCTTGAAAATTCACTGAAAAAAACATAGGTTATAGACCATATATAGTTAGGAATTAGCATTTACAAAACCTTATTTTACTCACACAAAACCATTGAAATTCCATATATAGTTAGTTGCACTAACTATATATTGCGCACCCGCAATCCACTGCTGATGATGTCACATATTACATCATTCATGACATGGTCAGTGACATCACTGATGACATCACTGATGACATCTCAAATGACATCACTGATGACATCACTGATGACATCATCCATTGACTGTGTGTTTCTGTAAAGTTTAAATATGTTTTACATATTGAAAAATGAGTAGATGTAGAAGTGCCTAAATAAAAGATTTAGTAGGTGCGTGACTGACTTTATGAATGAGTAAGTGATTAAATGTGTCTCACTGAGTGCATGGGTTAGTGACTAAACTGTCTTAATTTGTGCATCATTATGTCTGTTGTTCTGTAAAGTGCTGCATGTGTTGATCAGTAGCTATATGAGTAACTATATGGGTTATTGATTGATTGTCCAAGTATTTGTATGGGAGACTGAGTGTGTGTGTGGCTGGCTGGGAGATGTCTGACTCTGTGCAGATCAATGTGTTCTTGTATCAATGATTGTATAAGAGAGTAAGTATGTGTTAGTATATGTTTGAAAATGTAAGGTACTCTATGTTTAACTGTATAGATTAGAAAATGGAAGTGTGATTGATTCTTTACAGGACTGACTAGGTGTGTGAGTAACTCCATGGATCAGTGGCAGAGTGTGAGTGTCTGTATAGGTGTATGAGTGCATATGATAGTGTTGTAAAGATGAGTGATTGTATGTATGAATGATTGTATGGGTGAATGAGTGAATGTGTGTGTAGACGAAGGAATCAGTGAGTGCGTATGTAGTAACTAGTATTGGTGTGTCAATGGTTTAAAAAATTATATTCTGTATTTAACACTGGGTGTAACAGAGGTTATATTAAAGTGTGAGGAGATGCATTGTATTGTCACATGAATGATATCATCAGTGATGTGACCATTGATGTCAAATGAGATGTCATCAGTGATGTCATTTGAGATGTCATCAGTGATGTAATCAGGGATGTCATTTGAGATGTTATCAGTGATGTCATTTGAGATGTCATCAGTGATGTCATCAGTGATGTCATTTGAGATGTCATCAGTGATGTCATCAGTGATGTCACTGACCATGTCATGAATGATGTAATATGTGACATCATCAGCAGTGGATTGCGGGTGCGCAATATATAGTTAGTGCAACTAACTATATATGGAATTTCAATGGTTTTGTGTGAGTAAAATAAGGTTTTGTAAATGCTAATTCCTAACTATATATGGTCTATAACCTATGGTTTTTTCAGTGAATATATATATATATATATATATATATATATATAGTGGTCACTAGAACAGATTCAAAAATAGTGTTATAAAATTTTTGGGATCTGCAGTATATATGACTGTTCACCATAATGATTTTTTCTGACAAACTACATACTGTACACAATGATATATAATTGTGTTTGAACACTAGAGGTCTACAAGTAGTGCGCTCTGTGAAAAGTGTACTGGCTATGTACACCTGTATTGGTTATTGTTCTCAGGGGCACGAGCAGGTCGTGTCTTAGAGCAGCACATAATTGATTACATTTGAGAAAGTTCAGTTAAACTGGTAAAATATTGAGTCATTTGGAATGCAGGTTGAATTCTTCTAATTCGTCATTTCTGGATAGCCATCTTTTTTGATGGAAAGCTAATCCCAACATATCATGACCCATTGTGATGACTGCAAGCCAGGCTTGTATGCTTAGGCAACATCACTAAGCATGATGAGACATTTCGGTCTATTCTTACCATGACAAATACTGAACAAAAATCCCTGCATAGTCAGTCTCAAGTTACCCCTATTACAAAGGACCAGCTTTGTTTTCTGTTGGTATACTGCGACCTACTCTGAAAGCACACCTAAACCGCATCAGTTTTCTTTGATTTCTTTTTTATTTCAAAATGTGTAATAAAATCATTTTGCAAACCAACGCCATTAGAGTATTTTTGGGTGCTGCTGTTTGTCTCAATTAAAAAAATACCCTAAAAATGAATACCACAATATTTAAACTAATGATCATTTGTCGTCGTTCTAGATCGTTTTTTAAATGTATTTTTATTTTAAAACCTACTCGCTTTTTAAAATATATATTTACAACATATCATGACCCATTGTGATGAACGCAAGCCAGGCTTGTATGCTTAGGCAACATCACTTAGCATGATGAGACATATCGGTCTATTCTTATCATGACAAATACTGAACAAAAATCCATGCATAGTCAATCTCAAGTTACCCCCATTACAATGGACCAGCTGACAGCTTTGTTATCTGTTGTTATGCCGCGACCTACTCAGAAAGCACACCTAAACCGCATTCGTTTTCTTTGATTTCTAATTTTAAAATGTGTAATAAAATAATATGGCAAACCAACGCCATTAGAGTATTTTTAGGGTGCTACTGTTTGTCTCAATTAAAAAATACACTAAAAATGAATACCACAATATTTAAACTAATGATCATTTGCCGTTGTTCTATATCGTTTATTTATTTATTTTTATTTTAAAACCTACTCGCTTTTTAAAATTGAGACACATCATATGTACATCCTGGGTGTCACCTAAAGGGAGCACTACACACATCTTTCACGACTAATAAGATGACAAGTGTGCTCATCTTGTTAATTATTAGGACTCTGAGTGCCAGCGACTGGCTCTTTAGTGTTTAAACAGGGCTGCTATTATGCTGAACAGCTACACAAAATCACAAACCTCCCCTTCATATAGTGTTGACCCCATCACACTTAATTTCTTAAACAAAGCCGGCAGTCTCTCTCTGGCAGAAACGAGAGGTGAACTATAACGATGCAGACACCCGCAAGGCCACTTACAACAATTAGTTTCGAGATACACACTTACTGGGGATTCGTAGAAAATCACACATTTCCAAGAACAAGCTAGTCTCGAAAAATTAGGGAATGTACCACACTATAGCCAATTTAATTTGTTTACAATTGCAGGCATATAGCGCACACGAAAACTGTCGAGCACATTGAATCCATCCATGTTAGAAAATAAATGTACATGAGCACCAGCGTTTCCGACTCCTGCACTTCAATGCAGTTTGGCAAACATGACAGTAATTATGAGTCTAGCAATTAACTGTCTAAATAGCGCGGTTGCTATTCAGAGTTCAGCTAAATGATAACATATCGCACGTGGAAAACAACAGCAAGGGACCATTTGGTTTGGTTAATTATTTAATCAGATTCATTCTGTTTTGACATGTTATCCATTAGCGGCAAGCGATTTTCTGTTTGTCTGCTGGGAAAAAATAAACATTGAACCCGGCATAGCGTGCGATGCCATAGAAGTGCAGAGCTATCTGAGAATGACTCTTCGGTAACTGAAGGAGGTGTTTGCAAATCGAACCTAACCAAACTGAATCCATCTGGCAAAAAAACAGGTGAAATAAGATCGCCTAAAATCATGTGCTATGAAAGAAACACATGCTAAGAGTAACAGATAGAATCCACCTTAGCGTTCACATATATGGAGAGCCACTGGTAAAAATCGTGCTGGCATCTGCTGTATTTCAAGTCTCATAGGATATAATGCACTTGTAATAGGTCGGGTGGTATATCTGTCACTTTCATGTCGAGTTTCTGTCCTCCAAAATCTAAATCAGGCCTATTTTGAGACAGTGCTTAGAACCACAGCCTGCACTTTTGTAGAAAAATATTATCAAACAGAAACATATTGATAATAATAATAATCTTTATTTAGATATAAAACATATCTTTAAAAGAATTTACAAATTCACAACCTGACCGAATATTAAGATAAAAACTTCTAGGAAATAACAACACAATATAGATATAAAAACACAATCCATTAGCAATCTTTAAAAAAACAGGGATTTGTCTCATAATATATTTTAAAATCACAAAAATTGAAACAGGACACCAGCTTGCATTGGGTATCACCAGATTATGTCTAACATTACTGAGAATAATGCCAGTTGCTACTCATTTCGGTGAGAGAAAAAGGAAAATTAAGCCCTTTAACATGGTCTCCTTAAGTTAAAGGTGTAATATGCTCACTGAACAAATTTTGTAAATTTTATGTTTAGCACTATGTTTTCCGGGTTTAAAGCTGCCATGATGGCTTGCCTGCAGGTCCGAACCCCCAGCCTGTTCCTTTCTAATTTTAGTCCGGACCTGCGTTCTGTATTAAGGGCTGGGCAGAGGCAACATACATGCAACATGGTTTCTGCTGTTTTCCCACACCCTCTACAGGAGAGATCTTCCGATGTACGTCGCCATGATGGTAAGTCCTGCAAGAAGCGCCAGTCGCCGAGTGTGATGGCAATGAAGCCGCGTTTCAAGTATAATGGGTATGTGCTGGCCAAATAACAGACTGGGGCTGGGTGTCTGTAGGAATTTATCATGGCCCAGGCGTGGCTACGTTTCAGAAAAAGTGCTTTATCAGTGAGACAAGAAGTCATTCTCACACATTTTTTTATGGCCTTTTTAAAAGCTATCTGGCCAGGGTTTAGAGCCCACAGATCGCTAGCTGACATTTGCTTAATGGTGTCTGTAAAAAGTAGTCCGTACAAACCCCCCGGGTTAATCTGGATGATTTCTTGCCAGACTAGGGATTCTAAAGTTCCTGGCTCCGCTTGTCTTAACTTGTGACACAGGTTAAGGTATGCCCCAGTGGCTGAGGCCTCGTAGTTTATCAGCCCCATCTCCAACCTAATCTGTGCTGCGGAGGATGTCTTTGGCAGCCGAAGCACCCTTTTTAAAATTTTGGTTGTCTGTTGGTTCAAGGTTGTGTTCATTTTACTACTGAAAATCTCAATGCCGTAGGATAAAGTGGGGCCAACTTTTGCTCTCATTACCTCCAAGAGGGGAGCTAAGTTTGGGCCGGAAAGATCTTTTGCAAGTTTGCCTAGTGACACCATTAGGGTCACTGCTTTGGCTCCGATCTCTCCGCGCTATTTTTTGTAGCCACATTTTGAGTCCAGGTGGACGCCTAGGTATTTATAGGGCTGGCCAATTTCTAAACTGACATTATTGAATGACCAACCGCCCCCTGTGTATCGTTTCTTACCAAATGTAACTACTTGCGTTTTCTTCAGGTTAACCTCGAGTTGGTTTTTGATCGTGTAATCAAACAATTTGTCGAGGAGTCTTTGTAACCCAACCCTGGTTAAACTGAAGAGAGCCAAGTCATCGGCATATAAAAGATTACTTAGAATCATGCCACCCACCTTCGGAGAGTGACTATTAGTGTCGTCTAGGGCCGCCGACAGGTCTGCTACAAATAGATTAAAAAGAAGGGGGCCAGCACGCATCCCTGCTTCACTGCTCTTGTTGTCATTATTTTACGTGAGAGATGCGTGCCAGTCCCCAACTTCACCCGCACGCACGTCCTAGTGTGGAGCTGAATTATTCCCTCTAGTAATTTCTCTGGAATCCCCCACATCTTTAGTTTGGCCCATTGGGCCTCCCTGGGGACTCTGTCGAATGCTGCTTTGAAGTCGACAAAGCAGCAATGAACTAATCTTGAGTTTACAACTGCCCTGTCGACTACAGTTGATATTGCTAGCAAATTGGTGCGGGTTCCTGAATTCGCCACAAACCCTGTCTGATTCATTGGCAAAAGCTTATTGTCCTTTACCCATAGCCTTAGGCCCTCTAATAGAAGACCAGCATAGTGCTTTGCTTCTATGTCCAAAAGGGCAATGAGTCTGTAATTGCTTGGATCTGCATGAGATCCGGATTTATAAATCGGGTGTATTATGGCTCCCCGCCATGACTCTGGTATTATGGCTGTTCTTAATGCGTAGTTGAAGAGATTGGCCAATGTTCCTGACCAGAGGGCGATATCTGAGTTAAACAAAACATATTGGATTCTAATACCCTAATTCCCTACAATGTGCCCAGATTGTCTCCTGTAATAACTTCTACTGTTTGTCTCCCCAGTCGTTATTTAAATTAATTTACTATGTTCATGGCATGTATTCCATCTAGGGGGCTACAGCATGCATTCACTCTCTTTAACAGTGTTTAAACAATATCTACATTAACAAAATAGAGATTTTGATTCACAGGAACAGGATTTTGTCGGAATTCACAAATATATACCCATTCTATTTTTACTTTTTAATCTTAATTTTGCACACAAGTAAGTCTGTACCATGGTAAGAAAGGGTATAATATTGCACAAGGACAACCATGTATGCCGACGGGGAGCAGGGTCAATATCTCTGTAGGACTCATTCAGAGTATGGGACACCCCTTAAAACATTCCAGGGAATCCTCCATTCAATGCCATATCATTCTAGCACAGTGATATCTTCCTATTTTAAACTAAAGAAGAAAACAAAGGTCTGATAAAGGTAACTGTCACTAGTATGTATTCACAATTCATATAGAGTGGTCAGTGGTACAGTGAGCAAAGTGCAGACGACGCAGTGGTCAAATGAGTAGACACACATATATATCGCATGTGACAAAATACATTGTACAATGCCCCTGGTTCTGGACATTACTTTTGGGTGAAGGTATTAGGACACTGTAGGTATATCTGCAGTTCCTACTAATTACAACAAATCTAGAGGGGGCAGAGGGTTGTCGACGTTCCAAACCTGAATAAATGAAGAGGTGTCTGATGTAATCAATAAGAAGCTGGATCTTCCTTGTTGATTAAGCAAGTTACTTTATTAAATTAAGATGATAGATAATAGGATATAGTGATAACCCCATCAGGAGCAGCTGTCCTGCTGCTCAGCCCTCACCCAACTGACATTCACAACACACTAACATTCTATTCATCCAACATTCTATATCACATGCAATCAAGCTGAGCAGCAGGAAGATATAAGATACAACATATCTCCCTTCGTTGGGAAACTAAAAGAATCAAAAAGAACATTGACAACATGTCAAGTACAATTGGTCAGTAGATTCAATAAATGTAAACACAGCACAAGTAAGATAAAATGTGCAACACAATCAAAAAACGATAGGTACCCACAAACGTCACTTCACAACCAATGACACAATCATCAAACTGACGCAAGAAGACACATCCTGTCCCTTTCCATACTGACACACACACACACGACAGTCTGAACAAGCATCACATGCATCACATCACTCCCTGAAATAACAACAAACTTACATCCTACATCCATATGCCACAAATCATACTAGTTGGCCAGACCAGTACAACAAGAAAGACACACAGAAACAAACCATAACACCATATATAAGCATCAGGAAATAACAAGCACACCTCAGACCAAGAACAAGCACACCCATAACTCATTTATAACAGACATTCCAATCGCAACCCTGACGTGCGAGGCAACAAACAACCCCATCGCAACCCTGACGTGCGAGGCAACAGACATCTACATCGCAACCCTGACGTGCGAGGCAACAGACATCCCAATCGCAACCCTGACGAGCAAGACAACAAACATCCCCATCGTAACCCTGACGTGCGAGGCAACAGACAACCACATCGCAACCCTGACGTGCGAGACAACAAACATCCCCATTGCAACAGACATTCCCATCGCAACCCTGACGTGCGAGGCAACAGACATACCTATCGCAACCCTGACGTGCGAGGCAACAGACATACCCCATCGCAACCCTGACGTGCGAGGCAACAGACACACCAACGCAAACACACCACTCATACACAACACACACTGTGGGACAGCTCTTGGTGAACAATCTCCAAAATTAGAGAGTCTCCCAGGGACCAGAAAGGACTGGGTAACAAGAACTATGTCAAAAAATTTCCTTTCTGTGTATTAATCTTTCAGTTGGTGACCATAAGGCCTACACACTTAAATCAATAAACTTTGAGAGTTATAAAGAATGACATTCATGTGTGGCGTACTATTGGTAACCAAAAATTATAATCAAAAAGTGATAATAATTGATTTAAGTGTGTAGGCCTTATGGTCACCAACTGAAAGATTAATACACAGAAAGGACATTTTTTGACACAGCTCTTGGTGAATACATCACCAACAACTAAACAACAACAATGAAGAGAGCTGTCCCCAACATTGGCTCTTAGACCCATATTTTGGTTCCCCGTTGTGTTTTCCATTCTGTAAAATAGTCCCAAACATGGTCTCATTCAGACCATCGTCTTTTAACAGCGACCTTTAGCTTTCCACAGCTTCCTCTATGTATGCCAACCCGCTACTGTTCTTAAAGACAATGGAGCAACTCTTGTAACAGCTGGGCCTTGAAACCAGTTTCGAATCCTAGTCTTATCAACTTTTCAAAACGGTTTCTATCCTTGCGCCTTGCCATTATACTTTTTTTTTTTAACATCTTAAAAGTCAGTCAGTCGTTACTTTTTTTGCTTAACATCCAAAAGTGAGTCGTCATCAATCGTCAAAAAAAAACAAACAGAGATGACAGTACCTGACGACTTTCTGATTCAGCAATACTTCCCTTACGATGTATGTCTTTTTTTTTTACCATCAAAACGGAGGCACGCACAACAACGTAAAGCAGGGTGGTTCATGGCACGCACACGTGCCAAATCATTCTGTGAGGTGAACAAACGTCACAGAATGTGACGGTGATCTACTCTGAGAAGGAAAACCAGTCTCGTGCAGATTCGAAAATGAAACGGTAACCGTTGCTTCTCCGTGCTTATGTTAACGTACATCACAATAAAATGTACTTTACTTTATACAAAAGTTGATTTTTCCAGTTAATATTCCCCCGCATCGTTTCCTCCACCTTCACTTAAATGTTGAAATGACACCACATCGTCATAAGACTTCATTGCTCACTTCCAGTAGGCAGTTCTTTGCAGGATCTTTGTTCTTAAACATCTGACAGCAGCAGATAATGTGCACACACTTTTCACTGAGGCCCGATTCTTGCCCCCGAGTACAAACAAACAGCAAAGCGGAAAATGTTAATTCTCCACTCTCCATATGCTCGTAAATCTCTCTGAGGCCCGATTTATTGCCTCTGAAAATAAATGAGCAACAGAGCGGGAGTCACTCTTCATATGCTCGTACTACACTGTGAGGCCCCAACAATGGCAGATAATGTGCACACACTTCTCACTGAGGCCCGATTCTTTGCCCCCGAAAATAAATGAACAGTCCCTCTTCAAATGCTCGTACAACAGAGCAGCAGTTTTTATCCAACACACTCTACCGAGGCTCGATTTATCCTTGCCCCCGAATTTCATTTAAACTACAAATCAGCTGACTTAAAGCTCATGATAAACGCAATTCTGGCCCCTCGGGGTATTAGGGCGACCGATGGCAGGGTCACTGATGGGTTTTTCCTTTTGTGCCAGACAACGTTTTAGCCAATGGTACGATAAAACATAAAAGTCATTTACCTTGAAGTTAATTTTTCTTCATTTATCGGTTTCAGTCCAGTCTTCAACCTTTCACTCTTTACCATAAAAGTTGCACGCATGGATTCTCCTTCCCAATAATCGCCAAATGATGTAATCAATAAGAAGCTGGATCTTCCTTGTTGATTGAGCAAGTTACTTTATTAAATTAAGATGATAGATAATAAGATATAGTGATAACCCCATCAGGAGCAGCTGTCCTGCTGCTCAGCCCTCACCCAACTGCCATTCACAACACACTAACATTCTATTCATCCAACATTCTATATCACATGCAATCAAGCTGAGCAGCAGGAAGGTATAAGATACAACAGTGTCATCAGGACCAAGTCATATCTGTTTAAACAAACAACGCGTGAGTACGGTTCTGCTTACTGTCTAATTCACAGACACACCACAAGATGTCAATACTTGACTTGGCTTTAAACACTTTTATTGCTGAGGTAGCAGCCACAATAAACTTCTTATGGAATCTGATAAGTGGTGAACGCATCTGCCATGAGGGCCGCCATTAACATCCAGCGAGCTAGAAGCTATACAGCAGATCTACAGTAACACCGTCTTACATTAACTTACAGGCTGTAAAGACATGTTTTGGGGATATGTATAGGAACATCTAGGAAGAGGTTCCTAGGCATTCAGGAAGTAAGGTGCTCTCACCGTGACCGACAGGAGTCTAGGAACATATATTTCAGAAAGATGTTGACTGTTTGATTGTGGGCATATTGCACACTCACATACTGCGAATGGAGTAAATGGTTTTGCTCCGAAACAGAAATCTATCTATGTCCATTCACAAAACAATACATTTATTCTATACCAACAGATTTATTTCTATATGTATATGAAAATTAAATAAATATATATATATATATATATATATATATATATATATATATTTACCAGGATCAAAGTGAAGTTAGCAGATAACACCACAATGTAGAAGTGCCTGACAAATCGCGGAATTAAAACAGGGATGTGTACTTGCCCCCACATTGTTTTATCTATACACCGCTGACCTGGGAAAGAGGCTTCATAATGCCAGTCTTGTAACCCCGAAAATCGGGACCAACAAACTGCAAATATTACAATATGCAGACGACTTAGTGGTAATGGACCACACAAAAATCGGGCTACAAAGGGGCCTAGACACCCTCAATAAGTATAATGAAAGAAAAGTGCTTATAATAAACGCTCAAAAAAAGAAACTAGTAATTTTCGGCCATTTTTTTTCCCAAAAAAGCTTTACTGAAATGGCATGTGGGCAAAGAAAGCATCACTAACGCGAGATCGTACAACTACCTCGGGTGCTGGCTAAGTGAAACGGGTAAATCAACATTACATCTGCACACAATGAAGGCCACAGCACAGTCAACAACTTTTTCTCTATGCAAACTAAATGAGTTAATGCATAGTCCAACGACAGCCCCTATCAGAAAAGTGATACAATCTAAAATTAGGGCAACGGCAGGTTACTCACAGCAGGCATTTCCTGGCAAAATGGAAGCAATGTTGGACAAAGCACAATGCCTGGCCTACAAATGCTTTTTCAAACTCCCTAAATATACCCGCGACAGCATAATTTGTTTAGAATTCGGACTGAAGCAACAAAGTAAGGAACGCTTGGGAATGCACGCAAAGTACTACTATCAAGTTTTAACAGCCCCAACCGGAAGCTTAAAGAGCATGCTGAAGCCAATCTATGGATGACAATCAACCCATGGCAAGGTTACAAGGAAAAAGATTTGGAAATGTTGGGTTTGGCAATTGAAAATTGGCAGGAAGGGTCTATAAACTATCTGGCCATTAAAAACTCAATTAATAAACAATGTTTCCAACTGTCGCATATAAATGACCTGGCGGAATATGTAACAGGAAGAGGTCCACCAGGGCTGTTAACATCATATTTAGGGCATAAAATTCAGCCCAATTTTAATCAAGCTATGGGAAGGAAAGCACTCAAAAACATTATATGGGCCAGATTAGTGCCCCTCACAATTAAAGAATTAAACCCTGGGTGGAAGTCCCTTGAACACAAAATCAGATGTACAATCTGCAACTTCAAACATGAATCTCTGCTACACTTGATTTGTTGCTCTCCGGGTATGCTTCAGCCCCGTCAGAACCTTTTAAAACAAATATGGCTGCGTAATGGGGTTCGGACAGTAAAAGAAGCCGTCTCGGTAATCTTTTCCTGCACTCTACCGTCGAACTTGGCCAGGTTTGGGAGATACATGGCTGAACTCCGAAATAGCCTTATGAAGGAGAGGGACCAGGCAATATGAAAGTCAATCTGGTTTACTAAATAATTTGTCTCCAGCAACTAGACGGTGAAGACGTCATTTTAACTATTAAATTTTAGAAGTCGTGTGAAATTTTGCATGAATGTTGAACTGGCAATCCCTCATCATTTTACTAATGTATATATTTATCCTTTTACTATGTTTGGATAGCGCTGAATGTACATTTCTTCTTTTTTTTTAATGGTTGTTCCAACTTTCTTTTAATTGTATGTAAGTTGTATTGCAAATGTTTTTAAGTAACTGTGCAATATAAATAAAAACAAATTAATTCATTCATATGTATATTTAAAATATATATACACATATTTGTGTGTGTGTGTGGGGGTATATATATGTGTGTAATATAGATACAGATAGATAGATAGAGAAAAGCCTCCCCAATGCTTTTATAGCAAATGTGACAATATGAAAATGATCTAAGTCAGCATGACACATTTGGTGCCATTTAGTCTTGCTGTATTTTATATATCCTTCAGCAAATGAAACAGCCTCTGCTTGCCAGTCCACACCATCTTCAAAACAAACAACATAATCTACAAAGCAATCATGACCGACATACCTGCCTACCTGGCTAACAGGTTCACCAGCCCTGTTGCCTCTCAGCGCGCGCAGTGAGGACACCATTAGACTGATGACAAATGTGCAAAAATCTAAAGGAAATAGGCTTTCTCAATCCATGTGCCAAAGATATGGGACTATATCTCCCTAGCCATGATGACTTCGCAGGTTGTTCCAATTTAGTAAAGGGCTGAAGACTCACCTGTTTAAGGAACACTATATAATGATACAGAAACATTCCACCCACTAGCAATCCCTTCTATCACATGCTGACAGTGTCCTAAAAACTTCCTACTACTCCTTTGCACTAGATATATCTGAGCCCTAAAAACACCCTAATACTTCTTTACAGAAAAATATGTGAGCCCTAAAACCTCCTTAATACCCTTATAGACTACCCATTCTTGGGCCCTAATAACTTGGTACTACCACCAAGGCACTACCCATTTGTGATCACTAAAAAAGCCTTACTCCGTCATTGTGCTACCTGTCCTTGAGCGCTTAAACTCCTAATTACTCAAATACACTACCCATCACTGAGTCCTGAAAACTCATTAATACACCTTTGCACTAATCGTCCTCGAGCCATAAAAATTATTCTTTACTATCCTTATACACTACCCATCCCTGAGCCCTAAAACGTCTTACTGCTTTAATATAAACATAAACAAATTCATAACCCCATATCTTGAATTTTATCTTTTAAATTAATTACTTAATACTTACTAATTATTTAAATGAAATTAGTTAAAATTAATTGTTGTGGATACACACATACACATATTTGTAAACAATTAAAAACAAACTTATCTGAGCAGTAAAGTGCTGACAAGCTTCCCTCAATATAAAGCCTCCCGATATTTTGACCTATAATATACTGACAAACAATGTAAATACTGTGGGATTATGTTAATTTACTTCCTGGAATGCTACAAGTCCTTGCAGAAGGATTTTAGCTCGCGGTGCATTATAGCAGAACTCAGTTTTCACTGGAAACATATTAAAATCTTAAAGTGTACCCTCTAGTCATTTTGAGGAAGGACATCAACAAAATGTTAAACATTAGCAGCATCATTAAGACCAAAAGCAAAAATAGCTAGGAACAGATATAGTAATTCAGAAGTGTGATAATTTGACAGTGTTACATGGTAGGAGAGCTTTTATGGATCCCACATGAGTTTCCTGTTTGGAAAACAGTTTTGTGTACGTATTGTTAAAAAAATACCTTTATCCCCTTTATCCCCAAACAGTGCGCTAATGATTTACAATATTTCAAATCACACCTGATTTAACAATAGTTGCTGTAGCAATTTTCAATGTGCATCCAATGATGGGACTAAACTTCTTTATCGCTTGTTCTATATATTTCTAAGTGAGAGAAGGAAGAACGGTATGATAAGATATGAAAAAGACATTTGTACAGCGCACGTACACCAGTGGTTTCTTGGAACTTTGGGACTAACTGAGACTAACAGCAGAGCATGAGAATTTTAATCAAAGGCCTGTGCAAACAGCCACGTCTTCAGGGCTCTCCTGAACACTGGATAGGAGGTGATGTGACGTAAGTCGGGCGGAAAGGAGTTTCACAGGCGAGGGGCTTGTGATGCAAATCTGAGGCCTCCAAGCCTTTTGCGCTTAAACTTCCAGGTGGAGAGAAGATTGAGTACAGCCGACCGAAGCGTTCGGGAGGGGGCATATTGATGGAGCAGAGCACCTATGAAGGAGGGACCTTGATTAGCGAGGGCTAAGTACGTGGTGCAGCCAACTTTAAAGAGACTGCGCTGGACTACTGGGAGCCAATGCAGGCTTTTCAGTAGCGGTTTCACAGAGCAGGACTTAGGTTGACGAAAGATCAGTCTGGCGGCCTGGTTTTGGGCGAGTTGGAGTTGATGGGATTGGTAGAGGGGAATCCCGATGTAGAGGGAATTCGCATAATCAATGCGGGACACTACTAGACCCAGTACGATGTGGACATGGGCATCATGGGTAAGAAATCTGCTGATCTTCCTGATGCGGCGCAGGTGGAAAAAGCAAGCCGACATCACAGATTTAATATGGTGATTCATGGACAGATCGTTACTGATGGTTACTCCAAGACTCTTGACCGAGCTCGGCGGACAGGAGGCTCCACCCAGTGTGGGCGGCCAGAAGCTGGGTTTCCATGGATTATTTGGGGGACCAGTGAGCACCAGCTCAGTCTTGTCTGGGTTGAGTTTCAACTGGTTAGCATTCATCCAACTGTAGATGAACAACATTGTGCTCTGGAAGTTTTCTATAGAGGATGGGGAGGAGTCAATGTTGAAGATGAGCTGCATGTCATCTGCATAATTGAAAATGACCACTGGTTTCTCCCTAAGTTTGGCAATCAGCGGAGTATGTAGAAATTGAATAGCAGGGGGGAGAGGGAAGAGCCCTGGGGGACCCCACAAGTAAGGTCCTTCGCCTCGGACATGAAAGAACCAAGACGAACTGCTTGCTTGCGGTCTTGGAGGAATGAGGTAAGCCACCTGAGCGGGGTGTCCCTGATGCCGGCATTCTCGATCCGCTGAATAAGGATGGAATAATCAACGGTATCGAATGCCGCCGACAAATCAAGGAGCACCAGGGCCTGGGAGATGTTCTGATCCGCTCTGTTCCTGAGTTCATCGTGAACTGCTACCATGACCGACTCAGTAGAGTGCTGAGGTCTGAATCCGACCTGGTGCTGATCAAGGCACCCAGAGTTTTCGATGAAGGAGCCCAGGCAGCTGGCGACATGAGCCTCCAGCAGCTTGCCCAGAAATGGAAGCAGGGATATCGGCCGGAAGTTACTGAGGGTGGCCTGGTCCGCCCCTGGTTTCTTCAGTATGGGTGTGACAAAAGCTGATTTAAAAGAGCTGGGAATCATACCCTGGCTGAGGGAGTTGTTAGGCAGGGCGAGGAGAGCCTCAGGGAGGTCAAGGAAAACTTTCCGAGTAACATGGGCTGGGCTGCTGTCGGAAGGCGACCCAGAGCAGCCTCTACAGAGGAGCGGGGAAGTGTATCGGTGGTAATAGGGGGGAAATTCAACAGTGAGAGAGGATTGATTGGGGGGCTGCCTATGTCGAGTCCCGGGTCAGGGCTCGGGATGCTCGCTTTGATAAGGTCGATCTTCTCAACAAAGTAGTTGTTGAGGGAGTCACAAAGAGTCTGGGAGAGCAGGGGGGGCATCGTGATCCGGTCGAGTTTTGTTAGCTCGTTGACGATCGTGAAAATCTCCCTCGATTTATTTGAGGAGCTAAGGATTTTCTGCGAGAAGTATTCTGTTTTGGCACTAAGAATGGCGGCCTTGTAATCTTTCCATGCCGTCAAGAAGATCAACTTCTTATCAGGACAGTAGCGAGCCCTCCACTTGCGCTCTGTTTGGCGTAGTGCAAGTTTCATATTGGAGAGATCACTGGTGAACCAACACTGGGCGTCATGGGGGCGTTTAGTCCTGAGTTTCCTTAATGGGGCAAAAATGTCCCGAGCGTCTGCCAGCCAGTTGTGAACATTCTCTGCCTGAGTGTTGATAGGCAGAGGAAGGCCATCCTCCCCAATCAGATGAGGGGTCGTGGAGGCAAGCGAGAGACAGAGTAGAGGGAGGTCAACTCGACCCCAATTGTGAGTTGGTGGATGGTTACAGGGCCGTGTTGACACAATAGAGGACATGGGGACCGTGAACGAGATGGAGAAATGGTCCGACCAAGCGCATGGGGAGATCTGGACATCAAAGATATGACCCTTAACATGGGTAGGAGCGTGAATGAACTGAGAGAAGTTGAGACCGACTAACAGGTCAGTGAACTCCCTAGAGTGGGCACTTTCGTGCAGGGCATTGGGTCAGAAGTTAAAGGTCCCGATTACAAGGATGCTGGCATGGTTAATTGCTAGCTCAGCTATCATGCTGCCAAAGTGGTGTAAGAAGTTGGGCGACTGACCAGGGGGACGATAGAATGGGGCAAACGTAAGGGGGAGGGTTTCTAGCACTAGTTTGAAAAGAACATAGTCAGCTTCGGGTATTGGGAGCATAGTAAGCGACTTGGATTTGAGTGAGTGAGAGATGATGGCTGCCACCCCCCCCCCTCCAATTTTACCCTGGGGGCGGTTTGCCTGAAGGATATAGTAGCCGTCAGGGACTGCTGCCAGTATATCCGGGGAGGACACTGCCGTGAGCCAAGTCTCTGATAGTAAACGGTCGTTTTAGGAAGATCATTAGGTTATAAAAAATATTAGGCTCATGCATTGCCCATTTACCTGGGTAGATCATTCTATGTCCTGCCCTTAACTAGAGTTTCTATAAAAATCATTTAGATTAGTGTAGAGGAAAGCCCTGCTGTAGGCTGAATTCTGTTTCTAAACGCCCCCATTGACATAGACCGTTCCTGAGAATATTGTATATTCCTTTAATTTATTTAAATATATGTGTGCTGGCTCGTCTCGACAAGCAAAGTCTAAAGAAAGCCTTAAAAGCCTGTTGAATGCTTTTCCTGCTTGTCCCGGTTTGACTGCATGCTTGGCTTGTGGCAGCTGATAATATCAGCAAGTAAGTAATGCCAGCGCCAGGGTGGGTTTGGTTGGTGCGTTGGCTTTGGCAATCATCCTCTGGCGGCCAGGCCCCACCCACAGCATGACACAAGCAGAGTTTCTCCACACTCTTTGTGGAAATCCCAGGGGCCATGAAGCTGGGGCTTGCTTCACTGCTGCAGAGTCTCTCTCCTGCTGAAGAGGGTGGTGCTGAGGGGACAGGGATGCTGGAAGTCCATGCTGCTCTAGGGACAGATGAAGCACACATTGGTCCTTTCAACCAGGTGAAGCACTCAACATGGGCTTGTGAAGAAAAGCAAAGCAAAGAAAACTAGATCCCAGCTCCTGGTTTAGAGCACACTAGTGGCAGGCTCACAGGTGAAAGAATTCAATGACAGAGGTATTCTGGAGCAATCTTTTATGACCCTGAGAGTGCAAAAACAGGGGGCAAGCCAACAAGCCCTTGGAGAACACTTGGGGCACAAAAGAGGTGGCAGGCAACTGGCCAGTACATGAAGTCAGGCTGCAAAGGGACAGTCCCTCCTGTAGCCCTGCAGGCAGCAGGCCAACACAGCAAAGCAGTTAGTCCACATGGCAGTTCTTCCTGGCAGCATAGCAGTCCACCTGGCAATGTGCAGATTTTAGAGTCAACAGTGTCTGGTAAAAAGTCCCATGCAGTATCTAAAACACGGAGTCAGAGCCCCAGTACATATACTCAAAAATGTTTTTGATGAAGGGTGACTCCAAACAAACCCTTAGAAGTGTGCAATGGTCCCTTTCAGCCCAGCCCAGGCTACAGGCAATCAGTTGGAGGTAAATCAGTCATTTGTGTGAGGGCAGGACACAACCTATTCAAATCTAAGTGTGAACCACCTCTCCCTCTCCCAGCACAGGAAGACTATCAGTATGCTGTCGCCCAGCCCAGACGTATATTGGAGATAGGCTGCAAAGCACATAAAGTCATAAATATAGAGAAATGCCCACTTTCTAAAAGTCAAAAGAACAACTGACGGACAGAATGGTGATCAAGGTCAAACATCTACCCCAGTGCAGAGATCTGGACCTGAATCCATTGTTTTTTTTGTTCCTCATGCAATTTCATTTTGAAGCCAGCCATATGCAAATCAGTCTTGATACTGCCCCCATGGGAAATGTCCAGCGCGAACCGCCAGGCCTGCCCCTAACATAAAGATGTATCCTGTAACGGTTTCAGAGTTTCACCCCTCATCAACCAGCATAGCACTTTCTAAAAGTGACATTTCTAAAATAGTAATGTGAACTCCAACTACTCCAATAAGTAGGATTTATCACCACTATTATAAACATACCAAACATGGCAACACCACTCCTTTCTGATCAGGATTTATCACTTAAGCAGTAATGTTAAATCCAACTTCACCAGTTAGGAGGATCTTTCAATACCATTCCAAACATATTTGAAACATGAAAAAGTTGCTCCTCTGTGATCAGGAATTACAGCTCTAAAGTGTATTAAGGAAGCACAAAAGCTGGCCTATGAGAGGAGTAGGACTCACAGCAGTGACAAATGGAATAAGCTCTTTGTCACTGCTAGGACACGCAGCAAATAAAGGCAAATGTCCTACCTTTTACTTACATAGCACCCTGTCCATAGGACTACCTAGGGCCTACCTTAGGGGTGACGTATGTGTAATATTAATATGTATGCACTTTATATATTGTCGCCGGAAATGTTTGTCATTGAATCAGTCCCCATCCAGTGGGCCATCTTTTACAATTAAGTAGTATGTGCCTATAAGTATAATACACGCCAACGAGTGACCATTTTAAGATCTAATAATGTTTGTGTGTATTTTTAACTAGTCATCAATGTTCTTAATTTTAGGATACGTACTGTATAACAATGTTTTATCTGTGTGATGCTTTTATGGGTGTATTTTATACTTCTGAATAAAGATTTCTATCTATGTGTAATAACAGGGAAGTTTAAGGCTTGACAAGTAAGTAGTTTTAAATGGCAAGTCAAGTGGCTGTAAAATGTGCATACAGGCCAGGAAGTAGCAGGCCTGAGACAACTTTGAAAGGCTTTATCTGTGAGTGGCACAAGCAGTACTGCAGGTCTACTAGTAGCATTTAATTTACAGGCCCTGAGTATATGGGATACCACTCTCCAAAAGGGACTTACTAGTAAAACAAATATATCAAACATGAGTAAACCAATTATACCATATTTAGAGGAGAGCGTGCATGCTCTTCAGCACTAGTTAGCAGTGGTAAAGTGCCTAGAGTCATAAAGCCAACACAAAGAAGGACAGAAAACCAGGCGGAAGAAGAAAAAATGGTTGGGGATAATACTGTAGAAATAACCAGGTCCAACAACCCCATCAATTATTTAATGATATAGCACTAGACATCTAGCTCTGATGATTGTAATTTACTTTGCAATACATTCCCTATATTTGAAATGTTTTCACAGGTTTGATTGTTATGTATATTTGTTTTTTGGTAAAAAAAACAAAAACATGTCGGATGTACAAAGAATGCATTCACTAAAAGGGGTCATAAATTGCACACATACGTTTTGTGGAGGCAAACTCATTTTGCAAACTGACCTTATAATTTGACCACGGGGGATTCCTACTAGTATTAGTTGTGTTTTGTCCTCTCTTATCCCCGGTCAATTGAATTATCCATAGAGAGGGTCCCAATTCTTTGTGAGCAAACTGACCTATGTACACATAGATTGGTTCACCAAATACAGAATTGCAGAAGGTTGCAAAATGGCCTAATGAGCAGGTCACAATTTGAAATCCCCCTGTGACTCGCTACAATTACAGGTATGGTGGCCTGCAAGGGAAATTAGACCACCATCCCTTTGTTTTCCAAAATGTAAAACCTGTTTTCTTTTTAATGGTTTAAGGAAAGCAGTCTGCTTTATCCCCTTGCATGCTCGTGATGGCCAGGAGCCGTCACGCGTCACGGTGGGCGAGTGCGGAGGACGGCTTCCGGCCGTCCGAATCCCGCCCACTAATAGAAAGTCCTGCACAGCACGAAAAGGTTGCGCGCATGGTAGGGGTTAAAAATGGATTCCTTATTTGTGAAACTTCAATAAAGCAAGCAATGGTCCCTCACACTACTGCCTACTCCCTTTGAATCTGCCCCATCAATTCCCAAAGGAGAAGACGCTGAAAGATGACCCATTTCCATTTGCAAATGAATTACCAACCCAACTTAGGATTCAATCAAATCAAATGGGATTTGTAAAGAGCTGCTTATCACTCATGAGGGTATCTAGGCTGTGGGGAGGAAGGGTTGCTGTTGCTGAGATAGATTAGTCAAGGAACCAGGTCTTTAGACCCTTCCTGAACTCCTGCTTGGTAGATGCTATGAGGTGATGGAGGGGGAGGCTGTTCCAAAATGTGGCTGCCAGGTGTGAAAAGGCATGGTCACTGCTCTTGTCAATGCGGGTGTTTGGGCCAAAAAGAGGGAGCCAGTGCAGATGTTTGAGGTGGAGGGTGATGTTGGGTCATCTTGCCTGGGTGCTGCGTTCTGGATGGTCTGGAGTCTGTTTAGTAGCTGTGAGGTGATTTCCAAGTAGAAGGGTTGCCATAGTGCAGGTGGCTCATTATGAGGGCCTGGGTGATGGTTCATCTAGTGCTAATGGGGAGCCAGTTGAAGATTTTCTAGAAAATGCAGAGGGTGAGAAAGCAGGAGGATGAGACAGAGTTTATTTGCTTCCTTACCAAGAGCTTGCTGTCTAGAATGGTTACGAGATTTCTTACATGTTCTGTGGGTGTGGAGCCGAGCTCCGTAGGCCACCACGACTGGGAGTTTTTGCTCCCAAAGATGAGTATTTCTGTTTTGTCTATGTTGAGCTTGAGGCATCTGTTTTGCAACCATGCTTGTGACGCTGGTCATGCATCTGTGGAAGTTAGACTTGGTTTTAGTTGGGTTTGAGGAGAGTGAGAGGATGAGCTGATAATAGTCCACATAGGAGATTATGTTTATGCCGTAGGATCTAACTGGGGTGGCCAGAGAGGCCATGTAGGTGTTGAATGTGGTCTAGTTTAAGCAGGATCCTTGTAGGACACTGCAGATTATGTTTTTCAGTCCCGAGGTGAAGGGTGGGAGGCGGATACTTTGGGTTAGTCCAGAGAGGAGCGATGCAATCCATTCAAGGGCTTTCTCTTTGATTCCCATTTGATGAAAGCCATGCAAGAGTGTGCAGTGTGATACAGTGTTGAATGCTATGGAGAGATCAGGGAGAATCAGGGCGGCAGTTTCTCCCCTGTCTAGAAGAGTTCTGATGACATCTGTGGCTGCAATCCGTGCAGTTTTGGTGCTGTGATTTGAGTGGGAATCGGATTGTGAGAGGTCCAGCAAGTTTTTGTTATTGAGGTGGATGGTAAGTTGGAGGTTTATTTTTTTACTTCAAGGACCTTGGCTGTATATGGCGGTTAGGGAGTAGAGGAAGTAGTTTTTGAGGTCTTTAGGGTCGGTTTTTGTGAGAAGTGGTTTAAATTCCACATGTTTCCATCCTTCGGAAAAGGAGGCCGAAACAATGGATGTGTTGATGATGGTGGTGAGTTCCTTGATGATGGTGTTTTTTTTCAGTGGTGGTTGGTATTTCAAGGTGGTGGTGGGGTGGGTCACAGGGGGGGAATTAATTAAAAATTAAAATATCCCCTTACCTGTCTGCCACCCGCTATCACCGCCGCCTCCACTGGCGCACCCTCTCACAACGTTGCTTCCACTTCAGGATGCTTTGCCACTACCTAGCCTGCTGCCTGTTGCCAGGGTGGAGGGGAAGTGGTGCTGCAGATAAAAAAGTAGTTCTGCCACCGCTGTGAATAGTGCACAGGGCTGCACTCCTTTGTGGCTGGTAGTTCGGGGGGGCCTAGCGCTGCTGTCTCCTACTCTGCCATGGCACTGGTTTGGGGCCATGAAGAGAAGAAAGTAGAAGAAGGAAAAAGAAAGTAAAGCAAAAAATAAAGTGCCAAAGTCAAGCAAAAACACAAACAAATTTGAAAAAACATATAGTACAAAAATACAAAGAAATGAAATGAAAAAATGAAAATGAAAAAAAATGTATTGTTCAGTTACTAAAAACTTACAATTAAAACAACATTATACAATTCTTCTTACATGTCAAACATTATTAAGACCACATAATTAAAAGAAACTTTTCATCAATTTATAAAACCAAATATAAATAAAACCATCCTTATTGTCCACAGTTAAGCAATTTCTTCTCCACTATTTCTATAAACTTCAAAAGTCTACCCGTGAATTGCAAGCTTTCTCCTTGTAAACTGGCTATGACTGCTTGTCGGCATGTTCGTATAATTTGAGTATTAAAGTCCGACCTTAACAGCCTCCTACGTTCCTCTATTAGTGCAGTGCAGCTACAGATGATATGACAAATGTCTTCCCTCTTGTAATAACAGAGGCGACACGCCCTCTCACTACTCATCAATTTGCATGTAGGGGCGTCTCCAAGAAATTGTCTATTTCCAAATCGGAGATTCATCAGCTTTAGCTTTGCCCTCTGGCTATTTGAGTCTCCTAAATATCTTTGGGGTTTTGGCATACCGTACGAAGCAATAACTGTCCATGCATGGGATCTCTTTGCGAGTACTGCTTTATCCCATAAAGACGACAATTTTTTGCTGCATCCATTTATAACTTTATTAAAAGCCACCTGTGAAAGAGGTAAGGCCCATAGTTGTTCCGCATTGAACGTATCTATCGCCAGGTTGAAATATTCATGGGCCTTCTTGTGTTTATTATCACATATTGCCTCCCAAACCACTGTCATAGGCGAGGAATTATTATCCCTTCTAATTTTGTGGCAGAATTTTAAATAAGCTCCTAAGCTATTTAGGTTCTGTCGTTTAAGTCCGAACTCAAGTCGGATTTGTGCCGGTGAAGAATGTCGCGGGAGATTAAACAGGCGTCGGTAGGTCCCTGTCACTAGCTTATCTATGGTGTTGTCAGCACAACATCTTAAGGTCTCTACTCCATATGCAAGAGTTGGCACATGTTTAACTGACATAATTTGTAATAGTTGGTTAAGGGGAAACCCTTTTAAGTTATTCTGAAGTTTGGAAAATGCAGCAATTAATGAGTTGTTTCTTCTCTGTAGTGCAGCAGACTGGTTTTTACCCGTGCCCCTAGCATCTATTATAACACCCAGATATCTATATTCAGTGACCGATTCTAATACTGTCCTCTCCATTCTCAATTTTTGTCTTACAGCCAACCCTCTAGTCACCAGCATTGTTTTTGTCTTTTTTAAGTTAATCTTTAGGCCATGAGTGGAGGGGTACTGTGCACTTTCATTAATTAATCTCTGCAGACCCACCTTGGTATAGCTTATTAAAACAATATCATCGGCATAAAGTAAATGTGAAACATTAAAACCTGCAACAGTCGGAGAGTGAGAATTAATTTCACTAAGCCTTGATGAAATCCCAGCTAAATAAAAGTTAAATAAGGTTGGAGCCAAAACACACCCCTGCTTCAGCCCGTCCCTTATCACCATTTATTTGGACAAAACTGTGCCTTGGCCCAACCTTACTCTTGTCCAAGTATTAGTATATAGCAATTGTATCGCTCTCACCAAACTCGGTGAGATTCCCATTTTCGTTAACTTGTTCCAAAGAATATTTCGGTGCACTGTGTGAAAGGCTGAGCTAAAATCAATAAAACATAAGTAAAGGTTCATTTTATGGCTTCTGGCCATTTCCATTATAAGAACTAGCATTTGAATATGAATAATCGTCCCCATGCCTTTAATAAACCCTGTTTGGTTTTTTGGGAGTAAATTACTGGCAGCAACCCAGTCCGTGAGTTCTGTTAGCAGATACTTAGCAAAAAACTTAGCTTCGCAATCCATTAAAGCTATAAGTCTATAGTTAGCAGGATCCGAGACTTGACCAGCTTTGTAAATCGGAGCCAAAATTGAGCCCCTCCTTTTGTCTGGGACTTCTTCCTTCCATAAAACATTATTGAACAAGTCTGACAAGTTCTTTGCCCAATATTCTGGATTTTCTTTAAATAGTGCTTGAGGGAGGCCATTTGGCCCTGGTGCACTACTCCGTCTGCTGGAACTTATAATTTTTTCCACTGTTGTCCACTGGATCATTTGCTGGGTGTTTTTCCTTTCATTATCATTGACCCTTGTATTTTCTACTGAATTTACTTCTGTTGGCTTTATCATATTTCTGGTGTAACCTGTCATTGATCCCAAATGCTTCTCCCAGACTTCTTCCGATATATTTGACATCGGTTGTTGTTGTTTCCCACCATTGGCTTGATTGACCAGTCTCCAAAATTCACGTGCATCTTTACGTTTTGCTGCATAATTCATTTTACACCAGAACAGATCAAGCTCAGTATTTGTTTGTAATCATACTTCTTTTTTATAGAGTGACCTCAGTTTTGGTAATATCTTACTCCTGACATTAGAGGATGGTTGATTTCTAAGGACCCTCAGCGCATTGTTCAATTTCCTTTTCGCTATCTTAAGTTGAACAGTTATTTTTTGGGGGAAAGATGTAGCCGATGTTACCATGCCTTTTGAACGCACAACATTTTTCTCCACTAGATTGGTTATGAACTGCTCCCAGAGGGTCAATGGGTTTTGATCTACTCTATTTAACTCTTCCTCCCACTGGTCTCTTGCATGCTGTTCGATCTTTTGTATATTATTTACAGTCCAGCTTATCTTTCTATAGGTCAGACCCATGGGTTCCCCAAACTCAGGGGCGCTTTGTTCGTGTCGGGTAATATGAAGATTGAGGCTGATCATTTGTGGTTGGTGATCACTTTCCAGTCTATTTCCCACATGATAGCTTATTATTGATTGGTATAATGGGAGAGACACTAAAGTGTAATCAATAACAGCTTTGGATTGTGCGGTAAAATGGGTCGCCTGAGCTGGGATGTCCGGATCCACTGGGCCATTCAAAACTTGAAGGCTATGATGATCCAGGTTTATCACTGTATCTTTACCCATTTTGTCTAATCGTTGTTTAGTTGCATCAATTGCCGGGATATGCCAAAATTGATCAATCTCCTCCAATATTTGATCCCTAGGCGCCCCATGGAAGAAATTCATATTAAAATCCCCTGTCAAGATTATCCAAGGGACTGGATTCATCGTGCTTAATGTTATTAATAGGCTCAGTATTATCTCTATTAAACACAAACATACGGGTTAAGGTTATAATAAAACATTTGGGGTAGATGGGTTTTAGAGGGGTAAGATTAATATGATTAAGGAGAGACTGAAAAATAGGCCCACACCATAAACCAGAGTAAAACCAATATGGCAGCGCCAGTGCGAACCTTGTGATGCCGCTCGCTTGCGACTTCTGGAGCAAGAAGGCACTCCGCTTTACGTATGCCGGAAAACATCATGCGAACCGGCGTGCCAAGCAACTCCGCCCACTCACGGAACTCCGCATAGTGAAGTATAGTTTTTCTACCACTTCGCACAGTTCTGTGTAGCACGGCTACACGAACTCTGCCCGGGCCTAATAAATAGGGGCATGATCATAGCAGGCTGTATGTAATATGCCTGCTTGAAAGCTCCAGATGACCTGAAGCTACAATTAAATCAGTCCAAGATTATGGTCATTGCTGTTGTGTGGTGAGTAAAATGTATACTCCATTTTTTCTTAAATATTTGATTGGCATACATATACTTTGGACATTAAATGGTAGAGTGGATTCTTGTCTCTCAACAATACTATTTGCAGTCATTTTAAATGTAGTATGCAGTTCTGGATATAGTGCAACACTGATGCTGGAAGAAAAATGTGGGTAATTGCATTCCAAACGTTCAAACCTTATTTGATCCATCTACAGTGAACAGTACAACTGTTTGATTTTTAACTTTAATAGTGATTTTCTCCAACTATCAGGTATGTCTGATGTAATCAAGTTGATAAATATTATAAAGCTGAACACTAAGGGGGTCATTATGATGGTGGAAGACCCGCCACCGCCAGCCATGCAGTGGCAGGCCTTCCACCATCGCACCGCAATTTTCCCCCCTCCACATTTACCTTGGCGGGGGAACTAGACTGCGACTGTGGTGGATGCAAAGTCCGTTCACCACGGAACTACCACGGGCAATCGTTCCACTTGCCTGGCAGGGCGGACTGCCTCCATAAAAGCAGACATCGTTCTCTGAATTAGGATGCTGGCTCCAGCCAGCCCTTCCGTGGCAGCTAAACTGTCATTGAAAGGCAGGCAGGGATTGGATTTGGGGGCCCGTTACGGGCCCTCCTTGCGTTTGGTGTTGCTGTTTGTGCACTGGGGGGGGGGTACCCATGGTACCCACTACATTTCACTGCACCATGTGGCAGGCACCATGTCATTTCTGCCACGTAGTGCAGTGAAATGCACAGAATGCATTTTTAACATTGCAGCGGGTGCTGCAGTCAGCAGCACCCGCTACAATCTTAAAGTGCAAAATGTGACCACCATGATGGTGGTCGCATCTTAATTGGGTGTGTGGGTCTGACGCATGAATTGCGGGTGTCCCGATTCTCATCACGATGGGGGGCGGACTCAGGCCCGCCCGCCATCGTAATGGGCCCCTAAGTTAGTGGGGCCTTTAATTATTGTGCTTTGGTCATCAGTATGCCCTTTACTGTTGTTAAGGGTTTTCCAAGCTTAAAGCATAATAAAGACAAAGAGGAGGATAGTATATGCAAAACTGTTTAAAAATCCTATCAATTAGGACTAACATCTCAAGGCCAATTTAAAGTGATGACAAAAAGGAACAAAAGCCATGAGAAATGTTTCAAGTTTGCTAGTTTCCCAAAGCAAGAGAGTTGAAAGCAAAAGAATGACGAAGAAGGTGGATATATAGGAAGGACTATGGTTGAAGGCTGACAACAGGTTCAGGAGCTCGCAATCACTTTGTACGGCTGAGATAGGAGAGTGAATGTGTACATACTATTTAGTGCAACAAAGATGGACACAGTGAAGCAGTGGATAGAGAAGTGGCTTTAGATGGCAGTGAATATTTCATGAACTAACAATTTAGCAACCTTGGTTGAGGAAGAGGAATATACCATTTGTCCCCTGCCTGGTAAATATCCCAGCTTTCTAAGCACAAGCCTAAACATCTCCATTTAAGGAAGATGAGGCAGAAGTTCAAGCTTCTCAGGGACCCTGGAAGCCACATGTTTGAATTGCTACAGGTTAGACTTCAAATGATGTACAGGGAAGGAGCACAGAGTCACTCACCACCTCAAGAATGTCCTTAAGCCAGGTACTAAAAAAGAAGTAATTGTCAATCACAGTATCATCTTCCAAATGGGGTAAAATGATACATGCTTTTGAACCAATTGTCCCACAACCCACCAGCCCAGTGTAGTAGATGTGGCCAGCTTATTTAAATTGATAAGAAGCTATTCAACTAAAGCCAGCCTCACAGGATTGGTCCGCAGCTTCTTAGGAATGCAGTGATGCAGCTGGAAGAGGCAGATGAGAATTAGGCATAGAGGGCAATATCATGACGAGTTTACCTTCAAAGTGAGGTTGGAAACTGAAATGTGTACATGACAGCTTACACATTGATTTTGGTGCCAAAAATGTGTCAATCATTAGAGAGACCACCATCACAGAGAGCTAACTGTTAGAAGGAAAACATGCCAAGAACATTCGAATGGAAATAACATTTAAGTTCATTGAATAGTGAGGGAGTTAATATATTTAATGGCATGACACACCAGGATCATTATCAATTTGAATAGAGTGGAAAGTGGAAGGTTAGTGGTAACTACTCAATTGTATATTTTTATATTTTACATGAAAGGTACTCAGAATAAAGTTCTTCCAAAAAAGCCATTAATGTAGGACAAAAGGTAAAAATGTGATCCAAATCATGTTGAATGCACTAATTAAACCAGACTAAACAAGCTGATATTAAAGTGTGAGAAGTTGGCCTGGCATATGCTGTCCACTAGTTATAGTGGGCAACTTGCACCAGTCCAAACAACCCCTTAGAGGTGATGGGTTAAAGATAACCTTATTGAAAGCTATCCTATTGGTAGCTATGGAGAGCAGCTTTCAGGCTAAGTCTTAAAGGAATGTAAAGCAGTTTGTTTTACCAGTCTATAATCTCGTGAATTACCAAATGAAAGGAGAACCACACCAGGTATATATATAAAATATATGTATTTATTCTAAACACACCCCACTAGTCTCTTTATGAGGCTAGAGATCAAAACACATCAGTCACACTTAATGTCACACAGTAAATTGGCACAATATACATTGAGCCCTAGGGGCGTACCAGACCATATATTAAGAAAGTGGTATAAGAACCACGACATGACTAGAAACAAGGCCTAGAGCCTGTAGAATTGCTGAGACCACAAGGAACCACCCAAGGTAGTGACACAGGGGACCCACGGGGGACGCGTGCAGTGTGAGAACACAGCCACAAATCACTGTTAGTTCTCTGGGGAAAGTCGCGGTTGGAAATTTAAAGATAAAGGGCACTTAGGAGAGGACTTTGAGCAAACCACTTCAGACTTAAGGGGTTCTATGGCCAACACACACAGGAGCACGGTAGTACTTGAGTTACCTCACACAGGGAAGCCGGGTGCATTGCTGTCTTTTGGTGTCGGGAATTGTCGTCGTTTTCAATGGCGATCTGCTTCAAAGTACTGCTGCCGTCAAAGTGGAAAGTGTCCTGTGTGATACAAGCCTGGATCAAAGATGAGAAGAACCTGAAAGCAGAGGGTACATAGTCTGGGTCACTTGCCAGTGACCAGGGGCACGATAGTTGAATGCCCACCAATGTTGGGTGATTTCAGGTGAAAGAGGTGAAGCTTGACTCTTCAGCCAGGAGGTGTCGATGATGACCAGTATTTGGAATCCAGCTATCCTACAAAGGATATCGAGTGCTGCAGTGTTGGTGCCCGATTAGACTGAACAAGCCTTGGAAACAGCAACCCACGCATAAAATAAAGAAATGTGTCGGTGTGGACCAGCAAGGTCCGAGGGACTCACCACATGGTGGAGAGTCAGGGCACATCTGGGGCAACCAGGAAAGCTCAAGGAAAGTCAGAGTTGCCTTCGTAGGGACCCACCAGTTGACTGACCATGGATCGCAAAGGGTCCTCAAGCGGAAATGCAAGAAGTAGGCTCACGGAACACTCATGGAGTGTAGGCCCGCAATCTTCAGTGCAAAAAGTGCTTGGGCTTCGGCTACAAGTAACCCAAAGCACAACTTCAAGAGATGTCAAGAATTTAATGCACTTGCAAATGAGCACTGTGTCCAGTGGTTCCGATTCCACGTCACTCGTGAGGGCTGTGGGTCTCAGCTTTGCTGGGGACTCAGGTTGGCCTCTACAAAGTCTTGAAATCCTCTTCCTGGGCTGCAAATACTTCGTAGTCCGGCAGGAGCTTCGGAGATGCAGACCGGCAAATGCTTTATTGGTGCCTGCCAAGAAGGGGAGTCACTCCTTGACTCCAAGGGCGATTCTTCCATCTTCTAGTGTTTAGTATAGCGTTGAAGTTCCAGTATTTCTGTAGCAGAGTTTCGTCCAGGTGTAATCTAAAGTCCTGTAGCCAGGGGTTCCTTACTTATACCTAAGAAAGGGGTTGGACATACCCTGGGGACCCACCTATGGGAGGGTCAGGAAAGAGGGGTGGCTACATCCATTTCTTTTGTCCAGTTTTGGTTGTGTTCAGGGTAAAGAGCAGGGGCTGGTAGCCCCTGCAACCGGTTTGAACTGGGCTATGAACAGGGACACCAAATGTGCCCCCAGTGTAGACTTCAAAGCACTCTCAGAGTGCACCCACCCAGCCCCAATACACTGTCTGGGAGGTGGTTACACCTTCCTGTGACAGGAACCCTATTGTCCAGGCCTCCCCTGCCGGAGTTTCGGTCAGCAGCAGGAGGCCAAACTCGTGTCTGTGGCTGAAGCATCCATTTTGTGATGCCAGGGCTCTTTAAACTTGTTACTGGGTAGACCGGTGTGTACATGTCCTTTCCTGTACAAGGGTGGATTTCTACCCTCTCCGCCAGGACTGGTGGGGGAGGAGGGGTAGGATTCCAAAGTGTTTAACACCAAACACAACATATTTCTGTGCATTGATACCAAAGTTAGCATTTACCGCAAAGTTATAATGCACTTAAGAGTATATGGTCTGGCTGCATCACAGAACAGCCCCAGAGAATAGATTCTGAGGGCTGCAGAGGGTCCTGCTCATGCATGGGCACCCTCTCACACAAAACAAAGCACCCCGCCTTCAGGATTGATAAGGACTGCCATAGGGGTGACTGATAGGTTTCTATGTGCAGTGATTTAAGGTAGATATAGGTAACCTATATCTTAATAAGGGATGCATGCACCACCTTACTCAGGCTGCAGTAGCAGTCCTGTGGTGTCATTTTGGAAGGCTTTCCAGGGGTGGCATAATACATGCTACAGTCCCTGGTAGGCCTCTGTGGTACCGATGCCCTTAGTACCTAGTGTACTATATACTATGGACTCACAAGGGTACCCCAGTAACAAACTGGAGTGTACCTATAGTACATGGAATCAATTCAGAGAGGAATCAGCTAGGCTGGGGTCCTGGATAGCAGGGCCCCAGTCAGACTAAAGTAAAAAAAAACTGTGAAACACCAGCAAACAGTAGGGGTAACCATAGTAAGCAGATCCTACTCTCCTACAGAAAGGATTTGATTTAGTTTGATTTTATTCTTAAACAGACTATGATCAAAGAGATTTCTTGGTTTAAATAGACCAGTTGGTATTTATTACCCACATCTCACTGATGAGTTTTGAGAATGCTGTGAAAGGTTTAACAATTTGGCCAAGCCCTAGAGAAAAACAATGTTATGCATTTGAGATGCCTTAGAATGACCAGGATGTGATGTTCTCCTTCTGAATTCGATTCAAGCATGTCAAAGACTGAGAAAAGGTAAATAAAGTTGATGGATGTTTCTCAGCATTCCTTTAAACCCCCTTAGATCACCTCTGAACCACTTATCATACACTGCTGAGCTGATTTATGTATCTTATACTTGCCACCTTGTTTAATTTGAGGCGCATAAAGTTGTGAGACCTCCTCCTGCCTCGGTTCCCAGTGGTAAATTTGGAGGCAGCATTCCTTCAAGAATTAACTTCCACTGGTAGACAAAATATCCATATTTGCAGCTCAAATTTATCTGATCACATTGGACTCTATGATGATATTTGGAGTAGTGCCAATGATTATGGGACAGGATGTGGCACAACGGCGAGAGGGGTTGACCTCAAAACTGGGGAACCGGGTTCAAGTCTTGGCAGGGACGCTAAACATCCTGTGATTCTGGGCAAATCACGTAATCTCCCTCTGCTTAACAAAAAGAATGTGTCCATTTGTTACAAAACTGATGTTCATTTAAAGTGCTCTGATACCTTCAGGTCGAGTTTGCGCTATATAAAACTGCACACAAAAAAATATTTTTCCATATCGAATATCCCCTATCTTAACTCTTTCCCTCACTGCTGATTGAGGCAAACATTATCCAAATAGGAGGGTTCCCAGCAGAGCAGGAGTCTCTAACATGTTAAGGGAATATTTGAGAAGTAGAGAAAGAATTCTGAGATCAATCAAAGTATCTCGAGGTCCTTTCAACCTGTCAAAAATTCATAGAGAAAGAGAGTACTCAATATGGCTATTCACAGTTTACTCTACATGAGGCCATCTTTTTGAGTGGTAGTTTGAGTGTGCCTGGGATGGCATCTATATTGAAACACAAGAAATCCATCATATATTAAGGTTCTGAACAAATTGCAGAGCGCCCTGGTTCCTCAGAAGGCAAATACCATCGGAAATGATTATTAACATTGATTGCTGTTTCTCAGCATTCCTGTAGACCCCTTGAGAAAACCCTCTGAACCTCTGGCATGAAAGAAACTCCTAGTACCAATTTGACTTGTGGAGGGCCAAATTCTGGGTCAGTACAGGGAAGGGATCTACCATACACTGTTGGTATTTGTAGATCCTCCAATGTAACTGCTGGTGCTTGTAGAACCCCCTGAAGAGTGTAATGTATGTATGTACATGTATGGTTATTCTATGGTGCCTGCCAAAAAAGACAGTGTAGCTCTGTAGAGTGTCAAAGACTAGCATAAAGACACCAAATGATAGGAGGGGTAGCTGGGTTGTAGAGGGTTTATGCAGTAAAATATAGTTTTCTTTAAATAGATGAGTCTTCAACCATTTCTTAAATTGGAGCAAGCAGCGTAGAGATGATCCTGATGGATAATGAGATGTTATTTGAGATCCTGGATGCATAGACGCAAAAGGTCTTATTTTTATAGTCAGCAGTACGGTGGTGTTATGGCTGCAAGTGTCCTGTGAACTACCAGAAATTGTGAGCCTGTCTGCAGGATAAGCAGGGGTGCTAGCCATGATGGCTTTTTAAATGATGCAGCTGCATTTCACAATGGTGCAAGACTGCAAGCAGAGCAGTGATGTGATGGTATTTCTTCTGGATCTGGATGAGACACGCTACAGCTTGTGGGATGCCCTCAATAGATGCCAGTGTGTGTAGTTTAGGAGGCATGGACCAGGAGATACCACCATCCAGATGCGAGAGAACAAGGTGTGAACAGTAATTGTAAAGTCACTTTCTAAAACAGTTTCCTTTTCTTTAGAAACGAGAGATAGCAAAAGGCCAGCTTTTTTTGGCATTGTGTTTCTTGAAGGTCAGGTTGATGTCCAGGGTGAATCCAAGTGACTTGGCATTTGGTGAAAGTTGGGGTTAATGTCATTTAGCCAGGTTTGTGCAGACTTGTGTTCTTGGAAAATCAGAGGATTTCTATCTTGGTTGGGTTGAGTTTCAGGTAGGCAGTGGAAATCCAGGTCTAGAGGATCTGCAGACAGTGTTTTAGGCATCAGGTGTCTGAAGTATTGGAGACTTTCTAGTAGAGTTGTGTATCACTGGCATATTGGTGAATCTCGATGCTGTTAACTTTGAGTAGAGCATTAAGCGGCTCCATGTAGAGGCTGAAGAGGATATGAGACAGTATGGATCGATAGGGGGCTCCCCAGGTGATAGGGATCTTTTGGGACCTGAAGCTGCCTGTTGTTGGTCTGAAAGGTAGGATGAGAGCTGTTAAATACATTTACAATGAATTCCATTTGAAACTCTAGGGAACCTAAGAGGGTGGGAAGGTTGACTGAGTCAAAGGCAGCTAAAATATTCAGCAATATGAGAAGGCAAGGGTCATTCTTCATCTGTGGTCAGGAGAACATGATTTAAGATGTGTAAAGTAGAGGTCACCATGTTGCAGTGTTATTTCAAGCCAGACTGGTATTCATGCAAGAGATGGTTAGCACTGTGATCTTGAAAATAGACTGCTATTTCAATGATCTTGCCAATTAACGATAGATGAGTGGCCATATCTCTTGGAGGCACACACGCCGTGTGGGCAATGGTAGTGCACAGCGGCAGTAGAGACCGCCAACCTACCACAAAAGCGCCGTGAGGGCAACGGCAGGGACAGCGCAGCTCTCCCCCTCGCAGTGAGGAATTCCATCTCCCAGGTGCCCCAGAGTCGGGCGGCGCACCTGGGACGGCACTGGCTGTGCCCGGAGGCGCTAATAAACATCAGAGCAGTGAGCGCTCACTGGGGGCCATATCTCTTGGAGGCACACACGCCGTGAGGGCAACGGCAGTGCACAGCGGCAGTAGAGACCGCCAACCTACCACAAGAGCGCCGTGAGGGCAATGGCAGGGACAGCGCAACAATCTTAGATCAGATACCTTTGAAGCACAGTTTTGAACAAACTTACTATAATATTCAGTTAATCCAAGAAAGGAATGCAACTACTCTTTGTTACTCAGTGCGGGTGCCTCTGAAATACTAATCACATGATTGTATTTTGGTTTAATACCCTCACTAGATATCTCATGTCCTAGGTATTCTACCTTATTTTGTCTGAATTTACACTTGAAATATTTAAGAGTCATACCCTTCTTCTGTATATTATCCAACACAGCTTTCAAATTCCCATCATGTTCCTCACAATCTTTTCCTGGTGGTTGCGCTAGCCAGATCCAGTGTGGAAAAAACACAAGCCCCAGACAGAGTAGAGATTAATTCATGTATATTAGGTAAAGGATGTCTATCTGTCCAAATTTCCTTGTTAAGGCTACGAAGGTCAACACACAGCCGAAGATCCCCATTGCTTTTAAGTGAAAGAATCACCGGAGAAACCCAAGGTGAGGATTCGATAGGCTCAATAACTTTGTTTTTGACTAATTCTGTTAACATTTCTTTTAATTTGCTACGATATGCTAAAGGTACATTACGTACTCTATGTCTTACTGGTATTGCACTATCCTTGAGAATGATTTTATGTTTAAAATAAACATATTTCCCAAGTTCTTCACTAAAGACTCTAGGGTACTTTTACTATACTTGAAACGAAATCTTCATTATTTGAAAAAACAATATAAACAGATGGTGAAGCATTACGGTCAAGCTTCATGCCCATTTCTTTCTGGTGAGGTCAATCCAGTATAGATACCAATTTGGTTGCTATATAGACTTTACCTCTAATTCTTCTCCCTTGAAAATCCAAATCCACCCACATAAAACGTTCTAACTCAATTTCATGTCCTCAATAACCACCTGGTCTTATATCTGGAGGTAGTAATTTCCTGGTTCCCTAGCATTTTTCAAAAACATCCTTCCCAATTATGGAGTACCATGCACAAGAATCCACAATCATTGATACATCTTTCCTATCAATAGATATAACACATGACAGATAACTGTTACAATTATCACTACAAACACATGAGATACAATTACATTCACTGAATTGTTCAGAAATATTCTCTTCTTCAGAAGTAACATAGTTCACTTTCTGTGAAGATCTGCACATTTTCCTGTTCTCTTATATTTTACACAAATTTTGTTCAACGCTGGACATCCTTTTAAATTTCCAACATGATCAAAATTACCACATCTGTAACAAATTATAAAATTACGTTTAGTACCAAATCTGTTATCTTTAGGAACAAATTCGCTTGTTAGACACTGGCATTTTATTTGGAAAAGGTTGACTATTTACAAGCGATACCTCAGACACAGGATCTTGAATTTTGATAGTTACATTTTTGGATTGACCTCTGATTTCACAAACAAACTTTTCTGATTGTTCGATGCCTTTGGCAATATTGACCACTGCACTTAAGGAAGATTCTGTACCCAACCACAATCTCTCCTGTATCTTTTTGCTTTTATTCTTCATTATAATTTGATCTCTAAGTACTTGTTCGTAGTTAATTGTATCAAAATCACATGAGCCAGCTAAGGCACGTAATGCAGCTATGTAGTTTTCAATATATCCGTCTTCTTTTTGGGCTCGTGATTAAAATTTGAACCTCTCCATTACTGTATTTATCTTCTTTCCAAACCTCGTACTTAATTGTTTAACTGCAGTTTCAAACACGTCAGTATCTTCAGATCCTTCAATTGGGGGTACATTTCCGAATTCTTTAATTCCTTGACCACCTAAACAGTGTGGTAATAAATCAAGTTTCCTTTTTGCAGAACAACCATTTTCTTCTTAAACTTCAACATAAGCCAAAAACATAGGATACCATAAATCCCATTCCATTTTAGGTTCACCAGCAACAGGTAAAAAATGTGGTGGTGCAACAATGTTAGACATTTTAATATTCAATAAATAGTGCTATGAATTAGATTCACAATAAACAACTAGTATAATATCATAAAAATACTCAATAAACTGTAAGATTAATACATTGGAACATATGATAAAATAACAGTGAAGGATGTGCGAATCTTCGATGTGGAATGATGAAGAGTTGGGACTTCGTGACGAGTGGTTGTTAAGCTGTCTTCTTTACAAAGAAATACATCTTTAATACTCACGACAAATTGTAATGTGATATTTACATCAGTTACTTTATGGATTACTTTTCTAACCACATGACTGGATCCTAGATTCAGTCTTTGGACATCTCCTGTAAACGTTTGAGTAAAAGTGTTTTAGTTACAGTAGTGATTTCTAAGGATTATTATTGTATATTAAAAGTTGACACTTAGAAATTTTTTCACATAGAATCACCAATGTTATCCTATAGCAGGAAATTTCTTTAGCAGGTAAGTAGTGCTATCGTCATTTTTTCTTACTCAGTGGTTGATCCTGGATCCAGCACTGGTGCATCTCCTGTAAACAGTTGAAAGAATGCGTTTAAGTCATACAGGTGATTTTTAAGGAATATTTTTAGTTTGTGAAAATAGACACTTAATCTTATGGAAGGAAATACAAGTTAATGGTAAGTATGGTTAGAATTACTTTTGAGGATCAGTACTGGGCTCAATGATGCAGCACTGAGGTCTCTCCTGATAACAGGTGAGTAAATCGGAATTCGTAGTTCTGCTGATTTTAAAAGAATATTTTAAAGTTTCAAAGCTCCACACTTAGAAGAATTTCCAAGTTAAACCACTCAATTTTACCCTATGGAAGGAAATTCACTTAGCAGGTAAGTAGTGTTATCGTTATTTTTTCTTACTCAGTGGTGGATCCTGGATCCAGCACTGGTGCATCTCCTGTCAACAGTTGAAAGAATGCATTTAAGTCATACAGGCGATTTTTAGGGAATATTTTTAGTTTGTGAAAATAGACACTTGGAAACTTTTTGGGTGAAAACCAGACAATTGATTCCTATGGAAGGAAATACAAGTTACTGGTAAGTACGGTTAGAATTACTTTTCAGGGTCAGTGCGGGGCTCAAAGATGCAGCACTGGGTTCTCTCCTGATAACAGGTGAGTAAATCGGAATTCGTAGTACATCCAGTAAGCGCTACAGAGCTGCGTAGCAGAGAGATGTAAAAAGGGGCACTGCATGCACCACCTCTCTGCAACGCAGCGCAGTGGCACTTCCTGGAAGCACCTGTTGGACTCCTTGGCCCCCATGGTCCCTCACGTTTGAAGTTGAATTTTTTCCCCAACTTAAAACGCACCACAGGGCGTGTTTGCACACATCACGTCAGGCCCGTCCCCTCCCTTCACCACTGTGTTAACGCACCCTGTCACCGTCCTAAGTTGAGAGGTTAAGTCCCCTTCAATCCTAAGGATCCCTAGGGTCAAACTAGCCCACTAGGTACCTCCAGTAAGCACCACAGAGCTGCGTTGCAGAGAGGTGTAAAAAGGGGCGTGGCCTCTGTATGCCTGTCTGCAACGTAGCTCCCTGGCGCATACTGGAGATGCCTGTTGGGCTATTTGGCCCTCAGGGACCCTCAGTATTGAAAGAGAATTATTCAATTCATTCTCCAACTTAAAACGCACCACAGGGCGTGTTTGCACACTGATAAAGGAAGGGGGAATGGACTGAGGTGACATGTCTGCAAACACGCCCTGTGGCGCGTTTTAAGTTAGATAATTAATTCCTCCTCAATCCTGTGGGTTCCTGGTGGCCAACTAGCCCACCAGATACCTCCAGTATGCGCCAGGGGGCTCAGCGGCCAAGCCCTTTTTACAACACTTTGCAAAGCAGCTCTCTGGCGCTTACTGAAGGTACCTGGTGGGCTAGTTGGCCCCCAGGGACCCTCAGGATTGACAAGGATATAATTCCCCAACTTAAACCACGCCACAGGGCGTGTTTGCACATGTGAACTCAGGCCCCGCCCCTACCTCCAACCCATGTTTTAAGTTGGAGGATTAACTCCCCTTGAATACTGAGGGTCCCTGGGGTGCAACTGGCCCACCAGCTACCTCCAGTAAGCGCCACAGAGCTGCGTTGCAGAGAAATGTAAAAAGGGGCGTGGCCTCAGAACACCTCTCTGCAACGCAGTCCCCTGGTGCATACTGGAGGTTCCTGGTGGGCTAGTTGGCCCCAGAGACCCCCAGTATTTAAGGGGAATTCTTTCCACTCTGTAAACACGCCAGGGGCGCGAATGCAGAGTGATGCTGGTAGGGGGTGTGTCCTCCGGCACGATGCCGGTCTTTTTATTTATTTGTTTGTTTTAAGAAGCGGGGCTGTGTGGCCCACCTTCTTTTCCTAATATTTTGGCCCTGGGGACCCCATCCCCCAGGGCATGAAACCTTTTTTTAAAATGTATTTTATTTTTGAAGGGGCCCGCGTGGTCCCACTTCCAAGGCCAAAATACATTTTAAAAAAAGGCCAAGCCCCGGGGCCTGGCCTTTTTAAAAATGTATTTTAATTTTAGCAGGGGGGCTGCTTTGCCCACCCTCCTTAGGCCATTTATGAGGCTGGCTGGCCTTATTTTTTAAAGTTTTAATTTTTACATATTTGAGGAGGGAGGCCATGTGGCCCCCCTCTCGGGCCACATCTAGCACCCGGGGACCATATCTCCCGGGGTTGGCCTCCTCCGTTGGGGACCCCACTTTCCCACCTCCTATGGGAGCAGGCATTGTTTTTCCACATGGGGAGCTGCAACGATTCAGTTCCCCATGTGGAAAAGCAATCGTCTTTGGCATTTGGAAGAGAGAGCAGGTTTCCCTGCTCTCTCTGCCAAATACCAAAGCAGTTTGCTATGACAGGGTGGGAGCCGCGCGGCTCCCGCCCTGCCATAGCAAACTACAGTGTCCCGAGGGTGGGTACCTCGGGACACTGCAGGAGCCGGCCCTGGGGAGTGGCGGTTCCAAGGGCCATCAAGGGCTCCTTCCCACCATTTTTAAAGCCCCGGGGGTGGTGTTCCCCGGGGCTGAGGGGTCCGTCACAGACCCCCTATTTTAAATATTAGAGCCCCGCAGAGGTGGCGGTCCCCGGGCTGCGGGGTGGCATGAGCCCCCATCAATATTGTGATGAAGCTCGGGGTGGCTGTCCCCGGGGCTTGGGGGGCCTTTCAGCCCCCTATCCATTCCTTATTTTAAAAGCCCGGGTGTGGCGGTCCCCCAGGGCGGGGGGGCTACGAGTCCCCCCCACATTTTCTCTTGAAGCCCCAGGAGATGGTGGTCCCTGGAGCTGGTGGGCCCCTTTGGGCCCCCCACCCAATTATTTTACTGCCCCCGGGCCCCCCCGGGAGCGAATTAGCACTGAAGCACGGGAGCCCACGCTTCTTTTTTTTAAAATTTCTGCTGATATATATATATATATATATATATATAAATGGTTTTATCTGTAATTTTCTCAGGAACTACAGAACGGATTTACACCAAATAAGCAAAAGGCACAAGTCTGAACGGAGGGCTACCTCTTTGCCAAATTTGGTGTAATGCCGTTCAGCCGTTTGGGCTGTAGCCATGTCTAAAGGTCCTATGGGAAATTGCATGGGGAAAACACTTTTTGGGACCCCCTTTTCTCTCGGCCCCCACTTGACCAATCACCCCAAACTTTAAGGGAAGGAGCAGAACTGAGCTGGCCAAAAGTTTGGAAAATTGCGCAAAGATTCATCAATTAGCGCCAAAGTTATTCCAAATAGAATGTTTCGGATTTCCTATGGATAATAGGTCCTAACAATATCTACCTACTGGCGACCGCCAGTAGGTATATATATATATATATACAAGACTTTGTATGGAGCCCTAACTATGTTTTGGTATCCATGGATGTGACTTCATTGTACACCAGCATTGTTCATTTTGACGGCTTGAAGGCTACACAACACTTCCTTGACAAAAGAGACCCTGGTTTCCATGAACATTCTAAAATGATATTTGACATGATCACAATTTGCCTTGAGAACAATATTTTTCTGTTCGCCAACCAACTTTTTCTGCAGACTCGTGGAGTGGCTATGGGGGCCTGCTTTTCTCCCAGTTACGCCTGCCTCCATATGGGGTACTGGGAGGAGCAGGTCCTGATGCAACAACATGCTTCCACTGTCAATGCTAAGGTTAAACTTTGGTTAAGGTATATAGATGACCTACTTATTGTATGGGATGGCACTGAAGTAGAGGTCGTTGAGTTCATTGATTCACTGAACATGAACAACTTTAACATCCACTTTACTAGTACCCATAGCAGATCATCTATTGTCTTCCTAGATGTGGAGTTATATGTACAGGCAGGAAAACTTCAGACTAGATTACATCATAAACCCACAGCAGGGAATACATTGCTGCACGCAGAGAGCCAACATCCTGCGCATTTGATTCGCAGCATCCCTTATGGGGAGATGCTGCGGATTCGGAGAATCAGCAGCAATGAGTATGATTGCCGGACGGCACAATCCCTCTGTAAGGCACGTTTTTTGGAACGAGGCTACAAACCAGAAATTATAGATAATGCCATGGTTAGGGCCAACATGATTGATAGAACCATACTCCTGGGCGCAGGAAGTTCCCGATCAATAACTACAACAAACAGGGCGGGCGAGGAGACTAGACTTATTATGACATACAACAGTCAACATAAAAGTATTCATAAAATAGTCAAGGACAATTGGTTCCTGGTCTCCAGTGACCCTATCATTGGTTCTTCAATGGGCTCACAACCTTGCATTACCTACCGTAAAGCCCGGGCTATGCAGGACAGCCTTGTGTCTAGCAGCCCTGAGGTAGTTCAAGCCTCATGGCTAAGTGGGAGTAAAGGCTTTTTGAGGTGCTCGAGTTGTAAAGCATGTAAACACGGCATTAGCAAAACAGAGGTAACTACTCCTCTTTCTCCCTTTCCCATCAAAATCAAACAGAAACTAAACTGTAAATCAGAGTTTGTTGTTTACGTCCTGGAATGCCCTTGTGGGTTAAGGTATGTGGGAAGTACTCGACCACAAGTTCACAAGCGGATATTACAACATCTGCGAGCAATCACCCACGCAGATGTGACTTACCCGGTAGCCAGGCACTTTGAAAGCAAACATGGAAAGGATGCTTCCCTTTTGAAATATTTTGTGATAGATTGTGTTCCTCCCCAACGGAGAGGTGGTGATAGGGAATCTCTTCTTCGCAAATTAGAGACCCGGTACATAATCCTATTAGATACCAAGGCACCACAGGGTCTTAACATTGGGGAGGACTGCCACACCTATCTCTAGACATTATTGTTCGCTTTTGCCCTGTTCACTATCCAGAGCATCTTTGCTTGTGCCCACTTATCACGTGCAGTTTTATTCATATGAAGTTTTAATCTGTTGCAGTGTGACCTTCTGACACTATAGCTGATGATTATTAACCATTTCCCTGATGAATTCAATCTCCATGACCATTTTAATTTTCACCAATCACTTTATATCACTAATTGTGGGAGCACTTTATACCATCACAGCGCTTGGAGAAATTTGCGAATTTTGCACATGTATAGTACCTGTTAGTGGTCTGCAAGATTACCAGCCCACTTGGGCACTATTACATTCAATTAGGAGTTCATGACAATTGGAACCTTAATTTATTTTAAGTTTTGTACAGAGTTTTGGTAATTTTAATGGTTATATTTTAGATGTATATAACTATTTATCGGCTTTTAGCTTTTATATCATTTTAAAAGTTGGATTTAGCCGTTGCCATGTTGACTCTTGTAAATAGATGCCTATTGTATTATAATGGTTTTCTTGATGAATGACAATTATGTATATCACACATTTTTTATTGTTTGTGATGAGTTTCTTGTATACATGTGCAATTCAGACATTTATGTCGCAAATTTTGGGTTTTAACAACTTGGAAACATTAATAGTATTTTATCTGTTTCCTTTGCATGTGATGGCACGTTGCACTTTAAATAGGTGAACAGCCCTCTTGACGCTTGTCATGTGATCAAGGCTATCTCTAGCCGAAACGCGTCATGGCGGACTGGTGCTGGGCTAACATTTAATAAAACTTAACATTTGCACCATTTCTGGGTCTCGCTGCTCCTATTTTCCTGCTCGACAGTAACGGCTGTTACTGAACACTTCGACGTGGGAGCACTACGTACCTTATATATATACATATATATATATCAAAGCTCCAAAGTTGCATCCGTGATCCCGAGTCACTCGCAAGCGGGTGCAGATTCCCGCGCCGATGTACGCGGTAAATAATCAAGGCTCCAATTGCTTCCGTTAAGAAAACGTTACACGCACTCCAGGGGTAAGCGGCAAAAATTTATGTTAGCCCACAAACAAATGTAACAGACGCATTTCAGACACACAGTCCTTCATCAATGTTTACATTCTTCACCACCTGACAGAATAATATATTCGTCATTCATATGCAACCAACAACGGACAAATACGGGGACGCATGTAAATATAGCGGCCATCTTAAAGGAGGCTTAGTAGTGCATATTTTACAATACCTCCGATGTTAATTCGTTTAAATCATAAGAGCCGCTATTGCCGGTGCGAGTTTATATATCTTGCCGTGTATCGGCAGGTCACCGACATTTTACCCAAGCGTCCTCGATCTGCCCCCCGTGTGGTACATTTAACAAAAGAGCACCTACAATTGATTTAGCATATATATGCAGCAGCCACATCCGTGGCTTACGATTCATGGTCAAAATACATTCTACTGTGCATAATGCATTATGAATTAATGACCTACAAAGGGGGGAGGATCTTGCCGTGTATCGCCTAATCATATATCTAAGTGCCATTATCGTAATTCTCATTATAAAACATTAAATTTTATACAAAAATTCCTACCACTACTCCCTACAGGGATAGAACGAAGGGATTAATATAATCAATTTCATAACTTCTTACAGTTCGTTACAAATTCAGCATCTAGTTCATTGCTTCCCACATCATATTAAGACAAATCAGCTTACCAGCAGAGACCATCTCCAGGGAATAAAATTGAATTGATTATCATCACTGCACTTATTTACAATTTTATACATTCCCCATTACATGAATTCTTTTTTATCTCCCTAGATGAACAGTGAGTTCTTCCCCACTATTTAAACCTAGAGGGTGTTTTGTCTGCATGTCGATGATATAGCGAGACTCGAGTCTACGGAGATTCAACAATCTATCTCCCCCTCTCGGGTTTTGAGGTATGTGATCTAAACCAAAGTATTGTAACAGCTCCCTGTTACTTTGATGCACTTTGGCAAAATGTCGAGATACATGGTATGCAATACCCTTATTCATGATTGCTCTCTGGTGTTCTAGGATACGCATCTTCACATTTTTGATCGTACTCCCGATGTAGTTAAGTCCGCAGGGGCAGATGAGACAGTAAACAACATGGGGGCTGTACATGTGATGAACTCCTTAATAGATCTCGCATGGGACACCCCTGGGATCTTGTATGAAAGTACACATTTGCTCTAATCACAGGCACGGCATTTTCCACATGGAAAAAATCCCTTCATGTCCTTAAGTGTCCCACTCACTTTTGATTTTACTGGTGTGAGATGGCTGTGAACAATTTTATCTTTAATGGATCTCAGTTTTCTGAAAGTTATCAGAGGTTTCAAAGGAACATCATTCCCAATAATGGGATCAGTGCGAAGAATATGCCAGTTTTTTTAGAGTAAATTTCTTAGAGTATTGGCTTGATCCGAAAAAGTTGTAATCATGCGGAACTTGTTTCTAATCTCAGTAAATTGATCTTTCTTATCCTTACTCTCTAATAGTTGTTTTCTGGGTATTCTAGCTACCTTCCTATAGGTCTTCTCCAATTCTGCATGATTGTATCCCCTTATGCGAAATCTCATGACGCACTCTTCTGCTGCTTTTACAAAATCAGAGTCCTGTGAACAGTTGCGCCTCAACCTGAGAAGTTCGTCATAGAGGATACTTCGGATCAGACTTGGGGGGTGGCTGCTTTTAGCATAGAGTATACTGTTCCCGGCCGTAGGTTTTCTGTACAAGGCCGTCTCCAACCTTTCCCTATTCTCAAAGACCCTTAAGTCTAGGTAGTGCACCTCCGAAGTACTGATATCAGCGGTGAATTTCAAGTTAAGACTATTGCTATTCAAGTCTCTAATAAATACTTCAGTCTGTGTGGGGGAGCCCCTCCACACTAGGAAGAGATCGTCGATGTATCGACGCCATACCACGATGTGTTCTGCCCACTTAACATACGCTCCTGCTAGGGTCACCTGCTCCTCCCACCAGCCAACGAAAAGATTTGCATAGCTGGGGGAGAAGCAGGTTCCCATCGCAGTCCCTGAGATTTGCCTAAATAGCTCATTCCCAAACAAAAATATATTGTTCGTAAGACAAAACTCCAGAAGCTCAATTAACATGGTACTATGTTCCATGTACTTAGCGGGTCTTTTATTCAGGAAATACCTGACTGCCTCTATCCCTTGTGTATGCTGGATACAAGTGTAGAGACTTGTGATATCTAATGTTATGAGTACATACGTGGTATCCCAAGTTATCAATTCAAGCTGTTGTACAAAATGTTTGGTATCTCTTACTCTTACATAGGACTTCAAATCAACAACAAAATTCGATAAAAAGGAATCAATATAGATAGATAAGTTCTCAGTCAATCCTCCTTTCGAGGATACAATAGGTCTCCCTGGGGGACAATCAAGATCTTTATGCACCATGGGAAGTTCCGTTGTCGGTTGCATCTGAATGACGTATATATTATGCTGTCAGGTGGTGAAGAATGTAAACATTGACGAAGGACTGTGTGTCCGAAACGCGTCTGTTACACTTATTTGTGGGCTAAAATGAATTTTTGCCGCTTACCCCTGGAGTGCGTGTAACGTTTTCTTAACGGAAGCGATTGGAGCCTTGATATATATATATATATATATATATATATATATATATATATATATATATATATATATATATTCACTGACAAAAACCATAGGTTTAACACTCGTTATAGATAGGAATTAGCATTTTAAAAAACCTTTGAAATTCACTAAAATCATTTGGGATGTCATCAGTGATGTCATCAGTGATGTCACTGACCATGTCATGAATGATGTAATATGTGACATCATCAGCAGTGGATTGCGGGCGCGCGAGTTATAGTGAGTCCAACTAACTATAACGTGGGAATTTCAATGGTTTTGTATGTAATGTAAATGTTCAGCTTACTATAACTGGTGTGACACCTATGGTTTTTTCAGTGAATTTCAAAGGTTTTTTAAATGCTAATTCCTAACTGTAACGAGTTTGAAACCTACGTTTTTTAAGTGAATTATTACGTTTTTTTAATAGCACATTTTTATACTTCAGAATTATTATAATTTTTTCTAATTATTCCAATATTCTATATTTTTGTAATAATAATTTTTGAATGTATTTTTCCTGTATTTTTTTATATATAAACCCTGGAGCACTCAGGGTGTGCGCACCCATAAACGCAGCCGTACACGTAGCATGAGCGCAATTCCCGCGAGCGAAAAAAATATATTTATGTATTTAAAGTAAATAATAATTGAAGACATTCAGTGGCATACTCATAAAAGTAGTATTTTTGATTTTTAAAAACCGTATTTTAACTTTAAACACATTTCCGAAAATCGAGCAAAACGTCATTCATATGCGCAGTATAAGCACCCCCGGAAGCGCCTCCGTAAGCGCCTCCGTACGTGCCACGTAAGCGCCCCCGTAAGCGTCCCGGAGCGAGCAGCGTAACCGCGCGTCAAGCCATGTGACCTTAAAACAACACTTTTGATTGGTTCATAACAGTTTTTTACACAACTATGGAAAGTCCCCACCCATTTCTCTCAATACCTCTTTGCAATTGCTGAGAGAACACCTCTTGCCTGTTTGTCATACTACTAGTACTCATTTTTCAAAGATGTCTGCTTCCCAGGACCCCTCCACAGACTCTGATGTGGAATTCCTGCCTGAGGACCCCCCCCAAAGAAAAGTTAAAGAGCATTTCATTTGGAAGTTCTTTACTTTCCCAGAGGGGGAAAAGAAATGCAATGCTGCAAAAGTAACGTGCCGGATATGTGACACAACTCTGTCACGTGGGGATCCCACCCGAAAGTACAGCTTAGGGAATGCCACCTTGATCCAGCATGTGGAAAGGAGGCATCCTAACAACTTTGCTAGGGAGAGCACCAGGGACCTCGCACGCAATCCCCCAAGAGATGGCGCCTCCACCGGAGCATCTACATCATCTGGGAGAGGAAACAGCACCAGCTTTATTCCCCAACATACAGCCGGTGTTTGCAGATTTGAAAATAAGATGCAAACAGTGTGATGAACTGCTCTGCTACGGGAAGCAGAGCATTCAACTAATTGTTCGAAAGAAGGAGGAACACCGCTGCTAGACCCAGCACTAATTTTTCTCCTTTATTTTTCTCCTGTGGGCAGTTTTGCATTCCCTAGTTTTGTTTTTGTCCTGAAAAAAATCCAAAAAAATATAAAATCGTTCTTAAAAAGTAGAAAAAAAATGTAAAAACAAAAAAAGAAGAAAAAAAAGTTCTTTTTAGAACTACCTCCAATTCTCAAAAAAGAGCTATATTCAATATATATTGTGTCATTCTTTTGTTCAATGAATGTGTACTGCATAAATTAATCGATAAAATGACTCAATGAAGGGGATAAGTGACTGAGAGAACAAATGACAGAAGGGGAGTGAGGGAAAGTGAGTTGTGAACGTGAGTGAGTCGAAGTGGAGTGAATGAAGGAGAGTGACAGGGAGTGAGGGAAGGGAATGAGTAAAGGTGAGAAAAGGGGATTGATATTTAGGGAAGGAGGGTGAGGGAGGCTAAAGTAATGGGAGTGAGAGTAAGGCAAGGGGAGTGAGGGAGAAGAAAGGGGGAGTGAGTGAGGGTGAGTTGATGACAGTGATGGATGGACGGTGAGTGAGGGTGAGTGAAGGGAAGTGAGAGAGTGATGGAACAGAGGGAGTGAGGGTAAGACAGAGGGAGTGAGGGAATAGGAGTGAGGAAGTGAGAGGACAGAGGGAGCGACAGAAGGAGTGAGTGAAGTGGAGTACGGTGAGAGAGGAAAGGAGAATGAGTGACAAAGCGATGGAAGGGAAGAGAGGGGAAGGGAAGTGAAGCAGGGGGACTGAAAGAAGTTGAGTGTGGAAGAGGTGAGAGAGGGGAAGGGTAGTGAACTTGGGAAATGAGAATAAGTGAGGGAAGCGGAGTAAGGGAACGGGGGTGAGGGAGGGTGAGAGAAGAGCAGTGAGGTTGAGGAAAAGAGTGATGAGAAACTAAATTTTGTTTGTCAAAATTACCTTATAAGTAATGTAAACTTAATTACATATTTTTTACTAAATTTAATATCTGTGGAAGAGAAAAAAAGTAAGTTATAATATTTATAATATATATTTCAAAATACAAGATACAAGGCAGGAGATTAAAAGTCATAAAAGGGTACTAAGAGATAAAGTAGGAGTGAAGGAAACAGAAAGGGAAAGAAAGGAACGGTGAAGGACAGAGAGAGGGAAAGAGAAATAGAGGGAGAGCAAATGACTGAAAGGATAATGAGGCGGTTAGATTGAGTGACACAGAGGGAAAGCGGGAGAGAGAAATGAAGTAAAGGTGAGTAAGGGACTTAAGGAAAGTGAGTTAGCAAAACTAAATGAGGAAAGGGGAGTAAGGGAAGGGGAGTGAGTGAGAGGGAAGGGGGAGTGAGTGAGGGTGCGTTCACGACAGTGAGGGATTGAAGGTGAGTGAGGGTGAGTGAAGGGGAGTGAGAGAGTAAGGGGACAGAGGGAGTGAGGGTAACAGGAGGGAGTGAGGGAAGAGGAGTGAGGAAGTGAGAGGACAGAGGGAGAGAGAGAAGGAGTGAGTAAAGTGGAGTAAGGTGAGTGAGGGAAGGGGAATTACTGAGGGAACAAAGAAAGGAAAGAAGGGGAAGGGGACTGAAGCAGAGACACTGGGAAAAGGTGAGCGGAGGAGGAGAGTGAGGGGAAGGGGAGTTAAGGATGTAGAATGAGGATTCGTGAGGGAAGTGGAGTAAGGGAAGAGGGGTGAGGGAGGGTGAGAGAAGGGCAGTGAGGTTAAGGAAAGAGGGGTGATAGAGGGTGGATAAAGGTGAGTGAGCATAAGACAAGGGGAGTGAGGGAGTGAGGAGATAGAGGGAGTGAAGAAAGGAGTGAGAGAAGGGGACTGAGTAGGGAGCAAAGAAAGGTAAGTATGGGAGTGTTGGTGAGTTAAAGGGAGTGAGCGTAAGGGAAGAGGAGTGAGAGAGTGAGGGGACGGAGGTAGTGAAACTAAGAGAGAGGGAGTGAGGGAAGGAGAATGATGATGTGAGAGGACAGAGGGAGTGAGAGAAGTAGTAAGTGAAGTGGAGTAAGGTTAGTGAGAGAAGGAAAATGAGTGAGGGAGCAAAGGAAGGTAAGAGAGGGGAAGGGGAGTGAAGCAGAGGGACTGAGAGCAGGAAAGTTGGGGAGGGGAGAGAGGGGAAGGGGAGTGAAGGAATGGGGAATGAGGGGTACTGAGGGAAGCGGAGTAAGGGAATGGGGGTGAAGGAGGGTGAGAGAAGGGCAGTGAGGGTGAGTAAAGAGGAGTGATAGAGGGTGGATATAGGCGAGTGAGCGTGAGACAAGGGGAATATAATATATATTTCACAATAGAAAATACTAAATAACTTGTACAATATGTTATATGATTTATTTTGCTGTTCTCAGAATATATTGAATTTCACTAAAAACAGTGAGTTCAATACAACTCATCATATGACAGCGGGGAAAAAAAACACAATCAAACCCATACAACATTTCAATAAATGATGTAAAACTTAGAAAAAAACATATCTTAAATGTTTTTTTCCAAACAACAATTAGTTACGTACATTTCAACAATCACAAACTAATAAAACATTATTATGTCATTATTATACTCTCAAAGTAAAGTAATATAAAAACATATATTAACAACATTTACCCAAAATACTCATTTTTGATTCACTTACTTTTCCACGAGGCCAAATAGTATATGAAAAGTCCTTTTTTTGGAAATTACTTAATAGTACTTTTAAATTTCCATTTACCCGACTTTCTGAATGAAAAGCTCCAACATCTATTCGATCATCTAACAATAGTTATATTTCCACCTCTGGCTCACTCATGATCAACATTTCCTATAATAATGATATCACTCACTATGTGATACACTTACACTACCTCTATGAAAACTACAAGTTTTTTATTATCTTGATCACTCTCACTCACAAAGTAATTTTGAACAGCAGACTAACTTTTATTAACTGCTCCAATCTTCCTAGGCCAATTACTTTACCTAAAATTTGGGTTGTAAGAACAATAGGTAAGAATTTTGTAAGTCAAAAGGCAAACGTTGTTTGAAAGTCAATTGAGTATCGTTACAAAAGTCCAACCTTTTTGACATTTTAAATAAGCTGTGTAATGTCCTGATGTTGTAGAAGGACCATCATGGAAAATAATTGCTGCAGTTACAAAGGTTCTTCCTGAAATTGATAATTGAGAAGCCACAAATTTTTTTATTAAAGTTGTCAATTTAGTTCCATCATGTCTACATCGTTGGAACATTAAAATTTCATACTGTCCATATCTTTGTATAAATAATGTTGATAGCATTGCAGAGTTACATTGGGTACAGACCATGTATTGATTTGCTTCTCTAACGAGATTATTAAAAGACACTGATTTGCAGTCTGGTAAAGTCAAATATATAAATCTTTCAGTGTCTGTTGTAGTACTACTTGTAAAGGAACAATTGTCGCAGTCATGCTGCCATTCATAAGAAAGGCCAAAAAGATTTTCAACATCTCTACCTTCATCTTGCAAAACAACAAGCATATACATTAGAAATTACTGACAATCTTGCTGAATATTCTGTGAAAATTGATTTAGACCAGAACATATGTCTAAAACATTTCGAATATCAGAAACACTTTCTATTTTTGTTTTATCACTGCTACATTTCTCAAACACAGTATTCAACAAACCACAAAATCTTTGATCCCGATTTTCAGCAATCTGCTCTTGTAAAGTTTGGAGAAAAAAACCCAACATTAACCACTACATTAGCATAGCAGTTGACACCAGAATTGTTTTCAAACTGAAATCCAACAACATCTTCAACAGAATCCTTTTCCTTTCTGCTTACAATTACTGGTTCATCTCGTTTTTTTCTTTTTGCTACAACCTCTCTACAATTTTTCTCATTTCTTCTTTTTCAGCCTACCACAGGCTTTTCAAATAAAGGATATTGAGGTAAATTTGGAGCATATTCTCTTCTTAACCTATTATACTCTTTCACACAATTTAGATCTGCACTAATCTCATCAAAATCAATCAAGTATAATCCAGATAAAGTTCTGACTCGACATAAAGCAACATATGCCATACCCTCCTTGAACACAGAACTTCCAATATTCACCAAAGCACTATCTACACTTAAACCTTGAGATTTATGAATAGTCACCGCAGATGCCAAACAAACAGGAAACTGTTTTCGGCGGACATATAAATCTTTCACAAGCGAAAATCGAGCAGAACACCGACTCAATTGTTGTACTTCTTCAATTCCATCAAATTTAATTTTCAAAAATTCAATTTCATCTCTATTTCGGTAATTCACAAAATCAACAACATGACCCATTGCTCCATTTACTAAACCTCTTTCTACATGTAAATTCCGTTGTATAATTATACGACAATTTAAACATGCATATAGACTCTTTTCAAAACCAGCAGTTTTAGATATTTTCTTCTCTAAAGAATCCAATTTTGATTTCAACTTTTCTGACAAAATATTAGTAGCTCCTTCATGCTCTATTTAACAACAGCTTCCAGTTTTACAATCTCTTGATTTTCTAACTTCAACATTTTGTTGTTGAAGATTGAACATTCTTGCAGAGTTAGCATCAAGCATATCACAGATTTGTTTTCAGCAATTTTCCTATAAATATTCTCTGGGAGAATATTTTCGTTTGGAAACAAATTTGAAAGTAATCGTGCCTGTAAAGCTTCTTTGCCATGTTCACTTACTTTTCCAATTCTTATATCTTGAAGAATATTTTTATAATCTTTATCCTTTGCCTGTCGCATATTTTGAAGCAGTTCTGCATATTTAAAATATAACCATATATTAACATTTCCAATGCTTCCTAGGCACTTTCTGGTATCGTCATGCGTAAGCATTTTAAACACTGGTTGTCCTTTCACAGGAGTTAGCTGCAGTAGATCTCCAAAACCAATGATGTGTTTGCCTCCAAATAACACATCATACTGTGTTTTAAGAATTTGATGCATTCTTAAATGCACAAAAGCAAGCATTACATTTGATACCATGCTTACCTCATCAATGATAAGAAGTTTCATTTTCTTCAGGACTTTGGAAACTTCACAACAAGCTTCTCCAGATAGCTTGTGGTATTGTAATTTATTATCATGCTCTACTGGCAGCATCAATAAACAATGTAAAGTAATCCCTTTAATGTTATGTGCTGCCAACCCAGTTGGAGCAGTAACAACACAAGAGAGCGATGACTCAGTTCTTTTCTGTAGATAAGTTGCAATTCCTTTAATTAGAAAACTTTTTCCAGTTCCTGCTTCTCCACTCACGTACAGTTGGACAGGTTTAAATGATGTACATGAGCACTCTTTTTTCTCATGACATAAACCATGCTCAATCTGTTCCATGACTTCGCCATATATTTGTTTCTGCTTAACGTTTAGTTGTTTTTCCAATTCTTCTAAGTTTACTACATCCTCCTGAGCTTGTTCCATTGCTCTTTCCACCTCATCCATGGCAGTGGCAGCTTCATTTTGGATAATTGGTCCTCCGAGTGGATCCTGACTCAACGAAGCAGAACTCTGACTGTCTTGAGAACTGTCTTTAGCAATCTCTGCTGCAATTGTAGCTTCTTGCTGTATTTCATCGTTCAACATTTTCAGATAATAAGTAAAAGCAGGACATTCTATAGTATTTTTGCTTGCATTGAAAGAATCTTCATAACTGAGAAAATCTCCAAGTAGTTCCTCTTCTGTACGCATTGGCTTAAAGAGTTACAAAAGAGCTAAATAGTAAAATTCCCTTTTGTCAGGCGATTCGCAACTCAATTTTCGATGATTAATCAAATGTCCTTTTCTTTGTTTCACCAGATATCCTTCACATCCAATTACAGCATATAATCCTTTATTGATATCTTCTGAATATATCCCTCTTAAAAGTATAGATTTGCAGTACTTCATAGAGACAAACATTGTCAAGATGAGTACTTCTATTTGGATAGTATGTATCCAACATGTTTGTCTTCAAAATATCTGTACTGTTTGGTTCTTTCTCTGCCAAATACTCAATTTCTTGTACAGATTTCAAAACTCGGTTTCGTGTTGCAGCAAGACCTAGACTCACCCAAATGATTGTTCTAGATTTGACATATAGACTTGCTGATGACAACCGATCTGAACATCAATATGCTCCAATTTTTCGATGCGACAACATCTTCAGACTGTAACTGTACAATTTCTTACTTAGGCTCTTTTCATGAGAAATTTCTTCCCACATTTCCTTTAGTTCTGTCTTTTCTGATTTTGTTATGTAAGACGTTACATATCGAGCCACAGCAATAGAGTTGTCAGCAACATATTGAATATCCATGATGGCATTCCACATGGACAAAATGACTGGGTTATAGTCATTTATGTATTTTGACTCTTCATTTCTTTTTAAGTTGTATGTTTTTTTGGGTGATTTTCTTGTCACAGTATGTCGCAAAGAAGACATAAAATTGTTTACTCTTCCTTTAGATATTACTGGTCGTGGAAATCCAAAACGACATTTTGTGTTTAACTTGTCCTTGGATTTGAACTTTTGACTACAGTATTTTCCACAACAATGGGGTTGAAACCGTAAGACTTGATGTCTTAAATTGTTTTCTTCTGTACTTTTCGGAACAACACATGGAGAATACTGTTCAATAAAACTCATCACTGTGTCATCCGAATCTGTTCCAAATTTGGGAGCATCTTTGATCCATAGCAGCATATGTATGTGAGGAGCACCTCTTGCTTGATACTCCTTTCTCCAAAAGAAATCCAAAACCTCACCAAGAGGAGGACATCATAGCTTCAAATCTATGATTGAAATACCTGCATACATTAACTGGGTCCAAAGAGCACAGTTCTCCAGGTGTCTTGTATTCTATATTTTCTATGTTTGCATTTGCCTCTCGAAGAAATTGAAGTAAGTCTTCCCAAGCATACTCAGCACAGCTAAGAGTAAGGAACCATGTAGGAGTTCCTACGTTTCTTAGCATACATTTCAGTTCCCCATGACGACGGTACCAATACTCGTTGGTACCACACTGACATGCCATGAGATTAATTAGCTGAGACTCCAAAATAATGTCTTGCTGTTGGACTTTATCCATGAAGTCCCTTGCCGAAACATTTTGCAGATGTACTCCAATTTCAGTATATGGTTCACTGCATAAGAAAGTCCAGACAAGTCACTCTCAAACAGAAGATGAAACAAATATGGAATACATTGGCGAAACCTTGGATCTTCTGCATATAATCTTAAAGTCCAGTATTCAGATGCAGGATTTTGAACAGATCGCTCATCATATCGACCACCTTGACCTGTTTGAAATAACTGAGGAAAACAATGAGCTTCAAAGCTTTCTTCCCATACACTAATGGGACTTCCTTTTGCTTCTTTCATTTGGAACAACTCAGTAGCGTTCCCCATTACTTCTTTGGAATGCAGAGGATGAACACTATAATGTTAATAAATTTCTTCACTTCTATGCACATCTACTTTTTCAATTTGCCCAGCTGAGAAATCACTGTCCTCTTCTACAGTTGTTTCCTCTTCCCCTACATATTCATTTTTGTAGTACTGATTGTTTTTTACCAAATACAACGTTGCCTTTTTGACTTTCCTAACATCCACTAATTCTTGCCAGATTTTCTTACTCTTTGTAGGAACGCCATTAACTAGAATAACCAGAGGTTACTCTTTCACTTTTTCAACACCAATTGTATCAATATTTTTCTTTAAATCTAGAGGCAAATAAACAACTCTTCCCTTTAATCCTCTCTGTAAATCTGAAGGAGGCAATTTCCCTGTCTTAGGCTCCATGCGAACAATAGCCTGAAATGGATGCACACATTGAATCAGAATAGACTTATAAGTATTTAAATCCATCAATTCAGAAGGAATGTTTACCAACTCAAGATTATTATGTACATCTCTAACAGGCATTTTTTTCATTTAATTTATTATAACAATATTTACAAATACGCAGATCAGAACCCAAATCAAAACAATTCTCTACCAACAAATACGTTGCAAAATCCTTCCACTCAATATTATTTTCCTTTTCCCTTTTTACATATAAATCAACTAACCTCGTCTGATTCTTATAATGAGTTCGTCGACAACACACACAAGAAAAATTTGGCCTTTAATTCGAAATGACCTTAAACTTTGTAATTTCATGGTCAAAAGTTTCTGTACTTAAATTGTGTACATTCTCTTCCACATTACCTTCTATTACTGTATCAGTTTCTGCACTGCCCTCTTTTTCACCAAAGTAACTAAACTCAATTTCTTCACAAATGTTGTTCACATCTAATACAGATCCATGCAAAAGTGCACTGTTTAACTATTTTAGCTTAAGTGCTGGACTTTTTGCATAAAACAACCTTCTCACTAATTTCCTCACTTTAGTATGATGTACTGCTAACATCCTAAAATGATGAAAAACACTCTGACATACTTTTCTAGAAAGACAAGCCAGTGAATGCCCATGCAAACCTGTTTTTTCTCTCACTCTGCAAGGATCTAACTCTTGCAACATTTTAATTTGTTGTTTTAGACTTTTCTTAGAATATGTACGTAAGAAATTGCAAAAGAAATCAGTTTAATCCTGTCGCACACTACAAATACTACTACAATTCCAAGCGTACACTGGAGCCTTAGGATGTCTCCCTAAAACTTCTTCAGCTAACACCTCTTCTGCATTTCTAGGCACAATTTTTTCTTTTTCAATTGGACAACCGTCCTTCACCTCATATCCTCGACCACTGGTGTCAACTGCATGCACCAAATCATTATCCTGAAAATAACTCTCTTCATTAAAAAATGGCTCACAACTTGAACTATGCTTCCATTCTCCATGAAAAACATCACAAAATTAGTCCGATTAATTACTCTTTTCCACTTACTTTTTGATTTCAAAACATTGATTACCTTGTCTAGTGTTCGAATTCTATTGATTACTAAAATATATTTAAAAAATTTCATTTCAAAAGCCTGATCAACTATCCTCTCTATACTTGTAAAAATCTGTTTTCCTTTTACAATTCTTAACATTGTATAATAAATTTAAAACAATTCTGTTATAAAACATTCGCCTACGAATGTCAATGAACTGATTTTTACGTCTATTAATATACACAATATCATCTCCATAAACTTTTTCTACATTTTTGCTGGGATTTTAGTTTTTCTTTGTAGTTGCAGAATTTTTTTTTTCTTTTGTGCATTATCTTAACTTTTTTTACATTGAGTTAATTTCCGTATAAAATGCTTTGTTCTTCTTTTTCTCCGTATTTTGTTTTTTACATACATCTTGTAATTGCGTTTTCTTGGAAAAGTAAATTTTTTTATATTTTCGTCTTCAAACAGATTAGTAGGCATATTGCTTCTTCTTTTTGCAGATAATTACAATCTGTTGTAAAGAAAAAATAACATATTATAGACCACTACTAACATACTACATAGCAATTACAATAACTAAACGATATAAACACTAGTTTACAACATAAGTAAGTTTATAGCACAGCAACTGTGTCTCACCAGAGTAGGTAATGATGCAGTGAGTGCTGTTTCTCACTTTATGGCAGTGCAGAACAGCTTCAACATTAATGTCACTCTCTGCCTGCACCATCTCTCTCTTTGCTTGTGTCATCTCACTCTCTGCCTGCGCCATCTCACCCTCTACCTGCATCATGTCTCCCTCCACTTGCATCATCTCACTCTCTGCCTGCATCATCTCTCTCTTTGTGAGTGTCATCTCACTCTCTGCCTGCGCCATCTCACCCTCTAACTGCATCATGTCTCCCTCCACTTGCGTCATCTCACTCTCTGCCTGCGTCATCTCTCTCTTTGTGAGTGTCATCTCACCCTCTGCCTGCATAATGTCTCTCTCCACCTGCGTCATCTCTCTCTTTGCGTTTGTCTTCTCACTCTCACCCTGCGTCATGTCTCTCTCCACCTGCATCATCTCTCTCTTTGCGTGCGTCATCTCTGTCTTTGCGTGTGTCATCTCACTCTCTGCCAGCGCTCTCCCACCTTCTGCCTGCATCATGTCTCTCTCCACCTGCGTCATCTCTCTCTTTGCGTGTGTCATCTCACTCTCTGCCTGCGCCATCTCATCCTCTGCCTGCATCATGTTCCTCTCCACCAACATCATCTCTCTCTTTACGTGTGTCATCTCACTCTCTGCCTCCACCATCTCTCTCTTTGCGTATATCATCTCACTCTCTACCTGAGTCATCGCTCTCTTTGCGTGTGTCATCTCACTCTCTGCCTGCACCATCTCTCTCTTTGCGTGTGTCATCTCTCTCTTTGCGTGTGTCATCTCACTCTCTGTCTGCACCATCTCTCTCTGATTCAGGCAGAGGGTGAGATGGCGCAGGCAGAGAGCGAGATGACACACGCAAAGAGAGACATGGTGCAGGCAGAGAGTGAGATGTCACACACAAAGAGAGAGATGACACATGCAAAGAGAGAGATGGTGCAGGCAGAGAGTGAGATGACACACGCAAATAGAGAGATGACACATGCAAAGAGATAGATGGTGCAGGCAGACAGTGAGATGACACACGCAAAGAGAGAGATGATGCAGGTGGAGGGAGACATGATGCAGGCAGAGAGTGAGATGACACACGCAAAGAGAGAGATGACGCTGATGGAGAGAGACATGATGCAGGCAGAGGGTGAGATGGCGCAAGCACAGAGTGAGATCACACACGCAAAGAGAGAGATGACGCAGGTGGAGGGAGACATGATGCAGGCAGAGGGTGAGATGATGCAGTCAGAGTGAGATGACACACGCAAAGAGAGAGATGGTGCAGGCAGAGAGTGAGATGTCACACACAAAGAGAGAGAGATGACACATGCAAAGAGAGAGATGGTGCAGGCAAAGAGTGAGATGACACACGCAAATTGAGAAATGACGCAGGTAGAGAGTTAGATGACACACGAAAAAAAGAGAGAGACGACACTGGTGGAGGGGGAGATGATGCAGGCAGAGGGTGAGATGGCGCAGGCAGAGAGTGAGATGATACACGCAAAGAGAGAGATGACGCAGGTGGAGAGTGAGATGATATACACAAAGATAGAGATGGTACAGGCAGAGAGTGAGATGACACACGCAAAGAGAGCGATGACGCAGGTGGTTAGAGACATGATGCAGGCAGAGGGTGAGATGGCGCAGGCAGTGAGAGAGATGACACATGCAAAGAGAGAGATGACGCTGGTGGAAAGAGACATGATGCAGGCAAAGAGTGAGATGACACACGCAAAGAGAGAGATGGCGCAGGTGGAGAGTGAGATGATATACACAAAGATAGAGATGGTACAGGCAGAGAGTGAGATGACACACGCAAAGAGAGCGATGACGCAGGTGGTTAGAGACATGATGCAGGCAGAGGGTGAGATGGCGCAGGCAGTGAGAGAGATGACACATGCAAAGAGAGAGATGACGCTGGTGGAGAGAGACATGATGCAGGCAAAGAGTGAGATGACACACGCAAAGAGAGAGATGGCGCAGGCAAAGAGAGAGATGACGCTGGTGGAGAGAGACATGATGCAGGCAGAGGGTGAGATGGCGCAGGCAGAGAGTGAGATGACACACGCAAAGAGAGACATGGTGCAGGCAGAGAGTGAGATGTCACACACAAAGAGAGAGATGACACATGCAAAGAGAGAGATGGTGCAGGCAGAGAGTGAGATGACACATGCAAAGAGAGAAATGACACATGCAAAGAGAGATGGTGCAGGCAGACAGTGAGATGACACACGCAAAGAGAGAGATGACGCAGGTGGAGGGAGACATAATGCAGGCAGAGGGTGAGATGACACACGCAAAGAGAGAGATGACACTGGTGGAGAGAGACATGATGCAGGCAGAGGGTGAAATGGCGCAAGCAGAGAGTGAGATCACACCCGCAAAGAGAGAGATGACACAGGTGGAGGGAGACATGATGCAGGCAGAGGGTGAGATGATGCAGGCAGTGTGTGATGACATACACAAAGAGAGAGATGGTGCAGGCAGAGAGTGAGATGTCACACGCAAAGAGAGAGATGACACACGCAAAGAGAGAGATGGTGCAGGCAGAGAGTGAGATGACACACGCAAAGAGAGAGATGACATACGTGAAGAGATAGATGGTGTAGGCAGAGAGTGAGATGACACATGCAAAGAGAGAAATTACGCAGGTAGAGAGTGAGATGACACACACAAAGAAAGAGATGACGCTGGTGGAGGGAGACATGATGCAGGCAGAGGGTGAGATGGCGCAGGCAGAGAGTGAGATGACACACCCAAAGAGAGACATGGTGCAGGCAGAGAGTGAGATGTCACACGCAAAGAGAGAGTTGACGCATACAAAGAGAGAGATGGTGCAGGCAGAGAGTGAGATGACACACGAAAAGAGATATGGTGCAGGCAGAGAGTGAGATGACACACGCAAAGAGACAGATGACGCAAGTGGAGGGAGACATGATGCAGGCAGAGGGGAGATGGTGCAGCAGGCAGACAGTGAGATGACACACGCAAAGAGAGAGATGGTGCAGGCAGAAAGTGAGATGACACATGCACAGAGAGAGATGGTGCAGGCAAAAGAGACATGGTCCAGACAGAGGGGATAAATAATGCAGGCACACAGCAGATAGCGCAGGCAGAGGGAGAGATAGCGCCAGCACAGGGTAACATGACGCAGGCAGTGGGAGAGATGGCGGAGACTGAGAGTGAGATGGCACAGACAAAGAGTGAGATGGCACAGGCAGAAGGTGAAATGATGCAAGAAGAAGGTGACACCGCAGAGGGTGAAATGGTACAGGCAGAGGGAGAGGGCTTGTGCAGTCAGAAAATACATTTCCAATTTACAGCACTATCTCTATACCAGCATTGAATGAGCATGAGAAACAATCTAAAACAAAGAGTACCCTATAAGCAAAGAGATGCAAACTGTGAGGAGATACAGGTGACATTATAGAAAAAGGTGCAAATGTAATTCTTTAATTTATCCTAGTCAAAAATGTTAAAGCCGTACATTTTACCCAAAAACATTTAGCATAGTAAATCGTTTAAGACACAGAGCACAGCCCATATAAATGACCACTACTTTACAATGCAGAAACCTGACTCATTTCCAAAATACATTTCCAATATGCACCATTCGTTTTTTGCCAGCATTACATACAAACATGAGACACAATGCAAAAAGAAACAGTACCCTATAAGCAAACAGATGCAAATTGTGAGGAGACATTATAAAAAAGTGTCCAAATATAATTCTTTAATTTACACAGACACTCAGTGTGATCCTAGTTAAAAATGTTAAAAACAATCATTTTACCTAAAAACATGTACCACAATAAATCATTTAAAAAACAGAGCACATCCCATATAAATAAGCACTACATTACACTGCAGAAACCTGACTAATTTCCAAAATACATTTCCAATATGCACCATTAATTTTTTACCAGCCTTACAAAAAAACATGAGACACAATGCAAGAATAAAGAAGCTCAATATGCTTGTTAATCTTCCCCATAGTGCATACTGCACTCTATCTATATTAAATGAATCATTACTCACCTTTAAAAATGCTTTTGATGATTTAGAACAGTGTCAGTCACACACACCAGATTTTCTTAAGCAGAATCTCTGAAATGCACCTCAGACACTGGAACCTCAAAATGGCCATGATTCCTTCTTACTTTTCACACATATGCCTGTGTATAACCAATCAAATTTCTTCCCACACAAATTCAAAACTAAACTAACATTTTAATTGGTTGTACATTTCAACACTTTCAAACTCACATAATATTCATCCATCCCCCACTGCTCTTTTTGCCTGTTGCCATGGTAACACTCCACACATCACCTAACTGAGCAAACAGGTGAAAAGATCATCATACTATGTTGCAAATGAACCCAGCAAGGGTGTTTGACTTCTCAATGTACCAGCGTATCCTGTGCAATGTTTCTTTCAATGACTTTTTCTCAACCATTAGAATTACTTCTTTCAAAAAACAGAAGCATGCACCCTAATTTTCAGTGTTGAATTTTCAGAAACCACCAATCATTTATTCTTTTTCAAGTGCACTGAATCTCAACCACTTTTTTTTCTAAACTCCTACTTTCAAACTGCCATTTCATTTCCACAACTCATCTGAGTACAACCACATCTGCCTTCAAGATGCTGAAAGTCTGGATAGTAGGACATAGCTATGTTTACTGGAGTGAAAGGTATTTAGCAAATAGATGCTTTCACAACCTTGATTTACCAAATGTGGATATTATGTGGATTGGCCAGAGAGGATTGAGATGTCACCAATTGATACCATTGGTAAAATCCTTTATGCATCTACCACACCCTGACCTCATAATTGTGCACTGTGGTGGCAATGACCTGGGCACTTTGACTGGGGTAGGTCTGGAAATGCTTTTAAAGGACACCTTTGGGCAATTGATGTCACTTTATCAAAAAACTGCCTTGGTATATTCTAATATATGCCAAAGGCAAAAATGGAACTGGTCCAACCAATTTTGTCCACAGATTGAGAAAGCAAGGAAACATGTGAATACATCTGTTTCTGCTTTCCTCAGAGACTATGGTATGGGTTCTAAATATCACAACAACTTGCGTTACAACATGCATGGCATCTATAGGAGTGATGGTGTACATTTTACAGATGAGGGGAATAGAGTCTTCCTTTTGAATTTTAGACTCTGCATCGGTACCTACTTGTAGGTACTTAAATCACTCACATAACACAACAGCTCTTTTTAGAGCTACCCTACCTCTAAGCACTCTAAATTCTTATTTTACTCTATTGTTTTTCACTGTTTTTCCCCGTGGTACGCTCAGGGTACGCGTACATGTAAGCGTACATGTAAGCGTACATGTAAACGTGCCCTGAGCGTACTCGCGAAATAAAAAAAAAAGGTTTTTTTGCTCTTTGTGGTCCTTCTAGGCCCCCCTTAGAAAACCTAGGAGGTCAGGGGGTCTCTACCCTGCCCCTTTTTAATGTTTTCCGCTTTTGTTTTTCTCCTCTTGTGTCTCGGTTCTTCCGAGACACAAGATGGCAGACTCTCCTTACCATTTGGAATGTTACAACCACCCGAGAGCCAATCAGCATTCCGCTCGCGCACTTCCGTGGGGCACCGGGTGCGCTTACCGGTACGCGTACCCAAAGCGTACCCAAAGCGCTCGAAGCACGCATATAGATATATAAAAAAAATTTACGTTAATTTTCATAAAAACCACTGGAGCGATGGTAACCAAATATGGAAAAGGCCCTACTGCGTACCAGTCCCTACCATTTTGCCAAGTTTGGTGTAATTCCATCCAGCGGTTCGGGCTGTAGCCATGTCTAATCGTCCTATGGAAATTAACATGAAGAAGACACATTTTGGGACCCCCCTTTTTTCTCGGCCCCCGCTTCACAAATCCCCCCGACACTTTCAGGGAAGGAGCGGAGCGTAACGGGCCATCTTCTTTGAGAAATTCACAAAGATTCATCCACCGACGCCAAAGTTATTCCCAATAGAATATTGCGGATTTCCTATGGAAATTAGGTCCTAACTATAACTACCTACTGGCGACCGCCAGTAGGTAATATATATATATATATATTGGAAATAACTTTGGCGCCGGTGGAGGAATTTGCGTGTAATTTTCCAAAATTTTGTCCAGCCCCGCTGCGCTCCTTCCCTGAAAGTTTCGGGGGGATTTGTGAAGTGGGGGCTGAGAAAAAAGGGGGGTCCCAAAACGTGTTTTCCCCGTGTTAATTTCCATTGGACGTTCTGACAAGTCTACAGCCCGAACCGCTGAACAGAATTACGCGAAATTTTGCCAAATTGTAGGGACTGGTACGCAGATGTGCTCTATTTGGTGAAAATTGCTCCAGTGGGTTTTTTGAAAATTAACTTCAAAAACACATATATATGTATAGGCGCGCTCCGAGCGCTCACCGGTACGCGCTACTGGAGTGCGCGAGCGGAAAGCTGATTGGCTGTCGAATGTCTGTCAACTTTCTAAACAGTCCGGAGAGTCCGCCATCTTGTGTCTCGGTAGAATCGAGACACAAGAGGTGTTAAAAAAGGAGGAAATGTTTAAAAGGGGGCAGGGTAGACATCCCCCGACCCCCTAGGTTTTCTCAGGGGGCCAATTTTCACGGGGTAAGCGCTGTGTGCGTTCCCATGTACGCTCACCGGGACGCGCACCCAGAGCGTACCACAGGGAAAAACTTTGAAAGAAAATAGTGTAAAATAAGAATTTGGAGTGCTTAGTGGTAGGGTAGCTCTAAAAAGAGCTGTTGTGTTATGTGGGTAAATCGCTTTTAGTAATACATAACATAAAAGTAGCTTAATCAAGTGTTTAGTTCTTTAAAATTAATTGGGCAGTGTATAGTATCAGACAGGAACTAGAAATATAAAGCACTGCATGTGATGAAGCCAATCTTAAACAATAATTATAACAGAAGGACTGTAAATAACTAATAGAAAACATTTTCCAAATTATCTTAAAGTGTACAACATAGTTCCCCTTACAAATTAACAACTCACCTTTTTGAAAGTAGAAGAGTTAGTACTGTGTTATTCTAAGTCCAGCAATTGAGCAGCCACATTTTCTCTCAAATGTACCTCAGACTGGGGTATCACAAAATGGCCGTGTTTTCCTCTCATTTAAGATATATACATAACCAATCAAACTTCATCACACACAAATTCCAAACTAAAGTAATATTGTGTTTGGTTCTAAATTTCAATACTTTCAAATGTGTTTTCCCCATGCAATTTTCCATAGGACATTTAGACACGGCTACAGCCGGAACGGAAGAATGGAATTACACCAAAGTTGGCAAAATGATAGGTACTGGTATGTAGTAGGGCCTTTTCTATATTTCTTTGAAATTGCTCCTGTGGTTTTTATGAAAGGCAACTTCAAAAAAACATATATATCAATAGGCGTGCTACGAGTGCTCACCGGTACGCGTACCGGGGAGCACACCCGGCGCGCTACGGGAGTGCGCGAGCGGAAAGCTGATTGGCTGTATGATGTCTGTCAACATTCTTAACAGTCCGGACAGTCCGCCATTTTGTGTTTCGGGAAAATCGAGATACCTGAGGTAAAAAAAAAAGGGGGAAATGATTAAAAGGGGGCTGGGTAGACACCCCTTGACACCCACTGGTTTTTTGAGGGAGGTTTAGAAGGACCCTGAAAGGCCCCAAAACTATTTTTTTTTTAACTTTTCGCGGGGTAAGCGCTGGGTGCTTTCTCAGGTGCGCTCTCTGGTACGCGCACCCTGAGCGCACCACGGGGAAAACAGTGTAAAAAAATAGAGTAAAACAATTTTGTAGAGTGTTTAGAGGTAAGTTAGCTCTGAAAAGAGCTGTTGTGTTATGTAGGTGTTTTTTGTACCTACAAGTAGGTACCAATGCAGAGTCTCAAATTCAAGAGGAAGACTTTATTCCCCTCATCTGTAAAATGAACACCATCTCTCCTATAGATGCCTTGCATGTTGTAACGCAAGTTGTTGTGGTATATGGAACCCATATCATAGTCTCTGAGGAAAGCAGAAACAGATTTATTTACATGTTTCTCAATCTGTGGACAAAATTGGTTGGACCAGTTCTATTTTTGCCTTTGGCATTTGTTAGAAAATACCAAGGCAGTTTTTGGAAAAAGTGACATCAATTGCCCAAAGATGTCCTTTAAAAGCATTTCCAGACCTACCCCAGTCAAAGTGCCCAAGTCATTTCCACCACAGTGCACAATTATGAGGTCAGGCTGTGGTAAATGCATGAAGTATTTTACCAATGGTATCAATTGGTGACTTCTTAATCCTCTCTGTCCAATCCACACAATGTCGGCATTTGGTAAATCAAGGTTGTAAATCCCTCTGTTGCTTGCAAATTTTTCACTCCAGAAGACATAGCTATGACCCACAAACGCATCTTGAAGGTAGATGTGCTTCTAGTCAGATGAGTTGTGGAAATGAAAAGGCAGTTTGAAAGTAGGAATTATGAAAAGAAGTGGTTGAGAATCAGTGCACTTGAAAAACAAGAAATGATTGATGCTTTCTTAAAATTCACCACTGAAAATTAGGGTGCATGCTTTTTTTTTTTTTAAAGAAGTCATTTCAATGGTTGGGAAAAAGTCATTTAAAGAAACATTGCACTTGATTAGCTGGTACATTGAGAGGTCAAACACCCTTGCTGTATTGTTTTGCAACATAGTATGATGAATTTGTGCACTGTGTGCTGGGTTAGGAGGGAGTTACCATGGTTACAGGGTGAATGAGCACTGGGGGGATGGGTGAATGTTATGTGAGTTTCATAGTCTTGAAATGTACAACCAATTAAAATGTGTAGTATGGTTTTGAATTTGTGTGGGAACAATTTTGTACAAGAATATGGGTCTGAAATAAGTAAGAATCTGTGCCATTATTCTCAGGCTCCAGTGAAAGAAGCATTATTCAGAAATTCAGCATAAGAAAATCTGTTGAGTGTGACTGACACTGTTCTACAGTTTTTAAAAGCATTTTTAAAGGTGAGTAATCATTATTTTAATAAAGATAGAGTGATGTATGCACTATGGGGAAGATTAAGAAGCATTTTGTGCTTCTTTATTCTTGTTTTTTGTGTCATGTTTTTTTGTAATGTTGTTTAAAAATAAAATGGTGCATATTGGCAATGTTTTTGGGAAAAGAGTTAGGTTTCTGCTTTGTTTCTGTAGTGGTCATTCAAATGAGCTGTGCTTTGTGTCAAAAACGATTTAGTATGGAAAATAGTGTCATGTTAGGCAGAGACATACATACTGCTGGCAGAGACAGACGTGGTACATTGTATGTAACACTTTGATCATGTACACAAGATCACACTGTGAGTGAAGCTTGATTCACCCATCAGTGTGATCTTAGGCACAGACACACATACTGTTGGCAGAGACAGACATGGTACATTATATCTAACATTCTGATCATGTGCCTAGGATCACACGGCGGCTCGGCAGCCCGGCGGTTCGGCGGTTTGGCAGCTCAGCGACTCCGGGATACACCTGAACGCTGCGGCCGGAGCAGCTGATGTGCTGGGGGCGGGTTTCCTTTCCTGCGCCCTACCGCTGGAGAGAGGCATCCATGGAGCTGAGAAGAAGCCGGAGGGGGGCCACACACAGCTTTTTCTCGAGGAGAACAACCTCGGCAGTTGCAAAAACACGGTGCGGTAAGGGGGATCACCAGGGGGTGAGTCAGCTGAAGGAAAAAGAGCATGCTATATTAGACTCCAATAATATTGAAAATGTTACAAGCTTAAACGATGACCTCCTTAGGCACAAATGCACTGATGTAGATATAGACACTGACACTGACAAAAGTCCTTTTGCACCAAAAAATCAGGACCTTAGCTCTGTGCAGACCGTCGAAAAAGGTCTTCACCCAGTCCCTACCCCAAATTTGATTAGTATTAAGAGAAAATTGCAAGTTCTCTCTTGTGTAGCTCTAACCCAGGAAAACAGTAAAGCACTGCCTCAAAAAAAAACTTAGGAGCGAAGAAGGGATTCACCGGCGAAAACCTGGGGAAGCGAAAGGGGAAGGGAGAAGGGAAAGGGAGTAAAAAGGATAAAGACCTAGGAGGTTTAGCGAAAATTGGTGATATAGACCCGGTGCAAGAACTTGAAAGAAGCCCTGAAAGACAAACTGTTACAGAGTCAGAGACTGAAACTGAGTCAGACTTACCACAATCTCTGGGCCTTAAAGCGCCGAGGAGGGGAAAGAGACATCAGCCATTATACACTAGCCTGAAGGAGCTACCTCATAAGGAAACTCAGAGCAAGGGTAACTCCAAAAAGACCAAAGCCTCCCGAATTACGCCCTCACTGAAGTCCTACTTTAAGGTCCTGCCTCAGGTTCTTAACATTAATCATGAATCTCAAGGACTGTATATTACTCAAAACACACTCACCCCAATTGAAGTTTCTGACTCCACACCTATACTCAGTAACCTCAAGGGGTTAGTAGTGGAGGCAGCGGAGGCAGCAGAGGCAGTAGAGCAGGAAAATAGCATAAAGATGGGTGATGCAGTAAAGCAGACTACAATTATGACGCCCCCAGTAGACTACCTAGCCGCTAACCTAGTAGAGACAGAAAGCGTAAGTGTAAGCGTAATAAAAGACTCAGATCTATGCTCAGGGGGTAATAAAGAAGATAGCGAAGACACCCTCCAACATATACTTCTCAATATGAGGAAGAGTCAAAAAAATGCTTAGCTGAATCAAGACAAAAACAGTCTGAGATCCGGACCATGTGTGAAAATTTGGAGACCAAAGTGGATGGGCTCTTTCTAAGAACTGGGAGCCTAGAAAATACTGTCGGTGAACTTAAAGCAAAGCTAGAACACGCAGAAACTAAGATCTTGACTCTACGGAGAGAGGGAGAGGTAGTTAAAGAAAGGGTTGAATCCCTGGAAAACTTCTCAAGAAGGAACAACCTGAGGATTTAAAAAATTCCGGAGGGGAAAGAGGGAGGTGATATCAAGAAATTTGTGGCAACCATACTTAAGGACTCCCTTAACTTGGAGGAGTCTGTGTCAGAACTGGAGTCTGATATACAGAGGGTACACCGTGACCCCTTCCGTCTCAACCCTGGCAGAACTAAACCCAGAAAGATCCTTGTAAACTTTCTAACTTATACATTAAAGGAAAAGATACTGAACTTAGCACTTAAAGCCAAGACACTGAAAACTTCAGACTTCCCCTTCGAAGTTAGATCGGACCTATCCAAAACCACATTGGATAGGCAAAGGGAACTTGGTCAGCGGATGGAGAAATTTAGAGCTCTGGGAGCTACTGTACAGATGCGATTCCCCGCCTTCTTGAAGATTATGTTCAACAACAAAATGCACAACATCAAGACTCCTCTCGAGGCGGATGAGCTACTAGTCTCTATCAGTGAATTTGCAAAAACCCCTTGACACCTGGAAGTAGCTAGCACAAAAATAAAAAAAATACATATATATATATAAAAGAGTGGAGTTAACGAATGGTAGAGCCCATGGAAAAAATAACTAATTAAAAACTAAATATGAATATATAAAATAGGGTAAAAATTGGGTCAAAAAAATATAATAAAATAAATAAAATAACTAAAAAAAAAAAAAAATTTTTTTTAAAAAACAAAGGGAGAAGTAATTGAGTGCTCCTATAGAGAGAAAGGGAGAAATACAAATGTAAAAATAACACAAAAAAAAAAATTACCACTATCTGATCCCTTCCTCCCTTCTCCCTTTAATCATTTTTGATAAGAAGACCCGATGATTCACTCTTTCTATGATCTATTTTTCATCACTCGGCATTTTTTGCAATCTAAGGGGGAAAAATATAAAAAAAACAAAAACAATAAAAAATAAAATTAAACACTCACCACCTACACAATATTGAGTATATTGACCGACAAATGAGACAATGGGGGCCCCAGACAGGAGCACGTCGGAGACGATAACCTGGCAAGACATCCAGCCAGAGTAAGTTGGGCAGGGGGGTTCCAGGGGTGGGGGGGTGAAAGCACAAAAAAAGTCCTGTATGCTGAATCTTAAATTCTTAAAAAACACTGATCCAACGGCACGATATAATAAATGCTTGGTCGAAATAGAAAACAATAGGCAGATAACTAGCAGGACGGCAGTAGAGCATTTTGATGGCAAAATTAAATGAGAGACATCAGATTTCTATCCTGGAACGTTAATGGTCTGCGCGTACGAGGGAGAAGACATAAAATCATTCAGTACCTCAGAGTCTCACCCGCGCAGGTCATGGCGATCCAGGAGACACATCTAAATAAGCAGGAGATTACGGATGTACTAAAAAAACTGAAATGGGTTGATAAATTCATAAGTACAGACCACAACGCCAATATTCGTGGAACTGCCATCATTTTCAAAAAGGGAGCAAGGGCTCAGATTGCTGACTGGAAAACGGATGCGAGTGGTAGATGGATGATAGCCAATGTCCAGCTGGACTCAAGGTGTTTTACTCTTGTAAGCTATTATGGTCCTAATCAGGATGACCAAATCAAACTATCAATCAATCATAACACTTGTATAGCGCGCTACTCACCCGGAACGGTCTCAAGACGCTTGGGGGAAGGGGTCCGCTACTGCTCAAACAGCCAGGTCTTGAGTTGTCTTCTGAAGGCGAGGTGGTCCTGGGTCAGCCGAAGGTGGATGGGGAGGGAGTTCCATGTCTTGGCCGCCAGGTAGGAGAAGGATCTGCCTCCGGTGGTGGCTCTTCAGATGCGTGGTACGGTGGCGAGGGCGAGGCTGGTAGACCGTAGCCGGCGGGTGGGCGTGTAGAAGGTCAGGCGGTCGTTGAGGTACTAGGGGCCCAGGTCGTGGAGATACTTGTGTGCGTGGGTGAGGAGCCTGAACGTGATCCTCTTGTTGACGGGGAGCCAGTGCAGGTCCCTCAGGTGGCCGGAGATGTGGCTACGTCGGGGGATGTCCAAGATGAGTCGGGCGGAGGCGTTCTGGATGCGTTGGAGTCTTTTCTGTAGCTTGGCTGTGGTTCCGGCGTAGAGGGTGTTTCTGTAGTCCAGTCGGCTGGTGACAAGGGCCTGGGTGACCGTCCTCCTGGTTTCGGTCGGGATCCATCGGAAGATCTTGCGAAGCATGCGAAGGGTGTGAAAGCATGATGAGGAGACGGCGTTGACTTGTCTGGTTATCGAGAGGGAGGAGTCCAGGATGAAGCCCAGGTTGCGTGTGTGGTCTGTTGGCTTGGGGGCGGTGCCCAGGGCTGGGGGCCACCAGGAGTCGTCCCAGGCGGAGGGTGATGGTCCCAGGATGAGGACTTCCGTCTTGTCTGAGTTCAGTTTCAGGCGGCTGTTCTTCATCCACTCGGCGATGTCTTTCATCCCTTCGTGGATGCTGGTTTTGGCGGTGTCGGGGTCTCTGGTGAGGGAGAGGATCAGCTGGGTGTCGTCGGTGTAGGAGATGATGTTGAGGTTGTGTTGGCGTGCGATGGTAGCGAGAGGTCTCATGTAGACGTTGAAGAGGGTGGGGCTGAGTGATGATCTTTGCGGGATGCCGCATATGACTTCGGTGGCCTCGGATCGAAACGGGGGAGGCGGACTCTCTGTGTTCTTCCGGCGAGGAACGGGATTATCCACTTCAGTACCTTGTCTTGGATGCCGGTGTTGCTGAGGCGTTGGACTAGGGTGCGGTGGCAGACAGTGTCGAATGCTGCGGAGAGGTCCAGGAGGATGAGTGCCGCTGTTTCCCCATTGTCGAGCAGGGTTTGGATGTCGTCGGTGGCTGCGATGAGGGCGGTCTCGGTGCTGTGGTTGGCTCTGAACCCAGACTGCGAGGGGTCGAGGGAACCGTTCGTCTCGAGGAAGGCGGTCAGCTGTCTGTTGACGATCTTCTCGATGACTTTAGCAGGAAAAGGGAGGAGCGAGATGGGGCAGATGTTTTTGAGGTCGGTGGGGTCCGCTGTTGGTTTCTTCAGTAGGACGCTGAGCTCGGCATGCTTCCAGCACTCCGGGAAGGTGGCAGTGTTGAAGGAGGTGTTGATGACGTTCCGGAGTTGGGGTGCGATGGTGGAGTCGGCCTTGTTGAAGACGTGGTGGTGGCAGGGGTCTGTTGGAGACCCGGAGTGGATGGTGTTCATCGTGCGGGCTGTGTCTTCGGTGGTCACCGTGGTCCACGTGCGGAGGGTGGCCGTGGGGTGCGTTGGTTCGGTGGTAGGGAGCGTGGATGGTGCGCCAAAACTGTTGTGGATGTCGGCAATCTTGCAGTGGAAGAACGAGGTGAGGGAGTCGCAGAGATCTTGTGAAGGGGTGATGTCGTTGTTGCTGGTGCTGGGGTTGGAGAACTCCTTGACGATGCTGAAGAGTTCCTTACTGTCGTGGGCGTTGTTGTCCAGTCGCTCCTTCAGTGATTTCTTCCTGGTGGTGCGGATGAGCTGGTGGTGCTTGCGGGTGGCGTGTTTGAGGGCGGTCATGTTGTCAGTGGCCTGGTCGAGGATCCAGGCTTTCTCGAGGGTGCGGCAGGTCTTCTTGGAGTCCTTGAGTTCGTCGGTGAACCAGGGGGCTTTCTTGCTTCTGGGTCTGCTGGGAGGGTTCTTCAGTGGTGCGAGGTCGTCGGCGCAGGCGCTCAGCCACTGTGTGAAGTTGCGGGCTGCTTCGTTGGGGTCCGATGTGCTGGCAGGTGGGTTCTGGCTGAGGGAGGTGGTGAACTGGTCGGCGGTGATCTTGCTCCAGCTCCTGTGAGGAACCCGTTGCGGGTGGTGGTGGGTTGTGGTTTTTCTGAAGCTGAAGTGGACGCAGCTGTGGTCGGTCCAGTGGAGTCCGGTGGAGTGGCTGAAGGTGATGTGTTTGCTGGATGAGAAGACAGGATCAAGCGTGTGGCCGGCATAGTGGCTGGGGGTGTTGACCAGTTGCTTGAGTCCGAGGTTGGCAAGGTTGTCCAGCAGGGCGACGGTGTTGCGGTCCTTGTTGTTCTCCAGGTGAAAGTTGAGGTCCCCTAGGAGGATGTAGTCGGCGGAGGGGAGGGCGTGTGGGCTGATGAAGTCCGTGATGTCTTCGCTGAATTGTGTGCGAGGTCCCGGGAGTCTGTAGAGGAGAGTGCCTCTGAGGGTTGTCTTTGGGTCGGTGTGAATCTGGAAGTGGAGGTGTTCGGCGGTGGCGAGGGTGTCGTCGGCGTCGGTCGTGATGCAGATGGTATTCTTGTGGACGATGGCGATGCCTCCTCCGGTCTGGTTGACGCGGTCCCTCCTGATGATCTTGTGTCCCTCCGGGATGGCGACGGCTATGTCAGGGGCTGAGGAGGCGTTCATCCAGGTTTCCGTGAGGAAGGCGACGTCTGGTGATGTCGTGTCGAGGAGGTTCCAGAGTTCCACGGCGTGTCTGTGGACGGAGCGGGTGTTGAGCAGGATGCACTTGAGGTCGCTGCTGGAGCTTGGCTTGGCGGGCACGGTGCAGGTTTGGAGACAGGTGAACTTGCAGGTTGTGCAGGTGAAGGGTCCGTGAGTGCGTTTCGGGGCGGCCTGGCAGCAGGTGGGGTTCCGGCCGGCATTGAGTGCATTGAGGGCCGCGGCGTTGTAGGTCTGTCGGGTCGTCTTGTGGCGGTGGGGGCCAGGGGTCCTGGCGCTGGGCGTGGTCCAGGCACGGACGGGCGCAGACGGGCTTACCTTTGGCGCGCCTTCGGCGCACAATCGGCGCGGTCGCCATTTATAGCGAAGTGGGAGGGAGGAGCAGCTGGGAGGTGGGAGCGGGAAGGACACAAAACAAAAGGGGGCGTGGCCACGTGAACGGCGGCGGGAAGCGGGGTGGGCAAGGCACAGGGGGACGACAATGAAATTAACACAAGGCAATAATAACGCACATAGGCACAGGGGACAACAGCAGAGATGAAACAGAAGGCAATAAAAACAACAGCAAGCCACAATAAATTACAAAGCACGGTAGAGGGGCAGGGGGCAGCGAGGCAGGCTGCTAGGCGGCAAAACAGCACAACGAGGCTGCGAGCAGCAGCGGGGCGAGGGGCACTCACACAGCTGGTGGCCGTGCAGCGCGGGGGTGTCCTGAGAACCCTTCCTATTTAAACATATTACAGAACCATCTGATTACCATCACGGACCCAATAATATGGATGGGAGATTTTAATCTAGTGCTAGATCCAAAATTAGATAAATCTCCCAGTTCCAGGGCTGTAGTGCAAAATAACATGAGGGACACGCTTCGGAGCTGCATGTCAAACCTGGGACTAAATGATCTCTGGAGGCAAAGAGCCGGGAAAATCATGGGTGTCTCCTTTCAGAATCATAAATATAAACATAAATCGCGAATAGATTACGTCCTGTTTAGTCTTTCTCTAAAAGACTCTATAAAAAATTTGATATATCTACCTCAGACCACTCAGCCATCCTCTTCTCGTTAAAATTAGATCAGGAACCCATTCATGCATCATGGTCCTTTGATCGAACCATATTACTAGAGGAAGAGGAAAGAGAACACTTCATATTTGAAACCGCCTCCTTTCTAGAGTGGAATATAGGCTCTGCCTCTTTGGTAAATGTATGGGAGACCTGGAAAGCTTACATAAGGGGCTGTATTACCAACAGGGCCTCTTACAGGAAAAAAAATACAGAGCAAGTAGAGCAAGATTTGACTCGCTTGGAGTCGGTAGATCAAGCTCCCTCAGCCAATCTAGAGGAGAAAAGAGAACTAAAATGTAAATTAGAAACGCTATTGCAGGAGAGACTGAATAAACAATGGCAGGCCAGTAAACTCTCTCACTTTGAATACGGCGAATCTGCAGGGAAGTTACTAGCCTGGAAAATAAAAGCTGACCAGACTAGAAATTATATAAAAGAAGTGAGAGTAACTGGAGAAACGGTCAATAGGAATACTGATTTCGACATCGGTGAAGCCTTCAGTGCTTTTTTTAAAACATTTATACAGAAGAGATTAATACTAATCCAGAGGAAAGATCGGAATGGGTAGATAAGGTAATTCTTCCACAGCTAAACAGGCCCCAAAGTGAAAATCTTGATAAAGAAATAACCGAGATAGAAGTTGAAAATGCTATTAAACAACTAAAACAGGGGAAGGCTGCAGGACCGGACGGTCTTCCGGGAGAATTATACCCGGTACTTAACTCTACCCTCACCCCGGTTCTAACGAACCTATTTAACAATATATTAATAAGAGGCGAGATACCACCTAGTTCCTGGGGAGAAGCAAATATAGCCCTAATATTAAAAGCAGGTAAAGACCCAGTAGATTGTGGATCATATCGTCCAATCTCGCTTCTCAACAACGATTATAAGATCTTTTCATCCATTTTGGCTGCACGTTTGGGTAGCGAGATTGGATCAATTATCCACCAAGACCAAAAGGGATTTATTAGAGGCCGACAACTGGCTGATTTAACATACGACTTAGTCGGAGCCATCGACATCGCCTCAACCTTTTCTTTACCTCTTGCAATCATGACACTTGACGCTACAAAAGCTTTTGATAGGGTTAATTGGTCCTACCTAAATGCAACCATGGAAAAATTTCAACTTGGCCCTAAATTCTGCAGAGCGATAGGCCTACTATATAACAACCCTAGAGCCTGTCTGCTAATCAATGGCATGCAAACAAATCCCTTTAAAATCAGTAGAGGGACAAGGCAGGGGTGTCCCCTCTCTCCCCTCCTTCTTAATTTATATATGGAGCCATTTGCACAGTCCATAAGAGAAGATACTAATATCCCGCATTTCTCTTTTTCCGAATGGGAGAAGAAAGTTGGATTATATGCCGACGATATTCTCATCTACACAACGGACCCGGCCCTGGCATTTCCAACGGTCATTAGAAGGGCGGAGGAATTTGGAAAACACTCAGGCTACGAAATAAATGCCGGGAAAACAGAAATAATGGCTTGGAATATTACAAATCTTCAGCTTCCGGTAAAACCCTCAATGAGATACCTGGGGATAACAATCACCAAAGACCTAAATCTCTTGGCCCAAAATAACCTAGATCGGATCTCTCATGAATCTAAAACCTTGATGAAATCCTGGTCCTTTCTCCCGCTTACCATCTATGGGAGAACCAGTCTAGTCAAAATGAGCATCCTCCCCAAATAAACATTTATTTTTAACACCATCCCATTAATTTTTAAAATCAAGCAATTTTCAAAATGTCAACAAAATATCAATTCATTTATCTGGGGCTATAAGTCAAGCAGACTGGCATGGAAGAAACTGAGAAGGAGAAGAGAAAAGGGAGGACTCGCCTTGCCAGATCTGGAATACTACGCTTAGGCGTTCCATCTGACCCACTACAGGATGCTACTTAAGATCCCGCTAGACAATGCAAATGACAATATGTTTAAAGCAATGCTATTGGGCTCGGACCTTCCACTGAATGGCTTGTTATTCAAGTTCGGACACCAGAAATTCTTTAAAAAAGTTAGGTTGAAGTCACTACAGGGTCCCATAAAAGAATGGACACAAATCAAATCTAAGGCTGGGATAGGGTATTTTTCTAACTACGCACCGATTTGGGATTTACCTGGGTTCTCCCCACAATATACTGAGACGGTTAAAACGGTCTTACTGGAAGCAGGAATAATACGATGGGGGGAGTTAGTGGCAGGAGGATCCCTTATGAAATGGGAAACATTCAAGGTCAGGGTAACATCATCACTCTCCTGGCTTGTATACATACAACTGGCCAGCTGGCTGCGAACCCAAATTAAGAAAAAAATAATAATGGGTGGATACAGCTCTCTAGAAAACAACCTAGTTGAGAAACCCGCTGGAGGCAAGGAAGTTGCATTGTACTATTGGAACATCATAGAGGATGGGGAGGGCGAGCTCAACCTTCCGATAAAATTGAGGGGAGGAGAGGAAGAATTACAGTCAGAGTATAAATGGGTAGAATCCTTCACCCTTCTCTACAAAATAATAAAACCAGCATGGCTGAGGCGCAATCAACTCTTTACACTACATCGGGCGTATTATTCCCCCAAGAAACTCTCGAAATTCCAATCCGGGAAATGCTGCAGTGAATGCTTTTTCCCAGCAGCCTCAGACCTACATATGTTTTGGGAATGTCCGAACATCGCCACCTATTGGCAAGAAATCAAGGTATCACTTGAATCAATTCTCAGAATCTCGATCCCATTTTCATGGTCTTTAATTATCTTTGGCTTAAACGAGAACATCAAGGGATTAGAAAGAGAATTTCTATACTATGCTATTCTACTAGCAAGAAGAGAAATCTGTAAAAACTGGGTCAATATGAACTCCCCGACCCATGCAGAGTGGTTGTCTTCACTATATGCCACATCGAAGGTAGACCTAGCTAGAATATGTAGTCCTTGTACTGTGAGATTCTGGAATTTGTTGATTAAATGGAGACGGAACAGTTAACCTACCCGGGTTTTTTTTTTTTTTGGTTTTTTTTTTCTTTCCCCGGGTCCGATGATTAGGTCTAAGTCTCCATGTCCAATTGGAGGCACCCCACGCCATATTGTTATCGGACTACCAGCCAATAAAAGGCCCGAATGGAGATAGTATGTGCAGGGTTCTTCATTGCCTGAGACATCTTGTCTGCCTTCCTGGATATTATGAGACCACTTTCTGGTCTCTTGGTGATACAGAGGCGACCGGGTCTTGTGGTTGGAGCGCCCCTGGATCGACTATGTGGCTAATGAGAAAAAAAAAATCCTCCGCTTAGAGAGGTGTTGGATTTCTTTTGGAGAAAGGAGTATCAAGCAAGAGGTGCTCCTCATATACATATGCTGCTATGGATTAAAGATGCACCAAAATTTGGAACAGATTCAGATGAGAAAGTGATGAGTTTCATTGAGCAGTATTCTACATGTGCTGTTCCGAAAAGTACAGAAGAAAACAATTTAAGACATCAAGTTTTACGCTTTCAAAGCCATCGTTGTGGGAAATACTGTCGTTGAAAATACAAATCCAAGGACAAGTTCTACACGAAATGTCGTTTTGCATTTCCACGTCCAGTAACATCGAAAGGAAGAGTCAACAATTTTATGTCTCCTCTGCGACATAATGTGACAAGAAAATCACCCAAAAATACATACAACCTAAGAAGAAATGAGGAATCCAAATTCATAAATGACTACAACCCAGTCATTTTGTCCATGTGGAATGCTAACATGGATATTCAATATGTGGCTGACAACTCTATTGCTGTGGCTCGATATGTGACGTCTTACATGACAAAATCAGAAAAGACGGAACTGAAGGAAATGTGGGAGGAAATTTCACATGAAAAGAGTCTAAGCAAGAAATTATACAGTTACAGTCTGAATATGTTGTCGCATCGAGAAATTGGAGCATATGAATGTTTTGATTGGTTGTCATCAGCAAGTCTATATGCCAAATCTAGAACCATCATTTGGGTGAGTCTAGGTCTTGCTGCAACACGAAACCGAGTTTTCAAATCTGTACAAGAAATAGAGTATTTGACGGAGAAAGAACCAGACAGTACAGATAATTTGAAGACAAACATGTTGGATACATACTATAAAAATAGAAGTACTCACCTTGAGAATGTTTGTCTCTATGAAGTTCTGCAAACCTATATTTTTAAAAAGAACGTCACACAAGACATCAATAAAGGTGTATATGCTGTAATTGGTTGTGAAGGCTGTCTAGTGAAACAAAGAAAAGGCCATTTGATTAATCATTGAAAATTGAGTTGTGATTCTCCAGACAAAAGGGAATTTTATTACTTAGCTCTTTTGCAACTCTTTAAGCCTTGGCGTACAGAAGAGGAACTACTTGGAGATTTTCTTACTTATGAAGATTCGTTCAATGCAACCAAGGATACGATAGAATGTCCTGTTTTTTCAAATTATCTGCAAATGTTGAACGAGGAAATACAGCAAGAAGCTACAATTGCAGCAGAGATGGCTAGAGACAGTTCTCAAGATAGTCAGAGTTCTGCTTCATTGAGTCAGCATCCACTAGGAGGACCAATTATACAAAATGAAGCTGCCACTGCCATGGACGAAGTGGAAAGAGCCATGGAACAAGCTCAAGAGGATGTAGTTAACTTAGAAGATTTGGAAAAAGAACTAAACGTTGAGCAGAGACAAATATATGACGAAGTCACAGAACATATTGAGCATGGTTTATCTCATGAGAAAAAAGAGTGCTCATGTACATCATTTGTACCTGCTCAAACTGGGTTGGCAGCACACAACATTAAAGGGATTACTTTACATCGCTTATTGATGCTGCCAGTGGAGCATGATAACAAATTACAATACCACAAGCTATCTGGAGAAGCTTGTTGTGAAGTTTCAAGAGTCCTAAAGAAAATGAAACTTCTTATCATTAAAACAGACTATGATGTGTTATTTGGAGGCAAACGCATCATTGTTTTTGGAGATCTACTGCAACTAACTCCAGTGAAAGGACAGCCAGTGTTTAAAATGCTTACGCATGAAGATACCAGGAAGTGCTTAGGAAGCATTGGAAATGTTAACATATGGTTAAATTTCAAATATGCAGAACTGCTTCAAAAAATGCGACAGGCAAAGGATGAAGATTATAAAAATATTCTACAAGATGTAAGAATTGGAAAACTAACTGAGCATGGCAAAGAAGCTTTACATGGACGATTAATTTCAAATTTGTTTCCAAATGAAAATATTCTTCCAGAGAATATTTTTAAGAAAATTCCTGAAAACAAATCTGTCATATGCTTGATGCCAACTCTGCAAGAATGTTCAATCTTCAATAACAAAATGTTAAAGTTGGAAAATCAAGAGATTGTGAAACTGGAAGCAATTGATAAAATTGAACATGAAGGAGCAACTATTATTTTGTCAGAAAAGTTGAAATCAAAATTGGATTCTTTAGAGAAGACAACATCTAAAACTGCTGGTATGGAAAAGACTCTGTATGCATCTTTAAATTGTCGTATAATTTTACGACGTAATTTACATGTGGAAATAGGTTTAGTAAATGGAGCAATGGGTCATGTTATTGATTTTGTGAATTACCGAAATAGAGATGGAATTGAATTTATAAAAATTTAATTTTAAGGTATTGAAGGAGTACAACAAATCAGTCGTTGTTCTGCTCGATTTTTGCTTGTGAAAGATTTATATGTCCGCCGAAAACAGTTTCCTGTTTCTTTGGCATATGCAGTGACTATTCATAAATCGCAAGGTTTAAGTGTGGATACTGCTTTGGTGAATATTGGAAGTTCTGTGTTCAAGGAGGGTATGGCATATGTTGCTTTATCTCGAGTCAGAACCTTATCTGGATTGTACTTGATTGATTTTGATGAGACTAAGATAAATGCAGATCTAAATTGTGTAAAAGAATATAATAGGTTAAGAAGAGAGTATGCTCCAAATTTACCTCAATATCCTCTATTTGAAAAGCGTGTGGTAGGCCGAAAAAGAAGAAATGATAAAAATTGTAGTGAAGTTGTACCAAAAAGAAAAAAAGGAGATGAACCAGTAATTGTAAACAGAAAGGAAAAGGATTCAGGTAAAGATGTTGTTGGATTTCAGTTTGAAAACAGTACTGGTGTTAACTGCTATGCTAATGTAGTGGTTAACGTTGTTTTTTTTCTCCAAACTGTACAAGAACAGATTGCTGAAAATCGTGATCAAAATTTTGTTGTTTATTAAATTCTGTGTTTGACAAATGTAACAGTGATAGAACAAAAATACAAAGTGTTTCTGAAATTCGAAATGTTTTAGAATTTTCACAGAATATTCAGCAAGATTGTCAGGAATTTCTAATGTATATGCTGGTTGTTTTACAAGATGAAGGTGTAGATGTAGAAAATCTTTTTGGCCTTTCTTATAAATGGCAGCATGACTGGGACAATTGCTCCTTTTCATGTAGTACTACAATAGACACTGAAAGATTTATATATTTGATTTTACCAGACTGCAAATAAGTGTCATTTAATAATCTAGTTAGAGAAGCAAATCAAAACATGGTCTGTACTCAATGTAAATCTGCAATGCTATCAACATTAGTCATACAAAGATATGGACATTATATAATTTTAATGTTCCAACGATGTAGACCTGATGGAACTAAATTGACAACTTTAATAAAACAAATTGTGGCTTCTCAATTATGGCTTCTCAATTATCAATTTCAGGAAGAACCTTTACAACTGCAGCAATTATTTACCATGATGGTCCTTCAACAACATCAGGACATTACACAGCTTATTTAAAGTGTCATAAAGGATGGAAACACTGTAATGATACTCAATTGACTTACAAAATTCTTACCTAGTGTTTTTACAACCGAAGTTTTAGGGAAGGGTAATTGGCCTATGAAGATTGCAGCAGTTAATATAACTTAGTTTGCTGTTCAAAATTACTTTCTGAATGAGAGTGATGAAGATAATAAAAAACATGTAGTTCTCATAGAGATAGTATATGTATATCATATAATGTGTGCTGTGAGTATTATACAAAATATTTATAAAAAGTAAGCTAGAGATGGAAAAATAACTCTTGTTTCATAATGTAAAAGATATTGGAGCTTTTCTTTCAGAAAGACGGGTAAATGAGAAATTAAGAATACTCTGTACTAATTTCCAAAGAAAAGGACTTTCCATATACTATTTGGCCTCGTGGAAAAGTGGATGGATCAAAAGTGAGTTTAGATATGTTTTTTCAAAATTTTACATTATTTAAGAAAAGATTGTACGGGTTTTTTAAACACAATCATTTTGATTGTGGTTTTTTTTGCCCGCTGTTATATGATGAGTACTATTGAAGTCACTGTTTTAAGTGAAATTCAATATATTATGAGAACAGCAAAAATAAACCATATAACATGTTGTACAAGTTATTTTGTATTTTGTATTATTTAATATATATTATTTTCCCCTTCTCTTATGCTCACTCGCCTCTTTCCACCCTCTATCACCCCTCTTAACTCACCCTCACTGGCCTTTTTTCACTCTCCCTCACCTCCCTTCCCTTATTCTACTTTGCTTACTTATTCTCATTAACCACTCCTCCATGGCCCTTTCCTTCTCTTCCATCCACTACTTTCCAGCTGTCAGTCACTCTACTTCACTCCCCTTCTCCTTGTTTCCTTTCTTTGTTCCCTCAATAATTCCCCTTCTCTCACTCACCTTATTACACTTCACTCACTCCTTCTCTCACTTCCTCTGTCCTGTCACATCCTAACTCCCTTTCCCTCACTCCCTGTCTCTTATCTTCAGTCTCTCGATCCTCTCACTCTCTCACTCCTCTTCCGTCATGCTTACTCTCTAAAACTCACCCACACTCCCTTACTTACCTTTGTTTGCTCTCTTACTCAGTTCTTATCTGCCACTCTTTCCTACTCTACCTCTATGTTCTCACTCCTTCACTTCCTTTGTCTCAAGCTCACTTGCTTTTATCCTCTCTCTATCACTGCCCTTCACTCACCCTCCCTCACCCTTCTTCCCTTACTCCGGTTCCGTCAGTTATCCTCATTCATCATCCTTAACTCCTCTTCCTCTTTCTCTCCTCACGCACTCACCTTTTCCCAGTCCCGTTGCTTCATTTCTCTTCCCTTTCTTTCCTTCCTTTGCTCCCTCAGTCATTCTCCTTCCCTTACTCACCATACTGCCCTTTACTCACTCTTTCTCTCACTCCCTCTGTTCTCTCATATTCTCACTTGTCTTCCCTCACTCCCTCTCTGTTACCTTCACTTCCATTGTCTCCTCACTGTCTTACGACCCTACATTTACCCTCACTCACCTTCCATGCCTCATTGTCATTAATCCACTGTTATTCACTCCTGCTTCTCTGTCACTCACTCCCCTTTCTTTACTCCCCTTTTTTCCTTTAGTTTTCCTAATGCACATTCCTTTAGTATCTTACTCACTTGCACTTCATTTCTCTCTCCTGCTCTTCTTCTCTGTCACTGAATGTATTCATGTCATTATCCTTTTAGTAAATTGTTCTCCCTCTATTTCTTTTTAACTTTCTCTGACCTTCTCCATTCCTTTGTTTTCCTTTCTGAGTCCTTCACTCCTACTTCATCACTTACTAACCTTTTATGACTTTTAATCTCCTACTTTGTCTCTTGTATTGTGAAATATATATTATAAATATTATAACTTACCTTTTTTTCTCTTTCACAGATATTACATTTACTGAAAATATGTAATTAAGTTTACATTACTTATAAGGTAAGTTTGATGTACAAAATTTATTTTCTCAACACTCTTTTCCTTAACCTCACTACTCTTCTCTCATGCTCCCACACCTCTGTTCCCTTATTGCGCTTGCCTCACTCATTCTGAATCCCCACATTTACTCCCCTTTTCCTCACTCCTCTCTCACACTCACCTTCTTTCAGACCTTCTCCTTTACTTTCCTTCCTGTCTCTTCCCTTCCTTCGCTCCTTCACTCTTTTCCCTTTCCTTACTCTTCTTACTCCACTTCATTAACTCCTTCTCTTTCTTCCTCTGTCCTCTTTATTCTACACTCCCCTTCCCTCAATCTCTCTCTGTTAGCCTCATTCTCTCCGTCCCCTTAGTCTCTCACTCCTGTTCTATCACGCTCACTCCCTATAACTCAGCCATACTCCCACACTCACCTTCTTTCAGACCTTAACCTTTACTTTCCTTCCACTCTCTTCCCTTCTTTCGCTCCTTCACTCTTTTCCCTTCCCTTACTCTCTTAACTCCATTTCACTAACTCCTTCTCTTACTCCCTCTGTGCTCTTACTTCTACACTCCCGTTCTCCTCATTTTCTCTCTGTTAGCTTCCTTCTCTCCGTCCCCTTAGTCTGTCACTCCTCTTCTATCACACTCACTCCCTATAACACAGCAATACTCCCACACTCACCTTCTTTCAGACCTTCTCCTTTACTTTCCTTCCTGTCTCTTCCCTTCCTTCGCTCCTTCACTCTTTTCCCTTACCTTACTCTTCTTACTCCACTTCATTAACTCCTTCTCTTTCTTCCTCTGTCCTCTTTGTTCTACACTCCCCTTCCCTCAATCTCTCGCTGTTAGCCTCATTCTCTCTGTCCCCTTAGTCTCTCACTCCTCTTCTGTCACGCTCACTCCCTACAACTCAGCCATACTCCCACACTCACCTGATTTCAGACCGTAACCTTTACTTTCCTTCCACTCTCTTCCCTTCCTTTGCTCCTTCACTCTTTTCCCTTCCCTTACTCTCCTAACTCCATTTTACTAACTCCTTCTCTTACTCCCTCTGTGCTCTTACTTCTACACTCCCCTTCTCCTCATTCTCTCTATATTAGCCTCATTCTCTCCGAACCCTTAGTCTGTCACTCCTCTTCTATCATGCTCACTCCCTATAACACAGCCACACTCCCTCACTTATGTTTCTTTCCTCCCTCACTCAGTCCTCTACTCTCACTTTTTCTTTCACTTTCTCTGTCTCTTCACTCCCTTACTCCCCTTGTCTCACACTCACTTGCCTTTATCCAGTCTGTATCTCCACTCTTTCCTCAACATCACTGCTCTTTTCTTACCCTTCCACACACCGTTCCTTTACTACATTTTCTTCACTTATCCTCATTTCCCTCGTTCACTCTCCTTCTCCTCACTCACCTCCCACACTCACCTTCTTTCAGCCCCCCTACTTCACTTCCCTTCCCCTCTCGTCCCTTTCTTTGCTTTCTCACTCATTTTCCTTTCCTCTCTCACTGCACTCCACTTCAGTTACTCCTTTTGAATTTGTTAAATTTGTTAAGAATACAACTCTTTTTTGAGAATTGGAGGTAGTTCTAAAAAGAACTGTTTATTTTCTTCTTTTTTTGTTTTTTTCTCAACAGGGAATGCAAAACTGCTCAACAGGAGCAAAAAAAAGGGGAAAAATTAGGGCTGGGGAGGTCAGCGGTGTTCTTGCCTCTTGCGTGTAATGAGCTTGATGCTCTGCTCACCATAGCAAAGCAATTCATTGCATTGCCTGCATTTTATAGTAATGTCATTAAAAACAGGTTGAATGTTCAGAATCATCTCTAATTCCGCTGCATGTCCTCTCCCTGATGTTGTGGCTCCTCCTGTTGATGTAGAGGCACCATCCCTTGGGGGATTACGTGCCAGGTCTCGGACACTCTCCCGGGCATAGTTCTGAGGATGCCTGCGCTGAACGTGGCAAATCATTGTTGAATTTCCAAAACTGTACTTCCTTCTGGGGTCTCCCCGGGAAAGCACAGTTTGGCAGATTTTACATTCAACTTTGGGAGCATTCACCTTTTTTAATCCTTCAGGTATTGAAAAAAACTTCCAAATAAAATGTTCCTTGACCTTGGGCTAAGGAGGCTCTTTATCAATGAAACCATCTGACTCCTCACTGCTGCTGGGTGCTCTGGCAGCCATTCTTTCCACAAAATGGTAGGACAGTAAAAAACAGGTCTTGCTGTCTCCAAAGTGAAAGAAGAAGTTAAGGAAAAGGGTGGGGTTTTCATAGTTGTAAAAAAAAACTGTTAACAACCAATGAAAAGAGTTATTTTAAGGTCACATGAGTTGATGCGCTTACGCTGCGCGCTTACGCAGCGCGAATGTAGGCGCTTCGGGGGCGCTTACGCGGCACGCCTGAATGACGTTTTGGTAGCTTTACGGAAATGCAAAATCATTTTCATTCGGAAAATCAAAAATACTACTTTTATAAGTATGGTACTGAATGTCTTGCATTATTATTTCGTTTCATACATATTTTTTTTTACCAACGCAGAAATAGCGCTCTCTTGAAATTCACTGAAAAGACCATAGGTTTCACAATCGTTATAGTTAGGAATTAGCTTTTAAAAAACCTTTGAAATTCACTGAAAAAAACATAGGTTTAACACTCGTTATAGTTAGGAATTAGCATTTAAAAAAACCTTTGAAATTCACTGAAAAAACCATAGGTTTCACACCAGTTATAGTTAGCTGGACATTTTACTCATACAAAACCATTGAAATTCCCACGTTATAGTTAGTTGGACTCCCTATTACTTGCGCACCCGCAATCCACTGCTGATGATGTCACATATTACATCATTCATGACATGGTCAGTGACATCACTGATGACATCACTGATGACATCTCAAATGACATCACTGATGACATCACTGATGACATCATCCATGTGATAATACAATACACCTCCTCACACTCTAATCTAACCTATGATACACCTAGTGTTAAATACAAACTACCATTCCTGAAACCATTGACACAGTAAAACCACTTACCACATACACACTCACTGATTTCTAGGTCTACACACACATCCACTCATTCACCCATACAATCTTTCATACATACAGTCACTCATCAATACAATAATAATAATAATAATAATACTGGATTTTGTATAGCGCAACAGCTACCTCGCTAGGAGGTGTCCCGGCGCTAGTAGAACACAGATGACCCGAGGCTAATGATGGAAGAAACTAACGGGGTTGGATAAAGAGCCAAGTTTTCAGCAGTGTCTTAAAACAGGGTTCAGAGGGAGCCTGTTGAATTTCTTGTGGCAGGGTATTCCACAGAGCGGAGACGTTAGCCGAGAAGGTCCGACCGCCTAGTCGAGCCTTTTTCGTGCGTGGGACTGCCAATTGAACACGGCAATTGGACCGCAATGCACGGGTTTGGGAGTATCTGGGGAGGCGGTTTTTCAGGTATTCTGGACAGGAGCCATGCAGGGATCTAAACGCCAACGTCAGTGCTTTAAACTTTATTCTGCTGGTAACTGGCAGCCAGTGCAGGGATCGAAGATGCGGAGAGATTGACTGCTTGAGTGGAATACGCAGTAACATTCTCGCAGCCGCATTTTGAACTACCTGAAGCTTTTGTGTCAGGTATTTTGGAAGGCCTAGGTAGAGTCCGTTGGCATAATCCAGCCTTGAAGTAACAGTAGCATGGATAACCGTTTTTCGGCAGCTCTCTGGGAGGAGTCTGAGGATTTTTCGGAGATTTCTCAGTTTACTCATGCAACAGCCGGCAACTTGTTGGATATGGGATGTAAAGGACATGCTATCATCCCATCTTACTCCAAGATTTTTTGCCGTGTGACTAGGTAGGGGGGCAGGGCCCATCTCCATCGGCCACCAAAGTTCTGACGCGGGAAGGGGACCTTTGCCAAAAAAGATAACTTCGGTCTTATTGGCATTGAGTCTTAATTTATTTGCATTCATCCAATGTGCTACATCTTGGAGACAGCCTTTGAAGTTAGAAAATGACTCTTGCGTGATCTCGGAATACGGAAATACCAACTGGGTATCGTCGGCATATGAAATTGCCTTGACACCCCAGTTGGCAATTAGCGTAAAGAGAGGAGCAAGGTAGACGTTGAACAGAAGGGGGCTTAGGGCCGACCCTTGCGGCACTCCGCAGTCAAGGGTCTTGGGTGCCGAAGAGATCGTCCCAAGTGCCACCTTCTGAGTTCTCTGGGATAGATAAGAGTGTATCCAACCCAGCGCCTTATCCTGAATCCCTATCTCGGCCAGCCGGCTGAGTAGCCTGGCGTGATCCACCGTATCGAAGGCGGCCGACAGATCCAGGAGTACCAGCATTGCTGAGTTCCCTGCATCCATCGACCACCTTACTGACTCGGCTACCTCAATAGGCGCTGTTTCCGTGCTAAAGCCGGGGCGGAAGCCAGACTGTGTTTCATGTAGGATTTTATTTACTTCTACAAATTTACTCAGTTGGCGCTGTATGACTTTCTCCAACATTTTTCCCGGGGCAGCTAATAGGGATATTGGGCGGAGATTGGTGAGATCCGCTGGATCCCCGTTAGGCTTTTTCTTTAAGGGCAAAAGGGTAGCATGTTTCCATACATCCGGAAATATGCCCGAAACAATGGAGGAGTTCCAGATATGTTGGAGTGTAGGGGCTACGAAGTCGGCTATATAGCTCCATAATTTTGCAGGGCAAGGGTCGTCAGGTGAACCAGATTTGCATCGGACGAGCTCTTGCCTTACTTCGCTCAGGGGGATATACAGGAACTGGGTGAAAGTCTCACCTAGCTCACTATTACTCGCGAGGTCCTGTTTTACTGTTTTTATTACTGGTCCAAAAGAGTCATAGACCTTTTTAATTTTTTGGTCGAAGAACTCGGAAATTTGCTCACATAGCATAACTGTTGGAGCAACCTCCCTCTCAATGCACTTTGGTTTAAAAAACGACTGTACTACTTTGAAGATCTGTTTACTAGACTGTTCTGCCTGTAGAATCGAGTCTGCGTAAAAGCGTTTTTTACTTTTTCTAATAGCTTTCTGTAGATTTTTAGAGGCTTCCTTATACCTAGTTCTTTCCTCCAGGCCATAACTTACTCTCCAGAGTCTTTCCAGCTTTTTACAAGCAGCTTTCTCTTTTCTTAGTTCCTGCGAGAACCAGGGTGCGGAGGGGGAGTCTCTTTTTGATAGTGCTCGGGAGGCTGGCGCAATGGAGGAGACCATCTTTCCAACCCACTCGTTGAGGAGTTGAGCATCCGTATTAGCATTGTTTGTCAGAGATGGGGTGGTTTGAGCCAGGACAGGGCCCATAGTCTCGGGGGTCAGCTTTTTCCATTGCCTTTTTAAAAAGTAACATTTGCTGGACGCAGAGATGTCATGCACCAAGTTCAATGTAAATGGGACAAGTGAGTGGTCTGACCAAGTCAGGGGGAGAGGTACCTCGGGCAGCACATTTTTGATGTTAGAGAAGATGAGATCAATAGTATGGCCCCCCGTATGTGTAGGGCCCTCATTGATCAGTCTAAGACTGGCCGTGCTTAAAGTAGCTCTGAGCTGCTCTGCCATGGCACAGTCGGGTTTGTCCATATGGATGTTGAAGTCACCCACCACAATGAAATGGGGGTGGAGGAGCGAGCTTTGAACAATCGTGTCCAGTAGGGTGATTAGGTTGGGATCTACGCCGCCCGGAGGGCGGTATATCACCAATCCAGCTAGTGAAAGCTGAGGGCTCGCCTGAAAGCAGAAATGAAGGCCTTCGATTCCTTGAAAAGTCGTAGGGGCTGAGGAAGTTAATATTAAGTGCTCTTTAAAAATAATAGCTACGCCACCGCCTCTTTTCGTCCCAGAGCGGTTGGCGAGGCATATTTTAAATCCCAAAGGGACTGCCAGTGCAATGGGGGTCAAGTTGTCTTCCTTAATCCATGTTTCTGTTAAAAACAGGATATCCCATTCCTGTTCTTCGAGTAAAAGCCAGCCATCATCAGCATGTTTGGCTAGGGATCTACAATTCAGTAAGCCAGCTCTAAGGCCTATCTGAGGTGGGGGTTTGGGATTAGGAGGCCTCACAGGGACTTCGCTGCCAAAAACTATCTCACAATTGCCGCATATCTGAGGAGGGGCAACAGTCAGAGGGTCGGTAAAATGCGGGCAGCATTTGGATGGGGGAGCAAGAGCCTTTAGGTCCTCACCTGACCACACTAACCTTCCGCCTTGTGAACCACAGCCAGCAGCATGTCTGGCCCCGGCCGCGGTCTGGTCGCGGACGGGCGCAGACGGGCTTGCCTTAGGCGCGCCTTTGGCGCGCAAACGGCACCCCCGCTGCGCCCGTCCGCTGCGCTTCCGGTGGAAACACATGATAAATAGTGGCGGAGGGAAGGGCGTGGCCTGTTAGGTGGTGGGCGTGGCCTGCGTGTCCCAGGGCAGGGCGTCCACACGCGGAAGTATCCCGTGGCAGAGGGGGATCGAGGTAGGAATGTTGTAACTCACAATATTATCACACTCAAAAAGGTAAATAAAGTCTTAAAATCACTTTAAATTACACAGTTTTACAATTTTAAAACGCTAGCTCGACTCTCCCGGCTTTCCGCCTCAGGAGGTCACAAATGTTCCAATATGCAGTCATACACCTATACAGAGATTCACACACTGCCACTCATCCATGGAGTTATTCACACACCTAGTCAGTCATGTTAAGAATCAATCACACTCCCATTTCCACAACTATACAGTTATACACTCAAAAACTTGCTTATTTAAACATAGACTAACACATACTTACTTTCTTTTACAATCACTGATACAAGTACATATTGATAGATACAGTCACTTATGCAATCACAGGCTGTTATATATAGTCATTTATATATGACAACTCTCACATGCACTGTGTTTTACATATGTACTTACTTGGACATGTAGCACTGAGATATCCATTCAGTCACCAACACACCCATGCACACAGTAAACCGCCTATACAGCTGTTTCCTCATGCACTCTTGGAACCCATACACCAAGTGAATCAACTGCTCACACATCTATCCACAGAGTCACACACCTCCCAGCCACCTCCACTCACACTCACCCTCATATACAAATACTTGGGTTATCAATCATTAACCCATATAGCCAGTCATATAGCTACTAATCAATACATGCAGCAGGTTACACAACAACAGACATAATGATGCACACATTCTAACACTTTAGTCACTAACCCATGCATTCAGTAAGACACATTTAATCTCCCACTCATACAGTCAGTCACGCACCTACTAAATCCATTATCCAAACACTCATACATACACTCATTCTACAATATGTTAAACACATTTTTAATTTTTAATTTACAGGAACAAACATTTACTGGATGATGTCATCAGTGATGTCATTTGAGATGTCATCAGTGATGTCATCAGTGATGTCATGTGAGATGTCATCAGTGATGTCATTAGTGATGTCACTGACCATGTCATGAATGATGTAATATGTGACATCATCAGCAGTGGTATGCGGGCGCGCGAGTTATTGTGCGTCCAACTAACTATAACGTGGGAATTTCAATGGTTTTGTATGAGTAAAATGTCCAGCTAACTATAACTGGTGTGAAACCTATGGTTTTTTCAGTGAATTTCAAAAGTTTTTTAAATGCTATTTCCTAACTATAACGAGTGTTAAACCTATGGTTTCTTCAGTGAATTTCAAAGGTCACCCACACTTCTTTGTAGATTTGCATCTGGCTAGGCCAGGTCCCCAGAGGTTATTTTATTTTAAATAAAGGGGGGCAGATGAGGCCCCCCCACCCCATGACCAATCCTGTTTAGGATCCGCCATCTACCTGTAGCTTGTTGAGTCTTTGATAAAATGGAAGAGGGCTGCGCAGCCCTCCTATTGAATCTCTAAGAGCCCTTGGGACCACCACATCCCTGGGGCTTTTTATGAAAAAGAGGGAGGTCATGTAGACCGTCCACCTCGCCAAGCCATGTATATAATAGGGTTGAGCTGTGCAGCCCTCTTCCTGGGCCATGTACAGCCCTGGGATCACCATCTCCCGGGTCCGGCGCATGCAAAGTAAAAGACTTCAACATGAAGCACTTACAAATATAAACATAGCAAGTGCCCCAGTTGCAGCTCTGCTTCAGTAAAGCACCAATGATCCTAACTTCTTGGGCTTGGCGAAGACAAAGCAATTGTATTTCCTCTCATATTCCATGTTGAAAACAATATGAAATACTTATTGAAAGTGAATTCATCATTGATCTATTGGAGCACAATCTCATGTGTAGTGACTGTGAAGAGTGGTTTCTTACTTGTCGTCTCCTGGTGACAGAAGAGTCCATGGTTCTCCCTTTTAAATACTCTAAGTATGCAAATGCCCAAAATCCATGGGACCACTCACACACCTACTCACAAACATATACAGGCACTCACACACCCACTCACAAACCCACACAGGCACGCAGGCCCATATACAGACCAACATAGGCACTCACACACCCTCTCAGAAACTCACACATGCACTCACAGACCCACAGACGAACTCACAGACCCACTCACAGACCTAGAGAGGAACTCACAGACCCATTCACAGAAACATACATGCACTCATACATATACTCACACAGGTATTTACACACCCACTCACAGACCCACACATAATTCACACACCAACCTTACACAGAGAGGTACTCACTGACCTACTCACAGACCCACACATCCACTCACTAGTTAGAAAATAGATTTGAAAAAAACCTTAAAAATTCCCTAAAAAAAACATAGGTTACAGGGACGTTAAAATTAGGTTCTGATTTTACTCATCCAAAGCCATTGAAATGTAGGCATTATAGTTATCTGAGCTAACTGTAACTTATGCCCCGGCAATGCACTGCTTATGGTCACGACAAAACAAAAGAAGGAAAGCCAGAAGGCTAAGCCGGCAATGTAAGAAACAGACAACCACAGAACAAAAAATGGAACAAGAAGTAACACCCAATACTAACATAGTAGTGAATTTATCTTCTGTCTATTAGGATCAAGCGGAAATCCAACTCCTGTCATTAGGACTTTTGTATAGTCCAGAAAGTAGCTTGAACTACGTACAAACTTGAGTGGACAAATACAAATTCATTGGGAAAATAAAACTGAAAAAATACTTTGGGGCATATTACCAAGGGCCATTATCGCCGCTTTAGCGGGACTTTTTCCCGCTGAAGCGGCGATAATTTTATCGCCCATTTACCAAGATGTCGCTAACAATAGTTAGCGACAGCTTGTAGGCGATAGTGGGCATTTTGGGGCCCACTTTGCATGTCAGCGATAATTATCGCTAATGACATGCAAAGTGGGCGTGCCAAAATCTCAGCGACTGAAAACAGTCGCTGCAATCGCTATCGCCTATGATCAACACAGGCCTAGTTTTGGAAATATTCGTGCTAAGCGCGAATATCTCCAAAAGCTAACGCCTGCCCTGACCAGTTCTTAGCCATGTTATCCAATGATAGGTGGATAACATGGCTAAGAGCATTGTCACGGTAATGCCTGAATATCGCTGTATTGACAGCGATATTCACGCATTTTGCCTGTTTTTTATCGCTCCTGAGATAAACCTTGCTAGTAGCAAGGTATCTCAGCGATAAAAACAGGTGAAGGGCGGCGATAGAAATATTCCCGCTAAGCCAACACAGCGATAATTATCGCTAGTTGTTGGTAATATGCCCCTTTGTCATTAAAAACTCTAATACCCAAACTCCTGAGCCTGCAGCAAACAGAGAAATATCCAGTCTGGATCACCAATCCACATTACAAGTCTCTGATATTTCTGTGCTACGCACCATGGGAGCCTTATCAGGAGAGAACAATGAGGAAAATACATCTTCCACCCAATATAAGGACGAACAAATCTCCTTTCAAACCCAAATCTACATTGGTCCTGATAATGCCGTGTGATGCCATCGACATATATCAAGAAGTGATAATGAATTAAGTAAAGAGATTATGCCTATCAATGAAAGGTCGCAAGAGAGGAACTAATTTCAAATACAAACGCTATCAGGACCTGATCAAAAAGCTCCAATACCATAGTAAAGTCATAATAAACAAGTCAGACAAAGGGGGCAACATAGTCCTTTGTTTTAGGAGTGACTATTTAATTGAAGCTGCGAAATGTGTAGAGGATGACAAATGTTATAGAAAATCCAATTTCCAACAATTGAAATCATTGAATGCCTCATGCCTAAAACATCTTAATAAATGGAATAGTGAGAATCTACTTACCAATGATGAATTTTCTCATTTGAATACAGAATTTCCGGTTATCGCGATTATGTACTTTATACCAAAATACACAAAAAGACAACCCCAGTCCCTTGAAGACCTATTATTAGTGCCAAAGGGGGAATACAAGAAAACATTTCCACGTATGTGGACTTTTATCTCCAAGACCTAGTAACTGTACTTCCTTCATATATAAGGGATACCAATGACTTCTGGAAAAAACTAAGGATATATCATGGTCGGATGATTATCTGCTGGTCACACTAGACATATGTGCTTTGTATACCAGTGTAAATCATTCATATGGTATAAATGCAGTACCATTTTTTCAGAACAACAGATCGATATAACAGTACCAGCATGGGAAAATGATTTTGGATATGATATCCTTTTGTTTACATAACAACTATTTCATGTTCAGCAAAGATATATACCAACAGATTAGAGGAGTCGCAATGGGAATCTGCTTCTCCCCTATATATGCATGTTTACATGTAGGCTGGAGGGAGGAGCAGGTTCTCAAAGTGAAATACAGGGACATTGAGGATGAACGCATCATTTGCTGGATGCCGTTCATTGATGATATCTTTTTTCTATGGAATGGGACCAGGGAAATGGCTAATACATTCATAGAGGCCCTGAATGTAAATAATCTTAACCTTCAATTCATCGCCACAGTTGACAGTGATTATAACAAGAAACAAGGGATCCCTACTCACATGGAGCCTAGGGTGAGTGAAGTATTTAACAGAAAAACAATGGCTCCTGTGGAAAAAGAACCTCTTGATAATAATAAGAAGGTCTGCGCAATTGCAATGGTTCAGGTTATATGTTGATATCTGAGACAGAGCGGCCAAACACACATGGAAAGCGGTAACCAATTTTGTTTATATAATAAATTGAAATAACTAAAATGATACTGGACAAAAAATTGGTGAACGGTGTCCCTGTGAAAGTGTAAGGAACCTATAGCTGAAGTGACATATTACGTGACATATGTACATGGTTTCCTTAAAGAACAAAAGCGACCATTAACAAATATACATTTTTTAATCCATACTTTATACAATAAAAAGTGCTGAGTGTTGATTAGCTTTTATAGTAGTCAACGGCGTTTCGACCCTGTTGTGCAATGAAGGGTCTCTTCAGGACCTCTAATGGTAGGGACACCTAAGGAAATTGAGGAATAGTGTAAGTACTGGCCTGATGAAGGACAAAAAAAATGGAATGTGGTTTACAAAATGTATAATTGTTAATGGTCGCTTTTGTTCCGTCCCGGCCATATTGGCCGGGACGGAATTACAACCGGCTAGAAGGTATGCCCCCTTTGCAGCCATGTAGTAACTTTATGATATTTTCTGTTTTGCGTCATTGGATTAATGCCCGAATACTCATAGCAATCTTATACTCAACAGGCTAGAAGCTTCTCACGACAATCACACCAGTATGCCAGGGATTGGGGTATACGCTCTGTACATTGGATACTTATACTCTTAACAAATACTAAGATCGTAGAGGCACAAAGCATTTTGAGCACATCATACCATTAGAAATGTCATAAATATATGAGATATACTCGAAAATGTTTCTATGTCCCTAAATATAAAACGTATAGTCTTGTGTGAGATTTACCATGAACTAAATGCACAATTGAATCTGTCTCACCACTCCACAATCTTTGGGCATTTTAAGAATCGAAAAAAAAACCTTGGGACTGTGGGTCTCTCCTCACAAACAAACGTATTGTAAATGCGGAGCACAAACGTGTGATGTTGTCACATCACTATGAATATATGTGTTTCCAGGCCTGATGAAGTGGGGGGTGACCTGCCCCTTACACGACGAAACACGTGTTGGCGGGATCAACTGGAATAAAAACTAAAACAATAAAAAGAAGAAAAATTGTTGCTGCATTATACATACTGTGATAAGCATGATAAAACTTGACTATGTGTGCTAGGATATTGCAAAAAACGCTTTCCATGTGTGTTTGGCCGCTCTGTCTCAGATATCAACATATAACTCTAACCATTGCCATTGCGGCGACCTTCTTAATATTATCAAGAGGATATTTTCCCTAAAGGAGCCATTGTTTTTCTGTTGAATACTTCACTCACCCTAGGCTCCATGTGAGTAGAGCTTCTTGTTTCTTGTTATAAACACTGAGAGGGGTGGCTCCACCACAAGGGTCTTATCCTTACATGGATTTTCCCTCACACCCTATGTAGCATAGGGTTCATTTCTAGCTCCAAGAGTTATGATGTGTGAGAGAGAGGCACCGCACCCTTCCACAAAGAAGAATATATTGCCAAAATAACCAGCGGGCCATCCCTCACGTAATATTTCACTTCCACTATAGGTTCCTTACACTTTCACGGGGACACCGTTGCACCGATTTTTTGTCCAGTATAATTTTTGTTATTTCAATTTATTATATAAACATAATTGGTTACCGCTTTCCATGTGTGTTTAGCCGCTCTGTCTCAGGGATCACTGAAATAATATCGAGGGACAGAATATCGACCAACAAAAATATCGTTGACAAAATATCGAGAGACAAAATATCGAGTTTCTATCTACAAACAGGTAAGTACAAAAATATCGAGTTAAAAATATCGTTTACAAAAATATAGTTGTAAAAAATATCGACTTTAATAAAAACAATGTTTAATTACATTAATATAAAAAATTAATTACTAAAATATACTTAAAATAACTTTTAATAATTAAATAATTAATGAAAGTAAAAAAATAATGTTTTTTTAATCATATTTCTTAAAACATATATATATATAGTAACAAAATTTAATTAAATAATAGCCAATATTATTAACGTACAAATACAATAGAGTAAAAATTACTATTCCCACTCCAGTGGGTGCAACAGTAGGGAAAGCGTTGGATAGCGTAGGGGTTAAAATTACTATTCCCACTCCAAGGAGTGCAACAGTGGATATATGACGTTACAACGCAACTTTTACAACGCACTACCATTACAACGTAAGTATTGGTAAGTATATAATAATTTTTATAATTTAAATTATTTAAAATGAATTTAATATAATTTAATTTAATTTCATTTCATTAAATTAAATTAATGTAAATTTAATTTTACTTTATTTTTACACTGTACCCCTGTACCCCAAAAACCCAAAACTGACCCTGAACCCTAAAAAAACCCTTTACCCAAAACCCCAACACTGACCCTGAACCCTAAAAATACCCCTTTACCCAAAAACTAAAAACTGACCCTGAACCCTAAAAATACCCCTTTACCCAAAAACCCCAAACTGACCCTGAACCCTAAAAATACCCCTTAACCCAAAAACTAAAAACTGACCCTGAACCCTAAAAATACCCCTTTACCCAAAAACTAAAAACTGACCCTGAACCCTAAAAATACCCCTTTACCCAAAAACTAAAAACTGACCCTGAACCCTAAAAATACCCCTTTACCCAAAAACTAAAAACTGACCCTGAACCCAAAAAATACCCCTTTACCCAAAAACTAAAAACTGACCCTGAACCCTAAAAATACCCCTTTACCCAAAAACCAAAAACTGACCGTGAACCCTAAAAATACCCCTTTAATTTAACATAATTAGCAATTAATCAATTACATTAAATTAATTTCCAATTACATTTTAAATAATTAACAAATATTATTTAATTACCAATTAATTAAATATTACTACCAATTAATACATTTACATATTTAATTAATTATAATTAAATTACTTCCCACCCTATTCCCCTATAAACCCACAACCCGCTACAGGAAATAAATTATTTTAATTTACATAATTAGCAATTAATCAATTAAATTAAATTAATTACCAATTAAATTTTAAATAATTAACAAATATTATTTAAGTACCAATTAATTAATTATTACTACCAATTAATAAATTTACATATTTAATTAATTATAATTAAATTACTTCCCACCCTATTCCCCTATAAACCCACAACCCGCTACAGAATAAAATTACACAATAATTAAAAAAAATCATTAATTAAAAATAATTATAACATAAAATGACACTTTTCACACATATTATAACATAAAAACACTATAAATAATTAAATATTATTTAAAAAACAATATTTTTTACTATCTAGATTATATACTTGGATATTTTCACTTTCTATATTATTTACAGTCGATATTACTTCACTTACCTTAAAAACGATATTTTGACTGTCGATATTCTGTCCTGTTGATATTTTGTCCAAACGATATTTAAAACTCGATATTCTGTCCAAACGATATTTTGGAGTCGATATTATGTCTGTGCACCCTGTCTCAGATATCAACTATAACTCTAACCATTGCCATTGTCCAGACCTTCTTATTATTATCAAGAGGTTATTTTTCCACAGGAGCCATTGTTTTTCTGTTAAATACAGTTGACAGTGAGGCAATTGATTTTCTAGATGTACATCTAGATATTGAAAGCAACTGAATAGAAAGAACTCTTCATAGAAAAAGCACGACAGGAAACTCCACGCTTTACACGTCCACTTTCCATCCAGTACATCTGATCAGGAGTATCCACTACGGGGAATTTCTGAGGTTGCGTAGAATTTGTAGTACCGAAACAACATTTAAGAACTGTGTAAAAGTCAGTAGCACTAGATTTAATGTCAGAGGGTACAGTATAAATATTAATAATTAATCTTTAGCCATAGTAAGTACCCAATCGTGAAGACATGCTAGGTACCAAAAAGATATCTTCCCAAAGAGAAACAAACTCGGTCACAAATGTAGACATGATTAACACAGAAATGAGATTCATAACCACATTCAATAACCAACATAGAAAAATCAGGGCCATAATAAATAAGCACTGACCAATCACATAAACAGATGCTGTCCTGAATAAACTGTTCCCTACTCCGCCGACGATGACGTTTCGAAAGGCCAAATCAATGCACAACGCCTTAGTGAGGTCCAGCCCTGAGTTGGTTTCTAATAATCTAATATTTGATACTATGTGGCTAGCACCACGCAATGGATTCACTAAGTGTACTCCATGTCAAGCATGCAAATTCAGGACTAATACATCTGAATATACTACAATATTTGGCCCTAACAAGGGTAAGCTGCAGGAAAGATACAACTGTCGCACAGTATTTGCTGTTCATGTTTTGAGTTGCTCATGTGGTTCACAATACGTGGGCAGCACCAATCTACAATTTCATGTGCCCATCCTGCATCATTTAAGACCCATAGTGAACTCCTACATGACCTACCAGGTGGCCAGACATTTTAAAGAGGTGCATTCAAATAATCTAAATGATTTAAAGTACTTTGTCATTGCCGCTGTACCCCCAAAGAGAAGAGGGGAAAATAGGGAGAAACTCTTAAGACAACTGGAGGCTAAATTTATACCTGAGCTCGATACTAGAAATAGTAATGGATAGTAATGGATTGAACAATGGGTAGGAACATTATACATATTTATTAATTATGTATAATTATTTATTAGTGTATATAGATTATTTATGATTGTTTAGAATTATTTAAACTATTTATATTTGTCTATTTATGACATTTTATGCCTATTGATAAATATCTTATCATTAGTGAACAAGGATTGAATCTGTTCAGAGTTCGTTACTAGTACCCCTTTGGTAAATTTATACCTCACCGAATGAAAAATCTATGTTTTGAAATTCCACTGATTTAGATTGGTGTTCAAGAAATGATTGCCAATACCTGCTTCTTGTCTGTTTTTAATCATATAAAATATGTGTTTTTAGTACCACTATTTTTTAGATCAGCATCAAACACGTTTTAGCACATTTTAGCATTTAATAGCACTTTATAACAGAATTGCCACTGTGATTAAATTAATCACAGCTGCCCATATTTAGGAGAGAATGCTCAATGAGGTCTAGAGCTTCACAGTTAAAATGATACGAGGAATAGTCAATAGGATCATTACTTCCTCCTCAGTGCATTTTGAAGATGGTTAATGATCTTAAAAAGGGACCATTATTGGGTGAACTTTTCCAGTTCAACATAGTTATAGTTTAGAATTTTCAATTCCTATTATAGGTTAACATAATAATTCTCCTGATACGAGCTGGGATTTCGCCCAACACCAATGTATTTATACTACGAGAAATTTATGTTATGTACAAGATGTATTTATATTTCTTTCAACCAAGGCTAATATTCTTTATGCTTTGCATTAATGCTTATTAATCAATTTTACAATGTTTATGAGTTGGACTAAAACATATTTCTGGACATATGATATGTTTTTCCTATAAGAGAACCAAGCAATATTTTGTACATGGAAAGTCTGTCAGAGCAGTACATTGCACTACGCACTTTAGGAGTTTCACTTTTGATCTATTTTTCCATTCAGTTTTCCATTTTTTCACTTTTCACGGTCGCCAGTAGGTAGTTATAGTTAGGACCTAGTTACTATAGGAAAATCACAACATTGTTTTCCCAATATCTTTGGCACCGATCGACGAAATTTTGCGAAATTTTCAAAACTAATGGCCCGCTTCGGTCCGCTCCTTTCTTGAAAGTTTCGGGGTGATTCGGTAAGCAGGGGCAGAGAAAAAATGGGGGTCCAAAAACGTGTTTTCCCCATGCAATTTTCCATAGGAAACTTTAGACACGGCTACAGCCTGAACAGAATTACACCAAATTTGGCAAAAATAAGCCATTGGTTCAGAAAGAGTCCTTTTTGTTAAATGGTGTAAATCCGTTCAATAATTTTTAAAATACTAATGGGAAAATACATATATATATCTGGGCAGAGCCTAACCATACATCTCATTGTGAGATGTGATTGGCTGTCAGCACTTCATCCAAGAAGTTTTGGCTGCCATCTTGGGACCAATATACATGATAGCACCTCATTAAAAAGCATTGCAGTTAATAGAAGGTTTTAACCCCTTCAGTGCTCATGACGAGCTCAGCTCATCATGGCATATACCTCTCAGGTGCTCATGATGAGCTGAGCTCGTCATGACCACACCCGTTTTTATTACGGCCCAGCACTGCAGGGGAATTGCTCCAGCAGCCATGAGGTTAAGACTTTAGTTACATTATAAATCATTTGTTGATGGTACCATACTCATTTTAGGAATTGTGGTGTGTTCTAAGGTGATTTTATCATGTGAAAAAGCCTTGTGCTGGGATATCATGAATTACGTTTCAGAGAAAACTATTTTCTCTTGCTTTTCCCACTGAGGTTTGGAAGGTGTTCTGTAAGCTAAACTGAGAGCATATTTTCTGTAAATTCACATTATCTTTCTCAGTCATGTGAGAATGAACTCTGACATTCTCAGTAAAACATGTACATCCAATAAGGGCAGAGACTGTCAGTTGATTCCTTTGTGTTCTACTGCAGCTTCCCAGAGTGTTCTAAAGAACAACTAGAGCGTTAACCGTCCTACTTATGACAGACATATTGCACACCTGAAGCCACCTTGATTAGAATAAAGTGGTAATACTTAAAACATTTAATTAAAAAAGGAACAAATCGAGGTGGTTCATTTTGTCATAAAAAGTATGATTAGTGCTGCAGAAAGACGAATTAGGGCACATTTTGATTGACTTCTCAAATCCTATTCAATTTTATTAAAAAATTCTGACTGAAACATGCTCTTTCAATACCAGCAGCAGACTTCCCTGGTGAGCAGTAGCTTTAATACAGTGATTGATCTAATAAGCAACTAGAGTAGTAACATTCTGAATTTAAAGCAAATGTGTGACACATCTGAATGCCTTCTTGATGGAATCAAAGTAAAACAACTGAAAGTATTTTCTACTGAGGAGACTGTAGTAAATGTGGAAATTAGGAAACTTCATAACAAATAAGTCTCCCAAGATGGCTAACAGAGACAAAAGAGCCCAAATGTAGCACAAATTTCACCCAGATGTAGCCCAAGTATAGCCCAATGACAGAATGTCCCAGAGTGTTCTAAAGAACAACTAGAGCGCCAACAGTCTTACTTATGAAACAAGTATGGCACACCTGAAGCCATCTTCATTGGAATAAACTGGTAACACTTAAAACATTTAATTTGCAAAGGATCAAAATGAAGGGGTTCGTTTTGCCATAGAAATTATGATTAGTGCTGCAAAAAGAAAAATTAGGACACATTTTGACTTCTCCAATCCTGTTCTATTTCATTAAAAAATTCTGACATGCAGACATAAACATGCACTTGTAATACCAGCAGCAGACTTCCCTGGTGAGCAGTAGCTTTACTATGGTGATCTAATGAGCAACTAGAGTGCTAACATTCAGAATTTATGGCAAATGTGCGACACATCTGAATGCCTTCTTGATGGAATCAAAGTAAAAACTGAAAGTATTTCCTAATGAGGAGACTGCAGTAAATGAGGAAATTAGGAAACTTCATAACAAATAAGTCTCCCAAGATGGCCACCAGAGACAAAAGAGGCCCAATGAAGCACAAATATCACCCAGATGTATCCCACATGTAGCCCAATGACAGAATGGCTAAAACATTTTATGTGTATTTGCAGCTTTATATAGTGCACACTTGTCAGGTAATGGAGTGCTTTACATGAGCATTGGTTACATCACACAAGAACAAATTCATTTTGGTTTTAGACAATGATAAGATTAAGTGATTTGACCAGAAAGACAGAATGTCTAGCTGAAGCAGAAACTCCAACCTGGTTCCCCTGTTACAAAGTCTGCAGGTCTGGAAGTACCACCACATCCTCTCCCCTAACTGCAGCATTTAATCAAGTGGTCAACTGGATAAAAAAACATAAAGATAACTAATAATTTAAAAGTGCTTTGTCGCTATTTGAAAACTCAGAAAATATGTCCTCATTTTAGTTTTTTAGAGTACTAACCGTAATTTTGATGCAAATAAGACCCTCTCACATATGTAATTTCTAAAGGAAATGCTCTAGGTATTACAGTTTTGATTACATCAAGATGACGTCAGGCGTTCTACACTTTTGTAATAAATTTAGAATGTTAGCAATCTAGATGTTCATTAGGATACTGTAGAGAGGCAGAGGCCAGGGCCATGGACTATGAAAATTGAAGGCAGATAGGAGGGTGCAGAAGCAACACTTTTACCACTCTGGGCAGGCAGGAAGGGCAGTGGCAGCACAACAGACTATGGGGGGCAGTTGAAAGGGGGCCAGTGGCAACAAACCAACAATACAGGACTGGCAAGAGAGGCTGTGTCAATATAATAGACCATTGTGGGCAGAAGGAAGAGGCAGTGGTAGTACAACCATACATGCCAACAGGCCCGATTCAGCCAGGAAACGTCCAATGTTTTTAAGCCCAAATTGGCTTTATTTGATCTGTCTCCTGTCATTAATATCCTCTTTTTCAATGTGAGTCAAAGGGGAAAATCAATACCCCATTTTTCCAAAATCTCCCTCTTACCAAGTTCAAAATGTTAGCAAGTATGGTACATTGGATCATAGAAGGGAGGAGGAATTGGGGTAGGGACATGGATTCGTATAACAGAGTACAGGAGGGGCATGGAGAGGTACACCAAACTGACCTTACAGGGCAGGCATCAGGGTTTGCAGCAGCACAATACACCACACAGGGCATGCGGAACTGGAGTGCAGCACAACAATCCATAGAAATCAATAGGGAGAGGACACAACCATGCACATGGACAACAGAGAACAGAGGAAAAAGAGGCAATGGTAGCTATCTGACCATAATGGACAGACAGGAGAGAAAGCTGCAGCATCACCGACCATAAAGGGCAGGAGGGACGGATCAAGGGAATTACAATGGAACCGATAAGCCGGGAGGGAGGAAATAGGGGTCTGCACATGGAAACAGAGGACTGGGCGCAAGGGGCAGGGCAGGAGCAGCAATATGACCATGGAGGTCAGACAGGAGACCAATAGTGAGACTATAATTGCATACATACAGACCATGGAGGAAAGGTGGGTGGGGGTAAGGGGCAGCTAGCTGGCCACACAGGGAAGGTGTGAGGGGCTGTGGCAGCACAGAAGACCATGCATGGCAAGCGGGAGGGTTAGTGGCAGCACAATGGCTAGATGGGCAAGAAGGAGGGTGCAGGGGCATGCACAAAGGACCATGGAGGATAGAAGGGAGGGTCAGGACCTGGGCACGGACAAGAGAGTTCAGGGGAAGGGGCCTCACAACAGACCACGCGGGGCAGGCAGGGGGAGCAGTTGCAGCTCACAGACCAGGGAGGGCAGAAGGGTGTGGCAGTAAAATAGACCATGGAGGACAGGAGGAAGGGGATAGGGGCATGGAATGTGGACAGGCAGGGTGGAGGTGGCCGCAACATGTTACAGTCATCTGACAATGCTAGGCAGGTGGGAGGGTAGTGGCAGCTCAACAGAAGACTCAGAGTAGATAGTAGTGGCAGGTCCCTGGAAAATGGTGGGCAAAAAGGATGGAGCAGGGGCATGCACATAGACATCAGAGGGCAGGGGGAAGGAGAATAGGGGTAGCAAGCTAAGCACACAGGCTAAGCAGGAGGTCAATGATGGGGTGTAGAATTGGGCAACGGAGGGCAGGAGGAGTGTACTGGTACATCAGGGAGGAGGCTAGTCCATGGATTCAGACAACAGAGGATAGGGAGGAGATGGGTGGGCCAGCAAGCTAACTGTTCTTTGAAGGCGGGAAGGCCAGTGGCAGAACAACGTCCACACCGTGCTGTAATAAGTGAGCAGGGACATTGACTTGGACAATGTATGGCTAGGAGGAGGGAAGGCAGGAGCAGCAAGCTTGGGTGGGGGCAGCACAATGCCAGGCCCTGCTTCTAACCCCCAACCATCCATTGTGATATGCATCTTACTTAACGTTAAAAAAACTAGAAATTTGCTGAAAAAAACAAAGATTACAGGGATGGTATAGTTAGACTCAGATTTCACTCACACACAACCAGTGAAATTCAGCAGTTATAGTTACCTGAGATAACTATAACTTATGCCCCTGGAATGTACTGCTAATGACCTCAGAGATTACATCATTCATGAAATGGTCAGTTACATCACTCATGGCATCTCAAATGAGCTGTGAATGGATTGGAACTATAATCGCTAGAACTTTATTTAGGGATAGTGTGTGTATCTTTTCATTCGTGTAAGAACCATTATAATACGCAACGTGTCCTGATTAATATGGCCGATAGCCTTTCACATTAAAGTAATGTGTAGAACATTGGTTATGTTGATGTTTGCAATCCTAAGTATGTTTATTATGAATAAGTCACGTTGATGAACATACAGGTATTGCGTCACGGGGCAAGATATGCTGAAATGACATTGTGTGCATATTAACACTTGTTTTCTTTTTTTTATTGTATTAATTCCTGAATTTTCACATCGTGACCAGGTCAATATGGCCACCAGCTTTTTGGATTAAAGTAATATGTAGTCCTTTGTTAATGTTGGCAACTTTAGGCATTTGTACATTTAAATAAGGATGCTACAATGACTTCTTGTATCGTTATCAAGGTTCTGACAAGCCGAAACACATGGGTCAGGACCTTTGCAGATTAAGGGGCATATTATCAAGGGGGTTTATCTCCGCTTTTTTGGCTTTAAAAGCCAAGAAAGCGGAGATAAAATGATCTCCCTATTACTTAGCTGTCGCTAACACCAGTTAGCGACAGCTAGTAGGAGATAGCGACCATCTTGGGCCCCGCTTTGCATGTCAGTGATATTTATCACTAATGACATGCAAAGTGGGCGTGCCAAGATGTTAGCGACTGGAAACAGTCGCTAACATCGCTATCTCCTATTACCAACTTTTGGAGATATTCGCGCTAAGCGCAAATATCTCCAAAAGCTAACACCTGCCCTGAGCAGTTCTTAGCCATGTTATCCAATGGGAGGTGGATAACATGGCTAAGAGCATTAGCTCGGTAATGCATGAATATCGCTGACTTTTCACCGATATTCATGCATTGCGGCCGTTTTTTATCACATTTGCGATAAACCTTGGTAATACCAAGGTTTATCTGCGATAAAAATCGCCACAGCTCAGCGGTAAAATGTTGTCTCTAACCAAGCAAAAAATTATCGCTATTGCTTGGTAATATGCCCCTAAATTCTTCCAAACTACAACCTGAGTGCTGATTCCTTCCTTGTAAGTGTGAGAGGAGATTAAATACATATATATAAAATTCACTGAAAAAATCACAAGTTTCAGGGACATTATAGTTAGAAATTAGCATTTAAAAAACCTCAGAAATTCACTGAAAAAAACACAGGTTTCATGGACATCCTAGTTAGTTGGACATTTCACTTCACTGATGACATCACTGATGACATCTCAAATTACATCACTGATGACATCATCCACGTGATCATCTGATGCACCTCCTCCCACCCTAAAATACAGACTACCATTCTCGAAAACCATAGACACACCAATACTAGTACAGCTACAATATTCTGTGCACTATGCATGCAGACCTCTAACCAGCTAAATACTATTGATACGCTCTTCTAAATACCCAGTTAGTACCTATGCAGTCTCGGAATCCTTCTGTCTGTCCCATGCACTTCTGCATTCACCCTTCCAGCACTATCTATGTATCCTATCACTCCACCAATACCTAAGCACTTATAAATTCACTATACACTCTGTTTGTAATACTGTAATTATTCTAGTTACTAGCCATGAACTTATGGAATGGCCTAGCTACTAACACAAGTACAGCTATAATATTTTGTGCACTATACAAGCAGACCTCTAACTAGCTACATACTATTGATACACTCTTCTAAATACCCAGTTAGTACTCTTGCAGTGTAGGATTCGTCCAGTCTGTCCCATGCACTTCTTTAATCACTTATCTACCTCTATCTACTTATCCTATCACTCCACCAATATGTAAGCACTTTTAAATTAAGTGTTCACTCTGTTTGCAGCACTGTCATCATTCCAGTAACTAGTGGTATTCTTATAAAATGTCCTAGGCACCAACACAAGTACACATAAAATATTCTGTGCATAATCCCTACAAATCTCTAAGCAGATACATACTATTGGTCCACTCCAATAAATACTGAAGTAGTACCCATGCAGTGTAGGATACCTCCTGTCAGTCTCATGCAATTCTTCAATCACCTATCCAGCACTATGTTGTATCAGTCTGCCAATACCTAAGCACTTATGGGGCATATTTACAAGCACCCTGTGCCACCAGTAAGTCACTTTTTGTAACGTAGTGATGGTGCCAGGCACTCCTTCATATATACAAGGAGAGTAAATACGACCCCTTCATACACAGAACTTTGCGTTGAAGGGGCGTTCCATAGGTGTTGCTGTGGGTGTTCCCAAGCAACAACATTAGAACAAGACAAATCTCCAGATTTATGAGAAATTGTGAATCTGGAGATGTGTGTGAATGCTGTGCCATCCTAGAGATGGTGTAACAAGGCGCAATGAGGAGATTTGTTTTCATTTCTCCTCATTTTTTCCTCTTTCAATGCATGCTGCATTCCAAGCATACATTGAAAGAGGAAAATGCCTTTACCGATTGTTTTTGTGCAGGAAGGTGTCCCTTCCTGCACAAAAACATTGTCTGCACAATACAGACATCCTTGCACCATGGTGCAAGGGTGCCCGTGTCACCGCATGGCTGCAGTTTGTCAAGCAGTGCAGAGGGAAGCACAGAGTTGCAACATATTCATGTACATATGTCACATCCCTGTGCTTCGGAAGTGCCACAGTGCAGTGCAGCTAAAGAGCTTGCAGTGTCACGCTGCAGTACTTTTTCATGAATCTTCACCTATAAATTCACCATACACTACTAATTCATTCTTTCAGTCAATCATGCTATACATATATTCAACCAAACTTTCACACATTACCTTGCAATTATAGTTCTTTCTTTAATCAGATAAAGTAGTTTTGATTAGAACTGTTTTCTTCTTTTTTTCTTTTGTATTAGATTTTTTGAAATTTGATTTGGTGTTTTATTTCAAAAAATGAACCAAAAAAAGAACGAATGGAACAGGAAACTTTTGGAATTACTTATCACTCCAAAAACAACAAAAAAATAATTAACAACGATGGTTGCGTTTCGCAGCACAAACTGCATCCACCGACTGCTCACCGCGGCATATAAGTTTCTTACACATCACGCAGTGTTGCTCGAGAAAGGCGAATTCTGGCCTAATGTCCATTGCAGGTGTTCCTGAGGATGCTCCAGACGTACTTGCCACAGCAGGTGAGGGGTTCAAAGCAGCTCGCCTAATTTCCTCCCGAGCAAGATTGAGAGGATGTGTGGTCTGGAGATGGTTGTACATAGAAGCAGTGCCACAAGAGTATTTTTTTTCACTGCCTCTTGACAGGATTCGGTCACAAATTTTGCACGTCACCTATCTCGCATTTACTTTCTTCTCTTCGGGTGGAAAAGTAAAGAATTTCCACACCACAGATTCCGGCCTCTGTGGACGTGGTGCCTCCTGCAAGAATTCTTCTTCAGAAGATAATTGCTCCTGCTGCTTCTGCTGTCCAGATGCCATTTTGTTTGATATTGTTTGAAAAACACCAAAAAAACAAGTAAAAAGCGTTCTTATAGGAAAAGAGATGTCTCTCTAAAAATGCTCCAACAAGAATGATTAAAATGGGTGGGGTCCTTCAATAGTTACAGTGGCAAATGTTATGAACCAATGAAATCTTTTTTTTAGGTCACATGGGATCCGCACACTCTGCGCTCATGAAGCACTCACCCGACGCAACTTCGCGACAATATAGGTAAAAATAATATAAGTTTATCATAAGTACAAATATATTATTTTTATGAATATCTTAGATAATCTATTGCCCTAATATGTATATAAAAGATACATACGTATCACCCAGTGTGCCCCAGCACGTATATGACTTCACATGGGACCTGCCACCGCGCAAGCATCGTATACCGTAATGCGCATGCGTTGCGAATGTGTGGGAGCAGGAGTTGCGGACTGGTCGCATACTAATCACGCACATCACGTAATATTAAATGTATATGATGTAACTGAAAAACACGCAGCCGTCGCACACCATACATGGATCCTTCACAACTTTTCTAAAATGGCAGCTAGATGTGTACGCTTTGGGTACGTTTGGTTGGAAAACTTTGGGTGGAAAAAAAAAAATATTAGAAATATATTAAAAGAAAAAAATAATACAAAAAACTAAACAATATTTCAGTTTGAATTTTTCTGAAAAATCTTTTTTTGCAATTTTCAGAAAAATATATAATGTCATCAGTGATGTCATCAGAGATGTCACTGACCATGTCATGAATGATGTAATATGTGACATCATCAGCAGTGCATTGCGGGAGCGCGAGTTATAGTTAGCAGAACTAACTATAACAGAGGAATTTCTATGGTTTTGTATGAGTGAAATGTCCAGCTAACTATAACACCCCTGAAACCTATGGTTTTTTCTGTGAATATATATATATATATATATATATATATATATATATATATATATATATATATATCCACCACACTTTCTCCGATCGTGAGCCCTGACCTCTTACAGGGTGGCCTCGGCGTGCGGGGACCGGAGTGCCTCGCTTAACATCCAACCAAATCCTCCCTTTGAAGCACAAAAGAAGAGCGCCGTGCACCAGACTTGGAAAACAGGAGCTTTATTTTGAATACACCAGCATGCCAGCAGATAGGTTCCTTACGCGTTTCAGCTAATGAAGCCTTGATCACAGGTGAGCCTCTGGATAATTTGCGGGCGTGGCCTTGATGCAGCGCCCTTTAACCAAGACTGCAACGTCACTTTGCAGTCCTGTAGTACTTCAACATCCATGATGCACTAAGTAAGTCTTTTCATGTAGCGAAAAAGTCAGCAATTACATTTTCCAAAGTGTTCATATATTTCAGGGAAATTGCAGACTATGCACTCGTAATATTCTCAGTTTACACGTGCACCTTAACTGGCCCAAATTATCTTGCTGCCAAAGTCATGCCATGTTTCAGCGCCTGCATTCGAAAATCTGTAACGAACAGACCCGTGTCTGCTTGTATCCCCTTGCTCTGCTGCACCTTTCCTTTTATCGGCTGAAACTTTTCATACCTTCAACTGTGGTGACTCACGCAGGCGGGTCAGGTTCTTCACTATTAAATCCACCACACTTTCTCCGATCATGAGCCCCGACCTCTTACAGGGTGGCCTCGGCGCGCGGGGACCGGAGTGCCTCGCTTAACAGCCAACCAAATCCTCCCTTTGAAGCACAAAAGAAGAGCGCCGTGCACCAGACTTGGAAAACAGGAGCTTTATTTTGAATACACCAGCATGGCAGCAGATAGGTTCCTTACGCGTTTCAGCTAATGAAGTCTTGATCACAGGTGAGCCTCTGGATAATTTGCAGGCGTGGCCTTGATGCAGCGCCCTTTAACCAAGACTGCAACTTCACTTTGCAGTCCTGAAGTACTTCAACATCATGATGCACTAAGTAAGTATTCGTGTAATGCAGCAACCACACAGAGTCACACACTGAGTCACAGATCCACTCAGAGACTTGTGCACCCACTCAGAGACCCACTCAGATGCTCATGTACCCACTCATAGGCCCACTCATATTCTCATGCACCCATTCACTCACCCACTCAGAAATGTATGCACCCATTCACAAACCCACTAAGACACTCACACACCCACTCATTTATCTACTCAGAAGCTCATGCTTCCACTGACAGACCTACTCAGACACTCACACATCCATTCAAAGACCCAATCATATTCTCATGCACCTACTCACAGATATAATTCATGTACTAATGCATCCACTCACAAACCTAATCAGAGACTTACACACCCACTGACAGACCCACTCATATTCTCATGCACCCACTCACAGAGCCACTCAGATACTTGCACACCCACTCACAGATCCACTCAGACACTCATGCCTGCATTCACAGACCCACTCAGACACTTATACACCCACTTACAGAGCCACTCAGACAATCATGCACCCACTCACTCACCTAGTGAGAGGCTCTTGCAGGAACTCACAAACCCACTCAGACATTCACAAACACCCTCACAGACCCACACAGAGACTCTTGCACATATTCCCAGACCCTCTTAGAGACTCATGCACCCCATCATTTATCCACTCAGAAGCTCATTCACTCACTGACAGACCTACTCAAATGTGTATGCACTCACTCACTGAGCCAATGAAATGTATATGCCCTCACTCATAGACCTACTCGAAGAATCATGCACCCACTCTCAGACACAGTCAGAAACTCATGCACCCACTCATATACCCACTCTCACTTACGCACCCACTCACTTACCCAATCAACGAGTTATGCACCCACTTCCAAATCCCCTCAGGGAATCACAAACTCACTCCAAAACATAATAAGTGAATTATGCACCCACTCACAGACCCACTCAGACACTCACACACCCACTCATATTTGCATGCACCTACTCACAAATATATTCAGATACTAATGCATCCAGTCACAAACCCACTCAGAGATTTACACACCCACTCACAGAGTCACTCTGATACTTGCACACCCAACAACAGACTCAATCAGACAGTTATGCACTGAGTCTCTCTCCCACTTAGAAGCTTCTTCCCCTACTCAGACACTCATGCCTACATTCACAGATCCACTCAGACACTTATATACCCACTCACAGAGCCAGTCAGACAATCTTGCACCCCCTCAAAGAGCTACTCAGAAAATCCTGCACCCACTCACTCACCCAGTTCAAGCAGCCACTCACAGACCCACCCTGACATTTACAAACACCCTCACAGACCCACACAGAGACTCACACACATATTCACAGACCCTCTTAGAGACTCATGCTCCCAGTCACAGATCCACTCAGACACTCACACATCCACTCACAGGACCACTCATATTCCCATGCACACCCTCACAGACTTACTCAGACATTTATTCACCCACTCACAGACCCACTCATACTTGTGTGCACCCACTCATTGACCTACTCAAAGACTCACACACCCACTCACAGAACCATTCAGTAACTCATGCACCCTCTCACAGACCCACTCTCACTTACACACCCACTCACTTACCCATTCAGAGTCACGTACCCACTCACAGACCCCCTCAGGGACTCACGCACTCCTTCCAAAACATAACCAAAAACTCACATACTCACTCACAGACCCACTCATATTTTCATGCTCCTACTCACAGATGCACTCAGGTTCTAAAGCATCCAGTCACAAACCCACTCAGAGACTAATGCACCCAATCAATCAATCAATCAGGGAGTTTAAAGCACGCTACTTACCTGTGAGGGTCTCAAGGCGCTAGGGGTGCAGCTCCAATTCAGGCAAAAAGCCATGTCTTGAGGCTCTTCTTGAAGTTGTGCAGAGTAGGGGAGTGTTTGATGTTGTATGGGAGTTTGTTCGAGGCTTTGGCTGAGATGTAGGAGAAGGCTCTCCCACCAATCTGGTTCTGCAGATGCGTGGGGTTTCTGCTAGGGTGAGGTCGGCAGAGTGGAGTTTCCTTACGGGTATGTGGTAGTAGACTCTTTTGTATGAGTTTGTCACAGACCCACTCATATTCTCCTGCACCCACTCACAGAGCCTCTCAGATATTTGCACACCCAACACAGACTCAATCAGTCATACACTCAGTCACTCTCTCACTTAGAAGCTCCTACACCAACTCACAGACCCTCTCAGACACTCATGCCTGCATTTACAGACCCACCCAGACACTTTTACACCCACTCAGAGAGCCACTCAGACAATCTTGTACCCACTCACTCACCCAGTGAGAAGCTCATGCAGCTACTCACAGACCCACTCAGTAATTTACAAACACCCTCACAGACCCACAAAGGGGTTCATGCACACACTCACAGACCCTCTTAGAGACTCATGCACCCACTCACAGGCCCTCTCAGATACTCATGCACCCACTCACTCATCCACTCAGACACTGATGCACTCTTCACAGACTCACTGAGACATTCATGCACCTACACACACACACTCAGAAAGTGACATTTTCACTCAGAGACCACTGAGAGACTTATGCACCCACTGACACACACACACTTAGACACTCACAATACTACTCACAGAACCATTGACATGTACATAGTGTCAGACTGAGAGTTATAAATCTTAAATGTGCTGTTGCACATTGATTTTTTGCTTTTGCTTTGTAGATTCAGAATGGAGTCGTGACTCTGAAATATTTTTTCAAAGGAAGTATTTTAAATGAAAATGAGCTACTGTTTGATAATAGGATGGCTCCTAGAAGAGCCCTTGGCTTTATTGTGTATAGATGAAAACTATACAAAAAACAGAATGCCGTCTTTCATTTTGTTATGGGAATATCCTGTTGCCTTTCTCAGAGAAATGTACTTCACCACGCTCTGCGGCGCGTTTTAAGTTGGGGTATTAAGTCCTCTTGTATCCTGAGGGTCCCTGGGGGCCAACTAGCCCACCAGGTACCTTCAGTAACCAAAACAGAGTTGCGTTGAGGAGAGGTGAAAAAAGGGGCGTGGCCTCGGACCACCTCTCAGCAACGCTTCTCTGTGGTGATTACTGGAGGTACCTGGTGGGCTAGTTGGCCCCCAGGGAGCCTCAGGATTCAAGGGGAATTAATCCCCCAACTTACAATCCAACAGGGGGTGTATTTGCACAGTGGTGAAGGGAAGGGGCGGGCCTGATGTGACAAGTGTGGACTTATCCAATCACTCCGCCAAAATCCAAGCACGTACTAATTCGCCATGCACTTCCCTTGCAGTACTCTAATCATCCAGTCAGTACCGATGCCCTCAGGCAATGACCCATGCACTAACTCATGCACTGCTACAATAACCTGAGTACTACCCATGCAGTCCAGCCATCGCCCTGTCACTACCCATGCACTCCTTCAAAAACCCAGAGAGCACCATGGGGCAGATTTATGAGGCCCTGGCGCCACGTTTACGCCGCTGTTGCGTCACGCAAGGCGGCGTAAACGTGTCGCATCCCTACGACCGATTTACAACGTGACGCATCTAGGCAGATGCGTCACGTTGTAAAGCCCTGCGCCGCTTGTGGGCGTTCCGGCGCAGGGTGGGCGTTCCGGGGCAGGTGCGCCTCGCAAAAGTGGCTGAGTGAAATCTATAAGATTTCACTCAGTCACTTTCAGCCCAATGCTGCGTCAAAACCCTGCGCCTGCTTGAAGCAGGCATAGGTCTTGACACAGCATTGCAAAGATGGGGCACCCCCGAGCCTTGCTGGAGCTGCGTCGCGCTTGCGACGCAACTCCAGCAATGCGCCACCTTAACGCCAAAGATCCGTCACGCATCTGTGCCGTTTTTGCCCCATGGTGCGCCACATTGTAAATGCGGCGCACCATGGGTGGCGGAGCAGCGGCGCAAGATAACTGGCGCATCCCTGGGGATGCGCCAGTTATCATAAATCTGCCCCCATGTACTTATCCAATCACTCCGCCAAATCCCAAGCACTTATAAATTCACAAAGCTCTCTCCTTTTAGTACTCTAATCATCCAGTCACTACCCATGTACTCATACAATGACCCAGGCACTAACACATGCACTGCTACAATCCCCTGAGCACTACTGATGCAGTCCAGCCATCTCCTTGTCACTTCACAATCACCCAGCCAGCACCATGTAACTATCCAATCACTCTGCCAAAACCTAAGCACTTATACATTCACCATGCACTCTCCTTGCAGTACTCTAATCATCCAGTCAGTAGTCATGTACTTATGCAATGGCCCAGATACCAGCACATGCACTGCTACAACCACCTGAGCACTACTGATGTAGTCCAGCTATCTCCTTGTCCTTACTAGTGATGCACTCCTCCAATCACCCAGCCAGTTCCATGTCCTTATCTCATCACAGCGCCAAAACACAAGCACTTATAAATTCACTATGCACACTCCTTGCAGTACTCTAATCATCTAGTCAGTACCCATGTACTCATGCAATGACCCAGGCACTAACACATGCACTGCTACAATCCCCTGAACACTAGTGATGCAGTCCAGCCATCTCCTTGTTAATACGCATGCACTCCTTCAGTCCCCCGTCCAGAACCATCTACCTATCCAATCACTCTGCCAAAGCCTAAGCACTTATTAATTCGCCATGCACTCTCCTTGCAGTACTCTAATCATCCAGTCAGTACCCATGCACTCATGCAATGACACATGCACTAACTCATGCACTGCTACAATAACCTGAGCACTACCCATGCAGTCCAGAGAGCACCATGTACTTATACAATCACTCCGCCAAATCCCAAGCACTTATAAATTCACAAAGCTCTCTCCTTGCAGTACTCTAATCATCCAGTCACTACCCATGTACTCATACAATGACCCATGCACTAACACATGCACTGCTACAGTCCCTTGAGCACTACTGATGCAGTCCAGCCATCTCCTTGTCACTACCCATGCACCCCTCCAATCACCCAGATAACACAATGTAACTATCCAATCACTCTGCCTAAACCTAAGCACCTATACATTCACCATGCACTCTCCTTGCAGTACTCTAATCATCCAGTCAGCACTCATGTACTTATGCAATGGCCAAGATACCAGCACATGCACTGCTACAACCACCTGATCACTACTGATGCAGTCCAGCCATCGCCCTGTCACGACCCATGCACTCCTTCAAACACCCAGAGAGCACCATGTACTTATCCAATCACTCCGCCAAATCCCAAGCACTTATAAATTCACAAAGCTCTCTCCTTGCAGTACTCTAATCATCCAGTCACTACCCATGTAATCATACAATGACCCAGGCACTAACACATGCACTGCTACAATCCCCTGAGCACTACTGATGCAGTCCAGCCATCTCCTTGTCACTACCCATGCACTCCTCCAATCACCCAGATAGCACAATGTAACTATCCAATCACTCTGCCTAAACCTAAGCACTTATAAATTCACCATGCACTCTCCTTGCAGTACTCTAATCATCCAGTCCGTACTCATGTACTTATGCAATCGCCCAGATACCAACACATGCACAGCTACAACCACCTGAGCACTACTGATGCAGTCCAGCTACATTTATTGGTCAATTCTAATATCATATGTTCCTTTAATGTCCTATATTGTATTTATTCATGTCTGATTAGTTTTTTACAATTTGTCTAAAAGTAAATGCAATCGAATGTACCAGATTCATAATGGCAGAATGTAAATAGATTTTTGTATGTTTTCTTGTCAACTGTTGTAGAAGTCTCACTGTATAAAGGTACATATGTGTTTAGTGTTTGTTATGTAGTTCTATTTCACACAGGTGTACTATGATGTAACTAAAATGTATAGATTGAGTTAATTGTAATTGTAAATATTTTTTGTTTCATTTTACAATAGGGCAGTACAAATATAAATCTAACAGTCCTGAAGATGGTCTCAAAGATATATACATAGGAGACCGAAACGTCGACCTTCGCCCTTATCCTACTCAATTGACAATAGTTTGAAATAGGATAGGTCAGAACAGGACCTACAGAGTATCAGATTGATACATCATTGCTTTTCCTGTAGGCCTGTTGATATATTTGTATTATAAAGTCTGTATGCCTTTCAATTTTGCTTTTGATACATTCAAAATTTTCATATACACCTTGTTTGATGTTGTTTCTGTATGTTATTTCATGTTTTTTGTATAAATAATTGATTTTGGTTTTGACTAAAATCATACAATTATTGATTAACTCTGTTTTTAGGACCATTGATTTGTCCTTCTGTGATTTTGTTAAATTAATGAGAAAAATTTCACAAACTAATTCCCTTGAAGGCATCCTTTACCCTTTCATGTATTTACCCAAGCCCTCAAGGGTATATTGGGTCGCTCACTGTTGAATACCTTATCTCATCACAGCGCCAAAACACAAGCACTTATAAATTCACCATGCGCACTCCTTGCAGTACTCTAATCATCCAGTCAGTACCCATGTACTCATGCAACGACCCAGGCACTAACACATGCACTGCTACAATCCCCTGAACACTACTGATGCAGTCCGGCCATCTCCTTGTTAATACACATATACTCCTTCAGTCACCCATCCAGAACCATGTACTTATCCAATCACTCCGCAAAACCCAAGTACTTATAAATTCATCATGCACTCTCCTTGCAGTACTCTAATCACCCAGTCAGTACCCGTGTACTTATGCAATGACCCAGGCACTAACACACGCACTGCTACAATTCCCTGAGCATTATTGATGCAGTCCAGCTATCTACTTGTCCCTACCCATGCACTCCTCCAATCACCCAGCCAGGTCCATGTCCTTATCTAATCACTGCGCCAAAACACAAGCACCTATAAATTTACCAAGCACTCTCCTTGCAGTACTCTAATCACCAGTCAGTACCCATGTACTCATGCAATGACCCAGGCACTAACACAGGCGCTGCTACAATCCCCTGAGCACTACTGATGAAGTCTAGCCATCTCCATGTCACTAGCCATGCACTCCTCCAATCATCCAGCTAGTGCCATGTACTTATCTAATCACTCAGCCAAAACGCAAGTACTTTTATATTCACCATGCACTCTCCTTGCAGTACTCTAATCATCCAGTCAGTACCCATGTACTTATGCAATGACCCAGGCACTAACACATGCACTGCTACAATTCCCTGAGCACTACTGATGCAGTCCAGCCATCTCCTTGTCACTACCCATGCACTCCTCCAATCACACAGCCAGTTCCATGTATTTATCTAATCACTCCGCCCAAACCCAAGCACCTATATATTCACCATGCACTCTCCTTGCAGTACTCTAATCATCCAGTCAGTACCCATGAACATTTGCAATGACCCAGGTAATAACACATGTACTGCTACAATCCCCTGCGCACTACTGATGCAGTCCAGCCATCTCTTTTTCACTACCCACGCATCCCTCCAATCACCCAGCCAGTGCCATGTACTTATCTAATCACTCAGCCACAACGAAAGCACTTATAAATTCACTACCTATGTACTCATGCAATTACCCAGGCACTAACACATGCACTGCTACAATCCGCTGAGCACTACTGATGCAGTCCAGTCATCTCCTTTTCACTACACATGCACTCCACCAATCACCCAGCCAGTGCCATGTCCTTATCTAATCACTGCGCCAAAATACATGCACTTATAAATTCACAATGCGCTCTCCATGCAGTATTCTAATCATCCAGTCAGTACCTTTGTACTCATGCAATGGCCCAGGCACTAACAAATGCACTTCTACAATCCCCTGAGCAGTACTGATGCAGTCCAGCCATCTCCTTGTCACTACCCTTGCACTCCTCCAATCACCCAGCCAGCACCATGTACTTATCCAATCACTCCGCCAAACCCAAGCACTTATAAATTCACCAAGCACTCTCCTCGCAGAACTCTAATCACTCAGTCAGTATCCATGTACTCATGCAATGACCCAGGCACTAACTTATGACAAATACAGAGGAGGTCATGGTAATCACAGGGGTACCCCAACGCACAGTGTTACATAGTGTATGTAGGTGTTTTCACAGTATTCTAATTGTCTTTTAGCATAGCACTGGCTCTAGGCCTGGTTAGTCAGAGTCAGTTACCACCAGTACCCGTCAGCAAAATGTTGGGGGCACAGGAGGACTTTCTATTCCTCTGTTGGGTCTTTCTGCACATCTCTCGCTTCTTCCTGCACTTTTCTTAATTTTTCAGGACTTCTGTTGCCTCTTTCTTCATTTGTCTTGCTTCTTTCTGCTCTTTTCTTCCTCTTTCTACACATGCCCTACCTTTGTAGGCACAGTTAGAAATTAGCATTTAAAAAACCTTTGAAATTCACTGAACAAAACATAGGTTTCAGGGATGTTACAGTTAGTTGGACATTCCACTCGTACAAAACCAGAGAAATTCAGCTGTTGTAGTTAGTTCAGCTAACTATAACTCGCGCCCCCACAATGCACTGCTGAGGACAACACATATTACATCATTCATAACATGGTCAGTGACATCACTTATGACATCTCAAATGACATCCCTGATGACCTGACTGATTGTTGTATAGCATTTTAGGACCCTAGTGTAATTTTCCGGATTCATGCCCTTACATAGGTATAAATCACCTTGTCCTTACATAGGCATAGAAATCATCACCATATTTAGACATAGCTCATGCAGTCCAAATATGGCATGGCTACTTCCACTAGTTCCGAAAATCCACAACGATTTCTTGGAAAACTTGGCTTCAGCAGTTAGGGACTTCCCCTTGCTTGAATATTGATTTGTCCAAGAACTCATGGAGTTTTCAAAGAACCGAGACTCTTTGATGACGTTATTATGTCCACCTTTACATCAAACTTGGCACCTTCAAGGTATAAATATGCCCACACTTGTCCAAGCAAACACACGGTGGTTTGGAGCAGTACGACTATCTACTTGCCCGAAGCATCTCGCTACAGCAAGTGCCGAAGGAAGCCGACCCTCCAGCAGATGCACTGAGAGAGACGCTGTCTTTTCTCTTGCCAAGAAATCCAGCTCCAGTGTTTCCAAGCTCCCCTTGCGGGGTGTTGGGAAATCGAGTCCTGAGACTGACCTCCTTCATTCTGAACCACGGTAAGGAGCTGATTAGACCCTAAGAGAAATCTTGGATAGATTCTTGGCAAAAGAATAATAAATTATGCTACACCACACTTACTTCTCCCTCGTACTAGACTAAGGTTAGCTACATCGGGGTAGGCGTATTTTAGAAGCACTAGTTGAGTACTTTTTAGTCTTTATTTATTTATTTATGTAAGTATTTTATGGCTTAGAAACCATACCATGCTTTTACAGTATTATTTTATAATACTCTTCTTGCTGTATGCATTATACTTTACAGCCAGTATCGCAATTGTAGCAGTTCATTTCTTCTGCATGAGAAAGAAGACTGTTCAATAAATACTTTTATTGAAAACGCCCGTCTCTCTATTTCTCTACACCTCTAATGAAACGAAGCATGCACGAATGACTGAATAAAATATCGATCTTTTGTTTCCACGACTCCGAAGATCAGTTTTATCTTGGGGAAACAAAGTTGTCAGAAACTAATCCCTTCTTGTGAATTCGAGAAAGCTTCTGGTGACCTTCGAGCTAGCTGGCACTCACAATTAAGTCTAATATATTCAATAGAGACCTAATAGACATAAGTCCTACGTCACATCTATAAGATATAATAATACAATGCGCAGAGCCTATTTGGAATATAGGAAATACACTACATGGCGCCCAATATTTGGTAAGGCACTAATTTAAAGCTAAATTCTAGAGTAACTCAGTCGTGCTTTTTACAGAGACCCCTTTTCCCCGTAAACTACTTCAATAGACATCTGGAGTGGGTTAAAGGATAGAAAATCCGCCATAACTGAGTAGGACGAAAATCTTATGTATTATTTTTTGGTTTTGTTCAACGTTGAAGGATACAGTGTTTCAAAATATTGTGCCCCTTATCTTTGATTCCTTGAAACTTTCTCTGCAAACTTTCAGTCAACAAAAATGTTGAATAGTGATGAGGAAAATGGTGGAGATGCATTAATTGCAAACCAACCGGGTTTAAACCTTACAGTTTTCCAAGAAACCAATGCGGAAGCTATAATCATTCCGGAAAATGTACGGAAAACCATCGCTATAAAGCTTATACAAAATGGTCTATCACCAAGAGGTGGTAGGGTAATTTTTGTCATAGAAGCACATGAATATCGGCAGACAGAGTTATTCTATTCATGGATTATCTTCCCTGAAGCAAATCCAAGAGCACATGTGTTCCACTTCTACAAGATAGAGGAACCAGCAGCGGAATACGTTCCTTTTGAGGACATTGAAATTGCACTAACTTACCAAGAGCATCAGCTCTGGTTTAAAGGCGCCCTACAACATCAAAATCACATTACCTGGCTCGGTCCCCTAGGTAGAGTAGGAGCAACATGGCCGGTACTAGCCACCTATAAACCACATGCTGACATTGAAAGAATTTCAGATGTAGAACTGTTAGCTCAGCTAAAACAAAAACAATTAATTAAAATACATAGTAAGTATGGATGAAATTTGCGAATTCGCAGTCCGCGAATTCGCGCGAAATCGAATTCACAATCCGCAAATTTGTGCGAAATTTTTTGGGGGGGCGTGTTCGTGGGGTTTTTTGCGTATTCACGTACTGCTTGTAGCGCACCGACTGCGAAGTTACCCATGCGGTCGTACATGGGTGCGGCCATCTTGTGCGTGTTGCGTATTTCCGTTTCCGGGCGCTATTGGCAATCTAGCGTTGTGTGCGGCGGGCTATTACGAGCTCGCGTGTGTTTTTACGTGCTCGCGGGGGAAATATCACGCAAACGTACCCGAGCGGTCCTCAATGGGCGCGGCCATCTTGTTTTTCATTCATTGCTATGGTTCTGGACCTGGCTTTTCTATCCTCTTTTAATCTTTGCAATCCTTTGTTTCTTTGAACTTTTTTTGCTCTTTTTTGCTCATTATCTATCTCTCTATTTGTCTAGATCTATATTTTGTGTTTTTTTCATCTTTTTGTTACTTTAATACCTACATTTTTTGTTTAGCTCTCTCTTTTTTTTTCCCCTACTCTTTTCTTCTTTCGCCCAGGACCATGGCAAAGGGAGCCGGCAAGTCAAAGGGGAAGGGTCCTGCACCCCGTAGCCGGCTCCCTTGTGGGCGATTGAGGGGAGTGGATGTAGTGGCCAGGGAGGTTTTTACCACGGTGGAGGTGGCCGCCCTTATGTTTTTTGTTCTGCGCCACCTCCCTAAGACTGTGGCCGCAGGAGGCAGGCCAGGTCAAGGGTATGGCCTCCTGGAGCATCGCAGCGGTGGGATAAGGTGTGCCGGGCCATGCGGAGGGAGTCTGGGGTCCAGCGCACCTATGACCAAGCGACGCACCGGTGGGCCGACGTCATAGACAGGGAGCAGGACCTGCTCCACCTGCTAGGTGTGGAGATCCCTGGCCTTGGTGAGTATCTATTTAATAACTACGTTGTATTCTTCTGCTCTGTGTTATATTGCTAATATATGTTTTTCCCGAAGAGCAAGAATGTTGCCTATTCGATTACATTGCAGGTAAAATAGTGTTTAAATAGCTTCTGTGATTGCAGGTGCTCGCCTCCTCAGTGGCGTTGCTACTATACTTACTTGTTTGCAACTTTGTGCTCATTTGGCCTGAATATGTATGAGTGTAGTACTTTACAGAACTGCGTAATGCTAGAGGGACTAGAGACTCAAGTCTAGTCCTTCCTTTGTACTCCTGCTGCCACTAAGACGAAGAGATAGTAATGGATTGATAGGTTGAGTATATTATGACTTGTTATTAGTAGTAGGACATTTTTTAGTGCTCTGCAATCATGATGACGGACTGTGTCTGTCACGTCGCGTGCTGCTGTGTGCTGGCAGTCGTAGTAGAACCTTTTTGTTGTTGGTCTAGTTAGTGATTTACATAACTTTCCAAGTAGACGGTCTGCGAATCCAGCAATACTGTACTAGTATCCTCCTAGTTGACCAGATCAGATAGGTAAATACATGTAGTGCAATTGTTGCTAATTTGTTTCCCCAAGATAATTTTAGATTGTGGTCAAAGAAATCAAATATTTCCAAAAAACAATCATCCATGTTTGTGTTTATTTCATGATCATCAGCACCTCTCAGGGGCAAGAAGACAGCAACACCCCAGACTCCGGCGGAACAGAGTGGGCAGGAATGGTCCTCTGCAGGCTCTTCTGCTGGCCCCAGTAAGTTGTTCTGTTGTTAATATAATTATACTTCCCTAACTTTTACAGCTCCTATTCATTCCAAACTGTTTCCTAATTCTATTTTTTACAAAATAGTCTTTGATCTTCTTGTAGACTGTTTCTACTTTCTTATCCTGCCTCTCTACCATCACTCTCTGTGTTACTACTATTTACTATTATTTCTGAGTTGGTCTGTGTAGGTAGCTAAGCTTGCCCAGTCGGTAAATGGTGTTAAACAAAACTCTGATCCAGCAATAGCTCTAGAGGCACTCAGTGCTGTCCTCTGGGTTGCCCATGCTGTCTATTCCAGTCTTCTTAATGTTAGTGCTTTGACAATTTCCAACAGCAAAATGTCAATGTCCACCAAGAATAGGCTTGTAGTTGGCTTTTTGATTTGATAGTAGCACATACCATACTGCTAGTGTTTCAGGGACTATTCTGCACATACAGAAGTATGGACAAGAGAAATAGGACATTGTTGATGATAGGTGCAGTTCGACTTTCCACAAACCTCAGTTAGAAGTAACTGTGCGGGACTCGGGAGCCCTCACCTTGTTGGAACTTCAAGTCCTCCTGGTGGTGATGAGGAGTAGTTGGTTCTGTCTGTAATTATAAAAATGTTGCACGTTAAAGAGCAAGCATTCATCAGTTATGCCAAAAAGAGTTGCTTGTTTTGGCTAAGCATATAAGTTAACACCCTCCCCAAAACCGTGACTTCTTTTCAGTCCCAATAATTAAAAATTGTTTAACATTTTCTCTTCCATTACAAGACGAAGTAGGGGGTAGTGTATGGCATCTAAAAATATGACAAGTTTTTTCTAGGCGTCACAACATCAGATGCAGCACTTGCCACCACCAGTGCTGGGGCCAGCAGCGCAGAGGGGTCCACTCAAGCGGTGGATGTGGTGGCGCCACCAGAAAGAGCTGAGGGGGATGGCTCAGCAGCGGCGGACGGTGGTAAGTTATTATTATACTCCTTACTTATTGACATTTTAGAGTAGGCTCGCAAAGGAGTGTATGATGTACTGTACAGTAGACAGTACACTACTACAAGTACACTGTACTGTTAACTACATTTTTTTAGCCAATCACAGAGAAGACAGTCACCCTTGACTTAGCAATAGCATTAGCGGCGGTAGTTCTCGAGTAAGCAATGGCCCCCTCTATTTGACTTGAAATCAGCTGGGAAACTTTTATCGTGAAGCCAGTCATATCAGATGAACTTGAGGGATGTGATGAGCGAAAAGGGAAAGAACTTAGGGTCAATGGAAGGACGAGCGAGTCGTAACATTTATGACTAAAGAATGATACGTGTTTCTGAATGCAGGCAGAGGTGGCTGATAGGAAGGAATCAGATGCATGGCTGTTTGAAGCAAGGATGCTTGGAGGAGAAAGAAAAAATGACTGCCTGTGTGGGGCAATCAGAAAATTCATGTGTGGTGTGCATTGCAATATATCATTTTGGTGAAACTCAAATGCAAGTCAAGACGGTGGTTTACCAAATAAAATGAAAAGGGTGTTATTTGGTTGTTGAGAAAACGTAAAGTTATTACAGTTGAGACATTAAGAAGAATGATAGACGTTTACTTTGGAAGCCTGGACGGTATCTTCTTCCTCATACATAGCAGAGGTGTATGTGTAGAGCAGATGCTCAGTGCATGAAGAGTGTTACTTTGTTCGAACAGCATGTCAGTGCCAGAGTAGCAAAGCAGAGGAAATCCAAATACTACAGGTTGTGATTGTTCAGAAACTCTCCCTTGCCTAAAGTAACAGTACAGTAGTTTACTTTGCAAGCACAGCATATATTGTGTATGTATTGAATAGTTGACAATTATATCAAGTCAAGTCCCTTCCTCCAGCAATTATGGTTACCACACTCACTCCCTATGTTCATAAATTTCTTTCTGCTGTGTTAATCATGGGTGGACTATCGCTGTTGTTCACTCAATCTATCACAAAAAAGCACATAAAGTCATCCATCATATAAGCAAAGAGATCATGCGATCGGCTGGATACATGATCAGAAATGAATAATCTTCATTTTCCTTTTGTAGTACTGAAGGCCCAGGGGAGGCAGTGCAAAATATAAATTACATTGAGCAGTAGCCCTTGATGTAACCGATTATGGCCAGTGCCACCCCTATACAAAAGTAAGAGCTTCCCTATCCCCACCTGTATGTACTGCTTAAAGTAATGCATGCAAGTCTGCGTCATTATGGCTTGTGTCTCTTTTTCTTGGGTGCCAGCTGACTGAGCTGGCATTATGCCGGCTACCACAAGTTCACACACAAGTAATTTCTTTCGCAAAACTAGAGAAAAAAAGAAGAATACTGGTGTACTCTCTGACTATGTATTGAGTCCATAGTGCTGCCTGGTAGTAGAATTCCTGAAACTCCCACTGTTACAGGCCTACAAAGATGGCGGAAACATACATGCCAAAATGTTATACTGTGCTTGCAAAGTGCTAGTGTTACTGTGAGACAACTTTCTGTTGAATTATTTTGTGTTATTGTTAAAGAGTATTGGTTACATTATTTTTCTTTCTTTCTTCATATAGATGCTCCCAAAAAAGCTCACCAGAAGGGAGATGGCTGTCCGGGCCAGGGCCCGGAAGCTGGAGGCCATTCAGGTGGAATATTGCCGGCTGTGGGCTCGGGAACAGGAGGAGGGGGCGTCAACAACCTCCTCCAGTACTGCCCCCATGTCCAGCAGCCTCTAGCACGGCACCGTGCTCGGACAGCCCCCCGCCGCCGCTCAGCTGCAAGAACATCAGCAGCTGGCCCCCCTCAGAGCCTGGAAGGCAATCATGCGCCGCCTAAGCCTAAGATTGGACTACCTGGAGCGCAAGGTGGACGACCTTGAAAAACAGCTCCGGGACCTACGCAGGGAGTGGCGGGACCGCCTGTCCAAACACCGCCGGAAGTGACTGTGTCCCTTGCCCCTTTTTTGAGGACTGTTGTGGGGGTGGGAATCGGGAGATGGGGATTATTTGGGACTAGTGGACTATTTGAAATGGACAATTGTTTGGGTTAGGGAGAGGTGGGACTAGTTTATTTTTGTTAGGGGAAATATATTATTATTCTTTTTACATACTTCAACATAGTGTATGCATTGATCTTATTTTGTGGGTTGGTGACCGGGGGTTATGGCACGTTTGCTTTCATCAAACTTACCAGCATGAATTATCTAAAACGTCCAAAAATGTTCAAAAGTGCCACAAACCGCGTTAGTGAATTCAATTGGCCTACTAGTACTTTACTAGTACTACTGTCAGTCTCTCCTCCAAGTCCTAGCCCACTATTCTACCTCCCCAAAATGCTTATCGTCTTTGAGAATAGAGCTAGGCACAGCGCTGGCAGCATGGCAAATGGCGATTACGCCATCCCGGACCGAACTTCCGTTGTTGTGGTGTTAGTAGGAGTGGTACCACACTAGCAGTAGCAGCATATGAAAAACAAAGTAAACAAAGTAAAAAAATGAGACATGCTGATGATAAGTATGGGGAAAAAAGAATTGCATGGATAATTATGGCTACAACAAGAACAGTGACACAGCAACGTAACAACAAATCTTCTTGACATGTAGGAGGATGATGTTGACGATGGATCCAATCGATGGTGGGCATGAAATTCAGAATTTATTTAAAAATACTCATTGTTGTTTTTTTAACCAGAAATACAATATCCTAGGATTCATATAGCTGTCTTAAAATTGATTTGAGGAGGTTGCTTGCACCTTGTCCTCCCCAGCAAGTGTGTGGAATTATTGTTGTAATTTACTCAAACCTCAATGAAAACCACACAGCCCGGGGGAAGAGGGTTAGGGTTTGAAACTTGGATGGGAATGGGGTTTGTGGGGAACGTTTTGTGGAGAGAGGAAAAACAAACACAGCATGGACAAACAACAAATGAAGATAAACAAATCTTTGGATACGAAGCTATCCATAAATCTTTTAAGGGACATAAAGGAAGTGTATGCACTACTGCATGCATGAAGTTGTTTGCTAAATGGATAGGTTACTGAAAAGTAAGTAGTACTTTCTACAATGTACTAACTATGAAGAAACAATGTGACAGTACAGGGCTGCAGTAATTACGCAATTTCACTTGCCTATCTGCGCTCAGAGAGAAGAACCACTTAGTACATTAAATTAGTTTAAAAAATAGCAAAGAAAAAAGTATACGATGGCTGGAGGGATGAATTGAAGCAGAGAGCAAACAAATGCACAGAGTCACACTCATAGAAGTTCACAGCAATAACATTACTTAAAAGATAAGTAGAAATGAAGATGGATACTGTAACTGTATATTGTTGTAGTTGTCCTGTTGAATTTGGGAAGTTGCATGCATCCAGCCATTCCTCTTTTTCGCGTTACTCCTCCATTCCATCTGACGCTCCGTCGATCAATGTTGGGGACCAGAAGACACCTTGTCCACTGCCTGCCTAGCGGATGCTGAATTGCGGGTCGCTAATTGTAAGCCTGAGTTCATCCTTTTTGCCATTGCACAGGGTAAAAGCCGGCCTGTAATTGTTGATGGAAAAACAGGAAGTGATATTAAACCACCACGAAGAAAAAAATATAAGGTACGCTGTGTAGTGCAAAAATAACACTTTCAGTTTCAGAGTCGACAGGATTCCGAACGAGCAGTGATGGGGCGAGTGTGAGTGAAGCCGCGATCCAGTCACCGCGCTGCTACTGCATGACAGGAAATTCTCGATGATCGGCGATCATCGCACATCCAGCCTGACAGTGGGGAAGATGGCTGCGGATACACGAGACGGAGCTGCTACAAAGAACGGAGGCATTTTGACCGCATCCATATCCTTGAGGGCGAGAGCGGGGGCTAGTAGAGCTGGTCAGCCAAAGTTTATGCGAAGCCTCAGTTTTGAATTCTATCAAACAATTTCAGGAAGAGGTGCGATCAGACAGTTTTTCCGCAAAAACGGCGGCCAAATAACTACAAAATGGTATTAGAAAGCTTAACAAAGTGTGCACGGACATTGGCGACCGAGTGGTAATGGTAGAAGCCAGGACTGAAACTTTGGAGGCAGAAGCAGCAAAAACAAAAGATCAATTGAACTCCCATGAGGCTTGCTTAGTGGATGTAATGACTAAGCTGGAGGACCAAGAAAATAGGCAGCGCCGCAATAACCTCCGCCAATTCGGCATTCCAGAGAGAGACGAAGGGGAAGATCCCAGAGGGTTTATAATCAAACTGTTGCAAGCAGCCTTCTCCACCGAAACAGGCTGGAACTGGGACTTGGAAGTTCAAATGGCCCATCGCTTTCCCTTTAACATCAAGGCTAGACGGGGGGATAATCGTACTAATGATAAACCCAGGGTCTTTTTAGTCTTCTTTGGTAACTTTCTCCTGAGACAAATGATCTATTACAAAGCCAGGCCCAATGCACAAAGGGAGGCAAAGGGAGTCAAATTCTTCGCGAAACCCGACTTCTGCCACGCAACCGTAGAGCGCAGATGGTGGCTCCGCCAACTAATCACACCATTCCAGCAGAGAGGGGCGCAGGTTTACCTAATGAATCCGGCCAGGCTGAAAGTGCTGTATGAAGGGAAAACAAGAATTTTTCTATCAGAAGTTAGGGATGGCGAATATCTTAAAGAGATCACGGATCAAAGACGATGATTCTGACTATTCAATGTACTGAATGTATAACAGAGTTTTTCCGGGACTTCTGTTTTTTTTCACTGTTTTTTTTGTTGGGTGGCTCGGTGACTGGAGCTCACACTTGACTACCATCATTCAAGGTCATCTTAACTGCTCATTAATGTGGGGTTCTGGGGGGGCACCCAGAGAATGTAGTGAAATGGGTATGGGCACAAATAGGTAGGTCAAATATAGGCACAGAACTTATAAAATATCAAAAGGGGAAAAAAAAAGCTCAAAAGGGAGAACAAAGAGGGGAAATACTGGTGGAGGAAAAATTGCTAGCAAGGAATGACGGACTCAAATAAAATTAAAATTGTATCTGTAAATATCTGTGGGCTCAACGATGTGGCAAAAAGGCAGAAGGTAGTTCAAGGTTTGCGCTCACTTGATCCAGATCTAATTTGTCTCCAAGAGACGCATATTGAAGGGTCCAAGAAACAATTGCTGAATTCATTAGGATACAAAGTAGTTGGAGCCACAACACAGGGGGCAAGAGTGAAAGGGGTCGGGGTCTTAGCTAATCAGAGGTTGGCCTTACAGATAGTTAGGGTTAAGTCTGACACCCTTGGGAGATGGGTGATAGCGGGGTGCACAGTGTCAGCAAAAAGTTATTTCACACTATGCTCAATATACAGGAGTAATCAAGGGACAAGGCAGGGCTGCCCCTGCTCCCCACTGTTGTTCGCCCTTTTTATAAACCCACTTATCACCAAAATAGAAACGAATCCAGAGATTCCGGCAGACGTCAGGCATGGCATAAGCACTAAAATCATGGCTTATGCTGATGATTTAGCAATCATTACTGCGGATCCTAAAAATGCCATCGAAGCCTTGGAGTGGGAAGCTCAGCAATTTGGGACACTCTCAGTGTATGCTCTAAATAAAACCAAGACTCAGATAATACTGAATGATAAAATCACATGGTTGGATAGTCGAGTTACCCCTAAATATCTGGGTGTGACTATCAAGGCAAACATAAATTTAATAGTAGAAGAAAAACTGATCCCGCTATCGCTAGATACAAAGAAGGCACTTAAAAAAATTGATAACTTGCCTCTAACCATTATTGGACGGTGCAATATAGTCAAGATGACCAATTTCCCGAAGCTTTTATATTTCTTCAGGACGATCCCTCTGGAATTTAACAATAAAATCCTCCATCTATTTGAGCAAATCTTCAGTCAGTTTATATGGTCATACTGAAACATGAGAAGATCATACAAACTGCTCTCACTACCCAAGGAGAGAGGAGGATGGGCGCTGCCAAATCTTAAGTTATATTGCTGGGCAACTTTGTTGCAGTATAGTTCGTTGTTATTCCAGGATGATGTAGAAGATGAGTTGACAGGTTTACCGTCCCCCTATAAAGTTTTATTGGGGGAAGACTGCAGGGGGTGCCTCTGGAGGCAACTTGAATTCGGCTACTACAAGCGTGTCAGGTTTAAGACCATTAATAATGCATATCGAGTATTTTCAAATTTTCGGTAACTTTTCGGCCTAGGTAGACTGAACTACTATACTCCTACTAAACATAAACCAATGCTTCCTTCACTATTTAGCAACTCTTATTTTCAGAATTGGTATAACGCAGGTGTGACTAAACTTAGGGACTTGGTTACTTCAAGTGGGATTCGGTCCTTCTCGGATCTTAGTACCCAATTTTTGTTTGACGAAAGTCAGTTCTTTCATTATATAGCAGTAAGGAATTTCTTGAGCCTTAAGACCGGTGGCTTAGCCGGTTTGATAAAATTGGTTTGGTTGATAAAATTCAGGGGAATAGATCTGTGCGGATCGGGGTGATATATACTATCCTGAATGAGAAGATGCCGGATGACCTGGGGAAAATAGATTCCAAATGGCAATCTAAGCCAAATGTCACCCAGAATCTCTTTAGTAGGGCTCCAAAACTAGCCCACAAATACCTACTGTCCACCAAATTACAGGCCCAGTTCTACAAAACAGGGTTCTTTCTCTATATCACCCTGGATAAAATAGCTAAGTGGGGAACCGGTAGTGGCACTTTTTGCCCCAGATGCCAGGAATTCTCGGCGGACCAGGCCCATATGTTTGACACATGCCCAAATCTATTTATGGGAGTAGTACTGGGTCAGAATATACAATTAACTCCGCCACTAGATTTACTGGGGCTGGATGACACACCACATGTTGGCAAGCCTCTGATTTTAGTGGCCATGACTATCTACAAGATTTGTATTGCTGCACACTGGAAGGATGCTAATCCCACGTCATTTGCACAGTGGCAGGCAAGATTATTGGCGACGTGTAAATTAGAATTGGCGATTTATTCCAAAAAAGGCAAACAAGGTAAAAAACTGGACTAGAAGTCTGGGTTCTCTTGGGCAGATGGATCAATGGTGTGTAGCCTGTATGAAACTTATTGATTTGTCAACTTGCCTCTCCTTGCTGGGTCTTCCTTTTCTGTATTTCTAAACATAAGTAGAATTTTGTCTTATTCCTTCCTTTTTCTCTCATCTAAATCCTTGCTCTGGCACGCCTCTTTGCGATCTTTTTATTTTCCCTTTTCCCTTGCCCGTTTTGCTTTTTCTTTTATATAAAATCCTAGCGTTCAATATAGCATAAGCACTTTGGGATGCTCTGTTGACTATCTTTTCGGGGTCATTTATTCTACAAGTTATTGCCTGTCCAATTAATAAAATAGAGAGGGGAATGTATTTGTGGTGCCCTGGGGTGGGAGGGGGGGTCATTCTTGGTCAAATGTGATGTTAACTTTGTATTTTGGTTTTTCTGGAAAAATAAATAAATACATTTTAAAAAAAGGATTACAATACATACAAGCATCATTTCGAAAGTGCGTACTCTTAGTCTCCTTTTCAAGGATAAATAACTTGTGTGGGTGAAATTTGCGGATCTTTCCCCTCAAGCTAGGTGTAGAGTTTAAACTGCGATTTTAGAACACAATTAGACCTTCCCAGCAGTGCTCCCAGACCCCTCAACCCACCCCAAACATCTAGCACCCCAAGCAGCCCCCCAAAAACATGCGATACTACTAGGCCGAACTTTCAAGCGTGCCAAAACGCTCTCTGCAATTAGGGCTTGGCCCAAACCCCCCTTTTCCACCATGGATTTTCTCCAAAACACTTGCATCCAATATTAGATCTTCCCAGCATTGCCCCCAGACCCCTCAACCCACTCGCAAAAAAGTGGAACACCCCCAAACAGGCTAAAAGCAAAAATGGAAAATCCCACACTTGGAAAATTTGAGGCCTACCAGTCAAAATCAATCCAAACACGCTCTGCAGCTAGGCCCTAACTTCCCTTTTCCACCATGGATTTTTTTCAAACCACCTGCAATCAATTTAGACCCTACCAGCAGTGCTCCCAGACCCCCAGACCACCCCCAAAAACCTAGAACCCCCCAAACAGCCCCCCAAAAACACACAAGTGAGCTAAAAAGGAAAAACTTTTTCACCATGGATTTTCTCCAAACCACTTGCATCCAATATTAGATCTTCCCAGCATTGCCCCCAGACCCCTCAACCCACCCGCAAAAAAGTAGAACACCCCCAAACAGGCCAAAAGCAAACATGGAAAATCCCACACTTAGAAAATTTGAGGCCTACCAGTCAAAATCACCTAAACGCGCTCTGCAGCTAGGCCCTAACTCCCCTTTTCCACCATGGATTTTCTTCAAACCATTTGCAATCAAAATTAGACCTTCCCAGCAGTGCTCCCAGACCCCCCAGCCCACCCCCAAAAACCTAGAACCCCCCAAACAGCTGCCCAAAAACAAGCAAGTGAGCTAAAAAAGAAAAACTTTTCCACCATGGATTTTCTCCAAACCACTTGCATCCGATATTAGACCTTCCCAGCATTGCCCCCAGACCCCTTAACCCACCCGCAAAAAAGTAGAACACCCCCAAACAGGCCAAAAGCAAAAATGGAAAATGTCACACTTAGAAAATTTGAGGCCTACCTAGTCAAAATCACTCCACACGCGCTCTGCAGCTAGGCCCTAACTCCCCTTTTCCACCATGGATTTTCTTCAAACCACTTGCAACCAAAATTAGACCTTCCCAGCAGTGCTCCCAGACCCCCCGACCCATCCCCAAAAACCTAGAACCCCCCAAACAGTCCCCCAAAAACATGCAATACTGCTAGGCCTCAGTTTAAATTGTGCCAAACGCTGTCTGCAACTAGGCCCAAACCCCCCTTTTCCACCATGGATTTTCTTCAAACCACTTGCAATCAAAATTAGACCTTCCCAGAAGTGCTCCAAGACCCCCCGACCCACCCCCACAAATCTAGATTACCCCCAAACAGCCTCCCAAAAACATGCAATACTGGTATACCCAAAACATTGCAAATTGCGCTGTTCACAAAAAATTGCTGTTTTCAACACTGCCACTACTTCCATCCTCTTGAAACTTACCTGGACACTTGTTCCAGCGATTACCAAGAATCTCAGCAAGGCAGGACAAAATCGAACCACTGTGCCTGTTGAAGAAGTAGAAGAAGAAGAAGGTCTACGACTAGTTTTCACTTTTCACCCAAACACACGCGCCCGCAAAACTCCAAAAAAGGCCAACATTCTGCCAATTATGGACCAAAGAACGCCAAACCCCCCTAAAACCTTGCCAACATCATTATGAAAGAGCCTGCATCGGGCCCTGAGCCCTAGACTCAGCGGGAACCCTTCCAACTTAAACCCAAAAACCCTAGTAAATCGCACTGAACCCTAAACCCTAGATATGCTTTGTATGTCTGTGTCAAAGAGCCTAGGTATGCTACATCAGGATGCTTCACTCAGCAGTGCCTGCCTTCACCGTCTGCATGGCCCTGCCGCAAGCATGGGTCAAAAATCCATTCCGCTCAAGAATTTGCGAATTTTCGGTAATTTCGCAAGATTCGCGAAAAACCGAAAACCAGCAAATTTCGCAAACATAACGGATGTTTGGTCCAAGCTTGAGGCAGGGCCATGCAGACGGTTAAAGCAGGCACCACTGAGAGAAGCAACCTGATGTAGCATACCTAGGCTCTTTGTCAGACAGACAAAGCATATCTAATTGTATGCAGCAAGCCACATAGCCCCAATTTTACATGAACTGCTGTGATGTATTCCTATAGGTACTGTATCGATTCCCCTATTCCTGACCCTGGTTTGGTTAATAACTAACTAGCAGCCATCTAACGGTGCAAAAACCGTTATCTGATTAAGCCACACCACGGCACAGAAGCGCGTTATCTGATTAGGTCATAACGCATGCCATCTAATTAGACAAGCGATATTCCTCCAGCCCCTGATAAGGCATACGGAGTTCTCAAAACAAATCAAACCTACAGCGACCTGGGAAATTCCCATAACCATTGTTTTGATTTCACCGAGAACTTCAGCAAAAGAATGTGCGAACGAGCCCGTTCATATGACATCCTTATTGACGTATATATGTCCATCCTTACGTCAATCTCGGCACCTTTCAGGTATAAATATTACCGACATTGCCTTAAGCAAACACATGCGGTGGTGACGAGATCGTAGCAGCGAGACGTGCCGAGGAGCCCAGCAGAGAGCGAAGCCCACAGGCGCTGCCCCGCCTTCCTGACGCGCTGAGAACGAGACGCTGCCTTTCTCCTGCTGAGAAATCCAGCTCCGGCGCTTCCAAGCAGCCCTCGCAGGCAGCTGGAATATCAAGACCTGGGATAAGAGATACCAGCCCTCCATCATTCTAGATCTCAGGTACAGAACTGAATAACCCCTTGCAGAGAATTCTCGAATCAGTCCCTTGGCAAACAAACCTAACTTAAACTGCTACTTATCTACTCCCGCCCACGTATTAGGCTTAGGTCAGGTACACTGGGGTAGGCGTGGTTAGAAGCACCAGTTGAGTATGATTAGTCAAATGTATATATGTATGTATCTATTTTATCCATTTTAAAGTATCATATGGCTCAGAAACCATATCAATGCTTTTACAGTATTATTTTATAATTCTGTCTTTACTGTATGCACTTTACTTAACTACAAGTATTGCAATAATAGCGATTCATTTCTCTTGTATGAGAAAGGAGACTGATCAATAAATAACATCTTTTATTGAACACGCCCGTCTCTTCCTTTTCTCTACAATCTGGTGAAACTAAGAATGCACTGAACTGACTGAGTAAAATAAGTTGTCTTTTGTTTTCACACGACTCTAGAGATACACTCTTGATTAGGGGAGAGCAAAGTTGTCATGTTCTATGGTTGTCAGAAACTAAATCCCTTCTTGTCTATCCAGGGAGGTTAAAATCCTCCTTGCCTATTCGAGAAAGTTTCTAGTGAACTCTGAGCTAGCTGGCAAACACAAAACGTTAAGTCTAATATCGTCGGTAGAAGACCTAGTTAACCTCTGCCCTAGGTCTATACTATTGAAGATATTATTCCAATGCGCAGAGCCTATTGGGATGATAGGAACTACACTACACTGCTGTCTGGAGTGGAGTGGACTCTGCCTGGCATAACAACAACAGTACACTGCCTCGCCCTCGACCACTACAGGCCACGAATAGACAGACATGTAGTTCTGCTGTAGTAGTTGTTGTAGACTGGTTTACCTGTTTGCCACTCATGAATTGACCATAGTTCTTCCGTAAACCAACGCTGATGATCCATCCATCCCAGTGAGTGACTGTAAAGAAAAAAGAAATAATATTTAATCAATCATCATGGTATATTGGCAAGTGAGTCCACTCCAAGGACATTTTCCAAATTGTAAAATGCAACACAGTGGCCCCTGAAGTTGAAGTACAATTTGAATTAAACAAGGTAAAAAAAAACAGAGTAGTAGACATGAGTTACAATTACTGTGTAAAAGATTAAATAATAACTAAGACAGGACATAGGAATCATTTCATGCACAAAAAACAAACAGCAATTGGTTTCATCCGAGACAGACAGCCATTGCTGTCCACTGCATGCCATCTTCTCATTATTCATTACCTGTTCTACTTTTTGTCCGCATCTTCTTCGGAAAGTGAGGGCCCATAGGGCAGCCTCTCCTGTCAATTTTAGAAGTAACTCTGTCAGCAATCAGCAAGCATGTAGTCAGTCAGTAATTTCAGTCCCACTTGAGGGGATTCATCTACGAAGACAAGGTTTCTTTATTCTTCGAGGAGGAGGAGGATAGAGGATCATGATTGAGTTGTGAACTTGTCAACCTCAGGAATGCAGACTGCGGCACCATCAAATGAATAAGGAAAATAAGATGAAGACAGTGCTGCTGATGGACTTGTTGTGATTAGGTGATTAGAGTTTTGTTGTGGTAAAATTTGCAAAACAAAGAAAGACACACAGGAATAAAAGTGAATATGGACGGAAAAAAAGGAAGTCATTTTCAGGCCTCGGTGTCAGGGAAGTAGAGTTCATCCTCAAACTGTATGAATTGAGACGGAAGTAGGTCAGCTAACAGAGAAGAACTTCCGTCACCTAAGTCGGTGTCCTCTTCTTCCTGCGTGCATTCACGTATTTTGTAATCTGGTGGTATGAAGTGCTGATTCATCTTCATCAGTGTTAACCTCTCCACATTTTTGGGCGAGAGGCGGGTCCTTTTTGAAGTTACAATGGCACCAGCAGCACTGAAAACACGTTCAGAAGACACGCTTTCGAGTGGGAAAGACAAATAATTTAGAGCCAGGTTGATGATCAGTGGCCATAGAGGCCTTTTCCTATACCAATACAGCAATGGGTTCTGATTAACAAAGACCTCTGTTCGGTCATCCAGATAGGCCTGCACCATCGACTCAAGGTTCTCCAGGGTTGCTCCACTTTGCGTAGCATCTGTGGCCTTTGCAGCACTGGAACGAACAAAACCTTGATGAGTTAGCCAATCCGCTTCCCACACTATTATGGCTGGGCCTTGTGCAGGTGACAATGATGATACGGTTGCAGGTGTCGTTAACGGCTGTGAGGGAAAGTGACTCCCTTCGGCCACAGATTCAGAAGTGGAACTTGACGTCGGATGGCCTACTGATTCAGTTGTACTACTGCCAGCTCCTTGAATTTGTGCCGCTCTTTTTCGAACCGAGTGGCTGACACAGCTAGCCAATGTCTGTACTTTGAAACATCTGCATCATCAAAAGGAATGAATGCTTTGCTGACCACTGCCTTTTTGTACCGTGGATCCAGAATAGTGGCACAAATGTAATATTGTTCTGTATGTATGTTTTTAAGCCTTTCATTGTCAACTAGTTTCAAGTTTTTTATTTATTATGTTTTGGAACTCCAAAGAGGTCCACATAAAACGAGAGAAAGGAAAATAAACATATACATAATACAAAATGCTCAAGAAAAATACAACCAATCACTTGACAACATTTTTAACTAATACTATGTGCTCAATCAACACTATTAAATGAGACCTTCTAATAGATATTTAAAAAACATTTAAAGAAATAAAAAATGTTAAAACAAAACATTGCATTAGGAGGATTATATAAAGCTCTCAAGAAGGAATTGGCAGTGAGAATATTTAATTTCAAACAAATTTGTCTAAACCACTTGCGGCGAAATAAGCGAAGTGCAGGACATACAAAAAGAACATGAATAAAATCTTGGGTAGACACATTGCAAAGATTGCAGGTTGCAGGATAACCGTACCACTTAGCCATAAGCTTATTAAGGGGGAGTAGATCCTGCCTTAAAAGTAGCCATAAACGCCTCATACCATGGGGTATATTCCAGGCAAAAATGGGTTGCATGCGTTTTAATACGCAAGTATCAATAAGGGGGGATACATTTTTCTTAGCAAGTATACATTCCTTATCCAGCTTAAAACTGAGTTCCCACGAGGCCTGTTTCAAAAGAGGTTTTAGCTGAGCGGCGGATAGGGTGAAAAGAGTGCTCTCCTTCAATTGTAAAAGTTCAACAGCTTTCCTAAAATTCTTTACAAGAGAGGAGAACTCCCTAAAAATACCCAACAATTCCAACTTCATTAGGTGTCTCAGAGTACCCACATCCCCTCTGGCCAAGCTGGTTACCCAACGCACCAACCCTGTCAACCGTTGCACCCAACTACTGCGGATGCCAAACTCAAGTCTTAGGGATGCCACTGAGCAAGAAGTATTAGTAGAGGCTAAAAACCTTAAGACTTTTCCTTCTACAACATGTAAAAAGCCCAATTGCCCTATATCAACTATTTCGATTCCGTACAGGAGGGAAGAGGGTATTTTAGCCCTAAAGACCTCTAGCATATAAGGAAAGTGTCTTCTCCCTGTGGCAGAATATAATGCATTTAATCTTTTACCCTGAGACAAGGCCTTACGAGCGTTATCAATGTGGGCCTTGTCGCTTAGGTTATCAGATAGTATTTTCCCCAGAAAGACATAGGAGTTAACCACCTCCAGTTTATGTCCACCTACAGACCAGCCAAATTTCTCATATTTTGTTTTTATCCTCCCTGAAATACTCATGATTTGACTTGTGGTCGTATTTATCTTTAAATAATGGAATTCTGAGAAAAGGTGCAAGGCATGCAAACGATTATTTAACCCCTTGGGTGTAAGGTCAAATATAAGAATATCGTCCACGTAGAGCAAACAAGAAATGGGGGATCCCCCTAAAGTCGGAGCGATACCTTCACAAGCTGATAAAGACCTAGGGAGATCAGAAATATATAAGGAAAAGAGCAGAGGTGCCAAAAGATAACCCTGCTTTAATCCATTAATAGTCGGGATAGTTTGGGATAACCCCCTTTCCCCACCTTGTAGTACTTGGCACCAAGTATCAGAATGAAGGGTCTTAACCAGATCTAACAGGAGGGGAGGCATACCCAGGGCTGCCAGCTTTCTCCACAGCAACGGCGGTCCACTTTGTCAAATGCTGTGGAGAAGTCAATAAATGCAGCATATATTCTTCCTCCTCGTACCCTAACATATTTATCACAGATTATCTGGAGAGCAGTGAGGTTGTCCAATGTACCATGGCCCTTGCGAAAACCTGTCTGTTCTAGAGGTAAAAAATGATTCATCTGCACCCAATCATTTATAGAATATAGGAGACATTTGGAAAAAAATTTGCCAATTGCATCAAGAAAGGCTATTTGTCGATAATTCTTAGGATTATTCCGATCTCCCTTCTTGAACAAAGGCACCAAAATGCTCCCTTTCCAAAGACGGGGGGACAGATTTATTCAAGAAGCAGAATCTAAATAAAAGGAACAACATTTTGCTCCAAGAAACAGAGCCCTGTTTCAGGACAGATATGGGGAGTTCATCGGGCCCCATTGCACCTGAAAGACGGAGTTCTTTTATAGCCAATTAAATGTTTTTCTCGGACGGGAAATCTATTAAGGTATCGCTATCATAGCAAAGGCTCAAATTCACGTCCGCAGGCCCATTACTGGCATATAAATTTACAATATAATTTACCCAGGTTTGCTCACATATGTGAATAGGGCGAGGCCTAACTCTTGTTCCACAACCCTCCCCGATTATGGAGCAAAACAGTCTAGCATGCCCGTTCACTGCGGCCTCCCGCAGGTTAATCCAGAGAGAATCCTCTTTTTCTTTTTTTCTTTTCATCTTGGCCCTTCGTCTCCTTCTTTTTAAGATGGTTATTTGTCGATATCTTTCAGGAGATCTGGACAAGTATTGTTTCCTCACCAGTTTATTTATTTCCTTATTAAGGGAAAAGACCGAGCAAGGGAGTGTGGGCGTTTTTATGATTGAGTTGGGTTTCCTTGCAACCAAAGTAATCCTCTTCATAAAGGAATCAAAAGACGACAGTTCGGCCCCTGGCCAATTATGAAGATCACTGAGTGTTTTATCTAAAAGATTTCCTAGACCCCACATGGCTTTAGAGTTCCAAAAACATCTTCCAGTTTTAGCCCCAAAATTGATTAGATCGCCATTAAGTGTCCAAGGGTCAGCCGGGGGCGGGAATATAGAAAGTGTTAAGACAATTACTTTATGATCACTGAAAGGAGTTTGTGAGATTACTAGATCGTGTAAAAGATGGAAAAAACAATACTCAACAATTATATAGTCCAATATCGACTCACTATTGTGAGATTTGTGCGTAAAAAGAGCCGGAGTGTCTGAAGGGAGCCTTCCATTCACTATAATACCCTCGGATTCAGATAATTCATTCAAGAGTAGTTTCCCTCTCTTGTTTGTTCTAATTTTATCAGGAAAAAGAGCTTGTGGGATCTGAAAGTAGTCCTCTTTGAGCCTGTTTCTAAATAGTTCCAAGCTTAGATTAGAAATCTTACAATTAAGATCACCCAGTAAAATTACCTGTGGTGAGGGAACTGTTTTCTTAATTTGTTTAATGAAGAAAATAACTTGTTTTAACACTCCATTATAACAGTCATCAAGGGGAATATATGCATTTATTAATACTAAGGACTGAATCTTTTCCAGATTGTCAAAATAAAATAATGTCACTGCCTGGAGAAGGTTACTGGGATGTAAGTGATGTGAGTATTTCCACTTTATCCGATTAGACAATAGGCAGGCAATTCCCCCTTTAGCGTGACCCCTCTTTGAGGCAACAACCCCTCCTTCCAAGACAATGTAATCCCTATCCACTGACAATTTATCCACACACCACGTCTCTTGGATACAGATCACATTAGCCTCCAAGGTATATAGATACTGCATCTTTTCAGGACTGTTCTTAATTCCAGCGGCATTCCAAGAGATAATTTTCAAATTGCTGCTAAAAATTTGTCAGTAATTTGGGATTGTCTGTAGATTTACCCGATAAAGCGTCGGGTAACCAATTCCATTGCTGACCATTGTCTACTCTATTTCCCTTAGAGGGGAAAGATAGAGGGATTACATGGGATACTAGGCGTTTAGAATCAGAAAGGCTGATCCTTAAATCCTCAAAGGGGAGAGGAGGAATAGCCTGTCTTGTGCCAAAGGGCCTCTTATCAAGGGAATCAACTCTACGGGGGGAGAAAAAAGGAATTACATCAATCCCACGACTCTGAAAATTCTCAGCCTGTTTCAAAATATGGTTAACGATAAGTTTGGAATAGAATCTAACCCGTAGTACAGGAACCTACCTCACCATTCAAAATTGTGACCAGATCAATATCACTAGTTTGAATTAACTTCAAACTCTCCATCTCCCTAAAACATCTAAGGAGCCAGGATCTGTTCATAATTAATTCAGTATCAAAGAGAGGGAGGAAATCCAGCATCAGCGTATCTATACTATCCTCTTTTGTGATTCGAAAGTTTTTTTTCGAGTAGACTGCATCTTCTACTGGAACAAAAAAAGGGGAAGCAGTTGGATTGAGGGCTAATACCAATTCAGTAGCAGATTTTTTCTGGTTCACTATCGAGAAAGAGTTCAATGGCATCTCTAATCCGGAAGGGGGGATTCCTAGACTAGGAATCATACAACCAGAAATACTATCGATGTTCTCAACAGACAGCGCTGGTACCTCTTCACTTTGCAAATTGGTGCCCTGCTGTGGACTTACAGCTTCAGCCCTAACAATAGTTTGAAAGGACATATTAACCTCACTCTTGACGTGCTGATCTAAAACATCGTCAAAAATTATTTGTCTCTGCCTCTTTTTTTTAAATCTACGGAGAGGTTTCTTCTTTTTTCCTCTACGCTTATCTGGTTTTTCAGTTTTTTCTTTTTCCCCCTTCTCCTTAGATTCTTGAACAAAGATAGGAAAAAACTCTTTAACAGATTTTAAATCTTCTCACTTACTAGAATCTTCTACAATTTCAAGGGCCACATCGGTGATACAATTATATGCTGATGATTTAGGGACTGACAAAAGCACATTTGATAATAACTCGTTTTTAGCGGGGACAGGTAGGATGTTCTGAATTGAATTGAGAGAAGAAACTAAATGCCCGGGTTCTGGAAAAGCAACACCACCGGTTTTAGAACCTTGTAAACCACCACGAGGATCAATACTAGGAATCTGTTCCCAGTTTAAAAGGACTTTCAAAATCTGGGTAACAGTTTCTAAAACACAATCATTACTTCCTACAAATTTGCCCAATAGCATTAACATTGAGGACAACAGGTGTTCTAAAGCAATTAGGGACTCGGAAATAGGCTTATCCAGACTCTCTGGGCGAGAAAAAACAGTAGGATGAATGCCTGATATATTCAACTCAGGACTCTTTGAGTTGTTAGACAAGGAGGTAATATCATGGGATAGTATTGAAGGGGTGCTGCTATAGAGATGGAGACCCGAGGGAATGGAGCCAAGAGGAGTTTTGGCGGCCTCCAGTAACTTCAAAGATCCGTCTTGCAAGTAACGCCCGCAAAGATCCAGATCAATGTCCAACATTTGGGAATCCTCATTTCCCACTTCCCTTTGATTATAACCAACTGCGAGTTCTTGTATACAGTTGACATCAGGCATTGTTGGAATATTATTCAAAATCTGGCCCTCAGCTCTAGGGGCAAGTAAGTTGCTAGGGGGGGAAACAGTGGGTTTTGTTGAATTAATTTCATCACAGGTTAGAGAGCTCTTACCAGATTTTCCCACCACAAGTAGATCCTCCTCTAACGGCATAGAAGTCCCCACAGGGGAAGCTACTACGCCCATATCCCTGGGCATATTCTTATCTTTGGGCTTCTCCCATAGCTGGAATAATTGACACTGACCCTTTAATTGTAAATTTTGGACATCCTTATTTCTGAGAGGGTTAGATTTGGTTTTGGCGCACGACCTTCCTACCAAAAGTCTCCCAGAGCGGAGCTTTTTAGCAGTCATGAATCAACAGTAAAAAAAAAGAACAATATCTAATACAGTAACAAATAAAAAGGCAGTGTATGAATATCAAAAATGAAAATAATTGGGCCCAGCCCGGCCTCCTTCGGCCCCTGACGGCCACAGACGGTCCCACCCTTGTCCCGGGCTTCTCCCGGGACACTCCCACGCTACCGCGCAGCGGAGATGACGTCAGCTTTTTATGGAGGCGAGGTAGAGGGAGGAGACGTGAGGGGCGTGGCAAACAGGGAGAGCGGCCCAGGTGTCTCGGGTCAGGTCAGCTCCAGTGACTCCTGGGAAACGGAGTCCTGGTGGCAACACGCTCGCAGCCCTGCTCTGTAGTTCGCCCACAGCAGTCCCCAGAAGCCTCTGCACCCCAGCGCCCACAAGATGACAGCGCCGCGAAGCGGGACCCGCGAAGCGGGTCCGGCGAGGAGTAGCGCTTGAGAGTGGAGAGGAGGCGCCCAAGATTTCGGTAGCGCTTAATGGCTCCAACAACAGCAAGGGTCAGAACACAACAGGCAAGTTCAGAAGTCAGGTGAAGTCCCACGAAGATTCAAAGTCCGGTTGTTTTAACTAAGATGTGGGGGGGCGTGGCAAACAGGGAGAGCGGCCCAGGTGTCTCGGGTCAGGTCAGCTCCAGTGACTCCTGGGAAACGGAGTCCTGGTGGCGACACGCTCGCAGCCCTGCTCTGTAGTTCGCCCATAGCAGTCCCCAGAAGCCTCTGCACCCCAGCGCCCACAAGATGACAGCGCCGCGAAGCGGGACCCACGAAGCGGGTCCGGCGAGGAGTAGCGCTTGAGAGTGGAGAGGAGGCACCCAAGATTTTGGTAGCGCTTAATGGCTCCAACAACAGCAAGGGTCAGAACACAACAAGCAAGTTCAGACGTCAGGTGAAGTCCCACGAAGATTCAAAGTCCGGTTGTTTTAACTAAGATGTGGGGGGGGCTTAATAACCTCTCCACCAACTGATATGCGTCTTGCTTTTCAGCAGCATCTCGGAACGTTGAAGACACCGCCTTCAGTTGGTGCTCTAGCATGACCAACAATGGGATAGCTTTGCCCAAAGAACAGTCCTCCCTGCTGACTTCACGTGTGAAGACCTCAAAAGGACAAAGCATGTCTGTCAGGCTTGCAACTAGCTTCCATTGTTCCAACTCTAGCCTCATTTCTTTCATAGTAGAACCCAGTTTATAGACATAATCATTTATTACCCCCCACTGCTCACACAGACGCTCAAGCATGTAAAAGGTTGAGTTCCAACGTGTTGCCACCTCCTGGATGAGTCCTTTGACTGGCAGTCTACGTTCATGTTGAATGCTCCTCAGCTGCTTCCGGGCATTAAAAGAATGGCTGAAATGTGTGCAGATTCTTCGGCAGGTGGTCAGTAACTTGCTGACTGGGTTTTCTTTTTCGAGAAATCTTGCACCACAGTGTTAATACTGTGCGCCAAACACGGCAATAGCCACCTTGCTGCATGGCCTTAACTATATTACTGCCATTATCCGTGGAAACATAACCAACTATGCGATTTCTTGGATGCAGCCATTCATAGACCTTCCTACCAAACTCTTTCAAAAGGTTAGGTGCGTGCAGTATGAGTTTTCTCCATGGCAAACATGGCTACTGTTGCATGTTTCCGAGTAGCTTGAAAAACTGTGTCTGTGTCAACACCTGCTTTTAACTGGTCTTTAACCCCTGCAAAAGAGATCCAGTTTGCAGTGATGCACATGTAATCAAGGGTTTGGCAACTGGTCCACATATCTGTTGTCAGGTGGATAGTGTGAACAGCACTCTTCTGCAAAGCTGCCCCAATCACCTCCAGCACATCTTGATGTAGTGCTGGAACCGCAACTCTGGCAAAATAGGACCGGCTAGGAACCTTCCATTTAGGGTAGACTGTTGCCACAAATTCTAGAATACCCACCCCTTCCACGAAAGAAAAAGGGAGAAGGTCCAGCACTAACTTTTTAGCCAGCTTTGCGTTATACAGACGTGCCGTTGGGTGGTTGCGTTCAAATGGCGCATCCGACCAAAACATGCTTCTAATGGTGGGCTGGACACACAAAAATCACCACAATCCAATGCCATCCATGCCCTCAATGATGTTTAAATTCAAGACACCCCACAGAAAGACTTGGTCCATGCACCACTCACTACCCCTGGGCCTAATGGAAGAAAGCAAGGTAAACTGGATGCAGGCCTGAGCACACTGCCTGGCTTCAAAATGGGCCCTTGACCCCCAGCTACATGGCCAGGCCCTGCCTGGACCAGGCCTCAAAATGGCCCCCACCCACATGGCCAGGCCCCAACAACACCCCAAAAAGTCGTAAAACACACAAAAATCACCACAATCCAATGCCATCCATGCCCTCAATGATGTTTAAATTCAAGACACCCCACAGAAAGACTTGGTCCATGCACCACTCACTACCCCTGGGCCTAATGGAAGAAAGCAAGGCAAACTGGGTGCAGGCCTGAGCACACTGCCTGGCTTCAAAATGGGCCCTTGACGCCCAGCTACATGGCCAGGCTCTGACTGGACCAGGCCTCAAAATGGCCCCCATCCACATGGCCAGGCCCCAGCAACACCCCAAAAAGTCGAAAAACACACAAAAATCACCACAATCCAATGCCATCCATGTCCTCAATGATGTTTAAATACTAGACACCCCACAGAAAGACTTGGTCCATGCACCACTGAGTACCCCTGGGCCTAATGGAAGAAAGCAAGGCAAACTGGGTGCAGGCCTGAGCACACGGCCTGGCTTCAAAATGGGCCCTTAACCCCAGCCACATGGCCAGGCCCTGCCTGGACCAGGCCTCAATATGGCCCCCACCCACATGGACAGGCCCCAACAACACCCCAAAAAGTCAAAAAACACACAAAAATCACCACAATCCAATGCCATCCATGCCCTCAATGATGTTTAAATTCAAGACACCCCACAGAAAGACTTGCTCTATGCACCACTCACCACCCCTGGGCCTAATGGAAGAAAGCAAGGCAAACTGGGTGTAGGGCTGAGCACACTGCCTGGCTTCAAAATGGGCCCTTAACCCCCAGCCACATGGCCAGGCCCTGCCTGGACCAGGCCTCAAAATGGCCCTCACCCACATGCCCAGGCCCCAACAACACCCCAAAAAGTAAAAAAAAAAAAAAATCACCACAATCCAATGCCATCCATGCCTTCAATGATGTCTATATTAAAGACACCCCACAGACTTGGTCCATGCACCACTCACTACCCCTGGGCCTACTGGCTAGTGAGGCTTTACAGGCACCCTAAAATTAAACAAAAAATCAACGTATAACAGTGAGCTAAAATTCCATGACATAAATGAGAATTAAGTTAAATAAAAATCACAGAAACAGTTGTATCATGCACCCATGACTAACCCTGGGCCTACTGGATACTGTGGCTACCCACAATATATATTTGTTTTAAATTGTGACAGCCACAAAAAGTAATCCTTCCAGCTCCAGATCCAAAGCAAAAGTGACCAGGACATGGACAAAGCACTGGGAGGAGCCTGCTCGACAGGAACAGGAAGTTGGAGACTCTGGGGCACTTCCTTCCTCCCACCCCCCAAAAATGGACTCCTTGCACCAAAAAGTGCAGCCAAATGTCAATCTGAGGAGTTATTCTGATCAAAATCATCATTTTCAGAAGGTTTATGCTGCCTGCGGTGGATTTCTCGTGCAAAATTGCAATTTTTGCAATTTCGGGAAAGCGAGCTGTTCAAATCTCCCGCCGGAAGTCAGCTGCGTGCCGCATCTACGTGTTCGGCATTGTTTACTCCCGCAATGTGTGAACGCGGGCCCTTATGACCTACTCGCGATTCCAAAGTCTCGCTGTGCAAGATGGCGGGCTACGATGACGTAATCGTGGTCGAAAAACTCTCGTGCGATCACGCAGCAAGATCCAAAATGGCGCAGCACACGCAAACCAGGAGAAAAACAACTCGGCGAACACAGAATCACGGTAAGTCAACGCAGCACGTGGGATATTGTATTTTTCAAGCGCGACCAAGAAAAAAATCTGCATCTTGTCAATTTGCGGATTTTTGGGCAAATTTGCTCGATTTGCGGACCGCGAATTTGCAAAAAATCCGCAAATTCCGCAAACGAACCGAATTTTACACCCGCGTTTAATACATAGGCAGTTGGTACAATATGTCATGCGGACTCTAACAGTCCAACCTGCTAAAAGAATTCCACAGAAAACCCTTCATCTAGGGAACACATACAAAATTACACCACAGACTATACAATCAGCCATTGGTAAATTACCCACAAAAAGGGAACAAATTCCATTCTGGTTAGCTCAAAAAATTACTCAGATCGAGGCAGTATTTCCTGATAGTACACCTCATTAGAAACACCGGATTCTAACAATCTGTTTACCAATGGGGATCGCACCACACCTGGAGGACTGTGACACTTGGGGTACTGTCTTTGCTGCAATCTACACAAAAACTCATGGTGTACCGTCTATGGCGGTGATACCAGAAGCCCTGAAACAGATTCAAAATGAGTACGGGGCAGAGCCTGCTTTAAATCTCGGTATGAAGTTACTGAAGGATTTCAAACAGGTCTCAGCTATAATATTAGCTATTATTAAAGGTGAAGCAGCATCCATGGCAATCCGCCAAAAACTAAAAGAACTTGATGTAACTGAGCAACCATATGAACTGGCCAGAATAATAGAAACATCCTATGAGGAACGAGGTAGAGATAGTTTGGGAGGAAAACCAGTAAAGCCTGAATTAACAGAAAATCCTGCAAAAGTTTTTATTAAAAACACACTCACTGCTCCTAAAACGAAGTGGGAAAATACTAGACAGACACTTCCTAAAGAGAAGCGTTCTCAATCCAGAGGTAGGTCTCCTCAAAAAGAGCACTCTGAAGAGAGATATAACCTCAGAAATAGGGATAATTTGAGAAAACCTGATAGATATCAAGATACTGACACATGTTCCTCTCGTACCTTTCAGACTTCCTCGCAGAAATCCAAAAGAAGAGGATGATCAGAACACAAGGAAGAACGCATGAAGTCCAAAGACCATCAACACATTCCAAAAAATAAGAAAACTCAATTCACCAAGAAGAAGGTAGCAAATCTAAAAAATCAGCCATGCCGAGGATCTTGAGGACACAACTCAAGAACGGGGAGTGGTCCCAGATAATGCTGGACAGCGCAGCAGAAGTTACCATAGCTTGCAAGATCCTGAAGGATCATCTGGAGAGAGTGGACCTGAATAAATACATTCAGGTTGAAACTGCCGATACCAGGGTTAGTGTACCCCATAAGTTATATGAAGTAACACTCCGGATAGAGGGACAGATAACTAGAAAAATAAAAGCACTCATTTGGGAAAAACTATCTAAGGGTTATGACATCCTTCTGGCTGAAAAAGACTGGCCACCTGAATTAGTCAGGGAGTGCCCACATGGTGAAGAGATCATTATGCCAGCCTTCTCCAATCATATTCCTATTCATAAAAAATACACTTATGCCAGAAAATGGGCTGTGGCCCAGGCTCCAGCATTATATAAAAATCATGTGGGATGGGATGAGGACTCTCCTCACCATAATATCCAGTTTAAAAATCAATCTACTGCTCAGAGGCAGTATCCAGTTAGGGAAGAAGCTAAAAAACAGGTCAGGGAGATCTTAGATCAACTTGAATACCAAGGGGTGATTGAAACATGCACCTCGTCCATGAACAATCCTTTGTTTCCTGTCTCCAAACCAGACAATACATATAGTCAAGTTTTGGACTACAGACATTTAAATTCTTGTTGCAAAAACTTTGCAGTACAGAATGCACACAGTGCAGCACTGATGAACAACATCGTGCGCAAAAAATATAAAACCACTTTAGATATTTGGGTTTCTTCTGTCAAAACATTGCACCAGAAAGCAGGTATTTGACTGCTTTCTCAATTATGGCGACACAGCGTCACTTCTGTTGTCTCTCCCAGCAATTCAACAATAGTCCATGGTTATTTTCAGCCAGAATAACAGAGTTACTACAAACGTATGATGATGAGGCATTATCGTATGTCGATGACATCTATCTTACAGACGATGATTTGGACAGGCACTTAAACAGGGTCAACACCATAAAACTTGGCTTTGCCTCTGAAGGGTACGAGTTCAATTTTAAAAAATCAAGAATTGCCCACCTCAACATCCTATTCTTAGGATACGAATTTGCAAGTGAAGGCAAAAGCCTAGCAGCAAACGTATTAGAGATATGTGCGCTGCTCCAACCTCCAAAAACGCTGAAAAAATTACAGTCAGTTCTAGGATTCCTGAATTTCGGAAGAACTTACATTCTGAACTACACAGAAAGGGTTAAACCTCTCTACGAATTAATTAAACCTGATTTCAAACCTACTAATTGGTCTCAAAAACACACAGAAATTTTGCATTCAGTGCAAACAGACATTTTAGCAACAACCCATTTACAGACTCGCGTAAACTAACGCATCCTTGTAATCCAAATCATCCCAGGGAGATGCAGATTCACATACCTAACATTTATTGAAGGTGAAAAGGTACCAATAGCTTACAAATCACACTTGTACACACAAGCTGAAATGAAATTCACTTCAACAGAAAAAATTCTGACAGCGGTTCAAACTGCAGTAGCAAAAGAGAGAGCCCTCGCGCAGGGAAAATGCATAAAAGTTGTTACTCCTGTACCTGCCTTAGACGCAGTGACAAAAGCGAGCATTCCGAATGCAAAAGCTTTACATCCGAGATGGATACAATGGGTTAATTCTCTTACTGCAACAGATGTTGAATAAGTTTCTGACCCCTACTTGAAAACTCAAGAATTTCTACAATACAAACAAGAATGTCCTCTGTCCACTGAGATTCTGCCACTAGAACATTACGGATGTATTATTTATACAGACGGATCAGCACAGCCCGCAATTGGGGGTAAACAAGCTTATAGTGCAGCGTCTGCGATTGTTAAGGGTCGCTGGCGAGATGGTAAATTCGGACCTATGTTCACAAAAACTCAATCTCTCAGAGACTGTACAGCTCAGCGAGCCGATCTACAGGCTTTCAAGATGGCGCTTGAAAATACCAATGGCAAATTCCCCACTCTCATAGTGTGTGATTCGTATTACTGCATCCAATCTTACAATGAATATTTGCAGAATGGGGTTCAAAACTGTTTCAAAGACGCAAAAGGTGGCACAATCAAGCATAAGTTGCTTTGGGAACAAATAGATCTGTTACAGAAAAAACTACAAAAGACTCAAGTGATTCATACACTGAGTCATCAGCGTGATGGCGTTCACGTTGCAGAGAATTCATTGGCTGATGAAGCCGCGAAGGCAGCTGTGCAAACGGCTTCTGTAGCTGGAATCACTCGTTCAAAAACACAAATAGACGGTGAAACAATGCTAGCTGGCAATGCCACAAGCAAAGGCTGCGGTGCAGCGTTACTTCTAAACTATCCACTCGAATATTCATACATAATTGATGCCAACTCCGTTCCCTTTGCTCGAATCCCTGGAGTGAGGGAATAGGGTAATTCCAAACAGGAGTCGGAGAGGTGCTTTGATTCAAGAAGCACATATGGGAGATGGTCTGATACATCAAGGGATCTCAAAATCTCTACTAGAATTAAAAAAGATGTACTGGTGGCCAGGGATGAATGCCCACATCACGAATTCGGAATTAATTGCGATGTCTGTTACAGAGATCACAGCTTAGAGCGCCGCCAGATTCCTGACTACTGTGTAGCCAGCCCAGTACAGACACCATTGATAGATAGCATTACACTATCCACGCTCAGACGTCCCTATGGACAAAAACGGTCCCACAACTATTAGGACAAGATTCATTTGGATGTGGCCTCAGCTCTCAGCTGATGCCCAAACTGTTATAAAAGATGTGCGAGTCTTACTTGGCGCATACGCAATCGGCACGCTACATTCTGACCAGGGTCCTGCGTTTAGCTCTCGAGCTTACAAGGAGGCCATGGCCAGCTTGGGCGTTGCATTGCGGTACTCTAGTCCATTCCATCCTGAGGGAAATTCGGTTGTGGAAAGAAAAACCCGTGACATAAAGCAATCTATAACCGCTAGGGTATTAGGCTCGGGTGACGGGTGGGTCAAACATCTAATAAGTGTCCAACATACTCTTAATGTACTCAACCTGCCAACCTGCTGGGTGGAATCACTCCATATGAAATCCTTTTTGGTATTAGAATGATGGTCGAAGATCATCATACTTCAGTGGTAGAACAAAAACCCTTTGAAATCAAAGACCGTTTGGCTGTTTTGCAGGACTTAAATGAAACAAGAAGAAGTCTAAGCAACACCATACAGAAGCCAACGACCACTGAAGAAAAACCACCTGTCCCAGCAAGACCTGTCTGGATTCCAAAGATTGGGGATCTGGTCAGAGATAAAATAGCGGATAAGAAGGAATTTGGGCCTTCTTATAGAAAACCTGTACCTGTGCTAGCAATCCACAGATCGAGAACAGTGTTACTGCCGCCCCTTGCTGGAAGAAAGAAGAACCAATCCGTATCAATTGACCTGTTAAAACCATAGCATGTGGCCGATAATAAGTAGTAGGCCCAGTGGACTCCAAAGGTGTAGCAGACGACCAAATCTTGCTAGTATCCAAGAGGTTAAAACTGAGAGACTCATCACCTTTGAAGAATCTACAGTAAGAAAAGAAGGACTCTGAAACAAAGCCATGGAACTTGTGCCTCTTCAGACTCAAATACCAGTTCGTCAAGAAATTCCCGTCTACAATGATGTAGCATCTGACTATACTAATATGTCAAGGGAACAAGCAGCTCCAGCGATTTCAAATAATCCGGATGCGATACCAACAATTGACAGAACTGCCTCTGGCTATTTCATCAACTTTGATCTGTTTTCTGAGGATCCCAGTGAGCCCGAAACAACGCCAGCAAATAAAACCTTCAAGGAACAAGTAAAAGAACTTTTTCACCAGCTTGCAAATACATATCTGGTTTCACCAAGGGTTAAATTTTGGATTGTGTTAGGTGTATTTTTTATCCTACAATGGCTCATTCTTTTTTAAGTTTGGGAATGCTGATAGATGGAAAATATAGTAAAATGGATACAGCAAATAAGAACATCAACTTGCTCCTGAAGCCACACAAATCATCACACCGTGAGCAAAGAGACCTATCATCAGTAAACATCACAGCCATTCCTCTACCTGGTGGTATTGCATGGGACAGAACTGATTATGACATTTATGGTCCTGTCGAGCTGCTGAAGATTCCACACCAATTTAAGGTTTCCTTGAGTGATTTTGTTTCACCCAGTACATTTTCTGATGATTGGGACTTTGAGACTGTTAATTACATGATGACAGACATAGAAATGTCAGCAAAATTTGCAAAACATGAATACTTAGAAGGTTCATCTGATTATGAACAAATGTATTGTTTTAACCATTATGGTCACCATTATTTGCACAAATCTGCAAACCCTAGAAATGTTTTAACTTATAATCAATGGGAACATTGTCCAACATCACCAAAGGGTAGCTCTAAAACATTTTATGAAAAATGTCCATACTTCTCAGGCTTTAATGTCACAAATCCAGAAACATTTTACTTTAAAAATGTTAATATGACAGGCATGAAAAGTATTTAGAGCCTGCATCATCCCAGAACAAATTATGTTTTTAAATGAAACTGTTCAACAGACATCTTGTCTTGGCCTGGCTAAGATAAAAGACTTAAACCGTCCATACCTAAGCCCACACCTGTTAGTAATAGAACTACAGATGAGGAGGTAGACGTAAATTATATTTTACAACACAACAGAACGAATCCTGATTGGGAAAAATGGTTAATCTGGCCCACAGACACGAATAACTGTCAAGATAGATTCCTGAACAAGACACAAGGGTTTACAGTAACTAGGCCAGATACAAGATATATTAAGAGACAACATCCAGGGATAATAACAACTTACAGGAAAACTGTGCCTTGAGTGGCTACAAAAATCCGCACTCCCAGATATAAAACAACACTTAACTTTACTAAAAGATGGCATTGATTTGAGAGAATTCTTACTAGGACCTCGCAAACAACGTCAAACGTTTCATATACGCTAGTATTTACACAGCTTATAATGAAGCATGGAAAGTCACGCAAATGGAAACTGCAGAACGAATACAAGAAATTGATTGGATTAATTTAGAGAAAGCTCTCTCTGTAGTTGACAATGGGTTAACAACTCTGTCATCCAGAATGTATTATTTGTACAGCATTGTATCCTCTGCCATAGAAATAATGGAACAGGACTTGCTCATGTTACAACATGGACAGTCTCAATTGCGTTCTATAATGCTGCTAGGCTGGACGTTACAAAACCTTCGTTCAGGCTATGTGCCTTGGCGTCTAATCAACACCACGTCATTGTTTACTGGATTTAACCTCACAGATAAACAAATCTCTTTGGCACAAAGAGGAGCAGACTATACGGTGCTGAGCATAGAAAAACTGGCAAGATTACCATCAACCGTTTCTGAGAAACCAGCGGTGGAATGGATAATACATGGCACCATCACAATACCAGTGACGATTTTCCAGTTTCAGTATTGCTTAAAACACATACCAGCAAGCCTGTATGAAAGTATGGGTAAAGAATACATAAAGTCAACCTGGGATTTACCATACACACACAAATGTTGGAGTGGGGAAAAGGAGGTATTTCTTAGTGGTAAAAATTGCAAAACCACATTGAGCAGTACACTTCTGTGTCAGGGTATTAATTTACATGGAGCCTGCGATGGTTCTTCAACCCACTTATCATGCCACCTGCAGGGTTCCCTGGCAGCAGTGATAGATTCAATTTGTGGGCAGCTTTCAAATGGGAGCTACATAATTTTGAATGATCACAGCTGTTGTGGAATGATGCCAGGAATTGTCTATCTCGTTAGTGTGTCAGCCATGGTCAGTTACTGTATGCAAGTTTTGTTTACTAAAACTAAGACAGACGGGGAGTCGCCACTATGGCCTTCACTCAACATCTCTTCTATACAAATTGATACTTTAAGCAGAATGAAAGCCATTCTTTTACAAAAAACTGTGTCATTGTCCTCATCCAGAGAGACGTATGATCTGCAAGTTGCAAGGTCCTGTGTGGAGATACATGCCTTATTATCAACAAACTGCCCCATACATTTTGCAGAAATGTTAGGTCGTATCTTAACCCCTTCGACGCTGATGACGGAGCGGTTCCGTCATCAGCTTCGGTTGGGTTGTGCTGATGACGGAACCGCTCCGTCAACGGCACCGGGGCATCGATTTTCGGCATATTAGCAGGGGTGGCAGCGGAAGACTTTCTGCTGCCATCCCCCGGCCCCCCACATTTTCTGGTGACATCAGCGCGCACAGCGCACGCCAACGTCATCAGGAAGCGCTGGACGCGCTGGAGGCCATTTGTTTCCAGCGCGTCAAAGGAGCAAGGTAGGTGTGTGCTCTCCGGTGGGGCGGGGGGGGCGTTTCTCGGTGCCTTGAGGCATCGGGGGGAGGAAACAGTGTTTCCTCTCCCCTGATGTCCCAATGCAGGGCATTTCTGGTGCAGGATCGCGTACAGCGTCACGATCCTGCACCAGAAATGCCCCCACTAGACACCAGGGATGTTTTTTTCTTGGCATAGGAAGCGACCCCTTGGGCAAGGGTCGCTTCCTTGGGGTGCAATTTTAATTTCAGACTTTTCTGCCCCCCTTGGGGGCAGATCGGGAGTATTTTTCCCGAATCTGGACTCAGGGGGGGTAGAAAAGCCCACTAGATACCAGGGATTGTTCTTTTTTTTATAAAGGAAGTGACACCTTGGGTAAGGGTCGCTTCCTAGGGGCAAAAACATTTTTTTTAGACTTTTCTGCCCCCCCTGGAGGGCAGATCGGCCATTTTTTGGGCCGAATCTGGACCCAGGGGGGGTAGAAAAGCCCACTAGATACCAGGGATTGGTCTTTTTTTTATAAAGGATATGACCCCTTGGGCAAGGGTCGCTTCCTAGGGGGCTAAATAATTTTTTTAGACTTTTCTGCCCTCCCGGCGGCAGATCGGCTGTTTCTTTACCAATTCAGGACCCAGGGGGGGGGGGGGGGGGTAGAAAAGCCCACTAGACACCAGGGATTGGTTTTTTTGTATAGGAAGCGACCCCTTGGCCAAGGGTCGCTTCCTTGGGTCCATATGTTTTCAAAAATATGTTCTGCTCTCTCTGGGGGCAGATTAGTGGCTTAATTTGGCCTTTCTGCCCTTGGAGGGAGCAAAAAAAAACACAAGACACCAGGGAAATCTTTTTTAATGGAAGTGACACCTTGGGCAAGGGTTGCTTCCAGGGGGCCCAAATTTAAAAAGATTTATATTCTTCCCCCCATGGGGACAGACACCCCATTTGTGACATACCCTGTGACATAGCCTGTTGTAATGTGTATTGTTTTTTTTTTCTTCTAAAGTGTATTGTTTTATTTTCTCTTTAGACTGTTGCAGTGTGCGGTTCCGTTACTGGTTGTTTTGCTGTTTGTGTAGTTGCATGTGTTTGGTAAGAGACCTTTTTTGTTCAATTTTAATGTAAATGTTTTTTTTGCAAAGTGTGTAATAATATGATGTATGTTTGGTTTCTGTTTTTTGTGATTGTAAAACATGTTTTGCATTTGTGTTTGATGTGTACTTTGCTTTCTGTAGATGTAAGTTTTTTTTCTTCTTTCTAGTGGGATATTGTTGCCTATTTGCTGTGTATTTGCAGAGTAGGTGCTGGTGAGTGTAGCTGTCTCTTGTAAGTGAATTGTATATTTTTTCAGTATATAGATCTTTGTGATAAAGGCTTAAATTTTTGTACTTACTTTGCACAGTGTTGGTTGTTGAGTTGTTTGTGCAGACTCCTTTCTTAGTAAGGATAATGGCTAGCCGCCGGATTACTGCTCAGCAAGTTGTTGGAATGCTTTTTGATTCTTCCTCTGACCATGGTCCAGAGACTGACTCTGATTCTGAGGCAGAGGTGGGAGGTTAAGATCCAGGTAGTGAGTTTTCACTACACATGGCTTCATCTGATGATGAAGATACTCTGAGTGCTGATGAAGCTACTTTTGGTGTGGATAAAGTACCTGTGGTTGCGGAGGACATCGCTGTGCCGATAGTGCAGCAAGAGGCATCTGGGCTGCAGCCTGGGGCTGCTAGACTTCCAGTTGGTGTAGTGAGACAAGAGGCAGCTGGGCGGCAGCCTAGGGCTGCAAGACTTGTCGTTGAAAGTCCTGACCTCTGGGTTGCCCCAGGCATGGTGCAGCCGGCATTGCCTGAATTTACTGGTGTTCCAGATTGTAGGGTGAACACTAAAAACTTTTTGCCAATTGATTTTTTCAAGTTGTTTATGGATGATGTGTTTTTGGCAGAGATTGTAGAGCAGACTAATTTGTATGGGGAACAGTTTTTGAGGGAGAACAGTGCCAGCCTTAAGCTCTACGCTAGAGCTACCCGGTGGACTCCCACAAATTTGGAGGAGATGAAAATGTTTTTGGGTTTAACTTTTTTGATGGGCTTGCTTAGGAAATCATCAATGGCTTCATATTGGTCTACTAGTCCCTTGATGGTGACAGCTATATTTGCGGCAGTCATGAGTCATGATAGGTATTTGCTTCTGCTTCGGATGATGCATTTTGTTGGTAATGGTTTAGCTTTGCCAAGAGATCACCCTGATTGTGAACGTCTTTCCAAGATTCGGCCTGTCATTTATCATTTTGTTGATCGATTTCCAGAGATCTTTGCTCCTGGGAAAGACATTTCAGTGGATGAGTCTTTGGTGTTGTTCAAGGGCCGCTTGGTATTTAGGCAATACATTCCTAGTAAGAGGGCACGCTATGGAATTAAGCTTTATATGCTGTGTGACAGTCGGACTGGATATGTCTCTAATTTCAGGGTGTACACCGGTAAGGAATCCAGGAATAACCCCCCTGGTTGTCCGTCCACTTTTGGAGTGACTGAGAAAATTGTGTGGGAACTTGGTAGAGGATTTTTTAACAAAGGCCATCATTTATATGTAGATAACTTCTACACTGGTGTGCGGTTGTTCAGGGAATTGGGCAAAGTGGACACTGTTGCTTGTGGCACAATCTGCTCTAACCGTAAAGGTTTCCCAAAAGAACTTGTTTGTCAAAAGCTTGCTCGGGGACAGTGCAGTGCATTGCGTTGTGAGGAGCTTCTAGCTGTGAAGTTTTCAGACAGGAGAGATGTCTACATGTGGACTTCCATACATGATGAAAGCACTGAACCGGTGACTGTTTGGGGTCAGGTTGCAGAAGCGAGCAAACCTGTGTGCATTTTAGACTATAATAGGCACATGGATGGTGTTGACAGAGTAGATCAGAGGTTGGAACCATATGCTGCTCTTCGTAAGGCTTACATTTGGTACAAGAAGTTGGCTATCCATCTTTTCCACTTGGCAACCTTTAATGCTTTTGTTGTGTTCCAGCAATCTTGTCCGCAGTCAAAGATGACTTTTGTAAAGTTTCAGTAGTCTGTAATAGGCAGCCTTGTTTTAGTAGAACAGGCAAGTGTTCCTAGAGTTGGAGTGGTGGAGGATGTTGCCTGATTGAAAGATCGCCACTTTCCTGATCAAATTCTTCCTACAACCTAAAAAGACTTTCCCAGTCGGAGATGTAGAGTCTGTTGGCGAAGAGGTTTGCGGAAGGAAGTTCGTATGTACTGCCCCGACTGTCCCTCTAACCCTGTGCTGTGTGTACCTGCTTGTTTTAGAATGTACCACACGCAAAATAATTTTTGGGAGCATCCATGAGTGGTAACGTGAACTGGATGGTCTCTATTCTTTAAAACTTATTGTTCAGTTTCAAAGTTAGCATTTGTGTAGTGTATTTAGTTTTAGTTGTTGTGTTAGTAGATTTGTATCAATTTGCAATTTGTTTTTGTTTTTTATTTATATTGGAAAAAAACTAAAGTATGATGTTGGTTTGCATGTAGTGTCGATTGTCTGACGGTGTGCATGGTTTGGCGCTTGGCTGGTGGTGTATGTGGACTGGTGCTTGGCTGGCTGTGTGTGTGGAATGGTGCTAGGCTGGCTGTGTGTTTGGACTGGTGCTTGGCTGGCGGTGTGCGTGGTCTGGTGTTTGGTTGGCGGTGTGCGTGGTCTTGCGCTTGCCTGGTGGTGTGTTTGGATTGCTGCTTGGCTGGTGGTGTGCCTGGACTGGTGCTTGGCTGGCGGTGTCTGTGGACTGGTGCTTTGCTGGCGGTGTGCCTGGACTGGTGCTTGGCTGGCTGTGTGTGTAGACTGGTGCTTTGCTGGCGGTGTGCGTGGTCTGGTGTTTGGTTGGCAGTGTGCGTGGTCTTGTGCTTGCCTGGTGGGGTGTTTGGATTGGTGCTTGGCTGGTGGTGTGCCTGGACTTGTGCTTGGCTGGCGGTGTGTGTGGAGTGCTGCTTTCCTGGCGGTGTGTGTGGAATGGTGCTTGGCTGGCGGTGTGCGTGGTCTGGTGCTTGACTGGCGGTATGTGTGGTCTGGTGCTTGGCTGGGGTTGTGCGTGGATTGGTGCTCGGCTGGCGGTGTGTGGGAAGTGACTTAATGCTGGTTACTACACACAGTGCTAGCTGAGCGCCACTCCATGCAATCCATTAGTTTGTGTAGTTGCTGTGTCAGGAATGTGGACGTGTGAAAGTGATGGACCCTTGATTGGCGTTGTCTGCTGATGGAAGTGTAGTTATGTAATGGGTCCGCGGCTGGCGGTGTGAATGTTTTGTATGTGTCACATGTATGAAAGGTGTATGAATGGCCTGTAAAGAGGTTGGTGCCTTGTCGTGGCTTTACAGCTAACGAGCTGTGAGTCAATGGTTCAGTTTCTCGTCCTTTCCATTATTAACAGTGTATTTCATTTTTTGTGAAATCACTCGCTAATACAATGGTATATACTGAACCATCACTCACCCTCGTGCCAAATCCAACCAGTATGTGTGTGTGTGTGAGGACTTGATGTCTGTGTAGTTATTTTTTTTATTTTATTTTTTTGAAGCAGGACGGACCTTGTCACTTTTTTGTAAATGTTGTGATGTGTTGCTTCTGTGCCTGGTGGTGGTGGTCTTCTGTGTGTCAGGTATGAAAGGTGTGTGAATGGCCTGTAAAGCGGTTGGTGCCTTGAAGTGGCTTTACAGCTCACGAGCTGCGAGTCATTGGTTCAGTTGTTTTGTCCATGTAATTGACAGTGCATTTCATTTTTGTGAAATCTCTTGTTAATAAAATTATATATACTGAACCATCACTCGCCCTCGTGCCAAATCCAACCAGTATGTGTGTGTGTTTGAGGAATAGATGGCTGTGCAGGGATCTTGTTTTTTTTAGTCTCTCTGCCAAGGTGTGCATTCCACCTACGAATAACCTACCAATTGTAGATATTGTTGAAAACCCATGGGACTACATGGTGATGTCTCTCTGGTGAAATCAAATAATTATTTTTATCCACAATAGCCTGCAAAACTCACAATGTTCGTCATATTTTCTTGCAATATTGCAACTTTAACGCTGCACAAGTAAACAACTAATTTTTTCAGAATTAATTGGTTTAGCTAAGGAGGTCACATGGGTTTTTCACTCCTTCCTCGGTTGCCATCTAGGGAAACCTACCAAACCCACACATTTCTGGAAAGTAGACACCCGGGGGCTTTCAAGGGGGTATGGCTTGCATGGATCCTCCAACGTTCCTTTTCCCAGAATCCCTAGCAAACTTTAAATGTAGCTGAAAAAATTTGTTTTTTCAAACATTTTTGTGTGTAAAAGTATGGCATCCTTTTCCTACCCAGAATTCCCTGCAAACCTTAGAATTTGGTTAAAAAAAACCTTTTCCATACATTTTTGCGTGGGTTCTCTGTGCCGGCACAACTTTCCTACCATCCAGCGTTCCCCTTGTTCTCCCGAGTAAAATGATATGTCATTTGTGTGGGTGGGCCAAAGCACTGGGGTGGCAGAGTGGGCCAAAGAACGGTGATGGATTAAACCCAGATCTGTTGACTGGGTGTGAGTCAACAGATCTGGGTTCCATCACCACCCCCTTTTGTACCACTATGTCCAACAGGAGGGCAGCACACACAAGCCCTTGGAGAGTCTTTCACAAGCAGGATACCACAGCAGGGCCAAAGGAGTCAGTCCTTTTCCTCAATCATAGACAGAAGCAGCAACTTCAGGCCAACCCACCCCTCACACATGAATGCCAGCGATCCTCACACAGTCCTACTGTTCTTCTTCTAGGCAGGGTCCACTTGTTCCTTGCAGTAATTACTTGTCTACAGCTCCTGTCATTCAAAGATCGGACACTGAACACACAAACACCCAGATTGACAGAGGATGCTAAAGTAAGAAATTGCCCACTTTCTAAAAGGGGCATTTTCAAACACAGAATTTAACAACTTAACCAAAAAGTGTGTTAATAATTTCTGAGTTCAGAGAGTTGAATTAGGGCACATTTTTATTTTTAAATCAGCCTGCAAGGCCGGATTGGCTTTAAAATGCACCAGAGACCATAGCAGTTTTGAGGTCTCTAAAACCTTCATGCCATACCATATACTAGGGACTTACTGGTAGCTTGTCCTAGCCACTCAGAAAGTTGTTGGATTTATTGTAGCTACTATATGTGTTGAATTATGTAAATAGCTAACTCCTGTCAAAAGTCAGACTTTATTATAGTTTAATACAACCTTCTCATGTTAGCCTACGGAGCTAGCAGCACTATGATGGGAAAAAAATAACTTTGGATGTTTTCCACTCACAAGGACATATGATACATATTTTGTAAGGCCCCTGCTTTTGATAATGAGGTGCCCTACCCTAGGGGCAGCTAGGGCAGATCTTAGGGTGACATATGTAAGAAAAACATAGTTTTGGAATTTGGATTATTATTTTAATTCCAAAGTTAAATTTGGACAGCAAGGCTGGCTTTAAACACCAGACACCAATGCAGTGCACACCTAGTGCATTAAGCCCACTAGGGTCTCTAAAACTACATGCCATATCTTATATTAGGGAGTTACTGGTTAGTTGTCCTAGCCAATTGCAATTAAACCAATTGCTATATACGTTTTAAGGTCAGAGCACTGGCCCTGGTTAGCTGAGCCCAGGGCACCTTCAAAGTCAGTAACCAGCAATATCGGTCAGAAAATGAGGATATGTATGTCTATATATCTGTCAATCATTAGCTCTTATTGGAGTGTGTTGTAGTACCAGTTGATGTCCAGGTGTGGTGATATACTTACTCCAATACTTGGCTGAAGTACATTTGCACCTGTTTTCACACTTCCATAGCTGTATTACATTTAGAAGTGCAGCTAGAAAAAAGCTATGGTTTCACCCTTTTGTCAATGTGTGTTTTTATTACCATGTCTATCTCTTCTGTTTCTTCAACTTCGCTAAACCCCACCTATTTAGGAGTAGATATTCTCCATGTTCTAATCACTTTTACTTGTCCCTCCCACATTTAAGAGTAAATCGTACACCAATATGTGTGGGGATGTCCTCCACTAGGCAGAAGATTTCCATACAAAAAGAAATAGAAGAGACAAAGGTGTCCTGCCTCAACTGTGCCACTGCATTTTGTAATACTGTATGTACTACAGAATATAGTTTCTAAATAGGATCTAAAGTTTGTAAGTTTTCTGTGTTTTCCTTAAACAGGGGTACTAGTTTCATGGACATATTTTCTGATATGCCATGTCTGTACTCTCCCAATGTTTAGACCAGTGTTTGGGGTCATAGGTGGCTGCAAATATTCGAAGCAATAAATAAGGATGCCTTCAAATTCTGTATTTAGTGTCTCACATTTGCTGGGCTTCAAAGGCAGAGGTCAAAGGTCAGGATGTAATGTGATTTAATGTAATGTAAAGTAGATTTCTATAGCGCACTATCACCTTACAGGTATCTTGGCGCTGAGAGAATACCTTGTTGTTATAAGCTTGCTTAATCAGTCACCCTAAAAAAGAATACACAAACTTGTTTAAGGAGAGAGTAACAAACCCCAAAAAAACAAAAGAAATCAGAGGATGGATCAGAGGATGGATCAGTAACATTGCGTCTGGGTATTATTTCTCCCTCAGGAATAACCATGTCTTCAGTTTCTTCCTAAATTGCATTACATTCTCACTCTGCCTGAAGTTGGATGGGAGCTCATTTCATAGTTGTGAGGCCACTGAACTAAAAGCTCTCCCTCCTGAATTTTGGGATGTTGGCAAGGTTTGCTGTTGACGAGCAGAGGTTTCTTGTAGGAGTATAGGAGATACATTTTCTCTGCAGTGGTCTAGGGCCCAGACCACAGGCTGCCTTAAAGACAATACAGAGAGATTTAAAGTATAGCCTCTGCTGAATCAGCAGCCAATGAAGATATCTTAGAGCTAGGGATGCAGAAGATCTGCACAGTTGATTTAAGGCCAGCTTTGCTGCTATTATTTGGATTCTTTGCAACTTCAGTATCATGGGGTTCGGGGCTTCAAGACACAAGTAGTTGCAATAGTCCAGCCTGCTCAGAATAACACTCCTCACCACTTGAATTCTGGCAGAGACTGGTAATAGCAGGAGGATCTTTCGTAGCGCTCTAATCAAGGAAAAACAAGTGCCGACTGTTTTGTTTACTTGTGAGTCCAATTGGAGATTGTTATGCCTCAGCACCCCAGGTTGCTTTCTGTTTTAGTTGGGGTTAATACGCTATCCGTAGGGGTTAGCCGGAAATCAGCAGGAAGGGGACGGGCTATTTTTCACGTAGTGCAAAAAACAACATCTGTTTTGTCTCCGTTAAATTGGTGAAAGTTGTTTCTAAGCCAGTTTGTAGTGCTTTCCATGCACTGGTGAAATTTATCCATGGAAATTGTTTTATCACATTCCAGCGAGAACATAAGCTGTATATGATCAGCATAGTTGGCCAATTCCACTCCAAAGGATTTAATGATGGGGATAAGTGGGCGCTGGTAGATGTTGATTATGATCAGACTAATAGTGGAGCCCTGCGGGACCCCATGAAGGACAGCTGTCTTTGATGATGTAAAAGGTTGAATGCTCACTGCCTTAGTCCTGTCCAATAGATAAGACTGAAGCCATTTTAATGCTTGGCCTTTTAGCTCCAATACTTCTGAGTCTTTCTAGCAAGATGCTATGGTTCACCATATCAAATGCTGCTGACATGTCTAGCAGCAGCAATACAACCGATTGTCCATTGTCAGCTCGCATTCTCATGTCATTGAACATAGTCACTAGGGCTGTTTCTGTTCGGCGCTCAGGACGGAATCCAAATTGCAGTTCATCCAGTAAATGATTGGCTTCTAGGTAGTGGGACAAAGACTTATGGGCACATGAGGAAGAGGTGTGGCGCCGCGGCCAGGGCGACTGACGCTAGTATCTGGGGATCAGGGTTCGATCCCCGGCTCCGGCGGCGGTTAGCCCAGCACCATGTGCCCTTGGGGCATGTGTGTGTGAAAAATGTACTTAAAGATACATTTCAGGAGTGCAGGGGGGGTCCTTTGGACCCCCCCCTGCACCCTTGAAATTGCATTCTCATTTTGCGATTCCTTAATTGCGAATTGCAAAATGAGAATGCCTTCACATTCATTCCTATGGGCCTAGATGCCCATAGGAATCATTGGAAAGGGATTCTTTAATTGCGATTCGCAAATTGTGAATCGCAATTAAGGAAAATTAAGAAATGGCGATTTCTTAATGCATAGCCGTTTGCGAATTCTTAATTGGGATTCCTTAATTTTCACAATTAAGAATTTGCAAAATGGGGGGAGGAGCCTAGCCAGCAACCGTGATGGCCGCCTGAGCCCTCGGCTCCGCCGACCCTTCCGCTTCCCTCCCGTACCGCTTCTTCTCCTGCTTGCTAATCTGTAACCATGCTGCGGTTTCGAGTCCGGGAAGCGACGCTGTTTCCAGCGATGTGCTCCCCGTCGGTTTTCCTGCGATGGAAGTGACAGGATGCCCTGCTATCCTGTTGGAGTTCGAGGAAGGGGACCGGTCCTTTGTTCTCGGCTGCGCCCGGCCGGACGACAACGACATCGGCCATTGACGGCAGGGCGGCATCGGCTGGCGAGACGCGGCGGCGGTTCTGGGTCTTCTGCTGCGGCGCTACAATATCCCCTTTAATCTCCACGCTTTCAAGGTTCCATCGCTGGCGCTGCAACACTTGTATCCCTCTCCCCTGATGATTCCATGAGTCTTCTTGTTGTCGACGGAGTGGTGGGGGCCATTTTGGGCGAAGTGATTCGCGCCTGCATTGGGGAGCTTCTCTTTGCCGTGGGCACCTGTTCTGACTAACATTGTGTTGCCATCACACGCGGCGCTGAAGTGGAGGGTGCTGCCATGGTCCCCACGCCCTGGCTGTGCTTGTCGGGGAGCCGAATTGACGACCGACTGCCTGGAAGTGACTCCGGCGATCGGGGCCGGGGGTCGCCACACGTCTGCGAGCCCCATGTGCAGGGGACTGCAGTATCATCCTTTTACAAGGCGCCCTTGAATATCGGCGACGTTTTGTGTGCTCTGGCCGACTTGCGCGATGCCCTGTGTTACAACGCCCGTGATCTGGAGGGCCGATTGGATGTCATTTTGCCCCCACTCTCCTCGCCTTGCCGAGCTAGCGCTCGCGTGCGGAGCGTTTTGCCACACCCTGGGCTCGACTGCTACAAGCCGCCGCTTCAGAGATGCGAGGAGGTGCTGAGGGTGAGGGAACCATACAACATCGCAACTCTGCCGGTCGCGGCAATGGTGGTTGATATGCGCCCTGCGCTTGTACAGATGCTGGGAGATCGCCTTTGGAAGCCATCTTTGATACCTCTGTTGGGGTCTATTTGCGAGACTGACACTCTTATCCTGGGTATGTTGCCTGCGCTTGGATTGACTCACTTTGGTGGACTGCTGCTGTGGACTTGCCTGTGCTGTGCTTTTCTGGATCACATTGCCCTGAATCGGATGGCCGTAGGTGGATGGTGCTGTGTCTTGCTGTGGTCATTCTGGCTGCCTCCACTGTTCCGTGGGGCTACTTCGCTACAGTACTTCATTGGCACACTGGATCGCAAGGGACAAGGTTGACTCTGTTTTTCCCCTTCTTACTTACCGATGATGGATGGACAGGGGAGCTGGACGTTGGTTATGTTTCGTTAGGGGTCGGGGGTGGGGTGGCCGATACTATTCTTGCTGGCTGTTTTGGGTACTTATGGATGGCCCTCCTCCGGTAATATATGCCTCCTTTTTCTTTCTGTTCTTTTCTTTCTTCTTCATTTCGGGTACTCTTTTTGGGGCGACAGACACACTGCAAGGGGGGGGGGGGGGGTAGGCCGTAGCCTTTGCATGCATGTAGGGTGGGGGGATCTTACTTTGTTCTTTTTGGTTTCTATGGGCCTTTATTTCCTTTTTATTTTGTAAGCCTTGTTCTTTCCCCTTTTTCTTTGGGTCACTGGTGTTAGTTGTAAGGGGGTGGGTAGCAACTGGCGCACGACGCGTTCTGCGATTGTCAATCCTTATGTACTGTTTTGGTGCTGCCATTTTGACGATGTCTTTATGCTCGCTGGATTCTTTGCTGTCGTTGCCCACTTCAATTTTGCTGATATGTTTGGTCCTTGATCCTTTCTAGTCTTTCCAGCTTACTATTCTTTATTTACAAGCAAAAAAAGGAAAACCTTTAACAATGAACCTTCCCCTTCTCCTGCTTCCCAGTAGTACATGTCTACCGGTGTGATTCGAATCGACTGTAATTTGTTTGAAATACTGCTGCGATTCCGTATTGTGTGCTGATGTGCTCCAAAACGTTGTTGAGGCCGGCCGGATGGTTGTAGGCCCGTATTTGTGTCTTGACATTGTGCAATAAAGGTTTAAAAAAAAAAAAAAAAAAGAATTCGCAAAATGGAACTTTGATGCATATGGCCGTTACTCACTACTCGCTCTAGAATTTTTCCTGGGTAGGGTAGTAAGGAGATAGGTCTTCCGACAAATTGCAGCTTATTTTCCTTAAAATGGAGATTGATGCTAACAAATTCCTCTTACTTTTCAGTCAGGGAAAGAAAAGTAAAGTGAACTATGTGACAATCTTGCTGGGGTACAGGGAGAGTGAAAGGAATGGCTATAGGATGTATTTCTTACTAACAAACATCAAAATGAAAGTACCTGTCTATGAACTGTACACATTCACCAATTAGGAAAGTAAAAATAAAGCACATTTTTTGAAATTCTTATGTGTGTTGGAAAGAAAGATTTTAATAGGATCAAATCAAGACATTGTACTTAATGATGCACAAATGATAAATATTCACAGAAACCCGATTTCCACACCTTATCATTTGGGTGCAGTATAGTTCTGTCAGTAAATCTGTATTTCACCTCATTTTTATTGGCCATTTCAATTGAAAATGTGCTGGCAGTAAATGAGTGTGCTACCCCCTGATGCTTTAGTTACCATTAAAAGAAAATCGCCTGCCTCATGTCTCTTAAAACCAGGTGGGTCACGAACTTTTGTCGTTCTAATAACTGGGTCGTGGTTCTAAAAATGTAGGCCACGGTGGTTTAGACTATTCATATTCCAGCTTGCTCTGTCAAGCACCCCCCTCTCTAGTCCTCTCTTTTTAAAATGTCTACCTTGTGTGCTATAAACATTACAATTTGTATCTGAATGTGTTTATTCTCCGTGTAAGGTCCTTATAATGCAGGTTTAGCTGTCTGCCAAAGCTCATATCAACTGCACAACACAATGGTTTAAATATATTGGCTTTGGATCGGCCCCTTCAGTAATTGGTAGCTTTGGGTCAATCCCTGTCAATCATTTCTTGTTTGAGGTGTCTTTCACATTTTGGATTAGCCCAGTGCATTGTGCAGGTGTACGTTTTGAACCAGCCATTGGCAAATAAATCCATCTTTGATTGCACAGCTAATGAGGCACTGATCGTACAGTGCTGGGGAGTCGGCTGTGGACTCAGTACTCCAGCTTTGCCCCACACTCTGTCACTGGAGCTCTACAGTGGAGAGGGCACCCAGTGGTAGGAGTAAATCACCGCAGAAAGACACAGAAAGAAAAGCAATAACTCTGATCTTTAGGCAGGGAGTCTCTTCATGTAAGATGGCTGCCACTTCATTGCACTGACTCAGCAGTGGATTTAGTTGCAACCATGTTGCATGCCATGCAATCACTGGAACCCCACTCTGCTGCACAGCTCTTCTGATGGAATAGGGAGTCAAGCACGCCAGTCCTATACGAGATGTTGAGGAGCTCACTAGTGAGTAGTAGCACTTCTAAAGGCATTTTTGTGACAGTGTATCTGTCTATTTGTTTTTGCTCTGCTCGAACACAGATTTATATGGTTGTGACATGCAAGCTCAGCCAGTGTTGCATGCTCTATCCCAGCACATATTCCCCAAATTTTACGCCAGTACAAAGACTTAGGGGCAGATTTACAAGCCCCTTGCGCCACATTTGCGTCATTTTTAACATGGGGAAAATGACGCAAAAGTGGTGCAAGTGGCTTGTAAATCTGCCCCTTTAGGTTTATGCAAAAAATCAAACCTCTCTTTCTGTGGAAAAGCTGGTAACACTGGTCTCTAAGATAGGGGCCTCGAGCAGGCACCATCTCAAACTGTTTTCTCTACACTCAGGGGGCCTCATTTAAGAGCCCCTGCGTCACTTTTACGCCGCTGGTGCGTCACTTTAAGTGACGCACCAGTGGAGTAAAAAATGTGCCTTGTTGCACCACATTTACAAAGTGACGCATCTAAGCAGATGTGTCACTTTGTAAACCCCTGCGCTACATTATACCTGCGTCAGGTATAATGTATGCAGAGGGGGTGTTTCCCCGCAAAATGCCTCGTAATAGTGACGCAGTGAAATCTATGAGATTTCACTGCGTCACTTTTAGGACGCTGTTGCGTCAAAATCTTGCGCCTGCCTCACAGCAGGCGTAAGACTGACGCAAGCCCTTTCACATGGGGCTTTCCCCATGTGAAAGGACACATTGTTGGAGTTGCGTCACTTTTGTGACACACTCCAGCAATGCGTCACTTTTGCGCTTACAGATACGTCAGAAATACTGACGTATCTGTAACTCCTTGCGACATGATGCGTCATACTGTAAATATGACGCATCATTGGTGTCGCAAGGAGGGCGCAATGAAAAGTGACGCATCACTGTTTTCACGCAGCGATGCGTCACTTTTCATAAATGAGGCCCAGGGTTTCTTGTTCTCAGGTCTGTTGCAACTATCTGTCACACTTGTTGGTCCGTGCCTTGGGCTTGCATTTGCCTCCATTGCTTCTTGGTAACGGTTTGCAGTGATTGTATCAATAATTGACAGCTCAACATCTGTACCAATAGTTTGAGAATCAAAATGAAAGCATAGTGCAAAATTATTAACTATAAGAAAGCATGCTATCATCATTATAACATGAAAACTCCTTAAGTGTTAATGCACGTTTTATTTATCTGCTCCTCTACATTACATTATGAGTTCTAAATCTGCACAGCAACAGTATATAATAATGCATAACTGTAAAACACAAGTTAATGTATTAAGAGACACATTGAATATATGTATTAGGTATCATAACATAACGTGCTTAGACCATGGAGTCTAAATTACGGTGGGTCGCCACCTAGCCACAGAAAGACTAATCTGTCTACCAATATGGCTCTGCAAATACGATGGGCCATGTTTACCACCAATGTCATTCAAACACAGGCTGCTGTTCACATTTTCTAGAGATTTTTAAGTTTAATTGTTATAGTACCATCAACAGCATTTCATAAAATCAGCGGTGGCCGGTGCAGGTGAGAAGGGTGGGGCAGTGGAACGGGGCGAGGTGGGAAGGAAGGGGGAAAGTCGAGAGACAACGTAATAGGGAACATTATATAAATAAATAAATCCTACTCCGTCGGTCCACTTTCCCCCACCCCGCAACACCGCGCTCACCTGCACCACCGTGACTGTATAACATTCTGTAAGCAAATGTAGTTTTAGTGACATAAAGGTTATCTGTAAAATTCACTAAACTTACTTGTTAGTGTACCAGATCTCCCTGACCATTTCACAGTCTGCACGTTATATTTTAACACTTCTAGGGGCAGATTTACAAAAAAGGCTGCGCTGTGTTGCACAACAGGGAGGGAGCAGGGGAGCGCCATATCTTTAAAGACATGGGGCCTTATTTATGAAGGCCTTGCGCCGCCGGTGCGTCACTTTTAAAATGGGAAAAAGTGACGCATCGGTAGCGCAAGTCCTTCATAAATAAGGCCCATGGCTCTCTCCTCCCCTTTCCCTTGCGCCGGTGCATATTACAGCTGCTGTGCGCCATGCACACCCCTTAGTGCTGCAGCGCTAGGGAGTGGCATGAGTCCAGCATAGGTTTTGTACAGGAAGAGTGCCCTTCCTGTACAAAATACTATGCTCGACACAAGGGAAAGCTTTTCCCACTTTGTATGCCTGTGCAGCACGCATATAAGATAGGAAAAGGAAGGAGAAATGAAAGCATTTCTCCGTCCCTGTGCCTAGTTGAAAAGGGCGCAGTTTTCTCACGCTAAACACAATCTACTGTTTTGAGTAAATTGGGTTGAGCGTGAGAAACCTTGGGTGGTTGCATGGAAACCCCCAGGCACGACCCTTGGTACGCCCCCATGGTGCAAAGTAACGCGAAGTAGTGCAATGCGTTGCTTCGCATTACTTTTACGTTATTTCCAGCGCTAAACAAGTTTAGCACTGGAGAGTAAATTACAAAAAAAAAGATTTTGTGTCCCTTTTTGGTGACACAAACACGGCACAAAAGCTTAGAAAATCTCCCCCATATTCTGAAGACTGAGGATTGATTGCCTCAAGTTACCTAATTAAAAAAACTCTCCATGTTCTTACAATTATAAGGGGCTTTAGTATCAACTCTGTGCAAGGATAAATTCTGCATAAGCGACACACTTGCTATGGCATTGCTTCAGTTTGATGCAGTTACGTTATATTGATGGTGCACCATTGCATGACCCATTCACATATGCGCATACTCGCGTGTACTATTGTCTCGTCATTCATCCAACCACGCACCCAATCAGGCACCTGTTCATCCATTTACGTGCTCATTCATTGTTGCTCGTTCAATTCCACAATTCACAGAAGCACAACTACAAATTTGCCATTTCTTGTTAAAGCAAAATCCATTCCTACTGGACTTACAAATGCTAATTTTTTTTTCAGTTCAGTTCAGGCCATTTCACAATTTTCGCAGGACATTTTCATATAACCCCTGGCATTATGACAACCCCATGGGAGTCGGTAATTGTTCCCTTCTTGTATTTGCTGTTTTTCTGTTGCTTTTCACCATCCTGCCATCACCACTCTCCCCAGAAATCTAGCTTCCCCTTTTTTCTACTCCTGTTTGAATCAAGTATGCACCCTTTTTAATGCAAATCTATATCTATGATGCCGGATGAAAAACATAGCCCTAGATAAAGGGATCAAAAGCCATGTCCTTATGATTATATTTTGTTTTCAAATGGTATGTTTTTTTGATGTGAACATAATTAATCTTTCTTCATATTCAAAAACTCTGGCGAGAAATCCTTGGAAATACTGAACAAGGCCAGTTTGCTTTCTCCATTAAGGCTTTTTCAATCCTTTGTAAATGTAGAAAAGTATATTTTTGAAGTCAAAGTACAAGTAAGTTAACAACTCGGTAAGTGGTGAAAGGTACATGCAGATCATTTTCATTTGTGCACGTGTTTCATATTAATTAGAAAAAGCAAGTCATTCTTTTTAAAAATTCAGAGAATATAAAAAGGAAAAAAAGCAGCATCTATGTGTAAACAGTTTTTCAAAATAAAATACTCACTAGAAAATGTGACCATGAAATAAAAGTATGTATTATAAATACTGTCTGTATAGAGGAGACATACTGCCTTTGAAGGTTGGTTTAAGTGAATTACAGGAATGACAATAGTTTTAGCTTCTCATTTATTGAAACAAGCTTTGGCAAAGCCAGTAGGTCTCTCTGTATTATGACCTGCTCAATTCAGCCTTCGTTGCTTTCATGTTAAATGTTTTCTGTGTCATGTATGACAGCGTTACTACTCTGGGAATAGGAGGCAGCATCATTTTGAATGCTAGAAATAGTAAACCTATGATTATGCTGGTAAAATCATACCGCAAGCGACAGAATGCAAAAGTTGCCTAAAGATATGGAACCGGCTCACAATAAATAACCAATAGCACAGTCCCACGGAAAATTGATTAAAAAAGAAATCCATGGGGAATATTTACAATGAAATGGAGCCGCGTGGCACTGAAAGCAATTTAGCAGGGATGCGCCATATTTACCAGAATATGGCACACACCTGTGTTTTCCCGTGCACCAGTGCTGAAAAGTCTGCCTAGCACCATCACAGGAACCCTTGCACCATGATGCAATGCTGGGATTATTCTGTTCATGCAGGAAGAGACACCTTCCTGCACAAAAGCAATCATTAATGGAGTTGGTTTCCTTCTATGTGTGCTGCCGAATGAGCACACATAGAAAGAGCAAAAAACTAGGCGAAATAAAATGATTTCTCCTCATTGCACTAGTCTCACCCCTCCTTTTGAAAGGTGCTAGTTTTTGGCGCTACCTCAGATTTACAGATCCTTGTAAATCTGGGGCAGTGCCAAAAAGCAATGGGTATTGCGTGGGAATGCCCACAGAAACACGGATTGCGCACCATTTTGCTGCAGAAAACTGTGGTGAGGAGGACAATATTTACTAGCCAGTGTTAAGCCACACAAAGTGGAATGGATCAGGGTTTTGTGCCACCGGAGCATCAAAAAAAGTGGCGCTCCAATGGTGCAATGCCCTTGCCAATGTACCCCGGTGCTGGTACTCTTTATTAGACAGACAGACTGGTTTGTTTTGCTGCTTAAAGTATTGTGGGCTTCATTTACAAAAAAAATGTGCAGCACAATGCTGCAAGCCATTTTACTGCACAGAGCTGCGTCATTTTAAAAGCACAGGGATGCATCATTTTAACAACAATGTGACCCATCTGTGTACTTTCTCCTGCACTGAAACACAACTGGCTGCCATGCGCCAGCGCAGGAACCCTTGTGTCATGTTGCGAGGGTGCCTGCGTTGCGGGATGATTTTGTAAAATAAATCATTATTGCGTTTTCCTAATTCTACACATGCTGCAGAATGCAGCACACGTAGTAAGAGGAAAGACGAGGAGATATAACATTATTTCTCCTCGTTGCACCATTCCTATAGGATCCTGACGCATTCCCAACTTTACAAAACTTTGTAAATCTGGGAATGTGCCAGGTTCCATGTATATTGCATGGGAACACCCACAGCAACACCCATGGACAGCCCCTTTCACGCAGAGTAATGCAAGAAAAGAGCCCATACTTACAGGGCCATGAATAGTCACACAGGGTGACATTACAATGCCTTGTAAATATGGGCAGGTGCACTGCACAGCCAGTGTGTCAAAAAAAGTTACACACCAGCATTGCATTGGGCTTGTAAATGAGGCCCTTTCTCTTTTTTCAGAGGCCTTCATTGCTGAAAAAAAATTTGTAGCTAGGAGGCAATACAATAGGCAAATAAGCATGTTGACGTGTTATAGTAGGTATATATTATCAATAACTTCCATAACAATTACAACCATTTTGTTAGTGATGCTTAGTGTAGTCACACCATTTGGCATGAATTTGGATTTTTTCTTCCATAACCAAGTCATCATGTCACTGTTACAAAATCGTATTTCCATTAAATGACTGAAATAAATACCTCTTTAGAACACTTCTGATCAAAATGATGTATAATGCTGTAAATTATAAATAAAATAAATACATACATACATTATAAAAGTTCCTTAACCCTTTACAAACTCTGGTGCCTAGAAGAACAAACATTTTGCTCTGATACTGCTGTGTAAGTTTCTGAAGGTAATACACATGGCATAGAGCAAACCTTCATTTGTGTGAATTTTTTAATCACAATTATTATGCTCTGTTAAATTGCATTTCATTCATGCATGCAACTTCCTTGCGGAGATAATTTACTGTATTATCTCTTACTTTTTTTAATTCTAAATCAGCGGTCTCCAACCTTTTATGTAATAAGAGCTACTTATGTTCAACACAAATCAATGTGAGCTATTCATATTATTTGTGTTTTAATAGTGACTACATTTATTTATTTATTTATTTTGAAAGTTTTATAGAGCGTGAACAAAATCCTTACTAATATCAGAGCGCTTTACACACAAATAGGATGAAAAGAAAATAAGTAATAATTAAACAAGTCATTATGGACAGAGATGAGCAAATGGTTAAACAATAGAAACAAGGTAAGGTAGCAACGGTGCATAGGTGGTCAGCTGTACATAGTAATTGGAGGAAAAATAATGAGTGACGAGATTTCTTAAGTCTAAAATCATGTGAATTTAGCTAAGAGGAGAGATTTTACTTCTTTTTTGAAGGATGCCGTGGATGAGATAAGTCTGATTTCTGAAGGAAGGGCATTCCAGATCCTGGTCGCCATCCCTGAGAAGGAGCGTTTATATGTTTTTTTCTTGTGGAATCTTTGAGGTTTCAAAAGAAGATTTTCTGCGCTTCTTGTGGCTCTTGAGCCACCCGAGATTGTCAGTTTCTGAGCGAGGTAACTGGGGGAGTTGTGGTGTATAGCCTTGTGTGTCATGCATGCAATGCTTCGTATGGCAGCCAGTTCAAGTATTTTAAGTCGGAAGAGATGTGTGAGCGTTTTTTTGAGCCCGTGATTAGTCTGGCTGCAGCATTAATAGAGGCTTTTAATGGTGCGGTTGTCGATATGGGGAGGCCACAGAGGGCAACTCTTCCATAATCCACTCGAGGGATAACTAGGGCTTGGACTGCAGTTCTGAAGTCATTGGCAATGTGTTGATTTGGAAATTAGCTCCCTTCATTGCATTGCTGATATGATGATGCATATTGAGATTGCATTCAAGGGCTATGCCTAAAGATTTTGCTGAGTCCACGATAGTAGGTTGAACGTTGAGTGCAGTGAGATGATTAAGCCAGGTCTGAGTGATGGGGACTTTGGTGGGAGGTGCTATTAGGAGGAATTCCGTTTTTAGAGCGTTAAGTTTGAGATGATTCTCTGCCAGCCAAGTCGGTGTGTTCTCAAGCGTTGTGTTGAGTAGTTTGATGTCTCCAGGGGTGTGTATTTTAAGGTAGAGCTTGGTATCATCTGCGTACATGTGAAATTGCACATTAGATGCTTGAAGCAGTGTGGTGAGTGGTTCCATGACTAGATTGAACAAAGTAGGGGATAGGGAGGATCCTTGTGGGACACCTAGTGTTACAGGAACTGGTGTGGCCATAGTATTGTTAATCTTGAATTTCTGAGTCCGATTATGCAGAAAGGAGGTAAACCACTTGAGTACTGTCCCTGATATACTCATTCTGAGATTCAGCAGATCGAGTAAGTTCTTGTGTTTGACCGTATCAAAGGCTGATGAGAGGTCGAGTAGGATGAGGAGGCAAGTACCGTTCTGATCAAGAATTTGAAGCGCGTCATCAATTATGTGTGTAATGGCTGATTCTGTACTCTGACCTGCTTGGAAGCCTGATTGGTGTGAGTTGAGGAGGTGAAAGTGCTCGATGTGTTTTGTCAGTTGGAGGTGTACACATTTTTCTAAGAGTTTGGCCAAGATAGGAATATTGGTGATAGGGTGATAGCTGTTCAGCTCGGTAGGGTCCGCTGTGGGTTTCTTTAGTCGATACCTTTTCCCACTTTGAGGGAGTACGGCATGCATCCTTGTTGAAGTGAGCTATTAATGATTTTGGTCCAGAGCGGGAGAAGCAATGGGATAAAGTCCTTTACAGCGTTTGCGGGTAGAGGATCAGTGAGGTGATTAGAGGGCTTCAGTGTACTTAGAATCTTGCCAATAGTTTCTTCCGTGTAAGTTTTGAAGGATGACCACAAAGCATTGTTTTTTAGATCTAGGGGTGTTTTGCTGTGGGGGTTAGAATAAAGGCTTAGATCAGTGAGAAGATCTTTCCTGATGTTGTCTGTCTTTAGATTAAAGAAAGTAGAGAATTCTTCACCGGACGGCAGTAAACTAGAAGTGTTTTGTAGTCTTTGAGGTCCATCCCTGTATTGAGTTTTGATTAACTCAAACATTTTTTTTGGTCCGTTTCTTGCTTGGTCAAGCTGGTGGCTAAAGAAATCTGCTTTCGATTGTTTGATTTTTCTAAAGTATGCGATTCTTTTTTCTTTAGTGTTTTGAGGTGCATAGCTGAAGGGACTGATCTCCAATTGCGTTCCGCCAGTCTCATAGCTTGTCTATCTTCATTAAGCAGCCCGTCGTACCATGGTTTAAATATTTTAGATGAAACTCTCTTTAACTGAAGGGGGCAACTTCGTTGATAATAGAGGTCATCGACTTGAGGTAGTGGTCGGTGAGAACCTGTACGTGAGCAGTGCTGGTAGGGGGTAGGAGAAGATTGTAGCTGTGAGAGGGTAGTGAGTTGGGATTGAGTTTCTTCAAGTCTCTCTTCCAGACCTTTGATCTGGTGGATTGAAGCGGGTTAGATTTCACTTTTTCATTGATGAAGAATGTGATAATGTGGTGGTCAGACCAGTCACAGGGTTGGATTGACTCGAGTTGGATGGAGTCGTCTTTTGAAATATTTAGATCCAGGATAGAGCCTTTATCGTGGGTGGGGCTGTTGCAAATTTGGGTGAGGTCTAGGGTGCTGAGGAAGTTTTTGAGACTATTGACCACAGAGTCGTTGTGATCGTTCCAATGGAGGTTGTAAATGTAAATGTTTTTGAGCTTGTAAAGCGCACTGCTACCCGTCCGTAGGTTTCCTGGCGCTGTATAACTCTGGGGAACCCGTCCTGGCTTTCCCTGTGGGATGGTCCCTTGCTGGGAGTCCCCAAGGTGGAGCCAGGCATCCCCGGAATTGGTGGGGCCGTTGTGGAGATTAGGCAAGCAAATGCCCAGAGTTGCCGAGTGAAACCCCTGATTAGAGTAAGCACCGAAGCGAGAATTATCGAGTCAGCTGACCCTGGTCCACGACCCTGCCGCGTCAGGAATTGAACCCTGGTCCCGGGCCGTCCTCTGCTTACGGGTCTGCCGCCTCTAACCAGTGAGACACACTACTCCACTGGTTGAAATCACCAAGGAATATTTGTGTGTTGTCGTCCAGAGTTCGTTGTGACCAGGTCCATGAGGTGTTCAGTAAAGGTGAGGTTGTCTCCTGATGGGTGGTAGATAAAATGTAGGGAGCATACAGGATTGCCTTCACTGTTGATGTCAAGGCAGAAGTGTTCACAGGAGGAGAATATAGGGGATATGGCTCTACTTACTGAGAGGTTGCTCCGGTGAATACATGCAATTCCACCCCCTATCTTGCCAATCCTATCTAATCTGATGATGTGGTAATTAGGGGGAACTAAAATGTCAATGAGTGGCGAGGAAGATTCTGTTAACCAGGTTTCGGTGAGTATGGTCAGGTCTAGGTCATGTGCGATAATGAGGTCGGCAATGTCTGATGCGTGTCTAGGGGCTGATCTACAGTTCAAAAGTGTGCATTTAAGCCGGGGAGTGATAGGGAGGAGAAGGGGTCAGGAGTGAGTGTGACTTTTTAAGATTATTGGCAACAATACCTCTAACATTCTGTGTGGTGGACCTGTGAGGGTTGGGGAGGATAGTAGGGATGGGAAGGTGTGTGGAGGCTATGTGGTCGAGAGTGCGAGATCATAGAAGTGCAGGAGGGAGCGTATGTCGTACGCTGAAAGTGGGTTGAAGCTTCGCAGAGGACGAGTGGCAGAATTACGGGAGGTAATGGAGGTCCATTAAGGAGAATTCTGTTTGTATGAAAGTGGAGGGTGGGTGGTGGGCTTGTTGGGTGAAAGGGTTCTGGGGGTGTGGGGTGCCTGGGTTGTTTCGAGATCAACTCTTTGAAAGTATGAAGTTCATCCTTAATTTGGAGAAGATTGAACATAATAATCTTGTCCAAAGTGTTGTTTGGAACGGTAGTGGTGGTAGACCGAGATATGAGTTGGGGAGGTTTGGCTCAGTTAGGTGTTAAATCTGATGAAGGCAAGGGAGGAGAAGGGGGGTGATGAGTAGAGGGTTCTGCACATCGTTGGCATGGATGTAAGGGAAGTGGGAATGTTTAGTGGTGGGAGAAGAGGTGTGGTAGGTGTGTCCAGGAGTGCAGTATGCTCTAGTGTAGTAATTGGTGGAAACGTATGAGAAGGTGTAGCGTGTGTGATTATAGGGGTTGTAATTGCAGCTAAATGGCTTGTGGGTGAATTAGGTAGGGGAAGGCAGGTGGGAGGAGTAATAGGGGGAGTGAAATGTAAAGGCGAATTAGAGGGGGTGGGACGATCATTGAGTGGTCGGTGTGGAGACCTTTTATACACCACCTGGTGATCACAGGGGTGTTGAGTAGGATGGAGGGGATCAGAGTTCAAGGTGACCACGTGGAATATGGAAGGAGCAGGGGAAGGTGCAGGGGAAGAGAGAGTTAAGGTGGGAGAGTTGTTAGAAGGGGAGTGGTCTCTGAATGGAACCTGTTGGGGAACAACTTCTATAGAGGGTGTATGAGTGGTTTCATTACTGGGTTGAGGGAGGAAGAAGGTGTTGTTGTGGGTAGGGGGGAGGTAGGGGGAGGGATAGTGATGGAGGAGGAGGGAGCAGAGGTGGGGGCTGTGGGCGTTGTGGGGAACCTAACAGATTGGGTAAGAGGTGAGTTAGTTGTTACAGTCGAGCAAGTAGGAAGTATGTGAGGGTTAGGTGAAGAGAGGAGACGTGTGTTGGAGGGTAGGGTAGAACGGTTGAGGGAGGTGTAAGGCTCAGAGCTCCTTGATGGCAGGGGGGTAGAGGGTGGCAAAAAGGGTAGGAGTTGCAGTATCCGGGGTGCTAGGTGTGAAGGTCAGTTGGGTGGAAGTAGGTGGATTAGATACATGCTCTTTAATAATAGGGAAGATGGTATCAAATAGGTTTAGACTGCGGTCCGTGGACTGAATGAGAATAGTTCCGTTGTTGTAAATGGTGATGGTGGCTGTCGCTTGGAAGAGTTGTGATGGTGCAGTGTAGATCATTAGACCACGTGCGGATTTCCTCATGGAGGAAATCGCGAGTAAGTCTAAGAAGGCTTTCCTCCATTGAGCTCTACGTTTAGTGAAGAAAATTATGTCAGTGGTCGTGATCCCATTGTGTAGTGAGAAATATGGGTCAGCAAAGGGCGTTTCTGGGTGAGATTTTAAAAAGTTGTGTTTAAAGTGTTTGGCAGATTTTTTAGTGAGTTTGGCGGGGTGGATGATTTTGTAGGTGTGAGTGCCTGTAGGTTCCATGCTGTGAGCTGTGATGTAGGTGAGGGGAGTGTGTTGTGGTGTCAGTTGTGGTGTAGGTTAGAGAGTCAAAGCTGGCTGGGGTAGGTGTTACGTCAGGGTTAAAGTAATAGGGATGTAGAAGTGGTTGAGTCAGTCAGAAATAATAAGGGCATTCTTAAATACCAGCAGGGATAGGACGAGCCAAAAATAGGGGAGGGAATGCACTGGGGTTCTGATCTAAAGTGAGCAGGAGGTGAAGTCCGTACCCGAAGAGCTGAAGAAGCTATGATTTGGGGACTAGTCTAAAATGGCCGACTTCTTAGGAGAGCTAAGGAATGGCTGTGTAGTCCACTGTTTGCTTTCATGGATTACGAGACAGAGTGTTGTCCTGATTCGCTTTCTATCCTGGGGCTGAGGGGATAAGTCCTGTTTCAGTTTGGAGGATTAGGTCAAGAGGAGTCAAGACCTATTTCAGTTTTGATGATTATAGATCAAAAAATATCTATAACACTGGCTTAGTAACAATCATTGTAGTTTATGATCCCAGCCATTTTGTGCCACTCCCATCATGGAAAGTGCTTAGTCAAATGAAAAAAAAAACAACAAAAAACCTCTATGCAGTCCTCTTTCTATTTCCATTGACCATGTGAGACCCAGAGTAGTCCTGTTTCGACGAGCATGAAACAATGAGGGATTGTGGTCCTACTTCAGTTGTTCCGATTTGGGACAGAAGGTTGTTAATGCAGTCCTCTTTCTATTTTCATTGATCACGTGAGACCCAGAGTATTCCTGGTTCGATGAGCATGAAACAGTGAGGGATTGTGGTCCTACTTCAGTTGTTCCGATTTGGGACAGAAGGTTGTTAATTATCCCTCAAAGGAATGCCCTGTGGCTGGAGATGGCCCCCTTGGCTTTGTTATACAAACAAGCGGCCATTTTGTGTGTGAATTGACCAAAAGTCACTCACCTCAAAAAGCGCAAAGTACAATAGGACAAAAGAGCAAACTAAAACAGTCACTAAGCAAAAAATAGACATGAACCAACAATGCAACCAAGATGTTGTGCCCATCGTCGTCCTAGCCAGCACAGATCAATCGGGCCACTGGCTGCCTCCAGGCCACCCCCCTGGTGACCGAGGGCCAAGTAGCCGAGGCGCCATGGACGCCGTCAGCAAACAACTGTGCAGCAAAAACTTCGGGAAATGGATCCAAAAACAGACGCACTATAGGCGGCGTTGTGGAGGCGGGGCAGAGATGCGACTCAGCCCCTGCGTCCACAATCAGCTGGCGCTGCTGCGCATGTGGCAAACCCGATGTGGGGGAGCTTGGGGACCATTCCGACACCAAGAACTCCCGCCGCCACTCACCAGGGTCTCCGGTGCTTGCCCCCATCGAGGGAAAGAGATCAAGCTGCCTCCACGAGCTCCGGCCACCCCCACATCGGGTCCTCGACGTTTTCTGATGTGGTGGAAACCCACGAATCTCCACTGCCTCCACGAACCTCCGAGAACAAACATCAAGAAATATATCTGGTTCAGGGCAGAGGTTTTATGAACTTCATCATGCTAGCCCAATCACATCTAGTGGCCAACAAATGCAAGATTGCCAGCAGTGATCACCTCAATGCATCAAAAGGGCTGCAAGCAGTAAGGAAAACAGGCTTTGCCAATTTGGAATGCCTGTATACAGGTAATGCATACCAGCTACAGCTGCAGTGAGCTTCCACTAAAGTAATTGTTTTATTAATAAGTTTCCCCACGATTTATCACTCAAAAATCAGCTTTAAATATATGCTTGAATTTCAGCCATTTTTTCTCCAAACATCAGCATATGAGTTCTGAAAATAAACACTTGAAATATACAGTTTTGGCATGTATAGATTAATTTAACCAAGAAAAATGTTCCAATTTTGAAACTGGGATAAACAGAGGAGAACTACTGGGAAGTAGCTAGAGAGCAACTAGTAGCTCACAAGAGACTCATTGGAGAAGCCTGGTCTAAATATGTTAAGCGCTGCTGTGAACATAAGATTGCTAAACAGGGCTTGGTCCCATATGCTGTGATAAAATGGCACGTCTTTGACTTGGCAGGACAACCCTACTGCTGAAAGCTTAACCTGACTATAAGTGTGTACAAGGTTGACGTTCATTCTCTGCACTAGGCTTTCAATGAAAAAATGCAAAATATCAATAACAAATGTTAGTGAGAAGTAATTTGGATTCCACAATTATAACCACCATAGCAATGCAATTCAGTAGAATAAACAACTGTTTTTTTTTTAATTATAAAACGATCTTTAGGCAAAAATGGTTTACATTGGTGTCAATTATAAGAACAATTATATAATAGATGGGCTAAATAGTCTTATGCATTCAATGACATACATAGACCTTACAGATTAGGACACAACAAACCACTTTTTATGGAAAAAACTAAGCAATTTCTCTGTCATTCAGGCACTAAGTAAAATAGCAAAACCATTGCAGTAACAAATCAACACACACTGCAATGGGTCCCCAGTGTCAAAGCCCCAACTTCTATGTGACCACAATCTAAGAGTAAGTGAGGGCATTTATCACAGTGACGGACGACTGATACGGATAATAACAATAAGGTAAAATGAAACAAACACATTTTCTGTTTGTTTTTTACAGGCGTGTCGCTGTTGTTTCGACCCTTAGTTATGATTTTAGGGTCTCATCAGGACTAAGAAGATGTGGAGGAAAATATGCACGCAGCTCAAGAATGATTGCTCAAATGCTTTGAGCACCTTCAAGGCACACAGAGGACACAAAAGCATGGAAAATAGGAGATCACCACTTTAGAGTGTTTTTCTCATTTTCCTTTTCCCCATTTTCTGTTTAGGATGTTCCCTCATCTTTTTAGAAAATTGAAAATGCCTTACTGTTAATGGAAGCCTTCTCTTTAGTTGGTCAGTTTTAAATAGTGTAGGTGATTTCTGATTAGACTAGCTAGTCATAGTGATGTAATGAAGACAGAGGTCAGCTGTGGAGAGGTAAGAGGGTTTATTTGTAAGTTAGTTCCGAGTGGAAAATCCGTGGCTCCCTCTCTGGCTGGTCAGCTGTTAACTGCCAGAAGATAGAACAGTTAGCCTTTGGAGAATGTGGAACGCACTAGGCACAGTGCTCCACAATCCATGACTGATGTAATAAGTTACAACATATCCTCTCTCTTTAATAAAACAAAAGCACAGAAATCAATACAACAGAATAAAACTCGAAACAAGAAAGCAATACAATTCTATAACATTTCACTAAACATAAGGTTGACTAGAAATGAGCATGTGTATTTATCTGCACATGAAATCTTTAAGGTAACCAGGAGGAAATCGATTTCTGTACACTCTTACCTCACGAGTGGGTTGACTCACAGTGTTGGAATCTACAGGGACAGGAGTGAAAGTAGAAGTAGAAGCAGAAGCTGAAGTAGAGGTAGAAATGAGAGCTGAAGCAGGTGCATCACCTCCTCCCTGTAACACACCATCGGAGAAGTGAGGTTCATGAGATTCAGAATTATGAATCAAATCACGATCAGTCATAGACAAAAATGTATTGTCGTTGCTACCATTGCTCTGCTTACACCTCACTAGTACCTTGTTAAGATTTCCTGATTGCAAGTTACCTTTCTGGTACAGAGCCACCCGCCTGTAGTTCCACCTCTCACCACTCTCTAAAACTACACAGTAAGGTAATGTAAGCTTCACTCTAAATGGACCCAAAAATTTCTTAAACGAAACACCAGGTCTTCCAGACCGTACTTTCACCCAGTCCCCAGGACAAATCATCCTTGATAAGTTCCTTTCACTACTCACTTTACCCTGCAAGTGAGTTGAAGACAGATTAGTGGGCAACACATCCTTGCTTACTAGTTCTTTTAACCACGTGGGAACTAATTTTGTGTTAGGAAGTCTCCCACGCATCATCTCGAAGGGTGTTTTGTTGGTAACACTATGTACACTGGAGCGATAAGCCCAAACCATGTCCGACACCATGGAACTTACATTCTGACCTCTAGAGATAGCCATCTGAATGACTCCCTTGACTAGGCGATTAGCTCTCTCAACAATTCCGTTCCCTTGTGGATTATAGAGGGAAGTACGGGTATGCCTAATGCCACACGAAGACAGAAATGCTTTCATCTCTAAGGATGTCAGCTGCGTACCATTGTCAGTCAACAATACAGAAGGTAAGCCTTCGTCCCTCCAAACTTCCTTTAAGACATTAACAGTAGTCAAAGTTGTTATATCCTTCAAAAATTTGACTATCAACCATTTCGTGTGTACATCTACCAACACAATACCAAAGCGTAAATTTTCTTTCAAACTATTCATCGGACCTATGAAGTCTACACACACCCTGTGCCAGGGTATACCTGGATCAGATATGTGACCAGAGGACGTTTGTGAGCCAACTTTTAAACGTTTCTCACCCTCCTTGCATATTTGACAATTAGTAATATAATGATTCACATCAGAATCCATGCCTGGCCACCACCAATTCGTTCTCAGCCTCTGTTTTGTACGAGTTTGTCCTAAATGTCCCTCGTGAGCTAAAGTGATCAAATTCTGTCTGAGAGACGCTGGAGGAACAAATGTATCTCCTCTCATAATTACCTTATCCTCACAAATCGATAACTCATCAAGTATTTTCACGAAAGGTCTATTCGTGATGGAAACAGTACTCTCTCTTTTGCACCCTTTCTTTATCAGATCTTTGAGTTCCAACATGGCATTATCAGCAAGCATGGCACCAATCCACACATCTCTGTCTAAAGCTTGAGGTTCATACAAATTTAAAACATCCTGGACGAAAGCGACAGCCCCTTCATTCTCTTTTTTTAGTACGGCATCTTTATCAACAGATTCCCAATCTAATGACAGTCTTGAAAGACAATCAGCCTGTATGTTCCTCAACCAGGGATGTGCTCAATATTATAACAAAACTCTTGGAGACGGGAGGCTAACCTAGCCAATCTAGCTGAACACTTTGTGTCTCCCCCAGGTAATAATACTCTTATAAGAGGTTTATGATCAGTTTTAAGTGTGAATTTAGTTCCCCAGAGGTAAGTTCTAAAATATTCACAGGCCCAAGCAGCAGCTAGAGTCTCACGTTCTATAACCGAGTAGTTGCTCTCTGTGGGAGTTAACGTTCTTGATGCAAATGCTACAGTTCTTTCTTCACCATTGTGAATTTGGGCTAAAACTGCCCCAAGACCAGTAGCGCTTGCATCTACTGTAAGAATGGACTTTAACTTTGTGTTAAATGGTGTGAGAACTTCTGCACAGCAAATATCTTTCTTTATGTTTTCAAAACAGGCTTGTTGAGTCTTCTCCCACGTAAAATTAACCCCCTTCTTCAACAGAGATCTTAAATCAGCTGTTTTAGTGGAAAAATCTTTAATAAACTTGGAGTAGTATTCAATCAACCCCAGAAAAGATCGCAACTTGTCTTTGTCTAACGGAACAGGGGCTAATCGAATAGCATCCAGAAGGTTCTCTTTAGGCTTAACTCCTTGTTCTGAGATCTCATACCCCAAATAGTCTACTTTGTCTACTAGAAACTTGCACTTTTCCCGTCTAAGTGTGAGACCAGATTCTCTAATTTTAAACAACGCTTCACGAAGGGTGTGGTTGTGTTGTTCTACCGTATCCCCAAATATCAATATGTCATCCTGAAAGAAAATGATGTTCTTAAGTCCCTTAAATAAAACATTCATCATTCTCTGAAATATACTGGCGGCAGAGCATAGTCCGAAAGGCATTCTAACACATTGAAAAATACCTTCTGTGGTTATAAATGCTGTTAATGGCTTAGAGTCGTTATGTAACTTTATCTGGTGATAAGCGTTTTTAAGATCTAACTTCGAGAAGAATTTACCACCACTTAGTGCTAAAACCAATTCATTTATATTGGGAAGAGGGTATGTGTCTACTATCACATTCTGGTTGAGAGACCTGAGGTCAATGCAGAACCTAAATTTGCCATCGGATTTCTCTCCGATGACTACAGGCGAAACCCATGAAGAACTCTCAACTGGCTCAATCACACCAGAGTCAAGCATGTCCTGGAGCATTTTTTTTACTGCTTCTCTAGCCACTAAATGTGTTCTGCGTGCTTTGTGCTGTACAGGAACAGCATTGGGTTTCAACATTATTTTGTGCACATAGCCCTTAAAACAACCTAAGTCTTCCCTGAACACATCTTTGGCCTCATTCAAAATGTCTTCTAATGAAGGGTCTTCCACCACCAACACCTGCGTAGGAGCTCTGGGATTTATAATAATATATAAATCAAACTGGTGCACCCACCCTAAAATAGGTGGTCCATCTCTTGATACATAAACTTTACCATCAATTGTTCTTCCCTTAAACTCAATGGTAGACTCCATGAAACCAATTATGTCAATGGTTTCTCCTTGGTATCCACCTGGATTAATGTCTCTGGGAAGTAATTTCTGGTTAGGCCACAATTTAACAAATATACATTTAGGAATGATAGTATACATTGATCCACAATCAACCATCAAGTCTACGTTGACTCCATTGACTTTAAACTCTGCCTTGGGTCGATTTCTTCTACCTACTTGGTCTTTAGGGTCATCCACACATAGGATTTTATCTGATGGTACAAATGCACTTTCAATGTCATCAAGGGCAGTACTATTGTCACTGTCAATGGTCGCAACTCTCTGTTTGAAAGATTTCCTGCACATGTTTGAAAAGTGACCCTTTCGTCCACATTTTAAGCAATTTTTATCTATGGCTGGACATTTATAATAGTCAGGGTTATGAGGACCTCCACATTTGTAACATGACCTAAACTGTTGTCTTCCTCTCTGAAAATTGGTCTTTTGAAAGTATTTTCCAGGTTTCGATATAGCTGCAACTTCGGATTCTGTATTCTGCATTGAAGAAACGTTGCTATAAGATACATCATCCTTCTGTTCATCTCACGCATACAAATTTGTGAGTGTTCAACAACTTTCGCTATCTCGATAGCATCTTTCAAGGTCGGATTCTTGGCTGCCCAAAGTCTTTCTTGGGTCTTCCTACACTTACACTGTACAATTAGCTGATCGCGCACCATTTCATCTGTCATGGCACCGAATTTGCACTTTAAAGAAAGTTCCCTTAATTTGGACACAAACTCGTCTATAGACTGATTCTCACTTTGTTTGTGAGTGTAGAATTGATGACGATTCATCACTAAATTGACTTCTTTAGCAAATCTTGTCTCTAAACGTTTTTTTGCTTCATCAAATACATTTTCTATAGCATTACCATTAGGTAGAGTTGCAGTCGGTAAATATTTAAAAATACGTTGTCCTTCTTTTCCCAGGTTGTTCAATAATAAAGCTTTTTTTCGATCAGCGCTAAATTTTGATCCATCTATTGCATCGATATAAGTCTCAAACATAGGCAACCAGTCCTCCCATTCTATTGCAAGTGGTCCTGGAGAGGCTAAAAATATAGGTGGAGTAACTACAGAGCTTTGAGTTGCCATAGTGGTCTTAATACTATTCCACAGTAACAGAGGTAAATTGTAGCAAAAAAAACCAATTTCCCACGTTGTATAATATGCTGAAATAATATGAAAGGGAAACGTTAATAACTAAAAGAAAAGCAAAGAGTACCTTTTAAACGTTATTTAATGTGGAGTTTCTTAATATGAGGTCGATGCTTTGATGCTGATCGATATATTTCTGTCAAAAGCCGATTTGCGTAAAAACAAAATGGCCGCCACGTTGTTTGTACGTTTTTTTCAGAAGGAGGTAGGCCTTGTTATGGCAGCGTGATGAGGAAAGAGGTTTGCGTCTTGTTTCTAGAGCCGGTTGGGCGTAGCGTTATGCTTGCGTCATGGAAAACGGCTCGCGCTTCTTACAAGCAACTGCTCGCGACTATGGCTCGCGTTCTTTTAAAAAGACTGCTCGCGCTTCTCCCACGTACATGCGCTCGCGCTGACAACTGGTCGGCAACAATTTGGGCGAAGGATAAGCCACTGGAGGTGAAATAAATAACAGCACTTACGGCTCGCTGAAACGCCACTGCGTAGTTTTACACCACTACTGCGTAGTACTGCTTAAACGATACGATGCGTTTTCCTGGGACAACGAAGGACATAACGACAGCACGCTGGATTCTTGCCACTTCCACTGCGGAGACTGCAGCCAGATCGTCGCCAAGATGATGTAATGAAGACAGAGGTCAGCTGTGGAGAGGTAAGAGGGTTTATTTGTAAGTTAGTTCCGAGTGGAAAATCCGTGGCTCCCTCTCTGGCTGGTCAGCTGTTAACTGCCAGAAGATAGAACAGTTAGCATTTGGAGAATGTGGAACGCACTAGGCACAGTGCTCCACAATCCATGACTGATGTAATAAGTTACAACACATAGATTAAAGTTTTATTAGAACTTAGTTGTTGTTAAGATGTGGGCTTCTGCATGGAAACAAGGGAATGAAGCAGGGGAATTCAGGCGTCTGAATAAGAACAATATCCTCAGATAGGGTTGGTCATGGTTAATGGTCAATGTGTTTAGAAACATTCTTCCAAACATTGCCAGTTTCATGATTACTGATAACTAGGGTTAATGATGGCTCTTAGTCATTTTCTACATTTAGTTTTTGACGTAGGAAAGGATATTCCTTGTTTTGGTATCAACGTCTCAGGTTTCATGAATGGATTCTCTTGCACAATACAAAATGAAGTCCAGAATTTTCTAATTCCTGGACTTACTTATATTGCACAATTCGGAAGAAAAAGGGCACAATCACTACTACTATGAACCTCAATATTTTTGACACTTATAGTTTCAGAACAATGTCGAACCTGCTACTCTGATCTAAACTTCAGTACCAAACTAACAAAAGAGTAGAACTGCTGTTAGTCTTGGGGAGATGGCTCTTGCCCGAGTCGTCATCCTTTTCTCCTCATCAGTGTAGTTGGCTCTATTGAATAAGGGCTTACTAGATGTACAGTAGCTCAAAATGTGAAGTTTATTTCAACCAAGGGGAGGCCCATGTCTGGAACAGCTCTAACCTGCCTGTGTCCTCGGCCATCTGTCTAAAGAACAATTAGACAAGAACTCTCATCGTGAGTAGAACCAGAACACGGAATGTCAGCCAAAAGGAAATACAGATAAGCAAACAAGTTATCTAAATGAAGATAGTATACCTCTTAACAAAATAACCTCTATCTCATCTTCTCTCTGAACAAAAAATTAAAAATAAAACCGAAAGTAAACAAGTGCAAATAAAAATTCTTAAACTTTGCAGGCACGGAAATATTGCAAGATGAACTACCATTATCCAAATGTGACAAGAATGTGTCCTGGATAATCAGAAAACAAGAAGGAAGTTGGTCAACGGAAATAAAACTACTAGAGTCATACTTTCAATCACTTGAACTTTTTAAACCTGAAATAGAAGCAGTTGAAACCATTGAACCATTTGTGCAAGCATTATCAGTTAAACGTGTGGATTCTGAAGATTAATTCGCCTTGAGCCACTATGAATTCTCTAGTTGACTGTCACCAAAGAAAGAACCATTACTAGCCCTCTCATCTTTGGCAACAGAATATTTATTTGCCTGTTTCGGAGACAATCTTACTAGACACCTCCAAATCTACTAACATTTCTAGAAAGCAAAACATTACCCTGTGAACTTTTCACAACCTCCACCAAAGAAGTACATTTTGACTCTTCTTTGCTTATTGTTTTTTTTTTGTAGGAACTCAATTACCAACATTCAAGTCCTAATATGACTTAAATATGGCTTGCCTATGTAATACCCTAGCAGCAACCCTCTGTGTTACACCAAAAACACACTTCAGAATTTCTATGAAAACCCTTAATCCAATATGGAAATAAAGTAAACATGGTTTCTCTCTAAAATAAGAGTTTACATGGTGACCCATTGTTTCGGCTGTGTGGCGGGATAAAATATGTCCAAAGTTTCCGCATTAAAAACATTTCTACATGTCCACTAATTGCGACAGCACTTTGACCACTATATTTAAAAAATGTGTGCATTCTTTCTACCAAACCATTTGATGTAGCTGCTCAGTTGACAGGAGACGCGACCTAATGTCACTGAAAGGAAGGAATGGAGGTTTTTTACTCCAGCTGACCCCGAGAACATAGATGGGCCTCTCTAGGGCCAGTGGTACAGGGATGTATGACGTTATAACGCATACTTTTACTCCGCAGACCATTACAACGCGACTTTTACTCCGCATACCGTTACAACGCATAGCGCCTTGGGGCGCTGGATAGTGGTAAGTATAATTTACTATTCTAACTCCAGTCCCCGTGGACCCTAGGGAAGGTGTTGGATAGTAAATTATACTTATCCCCTATCCTGGAGTGCCCCCCAGCGCAATGCGTTGTAATGGTATGCGGAGTAATGGTCGCGTTGTAATGGGTCTGCGGAGTAAAAGATCCGTTGTAACGGGTGTATACCGTGGTACAGCCCTCTAGTACCCCTAAAGAATAATTGGTGAATGGACCTGCTGGGGACCCTAGATAGCTCCCCTATGATTTTGGTGAAGTGGCCCTTGACATACAGGTGTCCTTCAAGAAACCAGGAGGATGTGAGACCTGGGAAGTGCAATAGGGTGTTCTGATTTTTTGGGGAAAATCTGTTTATTAGCATAGTGGTTAGAGCAACAGTACAGCTTTGTTATTATGTGATAAAACCAGTAGTAAGCGTGCTCGCCTAGGCTTAATAACAGCAGGTATAATGTACATTTCAAATGTTGTTGCAGTTCCGAATAATTGAACAGACCCCTTAAGAATAGAGAAACTCCCTCCCGCCACCCACAAGAATCCCACCCAGACACTCTCACTTTGCGTATGCATACATCAGTTAGTACCCGGTTGCACCCACAGAGCAGAACTTATCAAATATTCTAGTTCACACAATCAGTCAGTGACAGAAGCAATAGTATCACGGGGTATCTCGTATCATAGTCTAGTACACCCCTTTTGTGCAAGGTACATGGAAGCCCACCAAGTGCAAGACACATTTCAGTTTCAGTTTACGGGTATCGAAACATTAGACTCGTCATCATCACCCCCAGTTTCTAACCTCCCCAGAATGGTAAACCAATCCAGTGAAATCGGCGTTTTCCTGAGGCCCCTGCGTTCTTCACGTTGTAGCACTTCACCTTCTGCTTTGCCCCAACATATCACTTCCGTTTTCCACATTTCGGGGTCAGGTGGCCTGGGTGACTTCCACCTCATTGTAATGGCACGTTTCGCAAGTAGTATGGCTACGTCCGTAAAACGTGTTGCTATGCTCCTCTTACGTGCTGTCGGGCTCAGACCGAGGAGAGCATATTCCAAGGTGAGCGCTTGGAGTAAGGCACCTGCCTCCGTGAGCGAGTCATTAATAGTGGTCCAGAAATAGCCTCGTTTGGGGCAGCTCCACAACATGTGTGTCAGCGATGCATCATCCACAGCGCATCTAGGGCATGCGCCGAGTACATTAGGGAACATAGTGTGTAAACGGTGAGGTGTTAAATACGCCCTATGTAGGACCATGAGCTGGATGAACTTAAATTTGGGGTTCCTAGCTACTTTTTTGTGAAATTGAAGGATCCGCTCCCATTCCTTGTCCCTCAGTGACCTCCCTATATCGCCCTCCCACTTAGCTCTGAGAGGCGACAGCGAAATCGCTCTTCCCGTTCTGATACCAACAGTGAGCCATTTAGTCAGATGACTGCCCATCCCCATGAGATACTGCATTGACAGTAATGGGTTCGTGGGCGGTTCTATTCCCTCAGGCGCCCACCTCCCCGTAATATAATGTCGGAGGCCAGCATGCATGAGGAAGGAACCCCCGGGGACATCATGGGCGGTCCTGAAATCGTCAAAGGACAACAGCTGCCCTTCAGCAAAAAGGTCACCTATGTGTGTCACACCAGCGTCGTGCCATGGTACAAGTTTGTGAGTTGTGAGCGGTCCCGACCCCAGGGGTATACCCAGTAGTGGAATTGTGGGGGCATACAATGACATCGGAGTTGTGTATTGCGTCGCTTTCCGCCAGTATTGGACTGCTAGCCGGAGTAGCGGTGGGGTGTCTCTCGGCAGTTCCGAGTGGGGCAACAGCAAGACATGGATTTTCCCTTTTAATCGATCTTCCTCCGTCATGTCAATCTCATGTAGGTTCCGACCCGCAAGCCAAAAGGCCAGCCATTGCAGTTGGCATGCGAAGTTGTAAGCCCTGAAGTCTGGTACTCCCATACCTCCGGCTCCAGAGGTGAGCTGCAGTTTAGCAAGGCCTATGCGCCTTCTCCCTCGCCCCCATATGAGTTCCGTGAGGAGTGTGTCTAGCACCTTGAACGTTGTGGCAGGGATCAGGAACGGCAGGTTGGTGAAATAGTAAAGGAGACGGGAAAGCATCACCATTTTAGCAATGGCTATTCTGCCGGCCACCGATAGAGGTAGCGACAGCCAGAATTGAACCTGTGACTTGAGTGCTCTCATAGCCCTTCCGAGGTTGCCGTCTATCATTACTGTGGCATCCCTGTAAACTTGTATCCCGAGGTATCGGAAGGTGGTATCAGCCATCAGAAATGTGTGTGGCTCGAAGGACAGTGGCACTGACGAGTCAGCGACAGCAAAGGTAAACCCGTGGGATTTGGGTTCGCTTATGGCGAGGCCTGATAGTGACCGAAAGTCCTCAAATATTTGGGGTATAGGGGCCAGGTCGCCCCGAACATCATGTAGGTACAGGACAATATCGTCCGCGTAGGCGGATACTATATGAATTGACTCCCTCCTCCGAATGCCATGGCGGGGGGCCACTGTCCGGAGTTTACAGAGCAGTGGTCAAGTGCCAGTATGAATAGTAGCGGGGAGAGAGGGCAGCCCTGCCTGGTGCCTCTGGCTATGGCCAGAGGTTCCGAGATGCATCTGGATGTGCGTACCCGAGCCGTGGGGTGGGTGTAAAGTAGTCTGACCCACGCGATATATTCGGGGGGTATCCCGAAGTTCGTGAACGTAGCAAACATGAAGTCCCATCGGAGGGAATCGAAGGCCTGCTTCAGGTCCAATGAGATGCATCCCTCAGAGCCCACGTCAGCCGGGTCTCGTAGCATCAGTTGGGCTAGTCTACGGAGATTCATGGCCGTGCTCCTGCCCGGCACAAACCCGCACTGGTCAGGGTGGATCAGTTGCGGAATGTATTGTGCCAATCTTGCCGCCAGCACCTTACTCAGTATCTTGTAATCGGTATTGAGGAGGGATAAGGGTCTATAGCTAGCTAGTTGCATTCGATCCTTACCCGGTTTCAAGAGGGAAGGTATCAAAGCTTGTAGGGATGATTGTGGCAAGGAGCCAGTCCGAAGTGCTTCTAGATAAATGGCGTGTAAACGCGGGGCTAGTAGGTCCACATATGTGGCATAAAATTCGGCCGGCAGGCCGTCCGTCCCGGGGGTCTTATTTCTCGGAAGTGCACGTATTGCCTGTCTAATCTCCGCAACGGAAATGCTACGCTTCAGATCGTCGCTTTGTCTGTCAGTGAGTCGGGCTACTTCTACACTCAAGCGCGGCCTGTGAAAGGCATCTGTGTGGGCCATAAAGTGTGGTGGAGTAGTCCTTGAAAGCGGTGTTAATTCCAATTTGAGTCGAGGCTAGCTGCCCTTCCTGATCCAGTATTTCTAATATTGGGTGGTGTACTGGGGAGTCACGTATTATACGGGCTAGCATAGGGCCCGATCTGTCTGCCTGCGTGTGCTGTCTATTAGTGTATTCTCTGTAGTCTAACAGTCGCAAGTCTTCTAGTAATTCAGCGTGCTTTATATGTGCATCCTGCAGTGAAATGTGCGTTCGTTCCCGCGGCTTCATTCTCTAGTGTTGCCAATCTACCCTCCACTTCGTTCAGATCATCTATCACTGCCCTCCTCATGCCTACACGGGTGGCCATCTCTTCCCCCCTAATGAAGACTTTGAATGTGTCCCATTCTAATTGCCGGGAGCTGGCGGTGCCAGCGTTTTGTGTCGAAGTAGCTCACAATGGCGTCTGCCACAGTCGACCTGAAGACCGTGTCCTCTAGTAGCTCCGTGGGTAATCTCCAAGTTCGGATTGGGGTCGTTTGTCGGCCCCATTGCCAAGTCAGTTCGACAGGATTGTGGTCGGAGAGGGTCTTCCCCATGTGCTGGGTCTGGATAATCGATCCTAGTAAGGAATGGGAGCAAAATATACGATCTATTCTGGTGGAGAGTTGGTGTGGCGGGGAGAAGAAGGTGTATTCCCTGTCTCGTAGGTGTGTACTGCGCCATGCATCTGCCAGACCCCATCCCTCCGCCCATTGTGCCAGCGCATCTGCCTGTCTCCTGCTTTCCGTGGTGTGTAGTGGGGGGTGTGACCTGTCCAGCACAACATCTAGCACAGCATTGAAGTCCCCTCCAACCACCCAGGGATGATCCGCCCGATCCGCCAGGACCCCATTGATAGCGACTAAAAAGTCCGATTGGCCCGAATTTGGCGAATATACACATCCAAGCACAACAGTAGCCCCATCCAGCAAGCCCCTCACAAACACATATCTACCCTCCTTGTCAAATCTCTGCTCTAGTGGCTTAAAGGGGACACAATTACGAAGCCAAATCGCAGCCACCCTAGAGAATGCGGAGTAGGACGTAGCGAAAAGTTGACCCTTCCATTTTTTACGCAGTTTCAAAGATTCAGCGCAGCTCAAATGTGTCTCTTGGAGGCAAGCTATCATAATTCCCCTGCGGTTGAGCTGAGCGAGTATCCTGTGCTTTTTGTGAATCGAGCCCATGCCCCGCACATTCCAGGTGCACAGTTTATAAACATTAAGTGGCCCCATGTCTGATCGTGTAGTGCGATGGCGCTAAGCTCATGAGTGCATACGTCTGGTACATCTTACTGTAGGAGAGGAGTGTCAAGTAAACAGTTAATCCCTGAACATTAAGGTCCCCAGGCCAACGGGCTCGAGGTCCGAACCATGATGCCCAACATGGGCATAAGTCAAACAGTTCCATGCGCACACGGCTGAGGGTGTAGACCGTTTGTGCCTGATTCGTACTGGCCTGCGGTGGCATGGCAGCCCTTAGTAAACAAAACCCTCATGCAACCCACCCGTGTGCAGAGAGCGAGGCAGATAATACATTACCACCCGGAGAGTGTTCATTGCGTTGGCGCTAAAAGTCCTTCGCCATCTGCGCCGTGATCTTTGGGAAGAGTTGTAGGCTGTCTGCCGAGCCCGACACTTCGGTGTGTGTGCCAGAGTTGCTAATCAGACCTCTGGCTGTGCCCGCATCATGGGCGGAGAGTGCCTCCTCCGTCAATTGCACCACCGGTGAGTGGGGTGCTAGGCGGTCTTTAGTGGCTTGTTCCGTAGGCGCTGGACTCGGCGAGGGGGCTTGTCTAGAGGTGGAGGTGGTGTTTCTCCGATCCGTGTGACCCCGATGCTCGTTCCTCCTGGCAGCTGTAAATGGGTCCTGGGAGGCCTGTGGCGTTAGCGTTATTTCCATCCACTCCGCTGCCTCTTCCGGTGAGTCAAAAAAGTACGATTTGTTACCATGCAGGATCTTAAGGCGAGCGGGGAACAGAAGGGCATATTTCAAGTCTCTCTCCCGCAATTTGCGCTTTACCCCCAGGAAGGTGGACCTGGCACGTTGCACCGTAGGTGTGAAGTCGGGATACACGGAGATATTCTTGTCTTCATAGCGGATCGGCGCTTTCTCACGGGCCACACGCAGGACAGTGTCACGGTCCTTATAATGAAGGAGACACGCGATCAAAGGGCGTGGAGGCGCACCTGGTTGCGGAGGTTTGGACGGTATTCTATGTGCTCTTTCCACGCTGTATAGGGCAGTAAGATCTTCCGGACCCACCACTTTCCTGAGCCAGTCCTCTACAAATTGAGTAGGATTCTTTCCCTCGCTGCGTTCCGGAATGCCTAAGATGCGGACGTTGTTGCGGCGGGCTCGCCCTTCCGCATCGTCGACCCTGTCCCATAGCTGCTTGAATTGTTTCTCCACTCCCTCCAGCTTCGTCGAGTGTTCCGTTTGCTGCGGTATGAGATCATTCAGCGCAAGTTTCTGTTCTGAGACTCTCTCTGCGAGTTTATTGTGGTCTGCCCTGAGTAATGAGAGGCCTGTCGCCATGCTATCAATACGCGATTCCAGTGCCTCCCGTGTGGCCCGAATTTCGTTGAGGATAAGTTCCAGTTTGGCGTCCTGAGACCCCTTCCCAGTCGGCGGGATTAGGTCTACATTAGAGGAGGCTAGGGGGTCCTCCGAGCCGTTGGACTGCATGTCCGTTGACGTACCGTGATCTTGGGCCCTGCCCCTATGCCTCCCCATTGATCTAGTATGCAGAGTGGCGTTGGGGAAATCGCGTCTGATGTCCCAAGTCCATGCAGTATAGGATACTCTGCGTTGTGGGTCTAGGGTGTCCACGCAGCTACTTGTGTCACAGCGGGGGGGCAATAGGATCGGGTGGCTCCTGTCTCTGGGCAGGGTCAATGGCGCTGCATCAGTGGCGGCGCCGCTGGTAGGCGTGGCAGCGCTCCTCAGGACATCCTGTGCGCAGCTATCGTTTCGGTCCCAGCGAGGTGGCAGGTATGGGTAAGTGGCATCAGGAGGTGGGAGCCGCCAGAGGCAGGGCAGGAGAGCAGCGCCGTGTACCTGCTCTAGTGAAAGTGGACCCGCAGCCAGTGGCACGCCACGTGGGCCTCCGTGCAGCTGGACCCCACTATGCAGCTCAGGGTGCTCACCAACAGTGAGGTTGCATGGGTAGCGCTGGCGTCGCGTTGTGTCTCCAGGGCCGTGGTATTCCCGTCTCCCTCAAGCGGTCCGGGTGGCGCCAGTTTTCGCGCTGCTTCTCCAGGGAGCTCGGGGGCAAGATGGCGCCCGCGGAACCTCCTCAGTGCCCAGCTCGCCGTGTGGCCGCCGATCGTTCCACGCAGCTGCGGCAAGTATCCGTAGTCTGGGGTCCCCTCTCCAGTCCCCCCGGTGCCCTTCTCCTCACCGGCTCTCAGGCAGGCACTGGTACCTCCGCGTCAAGCCAGCGGGTGCCGGGGCAGTTCCGGTGCTCCACTGGCCGTGCTTGGGACAGGCAGGCTCGGACGGGCCCCCCGGCTCACCAGGGAGGGAGAGGCAGTCCAGCGACGGTGGGAGCAAGCGCCAATCGTCAGCTGTAGGCACGGACCAAGGTCGTGTCCGCACACTCCTCCGGGCCCCCTCCGCAGTCCGTCAGCACCCGTCAGCAGGCAGGCCTCCGGGCTAATCGAGGCCGCGGCTTCTCTCGGTGCAGCAGGCCCCGGCGATCTCCGCAACACACCAGGGTACCAGGCGGTGTCTGAGGAAGGCAGTACGCCGTTACCGCTCGCCGCTCGTCTGTCGAAGCTCCGGATGTAAGAATAAGGTGAGTTCCGTTGCAGGTAGACAGGATTATTTGCTAGTTTCAAGGGCTATGGACGGAGCTCTTCCTCTACACGTCCGCCATGATCGGCTCTTGGCCACGCCCCCCCAATAGGGTGTTCTGATGACTGGTGGCAAAGGGTTTGTAGAAGATGGTCTCCCCAAGCAGAAGAGAGCCCCAGAATCCCAGGCAGAGGACTGGCCTGGCACAGGGAGCAATAACATCAGGTTCCCTACAAAAAGGGCCCTCAAGAGGCCAGGAGGTCCGCAGCAAATGGTCATGTGTAGGGCAAGCCACCAAGAGCAAAATTATCAGAATAAACGTTCAAAGCAGATCTATGGGGATGGAGAAAACATTAGATAAAGTCTGGTAAGCAGGGGAGAAAAGGCACTAAACAAAACACATGGCGCTTTGCAGAGAAATGAGAAAATTCCCCAGGTAAGGGCCAAGCCTTCGAGGTCAGCGTAACCTTCATCTTTAAACTTCCACAGTAACGGTATTAAAACTTATAAGAGGTTTGTAAAAATATTTCATGAGGGAGAGGTGTGGCGCAGAGGCCAGAGCAGTTGACTATGGAGTGCTGGTTTCACAGTTCTTGGTGCTGGCAGCTGCCCAGCTCAGCACCATGTGACTCTGGGCAGTAGCGTACCTAATCTCCCCGAAGCCCCCCAAGTCCTTGAAACCTTAAATGGTGATATATTCACCCTTGAAAAATATTGATTTTTTATGTTAATGTTTATTGTAAGTTAATTTTATACATGTATTGTCAATGTAGAACAAACTATAAATGCCACAGCGTATTATTAACTTAATTCTGAATTAAGCCTATAATATCTAATGTCTTAAATTAAACTTCTTTCTGAAGTTAAAATTACAAAATATATTTCCATATGAAAATGTCTAGAATTTATTAAAAGTAGTTAAATTAACAATTAACGTTACATTATTTTATCAATAAAGAAGGTTGTTAAAGTAATTTCTAATTAAATATTTTAAGTGTATATATTATTAAACAGCATTTCACATGGGGTTTCTATTTTAAGTCCCAGTCTCCAATGTGGGAGGGTGTTTCAGTATAAGTGGTGGGTGATCTGTGGTGCTGGAGTTAGAACTGTTTCTTTTTGACAGTAGTAACTTACGCTCATAAATCTGGCTCCATCTAATTTTTCAGGGACATGTCTACACTCTTGAGTAACTTTAAACTCGAATTTTGTGAATAGCCAAAATTAGTAAATTTACTCAAGAGTGTAAGAGTAAATTACACATGTAAATTACTCACAAATGTATGTTACATGTTTGAATTGCTTTGTATGAAACACAGAATTACCTATTTGAGAACAAAGAATATCATTAAAAAAAAATCTATACTATTTGATACAGAGAGCAATGTCAACACAATCAATTAAGTACATAATCTGTGATGTGTCATTAGGAAACATTCACTTGGAGAGGAGCTTGATAAAATCATCATTTTCTAAAGGAGGACTCAAACGTTCAAGGTAGATAAGAAAATCATCCTCACTGGAAAACAACACATTCCAATTATTCGACCAGATGACACTCTCTGTGTCAAGGAACCTTACTCCATGTTCGAGAATATAATAAAAGTTTTGTGAAACCGTAGCGTATGTGTATCAGTAATGGTTCATCAACACTTAGGTAACCTAACTGGGCTAGGCAGAAATAAATACGCCTCATTCGACATTTCGTTTACTGCAGACTTGTCAAATCGTTTTCGACAAGGTTTTGTTCAAGTCCAGGATAAGGCAGGTGAACATACAAAATTACCATGGTAGTCGATTACATTCTGGTGGACATTGCATTCGCCTGCAGCCTACACCATCCCAGTGGAAAGCTGTCCAGCATACTTAGACATACCTACCAGATTTGTGGTGGTCATTATACCATAACTGTCTCTACCAGTGATGCAGAAGTATTTTCAGCACAACTGAAATGCCGAATGACCACCATGTTGGCATTATTATTCTCAAGGCGGAGTCAGCTGAAGTATCACCAAGTGAAAACAGTCTCTCTAAATGAGGTGGATGTACCGCAAGTTTGATGGTTGGGTGAATCGCTGATTCACAGCAGTTCTTCTTTTGCACCAGCCTCTAAATGGCTTCCATTGTTCTGGATATAGTCCATTATCAGTTACTAGGGTTTCGATCAAACACCCTAAAAGAGGAATTTATTGAAATGTGAACAATTGAAGGTGAAGAACTATCGTTGCAGGAAGCAAAGGTCAATAAACAACTCGACTTTAGCCTAATAATTCATACCACAGTGGCCTGTCAATTGCGTTAGTCAGAAGAGAGAAAACTGGTAGCAATGCTGCTTTGTAACTGAGAACTAGGTGACCACTGATTGGATTCTGCCCATGAATTAACACAAAAAATAGCCTCTTCATATGTGGAAAAAGAAATACAGGCCATGACTTTAAGAGCTGGAAAATTATTCTTAACTTCAAAAGGGCAATCATCTCAATTGGTGTTTATATGGAGATCCTGAATACTAATATTCTGTGGGCGCTGTGGGTTTATGAAGAATATCATACCCTAAATCAAGGGTCATCAACTTGGTTGTGTCACATTTCATTTGCAGGCTTTACATGTGGTATATAAGTCTTAAGGATTCAGAGAGTACCATAGATCTATGTGCTGTGATATCACAAATGAACAGATCACCTGCATAGTAGCAGCTGCAAATTTCGTTACAGCTTCTTGTAGGAAGAACAAATGTAATGTGCTTAAGACATAGGTTGAGATCCCACATGTAAAGACTGATAAGCAGCAGCCAACTTTAATGGCAATGAGTGCTCATTCTGAAGGGACATTTACATTTGATAACTCGACCCAAACGTCTCCCTGGATCTCTGCTGACAGGGACATGAGCGCTCTTGGAAATCAAGTGAATTTAATTTGCTCCCTAACAGACTTTTCAGATATGATCAAAGGTTTTCACCATATCGGGTGAAAGAGCAAGCTGCACTGCCTTATGTGTGGTATACTTTTCCCGCCAGAAGCCACTGTGCATCAGGAAAAGGGGGTCACTCTGTTCAGTTCTTCTCGTACCATTTTTGAGAAACTTCTCGCCTCACAAACCAACATTGCCAGGAACCTGTAGGGTTATACAGACTTCACTATATAAACATGGGATCAGATAACCAGCCTTCGAGGGCTAACTGGGTTGGGACCAGCAAATACTGATTTAAATAAAGGGGAGTAGGTGATGGCCCAACACAATGGGTTTACTTTCAGCAGACTGTTGGTCTCACCATCTTGACAAATGGCAGATGATGGTTTGACTTACAGTAATAAGATCATCCGTTTTATAAGCAGGGTCACAATTAAGAAAACCTAATAAGAACCATTAAGGGACATTTGAAAGTAGAATTCATGTGCATTCTTTTGCTCAAAATTATACCAAACTCATTGCTCAAGAGGAATAAAGTTGGCTGGATCTTTATCAGTCCCAGCAATTGATATAAATGACATTTTTTGCTTTTTATCATAAGATTTTTCAATACTTTCATTTCATATTACAATTTGGAAAAATATCTCAGTGGGAATGAAAATGTCCTATTAAATTGGTGATGCAGGAGCAAGCAAGCTTTGCTTAACAACCTTCCACAGGTTACTATTAATATTTATCGTACCCAATATATTCTGACTCTGCAAGGATCTGAATTTATCTGATGTTATCCATAGCACCCAATAACCATTATTTCCTGAAAAATGGCATATAAAGCACCAAAACCATGTTTCACTATTTTCCGGCCATTTTTCCTCTAGTAAATTTTAGCAGGTTTCACCTCCCGAATACTACCAGAGTAAAATGTGGGGACTGGGTTACAGTGCTTATTGCACGATTCAAAATGTTAGCGTGCGTGGAAACAGGAGTTACCACATTGCAATTAATCTTCCAAACCACAATCAGGGAGTAAGAGTTTGTGTGCTGGACAATAAGCTCTGGGGGATATTCTCAAGAATGTGTGATAATTATTTCAAAATTAGCTTAACGCAACTTTGCATATCGCAGTCTATTACAGGAACATAACGCTGTGCTAACGTTATATTCTCAACACGGCAGTACCATGCGATAGTCTAACAATAACGCGTCAAATGACCACGTTAAAATAAACGCTGCACCTAAAAAATGCGAAACATGAATGCGCAAAAAGCGGTGATGTCCCAAAACGCGATACAAAAATCAGTGATAACCAGCGACAGGCCTGCAATCCCCACGTGTCACGTGGGAAAATACACTATAAAGCAGAGAAAAACACAAACAAAATAACTTAAACTGCGTAGCACCATGGGGGAAGTCGGAGCAAGTACAAAGGACAACCAGAACCTCACAAGCCCCCAGGAGGACCAGCCTGGGACCTCGGGGTCACGGAAGGGCAATGAGAAGAAGACGAGGTTAAGTCCGCAGGAAAACAGGATCATCAACACGGAGGTGATAGAACACCACCAGCAACTGTTCATCACCTCCAACGTGTCATTGGCAAATAAAAATACAATATGGCAGTCCATCCTGGCCAAGGTGAATTCAGCCGGAGTGAAGAGGAGGACAATTGGAGAGGTCAAGAGTCGCTGGAATGATGTGCAGTAAAAACCAAGAAGAAATTTACTGACAACCATCAGGCAGCAATGCAGACTGGGGGTGGCAGTTCAGCTGAACACCAGGAGCCGGATGAGATGAAGGAAATGGTGTCCATAGTCATCAGTGGGGAGATGGTGGCAGGAGTTGGGGGTCCGGACACTGCTCGACATGACCTGAAACAACAGCAACAGGATAAGTACCGAACAGGGACTGGGGGGACGGGGGAAGATATGGACAATGGCACACATGCACAATTAAGTAGAGCACAATGCACACACACAATTACTCTGGATCATGTCCCTGATCTTCTTGGCACACTGCAGCACACATACAAACAGCAAGGAGGCCCCATCCATAATGGGCACACAGGGGTCCCTCCCCACACAGCACTAATCTCACAACCAACCCATGCACACATGTTAAAACCAGCAAAGCTGCGTGTCTGTGAACCACACTGACAATGCAAGTGACACTGCATGACGAGTAGCATAGCTGCAGTCCAATTATCATGAGATGGTGCACGCCACAACACTGAGGTGGCTGAGTGTGGAACACATCCGGAAAGGAGCAGGTCACACTCTGACACATCCACGTGCACAAACAACCCCTGACGTCAACAACACATCTGCAGAAAAAACATGCCCAAGAGTCCAAAATCCGAACAAGAGCCAAAATTAGCCAAGTCTGCAACCTCTCAGCACTGTAGAAGCACAGAAGTCAAAGACACACCGCCTCAAAGGGATAAGGGGCAGCAAAATCACAGCTGCAGGGACAACTCTCCCACAATGCAACACACACACATCGCAATAACAGCACATCAACACAGAGTGCACAACTGGTTCTGCTTGTGCGTAGAAACTGGTCAATCTCATCTGGCATAGCAGGAAACTGTGAGATGATAATGTTTGTGTTCAACCTCACATCCGCGATGTAGTTCAAATGTCCACTGTCCCACATCAAATAGTCAGCTCCTCCCAAACAGTCACAATGCACATTGTCATGCAGTGTGTGTATAAACAATGCATCAACATACATGTCAACACAATGTTAAAATGCATCTCCCCTTCATATTGCTGAGGGAAAATCAACACCTCCTGCAGAGCAGACCAGACAACTCATCAGTGATGGTGAAGTGGACCTTCACACCTTCGACAGTGACGCCCTACAACAGCTCATGGACAGCTACGGCAACCCACCTTCAGGACCAGGGCAGCCTAGCTGCATCGAGGTGACCCCACCCCCTGCACAGACCACAGAGCAGGAAGCACCCACCACCATGGCTGACTCCCAGGACCTCACCGAAGAACACATCACATTCCAAGGCCTGGTGTTAGACTGCCAGAAAGAGGTGGCTGAACAGGTGCGAGTGGGGTTCGAACACATGGCAGCCAAACTAGATGACATACGTGGGTGTCTAAGTCACATCAGGGACCACTTACACTCCCTAATGGACACCCACAGTTTGCTCCATGATATCCAACAATCCATGCCTGACATCGCTGGAGTCATGCCTCTGAGAGGAGAACAACTGTCTAGTCAGAGTGGCCTCAGTGATGTCAGCCGAGAGTTGGCACAGATACTGAGGATAATGGAGAACATGGAGCGGATGCATGCGGAAAGAATGACTGCCACGGATGCACACCAGTGAAAAGTTGTTGGTATTGTCCATGCCCTGCAGATCCTCATCATCGCATTGCTGCCACTAAGGCAGTCCCTGATGAATGCTGCTGGTACTTTTACACACACATCTCCGGTCCCTGATGTGTCAGTGGCACACAGTGCTGCAGACCAAACTTCAGCACCCACATGTCAGGCAGATGACATAGAGGACGAAGATGCGGGTGATTCCACCTGTGTTTTAAGAAGGAGCCAGTAGCAATCGACTCCGCCATATGCCCTGTTTCAGCTTGGTTCTGCCGTCTGCATCATGCCCTGTAACTACACCTCCCACTGTCCCCCAAAACACTCTGCGACATTCACCTTGGACCTCGACATGGACTGCCATATTTTGTTTGCTTACCAATGAAATAGCAATAAGACTGTGGACTATACTCTATCTCTTCCGATGTACTTGTCAATCCCTAAATTATTTTGGCTGGCCCTCAACTGGGCTAAAAATGTAATGTGGGGTTTGCATAGCCATGTACTGCTCCAGCTCCTATACTCCACCGAATGTGAACAAATCATTCAAATTCCACAAATGCGTTATGTCCATAATCGATTAAATATTAAAGTATGGATGAATGTAAGGACATTGATTGCACAAAAAGGTACACCCAGGGAAATGAAAGCAATGCGCATGTGTGACCGTGAGCGTCATCATCTGCTATGGTATCTCTCTCAGGGGGTGCCTGCCGCATGCAAGACCAAGGTCGGAGTTGCAGATGTCCTTCTGCCTTATGTATTGAGACAAAGGAGCTTTCATTCCTAATGTTAATCTGACTACTGCTTGCATTCTGGAAATGTGATGTGGCTTTCTCGCTGCAATTGACACTAGGCCTTAGGCTTAGGGTGCACCAAAAGCGATACACACACAACAGTTGCCATGTATGAACCAAGAGCCAGAGCGGTCTTGCGCTCCATGTACAAACCCTTTGTGCGTGCCCACCCTCTGGGTGCATCCAACATTGCAACATTGTCGATTGTGGGCCATGTGGCGCCGACACTGTGACAGAGACATGCGCATCCGTTGGTTTCCTGTCAGCCAAGAAATGAACCATGCCCGAAGCCCAGGGATAATGATTCACACCCCTATGCTGGCCTGGTGTACGCTGACCCAGCCCACTTGTATTATGGGATGTACGTCGTTACAACGCATGCCTTTACAACGCATGCCTTTACGACACAACTTTTACAACGCAAGTTGCTACAACGACTTGCGTTGGGGGGCGCTGGATAGTGAATAGTTTAATTTACTATTCAAACTCCAGACCCCGTGGATAGTAGGGAAGGTGTTGGATAGTAAATTAAAACTATTCCCTATCCTAGAGCGCCCCCCAGCGCAAGTCGTTGTAATGACTTGCGTTGTAATGGTTGCGTCATAAAGGTACTGCGTTGTTAAAGTTGCGTTGTAAATGCTGTTCCCCGTATTATGTATAAAGGGGGGACGACGACGCTACATGTCCCAGTTCTTCCCCATTGCCGGAGGTGACATGGCTGCGTACGCCTAGCATATCACGAGACTCAATCATAAAGGTTCCATGACTTGCGTTGCACAGACTTGGTGGCACCGGATACACTGCGGCCGGCACGGGCCAACCACCACGGGACGGTGACTTTCGGTGCATTGAGGTAGGGGCGCCTTAAGTGCTGAGCGGTTGTGCAGCCTGCGATGATGAGCCATCCTGGCGGCCTGGACTGGTAAGTATTTGTGGGAGCGCTGTTGTACCACAGTGTAGGCCTGAGCCAGCGGGCAATGTGGGCCTACCGCAAAGGGCGTTGCCTAGCGGTTCACAGAGTTAGTGGCACCTAATGAGCTGAGCAGGTGTGCAGCCTGGGATGATGCCGTGTTCACTGATATGATCTCTACCATTGCGAAATCAAGACCCAGAATCACGTGTGTGACCTTGTGTCCCACGTTGCAGGGCTGCATGATGTGGAGGCTGCCAAGGTTACGGGCCCCGGGCTTGGAGCTTGCACCGTCTCGTGGTGGGCCCTCTTGGAGACACGCCGGTGGTGGAAGGTGAGCAGTGAGGCCTGGGTGCACAGGGGCAGGCAATCACCACTGGGCGGCGGGAGGGGCTGGGGTGCTGCAGCCTGAGTGCGCAGGGGCGGGCAAGTGATGACAGCGTGTGCAATGATATAAACTCTACCATTCATAAATCTGGACTCTGAGTCAGATAAGGGACATGGTGGACTGCAGTGTATACCGGCACGTGATTGGAGGCACACCAGTGGCAGCAGGTGAGCAGTGAGGCCTGGGTCCGAAGTGTTGGCACTCTCTCTCCCTCTCCCTCTCTTCCTTTCATTGTCTCTCTCTCTCTTTCTCTCCCTCTGTTCCTTTCATTGTCTCTCTCTCTTGCTCTGCCTCTCTTCCTTTCACTGTCTCTCTATCCCTCTCTTTCTCTCTCATTCTATCTCTCTCTCCCTCTCTTCCTTTCACTCTCTCTCTCCCGCCCTTTCTTGCTCTCTCTCTTTCTCTCTCTCTCTGTCCTTTGATGAGCGCATGACACACCTTCTTATCTTGAATTTTGTCTTGCAGGCTGTTACTTACATATTGTCCAGAGAAGACCCACCATGACTCTTCGAAATAGTTGTTTTGAATTTAATTTGAATAAAATGATTTGTTTGGAAATTCAAAGATGAATGAATGATTCTCCTTTTATTGACCACACATGAATGTTAATTGTTGTTATTCTGCTACATCAGGTGAATTGTTTTGTTCTTGATTTCGTTAAGTTGATGTGAAATATCTGTGTCTGGAAAGGGGGTGGTGGTAGGTGTTTTGGCCCTCTTGGGTGTCAAAGCTGCATGATAAGTAACTCAATGGCATCTGTTGTTTTTCTGCTGTGGCTGTGGGCTGCACTCCCATTTCTGGTGCAGGTTATCGTCCGACTTAATACCAGGAAAGAGCAGGTGTTAATTCCCTGCTGCTAACGTGCCTTATCGCATGTTTTGTGATCTTATCGCCAATCTGGCTGGTCATTGAGAATGTTGCTAATTGGTGTTTTTGCACGGGAACGCCTACTCTGCATCTCATTAGCGTTAGTTGCTGGTGTCACCCGTGGCAATGTTTTTTGCGGCTGCAATCGCAGGAGAACTGGCGATATAGCTGTTAGCACCAGCTGTTAGCACCAGCTTGTAAATACATCTATCGCTACTTTGGCTGCGATACAGTGCCGCTAACTCGGTGATAAGTCCTTGAGAATATGCCCCTCTGTGTTCACAGTCACAACTTGAAAGAAAAGACTCACAGCTAGCACAATCTATGGGTGCAAGTGTATTTACCCATGCTTCCCAAAATGAATGTAGGGTCAGTTGTATGAAAGACTACGATTCAGTGTTTAAGAACACATAAGAAACATATTTTCAATGTAAGAAAACAACTTTAGGAGTCAGTAAATCTTTAAAAAAGTTTTTTTATAAGTGTCTATTAATTTATGTAAAGAAGTAACATTTGAAATTACACTCAGTAATTCATCTATGACAGCCAGCAGTCCAAGTAAAGAAGATAGAAACATCACTCGCTAGTCTGCCGTTCGGATGTTTGGAATTATGGGATTTGTTGAATCGATCAGCAAGTACATACATGACAACCCACCCAATTCAGGCAGGAGACTGCCGATTTCATGGCTAGTCTCCTGACTCCCTTTTCCTGCATTTAGAAACCGATGCGAAGTGTTGTAAAACTGCAAAGAAAAATGTTGATGCCTGATAATTCTTGGAGGGAGAAATTAGAGCATGTGACAGGCCTTAGCATTTTTTTGGCAGTTTTAGATAGCACAAAGAAAACAGAACTCTGTTTTTGCTTGCGGTATGTTATTAAAATGCCAAAAATAAAATGTTGATAGTATGTCACCGCACATACCAATAGATTGCCTCTATTTCAATATAAGATAGATGGGAAAATTATGCTGGCTGTTTTTTTAAATCTCCCACTTGCGTGAGCTGAAATGTTGCCATGTATAAAGTTGTCCCAAATGTCATATATAAGTGTAGGAAATTGCGATTCTAAATCGGTCCAGTTGATCGTTTCACTAATTATGAAACTATTTATGCTTCCAATAGGTAGCTTGCCGTTATTGTCGCCTTGGATTAAATTCCCCATGATAAAACAACAAAATATTTTGCCAAACATATTCAAGCTTTCCTTTATTCATCAAGCACTATACTATACTAGGCATTTATGCGCATGGCTATCTGTTCGGCTTCCCAGATCTAAATGGCATGTGCGTCGCACTGTACCTGCAGAGTAGACATACTAATTGAAATGGTAGATCTTAAGATGTCTACTGAAGTTGGGTTCTTCCTAAATCATTCTAAGAGGCAGTGGGAGAGTGTTCCAGAGTTTTGATGTCAGACAAGTAATGAAGTTTCTCGCCTTCTTGATCCTGGGTGCTGTGAAAAGTGTCTGATTCGCAGAGGAGGTCTCTTGTTGTACATTGCCCAGTGAGCAAGGCAGAGAGATTTATATTGAATTCTCTTAGATATTGGTAACCTGAGAAGGGATGCAAGGGATAGGGTAACAGAGTGAGCTTTGGTAATGTTAGCAGAGTGTGTGCTGTGGCTTTCTGAACCACTAGCAGTCATATAATCACATACTATTGGCTTCCCAAAGAGACAGAGTTACCGTAGTCAAGGCTGGATAGTATAAGGCCCTTGGCTACTGATCTGTGGGTGGCCGGGGGAACCCAGATCAGAACTTTCTTCAAAGTCATGAGTAAACCAACACAACACCAACACAACTCCATAGTGAGAGTGAGTGGTCTGCTGATCCAAAGGTCAAGGCTTCCTATTTCTGTATTTTTGGGGGAGTTGGGTGGGGGGGGGGGTTAGTCTCCTAAGTAGTTGGACCAGCAAACCTCTATCAAGAGAGAGGGGTTGTTATCTACTACAAGGACCTCAGTTTTGTCTCCATATAGTTTTATATTACTATTCGATGGGGGCGTGGTCATGCGCCGCAACAAGATGGCGGCTTTTGGCTGAGCTCCACATGGACGCGGAGCTCTCTTTGTGTTTGCAGCCTCTTCTTTTATTGTTGGAGTTCATAGGACACCGTCCCGATGCCTCCGTGTTGTTGGAGTGGCATTTGAAGCCGTTCCTGCCCTGTTTCCTGCCACATATGACCCGGGGTGGCAGCAGTGACTTTCTCCACGGTGGATGCGAGCAGCCCACATTTTGCGCTTGCTGCTCGCTGCACTTGACCTCCTGCTGAGGTAAAACCAGTGTTTTGTTATTAAACGTGCTGCAATGTTTTTTTGTTTTTTTTTTCTCTCATCCATTACCAGTGTCCCTATGGCTGCATATCTCCATGGGCATTTATTCAGTTAGCTTTGCCTATTTTATAAGGTGCTTTTTGGTTCATTGTGCTCACATCTTCTGCCTAACTCATGTGACTGCCTTATGTTTTAACATTTCATTTCTGCATGGACTTTGCCTACTAAGAAGGAAAGGAAGGGAAAGGATTTTTTTTATCTTTCCTCATGTCTGCTGAGTAACTTTTTTTATGCAACAAGAGGGAGTGTGATAATGCTTTTCCTTGGTTAATCAACAGTTTTTCTACATCACTGCCCTCTTTTGCAGTGTGCTTAATTAGCGTGTGGGCAGTTTGTGACCTCCTTTAATTTGCATTAACGGTCTGTTATACCATGGTCTCTACTAAAGGTCCAACATTGTCCAAGTGCAAGTGAGCGGTTACTGCTTTGAGACTGTTGCTCGCATCTTCAAGTCTTCTGTTGAGAAGGGCAGTGTGTTTTTCACAGCATATGGGCAGGTTGAGATCTCCGTTAAAAGTTGTATATCGCCTTTATCCACGTTCCACGATCGCTAGTGACATTTCTCCGGCAAACAGAGCTTCATCTTCTGTTACAAAACCCAAGAGAGTTAAAAATCATCCTCCCTCATCCATTTTGTCATCACATAATCCTGTCCTTGATACTATTCTTGATGAGGTGAGGGGTTTGAACTCTTTTTATGTCCACTACTAAGGAGAAGCTTCAACAAATCAAAGATAGGTGGATTACTATGGAAGCGAAGGTTTTCAACATGGAACAGTGCATCAGTGACTTACATGGTGTCTCTACTAAAATTCTTATACTGGAACAAGAAATTCAGTGTTCTAAACTTCAGTCTGAGGATCTTGAAAACTGTAATAGATTTAATATTCTTTGTCTTTATGGCTTACCGGAAATTTTGAAGGGTCAGACCTTCTCCTTTTTCTCAAGAGGCTCCTGCCTGAACTCCTTGATCTTCCATTAGAGCCTTCACTAAATATCCAGCATGCTCATTGCCTTGGACGTATTCAACCAAACTCTATAAGACCTAGAGGTATTATAATGTTTTTTCTGGAGTTTATAGATCTTATGCGTGTACCTCAGCAGCAAAAGTAAAGCGTCACCTTGTATAGTTTGGTCACATAATTTATCTTTTGCAGGAGATTTCCAACGGTACTAATGCCAGACGGAAGGAATTTCTGGCCCCTTCGCCCTTAGATGAAACAGTTAAATATTCGCTATGGCATTTTGCACCTTTGCCTGTATAAAATTACTCATAACGGTTCCTCTTGCTCATCTGATGACCCTGTTAAATTGAGGTATTTTCTTCACAGTCTCTCTCCGAATTCTGTGGATAGTTCTATTCAACGTCTCTAACTCTTTTCTCTTCCGTCTTTTTAGCAGATTTCGTATGGCTGTTCATTTTCCTACTTCTTAATATCTCTTCCTCTGCTGTTCCGTCTGTTATCGGTGCTGTTGCATCCCATGCTCACTTTGTTTACTATTTTTCTTAGATTTGGATCTCCTTCCTTGATCTACCTTTTTTTCTTCTTATTTTCTTCCCTTTATCTATTATTTTTTGTTTGTTCTTTCTTTTTGACAGTATTTTGTATGATGCATGTGCCTATTGTTGTTATTGGTTGTTTATATATATTGTTTTTCGTATTCATCTAATAAGTGGTGTTTTTCTGTTTCCAGCTGTTCTCCTGGAGTGTTTCATCTCCATTCATGTATTACCTACCCATCCCTCCAATATGTGTAATGTTGTTAAGTGGAATGTTCGTGGTCTTGGACACCCGTCAATAGACAAAAGGTACTTTCTCATTTGTCTAAACTGAATTTTCATGTTTCGTTCATTCAAGAAACTCATTGTAATGACATTGAATTGCTTACCTTAAAAAGACAGCGACTGGGGCAAGTTGTTTATTCTCCAGCCTCCAATCGGAAGGGTGGTGTTGCTATAATATTTCATAAGTCATTACATGTACAAATTTTATCTACACAATGTGTACCTGATGGACATTGCGTAATGGCTAAGTTTGTTGTTTGTTATACACAATAAAGATCTTGTTTTAAAGAGCATGTATGGCCCTGTTAAGCCAGATCCTGACTTTTGGAATAATATCAAGATCTTACTTTCTTCCATTGATGGTTCAAATATTATTGTTGCTGGTGATTTTAACAAATGGTTAGATCCATTCTCTGATACAGTCCAAATGCAAATTTTATCCCAATAAATCCCATAGATCATTTCAATCTGCCATTGCCTCTCGTCCACTGTTTTATGTTTGGAAGACTTGTAACCCCTGACTCCCTTGAATTTACATTATATTCTAATGTCCATTATACACATTCTAGAATTGATTATATTTTAGTTAGTAAACCCTTACTTCCAACTATTCAATCCCCTGAGATTGGATCTATTTTTATTTCTGATCATGCTCCAGTCCTTTCTGCACTTGACGTTTCCCTGAGCTCCCCTAAATTTGGTCGCTGGAAATTTAATAATTTGTATTGTCAGATACTGTTTCCATCTCTGAAGCCACTGATTTTATTAACACGTTTTTAACTATTAATAATCCTTTGGATACTTCCATTCCTAATAATTGGAATGCCTTTAAGGCCTCCTTCCGTACCTTTACTATTTCACTGTGAGAAGTTGGCCTGATATATGATGTTTCCAATTCTGGAACCACCTTGTATCAGTCCAAGCTTTCCCTTATGGTGTCTGGTTGTAAGTCAACCTTGTAGACAAGCTATCTTAATGGTTGCATAGACTAAGCAGCCTTAAAGGCTTAACTCAAGAGGTCGTGTTAAGCGAGCTGTTTTACCAATCACAGTCCTGTAATATCAAATGAAAGGACACCACACCAGTATATATTATAAAAATATATGTATTTATTACTCAAAATAATCCCCAGTATTCTTTATGAACAAAGGAGCACAAGCGTTAAATCAAAAGCACAGTATAACATACAAAGTTGCACAAATATGGATGAGGGCGAGGGGCCACTCAGACAATATATTAAGAAAGTGGTATAAGAGATACCAATCGAACAGTGGTTAGGCCTAGGGCCTAGGGAATCGCTGGGAGCAGTCGGGACAAGCAGTGCTGAAGTCGGGAAAAGCCCGCAGGATTCGGGTGCAGTGCTGAAAGCACACGCATGCACCAATGCAAGTCAATGGTGCGAAAAAGTTAAGCAAATAGAGTTTTAGGACACTTCCGCTGAACCTAGAAAGACAAAACTTAAGACACAGACCCTAGAGGTGTGTACCAGTGTGGGAACACCGGCGTTGCAATGTTACCTCACCCACAGGAAGCGGGTGCACAGGGTCGAAGTAGTGTCGGGTTTCGTCACGCTGGTTCTTGGTGCTTGAAGCTGAAGAGGCTGCAGGCGCTGTGAAGGAGAAGTGTCCGGTGGGATCCAAGGGTGGACGAAGTCGAAAAGTACCTGAAAGCAGAGGGGACAGAGTCCGGGTCACTCAGCAGTGACCAGGGTGGAACCAGGATGGAACCAGGTAATGTCGGACGCAATCAGGTGGTTGTCGAGGAGATTCTCTCCGCTGTCACGTGGGCTCTGGGGCATCTACGAAGTCCAGGAGCAGGTCACGATCTGTCCCACAAAGGCTCTCGCCACCGGCGCTGTCGGCTTCAAGATTGGAGCAAACAACACTTGGCAAAAGCAATCCACGCGGAACTGGAAGATTGCTTCTCACTCGGACCAGGAGGGTCAGAGTGGGTACTCCTTTTCAGGGGCTTGGGTGCAAATCTTGAGCAACCAGAATCACAAGTATTGTATTTCGTTTTTCGTTGGCACAGGGGCCACAAGCCAGCTGGCAAGGAACTGGCCAACGCGTTGAGCCAAAAGAAGCAGAAGGGCCCCACACAGCACTCGTCGAGTGTGGAGGGCTGAACTTCGGTGCAAGAGTGGCTCAGGGGTGGGGCTTCTTAAACCCCGGTGTACAGCTTCAAGGGTCACTCGTGGGCTGCGCGGTCAGCGTCTCGTGGTCTTTCCAAGATGGAGTGCCCCACGCTTCCGGTCGCCTCCACGGGTCTCAGCTCTGCAGGGACTGTGGATCGGGTTGTTAGAAGGCAGGCAAGCTTAATCTCGTCGATCTCTGTCACTCGAGTTCCGGCAGGAACTGCAACAAAGTAGACGTCGAGGGCTGGATGGTGCCTGTTTGCACAGGGTGGTCACTCCTTGACCACAAGGGAGATTCTTCAGTCTTCTACGTTGAGTAGGATGTCGAAGGGTCCAGAGTTTTGTTTCTTATGTTTCATCAGGATAATCTGAAGTGCATTGGAACTGCTCCCACTCTTATTCGAATCTGGGGGGCTGGATTACCTGCTAGGTCCCCTCCTATGGGTGGGACCCAGGAAGGGGGTGGATACACCCCTTTCCTTTGATCCAGGTCGCACTGGGACTGGGGCTGGTGTGCCCCAGAACCGGTTTGACCGGATTATGCAAGGGGCAGCCTTGTGCTCCCCATGCAGTGTCTGGTTTCTTTCAAACCTCCCTGCTACAATCCACTATCTCCTGTCTGGGGGGGTGTGACACCTCCCTGTGACAGGAAACCCTTTGTCCAGGCCCCTTTGGCTGAGTTTTGGTCAGCTTCAGGGGGTCAGACTTGTGTCTGTGGCAGAAGCATCCGTTTTGTGGACCTGAGGCCCTTTTAGAAATTAACCGCATTTCAGTAAAGTAACATGTCTTACCCCTCTAGAGGGGTGGAATGCTATCCCCATTGCCAGAACTGGTGAGGGGATAGTATTCCAAATCGTATGACACCTTACACGACAGGTTTTGATAAAGCCAAACCAAAGTTGCTATATTACCGCGAGGATTAAAATGCACTTAATAGTATATGGTATGGCATTATCCTGAAACAGCTTAGGGATTTGTTCCCGACGGCTGCAGACAGGCTCAGCTCATGCTAGAGCTCCATCTCACATTAAACCACGCACTCTGCCTCCAGGATTGATAAGGCCTTCCATAGGAGTGGCTCACAGGTTTATATGTGCCCAGATATAGGTTTAGATATAGGTATACTATATCTAAGCAAGAGGTGATTACACCACCTTGCCCCAGCTGAGTGATCAGCCAGTTGTGTCAATTTAGGAACCAGCCAGGGGTGGCAAAAGATATGCTGCAGCCCCTGGTAGGCCTTGGTGGCACCTATGCCCTGAGCACCTATAGTGCATGGTACAGGGGCTGACAAGGAGTCCATTTCCAATTGTGGTATGTACCTATAGCACATGTATCAATAATTTAGAGAGAGAACAGCAGGCTGGGGGTCTGATTAGCAGGCCCACAGCCTCAGTAGTCGAAAACCAGTGAAGCAAAAAGCAAAAATTTGGGGTGACCATAGGATTGCATACCCTACTCTCCTACACAACCCCCCCCAAACGCAGGGACATTAAACTAACCTTGACCAGATAAGTCTTCATGTTCTAAGTGGAAGTACCTGGAGAGACCATCTGCATTACCATGGTCAGTCCCTGGGCGGTGCTCCACTGTAAAGTCCATCCCCTGTAGGGAAATGGACCACCTGAGCAGTTTGGGATTTTCACCCTTCATCTGATTTAGCCACAAGAGGGGCTTATGGTCTGTCTGAACTAGGAAGTGAGTACCAAACAAGTATGGCCTCAACTTCTTCATGGCCCAAACCACAGCAAAGGCCTCCCTCTCAATAGCTGACCAACGTTTCTCCCTGGGGGTCAGCCTTCTGCTAATAAAAGCAATGGGCTGGTCTTGACCATCTTGATTAAGTTGTGAAAGCACAGCTCCCACCCCCAACTCAGAAGCATCTGTCTGTACAATGAACTGTTTGGAGTAGTCAGGACTCTTCAGGATAGGTGCAGAGCACATGGCCTTCTTCAGGTCATCAAATGCCTTTTGACAGCTAACTGTCCACTGAACCTTTTTTGGCATCTTCTTGGATGTCAAGTCATTTAATGGTGTCACAATGGACCCATAGTTTTTCACAAACTTTCTGTAATACCCAGTCAGGCCCAAGAAGGCTCTGACTTGTGTCTGGGTAGTTGGAGGAGCCCAGTCCTGTATGGTCTGGATCTTGCTCTCCAGTGGCTGAACCTGACCTCCGCCTACTAGGTGGCCCAGGTATACAACCTTGCTCTGCCCTATCTGGCACTTGGTAGCCTTGTTAGTCAGGCCTGCCTTTTGCAGGGCCTCCAGAACTTTCTTCAGGTGGATCAGGTGATCCTCCCAGGTGGAGCTAAAGACAGCAATATCATCTAGATATGCTGCACAAAAGTCATCCAACCCAGCAAGGACTTGGTTCACCAACCTTTGGAAAGTGGCAGGTGCATTCTTCAAACCAAAGGGCATTACCACAAACTGATAATGTCCACTAGGGGTAGAGAATGCTGTCTTGGCTTTTGACTCTTCAGCTAGTCTGATCTGCCAGTAGCCAGCTGTCAAATCAAATGTGCTCAGAAACTTGTCAGAAGCCAATTTATCAATGAGCTCATCTGCTCTTGGAATGGGATGTGCATCTGTCCTAGTGACAGCATTGAGACCTCTGTAGTCCACACAAAATCTCATTTCTCTCTTTCCATCTTGGGTATGAGGTTTTGGCACAAGGACCACTGGGCTTTCCCATGGGCTCTCTGATGGCTCAATCACTCCAAGCTCCAACATCTTTTGCACCTCAGCCTTTATACAATCCCTGACAATGTCAGGTTGCCTGTAGATCTTATTCTTCACAGGCAGACTGTCACCAGTGTCCACCTCATGGGTGCACCAGTTAGTTTGACTGGGTGTGAGTGAAAACAAGTGTCTGTGGGCTTGCAAAACTTGTCTGCAGTCCATCTGCTGCTGGTCAGTGAGGCTGCCTGCCAAGGCTACTCCATCAACTGAACCATCATCAGGGTTCTGGGAAAGTAGGTCTGGGAAAGATGGGTCTGTTCCCCATCTGTGGCCATGAGCAAGCTCATGTCCTCCCTGTCCACAAATGCTTTCAAACGATTTACATGAAGCACCCTGTGGGGGCTCCTAGGGATTCCAAAGTCAACCAAGTAGGTGACTTCTCCCTTTTTCTCAATGACTGGGTAGGGTCCAGTCCATTTGTCCTGGAGTGCTGCTGGGGTCACTGGCTCCAACACCCATACCTTCTGCCCTGGCTGGAACTCAACCAGAACAGCCTTTTGGTCATGCCAAGCTTTCTGCAGTTCTTGACTTGCCTCCAGGTTTTTGGATGCTCTCTCCATATACTCAGCCATCCGGGAGCGGAGACCAAGTACATAGTCCACAACATCTAGCTTAGGCTTTTTGAGAGGTAACTCCCATCCTTCCTTCACCAAAAATAGTGGACCCCTCACAGGGTGGCCAAACAAAAGGTCAAAAGGGCTGTAGCCAACCCCCTTCTGCGGGACCTCTCTGTAAGCAAAGAGCAAGCAGGGTAAAAGGATGTCCCATTTCCGCCTGAGCTTCTCTGGTAAACCTTTTATCATTCCCTTGAGGGTCTTGTTGAATCTCTCCACAAGCCCATTGCACTGTGGGTGATAGGGTGTGGTAAACTTGTAGTTTACTCCACACTCCTTCCACATTGCTTTTAGATATCCAGACATGAAGTTGGTACCTCTGTCTGATAACACCTCCTTTGGAAAGCCCACTCTTGAGAAAACTGCAATGAGGGCTTTTGCCACCACAGGTGCTGTGGTGGTCCTTAGGGGGATTGCCTCTGGGTACCTGTTGGCATGATCCACTACCACCAGTATAAATCTGTGCCCAGATGCTGTTTGAGGATCCATGGGACCCACAATGTCTATTCCAACACGTTCAAAGGGCACCCCCACCACAGGTAGTGGTATCAGGGGGGCCTTTGTTGTGCCACCTGACTTACCACTGGCTTGGCAAGTGACACAGGAGCGACAAAACTCCTTGACATTTTCTGACATATGAGGCCAGTGAAAGTGTGGAACAAGCCTGTCCCAAGTCTTGTTCTGGCCTAAGTGTCCTGCAAGGGGAATATCATGGGCCAAGGTGAGAAGGAAACCCCTAAACTTCAAAGGTATGACCAACCTCCTGGTTACACCAGGCTTGGGGTCTCTAGCCTCTGAGTAAAGGAGTCCATCATCCCAATAAACTTTATGGGCACCTTGAGCATTCCCTGCAGCCTCATCAGCAGATTGCTGTCTGAGGGGTTCAAGTGAAGGGCAATCTAATTGAGCCTGCCCCAGGTCTGCCCTTGAGGGTCCCCCTGTCCCCAGAAACTCAACCTGATCAGGCTCAAGTTCCTCAGAGACAGTCTCCTCTTGGACTGCAGAATCAGTTTCCTCTGAAATCTGATCCTCAACCTGGGGCAAGGGGGAAGACAAAGCCTTAACCCTCTTGCTCCTTCTCTTGGGTTGTGGTTGGTCTATTGTTCCAAGATCCACCACTGGTTCAGGAAGGCACTTCTTAGCCTGAGTCCTTGTCACTGCAAGGACATGTGCTGAAATCCCTAGCATTTCTGCATGAGTCCTGTACTCCACTTCTGACCAAACTGAGCTTTCAAGATCATTGCCTAACAGACAGTCTACTGGGAGGTCTGCACTCACAACAACTTTCTTTAGGCCATCTACCCCTCCCCAGGAGAAGTTCACAACAGCCACACTATGTGAAGTAGTGGAGTTGCTTGCATTGGTCACTAGGTAACTTTCATCTAGTACAATCTGTCCAGGGTCCACAAAGTCAGGTGTCACCATAGTGACACTGGCACATGTGTCCCTGTAAGCCTGAGCCAGTTTCTCATTTATCAAAGGCGTCTGCCTATATTTGCCCAGGTTACTGGGACTCACTGTAGTGGACAAAGCTAAGTCCACATCATATAGGAGAACTGCCGGAGTAGGGATTCTGACTAGGCCAGATTCCATCTCAGTACCCAAGGTTAACCCAACTATACCCTTGGGTTGTGTACCACCACTGTTAACTGTACTAGGGGGTGCAGGTGCTTTAGGAGCTACAGTGGTGGGGACTGGATTTTTCTTGGTGCATTCACTGCCCCAGTGTGAAACTGATTTGCAGGTATTACACCAAGGTTTCTTTGGCCATCATTCTTCTTTTTCTTGTTGCCATTTTGGGAACCACCCTCCTTATTACTAGTTTGGGGGCCTGAAGACTTCTGGTCCTTTTCTTTATCTTTCTGATTTCCACCCTTCTGGTCTGTTTTCTTCTGGTCACCACCTTGGTTCTGGGGTTTCTGCTTAATCCTTGTTCTGACCCATTTGTCTGCCTTCTTTCCCAATTCTTGGGGAGAGGTCAGATCAGAGTCAATAAGGTATTGATGCAACAGCTGGTTTGTACAGTTATTAAGGATCTGTTCTCTCATGATAAGATTGTACAATCCTGTATAGTCTGAAACTTTACTTCCCTGCAACCAACCCTCCAGAGCCTTAGTGGCACAATCAACAAAATCAGTCCAGTCCTGAGTCTGTGCTTTTTGGGTGTCTCTGAACAACAACCTGTATTGCTCAGTGGTTAGGCCAAACCCTTCAATAAGAGCACTCTTCAGGACAGAGTAGTTTTTGGCATCCTCAGGTCTAACTGCGAGGAGCCTATCCCTCCCTTTCTCAGAAAAGGAGTACCATAAAATTGCAGCCCACTGATCCTGAGGAACCTGCTGTACCATGCAGGCTCTCTCAAGTGCAGTCATCCATTTGTGGATGTCATCCCCTTCCTTGTAGGGGGGCACAATTTTTGTCAGGTTTCTATTATCATAGCTCCTGTCTTTCTCTCTAGGAATTATGCTGCCACCAGTGGCATCTAAGCCACACAACTTTTGCTCTCTTGCCAAGGCAAGTCTAGCTTGAGCCAGGGCTACCTCCTCCCTCTCTATCTGGAGTTTGACAGCCCTCATCCTGGCTCTGTGTTCTATCTTCTGAGAGGAAGTCATCCCTCTCTGAGATTCTCTTGAGGCACTAGAAATGTGAGAGTCCCCTGATGGAGATCTCACTCTTCTGTTGCCTGGGAGAATGATATTTTGGGATCTGGGGAGGTGCTGGCCCTCTCCATTCCCCAGTAGGTTTAAGTTGGCCTGGTTAAGCCTGGCAACTATAACCTGGCTACCCCTCTGATCCTGATTTTCTGGGTCCTCTACATCTGAGTCCTCCTCCTCCTCCTCCTCTTCCTCCTCTTCTTCTTCCTCCTCTGGAGTGGTATCAGTTACAGGGGGTTCACTCCATCTCCTGAATCTAGGGGAGCTGCACTCTCCTTAGCTAAGTCATCCTGCTCTAGAATGGCTATCAGGGTTGGAATGGTGGGACCTCTGCCCCTTTTTAGCCCTCTTGATATGCACAAGGCACACACGTCTTTGTGGCTAAGTTTATCATAGCTGAAAGTTGCCTGGGTAAGGTCAACTGTCACAGGCAGAGAACTTGGAGTCTCACCTGTGCCAGACATGACTGCTAGTGAGGTGTAAGTGGTGCACTTATCTACACTAAGTGTTTTCCTACTGTACCTTGCTAGTGAGTTGTAGTCAGGGTGTGCTAATCCCTTTAATCTACAACTACTAAGTTCAGTAGAACCTAATATGCTAAGCTTTTGATTTATATGTTCGTAAGGTACTTGATGTGATCTTTCAATTTGATAAAAAGATTGCAATGGTAAAACAACAGCAAGCTCAAATCCGCACCGCTGCGCACCAATGTGAGAAGTTGACCTGATATATGATGTTTCCAATTCTGGAACCACCTTGTATCAGTCCAAGCTTTCCCTTATGGTGTCTGGTTGTAAGTCAACCTTGTAGACAAGCTATCTTAATGGTAGCATAGACTAAGCAGCCTTAAAGGCTTAACTCAAGAGGTCGTGTTAAGCGAGCTGTTTTACCAATCACAGTCCTGTAATATCAAATGAAAGGACACCACACAAGTATATATTATAAAAATATATGTATTTATTACTCAAAATAATCCCCAGTATTCTTTATGAACAAAGGAGCACAAGCGTTAAATCAAAAGCACAGTATAACATACAAAGTTGCACAATTATGGATGAGGGCGAGGGGCCACTCAGACCATATATTAGGAAAGTGGTATAAGAGATACCAATCGAACAGTGGTTAGGCCTAGGGCCTAGGGAATGGCTGGGAGCAGTCGGGACAAGCAGTGCTGAAGTCGGGAAAAGCCCGCGGGATTCGGGTGCAGTGCTGAAAGCACACGCATGCACCAATGCAAGTCAACGGTGCGTAAAAGTAAAGCAAATAGAGTTTTAGGACACTTCCGCTGAACCCAGAAAGACAAAACTTAAGACACAGACCCTAGAGGTGTGTACCAGTGTGGGAACACCGGCGTTGCAATGTTACCTCACCCACTGGAAGCGGGTGCACAGGGTCGAAGTAGTGTTGGGTTTCGTCACGCTGGTTCTTGGTGCTTGAAGCTGAAGAGGCTGCAGGCGCTGTGAAGGAGAAGTGTCCTGTAGGATCCAAGGGTGGATCGAAGTTGAAAAGTACCTGAAAGCAGAGGGGACAGAGTCTGGGTCACTCAGCAGTGACCAGGGTGGAACCAGGATGGAACCAGGCAATGTTGGGCGCAATCAGGTGGTTGTCGAGGAGCTTCTCTCCGCTGTCACGTGGGCTCTGGGGCATCTACGAAGTCCAGGAGCAGGTCACGATCTGTCCCACAAAGGCTCTCGCCGTCGGCGCTGTCAGCTTCAAGATTGGAGCAAACAACACTTGGCAAAAGCAATCCACGCGGAACTGGCAGATTGCTTCTCACTCAGACCAGGAGGGTCAGAGTGGGTACTCCTTTTCAGGGGAGTGGGTGCCAATCTGGAGCAACCAGAATCACAAGTCGTACTTTGTTTTTCGTTGGCACAGGGGCCACAAGCCAGCTGGCAAGGGACTGGCCAACGCGTTGAGCCAAAAGAAGCAGAAGGGCCCCACGCAGCACTCGTCGAGTGTGGAGGGCTGAACTTCAGTGCAAGAGTGGCTCAGGGGTGGGGCTTCTCAAACCCTGGTGTACAGCTTCAAGGGTCACTCGTGGGCTGCACGGTCAGTGTCTCGTGGTCTTTCCAAGATGGCGTGCCCCACGCTTCCGGTCACCTCCACGGGTCTCAGCTCTGCAGGGACTGTGGATCGGGCTGTTAGAAGGCAGGCAAGCTTGATCTCGTTGATCTCTGTTGCTCGAGTTCCGGCAGGAACTGCAACAAAATAGACATCGAAGGCTGGATGGTGCCTGTTTGCACAGGGTGGTCACTCCTTGACCACAAGGGAGATTCTTCAGTCTTCTACGTTGAGTAGGATGTCGAAGGGTCCAGAGTTTTGTTTCTTATGTTTCATCAGGATAATCTGAAGTGCATTGGCACTGCTCCCACTCTTATTCGAATCTGGGGGGCTGGATTACCTGCTAGGTCCCCTCCTATGGGTGGGACCCAGGAAGGGGGTGGATACACCCCTTTCCTTTGATCCAGGCCGCGCTGGGACTGGGGCTGGTGTGCCCCAGAACCGGTTTGACGGGATTATGCAAGGGGCAGCCTTGTGCTCCCCCTGCAGTGTCTGGTTTCTTTCAAACCTCCCTGCTACAATCCACTATCTCCTGTCTGGGGGGGTGTGACACCTCCCTGCGACAGGAAACCCTTTGTCCAGGCCCCTTTGGCTGAGTTTTGGTCAGCTTCAGGGGGTCAGACTTGTGTCTGTGGCAGAAGCATCCGTTTTGTGGATCTGAGGCCCTTTTAGAAATTAACCGCATTTCAGTAAAGTAACATGTCTTACTCCTCTAGAGGGGTGGAATGCTATCCCCGTCGCCAGAACTGGCGAGGGGATAGTATTCCAAATCGTATGACACCTTACACGACAGGTTTTGATAAAGCCAAACCAAAGTTGCTATATAACCGCGAGGATTATAATGCACTTTATGGCATTATCCTGAAACAGCTTAGGGATTTGTTCCCGACGGCTGCAGAGGAGGCTCAGCTCATGCTAGAGCTCCATCTCACATTAAACCACGCACTCTGCCTCCAGGATTAATAAGGCCTTCCATAGGAGTGCCTCACAGGTTTATATGTGTCCAGATATAGGTTTAGATATAGGTATACTATATCTAAGCAAGAGGTGATTACACCACCTTGCCCCAGCTGAGTGATCAGCCAGTTGTGTCAATTTAAGAACCAGTCAGGGGTGGCAAAAGATATGCTGCAGCCCCCGGTAGGCCTTGGTGGCACCTATGCCCTGAGCACCTATAGTGCATGGTACAGGGGCTGACAAGGAGTCCATTTCCAATTGTGGTATGTACCTATAGCACATGTATCAATAATTTAGAGAGAGAACAGCAGGCTGGGGGTCTGATTAGCAGGCCCACAGCCTCAGTAGTCGAAAACCAGTGAAGCAAAAAGCAAAAATTTGGGTTGACCATAGGATAGCAGACCCTACTCTCCTACATTCACATTCAGCAAGAAAGAAAAAAAACGCAAAGGCCAAGTATACAACTCTATTACAACAACTCAAATCGCTGGAGCATAATTAGTTTACCTCTAGATCCCCCTATGTTCTTCATGAATTAATTAAAGCCCAATCTGCTCCTAACAAACTTGCAACAGTTGATACCTATATGTCCTTCTTAAAATTAAGTCCAAGTATCAAGGGGGTCAAAATAAAGCTTGAAAGATACTGGCCAATTTTTTTTTTAATAAAGCTGAACGTCAAAATATTGGTCCTATCCTAAATGAATCCACTAATAAATTGGTGTCCTCTGATGTTTCTACTGCTTTTCATGATTACTATCAAACATTATATTCTGATGACACAAATCCATCTAGTCAAATTGTACACACCTTTTTTACAGATCTCCCTAAACCCCCATCGTTGTCTGATGAATTTGAGGTACTGGAAACAGAGATCACTCTACAAGAGATAACGGATGCTATTAAATCTTTTAAAAATCGAAAGCACCTGGTCCTTACTGCTTAATTCTTTTCTACTTTTTCTTCTATTTTTGCTCCCAAACTCCTTGCTCTTTTTAACTCCTTTCCTTGACGACGCTAAGACTTTGGGTTCCTTTATGGAGGCTTTGATTGTCCTTATTCCTAAAGCCTATAAAGAACACACCCTCTGTAAAAATGATCACCCCATTTAATTAATTAATTATGAATGTAAGATATTTGCTAAAATCCTTCCCTCTCAACTTGAGAAAATGATCCCACTATTGGTGAAAACTGATCAAGCTGGTTTTAGTAAGGGCAAATTGGCAGCGAACAATACTCAAATGTTTGCAAATGTTATTTCCTTTGGGAAAAAGTATAAGTCTCCCCGTGCAGCATTGTCCTTAGATGTCCAGAAGGCTTTTGATTGTATTAACTGGCAATTCATGTATACTACTCTGTAGTGGTATGGTTTTGGACCATCAGTTACACGTTTAATGCATTAATTATCAAATTACAAACACTAATTCATTCTTGGTCGCTTCTTCATTTGTCATGGTGGAGTAGACTCAATACTTTTAAAATGATGATTGTTCCCCATGTCCTTTCTACATTATCCATGTTACCTTTTTGGATTCCCGTTTCATATTTTTCACAAATTAACTCTATTTGTATTAAGTTTTTATGGAATAATAAACATCCCTGTATTTCCCTTGTGAGACTCAAATGCCCCAAAACAGAAGGTGGTGTGTGTTTTCCTGATTTTTAATTATATTGTTCTGCATTTTTAATTTGTCAGTTATTGCCTTAACTTATGATTTTGGTGATAAACCTATCTCTTGTTGGATTGTTTTTGAACATTCCCTATTAAAAGTCTTTTCTTTTCGAAACATAATATATATGTCTAATTGTACTTTCATATCAGATAATCCTATTCTAAAATATTCCCAACAATTATTATATCGTATTTTGACAGTTGGTCTTGATCCCTACCAATGTTTTTTGTCCTCTACTGTTTGGTATAATACATTCATTATAGACATAAATTGTTTTATTACAAACACGTAAAAGAGAAGGGCATTATATATATTCATCAATTGATCCTTCATAATTTTGTTATTCCCTTCCCCCGGTTGCAAGTTCAGTATAACTTGCCCAACTCATTTCTTCATGTGTACCTTTTAGTATCAACTGCTTTGCAGTCCTATCTAACAGCTAATGAATTTCTATTAGCATCTCCCTCACTCATCCCTCCCACACCAATATTTGGTATTTCTCAAGACCACAGGCCTAAGGCTGATTCCATTTATAAGATGTTGTTATTGCCTATTACTGAATGTTCTAAATCTCATACTGAATTGCTTTGGGAAGCAGACTTATCTTTATCACTTTCTATTCCTTCATGGGATAAATTCAGGCTAAAGTTATTCAAAACGTCTAGTGCCTCCTGCATCACTCAATCCTTACACTTAATTTATAGAAGAGCTGTTATTACTTCTGCATGTATATCAAAGTTTTCCCCTACCTCCTCCTCCCTTTGTTGGTCCTGTTCTGCGTCCACTGGAACTTTAATTAATCAATTATATGAATGTTCTAACGTACTGAAGTTTTGGCAATCTATTTGGTCTAAATGTATGAAAAGATTTCAATGTAATATTCCATTATCAATGCAAAATGTTGTTCTTGGTTCCAACTCACCTACTTTGGGTGTTTTTTCCCCTATCTCTTTATTGTTTGATCTGTTTATTGCTCTTTGCAAAAAACACAGTTGATGGACAGAATGTAGAACAATGTCATACATTCACCCCAGTACAAGGATCTGGGCCTAAATCCTTCGTTTTTTTGCACTCCACACCACCCTGGGTTAGACACTGGCTATATGCAAATCAGCTCTGACCATGTGCCTCATGGGAACAGTCCAGTCCGAACTACCAAGCCATGTCTTTCCCAGACCGGAATCAAGCATCCAAGGACCGGTTTCTGGCTATCAGCCTTCATCAGCCTGGATAGTTTGACTCCAGTGGTGTGGAGAGCCTGGGATTGCAAAAAACACAGTTGATGGACAGAATGTAGAACAATATCTCAGAGTGGCACTCAGATATGAGATGCTAGTAATAAAGTTCATCCGAACAAATCGTCCCGACCACTTCTCTCACCACACATGCTTGCTCAGGACCATGAACAGCAAACAGAATATTAGACTGAACAACCCTGTGCAGTAACCATATAAATAGATTACGAACATATGAAATAACACAAAAAGACCTGCAGAGCTGCTCAAAACTGCGCGCATACCGAAAAAAAGTGAAGTGCATGATTGTCTCAAACTAATATAAACTTATTTTGACTTGTACTTATGCTGATTGTCTATTTACTTATATACTATTGCACGACCTCCTCTGATGTGTCTGTAAAATGTACATTTTGTTGCAAATCTTTGTCCTTAATTTTGACCTTCTGTCCTGAATTGTTTTCCTGAATTTTGACCCTTTGTCCTGAATTTTTACACTCACTGTCCTGAATTTGCCCCCATGCCAGTTGGTCACCCGAGGCACAGAGATCAAGAAAGAACCAGGGCCGGTTAAGCGAAGCCGGACCCAATGGAAGCCCAGGTTAAACGCCAACCTGAGGCGAGAGGCCCTCCCCCGCCCTTCATTTGCATACCGGCTAGGCCGGCGGGGACCAGGCATAGCGAGCCCCCTCCCAATCAGGGGGCGAGCTAGTGAGGGCGAGGAGGGGGTTAAAAGGGGGCCAACGGCCTGAGTAAACACATGCATCCCCCTCGCAGTAAGAATTGATTCTCGAAGTTAATGGTCCGAGCTCTAAAGGGGACCCTCTGTTTTGGCACCTCTCATTTTAGCCTGCAGAGATTCCTCCAGTGTACTACACTATCTAAGTCTCTATTTATTAGATTAGCCAACTCCAAATCACGGCTCCTGTCACGTGACAAGATCTGCGGGTCATCGCCATAAAAAGTGATACTGCAGTTTCTAGCCTTGATGACGTAAGAACTCTGAATTACCCAAATCACCATGCGAGGGAAAATAAGAAATAATAGTATGTGAATAAGCTAGATTAATGTCGGGCCAAGGCCAGATGAGTCTGATTGCCCGGATAAAAACAGACATATATGTGACATGAGCACTCGGCTTAATTGGATAGCAAAACCCACAAACAACCTCAGTGTGTGTTTTGGTGGACAGAGAAAATTTACAAAATGCGGGATGACAGATTAGTCTGGTTTCCTGCAGCGTTACGATTGTAATGAAAAGGAATACGTTAATTGCAGGAGTAATTTGAATGTTGTTTAAAACAAATTAAAAAAAACTAGTAATGGTCATTGTAAGGAATGGGAGTATTTTATTTATTTATTTATAATTTGGGTGATGTAATGCAGCCTGCCAGTTGCTCAGTGGCGCCCTCTACAACTCTCAATGTCAGATCCGTCCTCCTCCGATGGAAACGGGAGGCACAGAAACTCAGTTTAGCAATTGGGCAGTACCGTCTCACAGACTAATGCCCACTGAATATTCAGGAGACAGTCGCAATCCCCGCACCTGCATATTCATGAGAGGGCCAGCAACAGTAAAGTGCACACCCGTTCTCAGTAAATAAAGAGGCCTCTTTTAATTGATTAAAAACCTTCTTGTTTAAACATGTCTTATAGAATCTCCACTGTATATATTCGAGCTTCACTCGTTTCTTTGTTCAGACTGTGGCGAGCCGAGCCCAGAACTTCACAAAATCAAGAATGACATTTTATTAAGTTGTATCTACAATGACATGTAAGTATAATGATCATTTGTTTTGAAATAAAATTCAATATTTTTCTCTCTATCCCAGAACTAATAGAGAAAGGTTTGTTATGTCTTAATTGCTATCATATTGGGCAGTGATATGGTGACTGAACCGTACTATCATAAAGGGCATGTGAGTTTTGTAAAAAAAAATCTTCCATTCTTCCATCCCTTTATTTACTATAAAATGCATTGTGCACAAATAAATCTCTAACATTTTATTTTTTTAAAAACGGCCATCTATGAAACTTAAGATGAAATCATTATTAAACGGATTATGTATTTTATATTGCTGCATTGCTACTGTTAGGAAACTAAACACACAGCCTGTGGTGGGTGCTTATTTCATGTCACAATGAGAAATATTTTTCAAGGTAGTGTAACACAGCCCCCTACTGTTCAACATTGATATATTTGTGAACCGGTACGAACGAGGCTAATAGATTCATAGTAGACACCCAGATTATAATTCTTATCTCAAATTAAAAAAAAAAAGAGTTTGGAGAAATATTTTAAGATGCGAGGCACTCTTTCTGAAACAATAAACAAGCATTGCCAAATCCAACAGGCCTGGCTTTAATGGGCGGAAATTCAGGAGTGAGGAAGTGCGCTTTTGTGCACGTCTGTTTGCTGTGGCGCCATATTAAAGCCAGAGCAACTGGTTTTGTCAAGACTTGTGTATGTATCTTTGGTGCCGCTCAACAGATTGTAGTTGTTTACACAAGCGAGGAAAACCAACTGGGCGTCATTTATGAAAAGTGTTGCATTGCTGAGATAAAAACAGCAATGCAACACTTTTCACAGCGTTCTTCTTGCGACACCATGGAAGTGTCATATTTACTGTACCTGACGCATCTGTTGACGCACTCCCGCATTGCGGGAGTTGAGTCGTAAGCATGCATGGGGGAGGCCTATACCTATTGCCCTGTATCACCCTTACTTCTGCTATGAGGCAGGCGTAAGGTTTTGAGGCAGTGGTGTCCTAGAAGTGGCACAGTGAAATCTGATAGATTTCACTGCACCACTTCTACAAGGCTTTTTTGAGGGGGAACACCCACCCTGCATTCATTATACATGACCCAGATATAATTAGTGCAGGGGTTTACAAAGTGACGCATCTAGGCAGATGCGTTACTTTGTAAATATGGTGCAAGGTGATGCATTATTTATGCCACCGCTGCGTCACGAAAAGTGATACAACGATGGTGCAAAAGTGTTGCAAGGGGCTCATAAATAAGCCCCCCAAGTGTTTAAAATGTACGAATCATCAGTGTGCACTAGGCATACACTCACATTGTGTAGGATATGTTAAGCTAGGAACATTTTGTGCTCAGATGAGAGACTCTGCTGTTGGGTGGATGGGGCTGGAGAGTTTGCAATTAAAAAAAAAAGAAATGGTATATGCCATTTTATGTCAAAATCTTACCATAAACGACCCGCTCAAAAATCCAATTAATGTGTGCAGCAATCTTAAAATATCATATTGGAACAACATCAATGACAGAATGGAACCGTTTTCTCATTAGGTAAGAACGCTTTGGAGTGAAGACAGTACTTGCTTCGCTGATTCTTGCCTTGATGTCAGTGTCTGTGCCACTGTGCTAGTCTTTGACACTGCCCACATAGGTAAAAGCCTTAACCTATTCCAGTGCATTGCCTGCAAGAGTGACTGCAGTACTGTAGGATCTTGGTTTTCCCTTGTGGATATTCAGGTCTAATTGTGCTGATGTAGCTGCCATATTGTCAGTCTTCCCTTGAATCTGCAGATGGGTATGGGAGAGTAGACCAGGTTTTCTGAAAAGTCCAGGTTGTCAAGATGCGTCCAAGGTTTCCACTGAATCCCATTTCTCACTGTGGATGTCTTCATGCTTCAGTATATGGCCAGCAGAAAGAGAAAAGGTGAGAGCAACCAAACCTGGTGGACTCCAGTCCTCACTGGAAGGCTTCCATTGGTTGTCCTCCATGGACTATATTGCAGGACATTCCTTCGTAACAGTTCCTTATGATTCTTATGAGTAAGGTGGCACACCATAGTGGCAAAGGAGTTTCAAAAGGGTCTCTCTGACCCCACTGTTGAATGCCTTCTCATAATCAATGAAATTGACATAAAGGGGGAGTTCAATTCCACTGACTGCTAAATGATAATGCACAGTGTTGCAGTCGGGTCTGTGCAGGATTTATCTTTGCAGAAGTCAGCTTGCCGGTCTCACAGCTGAACGTTATTTATTTATTTATTTATTTTTAACACTTATAAAGCGCGAACGAAGGCCCTTGGGCATCTCGGCGCTGAGTTACTGCGGTGTTCAACCAATGGGGGGGGAGCTGGAGGTTCATTGATTAAAAAGCCAGGTCTTAAGCTGCTTACGGAAAGACAAAAGGGAGGTGCTTGTTTTAATTGAAAGTGGCAGGGTATTCCAAAGTTTTGGTGCGGCTACAAGGAATCTTCTATCTCCCCATGAGACCAATTTGGTACGTGGTACCATCAGATCATGAGAGCTAGCTGATCGTAGTGTTCTGGAAGGATGGTAGGGGATGAGATTTTTGGTGAAGAATGCAGGTCCAACATTATGTAAAGCCTTGTATACTAGGCATAGAGACTTGAATTTTATTCTCGTTCGTACTGGTAACCAGTGAAGCTGTTTTATAATGGGTGACACCGATTGGTACTTGGGAATGCGTCCTAAAAGCCTGGCCGCGGCATTTTGGATAGCCTGCATTTTCTGTAACACTCTCTCTTGGGCACATAAGAACAGAGCATTACAATAGTCTAGAGTAGACAAAACCAGGGAGCTCACCAATGTTTTGCCAGCAGTCTCAGGTAGAAAAGGTAGAATTTTTTTTATAAGCCGTAATTTATGAAAGGCTGAGGAGGAGATCTGATTTGCGTGTGGTAGAAAGGTTAGGCGATCATCAAACATGACTCCCAGGTTCCTCACCTTGCAGATTGGAGCCGGGGGCTGGCCCATGGATGACGGCCACCAGCTAGATGACCACGCTGGGGTTAGGTTGCCGAAAATGACAACTTCCAATTTGTCGGAATTCAGTTTCAAGCAATTTGAAGCCATCCAACTTCCAATTGCCGACATGCCTTGATTAAAATTACTAGCGATTTTAGGCCCATCGTTCTTGACGGCGAGTACCAACTGGGTGTCATCAGCGTAGGATGTGAGGCTCATCCCATGTGCCCTGATGACTTGGGCAAGGTCCGACACATAAATGTTGAATAGTGTCGGACTCAGGGATGAGCCTTGAGGGACACCACATGGTAATGACAAGGGGGGTGATTTGAAGGATCCAACAGTCACGACCTGAGACCTGTTTGCAAGAAAAGAGGTGACCAGTCTCTTGGCATTACATCGAACGGCCAGGCCCTCGACACGGTCGACCAAAGTGACATGGTCGACCGTGTCGAAGGCCGCTGACAGGTCCAACAGAATCAAAACTGCCGTTCCTCCCCCGTCCCGAATAGCTCTGATATCATCTGCCGCTTTAACCAGGGCGGTCTCTGTTCCATGGAATTGGCAGAAGCCGAACTGTGATTCGTCCAGAAGTTTGTATTCCTCGAGAAAGGAGGATAATAACGTTGACTTGTTCCTTCATTTTGTTCCGGATCTCTCTGTTAAGTACTTTGCCTGTGATTGATAGAAGAGTATCACTATGTAGCTTGTACACTCAGGTCACCTTATTTGGAGATCTTGATGAGCTATCCCTCCTTCCAGTCTGATGGCACCTTTGTGCTCTTCCCAAATTCTTCCAAACATGGTGTAGGGCATGTCTAGTGATGTTTCAATATCTGCCTTCAGTGCCTCTACCGGAATGTTGGCAGATTATTAATGTCTTACACTATTTCTTCCTTGGTTGGTCTGCTGCAGTCTATTGGCAAGTCCTTGTCAGGTGGCTGCATGTCTGGTGGAGACTGCAGCACTGACTGGTTTAGCAGTTCTTCACAGTGCTCCACCCAACTTCGTTGCTGGCCTTCATTGCACCTCATTCAGCGAAAAAAGACGTGGAGCTCCAAGGACCCAATACTGCAAACCTAGATCAGGCTTTTTTACACCAACGTAAAATTAGTCCTTCAGTATGAAGCAGAAACTTGGAGAGCAACAGTGACCACCACCAGCAAAGTCCAGACCTTCATCAACACCTATCTGAGGAAAATTCCCTACATCTGCCGGCTTCACAGCATTTCTCTGGCAGCAGACTTTCCAACTCCCTACTCATGAAGAAATCATGAAAAGACACTGAGACTGAACAGGTCAGACCCTCTGCAAGCCCCCATCAAACACCACCAGGCAAGCCCTGACCTGGAACTCTTAAAGGAAAAGGAAAAGAGGAAGGCCAAGACCTCTGACACAGAGGTCTCGAGGCTGAATCCAAAGAGCTGGGTTACACCTGGAGTCAGATTGAGAGAAATGTCTAGGACAAGGATGGCTGGAGAGTCTAGGTTGATGGCATATACTTCAGGAGGGCTAGTAGGCATAAGTAAGTAAAACATCTTTCTGAAATCAGGACATGCACTAGTCCTAAGGTGTCCCCCTCCCCCAAATGAAGCCTCTAAGTCTCCGTATTCCTCCAGAACTGAAACATATATCATTCACTCACTGCTCCTACAAATGAATGAGTGTTTGTCAACACTGAAGTTGAAATGCTCTAGTGACAACATGTTCTGGAGAAAATTAGTGTCCTTGTTCGAATGGGGACCTCACATTGTTGCTACTGTTTTCCTAATCTATGTTCCAAAGAATAACACACTGTCAACTTTGTTTTGAGACAAACGTAAACACAAGCAATAAAGTAGAACAAGTATTGGCAAAGTCAATAGGTCTGACTTGCATTTTCAGTTACAAACCAGACATATGAGGTTTGCCAAAGCAGCATCAGTATCATAAAAGACACTGATTGTGATGAATCTCATTTAAAGCATGGTAGGTCTGGAGAAGCAGCAGAACGGAGGCACTGAATGTTAAAATCCAAGGCAGCAGGAAAGTCACCAGGCATGAGAAATGTCACCAGCCACATGGAAACATACCATACTGGTAGAGGCCTGCAAGGTGCAGCAGGAAAGAATGTAACTTTGTAGGAAAGAGCAACACTAAAGGAGCATTCTATAATGGGAAATATTTCGACCTATAGAAAAACAATTATTTGCCATCCCTATTGACCGCATCATGTCACTGAAGGCAGGTACATTGCATTCAAAGGCTTACCTGATGGAAGAATCAACAGGTGAGGTGCAGGAGGGGGCGGATGTGGTAGCAGAGCAGAATCAAGTGATGGATGTGGAACTATTTGAACAAGCATTTTAACAGCTGCAAGAACTTCCTCATTGAAACTCAATTAGATAGTGTGAATATCCAGAAAGGTTGTGTACTTGATGGACAGGCCGTACAAGCAATTGCAAATTAGGAAAATTAAGGAAAATAATAGGTGAAGTAGACTGAGTAAAGGTCCTTGCTTTCTATATACTTCTTATTGTTATTTTTTTAAAGATTTTATTACATCAGTTCAGGGAGCAGCCAGGACAGCTGATTGTAGTCAGTTCTAAATAAAGCAAAGGGTATTTGGAAGTAATTTAAAAATAAAAAGGAGAATGAGTACTGACAGTGAGAAAGGCGGTGATGGACTGAAGGAAAATAAAAGCAAAGAGAAACAAAGGGAGTAAGGTTGAAAACAAAATCATAAAAAGAGAGAACACTGGAGAAGGAGAATGAAAGATGGACAACGTGAGCCTGCAATATCAATAAAGGAAGAAACCTAATTTAAAAGAAACTAAAGGAAGAAAGAGTAAAAAAGAAACAAAGGGCCCCATTAGGATGGCGGGCGGATCGCCCCCGCGGGGCTGGCGGTAGCCATTGCCAGCCCGGCGGGTTCGATCCACCTGCCATCCTTGCTGCAAAGACCCCGCCATATTACCATGGCTGGGGGGTCCAAGGCAGACAGAAAGACCGTCCGCTGCTTTTCCACCCGGTCGACAAGTCGACCGGGCAGAAAAGTGATCAATATGGTGGCGTGTCAGCCATATTAAGATGTGGGCGGTAACATGCCTGTTTATTTTATTACATCAGTTCAGGGAGCATTCAGGACAGCTGATTGTAGTCAGTTCTAAATAAAGCAAAGGGTATTTGGAAGTAATTTAAAAATACAAAGGAGAATGAGTGCTGACAGTGAGAAAGGCGGTGATGGACAGCAGGAACATAAAAGCAGAGAGAAACAAAGGGAGTAAGGTTGAAAACAAAATCATAAAAACAGAGAACACTGGAGAAGGAGAATGAAAGATGGACAAAGTGAACCTGCAAAATCAATAAAGGAAGAAACCTAATTTAAAAGAAACTAAAGGAAGAAAAAGTAAAAAAGAAACAAAGTTGACCGGGCGGAAGAGGGATCAATATGGTGGCGGTGTCAGCCATATTAAGATGTGGGCGGTAACATGCCTTTCATCATGGAAACTGTACACAAAGAAGATTTTGGATACTACAACTGACCAACCTGGACGTCAACAATTGCAAAACAAAACAAGATGGCTAAGCAGGATAGTTTGAGAAAGAACTACGATCCACACAGCCCATGTATGCTGCGTGAACCAGAACTTTTGTTTAACAAGACATTTATAGTCAAGTTTCATTGATTCATTCAAAAATGTCTTCAAAGGAAAACACTGTCAAAACAGTAAAGTCAAAAACATACAAGTGTGTGCGCAGTATATACAGGTGTAAAAACATTTACAATGAATGCTCAGGATTACATGACACCAGAAAGAGACTAAATACACAATAAATATATTCCAAATCAATTGCAATCATAACACATTTACACAAAACGTTAAGGAAAAAAAACGTTAAGGAAAAAAAACGTTAAGGGAAAAAAACCAGTCCTTTAACTAAAAAACCAGTGGACAGGCGGAGCTGGAGATGGAATAGGACAACCTGCCTATCTCACAACACCTGTGATAGAATATTTAATAATGAGATTGCAAACAAGGGCCCACAACAGTGGAATTATTTAATCCCTAGCTGCACCCTTCTTTCTTGTCACAGGCTGGGGGTCAACGCGTTTCGAACCGGAGTTATTATCGGTTCTCCTCAGGACAGGGACTGGATTCTGAGCTTCACTGTAAAAATAAATAAAGAAGGGTGGTGTCACACTGATAATGTCACACTGTAGGGGCCTCTCTGTCTATCCACAGAAAAACTGAAAAGAATTTACCTGCACGGATGTAAATGAATTGCGAATCAAAAGAGTTGATCTGAAAGAATAAATCAAGTGGCAATCAGGACTTAGGCGCATTGAGCTGATATTAAAACACCAGCACACAAGGCAGATAGGGGGGATAATAATCCCCAAGGAATACCTGGAGTAAATTACTGGCGTGTGAAGAAAGACGAAGCGCCCGCACAGCGGTACGCAGTCAAATGGAGGAATGGCTTCACATTCTTCGTGACACTGGTTGGAAGAGAGAAATGAAGAGATCACTGTAGTGTGTGCAGACGCGGCAGTCACAGAAATTACCGCGAAAAGGGGCAAAAGAGTACAGCCACATCTGCTACCTGCACGCCGTAATAATGGTAGAAAGACGGCTTCACCCGGGGCAAGTCCGGGACAAGTGGCGGGTATAACGCAGCCGCGTGTAGCCGCTGTAAAGCAAAGGCAGGGGAGAGTGCACGTTTTAATGCTGTCATACGGGACATGAATGCTCTAGTAGAAGATCAATCGAAAATCGCGGGGAACCCGCCTACTTACAATCGGCGGAGTGAATCCTTTTCAAGACCGCTGACTGGAGGGGTGTACCTGGCGTGGGCCCGCTCAGTTACTTCTAAAATACAACCTGAGCAGAAATATTGAAAGCAAGGAAGGACAACTAGCCGTTCCTAAGAATACTGGTACTCGTAGTTCCGTGAGGCGAAATAGAAAGTATCTTGTTCACAGGATGTCTAGTTACATTATCAGTGACTAAGGGCGCGATGTTGGTATGCGGCAATGAGGCATTGTCTTCAATGCCCGTGATTATCTGCCCCCACCACTATGAATGTTGGGAAGCCAAGCGCCACCTTCGTGCGCACGGGTCGATTCGTGTCTCTCAAACCTAACCACTTTAGAAACAACCTACCTCTGCCACAGTACGTTATTTGGGGGAGCAACCTTGCCACAAATAAAATAATACAAGGTCATAGATGCCTCATACATGCTGTAATATTAACAGGCAGGTTGACATCATCACTGATCATGGTTTGCAACTCGAAATAGCCTGACATCAACATAGATGCTAGTTTACAGTCTATAAGAAACTATAGAAAGACACTTGACATCATCACTAATCATAGTAAAGCTCGAAATAGCCTGACACCAACATATATTACAGTTTACAGTCTATAACTAAACATACTAGACATTCAAGGATTGCATATTGAATATGAAAAAGAAGAAGTGAGTTTAATTCATAAAGAGGAGAGATGCAGAATTTGGAAAGAAAGGAGCTTGATCGCAGCAGCACGGCTCCTGAACAGCTCAGCACAGCGAAATCCGGAAACTAAAGATTTCCAAGTTTGGACATTTCATTTAGGCCAGAATTGGAAGTATCAAATTTCAAAATGAGATACGCCTCTTTTTGAGAAAGGCGTGCGTCTGGGTCACCACTGCCACCTCGGATAACTGCAAGCACAGTCCATCTGATATCGTTAGTGGAGTGTTTATGTTGGACAAAATGGGAAACCAATGGTGCTGTTAGAATCTTGTTGTTTATTCTAGAGCGGTGTTGGATGATTCTTTGACGCACCTCCTGCGTGGTCTTGCCGATATACACCTTTTTGCAAGGACATTGGATGGCGTACACGGTATACTTTGTTTTGCAATTAGTGTGTTCGTCGTGTCGCCAAAATTTGTTCCCGTCTGTGAAGAGGGAACCCTCCATTGTAAGATCACAGACGGTACAAGTCCCGCATTTGCGGTGTCCCTCAACAGGGCTCGACCCAAAGATGGTACTTTGAGTGTCTCCTTTTGCGGTGGGCCGTGTTGAGGTAATCATCTGACCAATGCTCCGATTTTTTTTAAGGGCAAACAATGGTGCTCCCACATCTGGTAGGATTTCCTCAACTAGATGCCAACACCTCCTGATGGTTTTTTGAAGTTGGTTGGTGTGGGGACCGAAGGTAGATACGCACACAATCCTTTGGGTCACCGGTCTAGATCTCTTATCCAGGAGGTGCTCCCTGGGCGTCCATCTGGCTCTCTTCATGGAGTGCTTCAACAGCTTATGTGGGTATCCTCTTTCCTGCAGTTTCACAGTTAGCGCTTGTCCATGGAGATCAAACTGCTGTATTGACGAACAATTCCGCCTCACACGGAGGAATTGTCCGTAAGGGAGATTATCCCTCAAGCTCCTGGGATGATAGCTCCTATAATGTAGAGCCTTGTTTTTATCAGTTTTCTTTTGATATAAGGAGCACGAGAGTCCGTCGGTCTTGGAAGACACCTCCACATCCAGAAAGGGTAGTGATTTGGAATCGTAGCTCAGGCTGAATTTTATATCAGGGCTTCTGTTATTGAGCCACACCTGGAATACTTCAAGTAAGGCCGACGTCCCGTTCCAGACGCACCACACGTCGTCTATATATCCGAGCCATTGCTCGATATGATCTCTGTAGGGGTTGTTGTTAAACACGTATCGCTCCTAATATTGGCCCATGTAGAGAATAGCCATCTCCGGCGCAAAGGGACAGCCCATCGCTGAGCCTTTCACTTGCAGGAACATTTCTTCCTCGAATGTAAAAAAGTTATTTTTTAGAGCCAAAGATGCAAAAGACACGATGAGGTCAGTAGGGACCCTGTGAGGACGAGGTCTACTTTCCAAGTATAGTTCAATAACATCTAAGCCATCTTGCTGGGGTATCTGTGTGTACAAAGAGGACACGTCCATGGTGGCTAGCAGTTGAGAATTAGAATCAAACTTGAGGCCTTCGACCTTATTAATGAAATCCATGGTGTCTCTTAGATACGATGGAACTTGGACAACAAGAGGTTTTAGGAATATGTCCACGAATTGGGAGATCGGCTCAAACACCGAGTCGCACCCCGAAACTATGGGGCGTCCCGGTGGTGTTTTGGAGTCTTTGTGCACTTTCGGGTGAAAGTATAGATGTGGAGTTCGTGGATGTTTCTTCACAAGGTATTCAGATTCCTTCGGTCCGAGTATCCCTATTTCTCTGGCACCATTCACAAGTTTGATCACTTCTTCCAGTATCTGGGCTGTGGGATCTTGAGTGATCCGACGGTACCACTCCTGGTTGTAGACGTGACTTCGCCCTTCAGTTCTGTACAGGTCTTTGGACCAAAGAACCACCGCCCCTCCCTTATCAGCTGGCCTTATAATGGCCTCCTGCTGGTTCTTCAATTCATGTATAGCCTCTTTTTGTTTCTTGGTAATGTTGCCAAGTACAAACGGGCGTTTCTTCTCAAGGATATTTAGAGATGACATGACAGAACGCTCGAAAGCAATGATGTTCTTCGAGGTATTGTGGTTGGGAGGGCAGAACGTGGACTTGTTTCTAAGGCCTGAAGCTTCTGTTTGAACCTGGTCCGGTGACTCTCTGAAGAACCATCTAAGGCGTATTTTTCTGAAAAACTCCATAACCTCCAATTTAATTCTGGTAAAATCCATGGCTGTCCCAGGCACAAAGGAAAGGCATAGGGAGCACCTCCTGGAGAAGAGATCTAGACCGGTGACCCAAAGGATTGTGTGCGTATCTACCTTCGGTCCCCACACCAACCAACTTCAAAAAACCATCAGGAGGTGTTGGCATCTAGTTGAGGAAATCCTACCAGATGTGGGAGCACCATTGTTTGCCCTTAAAAAAAATCGGAGCATTGGTCAGATGATTACCTCAACACGGCCCCCCGCAAAAAGAGACACTCAAAGTACCATCTTTGGGTCGAGCCCTGTTAAGGGACACCGCAAATGCGGGACTAGTACAGTCTGTGATCCTACAATGGAGGGTTCCCTCTTCACAGACGGCAACAAATTTTGGCGACACGACGAACACACTAATTGCAAAACAAAGTATACCGTGTACGCCATCCAATGTCCTTGCAAAAAGGTGTATATCGGCAAGACCACGCAGGAGGTGCGTCAAAGAATCATCCAACACCGCTCTAGAATAAACAACAAGATTCTAACAGAACCATTGGTTTCCCATTTTGTCCAACATAAACACTCCACTAACGATATCAGATGGACTGTGCTTGCAGTTATCCGAGGTGGCAGTGGGGACCCAGACGCACGCCTTTCTCAAAAAGAGGCGTATCTCATTTTGAAATTTGATACTTCCAATTCTGGCCTAAATGAAATGTCCAAACTTGGAAATCTTTAGTTTCCAGATTTCGCTGTGCTGAGCTGTTCAGGAGCCGTGCTGCTGCGATCAAGCTCCTTTCTTTCCAAATTCTGCATCTCTCCTCTTTATGGATTAAACTCACTTCTTCTTTTTCATATTCAATACGCAATCCTTGAATGTCTAGTATGTTTAGTTATAGACTGTAAACTGTAATATATGTTGGTGTCAGGCTATTTCGAGCTTTACTATGATTAGTGATGATGTCAAGTGTCTTTCTATAGTTTTTTATAGACTGTAAACTAGCATCTATGTTGATGTCAGGCTATTTCGAGTTGTAAACCATGATCAGTGATGATGTCAACCTGCCTGTTAATATTACAACATGTATGAGGCATCTATGACCTTGTATTATTTTATTTGTGGCAAGGTTGCGCCCCCAAATAACGTACTGTGGCAGAGGTAGGTTGTTTCTAAAGTGGTTAGGTTTGAGAGACACGAATCGACCCGTGCGCACGAAGGTGGCGCTTGGCTTCCCAACATTCATAGTGGTGGGGGCAGATAATCACGGGCATTGAAGACAATGCCTCATTGCCGCATACCAACATCGCGCCCTTAGTCACTGATAATGTAACTAGACATCCTGTGAACAAGATACTTTCTATTTCGCCTCACAGAACTACGAGTACCAGTATTCTTAGGAACGGCTAGTTGTCCTTCCTTGCTTTCAATATTTCTGCTCAGGTTGTATTTTAGAAGTAACTGAGCGGGCCCACGCCAGGTACACCCCTCCAGTCTGCGGACTTGAAAAGGATTCACTCCGCCGATTGTAAGTAGGCGGGTTCCCCGCGATTTTCTATTGATCTTGTACTAGAGCATTCATGTCCCGTATGACAGCATTAAAACGTGCACTCTCCCCTGCCTTTGCTTTACAGCGGCTACACGTGGCTGCGTTATACCCGCCACTTGTCCCGGACTTGCCCCGGGTGAAGCCGTCTTTCTACCATTATTACGGCGTGCAGGTAGGAGATGTGGCTGTACTCTTTTGCCCCTTTTCGCGGTAATTTCCGTGACTGCCGCGTCTGCACACACTACAGTGATCTCTTCATTTCTCTCTTCCAACCAGTGTCACGAAGAATGTGAAGCCATTCCTTCATTTGACTGCGTTCCGCTGTGCGAGCGCTTCGTCTATCTTCACAGGCCAGTAATTTACCTCAGGTATTCCTTGGGGATTATTATCCCCCCTATCTGCCTTGTGTGCTTGTGTTTTAATATCAGCTCAATGCGCCTAAGTCCTGATTGCCACTTGATTTATTCTTTCAGATCAACTCTCTTGATTCGCAATTCATTTACATTCGTGCAGCCCCCGGGCTTGCCGTGCAGGTAAATTCTTTTCAGTTTTTCTGTGGATAGACAGAGAGGCCCCTACAGTGTGACATTATCAGTGTGACACCACCCTTGTTTATTTATTTTTACAGTGAAGCTCAGAATCCAGTCCCTGTCCTGAGGAGAACCGATAATAACTCCGGTTCGAAACGAGTTGACCCCCAGCCTGTGACAATAAAGAAGGGTGCAGCTAGGGATTAAATAATTCCACTGTTGTGGGCCCTTGTTTGCAATCTCATTATTAAATATTCTATCACAGGTGTTGTGAGATAGGCAGGTTGTCCTATTCCATCTCCAGTTCCGCCTGTCCACTGGTTTTTTAGTTAAAGGATTGTTTTTTTTCCCTTAACGTTTTTTTTCTTAACGTTTTTTTTCCTTAACGTTTTGTGTAAATGTTTTATGATTGCAATTGATTTGGAATATATTTATTGTGTATTTAGTCTCATTCTGGTGTCATGTAATCCTGAGCATTCATTGTAAATGTTTTTACACCTGTATATACTGCGCACACACTTGTATGTTTTTGACTTTACTGTTTTGACAGTGTTTTCCTTTGAAGACATTTTTGAATGAATCAATGAAACTTGACTTTAAATGAAAATAAATGTCTTGTTAAACAAAAGTTCTGGGTCACGCAGCATACATGGGCTGTGTGGGTCGTAATTCTTTCTCAAACTATCCTGACTAGCCATCTTGTTCTGTTTTGCAATTGTTGAGGTCCAGGCTGGTCAGTTGTAGGATCCAAAATCTTCTTTGTGTACAGTTTTGTTGAGCGGGCACCTGCTCGCAAGGTTTTCAGTTGATTTCGACAAATAAATGTTTGTCGATTTTGCACATTAACTGTATTCAGGTGCTGTGTCACCTGACAATTTAAACATGGCTGAAAAGGATACACTTTCTTTCAGTGAGGATCACATCCAAAAACTCCTCTCTGATTGCACCCTCTTTTCCTCAGTCAAACTCAGCAGCACGGCAAAACAGCTCAATTCTGCAGAAAAACTCATCAGACTTCGTAAAAAACATGTTCGAACAGAGCTCCATGGACATTTTTTACTTGCCAACCTTCGAGCCGGAACTATACCTTGGGGGCTTCAGATTAAGAATGTACCCGTAATATTTACGGATGATCCCTTGTACTGAAAAGGATTTAGTTTCATCAGCACCAAATGTAGTAGGGATTTTATGGTGCATACAGTGGAAACCGCTCAAAGAATTCTAAAAAAGGAAGAGGAGGAAATTGAGGAAAAACTACGAGCCATTAAAGACAACCATACCGAGCTCGAGGCAAAAAGTCTTCTTGAAAAGATCGATAAAGAATTGGTCACATTTAGAGACAGTACCATCAACTTCAAGACCTCCAAATTTGAGAAAGATCAAAAAAACTTCAATATCGAGATGGTATATCCATACCTCAAAGATGAGTTCTATACCAGATCGGATTCCACCAGATACCTCAGTACCAACCAAGGTAGATCAAAGAAAAGATTCACGACTTTCTCAGAGACATCCTCCTCGGAGTCAATGGAAGACTCTGACGCTGGTGAAGGTCCGTCTAATAGGAACCAGCAGAATAGAAACACCCCAAAGAGGCCTTTTTTAGGCCAGGGCCACCAGCAGAAACGGACCAGATTCAAACCACAGTTGGAGATGACCACACGCAAACAACACTACAAGTCGTAAAACCATCTTCCATCATCAACATCTCTGAGAAAGTTCTATCAGAAGCCGAAAATGAAGTATTGGAACTAGGCCTTTCCTTTGTGCCTGGGACAGCCATGGATTTTACCAGAATTAAATTGGAGGTTATGGAGTTTTTCAGAAAAATACGCCTTAGATGGTTCTTCAGAGAGTCACCGGACCAGGTTCAAACAGAAGCTTCAGGCCTTAGGAACAAGTCCACGTACTGCCCTCCCGACCACAATACCTCGAAGAACATCATTGCTTTCGAGCGTTCTGTCATGTCATCTCTAAATATCCTTGAGAAGAAACGCCCGTTTGTACTTGGCAACATTACCAAGAAACAAAAAGAGACTATACATGAATTGAAGAACCAGCAGGAGGCCATTATAAGGCCAGCTGATAAGGGAGGGGCGGTGGTTCTTTGGTACAAAGACCTGTACAGAACTGAAGGGCGAAGTCACGTCTACAACCAGGAGTGGTACCGTCGGATCACACAAGATCCCACAGCCCAGATACTGGAAGAAGTGATCAAACTTGTGAATGGTCCCAGAGAAATAGGGATACTCGGACCGAAGGAATCTGAATACCTTGTGAAGAAACATCCACGAACTCCACATCTATACTTTCTCCCGAAAGTGCACAAAGACTCCAAAACACCACCGGGACGCCCCATAGTTTCGGGGTGCGACTCGGTGTTTGAGCCGATCTCCCAATTCGTGGACATATTCCTAAAGCCTCTTGTTGTCCAAGTTCCATCGTATCTAAGAGACACTATGGATTTCATTAATAAGGTCGAAGGCCTCAAGTTTGATTCTAATTCTCAACTGCTAGCCACCATGGACGTGTCCTCCTTGTACACACAGATACCCCAGCAAGATGGCTTAGATGTTATTGAACTATACTTGGAAAGTAGACCTCGTCCACACAGGGTCCCTACTGACCTCATCGTGTCTTTTGCTTCTTTGGCTCTAAAAAAGAACTTTTTTACATTCGAGGAAGAAATGTTCCTGCAAGTGAAAGGCTCAGCGATGGGCTGTCCCTTCGCGCCGGAGATGGCTATTCTCGACATGGGCCAATATGAGGAGCGATACGTGTTTAACAACAACCCCTACAGAGATCATATCGAGCAATGGCTCAGATATATAGACGACGTGTGGTGCGTCTGGAACGGGACGTCGGCCTTACTTGAAGAATTCCATGTGTGGCTCAATAACAGGAGCCCTGATATAAAATTCAGCCTGAGCTACGATTCCAAATCACTACCCTTTCTGGATGTGGAGGTGTCTTCCAAGACCGACGGACTCTCGTGCTCCTTATATCAAAAGAAAACTGATAAAAACAACGCTCTACATTATAGGAGCTATCATCCCAGGAGCTTGAGGGATAATCTCCCTTACGGACAATTCCTCCGTGTGAGGCGGAATTGTTCGTCAATACAGCAGTTTGATCTCCATGGACAAGCGCTAACTGTGAAACTGCAGGAAAGAGGATTCCCACATAAGCTGTTGAAGCACTCTATGAAGAGAGCCAGATGGACGCCCAGGGAGCACCTCCTGGAGAAGAGATCTAGACCGGCGACCCAAAGGATTGTGTGCGTATCTACCTTCGTTCCCCACACCAACCAACTTCAAAAAACCATCAGGAGGTGTTGGCATCTAGTTGAGGAAATCCTACCAGATGTGGGAGCACCATTGTTTGCCCTTAAAAAAAATCGGAGCATTGGTCAGATGATTACCTCAACACGGCCCCCCACAAAAAGAGACACTCAAAGTACCATCTTTGGGTCGAGCCCTGTTAAGGGACACCGCAAATGCGGGACTTGTACCGTCTGTGATCTTACAATGGAGATTTCCCTCTTCACAGACCGCAACAAATTTTGGCGACACGACGAACACACTAATTGCAAAACAAAGTATACCGTGTACACCATCAATGTCCTTGCAAAAAGCTGTATATCGGCAAGACCACGCAGGAGGTGCGTCAAAGAATCATCCAACACCGCTCTAGAATAAACAACAAGATTCTAACAGCACCATTGGTTTCCCATTTTGTCCAACATAAACACTCCACTAACGATATCAGATGGACTGTGCTTGCAGTTATCCGAGGTGGCAGTGGGGACCCAGACGCACGCCTTTCTCAAAAAGAGGCGTATCTCATTTTGAAATTTGATACTTCCAATTCTGGCCTAAATGAAATGTCCGAACTTGGAAATCTTTAGTTTCCGGATTTCGCTGTGCTGAGCTGTTCAGGAGCCGTGCTGCTGCGATCAAGCTCCTTTCTTTCCAAATTCTGCATCTCTCCTCTTTATGAATTAAACTCACTTCTTCTTTTTCATATTCAATACGCAATCCTTGAATGTCTAGTATGTTTAGTTATAGACTGTAAACTGTAATAAATGTTGGTGTCAGGCTATTTCGAGCTTTACTATGATTAGTGATGATGTCAAGTGTCTTTCTATAGTTTCTTATAGACTGTAAACTAGCATCTATGTTGATGTCAGGCTATTTCGAGTTGTAAACCATGATCAGTGATGATGTCAACCTGCCTGTTAATATTACAACATGTATGAGGCATCTATGACCTTGTATTATTTTATTTGTGGCAAGGTTGCGCCCCCAAATAACGTACTGTGGCAGAGGTAGGTTGTTTCTAAAGTGGTTAGGTTTGAGAGACATGAATCGACCCGTGCGCACGAAGGTGGCGCTTGGCTTCCCAACATTCATAGTGGCGGGGGCAGATAATCACGGGCATTGAAGACAATGCCTCATTGCCGCATACCAACATCGCGCCCTTAGTCACTGATAATGTAACTAGACATCCTGTGAACAAGATATTTTCTATTTCGCCTCACGGAACTCGAGTACCAGTATTCTTAGGAACGGCTAGTTGTCCTTCCTTGCTTTCAATATTTCTGCTCAGGTTGTATTTTAAAAGTAACTGAGCGGGCCCACGCCAGGTACACCCCTCCAGTCTGCGGTCTTGAAAAGGATTCACTCCGCCGATTGTAAGTATGCGGGTTCCCCGCGATTTTCTATTGATCTTGTACTAGAGCATTCATGTCCCGTATGACAGCATTAAAACATGCACTCTCCCCTGCCTTTGCTTTACAGCGGCTAGACGCGGCTGCGTTATACCCGCCACTTGTCCCGGACTTGCCCCGGTTGAAGCCGTCTTTCTACCATTATTACGACGTGCAGGTAGGAGATGTGGCTGTACTCTTTTGCCCCTTTTCGCGGTAATTTCAGTGACTGCCGCGTCTGCACACACTACAGTGATCTCTTCATTTCTCTCTTCCAACCAGTGTCACGAAGAATGTGAAGCCATTCCTCCATTTGACTGCGTACCGCTGTGCGGGCGCTTTGTCTTTCTTCACACGCCAGTAATTTACTCGAGGTATTCCTTGGGGATTATTATCCCCCCTATCTGCCTTGTGTGCTTGTGTTTTAATTTCAGCTCAATGCGCCTAAGTCCTGATTGCCACTTGATTTATTCTTTCAGATCAACTCTCTTGATTCGCAATTCATTTACATCCGTGCAGCCCCCGGGCTTGCCGTGCAGGCTAAATTCTTTTTAGTTTTTCTGTGGATAGACAGAGAGGCCCCTACAGTGTGACATTATCAGTGTGACACCACCCTTGTTTATTTATTTTTACAGTGAAGCTCAGAATCCAGTCCCTGTCCTGAGGAGAACCGATAATAACTCCGGTTCGAAACGCGTTGACCCCCAGCCTGTGACAAGAAAGAAGGGTGCAGCTAGGGATTAAATAATTCCACTGTTGTGGGCCCTTGTTTGCAATCTCATTAATAAATATTCTATCACAGGTGTTGTGAGATAGGCAGGTTGTCCTATTCCATCTCCAGTTCCGCCCGTCCACTGTTTTTTTAGTTAAAGGACTGGTTTTTTTCCCTTAACGTTTTTTTCCTTAACGTTTTTTTTCCTTACCGTTTTGTGTAAATGTGTTATGATTGCAATTGATTTGGAATATATTTATTGTGTATTTAGTCTCATTCTGGTGTCATGTAATCCTGAGCATTCATTGTAAATGTTTTTACACCTGTATATACTGCGCACACACTTGTATGTTTTTGACTTTACTGTTTTGACAGTGTTTTTCTTTGAAGACATTTTTGAATGAATCAATGAAACTTGACTATAAATGAAAATAAATGTCTTGTTAAACAAAAGTTCTGGTTCACACAGCATACATGAGCTGTGTGGGTCGTAATTCTTTCTCAAACTATCCTGACTAGCCATCTTGTTCTGTTTTGCAATTTTTCATCATGGAAAGGCATGTGGGGATTCCCATTGTGACCCCCCAGGTACTCTGTGGGGTGGGGGGTGCACATGGGTGGTACCTATGGTACCCCCCTGCATTTCAATGTACAACATGGCAGGCACCGTGCAGCGCATTGAAGAGCACAACATGCATTTTTGGCATTGCGGCGGGTGGTGCTTTCACCGCCCGTCGCAAGGTTAAAAATGCGGGATGCATGGCGGGCGCATCCTAATGGGACGTGTCGGTCTGCCGCACCCTTGGCGGGCGGTCCCATTTCCCACTGGTATGGCGGGCGGACTTTGTCCGCCCGCCATACTAATGTACCCCAAAGTGTTTGTACAAAAGAGAACTGAAGTAGGGAATTATGGAAAGAAAAAGGAAAGTAATCTTATAAGGATAACACATTGCATATTGTTTCATTTGTAACATTGAGTGATCTCTTTTCTATATTTGGAACGGACCAGGAAATACAGTCACAGCACAAGGATGTATCAGCTATGTGTGACTGTGTGTGGGTGGGTGGTGAGTTCAAAGACATCTAACAGAGCCCTCCTCTACCCACTTATTGTTCAGAAGTAGATGGGGGAAACTGCATTCAGTTTTCTCTCATGGTGACAGCTACTGCTCTCAGAAAGGTTCCCCAATGGCAAGTCCCTCCTATAATTATAGAAATGCCCGTGGAAAAAGCTGACATACTGCTGGTGAAACTTAATATTTTGGGCCCTAATGGGCTTATTTCTCAAAGGGCCTGAGTGTTTTCCTCCTTAAGTCTTGAGATGTTGCTTCAGGTTGCAATGACAATTTATCATTCAACATCCAGACTGTTGCTCACCACCTTGCAAATCAATGTTGGCTAAGTCAAGAATTATTTTACAATTCTTACGTATTTCACAATGTAATAGCAGAATTGCAATATTTTACCACCTTTACAATTAGGGTATTCAATATGTGTATACCTATTTTCCACAGGGATAAGAAAAGTCCCATAATTTACTCAGCTAAAATTGTTGGAAAGAGCTACAAGAGGATCCTGAAGCAATTTAAGATATATTGATGATATTTATAATACTGCTGATTATTTAATGAAGCACATTTCAAGAACAATCAGAATGATCAAGATACTAGCCTAAACATGGCTTTAAACTTTAATAAGTTTAAGACTGCCTTCTTTAGTATAATCTTTTTAGGATACAAACTGTCCACCGAGTGCAATGGATTGGTTCTTGATTTTGCAGTATCCTAAAACTTTACACAAATTAAAGTTTCTTACAAGTTTTCTGAACTTCAATGTAGAGTGCTAGCCATAAACTTTCGTACAGTTGAAACCATTGCATGATTTGATTACACCCAGGGAGATATTCTCAAGAAAGTGTGATAATTACCACAAAATTACCTTAACGCAACTCACCTCATCGCAGTCTATTCCGGGAAAATAATGCCGTCTTAGTGTAGCATTCACAACACGGCGGTACCATGCAATAGGCTCACAATAACGCTCAAATGTCTGCAATAAAGTCAACGCGACACCGCAAAATTGCAAAACACGAACGCATAAAAAATTGCGATGAAGCCAATTGCGATACAAAAATCTGAGAAAACCAGCGACAGGCCTGCAATTCACACATGTCAGATGGGAAAAATCACCATAAAAGAAGAAAAGAAACAGGCAAATAAATGCCAAACAACAGCGAAGCACAATGGATGTTGCCGGAGCAAGTACAGAGGACAACCAGAACTCCACAAGCCAGCCAGGGACCTCGGGGTCAGGGAAGAGCAAGGAGAACAAGAGTAGGAAGAAGCGGTTCAGTTCACAGGAAAACAGGATCCTGATAACTGAGGTGGTAGAACACCATCAACAGCTGTTTGTCACCTCCACTGTGTCATTGGCAACAAAAAATGGACTATTGCATTGCATCGTGGACCAGGTGAATGCAGTCGGAGTGCTTAAGAGGATAATGGAAGAGGTCAAGAGGCACTGGAATGATTTCAAGTGCAAAACCAAGTTGAAACTCACCAACAAATGGAAGGCAGCAATACAGACTGGAGGTGGGAGTCCTGCGCCACAGGAGGACCTGGACAAGATGGAAGAAATGGTGTCCACATTCATCCGTGGGCAGACAATGGCAGGAGTTGGGGGACTGGACACTGCTCAACATGCCCGGACACAACAGCACCAGGGTGAGTAACAACCAGGGACTGGGGGAACAGGGGTGATGGGCATATTGGCACACATGTACAATTAAGTAGCGTTCATCTGCGGACAAACCATACCCCACCCCTGCAACTCCCACCAAGAGACCAATGTACCCAAGTATGCAACATCTCAACACTGTTTAAGCGCAGAAGTCAAAGGCACACCACATGAAAGGGATAAGGGGCAGCAAAATAAGAACTGCAGGGGTGACTCCCCCGAAATGCAGCACACACACCCATAACATGCAGAGCACATCAACATTGACAACAATGTGGTACAAACCGCAACACGTTCACCACAGAACACAGGATACAACTGTCGCTGCTTGGGCGTAGAAAGTGGCCAATCACATTTGGCATTATGTTAGTTGATAATGTACAAGTACAAAAACACATCCGTTATTGTTGTTGAAATGTCTACTGTCCCCCATCAAATAGACAGCTCCTCCCAAACAGCCACAATGTACAAAGTCATGCAGTTTGCATGAAAACATGTACAATCCGACAACATACATATGAACACATTGTTAAACTGCATCTCCCCTTCACATTGCAGAGGGGGAATCAATGCCTCCTGCAGATCAGCCCAAACCTCTCTTCTCTGATGACGAAGAGGACCACCACAGATTAGACTCCGACACCCTCCAGCAGCTTGTGGAGAGCCTCTGCAGCCCACCTTTAGGAGCAAGGCAGCCCAGCTGCTACGCGGAGATCCCGCCCCCTGCCCAGACCACACAGCAGGAAGCACCCACTACCACGGCTGCCTCCCAGTACCCCCACGAAGAACACAGGGCCTTCCAATGCCATGTGTTGGAGTGCCAGGAGAATCTGGCTGAACAGGTGCAGGTGGGCTTTGACCGCATGGCAACCAAACTAGATGCCATATGTGAGTGTCTAAGTCTCATCAGGGACCACTCACGGTCCCTATCGGACACCTACAGTCCACTCCATGCTCTCCAACGGATCATGGCTGACATCGCTGGAGCCTTGACTCAGAGACTAGAACAACTGTCGAGTCAGAGTGGCTCTAGGGCGGTCACCCGGGAGTTGGGACACATGTGGAGGTCAATGGAGACCATTGAGCGGACGCAGGCGGAAAGAGCGGCTGCCATGGCTGCACACCAGCAAGAGGTAGCTGGGTTTCTCAATGACCTCAGGACCATCCTCATGGCATTGCTGCCACAAGGCCTGGCATTGATGCATGCTGCTGCTACCACTACAACCACATCTCTGCCCCCTAAAGAGTCAGTGCCATACAGTGCGGCAGACATTCCACCACTGGCTCCAGGTGTATCACTGCCACACAGTGCTGGAGACAGAACACCACCACCACCCACACGTGAGGCACATGAAACTGCAGAGGACAAAGATGCGGATAAACCGCCTTACTGGTAAGAAGAAAACTGTAGCATTCATCTTCGCCATTTGGCCGGTTTCTGCTTGTTTCTGCCCTCTGCATCATCACCTTCCACTGTCCCCCGATACACTCTGCGACACTCATCTTGGACCTTGACATGGACTGCCATATTCTGTTTTATCGCCAATGACACAGCAATCAGACTGCAGACTGAACTCTTCCTCTTCCTTTGGACTGGTCATTCCCTGAAGGACTCTGGCTGCCCTCCACAGCCCAACATTGTAAAGTGGGGTTTGCTTGGTCCTGCACTGCTCCAGCTGCAATACTCCACTGAATGTGCATTAAACATTCATAATCACACAGATGTGTCATGTCTATGATCTTTCAAGTGTGAAAGTATGGATGAATGTAGGCTCAGTGATTCCCCCTTACGTCCTTGTTGCTCATGTCGTTGGACTTGGGTCACAGGGAGACACATTGCCAAATGCGGTCAGGGTGGCGTTGACACAACAACAGGGACACATGCATTAGTTACTTCCTTGTCCAGCCAGGTACGGAACCACGCCCAGAGCCCCGGGGTAATTTTTCAAACCCTTACGCTAGATTGGCATACGCCAGACCAGCCCACTCCGCTCACGCTCACCGGGGGGGACGACAACCTTACATGTGCCAGGTCTTCCTTATAGTGATCTGCAGATCACAGGTGTATTTGTCAGCATGCCACAGCAACTCCCTCACAGCTGGTTTACACCAACACCATACTCATCAGGAAACAACCTTTACAATGCAGTCATTACATCGCAACATCCTTTAAAACGCATGTCACTACAACGCAGTCAATACATTGCATGTCACTACAATGCAGACATTACATCACATGTCATTACAACGCATACCGTTAAAACACATAGTACCCCAACACTATCCAACACTTACCCTACTGTTGCACCCCCTGGAGTTAAAATAGTAATTTTTACCCCATCACTATCCAACACCATGCAATGTAAATGTATGCGTTATAAGGGATGTTGCGGTGTAAAAACTGCGTTGTAAAGGTATGCGTTGTAAATGTATGCATTATAACATTATACATTCCACCCATCCAGCAAATGCATCACAGGACATGTGACCCAGCCAATTAAAAGGGCCAGGCACACATGCTTGATGCCATTTCGGCTCTCTATCTGGGTGTATCCGTGTGGTGTTTATGTAGGCATGAGGGCCTAGGACCCTGCAACATCACATTCCCTAGGGCCGGAGGTGACATGCTGTCAGCCGCACCACGATACTCAATCATAGAGGGTCCATGTCTTGCGGGGCACAGACTTGGTGGCACCGGATACACTGCGGCCAGCACAGGAACACCACCACAGGACAGTGACTTTGGGTGCAGTGAGGTAGTGGTAACTTAAGTGATGATGACCTGTCCCGGCGGTATGGACTGGTGATGATCATTGTGAGCCCTGCTAGACCACAGTGCATGCCTACTGCCATGTGGCATTGCCTCACGGGTCTCTGAGTCAGTGGCACCTCAAGGGCTGAGCAGGTGTGCAGCCTACGATGATGCTGTGGGCACTGGTATGTCCTCTGACATAGCAAAATCAAGACCTAGAATCATATCTGAGACCTGGTGGCCCGCGGGGCTGCATGATGTGGAGGGTGCCATGTTCGTGGGGCCCGGGCACGGGGCTTGCACCGGCACGGAGTGGGCCCTTTTTTGACACGCCGGTGGTGGAAGGTGAGCAGTGAGGCCTGGGTGCGCAGGGGTGGGCATGCACCTATGGGCGGCCAGAGGGGTTGGGGTGCAGCTGCCTGGGTGCGCAAGGGCAGGCATGCACTGCTGGGTGGTGGGAGGGGCTAGGGTGCAGCTGCCTGGATGAGCAGGGGTGGTCAGATGATGATAGCGTGTGCAATTGTATATACTTTGCCATTCATGTATCTGGACTCCGTTTCAGATGAAGGATCTGTTTCAGATGTGGGACCTGGTGGATTGCACTACATAGCAGCACGTGGTTGGAGACACACCAGTGGCAACAGGTGAGCAGTGAGGCCTGGGTGTGCAGTGTCGGCACTCTCTCTCCCTGTCCCTTTCTTCTTTTCTCTGTGTCTCTCTCCCCTCTCATTCCATATTTCTCTCTCCCTCCCTTTCGTTCCGTCTTTCTCCCTCCCTCCTTCTCTTTCAAGTCTTTCTCTCTCCCTCCCTCTCTTTTCGTCTTTCTCCCTCCCTCCTTCTCTTTCAAGTCTTTCTCTCTCCCTCCCTCTCTTTTCGTCTTTCTCTCTCCCTCCCTCTCTTTCCGTCTTTCTCTCTCCCTCCCTCTCTTTCCGTCTTTCTCTCTCTCTACCTCTCTTTCCGTCTTCCTCACTCTCTCCCTCTCTTTCTCTCTCTCTGTATCTCTCTCTCTCTCCTTCGCACTCTCTCTGTCCTTTGATGAGCGCATGACACACCTTCTTATCTGGATTTTTGTCCTGCAGGCTGTGACCTACAGATTGTCCCGAGGAGAGCCGCCATGTGTCTTTATTTATGTTCTGATTTTTTTAAAATACATTTTCATTTAGAAATTGGAACGTGAATGTGTGATGCTCATTTTTGTGACAACACATGCCTGTTACCTGTTGTGATTGTGCGACATTAGGCGGGTTCTTTGCTTCATGATTTTGTGAAGTTGATGTGACATGTCTTTGCCTAGGGGGTTCCGAGGGGGTGCCCGGGGGGGTCCTGGGGGTGGTGGCGGTGGGTGGTGTTACCCTGTTGGGGCTTTGAGCTGCATGATCAGTGGCTCCATGGCATCTGTTGTTCTTCAGGTGTGGCTCTGGGCTGGGCTCCCTTTTCTGGTGCAGGCTGTAGTCCGACTTTACACCTGGTAACGCGCCTTATCGCCTGTTTTGGGTTCTTATCGCTGATCTGGCTGGTCGTACAGAAAGTTGCGGAGAGGTGTTGTCGCTCCTTTTTGCACGGGAATGCCTACTCTGCATCTCATTAGCGACAGTTGCCGGGGTCATCAGTGGCAATGTTTTTGCGGCTGCTATCGCAGGTAAACTGGTGCTATGGGCTGTTATCTCCAGCTTGTGAATGGGGCGATATACTCATCGCCACTTTGGCTGTGAAAAAGTGCTGTTAACTTGGCGATAAATTCTTGAGGCTATGCCCCCCACTTTCTTAGAGAAGGCCTGGACTTCTATCAATACAGACAATTTCTGTGGATTAGGGGCATACATTCTAAAATAGAAAATCCTGCAGACAATGGATAATAAATGCAATCCCATTATCAGGGTTGTTCCTAGCACTTTAAGTCCTGCATATATTTTTACGATCAGGGATATATTATCCCCATATTCTACAAATCCCATTACTATTCAACTGCTGTTGAGTGAGTCACTCTGGTAGATAATCCTTTTCTCATCAGTAAAGACTATCATCAAGAAGGTGAGACATACTGACCAATGCAAAATATTATAATGTTTTCTCTGACTCTGACCTTAGAGGCAAACATTAAAAAAGGCCTATATCCTTCATATTCAGATGGTGCAATGGGTCTTGACAGAGATTGTTTCATAAATACAATGTGATTATGACCCTACCATTGGAAATCAGGAGTCTTTGCAATATTCCAGTGCTACCCTAAAGGAGTTAGAGGAGAGCACCCCTTAAAGGACAAGAATTTAAAGAGTACAGATGAAGCAGAAAGAGTAGTGATATAGAAGAGTAGGCAATTATACTAATTAGGAATGAACAGAAGTAAACAGGGTAAGGGACAGGAACATGACATAGAAGGTAAGACAACTCTAATATGAACAAACACCAAAAGGAACCAATGACTGTACAATCACACTGAGTAACTACTAGGGTTAACTAAGGTAAGACTAAAATCTAGAGTAATGGAGAAAACAAAGTTTTTGTACAGAATTCTATTACAGAAAGTCACTCCGCAAACCATATAGAAAGGAGGCAGCAGAAGTGATTCTGCATCTGTGACGCAAGGATACAAACAAAGAATACACTTACACACATGAGACACTATCTTATAGTGCATCTGGAAAAACAGTAGAGATTGCTACGAAAATAGCAATATCACACGGTCACAGTTATGTTACTAAATGTTACTAAAACTACATGTAACACAAGACAAAGCAAGGGGCAATGGTTGTCTACTAGAAACCAGCAGTCAACCTCCATAAAGAAAATTGAAAGGAATACAGTTATACACTAAGGAGAACACACTAGAACACTTACCAAAACAATAAGAGTCCAAGAAAATAGGACAATAAGCAGGAGACAGAAAATAGTGTTAGGTAATCAAGAAAATTCAAGACAGCAAAGAATCAAAATACAAGCATGGGAATAGTGGGTAAAAAGAAAAGAATTAGAGACAGAACAAATCAGAACAAGAGAGGACCTAAGAAATGTCACAAACATGCAAAAGTAAGCTAACAAGGCACAACTAGACAGGAGAAACACATGGATACTAGCAGACATGCAAGGCATGAAAGGTTGTAAAGAAGATTAGAAACTATGAAGCAAGAGGCAGGGACTGCAAGAGAAACTAGAGACTGTAATAGGAGAAACAAAAGCAATAGGCAATAAAACAAAAGGCAAAAACAGGAGGAGTATGGAGCTTATTCACAAGCTAAGGTTAGAAACACAAGGAACAATCAAACGTACAACTGTATAAGAAACAAGATACACAATAGGCAGCAAGGGTAAGTGATAACACAACAAGGAATGCATTTAAAGCAAAATACAAAGAGTACAAATAATGGAGGTATATTTACAAGAATTGTAGCTAAACAGTTTTTGTGTTGGTTAGCGGCAATCTTCTTAACGCTGACAATCGCCGAAAACTAACACCCTGTTAGCAACGTATTTACAATACGTAGAGACATGGTGATTGTATCAGCTAGCTAGTGAAAACTGCCGCTAACACTCGCATCAAGGTAATAGAAAATGTGACATTAGCAAAAGAAAAGTGATGAAAGGCCAATTAGTGGCAGAAAATCTCAAGTTAGTCAGCCCAACGTCACTTTTCAGCCTCTAAAGGAAAAATAGCCTATGAATCCACCTCCAATGAAAAAAATTAAATAAAAACAATGGAATGCAGAAGGGAGCAGCCAGGGTCAAGTTTAGCACAGGTCAACAACCCCCGCAAATCTCCAAAAAGCTAGGATGACCAGCCAGAGTCCCAGGGGAAGAGGAAATGCAGAATCAGGGCCTCGTTTATGAAAAGTGACACATCATTTGGGAAAACCAGTGATGAAGTCCTTTTCATAGCGCCATCCTTACAACACCATGGCAGCAGATGTCTGGAAGCATGGACAGTCTCCAGGACCCAGAGGCCTCGATGGACATGTGCCTCAGACCTGAATTGGAGTTACTGCGGCCTGATGGAGATGGGTCGCATAGGGCCCAAGCCTGTGGGCCATGGCAGTGGACATTGAGGTATTGATGTTCGCCCTTACCTGTTAGAGAAGTATGGCAGGTCACATGGAAACACGTTGCTGACCTGTGTAAGAAGCCCACCTGGCGCTTCTTGGAGCTGTGATCAGTAGAGGCACTCCTGGGCACTGACGTAGGGAGGTTTGCATTGCATAACACGTGCCACCACTTTACCGGGGTGCATGGAGGGGATTGCCAATGGTGGGCTGTGCCTCTCTGCATCACAGGCCTGAGGATGTGCCATTGCCCCCAAGCTGTGGAGGGTGAGGCCCCTGAGGAGTGCTGAACCTGTGTGGTGGGAGCGCTGCAACTTCGTGCCTAAGGGGGCCCTGTTGCATAACCTGCATCAGGAGGTTCAGCAGAGGACTTGGTGGTGACTGCTGTACCCAGGCTTGTAAAATCCTGCCTGGCTGAGGCTTTTGCTGGCTGAGTCACAGATTCAGAGAAAATATGCCAGATTGAGCCCCGATGTCAATGTGCAGGTGAGGAAAAGGTGGGATGAGGAGGAGGCCCAGGGGTTGTGTTGGGCCCAGACTTAGCACCAATGGGTGGCACACACCATGCCCTGAGCAATCCCTGTACTGTGGCTGACCTGCATCACAGAGGGCATCGCACAAGACTGCTGGGGGACTCCACTAACTGGCTCTTGTCACTGATATCAGACATTGGTGGCAGTGGGTGCCAGGGGCACGGGGTTGGTTCAGGCCCTTGGGTACACAGCTTGATCTGTCATCACTCACTGGGGCACAGGAAATCTGGTTCAACTGTTAGATCAGAGGAGGCAACTGGGTGGTGCTGCTTTTCCTTGTCCCCTTGTAGTGAGCTATTTGTTGTACTGCGGATTTACATCGGTGCCGCTCAAACGAAGATTCCTGGGTAGCACACACCTGAATGGAGGAGAGGGGCTGGCTGGCCACACTACACAGGCCGGCACCACATGTCACACATAGTGCATGGGCATCTGCCCCAATGATGGCCCGCCTGCCGACAGGGGCAGCATCAACATTTAGCCGCTCCCCCGTGTCGGTGAACTGAGCTGCTGCGGATCGCTGGCCGTCGACGCAGGCAACATTGGCAGCCTGGACTCCAAACTAGACTCTGTACTCGCAGTGGATACCTCCCTCAAACAAACGGGCACATACTTTGAAGGATGCATAGACAAAGACAAAGTCGAATTCACCCTGGAGCCCCACAAGCTGACTTACAAGGTACACTATATTGAGCGAGAACTGGCCACAGTGTCCCTGAGTACCATGAGCATAGCTTTGGAGTGTACCGGCTAATGGCACACGTGAAGTCACTGTAAAGAACAGAGGAAAATTAGGAGGGTCTCTCCCAGCCTAAAAACATTCGGGTTTTGGGTCTGCATGAGGGAGCAGAAAAGGCTGATGCAGTGGCCTATTCTGAGATATGGTTGTGTGATCTAAGGCCAACAGGTGCACTTTCTTCATTCTTTGTTGAGGAGCAGGCCCATTGAGTGCCAGCAAGCCGCAAGCTGCAGGGGACAAGTCATAGATCCTTTCTCTTCCGCCTGCTACAGGGATCATGACACTGTCCTAAGGGAGGTACTCAAGCTGGGGGAAGCGAAAAGGGATAACGCTACAGTTATTTTTTTTCCTGACTACTCCACGGGTGCAGAGGCAGAGGGACTTGTCTCTAGTGGTTAAGGGAGGGCACTGAGAGTTGGGTATCAAATACTCCCTCCTTTACCTGTAAAGTCTGCAAGTGATCTCAGATGGTGACACGCAAATCATTGATGCAGCTGAACAGGCCTGGACCCTGCTGCAATCTACCGGTCACCAGGTGTGAAGGGTCTGCACAACAAGCTGTAATTTGTGTAGCCAATTGTACTGGGAGGCGTAGGAGGAGCATACATCCCCACTACATCTGCAAGCCACCCCCAATCTGCAGCAGGTTATACAAGAGAGGCAGAGGAGCTACATGCGGGGCTGACGATGTGCAATCGCATTAAGAGACTAGATCCCGACACTTCCCCTGAATGCCTGCTCAGCATCGTGGGCTCCACTTCGACGTGGTCATCCGGTACAGAGTCCATGCAGCCCCGTATGTGACTCCTCAGAAGGTAGATAACCTAATTTAATGTTGACTTGTTGTGTGTCTCTCCTTCTTTCACGGATACAGACAGCTCTAGAGAGTCTCTGGCTTACTGTGGTTCTTGGTCTCCAGCTTCGCGTTGCTGAAGTTCTGGTCTAACGAGGTCAGCACTTAGAGGTGATCAGGTCCAGTCGTCATCCAAACGGAACGGAGCAGTTGTCGAGGTGAGTGATGCATGTTGGAGATGGTGGTGGTGTCCTTGGTGCTCCTAGATGCAATGGGAGGAGGTCCATGGCATCGTTGAACTTGCCATGGATGAATTGTGGGAGCGCTTCTTTTATTCAAAAGCCTCACTAGCGGCACTCTTGCAATGCTGTAACATCACTTGTTTGACGTCCCGGTGGCGCAATGTGCCACAGCATGGTTACAAGGCCATGCATAGCCACATGATGTGGCTTTTCTCGGCCTTGTAAATATGTGCCCCTTTCACACATTAAAAACCGTGAAAGGGGTATTCAATGGGTGTTGCTGTGGGCATTCCCACACCAAACCAATGGAATCTGAAGCATTCCCAGGTTTATGAGGAACTTTAAACCTTCAGATTGTGACAGAATCTAACACCACCTGAAGGGTGGCATTTGGAAGGGTATACAGCAGGAATAACGACGGGGAAATATCGAAAAGCAGAAATATCGAGGTAAGAATATCGACTGTGTTAAATATCGGCGAATTAAATATCGATGTAGTAAATGTCGTTTGTTTAGAATAGCAGAAATATCGACATTGTTAAATATCGTTGTAGTAAATATAGTTGGTATAAATATCGATGTAAATAATATCGAGATTATGTTTTTAGTGGTATAATTAGTTTATTTTTTAATAGTTCTGGTGATTATTTATTTTTTTAAAGTTTTTATGTGATTAATAAATGTAATTTTATAATACTTTTTTATATTATTTAGTAAATATTTTAGGAGCGGGTTCTTGGTTTTATACGGGATAAGGGTGGGTAGTAATTTAAACATTGTGTGTTCAATTTTTTTTAATTTTCAATTTTAAGGAAATACATTTTTAATTTCGAAATTTTAAATTTGAAAGTTGAAATCAATTAATATATTTAAAATTTTTATATTAAATAAAATGTGTGAATATTTTAGGAGCGGGTTGTTGGTTTTATAGGGGATAAGGGTGGGTAGTAATTAAAAAAATTTGTGTAAAATTTTTACAAAATTAAAAATATTATATAAAAAAATTACAAATTTCGGATTTTCAAATTTGAAAGTAGACATACATAAATATATTATTCTTTTTTATTTACTATAAAATGTGTAAATATTTTAGGAGTGGGTTGTTGGTTTTATAGGGGATAAGGGTGGGTAGTAATTTTAAAATGTGTGTGAAATTTAAAAATATATATATATTTAAGGAAATACATTTTAAAATTCTAAATTTTAAATTTGAATTTAGAAATTATTTAATATATTTTCAAATTTTATATATTTTAAAATGTGTAAATATTGTTGGAGTGTGTTCTTGCGTTTATAGGGGATAAGGGTTAGTATTAATTTATTAAATGTGTGTGAAAATCTTGTAAAAATTTTAAATTTTATGGAAATAATTTTGTAATTTTGAAATTTAAAATTTGAAATTAGATATTTTTTTAATTTAAAATATTTATATATTATAAAATGGGTAAATATTTTAGGTGTGAATATTTGGGATTATAGGGTATAAGAGTCGTTAGTAATAGACAAAATGTGTGTTGAAATTTTAAAAAAATTACAATTTTTAAAGGAATATATTATTTAATTTCAAAATTTTAAAATTTTAAAATTTAAATTTTTTATATTTGTACTGTCCAGCATTTTATTTGAATTATGTTGGTCTTGGAGTTAGAATAGTAATGTATTATGGTTTACTGTCCAGTACTTTCCCTGAGTTATGTTGGATTTGGAGTTAGAATAGTAAATTATTATGGTTTACTGTCTAGCACTTTCCCTGAGTTATGTTAGATTTGGAGTTAGAATAGTAAATTATTATGGTTTACTGTCCAGCACTTTCCCCGAGTTATGTTGGATTTGGAGTTAAAATAGTAAATTATTATGGTTTACTGTCCAGCACTTTCCCTGAGTTATGTTAGATTTGGAGTTCGAATAGTAAATTATTATGGTGTACTGTTCAGCACTTTCCCTGAGTTATGTTAGATTTGGAGTTCGAATAGTAAATTATTATGGTGTACTGTTCAGCACTTTCCCTGAGTTATGTTGGATTTTGAGTTAGAATAGTAAATTATTATGGTTTACTGTCCAGCACTTTCACTGAGTTATGTTGGATTTGGAGTTAGAATAGTAAATTATAATGGTTTACTGTCCAGCACTTTTCCTGAGTAATGTTAGATTTGGAGTTAGAATAGTAAATTATTATGGTTTACTGTCCAGCATTCTCAGTGATTTATATAGTGTTTGGAAATCGATTAATATTTTTTTTATTCACTACATAGTGTTTTAATTACTTTAATAGTATTTGGAATTATAATACTGAATTTTGTTTTGATTTTTTTTTACAATATTAAAAATTTTGTGTTAATTATTTACTTTTAATATTTTGTAATGTATTTTGAAGTATTTAAGATTATGTTTAATAACATATGTATAAAAATGAATTACACATTTTCTAACATTTTTTTATTTATATCACATGCATGTAAAATTATAAAGTAACATAGTAATAATTTCTTCTAGAATAAACAGTCTTTATTGTGTTATTTCTGTTTGTAGATGGAAACATTTATACATTTTAAAAAAAATAACATTTGTATTTAGTGATGTATAACATTGCAGTATTTGTAATATATACATTGTACATTTTTAAATATAATGTTTTATTAATTAGCATATTACATTTTATTTTATTTAAATACAATTTAATATGTTAATTAATTTACAAATAATTTGCATTTACAAAAGTATATAAATTAAATTGTTAAAATGTGTCTTTTATAACTAAATAGTTAATTTAATAAACATATTTTTAATATACATTATTTTTATTATATATTTTCACATAAAGTAAGTAATGTATATTTTACAATATTCATGTTTATTTTATACATTTTAAAAATCATAACAATTTTTAAACAAAAATGTCAATAATTTGTCATTTGTTTTTATTCATTTATATGGGGATTAAGTCCTATTTTTGTTTTAATTATGCTGCCATTTTGTTTTCTTTAGTTCACTTTTTAGACTATCTACATCGTTGTTTGGATCATTTGTGAAGACGGAACCTCGCGATTGAGAGCTGCTTCGTGTTTGCTAATGTAAGTTTGATTTTAATTACTTTTAAGTTACTTTTAAGGTATTTTTTAATTAGTAGAAGTGTATATGTGTTGCTATGTGTGTTATTTAACTGTTTATGTAAAATGTACGTTTTATTTAAGCAAGTTAGTGATAGCATAGTTTGTTTACTATCTAATATGAATTTAATGTTAATGTTTTGCATTTAAGTATTACTTTATGTATTTTAATACGTTTTATATGTTGTTTATTCGCTTTGTGGGTTTATTATTTGTTTTGGGTGGGTTCTGTATGTACTTTATTTACAGGTGCCGTTTTGGAGAACGGATGGAATTGCTCTTGTTTTTTTTTTTTTTTAAATAAAGGAAATTGTTGTTACTAGTGTTTTTTACTAGTTTATATACATTTCCTTTTTTTCCGGGATTTTGGTGCGTTTTCATCGTGAATTATTTTCGGGTTCTTATGGTTCCATTATCGAGAGGATTGCTACATTGGAATCTTTTTATACCGTTGTATTTTTTTGTTTTTTGGGGTTTGTTTTCACTATGTGGATTGTTATTTGCTTGGATTGGTTTTTAAAGCATCTATTTCGGAAAGATTCTACAGCTACAGAACCGTAAGTTATTATTTATTATTTTTTTGGGGTGGGTTATGTTTATTGGTGACTTTGTATTTTAATTAGTTATATTATGTCTTGGGATATTAATTTCTATTTTACATTACATGACATAATTTAACTAATATTAAAAAAAAATGGTCTGTGTTATATATGTTTTTATGGTTTGCTATTTGTATTTTACTAAAGGATGGATTTTGCTATTAGATCTATGTAGTCTAGACCTTTGATACTTGGGTACATTCTTGTTTTTTGTTGGAGGTATTCGTACATATTTGTTTGTTTGCTTAGTTTTGGTCCTATTTTTGTTAGAGATTGTTCAATTCTTAGCTCTTGGTAGCTTTGTTCTTTTTTGATGCATTGGATCAGTTTGTGAAGTGTTGGTTGTGCTCTTCCTATTGTGGCTTGGAAGGCATTATGCCATCCTTCTACCGCGTTGTTTGTTTTGGCTTTTTGTGCTATAGTGCTAGCGTAGACATTTCACCAGGGAATTTGGAATTTAGGGTGTCTGCGGTGACCTGAACGATGTAATCTTCCTACCCAGGTGTCTTGGAAATAGTCTAACAAGGGAGTTATTTTTTTTTCATTACTGCGGTAGAAAGGACTGTCAATTAATAAATTGTAGTAATTTGCCACTTCTGTTGTTGGGACGTATGCTAGTGCTATTAATTTTTTGATCTGTTAAGCAAAGTTGCTGTTTGAGAGTATTCTATACTTAAGGTAGATTTTGGAAGTGTCTCCATATACTTTGATTGTAGTGATAATAACACCCTTGTATTGCAGTGTGTGGGTATATTTTTAGTATAGCTTGTATCATAGCTATTTCAAAGTCTATTATGATTCTTTGTGGATAGTAATTATCTGTTAAATCTTTGATTGTTGTTAAGATTTCTATGTAGGTTGCATTTGTTTTATTTGGCAGCAATGTATAAATTAAGGGGATATTAGTTTCCTGGTATTCACCGTGGATGGTATAAAGTTGATAAAAATGTTTTGGACACACTTTAAAAGTTCCGTCCATCATCCATATTTCACAATTTTTTAGTTTTTGCAAATTGTTATTTGTTGCAAAAAGTAGAATTCTTTTATCATGGCTTTGGTTATCATACATCAAGAATTTGTCTTCTTTATGGGTAATAGTATATTCAGGATATATTTTAATTTCTTGAAAAGTTTGAGGTGGAGGTGGAGTTGGAACAGATGCTCTTTTAGTTTTAGCTATTAATCGTTTCAAGTTGGGGATTGAGGGTAACTGTCCTGTTATGTTTTCTGGGACTTTGGTCAATACATTTTTCAAAATTGTAGTGCTTGTTTCTTGGGAGCCTGTACTTGCTTCTCTAAGTGTTTCTAATGCTTCCCTTACTTCTACTTCGGTCACATTGGGTGGGTGGTTATGCTCTCGTACATTTACAACATTGTTATCTACAGTTGTAGCTCTCCCATAGCATGCAGTTGAATAGTATTTGCTACATTTCCAATGTGTTTTGTTATCTTTGACATTTTTCTTGGGTTAGGTATAACCCATGTAGCTGAGCATTATTTTTCCTTTTTGAGATGTTATAAAAGTAGCTCCTTCTGCCATTTCTAGGGTAGATCTGTGAAGACATATGTATGTGTTTTTAGTAAATATGTAATACATTTATTTCAATGTTTAGGTTTAATTAGTAATTTTAAAATTATACTTACAATGTGGTTCTTTCTGTTTTTCTGATGTTTTTATTTCTTTTTATTGGAGTTTCACTGTTGTAATTCCTGTAGTTGTGGTAGAGAAGAGTTGTAATTAATAATATTGTTTGATACTTAGTTGTTTCTCTTTTGTTATTATTTATTTAAACTGTGAGTATACTTACTTAATTTTGTAAAAGCTGTTGTTTGTGCAGATGTAGTTTGGTAGATGAAGTTTGTTGTAGCTGAAATAATAAGTATTTGTATTAGTTGTGTATTTTTTTGTATTTATTTATAGCTCAGACAATGTAATTTCATTTTAAACTTTAGTTTGCTATATCTTTATTTTTTTGTTACATTTCTATGTAGGCATTGATAAGGCTGGTCATTTTTTGGTACATTTATTCATTGTGGCTGTTGTTGGTAGGATTTTTTTGTTTAAATAAAAGAGCGTTTATTTATTTTAGGGAGTTTAGCAAAGTTTTTGAGGATTTAATAGTACATAAAATGGGATTTTACTTACTTGTGTTGTAGTATAATCTGTTGTAGTAGTTGTTCTAGGTGAGTATTCTTTTCTCTTCAGCAAAGTAACCGTTTTTCTTCGAGTTTGTTCCAAAAATGGTAATTTTAGTTAAGTATGTAACTGTTTTTTGTATTTCTGTATTTTGATTGGTTTGACGACATTTATTTCAAATTCATTGGTTGAGAAGTTTAGTTTGAATTTGGTATTCGTTATTTTTTAATGAGGGTGTTTTATTTGTTATTTAGTAGTAGTATATAATTAACCGCTTCAGCGCGGCGCAGATTCCTGCACTGTGCTGAACGTTCCATTGGGCTTATGGAACCATGACGGAACGGTTCCGTCATGAGCACAGCTCAACCGACGCTCATGACGGAACCGTCATGAGCATGGAAGGGGTTAAAGATGTTTTGTATGTGTTTTATATTTATGGTTTATAATTTTAAAAATGTTTATATATGTAATGTGTTTTAAAAAATAATATTAATTGAGTGTATTTGAATTATTAAGTATGTATATATTTATTGGTGTATTAATAAATAATTTATACATACTTAAAGTATATAGTATATTTATATGTTTATTAAGTATTTATTTAAAAGGTAATAGTAATTAAATTGTTATTTTGTTGAGAGGATTGTGAATTTAATGTTAAAGAAAAATGTCGATATATTTTGTATTCGTAAATAGGGTGTATGTAAGTCGATAATAGTGGTGTCGATATTTTTGGTGTGTTTCATATTATTTTACTTATTTTCAGTATTTTTGTAGTCGATATTTTAGTAGTCGATATAATTTAAAACGATATTTTTTTAGTCGATAATAAAATATCGATATTTGTGTAAATCCTTGTTTAAGTATATGGTGACGATATTTGTGTTTACGATATTTTAGCGTCAATATTTTTGTAGGTCGGTGTTTTTGTTATTGATATTTGATATGGGATCGGTTTGGGAGGTGCTGCGAGGATAAATGTTTTCATTTCTCCTCTTTTTTTCACGTTTTCTATGTGTGAAGCATTCTGCAGAGTACAGAGACAGAGGAAATACCCTGGATTGATAGGTTTTATGCAGGTAGGTGTCCCTTCCTGCAAGACATCAATCAACTCCACAACACAATCACCCATGGCGGAAAGGTGCCTGCTTTGGCGCATGAAAGCCATTGTAGGCCAAAGTAGGGGAAAATGGCAGGGGGGCTTAATCATGAGCCCCTTGAGACATTTTAACACCACTGGTGCATCATTTTCTTGATATACTTGCAGCGTAAATTTTGTACCACATTGCACTGTAGTAAGAAAGTGGTGTACCTAGGCGTATGGTGACCTTGTAAAGCCCTGTGCCACAATATACCTTTATCAGGTATGATGTATGCAGGGTGGGCTTTCTCACACAACAAAGCCTCGTAGGAGTGGTGCAGTGAAATCTATCAGATTTCACTGTGACAATTCTAGGACACCACTGAATCAAAACCATATGCCTGCTTCATGGCAGGCGTAAAGGTGACGCAGTGCCGTAGGAATAGGCCTGTCCCATGCAATGCTGGAGTTGGCTAATGCTTGCGGCACAACTGCAGCAATGTGTGAAGTTAGCACCAACAGATACATCAGGATTCCCGAAATATCTGTAGTTGATTGCGACATGGAGCGCCAAACACTAAATATGGCGCATCCATGGTGTCTCGAGGACGCAGTGAAAAGTGTTGCCTTGCTGTTTTATCGCAGCAATGCAACACCTTTCATGAATGAGGCCCAGCAATGCTCCCTATCTTATTGAAAGGGTGCATTCCTGACCTTTTGTTTTGGTGCAGGGCCGCACAGCAATATTCCTTGCAGCATTGTCAAGCACCAAAGCATCTTATATGTAGACCCAAGTGTTTGCACCATTTTGAGACCAGGTATTTGTTTACCTTCAAATCTGCCTCTAATTGTACTTCAAGGTAAATTTTTTGGTTTTGCAACATACTAGGAAATCCTTGTAAATATCATGTAGTGTGTTTTGCAGGAGTTTTTACACTGGAAGGTCAACCTTGCATCTCATTTTCTGTAAGTCACGCTAACTAAAGTGTTCTCGTTTATGCTGGAAAATTGCCACAAACTGGAATTAGCAGCAACTTGTAAATACAGCGGAAAAAAAAGCAGCCGCAATGTCAAGAAATTGAAGCTACGGTGACATAAGGTTCTTGTTAATATGCCCAAAGAGCAGCAGCTTACTGCTTGCTAGAGACAGGAAATAGAGAGACGCAAAATGCCGTTTGGGAGAAATCTTCTTTTGCATATGTGGCCCTAAGTGGGAAGGGTATGCCCAGACGTGGGTCCCGTGTTCACTACACCACTGGATTCAAGTTAGCCTAGCTGATGAAGGGTGATGCCCTGAAACCGGTCCCAGGATGCTTGTTCCCAGTCCAAGGAGGACCTGGCTTGCCAGTTTTGCCTGGACTGTTCTCATAAGGAACATGGCCAAGACTGATTTGCATATGGCTGGGTCCAAACAGGGGTGGTGCGGTGCGCAAAAGAATGATGGATTAAACCAAGATTTTTGTGACTGGGGGTAAATGTTTGCATTGTCCAGCATTCCGCTCATCAATAGTTTCTTTTGCATATGGGAGACATCTTCAGCAATCTGAGTTGAAATAGACATAGTCTCTACCAGTCGCAGACAGCAACCTCTCAGCAAACAAGCATCATAGATTAATATGCTTGTTGTTCCATTTAAAAAAAAAAATGTATTGTTTTTTTCCCAAGCACTTTGAAAACTGTACATATCCATCACATCAGAGTGACCATGACACATTATTTACAGCATAAAGAAATAATTAAGTAAATAAGACGAGAGAGGATAATCAACACAGACAGATACAGATTGGTTATTCTAACAGAAAAGAGAAGAAAAAAGAAACAATAGGCTAACATGGTACATCTAACTAGAATAGATAAGCAATATTTAACTACCCAAACTCACTACTCACTGATTGACCCATCTACCCCACCCAACATCCATTCTCGTATAGGAGCCCAAATTTCCGCCCCAAAAATTCTCTTTCTCCTTCCTTTGCTTCTAGAAATTGCTGTCTCAAAGCTAAACATAGCCAATAGTCTCACTCTCCAATTCAAAAAAGTTGGGGGTTCGGAGCTGATCCACTCACTAGTAATACATGCCCTGACCACTGTCATCATTATGAACAAAAGTGCTATTTCAGAATTATCCAGTACAACAGGACAATCCTCCAAACCCACCCCCAAGATTACTAGTTCGCTGGTTAAGGTTATCTGCTTTTGAAACAAAATATTAAAGAACCCTTCCAAATCCTGAAAGAACCTAGTCAGTTTTGGGCATAGAAAAAACATATGAATAGAATCAGCCACCAGCAACCCACAGCGGTTACACTTGTCACCCCCTATTTTCCCCCACCGAGACACCTTCCTGGGTGAGTAGTATAAATCCCATAGGGCCATAAAGTGCTGACTGCGATGTCTGCCTGTAACCAGCACCTTATTAGCAAGTTCCAAAGATTGATTTATATTGAGGCCAGCCTCCCTTAGGGGTCCATTAGGATGACGGGCGGACTTTGTCCGCCCATCATCCTACCGGTGAATGGGACCACCCGCCATAAGGGCGGGGGTCCCGTTGTACATATTAAGATGCGCCCGCCACAGTGGCGGGCGCTTCCCGCATTTTTAACATTGAGGCGGGCGGTGCTGAAAGCACCGCCCGCCGCAATGCTAAAAATGCACGTTGTGCATTTCAATGCACAACATGACAGGCACCGCGAGGTGCCTGTTATGTTGTGCATTGAAATGCAGGGGGGTACCATAGGTACCCCCCATGTGCACCTCCACCCCCACTGAGTCCCTGGGGGCCCGCAATGGGCCCCTGCAGGGGGACTCCGCCTGCCTTTCCGTGGCGGCATTGCCGCCACGGAAAGGCGCGCCATAATGCGCATTGTAATATGGCTGGCGGTGTCTAACAGACACCGCCACCATTTTAAACATATTCCGCCCCGGCCGCAAGGCCACCGGGGCGGAAAACAGGCGGGCGGTGATTTTCACCGCTGCGGTCCCCCCCGCCATCCTAAATTGGCGGGGGGGAATTTGGCAATGGATGTCGGGCGGATGGCCTCCGCCAGGCCGGCGGTGGCTACCGCCAGCCTGGCGGAGGCAATCCGCCCGACATCATAATGGACCCCTAAGTTTTTGCTCCCATTTAAGCTGACAACTATCCAGTTCATCTGGAAGGAAAATAACCATCTTTGTATTGTCCTATCCTTCCTCATTTCCTCAATTAGCTGAATTTTTTCAAGCAGCAAACCTCTATCAAAGCCATGTTTAATCAAGAAGCTAGGTATTTGCAGATATTTGAAGAAATCCCCCCTATCCAATATATACTTCTCTTTAAGCTCAGAGAAGGCCATCAATTTCCCTTGATCCATCAGATCACCTAAGCAAGAGATACTTTTTCTCTCCCATTTAAAAATAACCTGAGGGGAGAATCCCAGTAGCATTGAACGGAGTATAAAAGTTCACTTTAGGGATTTTGCATACTCGTCTAATTTGTTCCCAGACTGGATGTGCTGCCTGGAGAGTCTTGAACCTTGTTGTCTTATAATATGACAGCTCTAAAATAGTTACTAACAAACCGTTGGCTTGTTCACCCATAATAAGTTCATATATAGATTGTCTATGAAATGCGGTAATAGGAGCATTGCAGCCCAAGATCAATGGACCCATAATCTGTAACATAGCTGCCCAGAAATACATTATAAAATGCTGGACACCCCATCCTCCCCGATTCCTTGGAAGAATCATTTTGTTATGAGCCCTTCTTATGGTATCCCCACAGAAACCTTGCACAGAGTCTATCTAATTTTAAAAACACTATGCTCGAGAACTCCAATGGAATGGTCCTGAACATGTACAAAAATTTGAGGAGAACAAGCATTATTATAACATTGCATCTGCCATGCAGGGAGAGGTGCAAGTGGTCCATCCTTTCCAAGGTTGTATTGACCTTTTCTATTACGGGTAAAATATTCAAGGCTGGAATCTCGTCCACATTAGAAGTGATTTTTATTCCTAGATATGTAGCCTCCGTTACGACAGATATACAAGCCGGAGGATCTGGCCTAGAATACAACACCTGCATTTCCCCGACATTGAGCTTATACCCAGAGAAAGAGCCAAACAGGGTTGCCAGTATTTTAATTGTTGAAAGAGCAGCTGGCAAATCCGCAGATACTACAAGAATATCATCCGCATATGCCAATGCTCTATAATCCACTCCATTCAATGTAATTGGTTTGATATCTTCATGACTGTTGATTTTAGACAAAGATAAATCGAAATATAAGGCAAATAAAAGAAGAGAAGATGGACATCCTTGGCGTGTACCGCGACTAATATTAAATTCGCTGGACAACAACCCTGAAATCTGTATAGACGCTACTAGGTTCATATAAAGTGTCTTCACAGCTTGAATAAATGATGGACAAAATCCTTTCCACCTCAGGACCTCCCACAGACAACCCAAGGAGACCCTGTCGAATGCCTTTTTGGCGTCCAACAGGATCACCCCTAGGTCAGAGTCTGTTGCTTGTGCCCAGTCCAGGAGAGTAATGAACCTCCTGACATGATCAGCAGTGTCACGTCCTGGAATAAAGCCATGCTGTACACTAGCTACTATGGGAGAGATAACCATCCCAAGACGCTGAGCCAATATTTTGGAATATATTTTGCTATCAGAATTGATTAGCCATATGGGTCTGTATGAGGAGGGAGACTGTTCCAGCTTGCCCTTTTAAAAAAAAATAACTATCGTGGTTTTCCTCTATGAATCTGGACCTGTCCCTCTTTGTGCATTTTGAAACAGAGACACAAGTTCTGATTTCAGAACATGGTGAAACGTCCTGTAAAATTCAAGGGGAATTCCATCAGGACCAACCGCTTTGCCCCTAGCTAAGGATAATATCGCCATTTCCACCTTCTCCCATGTAATATCAGCCGCCAACACCGCATTATTCTCCTCTGAAATTTTGTTAGTTCCTAAATTCCCACAAAATTCCTCAACACACCCTTCAGTATTTGTTGTTATGTCTTCTGTATGGTATGTAACTTTTACAATGAATTTTTTACAACGCACTACCATTACAACGCAGGTATTACCACGCATACCAGTACAACGCATTGCGCTGGGGGGCGCTCTAGGATAGGGAATAAGTTTAATTTTCTATCCAACACCTTCCCTAGTGTCCACGGGGACTGGAGTTGGAATAGAATATTATACTTACCACTATCCAGCACCTCTAAGTGCTATGCGTTGTAATGGTATGCGTGGTAAAAAATGCGTTGTAAAGGTATGCGTGGTAAAAGTATGCGTTGTAACGTCATACATCCCTTCTGTATATAACTCAGCATAATATCTACTGAAAACTTTCAGAATATTCATTGGTGACTCAACTACCTTATTATTATGATCACATATCTCTTCCATTCGTACTATCCCTTTGCCGGAGTCTTTTTGCTTGTATCTTCCCAGCGTCCTCACCCAATTCATAAACCTGAGTTCTATAAGCAGATAGCTTACTAACTGTTTTTTCTACATAATGCTGATGAATTCTCATTTTCGTAATAGATATTGACTTTAAAGTATCCTCTACACTCCACTGATGAGAGAGTTCAACCGAGAGTTGAATCTCCAAAAGTCTAAGTTGCATCATTCGATTTCTAATTTCTTTATTTATTTGGCATTGCTTCCCAATCGAATAACTCATTATAGCGCACCTGACACCTACTTTAAATGTGGCCCAGACAATCAGAGAAGAGGCTGTACCATGATTTATCCTAAAAAAATCCAAAATCCAGGTACACATATGCTCGCAGTATTCTGGATCAAACAATAAGTTACGCTCGAAAGTCCATGACTTACATTGACGCTGAACCTTCAAACCATAGTGCATTACCAAAGGATTATGATCCAAAATATTTCTTGGCAATAAATCTATTTTAGAATTCACAAACAGCTACCTTGAGATGAAAAAATAATCTAATTGAACATGCTTCCTATGGGGGGCAGAATAAAATGTATATCCTGGAGTACTGGCCCTTTGATTGACCCAGACATCGACCAGACCCAACTCTCTGACTAGCCCTTTCACAGCTTTAAAAACTCTAGGCTTTTTCCCCAAATAGGGGCGATTACTCCTGACATCCAAATTCCCCTCCAGGTGAATATTAAAGTCCCCACATAAAACTAAGGGAGTCGGCCATTCTGCTAATTCAATACTTAACTGATGTAAGGCTTCCGGATTGTCCAGATTTGACCCAAACAACTCACATATTGACCCTGGGAGAGCATTAATAACCAATTCCACGATGACCCAACGCCCGTAGCTGTCCCCCTTCACCCGCCTCTTCACTCCCAAACCGTATCTCATAAAAATTGCAACTCCTCTGATATTTGACCCTTGCTTGGTACACCCGAGCAGTTCCATTCCCAACTCCCGTAACACTTTACGATTATTCCAAGCTATATGTGTTTACTGTAAGCATAGCAAATCATACAGTTGAGCCCTCAACATTTGAGCCAGCACCCCTTTCTTTCATCGTTTAATCCACAGATGTTCCATATACAAAATATAAAGCATGCCATCCTCATTATTCAGTAAATTTTATCTGTTTGTACCACCAAATCAAGAAATGCAACAATACCTCTCCAAAACAGAATATGGTCATAGCCACCACCCCTCTATTCATCCTCACCCAACACCAGTCCACAGTGCCTCCCTCCCCTCCCTCTCCACCCTGCCCACCCAGCTTCCCCTCCCCCCGAGACCGCACCCCAAATGAGGCATAAGGAGCATGTCCTAGGTGATGGGAAGAGAATTGTGAAGTGCCCCCCTCCGCAGCACCCCCGGGATCTCTCATAAGCATTTTTTTCCCTCACTATGACAAATTTTACACCGTTTTTACCAGTACTAAAGGCTCCCCAGGCAAGGGAAAAAAAGGGAAAAAAGACAAAAAAAGACAAGAGGTGCAGGTGTATATACTATCTACACCTACTGGTTTCACATGGTTTTCAAGAACTCTTCAGCCTTAATCTCCGATACAAAAAAATAAGACTTTTCTTTATATACAACTTTTAACTTTGCAGGGTTCAGAAGGAAAGCCTGCCCCCCTTTAGCCTGAAAGGCTGAAATCAGTTAACGTAATCGCCACCTCTGTTGGACTGTAGCCTGACAGAAGTCCGGGCATACGAAAAAGTCATTTCCCTTGGCAGATCAACTCCTGTCAGACCTCGCAAGATCATATAGAGCTTCGCGTAACAGATAGTTATTCAGGCAGATCAGTATTGCCCTAGGCTTACCCTTAGGGCCCCCTGCGGCCCCTCTGAATAAACGGAAATCTGTTAGCTCTAATAATCTCAGTCTCCCAGTTCCAGTGTTTCAGATCAGGGAAGGCCTCGGTAAACATTTCCATAATATACCGCCTCACATCCTTCCCCTCCCTACCTTCTGCAACCCCCAAAACGCGCAAGTTGTTCCGTCTGGATCGATTTTCGAGATCAGTTAATTTCCAGTCCGTGTCTTCCCTGGTTTTTTGCAGTACTGTAACTGTTGTCTTCTGTTGGACTAGTTGATCGTCCAACGCCAATATCCTCTCTTCTGCCTCTATAACTCTTGTTGAAATTTCTCTGCATGATTTAGCAACTCGGCGCACAGTGTTCTGCAGCTTCCAAACAGCTCCCTGGGTCCGCAAGCTTTCAGACTTCTTCTCCTCCCTATGCGCCATTATTACCCTATAAATTATGTTGAGTGTAATTTAACCATCTCCATCACTATCTCCATCGAATTTTGAGTCAGAGCTAACACCACCACCTTCTCCCTCAGAATGAGATACCAGTGAATGGTCCCATACCGGCTGACCAACAGGAGTCGGAGTCCCCTTGGAGAGGGAATTCTCATGGTCTTGCATTTTACGTACTGTCTCTTGGCTCATAGACCGTTCAGAGCTAGGATCGTCCTCCTCATGCTGAGAGTCAGTTTTCTCAACCCAATCGCCCGGCACACTCTCCATATCGTTCTCCGAGACAATGGAAACATCGGACATAGAATAAAACTTCCCGCCAGATCCGGATGACTCTAAGTCATTCAGTATTTCCTCTGTGGAGTTCACTACATTAGTACTGCTCCCAATACCTTTCATGTCCACTACTACATTCCCTGCTGCATTCAAGATACCATCACCTTCGATAATTGCTGTTGTTACAATGTTGCCACTGACGTGCTCTAGTTTGGTTTTTAAGGCTCCTTTTTTCTTAAAGATAGCAGGGACCTGGTTCCTTCTCTGGAGCAGTTTGTTGCATACCTCCACTGCTGCCGCTACCACAGATAGCTCTGCACCTGTTTTCTGTAATTCACCGTCCCATGAGTGACTTACAGAGCGGCCGCTGTTCTGAGAGCTTGCCCCATCCACAGTCTAGAGATGAACTGCTGCAGTACCGCTTGTGACCACTGACAAAGCGGAGGCCGCTGCCGCAGAGACAGATCCTGTTGTGGCCGTCCCCCTGGTCTTGTCACCCTTTCCGCTCCCCATCGGGCTATCCTGATCCGCAGTGTGGAGGGGGGACAGTAAGTAACGGAAGCCTCCGTGCCGCAAAGTACACTGCTCCTGGTACCGTCGAGGTCAAAGTCAGCGAACCCGGCGCTGCCACTGACAGAGCTACTACAGACGCGTTGGAGATACTCTCCTTCATACAGGATACAAGGGATGTCCTCCGCCTCATTGACAACATAGAGGAGAGGGAGGGAGTAGACCTTTTGTTGACCCTAGATGTAGAAGCACTCAACACCAACATCCCCAAGCAGGCAACCCTAGAGGCAGTAGAATCCACCTTGCTAAAAGAAGACTGGTTTTCACCTATCCCTGTCTCCTTTATCATGGAATGTGCCACAATTATCCTGAGGGAAAACGTTTTCGAGTACGAGACTCAGTTGTTCCACCAAATACAGGGCACATCCATGGGCAGCACTTTTGCCCCCAGTCTAGCCTGTATTTACATGGCCACCTTTGAGGAGACCACTATCAGGGGTGTTAGCAATACTTACAGGGACGACCCGACTCTATGGCGCAGGTACATTGAAGATATTCTTGTACTCTGGAAAGGCAACCTGATTACCTACCAGGGCATTCTGTGAATGGATCAACACCCACAACCCTTTTCTTAAATTCACGAGTACAATCTCTAAGACTAATATCACTTTTCTTGACCTTAGGATTTGGCTCACTGAGACTGGGCTGAGCACTAATCCACACAGAAAAGAAACAAATAGGAATAGCCTCCTACTCTATGAAAGCAATCACCCTAAAACACTGAGGAATAACCTCCCATTCGGGCAGTTCCTGAGGGTCCGGAGGAATTGCTTGAGCATGTCAGACTATAAGAAGGAGGCACAATTATTACAGCATAAATTACAGGACAAGGGGTACCCCACGAGACAGATCCGTAATTCATATAAAAAGGCAATGAACAACCCACGTGAAGCACTACTTGACGTAAGAACTAAAGAGCCTTCAGACACTATAACCTGTGTGACATCTTTCACAAGAAACTCTTCACACATAAGAAAGACTATCAACAGACACTGGGCTTCCGTCAACTCTGGCGATCTTACCACCCCCCGCCCTAGGTTCGCATTTAAACGCATGGCCAACCTAAAGAACGAGCTAGTACTCACTAGGCCAAAGGCGAGGGAAGGAATTACCCAAAGGACACTATGGGACTTACCCCCAGTGGTGGGCCACTACCCATGCGGTGGTTGCTCCGTATGCAAACAAACTTACCCTTGTAAGGAGATCAATCTCACAGAATTATTTACTTGGCACCTTAAACGACATACCATTTGTAACACGTTTAAGTGTATCTACCTTCTTACCTGCCCCTGCGGTGAAAGATATGTGGGAATGACCATGAGACAGGTCAAGTTACGAATCACCGTGCACAAAAGCAGCATCAGGTGCCTCAAAACACACACCAGGCTGTATCACCATTGTTAGGAAGTGAATCACACAGCAGACAGCCTTAGGTGGATAATACTCGAGTCACACCAACACATAACGCATCAGGCGCTCTTCAGAATTGAGCAAAGATGGGTGCACCGACTGGCCACTGATAGCTAGGGTCTGAACGACTCTATCCCTTGGGGCGCCTTATCTAGGTGCTAATCCCTTATTTCTCCATATTTTTCCATTACTTTTGCGGCACCTCTGCCCGTCTACCTATGCTGTATTTCTACATTACCTCTCAATCACTACTGCAAATGTTACCCCAGTAGTATTGATGTATTTTTGCCTTGCCATGCATGCCATGTAAGACAATCAGCCTATTTCTACATTGACACCATCCCGGATCACGAAGGATCACATGTGCCCTCTTAGTACCTTGTTGTGGCCTTAGTGGTTTTCCATGGTTGACGTTTGCTGCACTAAACAACGTTACCTCCTTATATAATGTGACCTGCACCAATACACTTTTAAGCCATTACCGCCCGTACTGGTGATTATTGTGTTTTGACTAAATACCCTAGACAGAACTGGTGTTTTTACAAAGACCCTAGACATAAACGTACTTGCCTTGTGCACGCAGATTTTCTGCCCTCAAGCCTTGTGACGCGCCCCACATGTAAATCTGAGAATGACATTACCCAGTTCCGGTAGTCACTTTCCCACCGTTAGCCACCTTCCGGCTACTGTTTGATTCTTATTTGGCCTGGTTATACTACAACATGGCCGCCACCTTTGACCGCTGTTTTCCCTTACTACATTTGGTTGCTACCTTCTTTCTTCGCGCCATACCGTGCATGCGCGGTTCCCCCGACACCCCCTGCACGTGACAGGGGTGAGACAACGATGGCCGAATACAGGTTAAAAGACCGGGCTCCCGGCTTTCACACCGTTCCGGTTTCTCGCTGTTCGCCGCCGAGCCTCGTGTGGGTAGGTGTGTCTGGTGTAGTTCGCTCAGCGGACAGGTAAGTTTGATCCTCGGAGGCAACCTTATGTATATCTGTGTCTCTTAGCGTTTCATTGTTTCCTGGGGTTATTGATGCTGCAGTACTATGTGGCAGGTGTTTTTGTAACAAGGAGACATTCTAGTTCCTACGTCCATTGCCCCATCAGCCTACTCCATTCTGGCATACAATGTTGTATCTGCACTCATGATCTGGGGGATGTGCGAGAGTGAGTGAGTGGGCGTTTTTGAGCCCCTGTGACCATGTTTATAATCGGGCAAACTGGAGCCATCTCGTTTCCATCCTCCTCGTGCGCTGCCTTAGATATACGGTAGACAGCGTTTAATCGCCATGACATTGCCAGTGTGTACTTGATGTTGGTTTAAAATGGCACTGCGGGACGAGACGCTCAAGTGTTTACATTTATACTAATGCCTAACGACCTCTTGCAATATATGCTTCATTTTGTCACTTCTCTCCCATTCACCCAAGGTACCTACTATTAAGGTGCCATTACACGGGAGAAGACCGTTGAAGCCCGACAGTGACCTAAGTAGGGTGAGAATACGTACCTTATGACATCTCTATTGAGTTTACTAATTTTGACCCAGCCTTTGGTTACTACAGTCCACCTCCAATTAAACTTGTCTTTTTTAATTTTGTTTTTAACCTCACTCCACTAGCTAAGGATGAACCCTACGTCACCATACTTAGCCTGTGTTTTATTTAAGTAACCAAGCACCCGTGACCTAGGATATTGCGGACTCTGACTAGGGTTTTGCCCTATCATGTTTTCTGTCATCCCTCTCTAGGTCGCATTAGAATAAGCAGGACCTTGTGGCCTGCCTATAAGTTTCCAGTAGAAGGTAGTATTGCCCCTTCCTTGTGTAGTACAGTTCTTTCCTTTTCTAGGTCCTGATGAATTGCGATTATAGCATGAAACATGTCGACCATTAGGTAGTATATGCACTCCTGGATCATTGGACCAGTGTGTATTTCTCCTTCACCGTTTTTACTGAGGTAGCTAACCACACCATTAAAATGCCTTGTGGATTACCTAACCGTTTTTAATCTTCACTCACTTTGCATGTCTACACCACACCTAGGACCCTCATACCCACATGCAACAACTGGCAGGAACAAAAGATCTCCAATAAAGAGCCCCTTCATGGGTGCCCGTCAGACATTGCAGCGCCAGTCTGACGAGGAGCAAAACCCAGATGATGAAGCATGACACCTAGCTTGCTGGGTGGTTGAGGGTTTTAGTTCTGAAAGGGGAATGTCCCTTCTTTCTCTTTCGCTTGGCTTACTTAAACCTTCACCCTTCCCTTGGGGAACTGTGTATCTTCTTGGTCTAACATATTGTCAGGGCTTGTACACTGGACCCCTTTAAAAATAGCCCTCCTTGGTTCCCCTCCTTTGTTGATACCGTTGAGGTCAAAGTCAGCGAACCCGGCGCTGCCGCTGACAGAGCTACTACCGACGCGTTGGAAATGCCACTGAGCAATGGCGGTGTAGCGCTGCCAAACAAGCGCGTTCTTCATGGCCAATGGAGAGCGGGAACCGACGTCGGATTTCAGCAGGTATCGCCACAACATTACATCCACACCATGTAACCCTCCGGTGAGCCGTTAGTAGGGAGAGAAACACGAGGGGGCTATGATGCGGGAGAGCACTTCAGCAAGCTTCCTACACAGCCACCGCAGCTGCCGCCATCTTGCCTATGCTTGTTGTTTCATTATCAGGGTTTATGGACAGGAATATATCAAACAAGTCTGTCAAGTGGGTCCTCATGGATAAGTATCTGCTCATAAAGGTGGCTCATGGGTTCATGTGCCTGCCCATAGAGCTATCAGTGCTGTCATTTCTATGTCAGATATACAATAGTGGTGGCCATATATGTCCAAAACAACATAAGAAATGAGTACCCTAATGTGCTATTATCCAACAAGGAAAGACATCCACCACTGATATGTTTACTTCCACTTTTCTTATGATGTCAGATCCCCTATTTGACAATGTTTATCTGAACTACATTTGCCCCTTGTCCAATGTTAAACAGTATAACTACATTCTGTTTGCAGCATTTGTGTTTCTTGTGAGTGTGGCTACAGAACAATGCTACTGTTGAAGGGTCATAAAATATCTACACCCTTGCTCGGGCTAATGTTATAGACTGCATGAAAGATGTAGCACAGTGGATGGAAAAAAATTGTCTCAAGCTCAAAACAGACAAGACAGAGGTACTGATTTTAGGAGGACACTTTACCATCTGGGCACATGCATGGTGGGCATCATAATTTGGAGAAAGTACTATTCCAGTAACCTCAGTTCAGTGTCTAGGGTTTATGTTTAAAAGTAAATTGGACTGTTTAGCAAGGATAGCAAAGCCATCATCATCTTTTGTCTTACACGTATGTGTACTGACGAAAGTGTTCCTGTTGCTGCCATCCGATAAGAATTCCAGAGTGATCTGGGCTATTATACAGTTCTGCTCTGAAAATTGTAAAGCTCTATGTCAAGCACTTCCTATAAACTCTCTGAATAACTTATCCAAACATGGCAGTCAGAGAAATGATGGGCTTACTACAGCATGGGTACTCACAAACTTTCTCTCGGGGGCCAAAGGTAAAGTCTGGTTTGTGGCCGAGAGCCGCACGGATGGGCCTGCAGGTGGGGGCAAGGGCAGTGGGGGCAGGGCTTGCAGGGTTGGGGCTAGAGTAAAAAAATCACCACCTTTTAAAAACATTATTAGACACTATTTTATACCACTCAGTGTTAATAGTTCGGGAAATCTCTTCCCAAGGAACCTCTCCCCAAAGATAAACACATACTTTGTAATCATTTGTAACAATATTAGTAATTCACAGGGACATTACATCATCCCATCTGTCACAAAATCTAAGGGAACAGAGGGGCATATTATCAAGGGATTTATCTCCGCTTTTTTGGCTTTAAAAGCCAAGAAAGCGGATATAAAATTATCTCCCTATCAGCAACAGAGTGCTAACACGCAAATTTCGCATGTTAGCACCCTTTTTCTCTACGATTCCCCTTGAATCTTTAATGAGATGCAAAGGGGGCGTTCCAGAGAAAAATAATAGGAGAAATGTTGTTAAGCGACATTTCTCCTATTATCAAGGATTTCGCTAACCCTGTTAGTGATAAAAAAAGCAGCGCTAACCGCGGTTAGCACTGCTTTTTTTACACCTGGTATTTTCCTGACTTAGCCATGATATCCTATGGAAGGTGGATATCATGGCTAAGTTTGTGAGCCCCTATCATCAAGCTAATGCCAAACTTCGAGAGATTATCATTGGTTTTCTAGCGATAATCTCTCATTTGGCAGTTAGCGCAAGGATTTGTATCACTTCTGAGATAAACCTTGCTAATAGCAAGTTATCTCTGCGATAATTTCCGGCGATGCTTAGCGTTAAAAAATTTGTTGCTAAGCATCGTTAGCGATAAATATCGCTCATCGTTGGTAATATGCCCCAGAGTTTTTTTCTCCTATGGTGACCATAGTTACGGCATCTACGTAAAATTCAGCAAGCAATCGAATAAAGAGGCCCAGAGACCTACGTGAAAAGACATAATGCATTCGTGTTACCGAGACAAAAAAGGAAATGGGGAAAACATCAAAAATAGGGAGGCAGTAAACAGAGCAAAAGGAGATAGAAAGGCAGGGGGGGGAATAAGATGACAAAAGATAGAAACATAGGAGCTAGAAAGCAGAAAGTACACATGAGAAAAGGCAAAAAGGAAGGGTAGAAGTAAGAAAATGTGAAAGAAAGGAAGAAGGGTAAAAGAAGAGAGGAAGAAATGGGGCAAGAATGAATGGAACTATGTATGAATGGATTGATGGATGGAAGGGTATTAGATAGAGTGGTGGATGAATGACTAAAAGGACGGCTAAATGTGTATTGAATGGTGAAAGGATGAATGGAAGTGTGAAATGATAGAAAGTGTAAGGATGAATGAAAGGAGAGTGGGTGGAACTATTCTAGGAAGGGTCGCTTTTCTCACTCTGTGTCAATAGAGGTTTAGTGCCAGGACACCATAGGTTAACAGTCGCGCTTTAGAAATGTTATTAACATAACAGTTATAAGTGGGGGTTGCCTTCATTTCCTGGCTGCTAATTTTCAAACACAGATAACAACGTTAACTTGTGGATGTGTTGCATCAGTCCCCCTCTTTGATCATAAGTTTGAGTTCTCCATATTGTATATCAGCGTAAGTGACCATTATAACCAGGAGTATTTTTTCGAAAAATGCAGCAGCTGGGCAGGTATACATTTGGCACTGATGGTGGAGAAAGGGCTATTGAAAGCATACCTCAAGAGAGATAACGGCTGGATGGGTGCCCCCATCCAGCAAGGAGGCGGTTAAAACAGGATGAAGGATAATGTGCAGAGGAAGAAGATGCACCGAGGCCTCCTCCCGCTTCCCTTTACTGTCTCACAGACACCAATTACACCGGGAGAGGAATGCTAGGAATATGCTTGGGTTTCCTTCCACTCAGCACTAGTCTCTTCAGGTCTACCAATGAGTGGTCACCTCCGCCCCCAGCTTTAAAAAAGTCTTCTCATCCCGAGATCGTTAGCCGGTTACGTCACCCAGAAACGCTTCAGGTGGTTTCAGAAACTGTCACTACCCCAGGGGTCTCTAGAAAGTATTGTTTTTTCACCCCTGGACTTTGTGCCATCACTCGGAGACTCTACCCCGTCATTGTACATCAAGTCCTCTGCCACTGCGCACCCCTGTCACCATTTGACCCAAACTTGTACCAAATACGGAGGCCCTCAGTAAACATAGGAGGGCCGCTAGTGCATGCACAGTGAAGCTCTATCGAGCATGCTCCAGCTGCCCCCTTTTGTGTTTACTGGCCTTCTTGTAAAACACTAGTACAAGGACAATGACTGAAAAGGTCCGCGGGCCGCCAAGGAAGGTCTGCCGGGCCGCTGGCGCCCCCCTCCGGGCCGTACTATGAGTACCAGGGTACTACAGGGACTTTCTGTCTCACAACACTTGAAACAATTACACTGACTGCCAACTGAGAGACAAATCAAGTTTAAGGCTCTCTATACTTTTCCACAAGGCCATCTATGGACCTGCAACAGCCTTCATCAAAGTTCTAGATGCCATCTATGTTACTATATGGAATTTGCATTCAATTCAGCTACAGCCTGCTTCTCAAAGGATCTATATACAAAACTCAGAGAACAGTCCTTCTTTATATTGCCTCTTTGATGTGGAGTTCGCACCCTAATCACTTGTGTCTTACTGGAACTTATTTGACATTTCAGAAGGTACTCAAAAGTCACCTGTGCCTTGTTAAATACACCTTGTTCAGGCAGTCTTAGCACCAATATCCCTTTTTGGTAATTGCGTGCTTTACAAAATATTTAAACATACCATAACAAAGTTCCCAGGGGAAGAGTTGATCTTTTATTCAGATAATGGTTTGATTTAAAGCACAAAAGCATTTGCTGATACTATGTATGCTGTAGACGTCCTATGGTGATTCTCACACTCCTTCTACATGAAATTAAAGAGAGTGCTTTGGGACCCTTAAGCAGTCCTTGACTCCTAGGATACTGCATACAGGATTTTCATGGTATCACTCTTTATATTAACCTCAGAGAGCACCAATTGATTTGCCCGGAAACGTTTTACAAAGTGAGAGGTTTATCGATATCAGCATGCATGCACCACATCTCCTTTACCCTTGGAAAGAGGGATCACAAACTGATTAACATGTCTATATGTTGTCGGCTATCCAAAGAACAAGAGTGTAACTGTCCCCAAAAGAACACTCTTCAGACTCTGCCATTAATACAAAAGTTGCAGTTGGTGGCTCCTGAAACTGAGAGATCTGGTTCAATAGAGGATTCATGACAGGACATCATTTGGTCCATCCCTTTGACCAATCATTCAAGTTATGGAGTAAAATAAATTCACATTGTAATATTGCCTCTACTTCCTGGAACCAAGAGGATTCATTAGGTATTGTCTGATAATATAAAAAATCATCATGTTTATGACATTGTCACACTATATCCATGTACTAGCACTGGGAACATTCAAGCATTGAAATAGCTGTTGACTGATCATAGCACATATGTGCTGCATCCTTTATCCTAATGCTGATCACAAACAATTATCAGTTCAATGATCCACCTAAATCTTTTAATTTCATGCAATGGATACACTAGTTCTCACTGTCCACCAAAGCCCTACGGCAATCTCAGAGTGTTTGCACATTTTTAAGTGATTTCATGCCTATTTCTGTTTGTTAGATGTGGAGATGCTCGGAAGAATGTTGGTGATACGTCATAAAGCTATTCACCTCAGCTTCTTTGATTATTTCCAGAAAATGCATATCAGTACTTAGATTTGTTGGTTTAATACAATACCAGAAAGGTCCTGCTGCCAGGAACAGCAATATTGATAAATATATTGGCTCATTTGCTAAGTGTTCTATTGTGATGGAATGAGAAGGATTTTTGATATCCTTGATTAACAGGAGTGATGAGTACGAGTGGTGGATTCTGGTGTCTCTGTTTTTGTCTTATCAAATTTCATTTTTCCCATTTATACCACTGGCTCTCATCGTCCTGTGTATGTTGTAACTAATAGAGGCAGTTAGAGACTGAAGAGTGTATCCCTCTCATTGGATAGTAGTGCATCCTAACATTCAGATCGTATCTAAATCTAATGGCTCATTGAGGATTAACCATGAATAGATCCAGGCAGTATTGACCATTACTTTGTCTTGCAAGTATTATTTGCAAAAGCATGATGTAGGAGAGTAGAATCATATTTGGGGCACAAATGGGCTGGTAGAAGGAAGATTTTGTGGACAAGGTTGGTTTCTTGGGAAATTTAAGCACATAACAAGAGTTCAGAGATCACTTCTGGGTAACGCGTACTAGACATTTCTGGGTTTGGAAAAGCAGAAACAGTGCAAGGGTCCATGTAACAAGACTCCTGAAAACTGTCAACAGTAGTTGGTGACTCCTCCTTTCACCCTCTTATGTTCCACACCTTTATCTAGTTTTCCGTTAGTTTCATTTTCTCCTAAGATATCCTGTGAATTCATTAGAAAATCTACACTCATTTTAAATAGTTGGCTAGAACCCTTCATGCCTCATTTCCAAGACAAGACAAGTGATTGCTTAACTAAGAAATCTTGCAAGTAGAACATCTCTATGGTTATTCTCAGCACTGCCAAGTGTTCAGCTAAGTAACCTGGGGCCAGATGTATGAACACATTTTCCCATAGACACAGAATGGGTAAAACTGCTTGATACATCTGGCCCCTGGTACTTTCAAATAGGCACTAAATAGAGAGGGTTTGGGATCTAATATGCAGAAATATATGTAGGCAAGTTACACCTTATCACAGGCAAGAATATTGGTCAACTGGGAGAAATCAACAGCACCTTTGTCATTGTACCCAGGTACGAGACAGGGTTGTTCCTTGTCACCCCTTCCTGACCTTGACAGTGGGTCCCCAGTTCTTACAAATCATAGAAAATTAATAAACAGAAGAGATGCCTGTTGGAGGATTGAAAAACAAAATAACATTTGTAGATGATATCTTGATGACAGTGGGAAACACAATGCAATCTATCCAGAAGTGGTCCACCTAAATATCGACTAAAACTATTGACAGTAAGTATATATTTTTTATACTTTTCTAATAAAACTGAAGTTATACATATGCTTCACTACATATTATTTTTATGTTACTGTTTTACTGTTGTTGGAAATGGCCCTTTTTGCAGGGTTATCCCTAAACTTTTTTCTTCTTCCTCCTTTATATTGTCTGACCTGTGGTTGTTGGCAATAGGACTCTGGGCACTTTACCACTGCTGATCAGTGCTAAAGTGCATATGCTCTCTGTGTAAATTGGTGATTGATTATCCATGATTGGCATATTTGTTTTACCAGGAAGTCCCTAGTAAAGTGCACTGAGTGTGCCAGGGCTGGTGATTCACATGCTACTAGTGGGCCTCAGCACCGATTGTGCCACCCACATGAGTAGCTCTAAAATGGTGTCTCAGTCCTGCCACCCCAGTGCCTGTGTGCAGTTGCTAACTGCCATGCTAACTTGACCAGTGTCCACACTGGACAGGCCTAACCCTTCCCTTTCTGTACAGATTGGACACCACCTATGAAAGGCCCAAGGTACCCCCCTGGGCAGGGTGCAGTATATGTGAAAGGTAGGGCATGTCCTGATGTAGGTGACATGCCCTGATAGTGAAATATTGCCAATTTCGTTTTTCACTATTGAGAGGGCTATCTTGCCCAAAGGCAAAAAGAGCAATTGATGGACAGAATGCAGAACAATGTCATACATTCACCCTAGTACAGAGATCTGGGCCTGAATCCATCATTTTTTTGCTCACCATACCATTCCACTTTGAACCCAGCCATATGCAAATCAGTCTCGACCCTTTGCCTTATGGGAACAGTCCAGCCCGAACAGCCAGACCAGGACCTCCCTGGACTGTAAACAAGCATCCTAGGTCTGGTTTCAGGGTTTCACCCCTCATCAGCCAGGATAGCTTGACTCCAGTGGCATGAACAGCACTGGACCCAGGTCTGGGTATACCTGTCCCACTCATGGGGAAAAATGCAAAAAGAACAATTGATGGACAGAATGCAGAGCAATGTCATAAATTCACCCCAGTACAAAGATCTGGACCTAAATCCATTATTTTTTTGCTCACTATGCCATTCCAGTTTGAACCCAGCCATATGCATTTAAGTCTTGACCATTTGCCTTATGGGAATAGTCCAGCCCGAACTGCCAGGCTAGGTTCTCCCTGGACTGGAAACAAGCATCCGACGACACGTTTCAAGATTTCACCCCTCATCAGCCAGGATAGCTTGACTCCAGTGGCATGGAGAGCACAGGACCCACGGCATACCTGTCCCCCTCGGGGTGGCAAATGCAAAAAGAGCAATTGATGGACAGAATGCAGAACAATGTCATACATTCACCCTAGTACAGAGATCTGGGCCTAAATCCATCATTTGTTTGCTCACCATGCCATTCCACTTTGAACCCAGCCATGTGCAAATCAGTCTTGACCCCTTGCCTTATGGGAACAGTCCAGCCCGAACTGCCAGGGCAGGTCCTCCCTGGACTGTAAACAAGCATCCAAGGACTGGTTTAGGATTTTCACCCCTCACCAGGCAGGATAGCTTGACTCCCGTGCCTTGGAGAGCACAGGACCCACGTATGGGCATACCCTCCCACTGAGGGTGACAAATGCAAAAAGAATAATTGATGGACAGAATGCAGAACAATGTCATACATTCATCCCAGTACAGAGATCTGGACCTAAATGCAGCGTTTTTTTTTCTCACCATGCCTTTCCAGTTTGAACCCAGTCATATGCAAATCTGTCTTGACTCTGTGCCGTATGGGAACAGTCCAGCCTGAACTGCCAGGCCAGGTCCTCCCTGGACTGGAAACAAGCATCCTAGGACCGGTTTCTCGGTTTCACCCCTCATCAGCCAGGATAGGTTGACTCCAGTGGCATGGAGAGCACGGGATTCACGTCTGGGTAAACCCGTCCCACTCGGGGGGACAGATGAAGGAAGAACAATTGATGGACAGAATGAAAAACAATGTCATACATTCACCCAAGTACAGGAATCTGGGCCTAAATCTATCTTTGTTTGCTCACCATGCCATTCCAGTTTGAACCTAGTCATATACAAATCATTCTTATCCCTGTGCGTTATGGGAACAGTCTAGACCACACTGCCAGGCCCTGTCCTCCCTGGACTCGAAACAAGCATCCTTGGGCCGGTTTTGGAGTATCACCCCTCATCAGCCAGGATAGCTTGACTGCAGTGGCATGGAGAGCACGGGGCCCACGTCTGGGCATACCCGTCCTACTCGGGGTGACAAATGCAAAAAGCAGAATTGATAGAAAGAATGCAGAACAATGTCATACATTAACTCTAGTACAGAGATCTGGACCTAAATGCAGCATTGTTTTTGCTCATCACGCCATTCCAGTTTGAACCCAGCCATATGCAAATCAGTCTTGACCATGTGCTTTATGGAAACAGTCCAGCCCGAACTGCCAGGCCAGGTCCTCCCTGGACAGGAAACAAGCATCCTAGGACCGGTTTCGGTATTTTACCCCACATCCGTCAATGTGTTGATAAGGGAGACACCGTGGCACTCATTTTACTTGACTTGAGTGCTGCGTTCGACACTGTCTCCCATACAACTGTTTTACAAGTCCTTCACTCTAGAGGCGTTGTTGGCTCAGCACCCAAGTGGCTGTCCAGCTTCTTGTCTAGCACGACCTTCCAGGTCTTTTCTCCTACTGCAAGCTGTCAGACCCATGCCTCACCGTACGGTGTACCCCAGGGTTCCATACTCAGCCCGTTCCTTTTCAACATATATGTTAGTCCCCTGGCAGTCGCGGCTGGTGACATTTGAAACAGTATTCCCACTGGTCATCCCTGAGGACCGCGGCCGGAAAAAGAGATAGGAGTGTGTGATTTTTCCCCCTCTATGGTCAGAGAGACCCTCGAGTGGCGCTCTGTCAGTTTCAATCGCGTGACCTCTGAGTCCAGGGTGAGAAAACCATATTGGCATCTGACAGGCAACCACTGCCCGGTAACAGTGACACATTCCAGCAGGGCCAATTTAGTTATTTATATTATGTCTGCCGGGCATAGTGCCGCAAACACAAAGTCATACAAGAGGCACAGAGAATGTCGGTTTGACCAGTGACCTTGAGTAATGGCGGGGGCGGTTGAAAGCGCGCGCAGAACTGCTGGGAAAGCGCTTTTTAACGTGAACTCGAAGGGACACGGAGGGAAAGTGAGCATCAAAGGGCAGGAAATGGAGAGGGGCCTCCCGCTTCATGTGGAAAGGAAGACATATTTGCTAACAGCAGCAAAGTGGGTTAATCAAGAGCATATATAAGTTAGTGAAACAAGACAGCGGCAGACCAACAGAGTGTGGCGTGATCCAAAGGCCAGCTCTGGGCCTCGATTGAAGGGCAGCCAAGGCCACAGCACTCTCCCCCTCCCTTACCCCGATTTGTTAAACCAAAAAATAGCATCAAGGAAATGAGACAACTGGCGTAATGAATGGTGTAATCACGAATACAATCCAAAATGTACGCTTTCTCCTTTCACTGAATTTGTAGAGTAAATTGTGTGACTTTCCAGAAACTACTTTATGTCACCACAACTACCTCTTAAAACTAGTAAATAGGTAACAGCATTTCAGAGCCCAATCCATAATAAAACAACAAAGTCAATAAACTTAACTTACCTTACCTTCCGGCTTTCCGCCTTCAAGTTAGCTCCGACTCCCGCCGCCGTCCTGTTCTTGAATTCGTCGTCAGACTCGTCACGCAGGAAGCCAGGCAGCCTCCCTCCCCTCCGGCTCCACCACAGCACAGCGCTGTGATTGGTTCCGCCGGCTGCCCCAACACCACGTCATTTCTCTGTATGCTGCAGCATACAGAGAACAGGGAGAGTGGGAGGGGTTACCCGATGGCGGGGGGAGCGGCTTTCCCGCTGTTATTAATACAGTTAATACTGTCTGTTTGGACAGCCTCTCAGGCTGCCCACACAGACAGTATTAACAACAGTGGGGAAAGCCACTCCCCCCTGCCCTCGAGTAACCCCTCCCACTGTCTCAAGCAGGAACTTCTGCTTTCTCGCCGTGCGAGAAGGCAGAAACAAATGGTAGTTCTCTACTCTTTGTTTCTGCCTTCTCGCACGGATCCGCCACTGTCCCCTGGCCACTATAGCGGAGGAGGCCGGACTGACCATAGATTCATATAAGGATGACCCCCCCGCTTATTTTCTCCTTGTCCTCTAAGGAGACTTCCAATGTGTCTTCTCTCCAGGTTGGGCTGCAAAAGATAGCGGGCTGGATGCACACAAATAGGTTGAAACTTAATGGAGTAAAAACCGAACTCCTTATTTTTGGTGGAAATAAAACTCTTTGGGGTCCCCAGAATTGGCCACCTCAGATGGTTGATCTCCCCAATCCCTCGCAATCTGTTCGCAACCTTGGTATAATCATTGATGACCAACTGTCTATGAGACATCAAGTGGTTAAGGTCGCCTCAACCTGTTTTACAATTTTAAAATGGCTCAAAAAAATCCTCTGGATGCTTCCACCTTCCAAGCAAAAAACTGTCATCCAGGCATTGATCGTGGCCAGACTGAACTACAGTAATGTCCTGTATCTGGGCGCAAGTAAGGAAGTGTTTCAGAAGCTCCAAGTGGTCCAGAATCCTGCGGCCAGGCTTCTATGTCAGCTACCCAGAATGGCCTCCATTTCTGGTCCAATCCGTAAATTCCACTGGCACAGAATGGAAAATAGTTCCAAATTAAAGGCCCTATGCTTTATGCATAGGATCAAAATGGGTTCAGCACCTCATTATCTTAGTGTCTTGGTGCATCCATACGTCTCAACAAGTCTCCTGTGATCCTCTAATCAGTCAAAATTTCAAGTTCCTAGGATCAAACTAGCACGCATGGGTGGACGGTCTTTTGCCTACTTGGCCCCTGCTCTATGGAACTCACTCCTGTTTCAACTACGTCACGAAACTATCTACCACAAATTTCACAAAGACGTAAAAACATGGCTTTTTAACCACTAGAGTACCACCCTCTTTCTTTCTAGTGTGGGTCCGTTGGCGCCGAGAAATCTCCGGGTAGCAGTGCGCCATATATAAATTTAAATAATAATAATAATCTCCTTGTGTTTGCTTTGTTTGCCCTAAGTTGCAGGGTATGCCCAGATGTGGGCTCCCTGTTCACTTTGCCACTAGATTCAAGCTAACCTGGCTGATGAAGGGTGTTACCCAGAAACCGGTCCTAGGATGCTTGTTTTCCGGTTCAGGGAAGACCTGGCTTGGCAGTTCGGGCTGGACTGTTCCCATGAGGCACAAGGTCAAGACTGGTTTGCATATATAGCTGGGTCCAAACTGAGGTGGCGAAGTGAGCTAAAGAATAATGGATTCAACCCAGATCTGTGACTGGGGTGAGTGTCTGAAAAGTTTCAGCGCGCCATCCATCACCTCCTTGTGCATGATTTGATTAATGTAAACATGTTTTATTTGTTATTTCTTTGTTTTATATGTTTAATTGGGAGAGGATGTGTTAGACCTGACATCATTGGCATGAGTCTCCCTTCCATTTTTGACATATTGCCTCCTCTGTTTTGATATGTTTTTGCTGGATTTATGCTTTGGGCACTGTGCCACTGCGAATCACTGCCACAGTGCAAGTGCTCCCTATATTAAATTGATGTACTGATTGGTTATTCCACAATTGGGTTAGTTGATTTACTGTCAGCCCCTAGTACAGTGCACCATGTGTGCCCAGGGCTTGTAGATCAAATGGTGCTGGTGGGCTTGCAGCACTGGTTGTGCCACCCACAGAAGCAGCCTGTAAATGTGTCTCAGGCCTGCCACTGCAAGGCCTGTGTGCCGTCGAGCACTGCCATGTCGACTTGGCCAAGTGCACAAACTTGCCAGTCCCTAAACCTTCCCTTTGCTTCATATTAGACACCCCTGTGGTAGGCCCAAGGGCAGAGTGCATTGTAAGTATAAGGTAGGACATGCTCTGATGTGTGTAGCATGTTCTAATAGTGAATTACAGCCATTTTCGTTTTTCACTATTGAAGGCTACCTGTTCTCATAGGCCTGAATGGGCAGTGAAGATTATTACATTCTTATAATCCTAACTGACTCAGGGAACATGGTAGAAATTCGAATTTAGTATGCCTGAACTCAGAATAATAAAATACATATTTTAGTAAAGTTTATTTTAATATTCTGTGTTTGCAAATACCACTTTTAGAAAGTAGGTATTTGCTTGCTAACCATTTGAGCCCGCCGCTGCTGAGTTGTGTATTCCTTGTCTGGGTTTGTGTGTGACAGGGCTTGGGAAATTCCAGGAGACAGTCTGGGACAGCCCAGTGGTGAATAAGGAGATTTACATCCAGATGGGAGGGGGAGAGTGCACCTGGAACCTGAATAGGGCTGGGCCTTCCCTCTACAATGCTGGCTCCTCCCCCTGTGGCTTGTCTGATGTCTCTGCCCTGCGCAGTGAAAGGAGAAGAGGAATCCTGTCAACAGAGTGCTCCAGAGCTGTATCTTCCCTCCCCTGTGCTGGCTCCACCTCCAGTGGGGCGGCTGATGTTTCTGCCCTGCACAGTAAAAGGAAGAGGAGAGTCATGTCAACAAAGTACTCAGGAACTGGTTTGAACTAGGCAGAGGCCTCTCTGCCTTCAGAGAACAAAGGATGTTGGGGAATAAATATTGGGACCCAGTCCCACCGACTTTAGATCACTTCTGGAACAAGAAACCGTTCTGCCAAGGAGAAGAACCAAGGAAGCTGTAGGAGTTTGAACTGCCCCTCTACCAGTGTGCTGTTTGCTTTATTGCAGTGGTTGCTTTATTGCCAAGGGAAAGGAGAAGGAACTTTGTAAGGACTTCCAACTACAGAATATTCTTCAAGGGCTTGAACTGTGCTTGCCTCCTGCTGAAGTCTCAGGGCCAAAAGACTTCACCCCCAGCTCCCTCTTGAATTTCCTTGCTGGGAATTCTGACTCCAGTCATTTGCATGCCTCTGGGAGCTGGAAGCGCGACGCACCGAGAAGAAGCTTGTCGCCGCCGCAGCTGAAATCGTCGAAACGCCGGAGAAGCGAGCCTTCATCGCATCTCCCTGGAAGCGTGTGTTCATCGAAGCGGTCTGCTGTCGTATCATCGGAGAAGCGTGATGCCATTGAGAGAGTCGCCATCGCATCGCCAGAGAAGCGCGTCACAGGGTCTGTCGCGGCTCTAAAGTACAAAGTTGTCGCAAGGCTGTCATCGCATCGTCATCGCATCGCCGCATCGAGGGCGCCATCTTCTCGCGTCGCAACTGGATCATCGCATCATCATCGCATCGCATTAAGGCGCCATCTTGCGCACCAGAACAGGTCGAGAATCTATGCATCACCTCAGCACTAGTAAGGCTCACGATGTGTCCCCTACTCTGCGCAACCATTGAGGAAGGACGCAACCATTTCCCCTGGTCACGGATCCAACGCATCTTCCCTTCTGCGAGTCCTTTTGTTTACTTTGCGTTACGCATCCAGATACTTTGTTGAGAACTTTGTCGCATCTACCATCAACTTGAACCAAGAGACTTTAATCACCTTTTAAGTAATCTTAAGTGTAGTATTGTGGATTTTTGTTGTTTGTGGTCTTGTGTTTAAGGCTATATAAAGCATACTTATTTTTATAAAACCTGTGTTGTGTCCATCTGTAGTGTTATCACTGTAATACTGTGTATATTCACAAATGCTTAACACACTGCCTCTGAGATAAGCCTGTCTGCTCGTGCCAAGGTACCAAGGGGGTGAGCAGGGGTTATTAAGGAGTGTAAGCCCCTTATCCTGACTTAGAAGTAAGGGTCCCTATTTGTACAAAGGTGAATACCATTGCCAACTAGAGACCCCCAGATCTAACAGTATGTGACACTACGACACAAGCAACCATATTTGTGACTGGGTAACCAGGTTCAAGTCTTGATATCGGCTCAAGATCCTGTGATTCTGGGCAAATCACTTAATCGCTCGATGGATAAAAACATGTACATGTCCCAATGTAAAGTTACCGGGGATCATGTTTCTACTTTCATCAGTGTTTGTTAGAATGGAGCTAGAACAGTAAATATGCCCCCTTCCACCTAGGTTCCTCGTTTCTCCAATGTTTGTTAGACTGGAGGAGGAATAGCAAATCTGATACCCCTCCCTTAATGTACTTTGTACCCAATGTTTGTCAATTCAATTCAAATTCAAAACAAGCTTTATTCGATTTTTGATTTAAAATCATAAAAGCATAAAATCACATTTTTACTAGTTTTAAAAATAGACAAAATACAATCCATACTATACAGAATAGGCTTGATTGAATCTAAAAACTATCTTCAGTCATCTAATAAAAATCATTAAAAACAAAGAAATTGTATTAATAATGCATTATCAAGCAGAGCCAGAATAGAATCTAATTACAGGGAACTTCTGACTTTTATGACAGCTTTTAAAAAACATGAGACAGCGTAAATAACATGTTCATCTCCTAGTTGTAGTAGTTTCATGAATGCTGATCTACATGTACGAATCCCCCAAGATTTAAGGATTGGTAACAAAAACAGCTTTCTGGGATTCATATAAAATTTTCAAAATAACGGGAAGTGGATGTTCGATTGGGGTGAACTGTTGTCACAAGGGCAAATTAGTTTGGCAGCAGACCAATCATTACAAGTTGGTAGAGTGACCATACGAAAAAAGGTACCCAATCTAAAGCGTGTCAACAACATGCGGGAGTAAGGGCTCTGGACCAGGACAAGGTAAAGTTGTAATCCTCGCAAGGTGTAATTTCCTGAAATCTGAGCACAGTATTTTTAGATTTTTCATGATTCCATCTGATGGTATCAAGATGAGTGGCCACCATCTTTTTCAGTGAGGATCTAGTAATCCCTTCTAAGGTGGTAGGCTTGTCAAAGAACTCTGGATGACCTAATTCAATGAACAAATTTCTCACGTAGGATAGCCATCTGATGTTAGCTACCCCGTCCAATGCCAGACAGTCGCTGATTAGGTCTCTATTCAGTGTGGTTTCTTTCATAACCCACACTTTATGCCATAGCAGAATAGGGGACATCCTGATAATATCACTAATGTAGGTGACTCCCACTTCAATGTGTGTCATGTAAGTTGATATAGTTTTTGATACACCCAGTAAGTGACGGATAAACTGGTTTTCACAACATTCTAAAGTCTGGGCACTCTTGATTCCCCATAACCCTGCACCATACATGGCCGTAGATACACACTTTGCTTTGTATATGTGTATTAATTCTTTGACGGGTTTACCGCCAATTTTTACAGAGAAATTTCTTAGGGCACCTATGGTCCGGGTAAAAGCTAATTTCCTAGCTGCTATTGCGGCCTGCCAGCCACCCCTCCTATTGAACATTACTCCCAGATAACAAAACCTGTCTGTTGTTTCAATTCTTTGGTCTTCTAAGAATATGGGGTAGGTCACCCTCCTTAACTTTGATGCACAGGGCATGGTGTAAGTTTTAGAAATGTTCACCCTTAGGCCTCTGTCCCTCATGAAGCTCGTAAATTTTTTCACTGCCCACTGTAATCCGAGCCTCGTTCGTGACATTAATGCCGCATCATCGGCATATAGTAGGATAGGCACCGGGGACCCGTTTACAGAGGGGTAGTCATATAGTGTGTCTGTTAAATATTTCCCAATAGAATTGATATATAGGGTAAATAACAGCGGTGCTAATATACAACCTTGTCTAACCCCTCTCAGTATGGAAAATTTATCCGAGCATTCTCCTTGTTGGCCAAACCTCACTCTAGCACCTGCATCCTTATATACTTTTATAAAGGTGATGATTTGATCATCGATGCCAATGTCACAAAGTGTTATCCAGAGGAGCCCGTGGTCGACGCAGTCAAATGCGGAACTTAAATCAACAAAAGTGATGTAAAGTTTTCCGCATTTGGCCTGGGTATTTTTGGAGATGAGTAGAGACAGGTTTAGACATTGTTCAATCGTCCCTTTCCCTGTTCTGAACCCATATTGCAGCTTAGAAATAACATGGTGATCCTCCTCCCAGGTTTGAACTCTGTTCAGAATTATTCTGCCGGCCACTTTCATGAAGGCATCCAGAAGAAAAATTGGCCTGTAACAGGTGGGGTCATTTCTATTGCCTTTCTTGAAGACTGGGACCACGATGGCATCAGGCCAAGTAGAAATGAACCCACACTGGTTGGCCTTATTTAAAACGTTCGTAAGCAAGGGGGCCCACGATCCAACTCTGCCTTATAAACATAGATCGGGATGCAATCAGGGCCTGGTGCCTTGCCTGATGCACTTTCTTTAATGGCCATGAGTCCCTCATGACAGCTGAACGTTATGTCCATGGGAAATGGATTGCAATAAATAGAATCACTGGGGGTGACAGTAGGTACGCTTGATGTAGGTAAGTTCGCCCCAGCTATCGATTTATTGTACAGTTGTCTGAAGTGAGTGACCCATGTATCACCTGTTATTGCAACATCTATGGTATTTTCGCCCGTGTTTTGCAGAAATGAGGACTTGACCACTTTCCAGAAAGCAGTATTGTCTCTTAGGCGTGAAGCCTCAATCAAGGACGCCCAAGCCTCTTTTTTCAAAGCAGATTTTCTCGCCTTGATGGACAGTTTATATGACCTTCTAGCTTGGTGGATTGTATCTAGGTTTTTAAGTGTACCCTGCAGGGCTTTTTTAAGGTTTTTTAAAGCTTTAATACAGTCACTATCAAACCTTCCTTGCGATTTTTTAGTACCGCGTCTAGGTGCTCTAAACAGAAGGTTCTTTATCGCTAGTTGGATATTCGAGATTGCAGTCAATACATGATCAGGGTCCTCATTATCTTCCAAGCACCGCAAGATGTCGCCAAAAGAAGATGATATTAAGTTTTTCAGAAACCCGGCTGGTTCAACCCTTTCCCATTTGATGACATAACCATTTCTTGCCGTCAAATTGATCTTTGGATTATAGGAACAAGTGCCCGATTCTCTACTTGATGCCCCCCTGAGTTTTACAGTAAGTGTTATAGGATAATGATCACTAAGTAAAACTTTTCCTATTTCCCAGTTGTTTGCGAACCTTGCGGGCGTGGAGGTCATTAGGACAAAATCTATAATACAGTTACTACCGCGACTGTTAAAGGTTGGTTGAAAAGGGACGGGTGGTGAGCATATCTCGTTTGCAAAAGACAAATCAAAGTGAAAGGCGATATTATTGAAGAGATTACCTATCTTTGTGTGGGTAAAATGTGTGGGACTATTTTCCCCATATTTTGCTAGGCCGCACAAACCTGTTGCATGGTGGGGGCAGATGATACAATTGAAGTCACCAACCCAGATTATCACCTTTTCCCCTGGTATTTCTTCTTCGAACGAGATTAGGCTAGTCATGAGGGTACAGAGAGTGGGCTCTATCATGTTACTGGGCACGTTGTTATAAAAGTTAACTAAGATAATATTGTGTGTAAGGCCCCATCTAAACACCAAAATTTGATAGTGCAAGGTGGAAAGAAACTTACGTACTTTAACATCCCCTGTTGTTGCTACGTATATGCAAAGGCCTCCTTTGTTTCGACCCTGGATGCTAGGAAGGGCAGGTGAATGAAATGTTTGGTATCCACTAATATGCTGTTCCTCCATCAACCATGTTTCTTGTAAACATATTATACTATGTTTCTTGACAACATCTAGCCAAGTTTGCAGGGAAACCTTATTGGCTAACCCCGCTACGTTCCAAGAAAGCAGGGTATGGAGTATCTCACTAGTGTTCTTTTGGGAGGGGGTCATCACTGGTGTTTATATTTGTACTTATTGGGAGAGTACAATCAGGTGTAACCTGCGTAGCAGTTAGCATTGGGGATGTTACACTAGGGGGAATGTTCCGGTTACAGGAGCCTAGTTCTTCTAAGGGCTCCGCAACCGGGCCATCATTAGGCGTAACTAATGCATATGGATTTAAGTTAGATTGATCCGCAGTGTTAATAATGTTAACCAGCGTCTCTACCCATGGAGTGTCATGGTGCTCTGTAGTTAGCGTCTTTATTGGAGTAAATGTACCCGTGCTCACAGAGTGTTTTGCCTGTCAAAAATGTTTGTCATTCTGGAGAAAGAATAGTAAAATTGCCTCTCCCTAAATATATATTTAATTCAATGTTTGTTAGACTGGAGTTAGAAAAGTAAATCTGACTCTATAATGTTTGTACTCTCCACAAAGTTTCTTAGAGTGAAATTAGAAATCTAAAACTGATCCCTCAATGTATGCACTTTACCCAACGTTCTTAGATTGGAGTTAGAATTGTACATTCCACCCCTCTCTCATGTGTGCTTTTTGCCTAATGTGGTTAGATTGGAATTAGAAAAAACAATGTGTTTGCCCCATGTATGCACTATCCCCAATGTTTGTTAAAATGGAGTTAAAGTGCTACATTTGACTACTCCTGCTTCTAATGTATGCATTTTACCCATTACTTGTTAGAATGTAATTAGAATAATCATTCAACTCCCCTTCCCGAATGTATGCACTTTTGTAATATTATAGTTAGAATTATGTATATGAGTTGTTTTTTGTAATATTATATTTGAATGGATTTGTATTTAAATTAGGTTGCTATGTATTACTGGAATTGTGAGCTTATATGTTAGATCTGGCAACATTTGGCATTGTTACCCCCGACATTTTGCTTCATGACCTCCTGTTTTGATTGTGTACTGAACATCATTTTTGTTGGCTTTTGGACTCTGTGCATGTTTTCACTACTGACCAATGCTTAGGTGCACGTGCTCTGTGTCTAAAATGTAATGGTATGTGGTTTCACCATGGTAGGTGTTAGACCTGACATCTTTTGTTGTGGTCTCCCCTGACCTTTTTGGCTCGCGGCCCCAAGGTTTGACTTTGTTTTGCTGGTGTAGGACCTTGAGCGCTTTGACACTGCTTTTCAGTGCCAAAGCACTGTGATAGTCATATACAAACTGGCGATTGGTGTATACTTGATTGGCTGGTTTGAGTTAGCTGTAAGTCCCTTTAGGGGTAAGACATATATAGAGGGCATGTAACTCAAATGCTCCTCCGTGGGACTGCAGCACTGGTTGTGCCACCCACGGAGGTAGCTCTTCAAAAATTCCACAGGTTTGCCCTGGTGGGGCCTGTGTGTGAAGGTTACTGTTACTCAGCTTGGCTTTTAAAAAGCTACTAGGCAAGGTTCTGCATGTCTCTTGCTACATCAGAGTGCTCCCAGGGGGCAGGGGGCGGTATCAGGAAGAGGCAGGGCATGTGCACGGGTGCACTACTTGCAGTGGTAGTGATGGCACCAAATAGTGTGTTTGGTACAGTGGGGCCTGCTTCTCGCATTGTTTAAGATAGGGGACCAGTGAATGGCTATTAAGCAGTATTACCTATGTGCAAAACAGTAGCAGTATAGTGTTTGATATTGAGGAGTTAGTAACGTCAAATCTTTTCCTGTCATGTGAGCGGATTCAGCATTACTAATGTGGAAATGCCACTTTGTCACCTGTCAGCCTGTCTCCAATCTGCATCTGGGTGCCGAGGGGACAGCTATATCTGTACATTCCTGATAGAAGGCCATACACTAGAGGCTCAAGGGAAACTGCAGACATCTGAGTCTAAGGGACCTTCCTAGGACCAATACAAAGGGGAAGAATTGGCACCTGCATTCCAAGGGGCAGGGTCTTGGCTCCACTAATGATATTGATCAAGCCTTTCAGGGTAGGATGGCAGATGGCAACATTTAGAGAAGGCCTGTGCTTTTCAAAGGTGGCCTTTTAAACTGAACTCATCTTCAAAGGCCATTGTGTGTATAACTACTGGGGCTCTGCCCTCAGGAGTGAGACGCTTTTGGGAATGGAACAATATTTCACTGGTTCGATGCTGGGACATTGACAAGAGATACCATTGGGGTAGGAGGGACTGCTACTCGATTATCCGCAGACAGATTTTACTGGCCTGCAGCTAATTGCCAACCGTCATTGCCAGAGTCCCTCAGCACTCTCCAAGGGCCAGTCACATGGCCTCCTGTCCACATGATCCCAGAGACAGAAAGGATCTCCCTGTTTCCACGAGCGACTGAGTCATGAGGCATAGTTAAAACATGTGATGTCTTGACTATTACAACTGTCCGGGGTATGCAATATTGGGAATGTTGCGTTTTATGCTAATGTGTTAGCAGGAAAATGGAATACCTCTAAACACCCTTCATATATGTTTCTGTTGCTTTTGATGCGGGAAGGATTGCTTGGATTATGAACACCTCAGGGAAGTACACACATATGTTTATGTTGCTTATGAGACTGAAGGCATAACAGGGCAGGTGAATACCTAAGACTAGTACATATATGACATGCCATTCTGCTGCTATTAGTAGAGTTCAACAATTGCGTATAATTGTAAAGCATATAGCCAATGTGTAGGTTGTTTTGATTTCAATGTGTGTGTCATACAAAGACCAGTGTTGTATACATACAGTGTTCAGTCTTTTTTTATTGTGTACTCTGTGTGTAGTGAGGGTGGTGTTGTGCCATTACTTTATATTTTGACACTAAGGGTAATCCTGACTGCTCTGTGCCAAGCTACCCAAGGGTGGGCGCGGGTTATCGGACTCATCCTATCTAGGATGGTGGATTCTGTCTGGCTTCAATGCGTTCCAGCCAGACTGAAACCGCTGGGACTAATACTTGGCATATTGGATTTACTAATGAGTCCCTAGTACAGTGCACTACATGTGGCCAGGTCCTGCAAATCAAATGTTACTAATGGGCCTGCAGCACTGATTGCGCCACCCATATGAGTAAGCTTCAAACATGTCTCAGGCCAGCCACTGCAGAGCCTGTGCGTGCAATTGAAACTGCCATCTCAACCTGACAAGTTAACCTACTTGTCAGGCCTAAACTTTCCGTTGTATTACACATAAATCACTCCTAGAGCAAGCCCTGGACAGCCAATAGGTAGAGTGCAGTGTGCTTAAAAGCTAGGACAATATACTTTACACTTTTACATTCTAGCTGACTTGTAACATTTTACAAGTGTAACTTCCAGGTGGGAAAAGATAAGAGGAGTAAGTTTGATGTCTCTGGACATTAGATTCTCTCGCTATTCGCCGGCACTACCTTAGAGCGGAATATTAGGAGTCAAAATACAGAACCAACCCGTGTTTTTTAAGCTAATCGTAACAAAACAATTGTATATATCAGTCGCTTAATCCCTTTGTTGCATAGTATCTATATCAGAGCTGTCTCATTTAAAAATATATTTCCACATTGGCAATCTATATATCCTGTAGATTGGCAACCATTTACTCAGTGCCATGTTGACGTCAGACCGATGAATCTATATACTAGTGGCAGACGCCATCTTAAACTAGGACGCAAAGAGTCAAATTAACCTCAATGGACCCTTATTTTAAAGAACCCCGAAAAAGTGCAGCAGCTAGGAAAGTTTTAAATGTGGCTTAATTGTTACTATAATCTATTTGTTATTAGCATATCATTATTTTACATATTTAATGCGAACTTATAAAATTTAAGAACGATGAGAGAAAAAAGATATTGTGGCGGCCATTTTCAAATGTCCTACATTTATCGAGTAGAGTGGCCACAGCCTGTTTGTTGTTTTGCAGGCTACCAGAAGGCTTTTTATTTCACATTTTACATATTTAATGTGAACTTATATAATTTGAGAACCTTAAAGAACAAATATAACAAAATATAAAAAATATTGTTACGGCCATTTTCAAATGTCCTAAGTTTTATCGAATAGAGCAGCTGCCGTCTATTTATTGTTTTGCAAGCTACCGAAAAGCTTCTTATTTCAAGACAATCATATACCGAGAATGCCGCATCAAGCCAGGTTACAAGCAATTGGCTTGATGATAAATGCTCTAAATCCGGTATTGACGTATCAGTATTATACATATGTAACGTAGACACTTTGGAATAAAAAAGGTGAAGATCACTTAGAACCACGGTGGCCTTTCCAAAATTATCTTAAGTTTCCCAAAAGGGGCAGCCACAGCCTGCTCATTATTAGTCCAGAAATGCAGGTTCAAGCCGCATCAAGCCCGGTTACAAATAGATGGCTTGATATTGAATGCTGTAGACTCAGTATTAACGTATCCGTATTATACATATGTAATGTGGATACTTCAGATTTAGAAACAGTGAAGATCACCTCAAACCACTGCGACGATTCAAAAATTACCTCAAATTTAACAGGAGGTGCAACCACAGCCTGCTCGTTGTCAGTCCAGAGATGCAGGGTAGTGGTGAGGTTTCTTATTTTCACACAATCTTGTAGCCCCTGCATGAGGATGCATCAATTCCAATTAAATGGTAAAAACAGTTACAACATTAGGTTGTGCTCAAAAGTCTTATAGAAAATAATGTATTGCAGTATTAGTGTTCAATATCCACCCTGCCTCAGCCTTCCTTAATGCTGTCTCTCTATTACCACCTCTTTCAGGTATTTTTATATGTTCCAAAGCATGGAACCATATATTCATTTCTGACGGATGCTGCTCTTGTATGTGCACGGCCACTGGATACCTGTCATCCTTGTTTTTATTAGCTCTTATGTGCTCCTGGATCAGGACTTTATGGCTTTGAATACTACTATATAGATTTTATTACAGGCACATCCGAGTGCATCAACCATGTACGTGGTATTACAGTTGATAAACGTGTTGATTGTATACTCTTTTGCGGTGGTATATTTGAATCTTACTTTCTTATTGAGTCCAAATTTGCACATTATACAAGATCCACAAACAAAGAAGCCTGGTGGTTTACAGGGAAGCCATGTTTTGGGTCTACTATCTGCATCCGTAACATAGCTTGGACAGATTATTTTTTTCAAAGTTTCACCTCTTCTATATACCACTCTTGGGGGCATATTATAAAGGGGGTTTATCTCCGCTTTTTTGGCTTTAAAAGCCAAGAAAGCGGAGATAAAATGATCTCCCTATTACCTAGCTGTCGCTAACACCAGTTAGCGACAGCTAGTAGGAGATAGCGACCATCTTGGGCCCCACTTTGCATGTCAGAGAAATTTATCACTAATGACATGCAAAGTGGGCGTGCCAAGATGTTAGCGACAGGAAACAGTCGCTAACATCGCTATCTCCTATTACCAACTTTTGGAGATATTCGCGCTAAGCGCGAATATCTCTAAAAGCTAACACCTGCCCTGAACAGTTCTTAGCCATGTTATCCAATGGGAGGTGGATAACATGGCTAAGAGCATTAGCTCGGTAATGCATTAATATCGCTGACTTTTCTGCGATATTCATGCATTGCGGCCGATTTTTATCGCATTTGCGATAAACCATGGTAATACCAAGGTTTATCTGCGATAAAAATCGCCGCAGGTCGGCGATACATTTTTGTCTCTAACCAAGCAATAGCGATAAATATCGCTATTGCTTGGTAATATGCCCCTTGGTTTTTTTGAGACAGTACCTGGAGGCATCTGGCCAGAGGCGATTAAATGCCAGTTTTTACACAGAATGTTGTAGACATGATCGCTATATGCATTGAACTTTGTTATAATTTCTTCACAATTTTTCTTTTTATTTTGTTGTTGTTGTTTTTTTGGCTAGTCATTAGTGTGGTTTTGTGATCTACTTGCAAAACCCTGAATTCTGCTTGATTTAAACATTGCTTCATGTATCCTCTTTCTCCAAACTTCCGTTTGATGTTCTTTACACGCATGTGAAAGTTTTTATCTTCACTGCAGTTACATCAGGCTCTAATCATTTCCCCACATGGTATTGCATTAATCGTTGCTTTGGGGTGGGCACTTTCAGCGTGTAAGACACTGTTGCAAGCTGTTAATTTCTTATGGATGTCACTATGTATTTTGTTGTTTGATATGTACAATTTTAGATCAAAAAAATATTTTGATTCTCCAGAGTAATTAAATCTATTCTGATTAAGGTACTCATGATATGCCAGCGGTTCATGAACCCCTCCATTCCAAATCAACAAAACATCATCTATGTATCTACCATAGAATACGATGCTATTGCTCCAATTTCGTGAGCTTGGTGTGATATTCCTCACTGGCTGTTTCATAAAGTTTTGTTGAAGTTAAAGAAATGCTGAAGAGATGTAATGTATTTATAATGTGTTTATAAAACGTGTCAGACTAAACTGATGACTGAGCTTTTGGAAAAAAGGCGCGAGGGGGTGGAAAAGAGACTATAACATTCCCTTGGTGGGCAGAGCAAAAGGTTCTCTGTTTTCACAATGAGCCGATTGGCATGGAATGTGTGTTGTTTATCAAATGTGTCAAAAGGCGCTACCACTGTTGCAATTAGCTTGCGAAGGGAAGTGGGGCTGCTAGCTTCCCTTCATAACAGTGGGAGCAAATATTCTCAGTTTCAACACTGTTTAAAGATATAAATTATGTATATAACGTGTAACGTGTGGCAAGTACACCTGGTGGTTGAGGTGGGCTGATTTGTAAATATCACGCAGAGAAAAGGGATCCCTGGTGTCCCCACAGGGGATGGAGGGAACAGGGATTCTCCTTAGTGCCCATAGTGAGTTGAGACATAATGGTTTAAATGTCTTGTGAGTGGTGTTGTTTAGCATCGTTTGTGTGTCTCACATGGGAGGTTTTTATTGATAAGAATGTAGGGTCATCGCATGGTATGGCTTATGTAATAAGGTGTGTATAGAGATCTGTAGGGATGTATCACTTTGGTGAACTAGGAGATTCTGATGCGAGTACTCAGTGCTGCAGGCTATTCCACAGAATATTATCATTCAGTCCTGTCTTATGATTGGAGAGATGGTGTATCCATCGCTGCTCTTTCTGTAATAGTAGCCTGTCATTGGTCGTGTTGTGACAGTCAATTTGTTCTATGACGTTTCATCTCAGATCATTGGGTGTGTGGCCCGCCTGTATAAAGTGTTCAGTTAGTTTGCTCCGGTTATTTTTACAGCGTATTGTGCTGTGGTGTTCTACAATACGTATTCGTATTTTATGGCTGGTCATGCCTACATAGCGTAGTCCACACATACATACAATTAGGTAAATCACATTAGTCGAGTTGCAGTTAGTGTGCTTCACCTGTCGCCATATTTTGCCTGTTTCTAGGTCTAAAGTTTTGGTGGCTTGAGTGAGGTGACACACGCTGCAGTCCCCGCAGGAGTAGTGACCCACTACCCCTGGTAGACCCCATGGGTTGAGTACTGAGTTGGTGACTGGTGTCTTGGGTTTCCTGGGCGGATGTATGACATTACAACGCATGCTTTTACATCGCATGCCTTTACAACGCAAGTATTACAACGCAGTCATTTACAACGCATAGTGCTTTGGGGTGCTGGATAGTGAATAGTTTAATTTACTATTCCAACTCCAGTCCCCGTGGACACTAGGGAAGGTTATTGGATAGTAAATTAACCTATTCCCTATCCTAGAGCGCCCCCCAGAGCAATGCGTTGTAATAGTTTGCGTTGTAATGGTTGCATTGTAAAGGCTCTGCGATGTAAAAGTTGCGTTGTAAAGGTTGTTTACCTTCCTGGGCCTCTTGGAGACTAAGGGTGGGCATAGTTGGTGGAGTAGCACTACACGGAAATCTGTGGAATTGGTCCAAAACTCAGTGAATTCCACTCCGCAACTCCATTCCATCTCACCACAATTTATAAAACAGAACCCTCCCAAGTAACTCTAATATTACATGCTCAAATGCACATAATCATCTCACAAAAGTGAAAATGAAAATACAGCTGAACGAATGGTGGTGGTTTCATCCTCCTAGGACCACCGCAAGCCCAGTTATGGGCAAAAAAAATACAATCCCTACCAAAGGCCCTGCAAAGCATTATGGGACAATATTCTAGGGGGCAGTTAATATTATAGTATCCAATATCAAAACATTCTTCAAGGGGCAGGCTCTCGGCTCAGCTGAGAGCGAATACTATAATATTCACTAAACTCTAGACTCTTGCCTCATAATGCTTTGCTGGGCCTTTGGTTGGCATTGTATTTTAGCCCATAACTTTGATTGGGGTCGTCCTAGGAGGATGGGACTACCACAAAAATTGAGCATGATATTCTCTTTGTGTGCAAGGCACCTGCTTGGTCCTCCCCCTAGGTTAGGGGGTCTCCAAAATCATCAACTATCTCATTGACTGATATTTTTCAAAGCTCACGTTTGTGAATTGGTTATATGCTTTCTTGCATGTAAAGGCACAATTGTTTTATCAAAGGAATGTGGGTGCAATATCTCATTCCAGAATATTTGCATAGAATCCGTTGTCCTGTATTAATACAAGTTTTAAAAAGAAATCTCACATATCTTTAGTAAAAATAAAAAATAATTATCGTTGCATGCTAATATACATATAGCCATCTCATGAAAATATAGCATGCAGTGTGGGGGTGGATATCAAGACTAGCTATAATGAATATATAACCTGCAAGGGGGACATAGCGCAAATCACCACCCATAACTCAGCACTGGACATAAAATCACATTTTGTGCTTGAATAATACTATGATCTTCACATAAAGGAGTTTGTTCATTCGACCTTTGGTTTCATGTCCTAGCCGCTGTAGGGGCAACACAACTCGGACACAGCGACTTGCCATCTTTAGGGAATACCTTGCACTAACTACTGACGAAGACACTACTGTAGTAATTCCGATACTGATCAGCCACTAGAATTAATAGAATATTGAAATATACAAAGTTTCAATCACCAGCACTTCCCACCAACCAGCTTCGAAATGGGGGACAAAGACAATGGGAAAACATCCAAACGCCTGAAGTCTGATCCTCCGACTCCGGTCAAGGGTAAAAAGGAAATAGTAGAAGCCATGGACACTATCTTAAGTAGACTGGAAGAAGTTAGGGACCTGGCCAAATCTACAAAAGATGAGGTTGTGGCAGTTCGCCAAGACATCAAAGACATCAATTCAAGATTGATGGAGACGGAGAGCAGGATAAGCAAACTAGAAGACTCCGACAATAGAACCTGTGGTGCCATTAAGAAGCTCACCCTGTGCTCTGACCATCTGGTAAGGAAGGTTGCGGAATTGGAAGATAGAAACAGGAGAGGAAATCTCAGAATTTTTGGCATACCAGAAAAAGCGGAGGAATCCCTAGGGTCATGCATACCCTTCCTTGAACAATGGTTTACACAGGCAACAAATCTAACTTTTGCTCAGCCGCTAGAGTTTGACAGGGCTCATAGAGTCCCCGGACGAATCACCTGGGATCAGAAGGGACCGAGAGCGATAGTGTGCAAGCCGCTGCGATATCAACACACAGAACAGATTCTTGCCTTTGTTCGTAAAAATAACCATGTCCTATGGAAAGGACACAAAGTCTTCATTTCACAGGATTTTAGCAAAGAAACTATGGAATTCAGGAAAGCCTTCCTCGCTCTGAGACCACAATTGAAATCGCTTGGATACATGTATGGCTTCATTGGGCCAACCAAGTTCAAAGTAACTCTACAAGGTGTAACCCAGGTGTTTTCTGACCCACAAAAACTGCGTCACCAACTTTTCAGCCAAGGAGATGGCAACATGGAGGTTTCCCCCTCGACCCAGATGAACGCATCTACATCCGGTTTGGGATGACCTATGCTTACCGATACTAATGGTCCCAGGTTCTTTGGCTCCTTACAGTTTGTGTAATTGGGACTGAGTGTCCTTGTTCTACGCTACGCTTCAAATCTATGTCTATGAATATTGCGACTGAATATTGGGCCTGTTTTCTTAGTATGGCTCACCATTTTGTTAACTATTACATGATACACTCGGTTACTTGGTATTGGCTCACTTCAAGTTTCAAACTTATCAATATAATTTGATTATAACCAGTTATAGTGCCTAATGTTGAGATTTCATGCTAGTACTCTTACGCTTAGGTATTTGCAGGTATTTGCAGATATTTGCAGAACATGTTTTGTCTGTGTTTTGTCTGTGTTTCAGCGGATAGTTACTGAGCGAACAGATCAATCACAGTACCACAACCACTATAGAACCCTTGTTGGTTTAGCTGTTATGACTACTTATTCTAATATTTGTTAGACCTTTAATCTGAAATATGTTTCGCAGCTCTTATGAATAATAGGTTTGAGTAAGCTGCTTGGAGGCGGCCTCGCGGTCGTTCCCGAGTCGCCATGTTCTTTTTCTACTATTGGGGTGGGAAGGGAGGGATGGGGGAAGGGGTGGTGGGCAGAGGGAGGATGAGAGGGGTGAGGGGAGGAGTTATTTCTGCATTATTTGTATTGTTTTGTTTTGATTTCGCTGATCTTTTCAATTTGCGCCCTATTGTACAAACTAATGTGCTCATTGCAACCAATACGGCTCTTACTGACGCTATTTTTATCTTCTGCGTAGTGCTGAACCTAATGTGTATGGGCCCAATTGCAACCTCTAATACCAATACAGCTCATAGCAGTAAGCCTGTATGTTACACACACAAACGACGATGGCTCACACTATAGATACTCCTATAGGGACGACAACCATAAATAGCCTTAAAGTGCTCTCATTGAATGTTAAGGGCCTGAATCAACCGATTAAACAACAAAAAGTACTCGATTATCTCCGCAGACAACGTGGCGATATAGCCCTACTACAAGAAACAAGACTAGAAGGAAAACATTTTCATACCCTACATAATAAATTCTTTACTGAAGTGGTAGGCTCCAGCGCTATGTCTAAAAAAAATGGGGTAGTAATTTTGCTAGCCAAAAAGGCCAATGTGGAGGTGGTCTCCTCCTCTGTAGACACCAAAGGCAGATGGGCCTCTGTGAAATTAGTTAAGGACGACACTGAATTCTACATTACAACGGTATACGCCCCTAACACACATGAGCCTTCCTTTTGGTCAGGAATCACAAAGCAGATAGACACTATTCCAGACTCATCGGTCCATATACTAGCAGGTGATTTCAACCTTCTGTTTGATCCAGCCTTGGATAGGGACTCTAAGTGCGCCTTCAGACCCTGGCAAAGCACATAAGGAATTCACTAAACTATGCAACAGATTCCACATGATAGACACATGGCGTATTCAACACCCCAATGGTAGAGACTATTCTTTCTATTCTCCACCTCACGACTCGTTTTCAAGAATTGATTACATCTTCATAACTAGGAACGCAGTACCCAGAATAGAGGAAACAGACATTGCACCACGACTCGTCTCTGACCACTCTTGCATTTCACTTACTCTATCAAATATTAAGCCGACAACTCGCCAATCAATCTTGAGTGCCGAGAAACACAGAGAAACTATAAAAGGCGCCCTAAAAGACTACTTAATAATTAATAAACAAGGTGACACCTATGACTTAATTAGATGGGAAGCTCTAAAAACCGCAATAAGAGGACTGATTATAAAGATATCATCCGCAATGAACAAAAATCATAATGCCGCCCTCTTAACTCTGGAAAAAGACATTTCTATACTCCAACGTGAATACCTGCACAACAGAAGTCCAAAATCACTGTCTGAACTGACCAACCGAAAATATACCTATAACAAACTAGTGAGTGAAAGAGCGGGAGTCTGGCTAGACAGGAGGAAACGCTTTAAAATTTGTGATTCTAATAAGGCGGGGAAAGGATTAGCTGCCTACCTTAAATTTAAAATTCAGAAGTGCGCGATAAATTCACTTATGGATGACAAAGGCAACCCCAATTCGGACCCCAATAAAATTGCAAACTTATTCAAAGATTTCTACGAGAAGTTATATGCCAAAAATACAAATGAGGATAAGGGGAAGGTTGTGGACTTCCTCGCCAAGTGCGCACTACCAACACTTACCCCCTCAGAACAAGAGTCCATAAACGAACCGATATCTGAAGCTGAGGTTGCAAGTGCGATCAAGTCCCTTAAGAGTGGGAAAGCCCCTGGCCCCGATGGGTTTACGGCAAAATTTTGTAAATGCTTCTCACACACACTTACGGAGCCAATTCTGAACGCTTTTAGTGAGATTAGTGCTACGGGTGAAGTAAAGGGAACGATGGCCGAGGCGGTGATAGCCGTGATACCCAAAGAGGGGAAAGATTCTAAACTCGCCAAAAACTACAGACCCATTTCATTAATAAACTTGGATTGTAAGCTTTTTGCATCGATCCTTGCAAAACGCATTCAGAGAGTCCTGCCCTCCCTAATCCATCCCTCACAAGTCGGCTTTCTGAAAAATAGATTGTCCAGTGACAACACCAGAATCCTAGCCCATGTAATAGAAAAGGCTAAGCTCCTTTCCACGCCCACTGCTGCGATAACACTCGATGCAGAGAAAGCGTTTGACAAGGTGGACTGGACATACCTGGAAGCGGTGCTTCAGAAATTCGAGTTAGGTCCGTTTTTTACTAGAATGGTAATGTCATTATATACCTGCCCCACTGCTAGAGTGAGGGCCGGTGGAGCTTTCTCATCGCCTTTCAAACTAGAGCAAGGGACCAGACAAGGTTGCCCCCTGTCCCCATCCCTATTCCTCCTGGCAATCGAACCCTTTCTGTACCGTATTCGGGAGAATCATGACATTCAGGGAATCCCATTCAATGACTGTGTTATCAAACTCACGGCATACGCTGATGATGTTTTAGTACTTAGTGAACAGGCCGACAAAGCTATACCTGCGTTACTTTCCACGATTGAGGAATTCTCCGGTGTCTCCGGGTACTCCCAAAATAAGGACAAAACTGAGGTGAAACTGCTAAATAACATGGGTAATAGAAACATCTTGGGCGACTCTGGGCTTACCTGGCAGCCAAAGAGCTTCAAATACCTTGGCCTGGAATTTGAGAAGGACCTGATCATGACGCTGAAAATCAATGAAGATATACTCTTCAAAAAAGTAAGCAAGCTCCTAGAAGGGTGGTCCCCGAAATTCCTTTCGTGGTGGGGTAGAGCGGAGACGTTAAAGATGATGGTCACCCCCTTGATCAATTATATGGCAAGCATGCTCCCTATGACTTTCAAGGAGGACTTCCTACTAAAAATGAACAAATTAATTAGTAATTTCCTGTGGAAAGGCAAAAAACCCAGAATCTCTATGAAAAAACTGCAACTCCCCAAACAAAAAGGTGGACTAGGACTGCCCAACTTCAGGAACTACCAAACGGCCTTTTTATGTAAACAGGGAGTTTCCTGGTTCTATGAAACACCTGGCTACACGCCGTTATGGATAAACATAGAGAAAGCTATTGATGGAGAGCGGTAATTTCTTCTGGTAGTTTCTCAATGTAAAACCTCCATGCTACCTCTAATTTACCGCTCAAAAGGTGTTGGGCCCTTCACACCATGTATTACCTTCAGGAGACTTTAAATAAAGATGAACAGTCAAAATACAATTATTATTGTAAGCCAAAAAAGAGAGTTGTTGAGTATTTTAAAGGGTTTTATTTTCTAGTCAAAAAGTTAATTTTTCTCTGACCCTTTATTCATTAGTAAAATATCAATCAGGTTACAGAATTTGGAAAACAGGAAAAATATCAATAATACAGAACACATTACAGTCTGCATATAAGCATTACATGTAGTTATGAAAAATGTGGCGCAAAAGTCTTAAAGAGTTTCTAAAAAAAATAGTCTTGCAAAGCTAATCAGTACTTAAATAGTTTGCAAAAATATGCTATTAAGAGAAATAAATGCATAAATCAAATAAATCTTTTCAGACCTAATTAATTAGTCAAAACATATTAGCATCTAATCCTATCCTGATCCACTGCACTCTCTGTCTGTCTGTGTCTAAAGAGGAAAGCAGCCCGCCCTTCACAGGCCTCAAAGGAATGTGGCATGAAGTGCCAAGATATGACGTGGAAGCAAGAAACCTCCCCCTGACACTCCTCGGACGCAAGCCCGCCCTTCAGCAATCTCCCGGGACGTTTCTCGTACCTAACCCATTGAAGCCAGCTGAGCTGAGAAAAAGAAGAAGTGCCAGCCCCCATCCAGAGAGGACAGTATTTATACCATAATTATTGGCAGAGTACACAAAGATGTAACATTTTTCAGTAAAACCTTTACGTGATTGGTCAGTCATGATGCATGAGGTCACACTTCCCTGACTCATTCTAAAAACCTGACTTCACTAGTCTTAACAAAAGAAGCATACATGAATAACTACATTTATAAACATTTGCAACATTTACTAGGAAAAATGTTTCAATCTAATTCATCCTTCCTTCCTTCTCAGCGCAGTAGATGGACACTTTTAACCAACTGGTACATTGGCAGAATGACAAGAATGTGCAGTTCACGCTGTCCTTGACTTTTTGTCATGAGGAAAGCTGCCACAGTCTGCGCATGCTCCCTTCTCATTAAATTGCAAGCCATAGCCTTGATGGATTCACAGGCAGCCATGTTTTGTGTAGGCCCCAAAAATAAAACAAACACAAAGATAATATTAATTTCATGTAAATCAGTCCATTATGTATCCCAAGTGCATTATTAATTCACACGCATTATAAAAAGATGTGTTATTAACTGAAAATGTTTATCAAAATATGCAACAAGTCAAAGTCTATTAAGACAGGAATAATTAATGTAGATTATATGGGATGGGCTGGGAAGAGAGAAACACATTCTATTAATCTTCAAAGCTAAAAAGGCCACGTTTCTCTAGACTGTAAAAAATACACATGTAAATTCAGCAAAAGCATTTTCAGGCCTCACTTTCATGTTTTTCATGTGCCATGTTTTAAACCTGCACCAAAATGTGCGTTGCAATTTAAATGCAGCCTGTCTGAAGCACAAAAAAATAAACAATGCATGACTGCAGATGAAATCTGCTCCATCAAATCCACCCTTCTGATAATTCAAATCATAATGAAATGATTTATAATTAATCACACATATTTCATTTCACAAGTGACAATTTTTTTTTTTTTTTTTTAAATTGCAAAAGCTGAGCATATAAGAATGTTACTTCTATTTCTAAGGCAAACACAAGTTTGGTCTGTAATCAGATCATATATAGCCAAGCTCAAATGTTTTAGTGCAGAGATCTGTAAGTAGCATCTTGGAACAGTTAGTCTTCTTTAAAATAAATAACTAAAATAATAAAAAAGGAATTTAACAGGACAGTTTCAGCATTTCTTTGCTCTGTGTCATCAGCCTGCCATCAGAATGGCTCATACTTTCCATGCAAATTAGACTACTTAGGTGCTGAGAAACTCTGGCAGAGCACCATCAATCCTTTGCACTTTTTCAACCAAGGCCTTTCACTCTTATTTTCACTTTGATCAGATTCAGATGTTTCACCACAGCATCTCTCAGATCAAAACCGTTGCACCATCCATTATGCAGATCTTGTGTAGCAGCTGCAATCTGGTGAGAAACTGCACACTGTACATCAACCAGACCTACACAGCAATGGCTAGTGTTCTCCTCAGTGTTTTCCACAAGTGCATTTGCATATGCATTTTCAAGCCACTTTAGTGTTGCTGAAACACAGTCTTTTGCAAAAGGTAACTCTGTGCTGCCATTGTGTTGCTTTATTATGCTTGACACTTCAGGCAGATAGCTACAATCCATTCCTTGTCCAATCTGTTGTTCTGCACTTATTATCTTTAAGACCACATTATGATCTGATTTCAGAGAAACTGGCAATCTATACCTGGGCATCAGTCTTTGCAATAACACATTTGCCACTATGCAGTTGTCACTTTTCTCAAAAACAGTTCTGATACAACCCTGTTGTGCTGCTTCAAAAACATTTTCTTGAGCCTCTTTTAATTCATCTGTGAAGACTCCATTGAATGTATATGCTAACAGAACACAAATGTGTGCAACTGAATTAGCATTTCTCTCTCCCATGACAACAGTGACTCCCAATTGAGCAAATATACTGCATGTTATGGTAAGGGCAATCAATTTCGAATTTTGGGCTGGGGTAATTACTAAAAGCCATGAAGCTTTGACAACATCATGTATAAGGAGCACAGCATGTGCTGCTTTTAATGTGTCACCTTTCAAACTTGGGCCATCTACAAAATGGACATTGTTGGGCTGACTCAGATGTTCATCCTTCAAGTCTGAATTTGGCTTTATGCATATTTTCATGATATTTAGACACTCATATTCAGTTTCATCATAATCCAATTCATTTGCTGACATTTCTGTGAAGTTAGGGTCAAAGGTCATTGGGCAATACATCACAGACCTTTGAACAAATTCATCTTTTTGAATAAGCAATGAGAGAGCGCAGCCCTCCCTCTCACTGCAAATTAGTGTATTTTCTTTCAAATAAACTTTCATTCCTAGTGCTGGGGCGCGCCATTTTTTCTCTTTCAACTCTAGGAATGCTTTCGTGCAGTTGTTGTCCAATGGAAGCGGATCAGACACACCTGAGTGTGTCAGCCTCAGTAAAGGCTTAGCCACTAGGGAAAGGTTTATTAACCACTCTCTACAGCAGCTAACCATTCCCAAAAATGTTCTGACTTCTTTCTGAATTTGAGGTGGATTCATCTTGGAAATTAATTCCACCTTCTCTGGTGACACCTTTCTACCTCCCTTTCCAATTTTGTGTCCCAGGTATTCATCTTCTTTTTGACAGTACTCCTGACTATTCTCATGCAATGCCACTGTGACATGAGCTTGGCAAAAATAAATAAAAATAAGCCACTCTTCAGCACATGGAATGTGAAAAAATATTTTGGCTGGATTCGGTACCACAGGACAACATGTAAAAAATATGCTTTTAATCTCCTGCACTATTCTATTCTTTTCATTTATTTTCTGTGAACCTGTGATCAGAAAGTTACACAAACTTCTAATCAATTCCATCAAAAATCCTTTTATTGGTAAAATTCCTGCAACTGATTGTGTTCCTGAATACATGTCATCTGGTTCAAATTTTAATAAGACATGTTCTGCACATTTTATTAACCTGGCATCCTTCTCTGTGAACTCTCTTATTTCTGTGTTTATTATTTTTTCCAAAGCAGAAGGTAATTTTTCAACTGTCTTTTCTGAAAATAATGCTACAGCTGTCTCTTGTTGGGCCATTTTAAAATGTACATCCTCATCAGGAATCTGAAAAATAACATTATCTGGTGTACAGTAATCTGTGCTGCTTAATTTGCAAAATAATTGTTTTCCTGCTAGGCCTGAGTCACAGACAACAGTTTTGGAATTTTCCTCAAATGGGCCAAATTTTGGTGCACATTTTTCTAATTCTGGGTTTGTAATTTCTCTGTTTAAAACTCCTACTACTAAATCTGGACTTTCCACTGCCTTCACAATGGAATTGGTAGATTCAGAATTGTGAGTGTTAAAACTCTCATTTGCAAACACAGTAACCTGTTGAACTGGGTTCTGATTTTGTCTCTGGAAATAATTCACATTGGCTCTGGACAACTTATTTAAATTCATGTTGGCATTTTCCATATTTTGTGGGACCATCTGTGCTTGAAAAATTACTGCCATAGGTACCTGTTTCTGAACTGACATTTGCATTTGCTTAACTGGCATATTTTGCATCTGCAATTCTCCATGTTTTTGTGCATCATGTTTAAAGTTATTTTCCTTCTTCCAATGCTCAAATCTGTTATGAAGATGGCAAAAGGACACATTTTCCAGCAGTACAACATCCATAACTGAATTTGCACAAACCAAAACACTTTCACTTCCATCCTGTGTTCTTTTAATCTGTACCCAATCAACATCCTTTGCTGGCACTCTGCCCTTCAGGAAAATAATCACTGCTATATTTTCCTCCATTACAACAAAAAATGATGGTGCATTCATGCAAACCCTTTTCACTGTCTCCTCACCTGGCCCTTGAACAACTTTAGAATCAAACCACAATTTAGTCTGCATGGCAATATAAAAGAACATTTCCAAATTAATGCACAACACTTTCAATATTTCATCAAATCCATCAACTTGTGGGTACCACAGCACAATCTTGTCTCTCAATTGTGGGAATGTGTTCAGAAATGCTGCAAGTTCACTTTTATTCTGTGGCATATGAACATACATTTCTCCCACCTTTTCTCTCAATGAGTAAGCAAAAGCTTCTCCCTCATTCTGCTTATTATTTTTCTCAATTATATCTGGTGGCTTCTTTTCCTTATCCATTTTCCTTGCTATTTTTGGTGGTTTCTTTTTCTTCTCATGTTTTCTTGCCCACTTGTCTCCTAATTTTTCAAGCTCATTGCATTTAAAACCATATTTTATTTCTGCAATGTGCAAATGCATTCCTGAAAAACACATTTTCTCATTTGCTTCATCATCCATGTGTACCCTGACACCTTTCTGAAATGGAAAACTTCCTGAAACATCAGTTTTATATTTTTGAGCCAAATCTGTCAGTCCATTATGTGTAGTTAATACACATGCAACTATTTCCATACTCAGGGAAATGATTTTTTTTTCCTGACACTGGTTCACATTTTCATGATTTAAACAGCAGGGACAGTTAATTTCTTCATGTTCACATGTTGAATTTAAAACACTAAACTGTCTCTCTTTTTCAGGGCCTGTGTTCATATGTTCTCCCATGTTCTCTATCTTTTTAATTACTGCTGCTTCCTTAAAGCAGGTTTGAGCAATCCCATTTTCAAATACATTTATTTTATCCTGGGCTGCAGAAGTTGTAAATACCATTTTTCCCTCACCTTTTAGTGCTTGGGGTAATTTCTGTTCAATAATCTGTATATTCTGAGTTTCTGAAATAAACCCTGCCATAATCTCTGATTCGGCAGCTCTTTGAACCTTTTCAGTAGGGACCATATTAATTGGGACAGTCATAATTTTTCTAGGCATTATCTGTGCATCTGCAGTTTGCAATTCTTGAACTGAATCAGTCATATTTGAAGCAGTAACACCTGGAGGTATCACTGACAGTACTGAATCAACAGGTAATGGGTCAATATACAATGTCTGCACAGTTCTCTCAGTCTGTATTTCCCTCTGTTCAACAGAAGCAGTAGCCCCTGTAGTATTTACTGGTGCACTATTTTCAGTATTTTTCATGGGAACCACATAAAGTGGTGGACACTCAGTTAACAATGCATCCATTATTTCATTCCCTGAATGATTATTTATTTGAAGCTCTTTGTCAGCATTAGTTCCCTTCTCCTGTATCTGGTGCTTTACCTTTTTATCCTCACTTGCTTTCTCTCTTGCTGTCTTTTCCCACAGGCTTAAGGCCTCAAATTGTGCAGCTTTAGATGGCGTCTTTATTTCACATAACACTTCCCTTAATTTGTCAATAATTTGCAATTCAAAAGTACCATCTTTTGGAAACCTCAAAGCACCCTCTTTTTCAGTAATCTTGCACCATTGGTGAACCCACATACATGTATTTTGTCCCAAATTGGTAGACATAAAATGCACAGGTGTTCCTTCAGGAGCATCACCAATAAAAAACGAATTTTTCACTTTACCTCCTAACAGCTTCTTTAAACCTTCAAACAGTTTCATTTTTGCAATAGTTCAATGCAATTTCTTTTCTCCAAAGCGGTCAGTCTCAATTTTAGTCAGTTTTACTCCTACCACTGACCCTCCACAAAATCTTACTTCAATATTTCTCTTAATCAATAACTCTGTTAGTAACAACATAAATACATTCGCTACTCTGTCTGTTGTGCTAAATAAAGGATAGATTTATATTCACTGCGAGTAACACATTCCGCTTACCCTTCACAAAGTAAGACTTTCCGTTTACTCTTCAAACACTACAGGTAAATCCCTTCCGCTTACCTTTCACTCAAGCTCAGAAGAACCTGCTACTCCTTTGGACTTATCCTTCAGGATATATCTTAGTCCAAAGTTTCACCAGCGAACACTTTTGCTGTCAATCAAGCTCAGAAGAACCTGCTACTCCTTTGGACTTATCCTTCAGGATATATCTTAGTCCAAAGTTTCACCAGCGAACCCTTTTGCTGTCAATCAAGCTCAGAAGAACCTGCTACTCCTTTGGTGTGACCCTTTCTAGGTGATATCAGACCAAAGTTTCACCAGCGAACTCTTTGCTATCAATCACTCACACAGAAAATAGTCCCTAATTTAACACTGCCAGCCCTACCTAGCTTCTCAGTGTTATTCCAACAGGCGAGTAACCTCAGTGCAGTGTGGCTTCCATTTACCACCCGCTATTCCTTCCCGGGATTCCACAGGTGTGCATACCTGCGTGTTCCAGACAACATAGAACAAGACACTAACTTAACATAAAGAGTTAAAACATGTAATCAATAACCAAAAAGTATGTCCTATGAAATTACCAATATAATCAATAACACCATCAATTCAAAATGAGCAAAATGTCACCAACAGTAAAAAAATCCTTACTATTTTCAACACTTCAAAAATACATGCTAGCATATTAACAACATTTCACAACCCTATTGATACTCACACCACTTCTTGCATCACCTGCCAGTACTGCTTTGCCAGTCTTCAGGTTCTGAGCATTGGAGTCAGGAATCAGGACTTGGACATTTATCTAACTTGGGCAATTATTTTATTTCCTTCTTAAGGTCAATGATCCATTAGTTGAGTAGTTGATGGTGAAATCAATAATTACTAATCACCAAACTAATCAATAATGACCATCCTCTGATTACCAAAAACTGATGGGGAGCGGTAATTTCTTCTGGTAGTTTCTCAATGTAAAACCTCCATGCTACCTCTAATTTACCGCTCAAAAGGTGTTGGGCCCTTCACACCATGTATTACCTTCAGGAGACTTTAAATAAAGATGAACAGTCAAAATACAATTATTATTGTAAGCCAAAAAAGAGAGTTGTTGAGTATGTTAAAGGGTTTTATTTTTTAGTCAAAAAGTAAATTTTTCTCTGACCCTTTATTCATTAGTAAAATATCAGTCAGGTTACAGAATTTGGAAAACAGGAAAAATATCAATAATACAGAACACATTACAGTCTGCATATAAGCATTACATGTAGTTATGAAAAATGTGGCGCAAAAGTCTTAAAGAGTTTCTAAGAAAAATAGTCTTGCAAAGCTAATCAGTACTTAAATAGTTTGCAAAAATATGCTATTAAGAGAAATAAATGCATAAATCAAATAAATCTTTTCAGACCTAATTAATTAGTCAAAACATATTAGCATCTAATCCTATCCTGATCCACTGCACTCTCTGTCTGTCTGTGTCTAAAGAGGAAAGCAGCCCGCCCTTCACAGGCCTCAAAGGAATGTGGCATGAAGTGCCAAGATATGACGTGGAAGCAAGAAACCTCCCCCTGACACTCCTCGGACGCAAGCCCGCCCTTCAGCAATCTCCCGGGACGTTTCTCGTACCTAACCCATTGAAGCCAGCTGAGCTGAGAAAAAGAAGAAGTGCCAGCCCCCATCCAGAGAGGACAGTATTTATACCATAATTATTGGCAGAGTACACAAAGATGTAACATTTTTCAGTAAAACCTTTACGTGATTGGTCAGTCATGATGCATGAGGTCACACTTCCCTGACTCATTCTAAAAACCTGACTTCACTAGTCTTAACAAAAGAAGCATACATGAATAACTACATTTATAAACATTTGCAACATTTACTAGGAAAAATGTTTCAATCTAATTCATCCTTCCTTCCTTCTCAGCGCAGTAGATGGACACTTTTAACCAACTGGTACATTGGCAGAATGACAAGAATGTGCAGTTCACGCTGTCCTTGACTTTTTGTCATGAGAAAAGCTGCCACAGTCTGCGCATGCTCCCTTCTCATTAAATTGCAAGCCATAGCCTTGATGGATTCACAGGCAGCCATGTTTTGTGTAGGCCCCAAAAATAAAACAAACACAAAGATAATATTAATTTCATGTAAATCAGTCCATTATGTATCCCAAGTGCATTATTAATTCACACACATTATAAAAAGAGGTGTTATTAACTGAAAATGTTTATCAAAATATGCAACAAGTCAAAGTCTATTAAGACAGGAATAATTAATGTAGATTATATGGGATGGGCTGGGAAGAGAGAAACACATTCTATTAATCTTCAAAGCTAAAAAGGCCACGTTTCTCTAGACTGTAAAAAATACACATGTCAATTCAGCAAAAGCATTTTCAGGCCTCACTTTCATGTTTTTCATGTGCCATGTTTTTAACCTGCACCAAAATGTGCGTTGCAATTTAAATGCAGCCTGTCTGAAGCACAAAAAAATAAACAATGCATGACTGCAGATGAAATCTGCTCCATCACTATCATAGGTAAAGCCCCTCTCGCAGCAATACTAACCATGGACCTGTCCCACCTCACGCACTCCAAATACATCATGCTCAATACCAGATAATATCAGATAATGCTTTATTCGATTTTCTTTCAAATCATAAAAGCGTACAGATAAAATACAGTCATCATAACAAAAAAACAAAGACAAAGCAACAAACATACAAACGATAATACAATACAATCATATATCTACAGGTTAAAATATCTAAAAATTAAGGAATCTATGCCCAGACTTTTGAAGTACTTTCCAGTTTTAGTAAAATTGCGATTACCAACTAAGCTAACACATTAGGCTGTCCCTTTATACAATTTCATCAGCAGTTGCATCAGCAGTTGCAGCCATTATACCGCGAATCAAGTCTCTAAAATGCAAGAGAATTACAACCACTGAGAACGTGGGGACCCCTTCCCAGCAGATGGGTATAATCTGTATTGACCGGATATACTGGCTGCATTGGGTAGAAATCATGTAAATCCCACACAGATATGGGGCCGTCTCCTTTTTGGGGCGGGTTGGATCGAAGATAGGGGACAATGTTCCTATTTCTAAATTTCACTAGGACCAGGTCTCCACTGATGTCTTTGGTTAAAGACCCTAACCAGCCCACCCTTCTTACACACAGGATTCCAACATCGTGATTGGATGTCGGTGGCCTGTTTTTGGATAGCCAGAAAATGACCTTATTTAGGAGTTCCTTGCGTCTTTCGGGTTTCCCGTTGGAGGGTGCCGGTATTCCCGAGAAAACAAGAACAAATGGGGCGGCTTCTGGGGTAAATGTATGGATGCTGCTCTGTTTGAATCCACTCTGGTAGCAGTGTACTTAGTAAAACCAGAATTAGGGGCGACTTTGGGGGCAGTTGTAGCAGTTTTATTTGGAAATTGTGGAGAAGTTTGGGCATATTTACTTATGTTGATAGACAAAGGAGTATTGGGGGCAATAAATAGGTCAGAGCCTTTGGGTAGTACCTTCTTAGTAGTGGCCGGTGAGTTGGTTTTAGTTGTAGCATTTATCTCTTTTCTTATGGTGGTTGGAGAGGGGGCTCTTCCCCTATTAGATGGACCTTTAAGGGTTGCTGGGGAGTTGGCTTGAATGATTTTCTCGATACCTGTGAGTCTATCACCCAAGAGATTGATTTTTTCCACCAATGGTAATACGATGGAGTTTAGTAATAGCTCTAACTGGGACAGAAGAGAAAAATGGGGAGAGGATACTTGGTCGTCACACTTTCCACCCTCCACCGTAGTTGATGTGGGGTTAGTGACTGGCAATGTAAGCCCTTCACAGAATTTTGGTATTTTCTGGATATTGCCGCTGCCATTTGTCCCATCATGTTTCCTTTTAGCATTTGGGCCCTGAAACAATGCAGTAACTTGGGTAATATCTATTAGATATGATGAGGATGGGTCGCAAGGTTCCCTAATTGGGGTAATGGTGTTGATGCCTGTTACGGGGGATGGGGATGCCACTAGGGCATACTTAGTACCACATAAAGCGTTTAATTCCTCCCAAAAAGGCAAGTCTGGGATCTGGGATCAGTGAGGGAGATTGCCTAGTAACTATGGATTGGTGCAGGTCATTCACATCTTTACTGGAGGTAGGCAATGATCTACTGGTCACAGAAAAGTTTAAGGACCCCTGGCCTGGGTCGCGCACTAAAGGAGATTTCTTGTAGGACCCCTTGCGTGACATAATGCAGTGTGGTACGATGGTAATGGCTTACAGGGGACAATGAAATGTCCATAAAATGTCAATGTCTAATTCAAAACAATATACCTCCTCTTGTCGCCAAGGGGGGTGGCCCGTCCCGTCCTTCTCGTGCCTCTGAGGGCCACAGAGAGCCCGCCCTTTGCCCGGGCTTAGCCCGGCGCATGTCCCGCGCGCGTCCCGCGACGCGGAGGGAGCCTCCTCTTTTTCAGCGCCTCCGGGCGCGCAGAACCAGGAAGCAGGAAGTGACCCGCTCGGCCTGCTGGGAGCTGCAGTTCTCCTCCCCGGCGGCCGTGCAGGTGGAAGACAACGGCGGCGGGGGGAACAGGCAGCGTGTGGGCCCCAGCAGCGGCGTGTGGCGTGTGGCAGGTAAGACTGTCCAAAATGACCCCCCGCTCCTCAGTGGGAGCCTCCTCTTTTAATAAAAAGGGGACAGGAAGCAGCAGAACGTTCTGCTATAGAAAGAACAGAATGCGACTGCTCCCCAATAATAAATAAACTATCGACATTACCAACTATGCTAGAGAACCTTCTGGTCAACCTGAAGCCAATCACACCACCGGATTTGACAGACACGGCCAATGAGGGAACCGTCGCCAGTGACTCCCTAATATGCAGAACCTTAATAAAACCAGAGAACGGGTTGCTCCAAAACAAGAAGACCTGTTCCCTCGATGCCGGGCAACTATCAAAAAACGCACTTCCAATTGTCTCACCTCAAGAAGCAGCCAACACAGAGGTGTCCACAAACTCACGAACCCGTCGGAAACAAAAAAGGAAGGGCAGGAACAGGAAAATGACAGCCACTGCCCATGAACAGGAGGGGCAGCCAGCAGAATCCCACAGCCAAGCGGAACAAGAGCAGACGGAGGAACCGTCAAACCAGGCCGAGCAGACACCGCTCCTGGATAAAAAACCTCCAACCACAAGGACCCATACTAAACTTAAAATTCCGAGAGTAACGGAACCATTAGAGGCAGCAACAGAACTCCCTGGGCACGAGGATGGAAGAAAAGCACTAGGCTCACACCAGCAGGAAAGATTTGACCAAGAGTCCGACCTAGGCAGCACAATAAGGAGCCACTTCGACAGCTGGCCAAGGGCCACGCCACAAAATGCGAGTCAGCCTGCCTTGGAGCAGGAATTGGAACAACCCAAAATAAGTGTAACCTCAGCCACAATTGACATCAACAATGATTAATCCCTCACCGAGGTCATCTATCCCGAACAAACCGCAGCCCGAACACCCAGAGCCACTCCATCAAAGAAGACAAACATACTAATATTCACTCCTGAGTATAAATCTAAGGGCCGCGTGGACATTTTGAACAGAGCGAACATATTAAAATTAATTACATCGATCAAGGGTCTGGAAGGTATTATCTCAACCGACCTACTTCTAATCGAATTCCAATCTGCACTCGACCAGACCAAACCAGAAACGACAAAGACAACATTGGCGTCTAACAATCTGGTCGACCGGATTTTAGGAGAATTTGACAAATTCGCTCACTGGGGAATAAGACTGGAACTAGGTAGAAAGCCAGCCTACCCAACACCGTTTTTAAAGGAGAGTGAAAAAGAACACCCGCTCAAAGCTACATCAATTCTAAAAGGAGCTCTCAGTCAGTCGCCAGGCCGCCAAGGGAGGTCATCATATATCAAAACGGTAATAATGAAATCAACAGTTCCTAATCTGGACATAATACAGCATACAATAACAAACAGAGGTGGGCAATGACAAGGTTCCCCCGTCCAGCCCTCAACACACACAATATTGAACAACCTCAGAATATGTATTTGGAATATCAATGGCCTGACTGATAAATTGGACGATCATGACACACTAAAATACCTGAGGACATTTGACCTGATACTACTGCAAGAAACCTGGGAAGATGCTGAGATAGCCCTTGAAGGCTACATGACACAAATCGTCCCAGCTACCAGGACCTCTCCCTTCGGCCATAGCTCTGGCGGATTGACGATCTTTGCCTCAATCCTCACAGTAGGGTCAAAGAAGGAAATAAAGATTAAATCCATTGCCCCCAACGTCACACAGGCGACTGTCATAACAATCAACACCAGAAAGCAGTGCCACCGCCTTGTAATAATCAACTCTTACATACACCCGAAGTGTAGACGGAAAGGTGCAAGAGAGCTGGTCAAAGAGATAGCAAGAATCTTGGACGAGGGGGAAGCTGAAAATCTAATCTTGGCAGGAGACTTTATTCTTTTTCTTTTTGGAAGCGCAACGGACGAAGAACTGGTACACGAACTTAACAGAGCCTGGGGAATACCAACTCAGGCACGACCACCTTCAACTAAACAAACCAAGTGTTCAAACCAACTTCTAAAAGAATTAGAGCAATTAAATCTAAGGGCGCTGAACGGCCGGTACAAAGAAGACACCCCGCCAGCATCAACCTACCACACGGCAACAAGTTCCTCCTACCTAGACTATACATTTGCAACTCTCCCTCTATTTGACATCATCAAATCATTTAAGCTGGGTGTTAGTGATCAAAGCGACCATCTACCACAAGAAATCGTACTAAGGATAATCAGAGAGAACCCCACGGAAGTCAGGGCATGCACTACGTCCGAATATACATCAGACTTCAAACGCATAAAATACAAACATGATAACATCGAAGAACTGTCTTCAAACGCGAAGGAGCTCTTGGTTCAGGGCAATTTGGCTGTAAACCCAATAGAGGCCTGGGAGTGGTATACAAAGACTCTCGGGATCAAATATGCAAATAAAACAAGGCTATCCAAATGCAAACTTCCCAAGTCTGCATCGAGAAAGACAAACACGCTGGAGATAAAAAGACTTAAACGGAACATAAAGCAAACTTTGAACCAACTCCGTATACAGCCTAAAAAAGAGCCTTTGCAGGATGCTCTACGCGGTCTAAAAGCAAGCCTAAGAAAGGCAACTTGGGAAATCAAAAGACAGGCGAACGATGAACTCTGGGCAAAAATAAAGTACGATTCGAAACTAAAAAACAGCGCCAAATTTTTGCAAACAATTCACAGTTTGCAGCGGCCAGGCCATCAAGGAATAAACTCATACATATCAGAGGCAGCTTGGGCTGAGTATTTTCACAATCACTTTAACCTAACCGACGAAGCTAACCCCATAGCCCTGTTAACACAAGAAACAGAGAATAAAAAGAAGGACAACGAAAAAGGAAAGAAAGAACAAGGGTCTGAAAACCTCACGGAAAGTACAACGGGAAAAAATGACCGTAAGAAGAACGACGGGGCAAATAACAATGCCACACCAACAAGTTTCATAGGGGAAAAAATCAACATAACAGTGGATCGGATAAAAACGCAAATAAAGAAGGGGAAATCGGAAGGTGCACCAGGGCCAAATGGGATACCGCCAATAATATTTAAATACGATATCGATTTCTGGAGTAGCACACTAGCACCACTCTTTGTGGGCATACAGGAATTAGAAACCTGCCCGGAATCCTGGCAAGGATCAACCATAAGCCCAATTTACAAGCAGGGAGACAGGAGTGATCCTTCCAATTATCGGTTGATCGCTCTACTGGACATAAAAGCGAAGTATTATGCTGGCATTTTATTGGATGAATTGACATCTTGGGCGGCGTCAAAACACATAATCCCGGCAAACCAAACAGGGTTTTGCAGAGGACAAGGAACTACCACCAATCTCATGGCGCTAACTTTGCTGACAGACGCGGCCAAAGCAGGAAAGAGCTCACTGTTTCTATGTTTTATCGATTACAGCTCAGCCTTCGACCATGTGGACCGAGGCAAACTTTGGCGAAAGCTTGAAAAATGGGGGATACCGCAACCCCTCCTGAAGCAGCTAATTTTACTTCATACCAACACCTGGGTCAAGATTAAGCTGGGAGACGGGACGCACCTCTCCAGGCGAATTAACACCTTCAAAGGATTGAAGCAAGGGTGCGTCCTAGCCCCTACCTTGTTTAATCTTTTTCTGGCAGACCTCCCAGGGGAACTGGACAGCACAAAATCGCATGCTCCACGGCTGGGAGACATCACGCTGTCCAATCTCCTCTATGCCGATGACCTGGTCCTAATAAGTCGTACTCCCACTGGCCTTCAGCATCTTCTAAACACCACCAGCTCATTTTCACAGCGCAATGGACTGAAAATCAACCTAAAGAAAACAAAAACTATGGCTGTGAACTATAAGAAGGTCAGAAAAAACAGCTGGTACTTGGACGGACGCAAACTGGACCATGTAGCGTGCTACAAATACCTGGGAGTCCTAGTAGACAGCAGAGGCTCGTCTAAAACGCAATTAGAGACATTACATCGAAAAGGCACCATGACCTATCTCGCAATGATCCCCTTAAAGAAAATATTGCCAGACTATACGCTCGACCCGCTTCTCCAAGTACTGAGAGCTCGCCTTCAACCGACGCTAACATACGGGAGTGAGTCAACTCTCGGAAAAGATGCACTTACCCTCGACAAAGTGATCAGTAAAACGTACAGAACCATCTTTCGGCTACCTAGCCACGTATCTCCTGCCCAAATCCGTCTGGAGTTCGGGGTTCAAAAACAGACAGTGGAAAGAAGGGGCAGCTTCATAAAATGTTGGCACAAGATCAGAAACGCAGAACAGGGCACCTTAAGTGCCCACCTCTGGATTGAGCTGCAGTGACGAGAACGATCTTATGCAAGGAAGTATTTAATGGAATCATTAGAAAGACTTAAACTGACTAACCTCTGGAATACTCCAGTAGATCACAAAAGTTTTAAAAAGCTAGTAACAAAGGTTACAAAAATAACATCGCTATTAGAAAACAAGGAAACTCTAGCAAAAAGGGCACATGGATGGACAGTCCTAAACGATTACAAAATATTAAAGACCCAAGCGTACATGGACCATGGATTCAAACAGAAGACCAAAGAAAAATTTCTAAAGCTGCGTCTCGGTATAGTACCAATTCGCCCTCATTTGGCCCCATGGAAAAGGAATCGGAATGATAAAACCTGCAGACTCTGCAATGCAGGACCTGAAGATCTAATCCATATAATTTGTATCTGCCCAACCTTAATGGACAAAAGGAGATCCTTACTTCGCGTAATATGGAACCAGAAGGGCATTAGAACTTGCAGACAGGCAGTTAAACTATGTTGTAACCCGCAGGAGACCCAATTGAAGTGGCGATTTACAAAATTCTTTGACGTCGTGGCGGAGAGAATTAAGCAGACACAAAAGGAGGAAACTGAGTAACAGACAGACAGTGCCTCTGAGTACAAAACCTTGGGTCCACAGCTCCAACGAACAATATTAAAAATGTAAATTGTAACATGATATTTACATAATTTTAATTTCCACCAATGAATTTTTTATTCTTGATACATACTTCTTTTAAAGCTGTGCATCTTAAATTGTGAGTTTTTATTAACTGTGCAATAAAATTATCTTATCTTATCTCCTCTTTTTCAGCGCCTCCGGGCGCGCAGAACCAGGAAGCAGGAAGTGACCCGCTCGGCCTGCTGGGAGCTGTAGTTCTCCTCCCCGGCGGCCGTGCAGGTGGAAGACAACGGCGGCGGGGGGAACAGGCAGCGTGTGGGCCCCAGCAGCGGCGTGTGGCGTGTGGCAGGTAAGACTGTCCAAAATGACCCCCCGCTCCTCAGTGGGAGCCTCCTCTTTTTCAGCGCCTCCGGGTGCGCAGAACCAGGAAGCAGGAAGTGACCCGCTCGACCTGCTGGGAGCTGTAGTTCTCCTCCCCGGCGGCCGTGCAGGTGGAAGACAACGGCAGCGGGGGGAACAGGCAGCATGTGGGCCCCAGCAGCGGCGTGTGGCGTGTGGCAGGTAAGACTGTCCAAAATGACCCTCCGCTCCTCCGGTGGAGCCTCCTCTTTTTCAGCGCCTCCGGGCGCGCAGAACCAGGAAGCAGGAAGTGACCCGCTCGGCCTGCTGGGAGCTGTAGTTCTCCTCCCCGGCGGCCGTGCAGGTGGAAGACAACGGCGGCGGGGGGAACAGGCAGCGTGTGGGCCCCAGCAGCGGCGTGTGGCGTGTGGCAGGTAAGACTGTCCAAAATGACCCCCCAATACCAAAAGGGCTCTTCTCAGACTAGACCAAACACATAAATTCGGCCTCCAGATAGGGAAGTCGGCTTCCTCATCCCTATGGTGTAATCCACTCATAAAGGTTAATGGCTCATCCCCTCTTTGGAAGCACTGGTCAGACAAAGGACTCAATGTTGTCTCCGATCTCTATGACGAACATATGCCGTTGCCCTTCTCTTCGATTCAATCTAAACACTCACTTGAACCAATTGACTTTTATGCTTTCCTAAAACTAAAGTCAGCCATGTCTACACGCACGTTCATACAATCGACACCGTGGTTAAAAACAATGCTCCCTCACCTATAATCTTCAGGTCATTTTGTTTCTGAAGTTTACAAGTTGCTCGCACCGAAACTGAGTAAAACACTAAGACGTAATGAAATTAAATGGGAAGCAGAACCTAATAACACCGGAATAATTATTGATTGGGATAAGATACACGCTTCAGCCCTCACACACAAAGTATCGCCAATCCTCTCGCAGACCAAATACATGATACTCAATAGGGTGTTCTGGACCCCCCAGAAACTATTTAAACTCAAGCTGCGAGACACCCCCACCTGTTGGAATTGCTCCCTAGCTGATGGGGATCTGCCACACATGCTATTTCACTGTCCCTTGTTGAAGACATACTGGTCCAACGTATTTGATTATATTGAACGCATATTCAGCATCAAACCAACGAGGGAATTAATCTACATAATTTTGGGGGCCATTGACCCATTGTTAGTAAAAGACCACGACCGCCAACTCCTGGACCTGTTCCTCACCTTGGCGTGCAAGGTCGTCCTTTGCCACTGGAAGGCAGCTTCCGAGGTCTCTTTCAATGCCTGGAGGGAGTGGTTGGCTTGTATCAGAGGGGTGGACAATCCGGCCCTGAACTCTTCCCCGTGGCAAGCCACAAGCAAAAGACTCTGGTCTTCGCTGGAAGCGGCCTCCCTCTACTTCAAACCACCATAATGATTCCTTCATGTATGGAAACATATCGTGTTTTAACAGGTAGTTCCGGCACGTTGTTTGTTGAGCCCATTCTGGTTGCACAACTTGTTTCGTATAATTGATAGGCGCATTAGCACGACGGTTGCATATAAAATGTATAATTTCAAGATTTGATTATTAATCAATATCCACACTGTTGTCACAAGGATGTTGTATTGTACTATCGTACTGCTGAATGCCAACTGTGATTCCCATATTCAATAATTTGACAGTCTATTGTATGTAATGCCACCTCAAGTATGAATACCATCTGTATGAGTGTCAAATTTTATTCAGTGATGACGATGTGGCTCTGGATTGATCTTATTTTATTTTTATTTTCTTTGACCACTAAAGTGTATACACATGATTGTATTGCATTGATGTTTGTACATTTGCTTTTCTACCTTATTTCTGGTTCTTCAATAAAAATGATTTGAACAAAAAAAAATATATAGCATGCAGTGCTTTTAATTAAACATTAAATAATTCTATCTTTACATGCATATAATCATCACACTAAAGTAAAAATGAAAAATAGCCAGCAGTGTGAGATGTGATGATTTTGGGATCCTTCCTAACCATGGGAGAGGACCTAGCAGATGCCTTGAACACAAAGAGCACATCATGCTGAAATGATTCGGTGGTTGTCCTATCATCCTAGGACCACCACAAGTACAGTTATGGGCAAAAATACAATCTCAACCAAAGGCCCTGCAAAGTGCAAATCATTATGGGACAATATTCTAGGGTGAAGTGAATATTATAGTACTCAATATCAAAACATTCCTCAAGGGGCAGGCTCTCGGGCTCAGCTGAGAGATAATACTATAATATTCACTAAACTCTAGACTCTTGCCTCATAATGTTTTGCTGGGCCTTTGGTTGGCATTGTATTTTTGTCCATAACTTTGCTTGGGGTGGTCCTCGGAGGATGGGACCACCACCGAATCATTCAACATGATATGCTCTTTGTGTTCAAGGCATCTGTTTGCCCTCCCCCTAGGTAAGTGGTGACCCCAAAATTATCACCTCTCTCATTGCCTGATATTTTTCAAAGTTAACTTTAGTGATTTGGTAATATGCTTTTTAGCATGTAAAGGTAAAGTTGATTTCCCAAAGGGTTGTGGGTATAGTAGCTAACTCTATTGCATAATGGAGTGGGAATTGTTGCATGAATTCCATGTTTTTAATGAAATGCGTAATTATCAAATCCCCGCAACTTCCGCTAGCAGAGCGGAATTCACTGTCCAGGCTTAGTGGAGACCAGGCGTTCTCGTAGGCTGCCTGTTTATTATAGGCAAAGAGTGGTTGTTCCCAGTTAAGGTACCTGTGTTGAGTATGCGACAGGGTTTTGGGAGTATTTTGGCCACTTGGTTAGCGGCCACATTATATGTAGTGACGCATGTCAATGGGGTAACAGTGTTTTCCCATCTTGTATCTTCCGGGAGGGCTTCTCTCGGTTGGTTGTGTGACCGTTTTTGGGTGGTTTGAATGATTTCAGGGTGTCCACGCTCTTTCAGTTTGATTGCTAGGTCAGAGGACTGTCGCTTGTAGTCCTGTATGAGGCTGCAATTGCGAAGTATTTATAAGAATTGGCTGTATGGGAGATTCTCCCTTAGATGTCTGTGATGAAAACTTCTGAATTGCAACAGGGAGTTTCGGAATGTAGGTTTATAGTACGTGGATGTCTGTAACTTCCCTTTGACGACCTCTATAGTTGTTCCAGGAATGCAATTTTAAAGGCACTTGCGCTGCTCATGAAACGTAGGTACGGTCTTGTGGCTCAGTGGACTAGCCGGGTCTAGTGGCTCAGTGGACTAGCCGGGTCTAGTGGCTCAGTGGACTAAAGCAGCCACTGCAGGGGCCAGTGTTCGACCTCATGGTCTTAGGTTCAAATCCCGGCAGGTCCACTCAGCCTTTAATCAAATTGAGGTCGATAAAATGAGTACTGTTGAGTTGGGTAACAATAAACATCTGTTATTCAGCACCAGGACACCTTCGGGTAATCTTGCGCTTTACAAATACACCTGTTACGTTATGTTCCCTTCAGCAAGGTCAGGAAGTTGGTCACGAGCTAACTGGATCCCAACCATATCATCAGAATGTCATCAATGTAACGACCCCAGAATTTAATGGTGGTTTTATAGGGATTGGTGGTGGGTAAGATGTGTTCTTTTTCAGAATGATAGACTTAGAGGCTCTATACTAGTCTCCCACAAGATGCCACCTTACAAGTGCTCCACGACATCCTGATGGAGACCCAGTGGGAGTATACCATCCCGAGGGCCTTTATCCTGAAATGTGACACATTGGCGCTAAAAGATAACTATTTCGAGTTTGGGGGTGAATTTTACCTTCGGACTAATGGTACGCCAATGGGCAGCATCTTCTCCCCCAGTGGAGCGGGCCTGTACGTCCACCATTTTGAGCTAACACACATACTAACAACTGTCAACTCTCACTCTCACAACATTAAGCTGTGGCATCCATATATCGACGACATTCTCATGTTCTGGTCTGGGTCACAAGACACCTTAGCCACCTTTCTTACCTGTCTTAATGACCGTGATCCATACTTACAATTTACCAGCACAACCAGCCCCACAAACATTGCTTTTCTGGACCTCAACATTGAGGCAGAGGCAGGTAGGCTAAAAACCCCAACATACTACAAACCCACGGCCAGAAAATAACTGCTACAGCGTGAGAGTTTCCATCCCCGGGCCCTCAGGGAGAACCTCCCCTTCGGCCAATTTCTAGGTATACGTAGAAATTGTAACAATGTATAAGACTACCAAAAGCAATCAATGCAGTTGGCCACAACATTACGTGAACGGGGAAACCCGGACAAAATAGTCCAAAACACACAAAAATGGGCCTGCAATCGGAAAAGACATGCTCTCCTGGAAGATAACTCACAGGAGTAAACCACTACCCCATTGACATGTGTCACCACTTATAATGCAGCGATACCAAAGGGGATGATGGACGGAGCATTTGAGCAAATCAAACACTCACCCCCAGTCAACTGATCTGGGTTTAAACCATCAACATTCTTTAGCTCACTCCACCACCCCAGTTCAGACATGACCATATGCAAATCAGTCTGACCCTGTACCTCATGGGAACACTCCAGCCCGAACTGCCAAGCCATACCTTCCCGGGACTGGAAACAAGCATCCTGGGACCAGTTCCGGGTTCCTAACTCTCATCAGCCAAGCTATCTTGAATCCAGTGGCAAAGTGAGCAAGGGACCCACGTCTGGGCATACCCTGCCAACTTGGGGCGAACAAAGCGATACCAATGGGGATGATGGACGGACGATTAGGCGCGGAGACCTCACTTCAACGCTGCTGACACACTCCACGCCCACCTCGCAGGTGGGCCGTTGGGGGTGCGGTCCAGTCAGCTGACGCGTTCGGCGTCACTACAAAGGAAGCGGTTTAACGCAGGGCGCCCCACTCAGTATACTCCTGAGGCGGAAAGCCATGAGTTAGGAATCTTGCACCTTGCTAATTTTAAATATTGTAACGCTTGTTTTTTGGTACCTTGTCTTTCATTTTTAACCTACCTACCTACCTTAACTAGATAGCAGGAATTCGGTGGCTCCGACGATTAGGCGCGGAGACCTCACTTCAACACTGCTGACACTCTCCACGCCCACCTCGCCGGCGGGCCGTTGGGGGTGCGGTCCAGTCAGCTGACGCGTTCAGCATCACTACAAAGGAATACGGTGATGCCTCCGCGCAGCGGACGCGGACAGCGGGCGCACCTTTGGCGCGCCGAAGGTGCGCCAAAGGTAAGCCTGTCTGCGCCCGTCCGCGTCGGGCCGGGGCTAGGGGCCAGGACCCCTACTCCATCCCTGGCAACTTTGACCCCCTCAAGAGGACTAGTCTACTCGTCAGCTGAACTCCGTGATATCCGGAGGATAGCCTCTGACATACACAGGGCTATGCTGAACTGCCCTAACAAGTTACCTGAGCAGTTAGAAGGTCCGGTAGCATGTAGAAGTTGTACTTTTCAGGGCGATCAACTTATTAGCCATGTTTCACGATTACATCCCTCTAGGACCGCCACTCCCGAGGCTCCCACATTTATTTTTTGTAATGTTACGTCCTTGGCCAGACCCAATTCGAAATTTGGGACATGATTAACTCACATTCCGCCGAAATCTGTTTCATGACTGAAACCTGGCTGACTTCTTCCAAGTACCCAACTATTAACATTGCGATCCCAGATAATTACAAATTTATTCATCTGGATAGGATGAGAAAAATGGGGGGTGGAATAGCCATTGCTTGTAAAAAACATATTAACATCTCCTGGATAAATTCACTAATAGATGAGGAGCTGGAAATCGGTACCTTCAAAGTAACTTTTCCAGCCTCTGAGAGCTGGACGGGAGCTTTAGTGTATCGGCCCCCGGCCTTGAAGCCCATAGGAATCAATAGCAAATACCGATTCGGTAATTATGGAATCGGTAAAATTACCAAATGGACAAGGGGAACAGGGTGTCACTTTGACACCCTGTTGCACCCTTGTTTCAGGCTTGTGTGCCATGTGACACACAGACATGCCCTTAGGGCATGTCTGTGTGCCACATGGCACAGGTGTACATGCACAGATGTGGGGCTTGGGGACCACAGGTTAGAGCGAAGAAGCTGGCTGTTACTCGATCATCTTTAGCAATCCTGAGTTTCGCTGCAAGGTTAGGAGCCAGGCCTATGGAAGCAATTATAAAAATCTACAACAGTAAATCCGTGGCAATCGCTCTATATGGCTCTGCATTATGGGGGTACGTAAATGTGGAGTCAATACAGAGAGCGGAGAACGGATTTATCAGAGCCTTGCTATCTGTACCCCAGTCTACTCCGACGTACTCCATTCATAAAGAAGTCGGCCTTCAGTTCCTCTCGGATAAATTGCGCTTGGCCCCTCTGATTCTATGGTTAAAACTATGGATGAATGAGGAACTTCCACTAAATCATAAGATCATGACTGACGTTCTGTTCCTTGATAGATCTAATAAAATCCCCTGGCTGGCGTATCTCGCAAAAGCCTTTGCCGACATAGGTCGTCCGGAGCTTTTTACCTCTCCGGAGTCCATTAGGAATCAAGATCTTGAGTTGGTTAAAAAGTCTTTTTTAGGAAGGATGGAGATGTGCCGTGAAGAGCGTGAATTAGCCAAGCCGGTAGTGAGGGATCACTGTTTGTTGCTTACAACACCCTCACTTGAACCCTATCTTGGCTATGTCACACGTCCTTTTCATAGGTTTCTTTTAATAAAATTTAGATTTAATTTGTTGCATTATCATTTAGGTACTTTCCAATATTGGCAGAAACCAGAATTAGCTCCGCCCTGCAGTTGTGACCATTTCTCAGTGCAGGACACAATGCACTTCGTCATGTTCTGTGGTTTATATATAGAGCCTAGGAAGAAATTCTTGATACCAATTCTTAAGGAGGCTGGCTTCACACAGGTGAGGCCGGCTTTACTCTATTTACAGCTACTATCTAACCCTAACATTACTTATCGCGTTGCTAAATTTTTGGTAGCTGCCTCAGGGGCAAAAGCCGCCTGTCAAGATCGGTCATAAATGTCATAAATGTTAAGTACATTCTTCTTTTTAAAATGTTTTTTATAAATTCTATTTTGCTGATGGATATCTGTATCATGTATTTTATGATGAATTTTGTATTGAATGTATTTTAGTGTTCATCTCTTTGTATGGTTTTTAAAAAAAAAAACGAATAAAGATAAATTGACTGACTAAATTGACTGACACAGGTGTACATGCACAGATGTGCATGTACACAGGGATTCGTTATTTACCATGTAATAGTATTACATGGTAAATACCGAATCCTGAAAGCCCACTGTTAACAGTGCTACCTACATTTGAAAATACATATTCGGTAATTTTACCGATCGGTAAATTTACCGATTCTGTAATTTTACCGATTCGGTAAAATTACCGATTTGGTAAAATTACCGAAAATGTATGTTTTCAACATGTATGTACTATATGCGTACTATATAGTCTACCGTGAAACCAGTTAAGGTTTCTAGCCGTATACTAACTTATGGCATTTGGTGTGGAGTAATTGTGAGTGTGGTTTAGTACCATTTGTAATATTTAAATATTGTCTTTACAGGTAACCGATAATGTCCTCTACTACTACTTAGATTGGACATTACCGGTGGAGTATACAAATTGTTACTTTTGGCAATTTTCACTGTATTATATATTTTTCACTATTTGTGTCATTTGCAGCAACTTAAAATTCCTTACTTCTTTGGTCCTGAGGAATGCCCCGATACATTTAGATCTTCATGTGGGCAGAAACATGTCGACCTATATTATTGCTTAACATTTGATCATTTTGAATGTTAGTAGACTGCTTTTTAAGTATGACAAGTGATCTCTAAGAATACAATTTGGAAAGAGTTCCCTTAGTCATTTTTAACACACTTTTTCGTATAATTTAGCGCTGCACACATTTTTTGAGCCTCTTCACATAGCATGAATTTGTGCCTATGGGCTTTTTGGTAAACTCTGTGGAGTCAACAGCCATCCTCTAGTCCTTGGATCTGCTTAAGACATTCCAGTTAATTATTCAAGACTGGTTGTCTGAGCTAGAGGAGGTCAGTTCCAAATGATGAAATCTCACACAATGTGAATGATGGGTACTGACAAGAAACTTTCTCCTCTCTAACTGAGGTGGCTGGTACCTTTACCTGTTGACATACTTTCATTCTATTCAACTACTCACCTTTACACTATTTGTCCAGACCCAAGGTGTTTTGTGTTATTAATATATATGTTGGGGATATACACCTTGCTGGTCTTTAAATTACTCCCTGAGACCTCCCTTAATGTTTTGTTTTCTGTGTTTTCAACACCCTACATAACAATGCCCAAATAACGGTCGGAAACGGCCGAAAATCGGTATTTTTGGTCGTTTCCGACCGGTATTTGGGCACCTACATCTGGCCCTAAATAGCTATCTGGAATCAAACGGTATCCTGGATTCTTCACAGTCTGGCTTCCGTCGGGGTTTTAGCACTGAAACGGCTCTCCTATCAGTGACTGACTCCTTGAGAACAACGGTGGACGCTGGTGGATCAGTAATTCTGATTCTGCTTGACCTTTCCGCGGCCTTTGATACTATTTCCCTAACAAGGCTCTCGGAGAGGTTAAGCTCTTTCGGCGTTCATGGCCCGGCTCTTAAATGGCTACAGAATTTTTTTGGCTGACGGTTGTCAAACGGTCATTATGGGCCCCCACCAATCAGAGAAAACATCACTAGACAAGGGCATCCCCCAGGGCTCCTGCCTTAGCCCCACCCTTTTTAATATCTATATGGCCCCTTTGGCTAAGGTGGTGGAAACCCTGGGGTTCGAAATTATTTTGTACGCCGATTATACCCAGCTGCTGTTTAACATCGGTCCTAACCTCAAAGCAGATAGACTTCGCTTTCTTACAGGAATTTCTGAAATTTCAAACTGGATGACTAACAACTGTCTACAGTTAAATCCGGGCAAGACGGAAGTCATGCTTCTAGGGAAAGCCACAGCAGTCTGGTCAAATGATTGGTGGCCGTTACAATTGGGCCCTTCTCCAACGCCTAAGCACAGTGTTAACAACCTAGGCATTAAGCTAAACCATTCCCTATCCATGCAAGATCATGTAGCTGCAGTATCGGGGGCCTACTACTACAGGCTCAGACTACTCCGAAAAATTTTACCTTTCATTCCCATGGAGCACCGTAGAACTTTGACCCAGGCTTTAGTCATTAGCCGCATGGATTACGGGAATGCCTTATTAGCAGAAGTTGGAATTACATCTCTGAATAAACTGCAGGTAATCCAGAACACGGCGGCCAGGCTAGTCCTGAACATGCCGGCTGGCTCCCCCTCGCTGCCACTGTTGAGAAAATTACACTGGTTGCCGATAAAACAAAGAGCCTTTTTTAAAGTCTGTTGTCTTACTTTCTGTGCTCTTCAGGGTCAAGGTCCTTTGTACCTTCAAAACAAATTAAAAAACATTTCGAATCGCCCTCTGAGGTCCAGCACGCAGCAGTTGCTTCAGGTGCCTCATATTAGACTTCATAGATCTGGGGGCATGGCCTCCAAATACTGGAATAGCCTTCCAATATCCTTGCGAGAAATAACTTCATATTCGGTTTCAGAAAACAGCTAAATGCATTTCTGTTCTAAGTTTTTCCCCCTTCCTGAGCTGTCCTTCTTATGGGGCTATTCTGAGTAAAGCGCCGAGATGCCTCTCGGTGATTCGAGTGCTATATAAAAGAGCCTAACATAACATAACATAACATAACATTTGAGCAAATCAAACACTCACCCCCAGTCAACCGATCTGGGTTTAATCCATCAACATTCTTTAGCTCACTCCACCACCCCAGTTCAGACATGACCATATGCAAATCAGTCTGACCTGTGACTCATGGGAACAGTCCAGCCCGAACGGCCAAGCCATATCTTCCCTGGACCGCAAACAAGCATCCTGGGACCGGTTTCGGGTTCATAACCCTTATCACCCAGGCTATCTGGAACACAGTGGCAAAGTCTGTTGTTTTTTCATTTGTCACTTGAGTGGGACGGGTATGCTCAGACGTGAGACCTGTGCTCTCCATGTCACTGGAATCAAGCTACCCTGGCTGGTGAGGGCTGGAAGCCCGAAGCCGGTCTAAGGATGCTTGTTTCCAGTCCAGGGAGGACCTGGCTTGGCAGTTCGGGCTGGACTGTTCCCATGGGGCACAGGGTCAAGACTGATTTGCATATGGCTGAGTTCAAACAGGAATGGCATGATGAGCAAAAAAACGATGGATTTATGCCCAGGTCTCTGTACTTGGGTGAATGTATGACATTGTTCTGCATTCTGTCCATCAACTGTTGTTGTTGCATTTGTCACCCCGAGTGGGACGGGTATGCTGAGACGTAAGTCCTGTGCTCTCCATGCCACTGGAATCAAGATATCCTGGCTGGTGAGGGCTCGAAGCCCGAAGCCGGTCCTAGGATGCTTGCTTCCAGTCCAGGGAGGACCTGACTTGGCAGTTTGGGCTGGGCTGTTCCCATGGGGCACAGGGTCAAGACTGATTTACATATGGCCGGGCTCAAACTGGAATGGCATGGTGAGCAAAAAAACAATGGATTTAGGCCCAGATCTCTGTACTGGGGTGAATGTATGACATTGTTCTGCATTCTGTCCATCAACTGTTGTTTTTGCACCACTTATAATGAGGCATCGAATACGGTGTCTAAAATAATCAGAAAGAACTGGCAAATCCTAAACACTGTGAAAAGGAACTGGGACCAACCGCTTTTGGCATACAAAAGAGCCAGCTATTCTCCACAAGACCCAAAGTGACCAAAAAAATCACTAAAACCCCGATGTGGAATGGCATTACCCATGTGGCGATTGTAGCATCTGCCACTTGACATGCCCCACAAAGACACTTGATCTAGAATCCGGAAAAATATGGCGACAAATGAAACATACGAATTGCAACTCATCCAATGTAGTCTACTTGATCTAATGTTCAAGTGAACTACGCTACATTAGTATGGTTACGTGCAAAGTCAAACCAAGAACTGTGGAGCACCGTAGTACCATTAGGTGCAAAAGAAAATTAGCAAACTAACAGACCCTTACCTCCTAAACGGACATACAATTAATGACATGATCAGACTGTAGTGGAACATAATGAGTGTCATAACACAAGCAATGGCAAGTTCCTGCTAAAAAAAGAACAACGTCTGATTTACCGGCTGTCCACCCACCTACAAGGGGTTGAATGACAATATCCCCTGGCACAGTCTGAATTCTTGAGCCCAAATATACTAATAACTGAGGTTCTCACCAGGTTGTGCTAAACACAGCTTACCTGGACCGTACGAGGCCTGTTACCCACACGCTGCTCTAATCCCATTTGATAAATCCTAATACACACTGAAGTGCGTAGCATGGTCTCAGTAAAAAGTGACAAAACTTTCGTTTTAACAAATACCCATTTTCTGTGCGATTTGAGCATATATATAATTTATCAGGTTCCCAGTATACAGGTGCACATAGCCCATCTATCGCTCCCCAATTAAATTATCACAGAGGGTGAACATCTATGGAGATCCGATGCATACCAAGTAGGTGCTGACGCGGGAACCGAGCTTCACTCAAGTAAGTAGTGACTATCAATGTTAATGTTATTGACATTTATAGAGCGCACTGTTACCCGAGGGTGTCCTGGCGCTATGTAAGATGTCCTGCTGAAACTTGAATACAGAAGGGATACAAATTGGGCCTTAGGCATTGAATAACCATGTTTTCAAGGCCTTCCTGAAGTCCAGTAATTTTGTCATGCCTCTAAGAGGCAGTGGAAGGGCATTCCAGGCTTTGGCTGCGCTGACCAGAAAACTTCTGCCACCCCAATGAGCTTTTTTTGCAAACGGTACACAAACTAGTTTGGCATCTGAGGAACGCAAAGATGTTCTGGGTACATACCAATGGAAAAGATGAATCAAGTGACAAGGTCCAATGCCATGAAGTGACTTATTGACCACACACAGGACCTTCTTGACAGGAGTTGGGAGGGGGCCGAGTGAATCTGGCCACCATGTGTGGGTCCAGAATTTAGGAATATTGCCAAACAGTACCATCTCTGTTTTATTAGAATTAAGTTTAAGGCAGTTTTGCGCAATCCAGCCACCCACCGCTGTCATGCAATCATGAAAGCAGGGCGCTAACTCCTGAGTTCCATCTGGAAGCAGTGATACTACAATCCGAGGATCATCTGCGTAAGAAGTCAGATTGAACCCGAAGGATTTAATAAGGGGAGCCAATTGCGACATATAAATATTAAAAAGGGTTGGGCTGATGGATGACTTTTGCGGGACTCCACAAGGGAGAGAGAATGATTTGGCAGTGAAATTTCCAAGAGTGAGTGTCTGTACTCTGTTGGTTAGGAATGATTTAATAAGTTTCCAGGGCATATCTTTTACACCAATCTCATGCAGCCGGTCCATCAATAAAACATGATGGACCGTATCAAGTGCCGCAGAGAGATCCAGCATAATCAGGGCTGCAGTTTCTCCCTGGTCCAGAATGGTCCTAATTTCTTCAGTGGATTTGAGGAGAGCAGACTCTGTGTTGTGACCCCCCGAAATCCATACTGAGTAGGGTCCAGCACATGTCCGTCCTCCAAAAAGTGACTGAGTTGGGTGTTCATTATTTTTTCTGAGATTTAGCAGGGAGTGGAAGTCTAGATATGGGTCTAAAATTATTAGAATCCATCGGATCCAGATTGGGTGTTTTTAGCAAGGGAAGTATTGATGCTGTTTTTCAGGCTTAGGAAAATAACCTTCTAAAAACATAGCATTATTGATGGCCATCAAGGTCGATGTGACTGGTTTAGGTGCGAGTTTAAGTATAGAAGGAAGACATGGATCCATTGGTGACCCTGATTTGGCTTTCGCCAGGAGTGTGTAGACATCAGAGGCTGTGATTGGTGTAAAATTGCAGAACTGAGGCAATATACCGTCTTCAATTTTCGGGTCAACCTTATCTATTAAGGGGTTGTTTTTTTATGGATCCTGTAAATGTGGCAAAGATATCATCAACTTTATTGAAAAAAAAGTTGGAAATCTTGTCGCACAGTTCTTGACTTGTAGTAATAGAGACTGTAAGGACTTGCTGACTCGCAATGCCACGGGAGATCCTCTATTTGATCTCTAGGCTACTTCACTCACCTTTTTGTATGTCTCCTCTTTAACTTATTAGAAGGCGTTTCTAAGCCGACCCCAATGCTGGATACTTCGGAAGCTTTGCTCTGATACTCTCAAGAGTAAGCATTTATAATCTTTCAACTGTCCGCCACCATTTCAGCAGCATGGCGTGATTCCGCTATTGATTATATGCACATATAGCTTTTATCGCTGACCAACTACCTCGTCACAGTCCGTACCGCGCCACTTTTTTAGCATTATGGTTACTACACGGACACAATGGCATTTAAGCACATAAGATGCGTGTGCATTTTGGGATGCTAATTTCCATTAATTATGTGTTTGTTTGTATTTTTTTATGTCCTTTATTTTTACAGGTACAAAAAGCACAGAGGGAAGCACCCTCTTACTCATATTGCACCTTAGCGAGTGCAACACATAGCGGGTCACTTACACTCAATACCTGACCCTGCCTTTTTTTAAATCACTTCACGAGCACTTCACACAGTCATAGGTCCTGAAGAAAGCCAGCTCATTACCAAGGCCTGGTAGAAACATGTTGACCACACAGGATGTGGGAGACCATTAATAACTCCACAACACATCCCTTGCCTTGTTTTAAACACTGCCAAGGGCCAGCTAATAAAATTACCTAGTATAGGAATTGGGACCCGAGGACAGTTTCTAATTCACACTCACACGCTATAACTGCACACTCATTCACCACGAAACTAGCTCCGCTTTAAACAGGCGTTGAAGCACACCTGGGACACATTCGGTGTCACTGGGTGGAGTCCGATGATGAAGCATGCCACCAACTAGGTTGGTGGGTGAAGGCTTTCAAAAGAAATATTATTTCTTTCTTCCGTACAAACACACTATCCCTATGCCCTTTGAGGCTAGTTCCCATTGATAATACATATATTTCTAGAGGCTCCAGTAGGGAATTCATCCAAGATATTATGGGTCATCCAGGTGGGAGTCGTGTCTCCTTGTGAATTTTTGTGGACTTGTAGAAATATGGTGTCATGGCCTTTTTTGTGCAGAGAAAGTCAGCTTCTTGCTTGGAGATCCAGTGGTTTTATTTATTTATTTATTTAATTATTTGTAGAGTCTTATATAGTGCGGACATGACCCTTGGGTAGCAGAGCGCTTTACAGTTACCTGAGGTAGGATTGGGATACAGTTAGTATAGCATAGCGCTTCACATTGACATGAGATAGGTTTGAGACACATTTTATATAGCAGCAATAACCAAAATATATATAATATTCCTTATACATGTCTATCTTCTCAGTTTCAAATAACAATTTTTGGAATGATTATAGTACAGGTGTAACAGTATTTCTACACAAAAGGTTCTGATATGTCTTTTTCCGTGATTTCAACATCCAAAAAAGAGACCCTAGCAGTACAGGACCGTTGAAGATTATTCTCAGCATAGCTGAGAATAATAGCTTCCGCATTCTCCACCAACAAAATTATAGTGGCGCGGAGTGTGTTGGTTGGGTCCCCCTCTAGGCATTTGCAGTTCCTGGTGTCGCTCAGTAGTCTTCTGAATTCAGCGGTGTAGTCTGGCTTGTTTTAGATGACTATTCCTCCCCCTTTGTCTGCTGGCTTTATAACTATGGGGCCGATTAGGATGGCGGTGAATCCGCATCCTCCGGGCCGGCGGAAGTCACCGCCAGCCTGGAGGATGCGGATTCACCGCCACGGCCACAGAAAACACCCACTGCCAGATTAGGATGGCGGTGGGATTCCGGTGGGACCAGCGGCGGACGGCAGGTCTGTTCACCGCTGATCCACGTTGTGTGTAGGGCTATTTGCAGACACCGTCAACCAAATTAGGATGTGTAGTGTAACAGGTTTTTCCACGGCGGCTTTTGCGCCGTGGAAAAGCATGTGGTCTTTGGTGTTTGGGGCCCATTGCGGGCCCCCAGGGTGTGGGGGTACCTATGGTACCCCCAAGCATTTACATGCACAAAGCGGCAGGCACCGCGCGGTGCCTGCAGCTTTGTGCATGAAAATGTAAAAAATGCATTTTTTAACGTTGCGGCGGGTGCTGCTTAAAGCAGCACCCGCCGCAAGGTTAAAGATACAGGATGTGGGTGGCGGTCATATCCTAATTGCACTGGAGGGACCGCTGCTGCCCCTGCGGACGGTCCCTCAACCTCGGGGATGGCGGACGGACGCAGGTCCGTCCGCCATCCTAATAGGCCCCCTAGTTAGGGTTATCTTGGAGGCTGCGTATTGCTTCTCTCTCTTTATTTGTGAGGTTGTTGAAGGTTGTGGATATGTTGAGTTCCTCAATTTGAATGAATACCACTTACTCGAAGGTGGTAATCTCAACTCCGGAACTTGAGGGCGACGGGAGGAATGTAGATTTCTGCTTCAGTCCTGTTTCATTAGTTTGTTGTGTGAGTTCTGTGGGTGGTTGTTTCTCGAAGAAAGCCTTCGGTTTCAACTTTTGTAAAAATTCTGCCAGTTCAGTATGGAGCTGGAATTTGTCCATACGGCTGTAGGTACAAAATATAGGCCTTTATTGAGCACATTTTCTTCAATGGGTGAGAGGAAGGTGTTAGATAGGTTGAATACTAGAGACAGTTTTCCTAGGTTAATCCTGGTTATCTGGTTCCGCTGTTATCCTGGTAGTGGTTCCTTTGTTTTGCTTTTTGTGTTGGCACCCACTGGTCCCGCTTTATCCGTCCAGTGTACCTGTGGTTGGTTCTGTCTCCTTCATCGTGTTGGGTGGCCTCTCCGTAAAAAGGCACAAAGCAAAATGAGTTTGTGTAGTAAAGTGTGTAAAGCAGAGGACGGTGTGCAATGTGCTCATGCTAAAATATGTAAAACGACAATGGCCTGCACGGGATGTATGACAATACAGGCCCATTCACTTTTGATTATCGATGTGAAAATCCTCATAAAAGTATCCACACTAAGTGGTCGATTAGGATGGCGGACGGACTTGCATCCGTCCGCCACCCCCGAGGTGGAGGGACCGACCGCAGCGGCGGTTCCTCCGTAGCAATTAGGATGTGACCGCCACCCTGGCGGTCACATCCCGTATATTTTACATTGCGCCGGGTGCTGCTTTGAGCAGCACCCGCCGCAATGTAAAATATGCATGTTTCACTTTGGCATGCACAACTTGGAAGGCACCGCGTGGTGCCTGCCACCTTGTGCATGCAAAAGCAGGGGGGTACCATAGGTACCCCCCATGTGTACCCCCCAACACCCTGTGGGCCCGCAACGGGCCCCCAAACACAAAAGACCACATGCTTTACCACGGCGGAAAAGCCGACGTGTAAAAGCGTGTTTATGCCTGCAACCTAATATGGCTGGCGGTGTCTTGCAGACACCGCCACCATATTTGCGTGCATACATCGCGTGCATACATCGCATGCATACACCGCGGATCAGCGGCAGATGGACTTGCTGTCTTCCGCTGATCCCACCGGCATCCTAATGTCGCGGTGGGTGTTTGCAATATCCGCGGCGGTGAATCCGCATCCTCCGGGCCGGCGGTGGCTTCCACTGGCCCGGAGGATGCGGATTCACCGCCAACATAATCGACCCCTAAGTCTGAAAACAGTAATAGTTAGCCTACCCCCCAACCCCCCCTCTACCTCCCCCCTATCAGGCAGAGGTCATTCAGGGCAGACATGCAAGTTTAAATCATTAAGAAGCTCTTCACCAAATAGATACAGGGGATATAGGCAAAAGGAAAGTGGTCCTGGTCTCCCTCGATGTTGTAAAAGCATTTGAGAGTGTTGATTAGGACATCATGGTGAACATCCTAAGATCCATAAGCTTCAGGGACCGATTTTGTGACTAGCTTTTTTCAGGGGTGCACTGTACCAGAGCAAGAATCAGAGTGTGCAGCATCCTTTGCTCAGTGTATATGTGTCTGGTGGCGAACTAGCGAAGGGTGTCTGCTATTACACCTTCTATTTGCACCTACTGTGAAGTCACGGAATGTGAGCCAGAAAGGCAGAAGGGGAAAAAGCTAAGTGCTGGGGAATTAACGTTTACAATATTTGCTGGCAATAGTCTATTCTTGCTGTTGGAGCTCCTGGAATTCCTGCCCCACCTTGTGAAGTAGTTACAAGCCTACCAACAGGTGTCAGACTTTGAGACAAACCAGCTCAAGTCAACATTTCTAAATATATCGGCCATTAAACTTAGACAAGACACAAACAATGAATCGTATGTCCCCTTTTATGTGGACATACATGTCCATCATAGAAGTGGAAATGGACCTGTGTGGAATCACTGGTCAAACAGAACGAATCAATCACACAAGACTAAAGGGTGGCAACAAAAGGAATTGGAAATAGAAAACTTTAACATGGTTGAGACACATGGCTGGGGCTCATTGCTGCCATGAAAATCATAATATTGCCCAGGAACCTCTGCCTGTTTCAAACTATGGTGCTACATACATAGCAGATTTACAGACACGCTATGCCAACTTCATATGGCAAGGGATGCAAATGTTTGGGAATAAGGGAGGCATGACTGCATTTCCATCTTTGTTTATACCTTCATGTGGGAACAAAGATTTTGCTCCTGGCCCAAAGATAGGTGTGTGTCTGCAGTGCTTTGGAGGGAGGCTGAAAAATCTTGAGAGATATGATTTGGCGGTCGGAGGTAAAATCTTAAACCAATAAAAATGCAAATAACCCATCCAAAAGTAAATTACTTTCAGGGCCCTCACGTGAGACAGTGGACTTAACAACCCCAAAGGCACAGGCAACTAGAGACCTGACCTCTTTAAAGAAATACCTACTTAAGTGTGACTATGATAGTATTGTGAGTTCCCAGATGTACAATATGTTGAATGGGGTAAAACGAGATAGAAAACTCCAGCTCCAGAGTGTGAGGGAAAAATAGATTGACATAACAATAGCTGAGGATAGATAAACTGACATTTTCACAAGGGCAAGTAATTTTGTAACTTATGCAGGGAGGAAGGAAGGGATTTTGAAAATAATATACTGTTGGTGCTACACTCCAGTATTGATAGGAACTTTGAGCTGCTCAGGTGGAACATATTCTTGGGAATGTGTGAGGAGGCAGGGTCCCTGACACACATTGTGTGAACCTGCTGACAAAAACAAGCCTTTTGGTGACAGTGATGCAGGTTACCAAGGAAGTCCCAGAGTCCTGCATAGCAGAATTCCCAGAGGTAACACATTTTGGGTAGCCCATTTGCAGGAAAGTAGAATTTGTTTTATGGTTACCCCTACTTTTTGCCTTGAGCTATGCTGTTTCTGACTAGTCTGACTGGGATACTGCTAACAAGGACCCAAGTCTCTCTGCCTTCTCCCCTGTATTGTATGGTCAGTTATTAGGTACATCCCAGATTGGATACTGGGGTACCCTTAGAAGTCCCCAGTATATGGCACTAAGGTACCTAGGGCATAGGTACCCCAGGGGTCTCGAATGGGCTGAAGCATGTATTATGCCACCCAAGGGAGACCATTCAAATGGTCACTACAGGCCTGCCATTGCAGCCTGTGTAAGCTGGTGCTAACACCACTTATGAAATGTATAGGTTCCTTATATCTAGGGTCACTGCACTTAAAACCTATAATGCACTCCTACAGAAGGCCTTTCCAATCCTGAATGCAAGGTGATGGGTCCAAAGTGTGAGGGTGCCCCTGCATTAGCAGGACACACCTGCAACCTTCGAAGTCAATTCTCCTTGGTTGTAAGTGAAACAGCTATATACCATATAAAGGGGCACTGCATCATTACGTAATGACCATCTCGAAACTGGCTGCAATGAACCCTGTCATGTTTGGTATCAAACATGTTGGAATCATATCCCCACATTGTAAAGGGTGTGGATGGTATAATTCCAAGCACTGTAAAGGCCCTCGGTTAGATCATCAGTGCTCCAAGTACCAGTCTTCTAGACCCAGACAGCACAACATAGCTGCTGCCGACCAGAGACACGTTTCTGCCCTCCTGCTGCTGAGCCAAGCTTGAGCAGGGGAAGGCAGAGCAATAGGTATCCTGTCACAGGGAGGTGTGACCACCTCCCAGACAGGGTTTAGTGTATTGGGGCCGGGTGGGAGCGCTTACCAGCGCTACTCAGTCTGCTTGAGGGCCATGTTTGGTGCCCTTGATTAGTCCAGTTAAAACCAGGGCAGGGAGCCATTGGCTTCTGCTCTGGTGTGAAACTGGACAAGCGACCTGGGAGTATCCTTCCCACTGTCCAACCCCTCCCCTGGAAGGGAACCCTGAATCGTCCTAACCCTTTCCTTAGGGTACTTAAGGGCTTACCTGAGGGTGGGTCTCTAAATTTGTTGTGGGACACGATTAATTTCAGACACCACTTCAACTTCAATCATCCGGTCACTACGGATTTCGCGGTGGGCATCAAGGTTGCAAACAGGAAGACTCCTGCTGCTCCTGATCTCTTTGCCCTGCTCTTCTGCTGAAACGTTCATGCCTGTGCTCTATACAGGAAACCTTCCAAGGCCTGTGAGCATCCAAGACACCTGAAGGAATCTCCCTTGAAGTGAAGGAGTCACTTCCCTGCATCTGCAGGCACTGCAACTAGGCTGACCAGTCTGCTGATCCTGGGCTCCCACGGACTCCAAAAGGCTCAGCAACACAGGTGGTGGTTCTTCACATCCATCAAGGCCTACCCTGTCCTCTCACCAAGTTTGAGGTCAGTATCCCTCATTGCTGCAGGAAACAACCTCTGTGCGCCGTGTCGACTTGCTGTTACAAAGGCTTGTTGGCTTCCTTCCATCATGATCTTCGGTTTCCAAGTAGCCCTAACCTCAAGCATCTACAGTGACCAGAATCTTTGACTACACCACATCGCGTGCATCATGACCTGCATCTTTTGGTGAGCTGCTTGAGGTCCTCTTGAGACTCCAGTGCCTCCAGCCTGTGAGTCCTGTTGAGGGTCACCTTTGAATTCTTTGGGCTTCCCTAATTGCTCGGGCCTTCCCTGATCCCTGCTTGTATGTATGTATGTATTTTAATGCTTATTAAGCGCAGCTGTCACCCAGCGGGTATCCTGGCGCTGAGATCAGTTCCACCATCTGGTCTACAATTTATTCTGCTCTAGGGAAGAGATAGGTTTTAAGGTCCCTTTTAAATAAAATCAAATTTTGTCTGCTCCTCAGTGTTAAAGGTAGAGTGTTCCACATTGTGGCGGCCGTAAAACTGAAGGCGCGGCCGCCCATTCTCACTCTGTTTATTCTTGGGATTTTCACTAAGAAAGCTGAGGTGGATCTCAGAGGTCTGGCAGCCTGATACCACGAAAAGAGGTTTTGCAGTGGTATTGGTCCTTGACCATGCAGAGCTCCAAAAATCAGGCATAGAGCCTTATAGGAGATCCTCTGCTGGACCGGTAACCAATGTAATACTGCCAGAGCTCCGGCAGAAGAGGCCGAGCGAGGCAAGGACAGAGCTAGTTTAGCCGCCATATTTTGGACCCTTTGTTATTCTAAGGATCAAGACCTTTGGGGCTCCTAGAAGTAGTGCGTTGCAGTAGTCTAACCTACTGAGAATGGTACTACTCACTACTTCTACTCTGGCTTCCCGCGGGAGAAGCGGCAGTATCTTCCGTAGAGCACGGAGCAGACCCATACATGTCCCAACAGTCCTATTCACCGAGACGTCCAATTGCAGGTTCGATTCAAACATGACTCCCAGATTGCGGGCCGAGTCTGCCGCCTCCACCGAGCCTGGAATGGAAATAGGCCAAAAGTCTTCCGGCAATGGGTGAGGGAGTCGGTCTGAAGAGCAGTGCAATATCTCCGTCTTTGCGCCATTGAATTGGAGTGAATTGGCTTGCAACCACTCTGCTGTGGCCGACATACACTGATGGAAAGTGTCCCTCGACACTGCCTCTGAACCCTCAAAAGAGAAAATCAGTTGGGTATCATCGGCATAATTGATGACTTGAATACCGAAAGACCTTATAAGTTGTATCAGGGGCTGGAGGTACAAATTAAAGAGAATCGGACTTATCGCCGACCCCTGGGGGACACCCTGGTTCACCTGGCGTATGGCAGAGCGGAAAGGTGGTAGTGTTACTGCCTGTTGTCTATTATCCAGATATGATGATAACCAGGCTAGTGCCGAGCCCGTTATTCCCGCATTACAGAGACGGCCCAAAAGGACCTCATGGTTCACCGTGTCGAACGCGGCCGACATGTCAAGCAGTACTAAAAATGCTGACTTGCCCCTGTGGACACGTGTTCGCAGATCATTCAACACGGTGACCAAAGCAGTCTCAGTACCGTGGCCCGGTCTGAAGCCAAATTGAGCTACATCCAGACTGAAGTTGGATTCCAGGAAGTTGGCCAAGGCTCTCGTAACCCACTTCTCTAAGATCTTTATCGCGAATGGTAACAGCGAAATAGGCCTATAATTGGCTGGACAGAGGGGGTCCAAAGTAGCCTTTTTTATCAAAGGTGTTACAATTGCTAACTTCCAGCAGTCTGGTACAGATGCAGTAGCTAACGATTGGCAACAGATTGAATGGAGCGGGGGAAACAGCTCGCCTTGGAAGGCCTTCCAGATCTTGTGCGGCATGGGATCAAGAGGAGAGCCAGATGATACACAGTTAGCCAGAGCACAAAACTCCTCCAATGAGGGTATTGGAAGGCACGGCAGCTGACAGGCAAACTCCTTGTTCTTACTTGCCTCAGAAGCCGGGTGGCCGGGGGACACAGAGGGACAAGACCCAAATGGCATAGGCTGCGTAGAAACCTCAAGGCCCTTCAGAATGTTCCTAATTTTGTCATCAAAAGCTGTGGCTAGAGAATCACAAAGCTCCTGTGACACCGGTGGAGATGGGATGGCGCATGTAGGGTTGGATAAGCTCTTTACCAATTTGAACAGGGTCTGTGATTTGTTCGATGCTTTTGCCAATGTCTCTTCCAAGAATTTGGCTTTGGCGTTTCTTAACTGGAGCTTATATTCCAGTAAGATGCCTTTATAGGCAGCCCTGTCCTGCTCTGTATACCCTTTCCTCCATGTGCGTTCCGCTTGTTTACAGCGTAACTTCACCTGGCCGAGTTCCTCGGTGAACCAACCATTAGTCCCTCTGGGTCTGTCCTTCAGTTTCCGTAAAGGTGCTACCTCGTCCAAGGTTGTCAAGATTTGCTGACAGAGGGCATCGTAGCTCTCACCTACGCTGTCCTTTAACTCAAATGTTCCGGACAGAAACATAGGTTGCTTAATCTCCTTTAACAGGCGAGTCCATGATCGATTAAATGTAATACTCCCCGAACTAGATGGTTTTGATAGGGCCGGCTGAGCTACAGTAAAGAGGATCAATGAATGGTCGGTCCAACATTGGGTTAAGATGTCCTTCACTATGATTAGTTCCTTATCCGCAAACACCAAGTCCAGTATGTGCCCCTTCGCGTGGGTAGACGAGAGAACAAGTTGTTCAAGTTGAATGTTCTCACACGCTTGGCAGAGTTCTCGGAAGGCTAAATCATGGGGCCCAGAGGGCCAAAGATTAAAGTCGCCCAAGACTAGGAACTTGGAGTGGGAGTTGAAAGATCATATATCAGATCGACCAGGGATTGAAGGGCCGCTGTAGTTGACGAAGGTGGTCTATAACACAGAAGGCCGGCCATCAGCGTACCACCTTGGGTCATGATAGAAAAGCCCATAAGCTCAAATCCTTGAATTTCCTTTATCACAAGCGGTAGGAGGGAGATTGAGTCTCTGAAAATACATCCGACTCCCCCTCCTCTCCCAGAGCCACGAGGAATATGCCTGATGAGGTATCCAGGATTCAAGCAAGCCGGGCCGAAGAGGCTGAAATGCCAGAAACCGGTCCCCGGTAGCTTGTCTCCTTTCTGGTGAAGAATTGGCTTGGTAGTTTGGTCTGCCCTGTTCCCATGATGCACTGGGCCAGGGACAGACTAATTTGCATATAGCCAGGTTCTGAGCTGGGATGGGGCAGTGAGATAAATAACGGTGATGGATCAAGCCCTGATCTTTGGACTGGGTAAGAGTGGTCTGCTTAATTCAGACACTCTGTTCATCACCACCCCCTTTTCTGTATCGTTTTTGGCCACTATAGGTGTGGCAGGGTATACTCAGACATGAGTCCCTTTCTCACTGCTCCATCAGGATTCAAGCAAGCCGGGCCGAAGAGGCTGAAATGCCAGAAACCGGTCCCCGGTAGCTTGTCTCCTTTCTGGTGAAGAATTGGCTTGGTAGTTTGGTCTGCCCTGTTCCCATGATGCACTGGGCCAGGGACAGACTAATTTGCATATAGCCAGGTTCTGAGCTGGGATGGGGCAGTGAGATAAATAACGGTGATGGATCAAGCCCTGATCTTTGGACTGGGTAAGAGTGGTCTGCTTAATTCAGACACTCTGTTCATCACCACCCCCTTTTCTGTATCGTTTTTGGCCACTATAGGTGTGGCAGGGTATACTCAGACATGAGTCCCTTTCTCACTGCTCCATCAGGATTCAAGCAAGCCGGGCCGAAGAGGCTGAAATGCCAGAAACCGGTCCCCGGTAGCTTGTCTCCTTTCTGGTGAAGAATTGGCTTGGTAGTTTGGTCTGCCCTGTTCCCATGATGCACTGGGCCAGGGACAGACTAATTTGCATATAGCCAGGTTCTGAGCTGGGATGGGGCAGTGAGATAAATAATGGTGATGGATCAAGCCCTGATCTTTGGACTGGGTAAGAGTGGTCTGCTTAATTCAGACACTCTGTTCATCACCACCCCCTTTTCTGTATCGTTTTTGGCCACTATAGGTGTGGCAGGGTATACTCAGACATGAGTCCCTTTCTCACTGCTCCATCAGGATTCAAGCAAGCCGGGCCGAAGAGGCTGAAATGCCAGAAACCGGTCCCCGGTAGCTTGTCTCCTTTCTGGTGAAGAATTGGCTTGGTAGTTTGGTCTGCCCTGTTCCCATGATGCACTGGGCCAGGGACAGACTAATTTGCATATAGCCAGGTTCTGAGCTGGGATGGGGCAGTGAGATAAATAACGGTAATGGATCAAGCCCTGATCTTTGGACTGGGTAAGAGTGGTCTGCTTAATTCAGACACTCTGTTCATCACCACCCCCTTTTCTGTATCGTTTTTGGCCACTATAGGTGTGGCAGGGTATACTCAGACATGAGTCCCTTTCTCACTGCTCCATCAGGATTCAAGCAAGCCGGGCCGAAGAGGCTGAAATGCCAGAAACCGGTCCCCGGTAGCTTGTCTCCTTTCTGGTGAAGAATTGGCTTGGTAGTTTGGTCTGCCCTGTTCCCATGATGCACTGGGCCAGGGACAGACTAATTTGCATATAGCCAGGTTCTGAGCTGGGATGGGGCAGTGAGATAAATAACGGTGATGGATCAAGCCCTGATCTTTGGACTGGGTAAGAGTGGTCTGCTTAATTCAGACACTCTGTTCATCACCACCCCCTTTTCTGTATCGAGGTATCCAGGTGGGCACGCCCAACCGAGTTCTACCTCACAGTCTGATGTAATCCAAGTCTCGGTCACAAACAGAATATCCAGGTGGGAGGATTCTATTACCAAGGCAATTTCCGCATAATGCTTAACTAGGGAGCGTACATTCAAAAGTCCACAAGAAAATACCTGAGGTTGTGCTCCTCCCTTGTTCTCAGAAAGAAGTGCCTGTAGGTCCGACGGGAAGCTCGATGTGCCAGAGGTAGTCCTATGCACTGCGCCGAGCGCGTCCGGGACGCGAACGGGCGCAAACGGGCTTACCTCTGGCGCACCTCCGGCGCGTCTACGGCGCGGCCGCTGCGCGCATCCGCTGCGCGTCTGTTTACACATACCTATTTATGGTATTGCGCCGCCCGGGCTTCCGGCTACTAGAGCCTCTAGCCCCACCCAATATGGCGTCTGAAGTGTCCCAAAACGTTAGCCCCCACCTAAGATGGCAGACGGAAAACACCACCGGAACCCTGGAGCCCTGTCTAAAACCCCGCTAAATGCGGGTGGAGGGGCCGATTATAGTGCAAGAAAGCCTTTCTCTTTCCCCGCGTTGCTGGCCAGGTAATTAATAACACAGCAGAAGCGCGATATACATACAGAAAATAGCGGCGCAGTTTAAAATCGAGATTGGCTGAAGTAAGCAAGTGACAAATTTAAAATAAGCAGCAGTAAATCAGTAATGTGCGCGATGATGAGAGATCTAAGGCACTTACCCGGGGAGCCGCTTAAATAAGCTCTCCAGTGCCCGGGCTTCCGGCTACTAGAGCCTCTAGCCCCAACCAATATGGCGCCTGAAGTGTCCCAAAACGTTAGCCCCCACCTAAGATGGCGGACGGAAAACACCACCGGAACCCTGGAGCCCTGTCTAAAACCCCGCTAAATGCGGGTGGAGGGGCCGATTATAGTGCAAGAAAGCCTTTCTCTTTCCCCGCGTTGCTGGCCAGGTAATTAATAACACAGCAGAAGCGCGATATACATACAGAAAATAGCGGCGCAGTTTAAAATCGAGATTGGCTGAAGTAAGCAAGTGACAAATTTAAAATAAGCAGCAGTAAATCAGTAATGCGCGCGATGATGAGAGATCATGTGGTGGTGAGCAACCTGGACTTTGCTGGTCCCGACACCCCACCTTCTTCGCTTTCCACGTTGTTTGCAGTGGTCGAGGCTTGTTGGTGCTCCAGACGGACACAAACCCCTCAACTTTGGACATCTGATGTCGGAAAGCTCATGAACGGCTTCTGGTCTTCCACAGAATCTCATGGTCCTCACTGCAGCAGATCCAAGGGCACTGTCATCTCTGCTGCAACATCCAACATCAGTGGGCATTCGTCTTCCAGACCTCCTGGTCACCCATGAGTGTTTTGACTCTGTCCCCTCTGCTTGCAGGTACTTTTTGCCTTGAATCCACCTTTGGATTCCACCGGCCACTTTCACCTTCTCCAGCAGTGGCATTTTCCGGAAATCCTTCATTGGGTTAGACAGCGATTTTCGACATCACTTCACACCTATGCACCCGGCTTTCCTGGTGTAGGTAACGTGGATTCTAGGGTACCTATGAGTGGGGTGGCTCTCCAACCTTCTGTCTTCTGCTGGGTTTCTTCAGGGTCAACTGTGAAGGGTCCTCTTTCTTTAAAATTGCAACTGTGATATACGTTGATTGGTACGGAGAACGAGGTCGTATTCCCACACCGCACAATACCTCTGTGGGGCTCTTAGATACTCACCTTGGGTGGTTGCTTGGGTCCCCGAGAGTTCAATGTCCTCTGGCTATATCCTTGCCTTGAGTCATTGCTCGTATATCACTATTTTTGTATATAGTTTGGTCTCCCTCTGGGAACCACTGTGTATTCTGTGCTACTTACATGTTTCCATTGCAAAGTATTGAGTACATTGTGTATATCTCCATGTAGGAGATACCTATATGTGTTAGTGAGTGTCTTATAATAAATACTTATTTTTACAAATATCTTGTCTGGTTCTTTTTCATTTAATCTAGACCTATAAGATTATGTTCTGGTAAAACAAGTTGCTTTACACTCCTCTGGGCTTAGCCTGAAGGCTGCTCTCCATAGCTACCAGTTAGAGAGCTTCCTATGGTTGTCTAAGACCACTAAAATCACCATAAGGGTTGTCTGGATTAGTGCAAGGTGTCCACTTACATAAGTGTACATCAGATACTGAGCACACCTCTCACATTCCCATCTGAAGAGATACATTGTTTAAATCACAGTAAAGGGTAGCTTATATCACATATACTATAAGCAGCTAAACAAGCCATCCTGACCTTATGTGGCACAGCAACAACCGCAACTCAAAATGTTGGCACAAAGCAATTAGGCTTAACATAGAGGCAAATGTGTAAAATATGTATGCCGAACGTTGAACGTTGAACAGTAACAAGGTGAAAACACCACACAAAAAGAATCCTACACCAAGTTAGAAAACTAGAGTAACATTGAATAAATAAAAGAATACTAAAACAGCACATATCCAATCAGTAGACCGAGTAGTTGCAATTATAGAAGGTATATAAAGATTTCAGTGAAAATATGTGCCAAAAAGCTCAAAGCGCTAACTGTGGTTATCTGGTTGCATCAGATTGGGACAGACTACTAAGTTCAGGTCGACTGTGATGGAGTGCGAGCCAGCTCCAGGGACCTATATAGCTCTGCACCTTAAATCCTGGTGTACTGTCTAAGCAGCATTGCTTTGTGTGAGATTGTGTCGTCTGGCATCTTTTCCATTGAAGCTGTATGGTGAGGCTTTGCAGGGCTGCCACTTTGTGCCACTTTGTGTCTGTGCCGATTAGCTGACAGCCATGCCGTGAGGCTTTGCTGGGCTTTGCATTGCTTCTGTTCTGATGGGGACCACAGATGCACACCTTCAGGCCCACTTCCATGGGTCCAGGATAGGGATAGCACCACATGGTAGGGCAAGATTCACAGTTGGCACAGTCCAGGTGCTGGAATCAAGGCTGTGGAAGCCTGTTGTATCTAGGAGGCTTCTTCTGAACTGGAGGCCCACTGATTAGCTCTTATAGTCAGTCTGGGGTTCCAGTCCTACTCACCCAGGCAAGAAGACAGCAGGCAGCAGGTCAGCACAGCAGGGCAGCAGTCCTTCAGAACAGCAGTCCAGCAGAGTGGCAGTCTTTTAGAAACACAACAGTCCTTCTTCCTGGCATAGTATCCTGTGGTCCAGAAGTTTACTGAAGAGCTGGTGTTTGAGATCCAATATTTATACCTGGTACCCTACCTCTGGAAGGTGGGAGAAACTTCCAGAATTTCCTTTGAAGTCCCCAGGCATCCTGCCTTCTCTGTCCTGGCTACAGACTAACTGCAGGGTGTGTGCAGGGTGTGTGTAGCCCTTTGTGTGGAGGCAGGTCACAGCCTATTCAAGTGTAAGTACGACTGTGCCCAGTTCCTCCTCACCACCCTGGCAGTGATGGCCCATCCAGGCCCACCCAAGTGTCCTATTGTATGTAAGTATGGAAGTGTCTAGTGGGAATGCAAAAAATCCAACTGCCAACTACACCCAGTCACGTGACTTAGAGACAAGCTGCAGATAGCAAATGGCAAAGGCATGAACATGCCAACTTCCTAAAAGTGAATTTTGAAAATTGTTATTTAAATTCCAATGTCACCATAAGTTAAGATATTTCATTACAATTCCAAAGACACCAAACATGAACTGGTTACATGCTCCTATTTGGAAATTACAGATTATCACACGTAATAAGGCAATTCCAATGTCATCCTATAAGAGAGGTAGGCCTTGCAGTGGTGAAAATGAGTTTAAGAGTATGAAAAAGCTAGAAGTACATGTTCAACTTTTTAAACTCTGGGATGCCCAGGGCCTACTCTAGGGGTGACTAATATGTTTTAAAAATGAAAGTTTGGACCTGCCAAAAGGTTTACCAGACTTACAAAAAGCTTTTAAAAACAAACCATTGTTTGCACATTCACATTCTAAAGAACTTCTTAAGCATAATCATCTCCCAAAAACACAAAGCACACAGACATGAAAAAATGTTTTAATTGCAGCCAATGTGGAAATGTTATAGTAGGCAATACGTTTACCTACCCACAAAACTGCCCAGAAATTGATATTGAAGTATTCATTCGATTGCAATTCCGAAAAAGTGATTTACATCATCAAATGCCCATGTGGGATGACATATGTAAAAGAACATCAAGAAAAATCAGAACTAGGATAATGGAACACAAAAGTATGATAAGTACAGAGAACAAAAATGTATGTCTAGCTGTTCATTGGGTAGACACCAAACACGCCAGACCACAATTGCGCTTCGTGGTGCTTGAAAAACGTACTCCTTCTGCATATACAGACACCCATAACATATTAGCACAGCGAGAAAAAGGTTGGAATTAGAGAACTGCTGTTCTCTAATACCGAAGGGGTTAAATGACAAAATTGAAATGTCATGTTTTTGTATGCGGTTAATATCACTATAAGCTGTGTAATTATAAAGGGGGTTATAGCTTCTCGAGATTTATGGCGATTATTATGTATGGTATCAATTCCACAATATTCTAGACTCAATTGAATTGCATGTACGGCATGAAAGTGCATTGTTTACATTCAATTGTAACAATGTTGGGACATGGGGTCTCATACAACCATGTTAGGTCTTATCTCTTTCAATCTTATATTAGGCATTTTCAACTGACGTTCAAAGTTTTCATAGCACATTTTCTCAGAAGTTTGTTTAGGTGTTCTTTCAGGCAGATCCTTTTTTGTACGTGGTTATGGAAATAAGAGTTAACAATGCAGGTTCTTGGCACGTTATGCCTATTTGTTTATTCATTTTCAACACCTTGGCCATTTATTTTGAACACTATCTCTTCTTTTTCTATCTTTTTTTTATTCAGTACATAAGAAAAGGGTTAGATTTTCTTTTGCACCATTGCATTTTACTTGCACTTCAATTTGCTTTTCAATTCCTGTTCCAAGTCTGTTTCTAAGCTTCATGAACAAGGACACTTTATTGGACATTATGCAATAGGGTCTCGGCACAGCATGCTGGGAAATTAGTTGCACGATAATTTATGGTTCATGTTGGAAGAAAGATTTCAACTGAACACTATCGTGTAATCAGATTACATAGTAATATTCCATAGTTGTAGAGGATAGATTACTCAGTTAAATACATGTATTGTTACAGACTCGAAGTAAGGAACCTTGTGTCTTTTGGACAATAATGAAGAATACACGTGTGAGCAGTTGTTTTATACACACGGTCTAGTTGTAAGTAGATTGAGGTGCATTCAGCACGCATTCTCGTACTTTGTTTAGAAATTCACTGATTCTTTCGTACTTACCCAGTATGTTATAGAATATTAAAGCACTAACAACACACGTGGTGGCGGCTAATCCTGGCCAGAGTTCACGCAGTTGCACTACACGAAGCTACGCGAAGTGTAAAAAAAACTCTGTTGCACTACGCGGAGCTCTGTAAGTGGTGGAGTACAGTAGAAAAATGCATTTTGCGGTGATTGCACAGTGCTGGATGCTTGTCCGCACTGTGCAATCATTGTGAACAGCACCATGCGCAGCACATGCTTACCTTTTCTGCTGCTCGAGTAGATTTTTACTCGAGCAGCAGCTTTCTCAACACAAACTGGCAGTTTCTCAACGCGAGTGATCACGAGCATACACAACCACTCGCAATGAGAAACCTGACCCCCCACACGTTGAGAAATCTCGCCGGGAGGTTTATTTTCCATGCTCGCGCTTGCCAACTTGATGGTGGCGAACGCAAACAAGGAAAAATCTCGTCGGGAGGGGGATTTTCCTCGCTCGCACTCGCCAACTTGACATTGGTAAACGCGAGCAAGAAAAAACCCCTGTTCCGCGAAGTGGAGTTTTTCGGAACTCCATGTAACGCGGAGTGTGGGAAACTCTGAAAAACTCCACAAGTGGAGCGGAATTCACCGCCGAGGTCTAGTGGTAGCACAATGAGTCTTTAAGTTCAGTATGGTCACTCAGGATGGCACAGTATGGTATTCTTCTCTAAAACTCAATGGGGCAGATTTATGAAGGCCTTGCGCCGCCGGTGCGTCATTTTTAACATGGGAAAAAGTGACGCACCGGCGGCGCAAGTCCTTCATAAATAAGGCCCAATATCTCCGGTTCTAGTGTTGTTTTGGTGTCAATGTATTTATTAAATTATAATTTATTGTTTCCAAATTGATCTAGGATTTTTCTTGTGTTGTGCCTCACTTTATTATTGTTAGTGTGCTGCAGAAATACTTCACACATTGCATCTATGTAAAGCTTGAGTGCTTTTTAGATTGAGCCTGGGCAGCGCATCCACTGCTCTGCGAGGTCTGCTGTATTGGAGAATGGACTTGAAGCCAAGTCCGCTCTCTGCCAATATTTGTCATTGTTTGTGTCATTGTCCTTTGTAAATGCTGACTTCTGATTCGTTAATAGGCTTGTTAGTCCCTCCTTCCATCCGCCTTGCCTTCATTTGTAATCTCCAATGAGGTATGGCCCTTTTACTTCTTATGTTACATGGTAAGTCATATTTAGTCTTTAAGCACTATTTTCTGTAATGCGTTTCTCCTACTGCAGGCAGGACATGCCAGCAACATTTAGCGCGCCATGCGCGCTTACACTCTCAAAGCGACCCGGGACAACGGCTACCGCTTTCTTTAAGTAAAATAGATCTTGAATTTAAAAGAGTTTAAGCTATTTGCATTGTCATTTTAATTATGTGTTAATTATCAGAACAGATAAATAAAAGGCATTGTCTTTTACAATGCTAATAGCTTAAACTCTTGCAAATGCGAGACCGATTGCATTGTAAGTGCTTGTTTGACAAGTTGCGAGAGAGATTATGCACAGGTTAATTTAGTGACTCTTGGTGTTCTCCCTAACAAGGTCTGTGGTTGTTCCTAGATACGGGATTCAACCCCTTCAATCAAAAAACTAGTTTCTCACAGTGATGTACTGGCTTCTATATTTAATGGGTTTGTTAACTGTACCTAAAAATAGATGCAATAAGCGAAGGTAAACTTCAAAGTTTTATCTTTAAATTATAAAAGTCTACAGGAAAAACAGTAATTCAGCTTTCATAAAATATTTTGTCCACAGCAATGGGCCCAGGGATGACAGAATTATATTTGTTTATTTAACTTTTCAAGTTTTCTGTTCTAATAGCCATACATTGGCGGTAATTTTAAGAAAGTTGTGCTAAAAAGAGCAAACACTGCAGATCAAATATCCTTTGTATTAATAAGTAAATGCACAATTAAAAAATCACAACATATACTGAGAGATATATTCGTTTCAGGTAACACAAAAATAACATTTCAGAGCTGAAATATTTGGTTTTTCTTTCAAATGTCGCTAGATTAAATACCGCAGAGGTAAACAGCTATACAATTGCTTGTGCTGAACTTCATTACTGCAAATTCCTCAAAGGGTAATTTTTATACACAATTGCTTTAATACAAAAAATATTATTCAAAGAGTACAATGTTAAATTCCATAGATTGCTAGCTGAAGGTTGGGAGTCACTTGGGTTCTGTTTCATGTTAAGGCAATACATTTCGCTAAAGTTCACAACGCACAGCTGCAACATGGGATGGATTACAATGGACAAAGTCCAGCTGTGCTGTGAATCACCGTGGAACCGCAGAAGATGGAGCGGTTTCTGGGATGAAAATGATCCGCTCCTAAAATGATCGTTGTTCAATCCCTTTTTGCTAGACAATCAGCAACACTGAGCGCCTCATTTACAATCCCAATGCATCGCTGGTGCGTCGCTATTCTTTACCACCTGCACAGCGCAATGGGCTTGCCCATATTTACATAGCCACGTAAAGTCACCCTGCAAGACTTTTCATGGCCATGTAAATATGGGCCCCTTTCACGCATTGCTCTGCATGAAATGGGCATTCCATGGGTGTTGTTGTGGGTGTTTGCATGCAACATCCATGGAACCTGACACATTCCCAGATTTAGAACTTTCTGTAAAGCTGGGAATGTGTCAGAATCCAAGGTCTCTCCAGGGGAGGCGTAGGAGTGGCACATTGAGTAGAAGTAGTTTTATTTTTACTCGATTTTTCCTCTTTATACGTGTGCTGCAGCACGCATAGAAAGAGTAAAATGGCATCAATTCATGTTTTTATAGAGAAAGGTGTACCTTCCTCCACAAAAACAATCATTCCCACAATGCAGGTTCCCTTGCAACATGATGCAAGGGTGCCTTCTCAGGCGCACTGCAGCCAATTGTGCACCAATGCATGGGAAAGCACATGGATGATTCTTATTATTGTTAATACAACGCATCCCTGTGCTTTTAAAATGACTCAGCTAGGTGCAGCAAAATGGCTTAGGGCGCCACGCTGCATCATTTTGCAGTAAATGAGGTCCTCAACGTTTCATTTGAGAGGCCTGCCGATGCAATATGTCCCATCTTTTACAATCCCCAGCACAATTAATAGATTCTATCCAAATTATTTTGCAACCAATCAGTTCATTTACCAATTGTGTATTCAAACAAGCTTATATATCATCCAAATAAGAACGACAACTGTCAGTCATGGTGACCTCTATATCTCCCCTAAGCTTCCATTATTAACTGAGGAAAAGACTTGTCCATGCTAAGTTGATCTAAGTCTCAGTATCACTGTATCAGATACAGTAATGTAGGGTTGGGTTTCATTTGTTAGTTGCCTCTCCTATTCGAAATGAAAGGCAAACTACAACAAGGGAAAAACAAAATAGATAAAGAAATGCACCACAGCAAACATAGGTCCTAATTTGGATCAGGATGTTGACTCTGCCTTCGCCCAGAGCTAAATACTACCACCACTGGACCATACGCCACCACGGCCACTGGCAGTGATTGTCCTGTCGCCTGAGTAGCCAGGTTGTGGCTGATAGTGGTAGAACACAGACAAACATAAGCATGGCAGTGCATGCACCAACATGCTGATGCCTGAGGACATACAAAACCCACTACTGGAAACGGCACCTTGCAGAGTCCCTGCATCTCGTTGTCCAAAGGATTACCTTTCCTGCCAAGTACATACACTACCAGGCAAGAGGAGAAATAAAAGCGATTCCCTCACCATTACAACATAACTTGTAATTTTTTACTGATCTACTGAACCTGAGCGATACAGAGAAGGTGCAGGGGATACAGCCCTCAGCTGGTAGGACCATTACCATCCTTCCTCCTTGGTGCTACAAATAAATGAGTTTTCGGGTGCAATAGAAGTTGGTCAGTTTTTAAACTAAGTTCATCAGTGGAACTTTTTTTAAGAATTGGTATTTATCTTTGCAGTGCCATAGGAAAGTTGGATGTGTAGTCCATGGCTCAAGTGCTAAGGATTATCTAGTCAGAGATAACCATTGTTGGATACAAGAGGTAAATAAGATAAGGATGGTGCACATGATAAATGGTGGAGTGAGTCACATGGTGTATTCTAATACATTCATTATTTCTCTTATTTTTCAGCGTATTGTTGTTCTGAGCCCTGAGGGGAACCTTACATAAAATTATATTGGGGTTGGAAACGCGTCCACCATTCACTTTCCAAACAAGTGTTGTTTGGTAGATTTGTACCAAGATGGCTCATAAAGAAGGGAATGAACTGAAGTCAATTAGGGTTATAATAAAAAATAGCCTAATTGGAACACTGTTTGTTTGTTGCTCATTCTGTAAGAAGTAATTAAGCAGGGCATTGGACCGTCAAACAAAAGGGCGGCTTTTCTAGTATAATTATTGTTTTCATGTGTCAATGTCATACCAAAGTACAGAATCAGAGCTATCTTATGATTCTTTTTTTATGTGTTTATGTTATACATGTCATTAATATCTTTTATAATGTTATGGTATTTCTATGGTGTAAATATATGAGAATAATAACGTTGTTTTCAACTAATGATCATCACAATGGTGAGAATTCAAAAAAAAGATTGTCATGAAAATACCTGATTAGGTACTAAAAAGCAAAATAAAAGTTAAACAATTGGTCATATCAAAGGTGTGGTGTGATCCTGAAGTAAGTGCGTAAAGAGATATCCATATTGGCATGTATGTTGTTTTTTGTTACATGTAAAATGTAGGCAGAGACTATCACCACCCAATTCTTACATGGTTTACGTTTGGATGGTCACGGGCCAGGTTGAGGTGAGGACACTGCCAACTCACTGTTGGTATATCTACCTGCACCTATGCCTTGTAATTTGCAGATGAGTAGTGGTACTGGGTGGAGAAATGGATCTCTCTCTATTTATCAATGTCTTAATCAGTGCCATAGAAACGACAGATATTCTAAAATACACAGGAAAGACCCACTGAGGTGTAAAGAGGGAGGGACCAAGAAACTCAAATGTACATATACGAGATCCCCTACACCTTAGACTGATATTTCACTTCATTTAACGTGTAACCTTCGGACGTACCATAGGGCCATTAATGCCTCTGATTTGTTTCTTGGTGTGCTCTCTCCCACCCCTCAGTCTATGCCACCCCTCTTTCTCTCAAGATTCTAGTCTTTTAGTAGCAGCTTTGTATATCACTCATGCCTATACAATTACGAGCAGTGAATATGCAATGGCAAAAACGACATTTATTGATTTGCCATTGATTGTTTTTATCAGATTATTCCATCTGTAGATTAGTGTGAGAGAAAGGAAACATATACTCATCTAACGTTTTTACAATGCAGACACATTGAGATTTAAACATATAAGCCTTACAACACATCACTTACATATATTGCGTCTTTGCATATATAACACTTAAACATACGTGTCCAACATAAAATTCACAAACAATCGGTTTGGGAATATATTACACTCCCTCAAACATTTGATTCTAAAGGTATCACGTGGCCCTGTGTGGTAGGGGAGAAAAGGGGGTGCAGGTATTATATTCTGTTGTGTTTCTGGAATATATGGGTTTTTCTCTTTCTTTATCACACACATAGTTTAATCTTTGAATGATGATCTTCACCTCCTGCCACTTATTACAATGCGTTGACGCATTTCACGAAGGTCTTCCTCAGGGCTTAGTATGTGCTTTGGTTGGGACACTACAAATAAGACAAAATATAAAGTGGAACTAGAATGTATTGTTAGTTAAAACTTGACAGAAACTACAGAGAGCATTACTTAAAAAGACGCCTCACAGAGTACACGTGCTGTATGTTTTGGGCATAATATCAGTGTTTTATATAGTTCAATCAAATCAGTGGTTCAAAAAATAAGTATTACAAATAAATATTTCAAAATAAATGGAAATGTGGCTGTGTAATTGTACAATTCATACATGTGAGTATAGTTACAGTATGTAAGAATATGGTCTGGCACTATTTTGCATATTTTAAAACTTACTCTTGGCAAAGAATGATCTGTTGGTTTGAAAGAAGCCATGGGCTATACAGTTCTAGCCACATAAACATCTGCCTTCTGATATGTTCAGATGTTTAATTGGAATAGGCTTCGGACACATATATTGTGTCCAGTATATTATGTAGTAGAAATGTTGGCTGTATAGGCATTACATATTATGATCCATCGTTTGTCACCAACGCATAGATATTAGTGTGGAACCAATCCAGAATATGGCATCATGTCACTCGCTTAGGTGACGCGAAACATTGTCATGGACGTATTAAACAATATTTACATATTTTCACAACTATGTTGACATTTATACCTGTAATTGCACATATATACCCTGTTATATGTTAGTTTCCTGTCTTTATTTAATTATTAATTTGAGACTTGCATTTTCAAAAGCACATCAAGAAACACCTATGAGTCACATAGTTAAACATATTAAACATAACTTCATGACAAGCGTACATGACTGTAATGTGTGTGGGAATAACAGTGACTACTTAAATATGGGCATTATAGCCATTGAGGCCATTGAGGCTCAGTGAACAGACATGTAGGACAAAGTTGTCAATAATTAAATTTGAGACAAAATTTGCATTGACACTGACATGATTGCTGTATAGAGTCCCATCATACGAAGACAAGCCATTTGTCCTGTGATCAATCTTCACCAATGATAGTGCAGTAGATGGTTTTTACATAGCTCTTTACATCTACTAACACAAGTTACATTAAATTAGTATGCCCTGACTTTCTGACAGAATCCTTCTCAAGGCATATATCAAATGAGAAGCATCTAATTGCATTGTATTTATTATGCATCTGTGAATTGATTTAGGTGTAGATTTAGAGACTGCTGACCCTAAAAAGGGTAGACCGTCACTCTGGTGAAGTATCTTGTCCTTCACAACAACGTTCTGCCTTATTTATGGCCTGGAGGATATCCAGCTTTCCATCAACAGGGCACCAGATGGCTCAAGTGATAGAATGCTTTCCCAAAAGGCCTAAGGAAGTAGGTGCTTTTGAAGGAACAGGATTACAAATTCTGCCATACTTATTAGAGTGGATGGTCTGCTAGAGTATTTGGGACATACAACGCCTTCGACACAGTACGCTGCTATGGCATTTGCAGAGCATATTTCTTTCCCTATGCCAGGCAGCACCTGCAGGGACATCTTAAGGATTGTGGGGGCCCTAGGCCAAATGTATTTTGGAAGCCCCAGTTCCGCACTGCTTGACATTTAAGATCCCAGTTCAGCTCTTTCAAGCCCTCTTTGGCCAGTTCCTTGACAATGCACAGGAACACTCCTCCAAATTCTAAATCTGTTTATATCCAATATTCGGGGATAGTTATGTGTGTTTTCAATATTGTAACACAGAAGCTACTAACCAATATAACTGCAGATAATCTCTGTGACAGCCTACCATTATATGTGAGGCCCTGTTCTGATCTAAAATATTTTTTTATGGATAATGCATGAAGCATAAACACAACATTTCTCTGCACAATCTCTGTACTGGACTCTCACACATCACCCACATTATAAATGAACAAAACTCTGCAGAACAGAGCTGGCTCTGTCAAGGGGCACCATGAAAGGCTGGGGCCTTGGGCAACAGCCCACTCTACCCATGCATTAAAACATCGCTTAGCATCTTAGACCTACTGAGCTGGAATACATACGATTGGATGGGAGAACCATCGAGTCTGGCTCTGAGGACAAAAGCCTGCCTTAGAGCCCAGGTAGAGCAGATGGGTGTTAACTGCTGACCACAAACCTAACGGTTAGCTAGCTGGGAATGGACAAAAACAATCAACAGAACAATAGCATTAACTGTACCTCTTTTGACTTGGAGAAACCAGTGAGCTTTTCTTTTATTATATTACACAGTCCTGGTTTCCTTTTTTGCTCAAATGACGTATGGAATAATGACAAAGAAACTTTCTACTCAACAGGACAACTTATTATTGCTTGTGAATTCACTTAATATGTGCAGACACTTTATTACTGTATAAATATTTTTTATGTGGCCCAGGACATGTTATAGTGTAACTGTGTAGGGTTCCCCTACACAAATCTTAGGGGTTATAGGGCTTATCTTCACCTGGTTGCACCATACACAATACAGCTCATCCACACTAACGTTTGCAGAGCAGAGCGCCACACTTCCTGAGTTACTAAAAACTCTCCAGTTTTTCAAACTTTTCTTTTATTCATTCCCAAGACCCTTCCAGACCTACAGGCACCAGTCGCAGTCAGAAGGGCGTAAAGCTCATCGGAGTAGGGAAGCTAATAAGGAGGTGAAGGCAGGCCTTCCTGGTGGCAGAGAGTTCTGAATTCTAGAAAGTGTGATTGCTAAATTTTATGGTACGGCAAAGAACAAGTGCTCTAAAATATTGTTGGACTGTATAGTAACAGTTCAGATTGGGTAGCATAATTTCTGCAATCACTGGCTGGAGCACAGGATAGATCTGGCACCTCTACCAACCCCTTCTTGGAACATTCATGAACCTGGCAAGATTCCACTTGAAGAAAGCCCTTCTTGAATAAGGCATTTAACTGCTGACACTTGTTCAAAAAACACGATTCAGTCAAGAAATCAAACACTCCTGACTGCTGCTGGCATTCAGGAACTTGGCTTTATTTCCAAGAGTCAAGTATTTGGCCCCCTCTTTGCATTTTTCATGGAAAGAAAAAATTTAGTAGGACTTGCAAGTCCAAAATCACACTGACCACAGTGGTCTAGACCCTACTAGACAGTCAGGCTCCAGTCACAAGTGAAAGTAGGGAAGACAGAATCAGTTTTCATTCTATCACATGGGAGAAGAGCTCATCTAAATGAGGATGTGGCCAAGGAGCTGAAGACAGATCATTCTGGTGGCAGGAGAGTTGTGCCATATTGAAAGGCAAAGAAAAGGAGACAGTGGTGCAAAAGAAAGTGGAAGCTGCAGGAAAACAAGTAGAATGGGGTAGCAGAATTTCTCCAGGTACTGGCGAGTGTAAAGGATCAACATGGCAGTTCAACACCAACTACTCATAACATTCCTGGATCGGGGAGGATCACACTTGAAGATAGCCCTACTGGAAGAAGATATTGACAAAAAAGTGACTAATTCTGAAGGTAAAACTCTGTACTGGGGTCAGCAAATCTGTCTAACTAACAAGGTACCATCTGTAGTCACATACTCTTCTTTTGTCCCATTTTTGGTGCCAAACGCAATAGTTTCAAAATGAATTCTATTGACGCTTTTTTATTTCAAGCTACAGTCTCGAATCTTGCTCCGTTGGAAGATTTTGACTTCCATTTGAAGCCTAAGGGCCTGATTTACATCTTGGTGGTCTGACTTCCATCCTGCCATGGCAGTGGGACTGAGTACTCCAACAAGCTGACGGTCTTCCGCCCACCGGATTTAGATGTATACGCGATACACTGAAAACTGCCGTGGCTGCAGTCTTCTGTGCTGGCGAACCACCCACCAAAGCTGTCTCGTCGGAGGGTCCCTGCAGTGGATTCACTAGGGGGGTTCAGGTGTGCGAACCGCACCGGGTGACACCATCACATGGGATGACAACATGACACTGACACCAAAATGCTAAATAATAGGACCCCTGCCCATGGACCAGCCTGCACGGGGAGCCCCGCGCCCGGAGCCCAGGCAGGGACGCGGGTTGGGAGTGTGGTACAGTGTGTGCACAGCCACAGTCGAACTAGACAGCAGACCCTCCTGTACATGTAGATGGGGGTGTGGGGTTCTACAGGGACATGTGGACGTCTCCGATGGCCAGTTCGCACCGAAACCGAAAGCCAGTTAGCCACAAGCACTGCCAGGCCCGTATTAGCTCCGGAGAAGGATGCTTCACTAGCGTTTCACAAGAGTTGGCCTCACGTAAGTCTGATTCTCTCCAAGGTATTCCTACGTTTTAGGGGAAGTGGCCTGACATGAGGTCACGTATGCTGTTATGATGGGAGCCTTTAAGAGACAAGAGTATGACGTTAATCAGCAGGTGCCTGGGAGAGACAAGCATCCTTTAAGCCACTCTGTCCACTTACACAACTTCAAAGTGAATGAGCTCTGGGCCACTTCTGTTCTTCCAAAGACTGTCCTTGTTGCTATGGTTCAGTGTACAAGGTCTCCTCCACGGGGCGGCAGGGGGCGTGGTCTGCATCAGCAGTGATGTGTCGCTGAAAGTGGTCCATGGTCGTCTCGGCCCGTGTTGTTTGTGGGCAGGGTGGCCTGGAATAGGGCGGGTTCAGCTCTCTCCACTCCGCTCCCTCCCCCGCTTCCGGTCCGGTACTGGTGAAACACATCTAGAGCAGCGATGGTGGACAAGGCTCCGCAGCTGGAGTGGGCCGAGCTGCCTGCCGTGAGTGCCCCTGTCCCAGTACCTCGCCGGCCTGGGGACGCAGGAGCGGTCCCTGCTGCGCTCTCCCCCCAGCACGATCAGATCGTGGCCGTGTGATGTTCGATCCCTGGACAGGTAAGAGAAGAGGAGATTGGAACACAGAGGAAATCCACCCCTGAAGAGGGATCATGGGTTCCCCACAAGAATGGGTATGTTGGAAGGAGCCGGTAGATGAGTGCACTTGGATTCCCCGGGGTAGGTGGAGGATTGGGGAGAGCAGAAGAAATGCAATGGGGATGTCACTAGGGAGATGCAGGGGGTGCGGACCACACAGGTGACTAAATGTAGTCAGAAGGACAATCTCCCACCTGACCTATATTCCTTTACTAATATACTCTCACTTCTACTTGGAGAGTTGAGGGCAGGAAACAAGCAATTTATCTCTCAACACATTTTAAATCTTATGTTCATTTTTTATTTTTAAAAAAAGATTTATTTTTATATATTAGTTACAAAAATATATATTTTTTTATACCTCTTTCAACATGACATCATTTACATTAGTATTTTCAATTACATTATTACATGCTTGTACAACCGCACAGGTGACACCATGAGTTACCGCACTGGGTGACACCAACCCTAGTGATGCCACTGGGTCCCGGACAGCAAATTTGGTTGTTCCAATTGGGCTGGCAGTGTTCTGTCGGCATAGTACTCACAGGGGTGATCGTGGTGGTGGGGAGACAGTCAAGAATTTTTTTCAAAATTTACATAAAGCACATATATGTTGCATATGTGTACATATTTGAATGTAGATTATGTGTAGCACGCATATTTTGTACATTCTGCGTTGCTCCTCACTAACCTACACACCACGCAATGTCTACCCACACACACCCAAGAAAACAAACCTTCAGATCAATCAAAACTGGGTAAACTGGGCAAAGGATTAGAGGATGAAATTGCAGGCTGTACCCCTAGAAAATGTGAGTTTTCACCCCTTTTCATCCCATTCCACCAACTCAACATAGGAGTGATTCCCTCAGGAATTCCCTTCAAGAAAGTCCACTTCCAAATCTGGAGAGTGGGAATCCTGGCTGGAGTCCTGCCGCTAGGTGCTACAGCCCATCCTGCCATAGAGGCAGAGAGAGAAGTACTGGCAGAGCCGGTGGGACAGCAGTGATCTTTTATCATATTGCAAGCCATCATCTAATTCGGGTGGGTAGACTGCCAGGGTGGCAGGCGGGAACACCACCAAAAAACAACAACTCCGTCGCGGTCCCACAAACATCTAAATCAGGCCCTAAGTCCGAAAGTAAAAACTTTAACCGGGATGATCTCTTGGTGAATCCAATTTCCACTCTGTCATGGTTGGCCTGAAATTGCGGCTAGGTCCCATCCAACCACTAACTATTATTTTCAAAGGCACTTTATAGGTGCTTTTTGCCTTAAAACGTAAAAACAAAATAATTTCTCTAGTGCCGCTTAGCCTATAATAATGATCTTTATTTCATAAGTTCCCATTCATTTTTTCTTTCTTTTTCTACATTGGTTTCTGAATTTTAATGTGTTTTGTTCTTCAATTTAAATTGTTGGTTTTGCTTGAACTTCACACAATTCTCTGAGCATACCTATTCATGACACTGAGTATCAATTTTAGGTGGCAAGATGTCAGAGTATGATGTAGTAGGCCTAAGCAATGCACAACTAGATCTTGGCATGGATGCAACAGCTTAAGATCTGCTTGCTTTCTGGTGCTTTAACCACTTTCCCCTCCCTAGTCTTTGGAATTTCTATGCTGGCGGATCGCAATGTTACAGCGCTGGCATTGTAACTTCAAGCCCATCTGCATTCACTAAATAACCTGAGCCACATCCAGTGGGAATGCCATCTGCTCTCTAAACTCTGTTTCCCAACAGATGACATTTGGTCACCTGGTAGTCATGCACAACTGCAACCTCAAACCCTGGCTCCAAGCTTGGCGATAACCATCCAGTGAAGTGCAGGAGATCATCAGCGTCTTCACACTGCAGTGGACGCACTCATACACCTAGTGTACAATTAGGATGGCTGTATTTAGGAAAAAGGCAAGACTCCAAATTTCAGTATTGACTGTTACAGCTCCAATAGCTGTAATGGGACCTGAATGTGAATGATACTTGCAGCAAGCAATATTTGGGGGGAGGTGCCTGACCAATGGTTGTGTATTGTGTTTAGATTGCATAAGAAAGACAAAGCTGTCTTGCCACACCTTAATTGTACAACACATGGTCACTAAGATTGTGTGCCTTTTTTTAAACCATACTTTTGCTGGTTTTAGAACTCAGAGCACTTTAACCCTGCTAACCAGGAGTAAAGTGCCTGTGCTCACCCTTTTAACATATTTAAAGTGGCTTATTCCTAAACCGCACTTTTACGTTACATATAATTCCCTCGTATATGGTGTAGAAAATGCACCAAAGGCCTGGAAGTTAAAGGCCAGCTCTGGATTGCAGCACCTACTTCCATGCATAGAGTGGGCCTACAAAACATGGCTTCACGCCTGACATTGTAGCCTGGCCGCTGCAGTGTACAACCTACAAAGAAACATGTTACAATAACCCTTATTTACACCTTTTAAATACTATTAAGTCACTCCTATGTTTGCCTTGTAGCCCACAAAATAGGGTATATGCTATTTAAAAATGGGACATGTAGAAATCAATGTCACCATGCCCCTACAATGGCAGGAATACAAAAGCTGTTTTCAATGTGGAGGCCTTGCTGTCCTATACAGAAAACCAGATTACATTTTTTATATTGCTATCTTGGGTGTAAGGAATAGCTAGAAAAATAATGAGGCAACTATTTTTGATAGTTAATAAAAACCAATTCAATAGTAAAGTCATATTTTTTATACGTTTTATGGGAAAGTACTTTTAGAAAGTTTTTTACTCTATTTGAAGGTCCTGGAGGCTAATTTGTATTAGCTCTCCACCAGCTGCCTATCCATTACTTGGCTCTTAATGATGTGTGAAATTCCTTCCAAAAGCACATCTTAGACCGCTTTCATTGACAGATGGACCTGAATAGGCAAGAACGAATTCTCTGAGCTCAGCTTAACATTTAGGGTGGGGGCTACCTCCTGTTTAGTGTTAGATGTGATAGAACACTAGTCATTTCCATTGTATACTCCTCTATACAGTCCCAGATCTCACAATCCAAGTTTAGTGTAGCTAACGGAATTGGTCATCTTGGAATTGCCCTGACACACTTTATTTTGGGCATTTGCAGTAAAGCAAACAGGAATTAATGAAAAAGTAGAGGGGACAGGGCCTTGGAAAGTTCACTCCATTGTTTAAGTGCCATGGGGCTCTACATCCACTAGCATGTGCAGATCATAAGTGTGAAACCCCAAGACACCCTATTCATAACTCCTTAAGTGCCTGTGGATGATCAGATGTGGACTGGACTTGATGTCTGGCCTGGGAAGAGCCCTGAAAGACTGGACTTTCTCCCTTTTCTACCCAGGACAAAGACAAAGAAGTGGACTCCAATGGCCAGGTGGTTTACCTCTCGTGTGGCTACAGGAACACAACTAGCTGCAAAAGGCCTTTTCCCTCAGGAGCCCAGCTGACCAGTGGCAACTGTACCTGAACTGGACTTTGCTGTTGACCTCTGCCTGACATCCTGAGAGTCTGTAAGTGCATTCTCCTGGTATCCCGGGGCAGTACTTAATTTATAAGCAAATAAGTGCCAAGTCCCTGATCAGGAGGCCTCTGTAGATTGCAACACCCATTGCCCCTGCCAGCACTGCCAACAACAGTACGTACACAACCACTAACCATCACATTTCTCCAAGTGTGATAATTCTGACTACTCCATTCCCCCAAAGCAATAAGAATGGTTTGTAATGCAGGTATTAGTCATTTTTAATGTATATTGAATTAAAGTACAACTGTTCTGCTCATCTCTAAGTTATTCAAACAGCACTACCATGTGGCAGCCTGTTATGAGTGCCGGTGTTAACAATTAAATGCTGGTGCAAAGCACCAGCTGAAATTATGCACTGCCTGGAATCCTTAGGCATGTGCTCCTGTGGCTGTTTGCAAAAGACACACAATTGATGTTCGGAATACAGAACAAATCAAAACATTCACCCCCAGTCAGGAGATCTGGGTTAAATCCATCGTTCATTTGCTCACCATGCCACCCCAGTTTAGACCTGGCCATATACTCTCCATGCCCCTGGAATCAAGCTATCCTGACTGATGAGGGGTGAAAGCCCGAAACCGGTCCTATAATGCTTGTTTCCAGTCCAGGGAGGACTTGGCTTGGCAGTTCAGCTGGACTGTTCCCATGGGGCAGGGGTCAAGACTGATTTGCATATGGCTAGTTTCAAACTGGAAATGGCATGGTGAGCAAAAAAAACTGCGTATTTAGGCCCAGATCTCTGTACTGGGGTGAATGTATGACATTGCTCTGGATTCTGTCCGTCAACTGTTGTTTTTGCCTGTGGCTGTTTATGCACTAGAGGAGGTTTGTAAACGTTTCCTGTAGAGCGTCAGAGCTTCAGTAGGACCCACCGAAAAAAGTATCCAATCAGCTGTGTCAAAGCATCAGATTGAATTTCAGCATTGTCCACACCTCTAAAAAAATGATGAAGTCGCTATTTTTTCAAGAAATCTCCAAAGCTTCAGAGTTTCTTCTGGGTCATCCTCCTTTAGGTATCTATGCTTTGGTACCACGGAGGTGGCTACAATTTCAGCAGCATCCTGTGTGGGGAGGAGCATGTTTCTTCCCATAAAGTGACAAAATCACATTCTGCATTAGGATTAGAAGACATGTCAATGTTTTTTTCCAAGAAAATGTCAAAGTCCCTACTGCGTCCATATACTATCATTGGTGCTTAGGGTTTTTTGAGGTTATTTTTACTTAAGACATAACACAATGATATATCTGCTTCCCCTTTGGGGTTTTGTCCTTTGTGTTTATTAAATTTGATTCTATTTTTTCTAAATTAAGCTTGTCTGCTTCGTGCCATAACTATCAGGGGGTAGAGCTCAAGTTAATTTATTGATTGTGAGGGTTCACCCTGACAAGAAGTGTTATTGTTCCTTGAGATGGGCAGTCACTAAACCCTTATAATAATCCAGGTTCTTTCAAAGACATCATAAGTGAGTGCTGTTTTTCTAATCTATGTCCATGTAAACTGACCTCATTTATTCTACTTTTGGTCTAATGCTATCCATAGCTCCTATGCTGTTTTTTGTTTGTTTATTTAATCTTCTCATCCTACACTAGCAGATGCTAATCAAGAGATTTGCAAAAATATCCTTCCTGTTTACCAGTAGGCCACAGTTGCTGGCTATTTTATCCCATCTAATGTCTCAGCAGAGTTGTCAATTGAAGATCATCTTCTCATCTATTCCTGTGCTCTGCATTCACTCCCATAGAAAAAGTGAATGCCTCACTCGCTCGTTAATCGAATGTAAGGGTCCTTTTGGATTTGCATTTTGGAGGGAAAGCTTCTCTCCCTTTTTGTCTGCAATCTCTACTGTATCTACACCTGTTGAATTTGTTACTTTTTTGGAACAAACAAGGAAATGTAATGCAGGAATTTGCAAAACTTTGTTTTTTAAGGGAGGGCATACATCACTATTTTTTTTCTTATGTCTATTTGTTGCTGGATGGCACAAAGGCATGGATTAGGGACCCATGTCAGATTAGGGTTTTTTAAAGTGAGAATGTTTGCACATTTTGAGATAGTAGAGGCCTGGTGGTAATTATATACATTTGTTCTATTTCCTTGTGTTTTTGTACATTTTCTACAGGCTTGTTAATGATTTAACTGTATTGCTGTTGTACTGCCTGGTAACTTGTCTGCCTTGCAGCAGGCACTGGGCTATTCTGTAATGTATTTTTTCACTTTTTCAATGTTTGTGTGTCAGAAATAGTTGTTATTTTTGGGGCTTGTGGTTGGGCTTGTATTCAAGCCACTGTGTTTTTCTGTATGTGCCTGTTAGTGGCTAGGGTTGGGTGGTTCCCAAAGGTCTGTAAAAACACCCTTTCAGTCTTCATCAAGCAGGCAGAATGGCTTAGGGATTTGAGGCTGAAAAATGCAGTGACACAAGTTTTAATACCGGCAAGGGCGACACAGGCTTCCATCCTCTGGATTCGGTATATTGAACAAACGACTCAGAATTGACAATTGTGTAGCATGAACAACTGTAACCCTGATAGGAAGACTTTAGATGAAAATTCGCATGGGTATTAGGCTGAGAAATGTTAAATTTTAAGCATTCACGGAAGCCTGTCGTACTCTAGTTTATGAAGCCAGGTCTGCATACTATGTCACAGCGCCCTAGAAACGCGAGATTATAACTTGCACTGCAAGCTGCTCAGGTATGTATCGAACCATTGCTATCAATTAGTATTAATACCTATAATAGCTTTCCGATGCGCTCTAATGTGATCTATGAATTATAAAATCTCATTGGACCTGCTTATAGATCATTGTGACAATTCTATCAATATCATTGGCTTTTAATAATGCGACGAGTTGTGTTCTATTTATGATTCAAATAAACATATGGCTTAAAATTAAAATAAAAGACAGAAAGGGAAAATAAAGGCACTCCTAACTTGTTCGATAAAACACCATCTTAGTTTGTTTTTCGTCTAGAGTTTGGAAATGTAATTTTTAATGCAGATGCATTTTAGGATAACTTATTTGATAGCTTTGTTCTAATGAGCCATCTGACCTTCAAAGAATTGCCATACAATTAGTGAACAATATATGATGTTTAAGCAGTTTTGCAGCTGCATTTGCAACTATTCCAAGTTGTTATTCTGATTTTTATCATAGAAACCCCTACAAAAAGGGTTCCTTTTACTAGGGTCGTGCACACTGCATAGCAGCGTTAGCTCGGATCAGTTCATCTTTTTACTCAGTTGTGCGGGCGTCCAGGAATAAAAATAAGCCTTTAATAGGCTTGGGAGCATTGAATGGCATGGAAGTCTCTCAGACATGCTGGTGGCAGAGGGCAGCGCGGGTTCCCAGGGGCCTTGTCAGACTCGGCCGCAATCTATTGTCGGGCGCTGTTGGTGTAAACTGATCGCCAGTTTAGCTGAAGAGACGTCCCCTTGAAGGTATCATGACGGAGGCAGGCCTCGCATCAGCTGCCGTGCAGATATGTCAGTCTGCCACATGTTTCCCGTCACATCTGTGCTTATCTCCGCATTGATCGAATGCCTTACCCGTCGCTAAATAATTATTTACTAGAAGAGATAGCCCAGTGGCGCTTATCTGTGGTAGGTGCGAGCTTCCTTTCCTGAAAAGGTCCTTCTTTTAAAAGCAAGTTATTTGCTGGGGTATTTATATGTTATTTCCTGGAAGATTTCCTCATTGCACGTTCTGACCTGAAATATGGTTACAAAATCACATACATGTTTATAACACCACGAGAGAGGCTTTATTATATCTGACATATCCTATTCGGCCAAACAAGTGTGTACAATAGAAATGTGAGACCGTTTATACCATAGTTTCTCACTGATTGTGTTTTAGATATATTTTTTGTTATTTTTGGTGTTGTGGTTGGCCTTGTATTAAATCCACAGTGTTTGTATGAATGTGTCTGTTAGTGGCTAGGGTTGGGTGGATCCACGTGTCCAGGCGTACGTATCCAGATATTTTCCTTTGTTACTCACTATGTTTGTGTTTTTGTGTGAGATGTAAATGTATTTTTCAGCGGAAATTGTTGCCTTGTTCTTTTTGTGTTTGGGGCATGTTGCTGCGTTATTGGCGGTGTACTAGGCCCACTGATTTTTTATGTTCATAGCAGTTTTATATAGCGCGCAATCTACCCGAAGATATTGCAGTGCTTTACATGCGCACCAGTTATGTTACACAAGGATACATTCATTTTTTGGTAGACACAGGAAGATTATATGATTTGCCCAGATTCACAGAATGTTGAGGCAATACAGAGACTCAAACCTGGTTCCCCAGGTCCAAAGACAGCAGCTCTGACTGTTACCCCACATCCTCTCTCACTGCAGATGATGGCTGCACACCATCAACAATAGTCTCAGGGCTGCTTTACATGATGCAGGAATCCTCTTATTCTTGCTCACTTCCACCTCCTTATCAAACATAGCTCAGAAGCAGTTGAAGATTAATACAATCTCTGTAAAAGCTCTCATACAGGAGGTGCCAACACATTGGAACTCCAGCTACTACCTGCAGCAATGCCTGTTTGAGCAGTACAGACCTATAAATGATTAGGTACCACAAAGGAGAGGTTAACCTACCATGAAGCCATGGCACTGGAAGTAGACAATTGGGGGTTAGTGGATTGACTGATCGAGCAAAATTTGAATCTCTATCTGCTGATTTGCTAGTATAACAAGGCCAAGAGGGGGCAATCCATCTGGCCTTCATGGACCTCAGCTCAGCCTTTCATAGAGTTAACCTCTCCAAGCTGTGGTCCATAACGGCTCGGATGGACACAGAGCCCACCCTAGAATACTTTTTGAGCATTTTCACAGGTACCCCTTGATCCATGAATGCACACTGCACTTTAAATTGAAGTTAGGGGCTCACTAGGGTTGCATACTTGTGCCATTAATCAATTAAAATCAGTTCTTTACAGATCCTCACCTGGACGCCACTTGGGCTGGTGGCCACTCGATCCCTGCTCTGCTGTATGCAGATGACAAAGTATTAATTGCTCGGATTGCCAGTGGGCTAAAGAAACTTATTGATGTATTTATTGATTTTATGAACAGCCTCGACCTGTCCACTAATTTCTCTAAAACATACGTGATTAAGTTTGGCCCACCTTACACAAAGAACATGAAATTCATGGTGTATCGTCACCACATTAGCCAGGTTGATAATTTTGTTTTTTGGGTGTTCAATTAGACTCTGGTTTCAGCTTGCATCCTTTAATAAATCATATTGTGGTGACTTTCAACAGGACAATATTTAGTTTTGAGACATCTCCTGGCGGCTGGGACACACTTACTTAAAAACAGTTATGGACATTTTCAAAGTCAAGTGCATCCCATTAGCTAGCTATGTGTGTGGTATCTGGGAATATGGGCCAGTTACTCCGATGCAAGTGGTATAAAACAAAGTCCTCTGGGTCCTCTTAGGGTTCCCACAAAGTACACCTTCCCAGGTTGTTAATGAAGAGTTGGGCATGGGCCATGTGACCGAGTTTAGTTGGCTCTGCCCCCTGTTGCTTTGGCTTTCAGTCCGGTGTCAGAAGGAGCTAGGCCTCAGCAGGGTGATCATGTAAGGTTGCTTGAATCTGGAAAACACTTCTCTGATCCCTTGGCTGACTTATGTCTCCTCCACAAAGAAAAGTCTACGGAGACCAGAACTCTATTATTTTTTGTTTTGTGTCCTCATTCTGCCAAATTTCTTGCTGGGTTATACTCTAATCCCCTACGTCTTACAAGAGGAAACCAGACCGGAGACCAGAAGAAAGAAAAGAAGAGTAGCGGCCCACAAATATACTGCTGTTTCCACTTCCATCTCCTTTACATGCTGAGACTGCCCATGGATAGGAGATACCATGGCCGACAGCGTAGTTGGCTTAATCAAGGACTCACGTTTCCTTCTCACTCCACCTAACCAACAGAGACCACATTTTCTCACTACTTATTGGATCGCATGCCATATCCGACTCATGCATGTAAATGATATTCCTAAAACACTCAGTAAAGGACTGAGGATTTTCAGATTTCCATAGTCTACAGATCTCACGCCTTGCCAACAGGACTACATAAAACTAAAACTTTGATTCAACTGTTGTAATCTGCACCTCTTGATCTGAGTTTAGACCAAAGAAAATTACATTAGGGCTTACTTTAATTTGTACCCCAATAGTTTCTCCCACAAAGTCACATATGGAGTTCCAGAATGGTACTATTTTTGGACATACCATAAACAAATGCACATCGTCTGCTGCCACTAGCATACACCTAGGACAATTATAAATATTGGCAATAACTTTAGAGAGTTTTGCAGGTGACCAATAAACTCTATAAGGGGTGAATAAATGATTTTGTTGAGTGGTGCCGGTTTTACTACTTGTCGTAGTATACCATAAGAGTCACTCCACATTTGCTTCAAATCCTCATCATTAAATTCTTTGCCCCACAAATTTAAAATTTCAGTCTGCATCTTCTCACTCCTCTTCAAAAAGGCCCAGTACCAAAAAGATGTTTCCTTTCTCCAATGACCGGTTCTCATCACTTGATCAAATTTAGATTCCTCCACCTCCACCCAGTCTTGTGTTGCCCACCAGGAACTCAGTTGATAATATTTAAACTTTGTTAACAAACCATTAGTACAGTTAATCAGTGCTTCCCAACTCATTACATTTGAGCTTACCTTGAGATCTGCCCAATAATAAATACCCCCCAATTTCAACGGGTGACTTAGTTGATCCCTCAAACATTCCGGGGTACCCGGGGCGTCCCAAATCGGTGCGATGATGAAAAATATGGGACACTCAGAGTTTTCCACACATACATCCATGTAATGCATACTTCAAAATCTTGGGCCTCACCTTTTCAAAAAAATGTGGGTTTCATTATTTGAAAAGAAAACGAGTTTGACCTTGTGGGACATCAGCTAGCATTGCCTCGAAAAATAAGCCTATCGTTGACTTATCAGTCCTGTTAGCGAGCATGTGAATATTCTTAAACTAAAAGGCATAGCCATAGGCAAGTACATCTGGTAATGCCAATCCTCCGATTTCAAGCCTCCTCCACAACATTTTCCAAGATATCCTAGGACCTTTCGATGCCCAAATGAAACTTCCTATCCTCCTCTGGAGTTTTGCTACAGCCTTCTTCTGAAAGACTAGCAGGATGGTATTAAAAAGAAATGTCAATTTTGGGAGGATAATAATTTTTATAAGATTTACTCTTCCATAAATATTTAAAGATAGGTTTGCCCATTTTGACAGTAACCCTACTACTTCCTGACCAACTTTCCTCAAGTTTTTTTTTGGAACATCTTCCATGCTCTGAGTTATTACCACCTTCGCCTCTAAGCGAATTCTCCCGCTCTGCGGGAGAATCAACGAGTGGGCGTGTTTCAGATGGCCCCAGGGCGTCCTCCGCACACGCCTACAATGACGTCAGATGGCCCGGGCCGTTCTGAGCACTGAAGAGGTTAACACCCCCAAATACCGTATTTGCTTTTTTAACCTATGGCTTGCCAAACCCTAATCCATTCCATAGTCTCAGTTTTACCTGTGTTAACTTTATACACAGAAATATGACCGAACATCTCTGCTTTCTCCATCAAATTTGGGATTACTTCTTGCGGGTTACTCGTAAACAACGTCATAATCTGCGTATAGTGCTAATTTAACTTCCAGAACATATGATTTAAAAGGGAGAATAGTGGTATTCGCCCTTATCAAATTGGCTAGTGGTTCAATATATTTACATTGAAAAGAAGTGGGGACAGAGGGCAACCGTGCCTTGTCCCTCTAAAAATATCGAACCAATCTGACAGTCCCCCGTTTATCAGTACCCTAGCCTTAGGACCACAATACAAGTTTTGCACTCCCTGACCACATTCTGCGGAAAACCAACACTTAACAAGGCCTCCCAAAGGTAAGGCCAGTGTACCTGGTCAAAAGCTTTGGCTGCATCACCAGTCACTATGGTCAAAGGTGTGTTCCGAGCCTCCGCAGTATCTATAGCTCCTACCAGCTGTAATGTTAATTCATTCAGCTGCCTCCCTGGTATCAAGCCTCTTTGATTGGGATGGAAAACCTCATTTATTACCTTGACTACACAAGATGCTATAATTCCGCGAAATATCTTGTAGTCTGTATTTAATAAGGAAATCGGTCTACATGAATCTACTTTCTGTGGATCCTTATTTGGTTTTAAAATCAAAGTAACTGTAGCCTGTGACCAGGAGTTGGGGACCTTCTTCCCATTTATATATGTCTCATTAAATTTGACTTTTAAAACTGGGATTATTATGTCCATAATACAGGAAAAAACCTCAACTAGAAGACTGTCTGGTCCAGGTGCCTCTCCCTTTACCATTTTCTTACACTAATCTCTTATCTCCTCCTCCTTAATTTCCCATTCTAAAGCTTTCTGTTGCTCCATGGTTAACTGTGGGAGTGTTGTTAATCCTAGCCATTCCTTAATATCTTCCCGGCTGGATTGGACATCATCTCTAAATAAATCTCTCATAAAGATACAGGCCTCTCTACATATATCAGTGTTGACATTCAATACCTCCCCGATTCTCTATTAATTAACTCTCCGATTGTGTTCCTAACCCTATCTACCTTTGCCTTCAGGCTATTAGTGAACCACTTTTTTCTCCATAGGCAAAGTGCTGAAGTTTACTCACTTTCCACCTATTGATTAATTTTTTATCCAACTGCGCCTGGAATGCCACTTGTAACCTCTCCAGCTCTTTACTTAAAGCTTGCACTCTATCTGAATCCTCCATGGACGATTCTGTAGTTCTTCTTTTTCCTTAATCTGTTTATCTCTGTAATCCTTTTCCTGTTTTGCCCCCTTACTTTTTCCTACCATTATAGATTTAAGGACCCCCTTTAAGTATGCTTTAAAAGCCTCCCATACTCTTTGTCCTTCTGCCGAGCCCTTGTAAGCATGAAAGAAGTTAACAGATTTTCCCCTTAAATCACAAACTACATTCTCATTTAAAAGTATTGCCCTATCTAAAGTCCACCTTCTATGCTACTCTTTTTGATGATATCTCAGTGACATAGCTACTGCAGAGTGACCTGACACTATTGCTGGAAAAAGGAATACCTCTGCCACCTCCCCACATAGCTCTTGATCTAGTAAAACGTGGTATATACGGGAGTGGTGCCTGTATTTCTTAATATAGAAGGTAAACTTCCTAATCTCCCTCTTCAAATATCGATCAGATTTAGTTCTTTCATCATGCTTTTTATTCTGGACAACGTTTTAGGTGGTTTGGTATATTTAGCTTTTGATGTCCTGTTCAATCCTTTATTCATGACTAAAATCTCCTCCTAATATAGGGGCTGTCGTCTCCAATAACCTCTTGGATGCTCATGACGAGCTCAGCTCGTCATGAGCGACGGCGCTCCGGTGCCCATGATGAGCTGAGCTCGTCATGACCGCGCCCGTTCCGTGGAACGCTCGCACGCTGGGCTGATTCCCCTGCTGGGCTGAACGGGCGTGGTCATGATGAGCTCAGCTCGTCATGAGCACTGGAGCGCCGTGGCTCATGACGAGCTGACCTCGTCATGAGCATGGGGGCGCTGTATGTGCCCCCCCCCCCCCACCCCCTAGCATAGCGGGGGAATCCCGCCAGCTGCGAAGGGGTTAAACAGGACTCCAATTATTCCAGGGTTCCAGGGTTATTCTGGTTTATCATTTTTCCGCCCGTAATATACCGCACACACCAAAGGCCTACCCTGAACTATAAGAGTTGCCACTATCCACTGCCTGAGAAATCAGATTCAAACTTAACTAATAATATTTCATTATTGCTCTTAATTACTATTGCAACTCCCCTAGTGCTCCATCTCTGGTCTGAGTATACAACCTCCTGTACCCATCTGAGTTTTTCAAAACATTGCTTACATTCAATTCTTTCCAGATGGGCCTCTTGTAGCAATATAATTTGGGCCTCACTGTCTTTTAAACTTTCAATAACCTGCAACACTTTCCTTCTAGATCTTAACTCATTTACATTTCAAGTTAACAAATTAACTACTTTTGTGTTATCCATACTCTAATTCTATATGATCAGTTCGTCTTTTATAGATCTTAAGTCCATCCCTTCATCTTGCCAGACTCAGCTGATTCCTAAAACCTTCAAAATCTAGCTTAATGAGGACATTTAAAAAAAAAATTCTCCCACTACATCCCACACCCAGTGCCCCTCTTCCCCTCTCCCCACCCAGGAAACCCCCTTTCTACATCTTGGCCGCTACAGTCTGCCCTTCGTGAAACCCAGTTCTAAAAAGTGAACGAAAGAGAGAAAGACAAAAAAAACCCAAGATTACGTTAAAAAGAAAACAGCCTATGAATGGCACACAAACATCCCTTCTGAACCTCTTATAGAGCTTGTGTAGACAACAGCTCATCCATCGATTTGTAATATGAAAGTATCCACTTCCTCTGGGTCACTGATATTGTACATTTTGTTCCGCCACATTATTTTTTAACATAGCTGGAAATTTTATTTGGGCCTGAGCTCGTTTGCTTCGTAACTTGTGCATTCTGCCACCTAGTTCCCACTGTCGCTGGGCCGTCCTCGCACCTAGGTCTGAACTTATTTGTTTCGAGAAACCCTTATGTTTTAAGAAGCCCTCCTTTAAAGCCCGTCCTAACACTAACTCTTTCACAGCCAATGTTAGAAAATGTATCAGAATCTTCCTCTGAGTTTTTCTATCCTGGTTCAACTTAAAGGGTTCTCCATGGGCTCTCTGGATCTCCTTCTCCCAGTCAATGTCTGATCTGTCCGTCAAGATTTCTCTCACAAGACCACATATGAAAGCCTTAACGTCTCCCTCCTCAGCCCCTTCCGGGATTTTAAGAAACCTCAGGTTATTTCGACGACATTGCGTTTCCAACCTTTCTAGATCGTCTTGCAAAATTCTATTCTGTTTCTTTAAGTCTTAATAACCTTAGAGTTTTCCAAGACTGTTAATGTCTTAATAACCTTAGAGCTTTCCAACACTGTTTTAACTTCCCCTTCCAAAGTACTGGTACATTGCTCAATATCGTCAAGCTTCTCCGCTAGTACTTCACACTTGTCTCGAATCCTCTTCTGGTTGGTCTCAGATATTTCAAATTTCTGAAAGAAGTCTTGCCTCAAGTTCAAGATTATCTTTTCCATAGGATTTTCACCTCTGACACCATCTGAACTCTTATCGCTGTTATCACTATGCTTAGAGCTCTCAAGCCCTCCCATTTTACTAGTACTTTGAGGAGGTTCTATATTTACAGTTTGGGTAAGACTAGAGCCAGGGCTAAGGCTAAGGCTAGGACTAAACCCAGGGCTGGGACAAGGACTGGAGTTAACTGCCACACTCAGATTTTCAGACTGCTGCTCTTCTTCATTGAGAGGTGACCCCACTCATAGAGTAAGGAGGAATCAACCCCACCCAATTAAAACCCCTTAGTGGGCCAGGAGCAGCAGAAAGGGGAGACAATACTACAGAAAATGTATTGACAGAACCCAAAGCACATATGAGGAGCCAGTATCAGTTGAGATCGCTCCCGGAAACCAGAAGTAAGGGCAAAGGAGGGAAAGGAGGGGGGCCAGGGAACAGGCAGTAAGGGAAACTGTAGCAGTCTCCCCTAAAAAGAAAGTGCCGAATTGTGGAGGGAAACTCCGGCGTTGTGGTCTCAAGGAAACGCGGGTCCCTGTGAAACCTTCCCCTTCCCTAAGATCGTATTTTAAAATGATGAAACAGGTTGAAAATTTCCACACGAAGGTGAAAAAGTCCATGAAGCAGTTGCAAATAGTTTCACTTACCTTGGAAAATAGATTTACTCTATTGGCGGGGTCACCTCTCAATGAAGAAGAGCAGCATGCTGACAATCTGACTGTGGCATAACTCTATCATGATCCAAATGGCATTGTTCAAACTGATAAAAGATGAGTCAAAGAAGTGTTTAGAGATAAGAGGGCAGCAGAAAATGCGGTTTTCGTCCTGAACAAGCTGTTAGAACACCATGCACTTTTAGTGAAAACTTTGGGGTCTATTAGGATGGTGAGCAGAACGCCCAGTGGCTATCCGCCCGCCAAAACACCCAGCTGGATGGAATTTTACCCCCCCGCCACATTAGCATGGCGGGGGGACCGTGGCGGACGGAAAGACCGCCTACCGCTTTTCCTCCAGTAGTCAAGTGTCCCGCTTGCCTACCAGGCGGAAAAAGGCCTGCAATATGGTGGGCATCTGTATTATGATGGTGACGGTGTAATGCCTTTCCATGGCGGAGACTCCACCATGGAAAAGCATGCAGTGTTTCCTTTGGGGGCCCATTGCATGCCCCCAGGGGGGTTGGAGGGGTAGGGGCTGCACTTGGGGCATACCCATGATACCCCCCCAACATTGACATGCACAAGGTGCCTGTCATGTTGTGCATGCCAATGCAAAACATGCATATATTGCATTGTGACGTGTGCTGCTTACAGCACCGTCCACCGCAATATAATATATACAGAATGCCACCGCCATCGTTGCGCTGGCATCCTAATTGCCAGTGCAGGACCACCGCACCACTGGTGGCCGGTCCCAGCACTGCTAGGGTGGCGGGCAGACTTCAGTCCGCCCACCATCCTAATGGGCCGCTTAGGGCTTGGAGCCATAACTTACCTTGGACGTGCCCCGCCATCAGCGATGATTGCTGACATTCTTTAGGCTTTTGCCCTTTAATCATGGTTGTTTTTATGACTCTAGGCTGCCCATGTGTGTGAATGTGATAATGTTGCCATTAAGGATACATTGCAAATAGTCATGTTCTGCCCAAAATACAACTATTTAGGTTTCAAATGTATACTTCCGAAGACCATGAATTTTAACCAAGTGAGACCTGCATTATTGTTCCTTCGGTTCCTAAAACCCCCCACAGTGTGCTATTTTTATCCCACTATCTTTCTGCTGTTTAAAAGTCAATCTCATTGTATTTTATCTGATTCTTATTTTTATGAAATATATTATTTTGTGCTTGACTTTTATGATTTTATTTCCTAAAATCAAACAAAGAATATTGATGATGATGATGATGATGAGTGACTGATCCAAATGCTACTTCCTTTTAAGATTATTACATAGGAAGTCAGCAAGGAGGACAGTACCAGAAGCCAAGTGTTCTTGTTGCTGGAACATTAGCAAAAGGTGGTACAAACATTTTGTAAAGTTACTGAAAAACAAACCTTTTTGGTCAACAGGTTAATCCTATGCTTGAACACTAAGCAAAGGCTGCCAAAAAGGATTCTATCCTTCAAAAAGTACCAAGCGTACATCTGTGTCACAATTCTGGTCCACGGTAGAAAAAACACTGGCTACATTCATCCTTTTGTCAACAATGGATTTCACAATTTACAAGAAAAAGTAAGTGGATGATCTGTATAATAAATGATGGCAAATTCAAGGCCATGTCTGAACTGGAAGGCACAAAATGTTGCGGCAGCCCTTACAGGATGAATAAATAGGGTAGATAGTGTAATGTACTTCCTCTTATGGCTCATCTCCATCGGGAAGTTGGGGGAAGTATTCCATTGACGGAGGTAAAAGAGTTTCCATCGACGGCATACTTAATGTAAGCCTGTCCCAAACTGAGGTAAGTGGTCCCAGGGTTTGGCTGACATGTACTCCATCACACTTGGCATGGTGTATCCTGTCTGCTAAAATCTAAATCAGATCTACAGTGTGTAGGTTAAACAGTTATGTTTATGCTTCCATTACTTGCTTAGTTAAGAAGCAGTGATAATAGTGTAGACCTAGCACCTTCTTACTCCTTTTCACCAGAAAAAAATAATAAACTTGACTAATATCCATAAACCCCAGTACTATTCCACTTTACACACCTTTTCGGACAAGGCTATTTCAGGATCAGACACCTCTCCAGCCCATAGGTCACATCAAGTACTCCTGCTCACTGCACCAAGGGTCTTCGCATGATAATCAGGATTTATTTCAGAAAAAAGTCTAGCCTGGCAGTCTGAATTTCAGAGAGAGCATCATGACTATGTCTAAGATGTTTGACAAAAGGTTGCCCGATTTTTCAGGAACTCTCTGTAATGGCCATTCATGTCATGTTAAATCTTTTCTGTAGCATGAAACATCCACAGACTATAGCAGGAAAGGTGACTCCTGCCTCAGTGCTTCTGCCTGTAATGTTTGACTGCAATCAACAAATGTTCTACTAAAATCCTATAGATTCAGCACTCTCAAGACCACTCACAGCTGTAACTACGTAAATATTTAGCCGTTTATGTGGAGTTGATTATCAATCAACTATTAACTTGGCACATAGTTACCCTATTTATACGGATGTGATATTTCCCAGCAGCTGGGACTACACCTCATCTTCCTCCTCAGTCACCCTGACCAGTGCTTGTTCCCAATCCTTTCGGTACAGCCATTGCACATGGGTTTCGTCAATTTCACCAATCAGTGTATATTGTTGAGATGACCACGAAGTTTGTGAGGTCACCTGTTATGGTGTCTTTGTGATATGTGTGCAGTATTAGGGTGTACGTTTGTATATCTAGTTAAGGTAATTGAAATTCCTGTTTGATGGGTGGGGGAGTGGTCTCGCCAAGCAGCAAGATGGCCGCTCTCTGAGTGTGCTCTGATGGCCGAGATTAAATCCGTCAGTAATCCGTACATCAGTGGGACCAACGACGCTAGGAAATATAAGCCTGGTCGTCCTGATGATGTGGAGCTCACATCAGCGCTGTCTGTGTGGGTGAGGCGGCTCTGTGTGTTCTCTGGGACGGCAACGAGGAGAGGCCCTGCCGTGGTGCTCGCCGGACTGCTTGGGCTGCTTGGCACCCACGCAGACCTAGGGCACTGGGAGCCCGTGGTTCAGGTGGAGGCAGCATAGGGCTCTGCTGGTGGCCTGAGTGAATTCAGATGAATGCAGAGCACCGGTGGCTATGAATGACCCTAGGTGCAGGAGCCCTAGATGCCCAAATCAGCCATTTTGTAGCCGGAGCTCGGAGAAGCAGGAATCCGGTGGCACCTATGTGGCAGCTCCTGCTCTGGTGCTGGGGAGTTCTGGAGAGACCCCAAGCCAGCAGACATGTTCGCAACTGGAGATACCCTGATAGCGCTGCCCGGAACACACAAAGAGGTGAGTTGCGGGGCCGGAGAAGCGTACTGCTGGGGGATCTCATTTATATCATCACCTGGCCCCCAGCATATGGGAGAGTGTGGAGCATTGCTAGCAGTGCACCCGACCCTACCTGATATCGATGCACTTGGGCTCCTGCCAAAAGCTGAGACGAGGCGTGCTTAGACACAAGACAGAGTGCATAACGGAGCTCTAAACTTCGCGGTGCCAAGTCACTGTGGCCTCACCAGGGCCTATACTGAATGAGGGCACGCTGCAGAGGGCGCTGGGGGGTGGCCCCTCTTGGTCTCACAACTTTTAAATATCACTGTCTCACTGAGACACACACATGGTGGCTCTGTGGGTGCCTCACCTGGAGGTCCGTGACGTTGCTCGGCCTGTGCTGGGCTGGGAAGCACGCTGCAGTGGCAGTGCAGAGAGACTCGTGAATTGATGGCCCAGGGGGCGCCGAGAGGCTTTGTGGAACCCGTAGAGCTGTGTGCAATGACCCATCACTACAGGGAGAAGTTGGAGTTGACCGCGGTGCACTGCTAAGATTGCAGTGGAAGCCCTTGGTGTGGAGTGAACGGATCCATGCAGACCACTGCCTACTGAGTCCTATGAGCATATAGAGGCTCTACGGAACAGCCTCTAAAACTAGTGCTTCTGACCCCTGGGGCACGGACAGGTGTGACAGGCAACTGTACTGCCGGGAACACTCTAAGCTCTCTCGAAGTTTAACAAATTGCCTACATTCCCGACTTCAGTCACAGACCGCATCAGGGCATGAGAATGGGCAAGCTCAATACAAGTAAGCAAAGCTGTCCTTTGAGAACAAGAGGCTGACAAGGCAAATAAACTGTGGAACAGAAGGAGAGGGAGACAACCCTGCCACAACAAATACTGACGATTAGGGGGAGGATCTTTGCACACTTCTGTTGGAGATGATATCAAGCCTAAAGACTATAGCCACCAAACTCAATGTCCTCACTTCTCAATTGGACCAGATCCGAAAACGCGTAGATACGCATGAGAAAAGACTGGATCAACTTGAGAATCGCACTTCCGACACACATGACTTCAGTTCCAGACTAAGGAACAACTGCTACAGATGGACAAGTCCTAACACTGATCAAAGCTAAAAACGATGACCTGGAAGCCCGATTCAAGTGCAATAATATCCTTATAGCCAATGTGCCTGAAACAACAGCAATCCAAAAAATTGAGACATTTATGGATGAACTCCTTCGAGAACTGTTCGGAGTGGATCTATCACCTGTCTTCATTGTAGAAAGGGCGCAACAAATTTGGGGGGGTTGGTGTAGGTGAGGGGAGGGTTGAAGTTGACAAGTTGGGTACGTTTTTCAGGAAAGCACTACATGCAAAACTAAACTATGTAATTACCTACAGTTTCCAGAGCAGAGTTGATTTGAATCTACAGGCCTTCGCTGGTTTAAAGATAGTGGCACATGCAGAGCAGTGGGCAACATATACACTGATTTCGCTGACACTAGCCATTACCTCTACACACTTCAGATAGGAATGACTGTATACAAGTTTTTAACCTGTAATATCTGGGGGCTAAAAAACTGCAGGAAGGCCAGACTAGTCCACTCCTACTTAAGCAGACACCATATTGATATATGCCTGCTAGAAGAGACCCATTTAAAAAACGTTTCTCACTTTAAACTGCACAACAAACACTGGGGCCATACCTTCTCCTCCATTTGTTCCAATTATGTGAGAGAAGTGTCGAAAGTGATTTCTGCAGGGGGTAGACTGGACAACTATAGATTTGCAAGTGGACTCTGAAGGCCATTTTGTGATCTTTAGTGGGATCTTAGGGGGAGTAAAGATGGTAATTGCAGCGGTCTATGGACCGAACATTGATTGCCCTTATTTTATTAATTCTGTATGGCCAAAATGCAAATCAATGGTTGCAATGCCATAATATGGGGAACGGGGTTTCAATGTTGTATTAAATGATGCTTTGGACAGAAAAGGTAGCCCTCGCACACCACATCCCAATACTAGGTAAGTCCTCGATACCATAGCAGAGGAGGGCAGCCTAACGGACATTTGGAGGCAAAGACATCCTGGGGTGGCGGAGGGCAAGTGTATATCTGCTCATCATGGAGCCTGGTCTAGGCTGGATTACTGTCTGGTCTCTCATGGCATTGTGGCACGGACCATAGATACTACCCACCTCTCCGGAACACTGTCTGATCACGCCCGCTGCCAAATACGGCTAACCGTCCTGAACACACCACATAAAATGTTCAGTTGGAGACTTGCCCCAAATACTAAGCTTGATTCTGCCTTTAAGGAAGAAATATACAGGGACATCGTGGAATACTTTACCATAAACACCGGGTCTGTTTCTACGCGGACAACACTATGGGAGGCATTTATAGTGGTAAATCAGGGAAATGCATTTCATGGCAGGCCAAGTTGCTTAAGGCGATTAGAGGCACGCTGGCCTCTCTAGCAGCTCGCATTAGGGAATCAGAGACCTTGTATTATGACACAGAGGACCCTGCACTTTTGCTGTCCATTACGTTGCTTCTCATTGAATTCAAAGAAGAGAGGTAAAATTCCTAGGCAAATACACCCAAGCTAGACATTACCGTGAGGGGGACAGACTTGGTAAAACCCTTGTGTTCATGCTCAGGAGACAGCACATAGTCACCTACAAATCTGAAATTGTGGGAGATGATTTGACTGTAATAAGTGTGCCCCAGGGGGTCATGGACCGATTTACCGACTTTTACTCCAAATTGTACACCACCACTCACCAATCAGTGCCAGAGGTGCCTGGAGGAGCTCCAGCCCTTCCTTGAATCTATTGTACTGCTGTGGCCTGGGAGGGCACACAAAGAATACTTAGATTAACTTTTTACAGTCAATGACATTTCGCAGGTTATTAACAGGCTTCCCATTGATAAGGCCCTGGGGTCTGACGGCCTGATGACGGCATTTTATAAGGCATATGCTGACCTGCTGGCACCCAAGCTTCTTGTAGTCTTTGAGGAGGCTCAGACGTCAGGCATACTTCCCATTTCTATGCGGGAGGTGATTATTCAGACAATCCCGAAGCCGGGTAGGCCAAGCCATGAAATAGACTCCTATAGGCCCCTCTCCCTGATTAATATAGTGCTAAAATTTATGCCAAGTTGCTCGCAAATCAACTACAGCCCCTGCTCCCTCACCGTGAGACCCAACCAATCTGGTTTTATCCCTGGCAGGTCCACCTCCCACAACTTTTGTACCTTCTTTACGGTGTTGCATTACTGAAACCCTATCGTCAAGGCTCTCATGGCATTCCTCGACGCCACCAAAGCTATTGACAAATTGGAGTGGCCATATCTGTTTGCCATTCTAGGGAGAATGGGCCTGAGCCTGACCTTTGTAGAATTAATAAGACTACTCTACAAGGCTCCTTCGGCGAGACTACGCATGAACGTCTCTTGTCTGACCGTATCCCTATAACACGAGTGCCCCCTATCACTGTTCCTCTTTGTCATTGCAATGGAACCAATAGCAGCGAGACTTCAGCAATATTATGTGGGGAGGGGCTTGGGATTTAGCACTAGGTGGCTCCTTATTTCATTATATGCAGATGACATGACACTGTACATTGTTGACCGTGAGGTAAATCTTAGCTCCCTGCTCACTAAATTCAGTGGACTCTCTGGGTTATTTATTAACTGGGCCAAATCCACCTTCTGTTTCCCCTTACAGAAGAATCTAAGCCTTTTGATCAGGATTACCCGCTAGAATGGACAGAAGGTCCAGTAAAATATTTGGCCATTTGGCTGAGCCGGGATGAACAAGAAATTTAGATCTTAAATTATGGACATGCGATCTCATCGCTGGAAGACAAAGCCAAAGCGTGGGCCCGACTACCGATTTCTCTGGCTGGCAGGATTGCTGTAGCTAAAATGGTTGTCTTGCCCAAATTTCTATACTTATTTGTTAACATTTCAATTCTGTTAACCAGAGCTTTTTTACAGTCCATTCGGTCGCTGCTGATCTCTATGGTCTGGGCCGAGAAGCAAGCAAACGTTTCCTGGGAGGTGCTCACACTCACCCAGGGAGAACTGGGAGTCCCGGACATCCCGCTTAATGCATTTTACGTGCAAACAACATTTTTACATTATTGGCTGTACCCTACTCCGTTCCAACCCCATGTGGCTGTGGAGATGGACGTTGTTGCCCCAACTCCCCTCCGCATAGCTATCTGCTAGTCATATCACAGATCGCGAGATGGCATCTACACTGTTGAGACACTATGCTGGTCCTGGGATAAACTACGTCTCATAGCCGGCATGCAGATATTGTATGCCTCCTCTGTCTCACTTGCTCTTAATCTGATGATCCCGGCAGACAGCAGGAGCATCTTTTTGGCAAAGTCCATGGGCCTCGAGACCTTTGCAGATCTTTATCCTGGCGATACCTTCTGCGAACCACCAGGTACTACGGAGGAGGGTATAAGGAACTTCTTCGAGTTGTTTTTATATTATAAAATCCGAGCAGCGTGCGGGCAATTACACCGCACCTTTTCGAGCCTTCCCACTTCACTGCCTGTGCTGTAACAGATGATTACAAACCCATCCCCCTGCAGGTTCATCACACAATTATATAACTCTGTATAAATTACAACACCACTAACTGTGCCTAGCCTAGGCTAGGTACAGTTGGAATTTAGATTTAGATGGCCAAATAACAGATGAGCTCTGGACTTTCTGCTTTAGCCAACTACAAATGCTCTCACCAAACTATAAACTGAGGGCAAATCATTTTAAGTACCTACACAGGTTCTACAGAACCTCTTCTCAACTGTATCATATAGGTGTCTTATCTGATGAGAACTGCTGGAGGTGTGGCCATGCTACCTTCATGCACATGTCCTGGCTCTATCCACCCATTGCAAACTTCTGGGCAGAAGTATTTAGTAAAATACAGGAGATGCTTGGAACTATGGGCGAGCCATGTTATCTCCTCGGCCTATTAGGATATGTCAAAGATGCCATGGTTGAAAACTGTAAATTACATACCATTCTACTCTTGCTCACTAAACAAAGAGTATGTATACATTGGGGAGACTGGCGTGCCCCTATGATCAAGGCATGGATACAAGACATCACTTTTAGCCATACCGAACTAACCACCTTTTGGGAGCTAATGCCTATGGCCTCGAGCCTCAAAAATATATGGAGTCCAGGGCCGGGCTGGCCGTAGCTGGCACCATGCATTTCCCTGGTGGGCCACCAGGGTGGGGGCCGGTTTTGGCCCCCTGGGGCCATTTTTGTTACAGGGATGTTTTTGCAGCATAGCTGCAATATGGGCCCTGTGACAAAATCTGCCGAAACCGGCCCTGACAACCAGCTCTGCCTTTCCCCCTCCGGGTGGGCCAGTCGATCACTTTGCCAGGGCCGATGTTGGTTCCCAGTCCGGCCCTGATTGGGTCCCTTTATAGAGTGGCTGAGGATATTGCAAGATGGCACTGGCCACTCTTCAAGTCCGGCTGATACTTAAAGATTCTGCAAATGGAGCTTGGGCAGGACTAAATGAAGGTATCAGGTTGCTGCATTGGCGAAACATGCTAACTAGATACTCTAGCGCTACTCTAGGTTGTCCCTGCACGAGAATGTCACATGTGATGCAATGACACAATACAACTGTGAAATTGGCCTCATTTAATATTATACTAGAATGTATTGCTTCCTGACTATATTGTTATTCTTTTTTTAGTTTGCTCATTCGTATGATACTTTTGTCTAATCATATTGAAAATTATGTAATGTGGAATGCCATCTGTTATTTTCTTTTTGTAAACACATTTTAAATAAAAGAAATTCCTGTTTCATGGTCAACTGATTAAAATTGTCCCCTTTCAGTAAACAACCTGGAAAATGCAGCATTCCCTCTCCAAGAAACCTTGAAATGGTGCTCCTTCCTAACTGCTGAAAGGTCAGGATTGCAGTGGTATGTCATGTGGAGGGAGTAGTACAGTGCTAAGCCTAATCATGTAATCACTGAAATCCATTTAGCTTGATGCCATTCACATAGGCATTTAGGGCTTTGTGTGTCAAGGGAACTTCAGCAGGTCTCAGAGAGTCCTGCCAACCACCAATTTATACCTGTGAACCCATTTTGTTCAGACTTACGCATAGTACACAGTTGCAAGAGCCACTGTAGTGTTGCCTGGTAACATCTTCACAGATCTCAGGTATCCAGACCGCCCTCTCCTTTTTTGGCACTCATAATTTTGTGATAGACACTTGTTGCCGTTCCCCATCTAAAACCAATAATCTTCTTATGTAAAAGCACAAGCCCTTCATTACGGCTTCTCATTCAAAGGCTTTACTGGATCAGACACTGATCAACACAAAGCCCCGCAGGGCTGTGCATCTCCCGACTGAAAGAGTCTCTGGATCCAAAGTGAAGTAAAGTGACCTGGAACCCTGCAGATTTGTACAGCACAATTTTTGCATCAACATCACAAGGTAAAGCTTTGGGTGCCCCAAACATGCCCCTGTATCCTGCCTGCACTCCATTATGGTCAGCCTGAACACTCAACTTAGTCCTGTTCAGCACAACCAGATACCTGCTCTTGGTGCTATTTTTATCTAAAACCTAACACTTTAAAAGTTCCTAATTCCATTTATGCTTATTGAATTGCTATTGTTTTGGTTTTTTTTGTTTTTTTTAAGTAGAATGCTTTATTTGAATTTAAGACAAGATAAAATCATAAAAGCAACAGGCATAATGTACAATGTCATACACAATCAAAACAATAAAATAAAAATAGTATTAAACTGTAGTGTAGTTCCTATCTTCCCAATAGGCTCTGCGCATTGGAATAATACCTACAGCAGTAAAGGCCTAGGCCAGACGTTAACTAGGTCTACTACTGTCGATACTAGACTTAATTTTTGGGTTTGCCAGCATAGCTCAGAGTTCGCTAGAAATTTTCTCGAATGTTCAAGGAGGAATTAACTTCCCTGATTAGACAAGAAGGGATTTAGTTTCTGACAACCATAGGACATGACAACTTTGCTCTCCCCTAATCAAGAGTCAATCTCGAGTGTCGTGTGAACAAAAGGCAAATTATTTTACTCAGTCAGTACATGCATTCTTAGTCTCATCAGAATGTAGAGAAAAGGAAGAGACGGGCGTGTTCAATAAAAAGGTGTTATTTATTGATCAATCTCTTTTCTCATACAAGAGAAATGGATCGATATTATTGCAATACTTATAGTTAAGTAAAGTGCATACATTAAAAGCAATAGTATAAAGTAATACTGTAAAAACATTGATATGGTTTCTAAGCCATAAGATGTTTAAAATGAATAAAATATATTTACATACACATATACATTTGACTAAACGTACTCAACTGGTGTTTCTAAATACGCCTACCCCGTGTACCTGACCTAAGCCTAATACGTGGGCGGGAATAGAAAGTTACAGTTTAAGTTAAGTTTGTTTTTGCCAAGTGAATAACTAAAGAATTCTCTGCGAGGGGTTATTCAGATCTGTACCTGGAAGTTAGGATGAATGAGGAATGGTATCTCTTTCTCTGGTCTCGATATTCCAGGCTGCCTGCGAGGGCTACCCAGAAACGCCGGGGCTGGATTCTCGGCAGGAGAAATCAGCGCGTCTCTCAGCGCGTCAGGAAGGCGGGGCTGCTGCCAGCGGGGTCTGCTCTGCTCTCGGCTTCGGCAAGTATGGCTGCTCCGTCTCGTCACCACGCGTGTGTTTGCATAGGGCAAGATCGGTAATATTTATACCTTTAAGGTGCCGAGATTGACGTAAGGATGGACATAGATACGTCAATAAAGATGTCATACGATTTGCCCGTTAGCACATTCTTTCGCTAAAGTTCTCGGTGAAATCAAAACAATGGCCGCAGGGTTTTGCCTAGGTTGTCATAGGTTTGATTTGTTATGAGAACTCCGTATGCCTTATCTGGGGCTGGAGGAATATCGCTTGTCTAATTAGATCGCAAGCGCTATGACCTAATCAGATAACACGTTCCTGTGCCGTAGTGTGACTGCGTCAGATAACGGTATCTGCATCATGGGGGTTTTCTGCCTCATGGGCTGACTGCTAGTTAACTTGTTGGTTTGTTTAACTAGAATAGGGTCAGGAATAGGGGAATCGATTCAGAACCGATAGGAATACATGACACCCACTCCACGCTAACTATGGACATATTTACTAATCTAGGCATAGTATAACATAGTACAACATACTATAGAGTAGTGTGTATACCTTACCACCCCAAAATACATAAATGCATTTCGAAATTTTCAAATATACTGAAAAAAATTGCAGACATATATATATGGTATGCACTCAAGCTGTAGAAAAATGCCAAAGTAATCGCATTTGTATACATTATTGCTTATTTGGTATATGAGAATTACACATGAAATGGTTTCTGACAGAAAAAAGTTTCGAGACCATTCCATCACAGAATAAAATATCTTTATGAACATGCCAGCGGGCAGCTAATGTCTATAAGCTATCTAAATTTTAGAAACCTTAGTTCTCTAAGAATAGTTCTTACTTTAAGCAGAAGATAGTGTCCCGAAAAATATGCAAAAATATTTGGGGCTGCTGAAAAAACTGCTGTCCGTGAACTGGAGCGAAAATGTTCATGTGACTTTATTTTTAAAGTTGAAGGCCGAATTCAGGGAACGCCGTGTGCGAGCTTGCTCAAAAGTCTCTATTTCTGTTCGGGTGAGAACATCATATCATTTAAGCTTTCGAAAAAACTGTCAACAGCTTCCTGGGAAAGTTCCACTAACTCGGAAATAGGTGTAATCATGCATTCTTGCGCATGATTGTCTCCATTGACATTCTGATTTGCATTGCTGACAGAAGGTCGTACCTGTTCGATGCTGCTTTCATCTTGAACTTCACTACCCATCAATCGTAGTGGTGAAGCTTCCACGAATGCCGTCATCAGGATTGGTAGCCTTTGAGGGCAGCACAAAGCATGAACCTTTATCGGGCTCAACAATGTTTCTGCATCCATCGGCGCATCCGATTGTAGCGTCAGACAGGTGTCTAACACGCATTCTTCTCCGCATAGCAGACAACTCAATACAGGTAAAACACATCTTTGCCACATTGGTCGAAATGATAGAAACCAGGTCATGTTCAGGTCTCTAAGCTGGGAGAGTCCCAGGATTTTTGATATCCGGTCCCGGTATCCAATGGCTAGGATTGTTTCTTCCCTTGTCGCAAGAGTTTTGTCTGTGACATGGGTTGCCATAACGAAAAATAAGGACTAAGAATAGGATTCCTGCAATTAGTCCCAGGATCAGGGGAAGTCCGCCAAAAATCGAATGGACGAAATCTGGAAAAATACCTGTCTTAAATACCCCTGAGATCCCATTGGTATCAGAAATATTTAAGATTTCGTTCAGGATTTCCGCGAAATGTACGGGGGAATTAGTTGATAATAATGTATGTATCTCTGCAGTCGTCCTTGCGACTTGTAGATCATACGTTTCTTTTGATGACGAGAGCCTGGTAGGCGTCTGAAGAAGGACTGTTTTCATTCTGCTTAAAGTATCTATTCGAATAGAAGTAATTTTCAAATCGGGCAATGCCCTTGCCTCCCTGTCTGGAAAGGAGCTGGGGAACAAAGAGTGTCCACAGCACTTGACCTTCGCAGTCGTAGTTACTAGATAAGGAGTCCCGGGCATAAGACTACAACATCTGCGGTCTACAATAAGAATGTAACTCCCATTATAGAGTCTTTGAAAGAATGGTTCTATTTCTGTTGCAGGTGCGCCTTGCTGGTGACATGAAAGGTTGTATGAATTCCCTTCACAGGCTCCATGCAAACTAATTCCGTTACACAGAAGCGTGCCACTTAGTGACATCGCACAATTGTTGCCACTAAGAAACACTTTCTGGCCTTTATTACTGACACATGCATGTGAATAGGGCAGGTTCCATGTTGTTTTAAGGTACCCCTTTCCCAATTTCTCGTACATGCCAGCCTGTATATATTTTTGGCAGTATTGAAACCTGAAGGTTGAGATTGGAATATTTATGATTCCGTGTATTATCCATTCACTGACAGGTCGTTCTGACATTGTCATTGGTAATCTTTCTAGTTTTTCAATGCTCAAGATTGTATAATCAGCACCCTTTTGCGCCATACCGATTTGTCTATCAGTAAGGTTAAAGATTTGGAATAGTGACGTTGTGTTGATTAAACGCCAAGGCACATAGCCTGAACGCAGATTTTGTAACGTCCAGCCAAGCTGTACAATAGAGCGCAATTGTGACTGACCGTGTTGTAATAACAGTAAGTCTTGCGATAATATATCGATTGCTGAAGACACAATGCTGTCCAAAGAAAAAATTCTGGAGGACAGAGTCATTAACCCATTGTCCACTACAGAAAGTGATTTTTCCAAATTAATACGGTCAATTTCCCGTATTCTCTCTGCTGTTTCAATTTGAGTAACCTTCCAGGCCTCATTGTATGCTGCATATACAGAGGCTGCTATGAAACGCTTTCGACGCTGTTTGCGTGGTCCCATTATGAAATCACGCAAGTCAGCACCATCAGTAAGTAAAGTTAGGTGTTGCTTAATTTCAGGCAGTGTGGAAGTTTGTAGCCATTGAAGGCATAATTTGCCCACACTGTAGGTGGTAATTATCCCTGGGTGATGTCTTTGGGGATATCTAGGGTCTGGCCTGGTCATTTTGAACCCCTGTGTTTTATTCAGGAATCTGTCTTGACAGTTATTAGTATCTGTGGGCCAGATCAACCACTGTTTCCAATTTGGATGTGTTCTGTTTTGGTTTAATATATGGTTTACGTCTATCTCTTCATCTGTATCGGAGTTATTGCTAAACATTGTTGGCTTTGGAATAGACGGTTTATTTAAGTCTTTGATTTTGGCTAGGCCAAGACAGGTGGTTTGTTGAACAGTGTCATTTAAAAATATCATTTGTTCTGGGATCATGCAGGCTCTAAACAAAGCTTCTATACCCTGTACTTGCCATTCTTTTGTACCCCAAACACTTTTCAATTCAACATTTTGTCCCAATAATCAAATCCAAAAGTATTCATTTGTTCAAAAAATGAGTCTGAATATATCAATTTTGTGTTGGTTATCATGGTCTTGGTCCCTGTTTTGTTTGACAATTTAAAATAAAATGTTTCAGCATTACTTGTGTTAAAACCTTGAAAGTATGAATATTTGTCATAAACGGTTCTAGAGCTCCCTTTTGGGGGTGTTGCACAATGTTCCCATTGATTATAATTTAAAACATTTCTAGGTTGTGCAGATCTATGTAGAAAATGGTTACCATAGTGGTTATAGCAATACATACTATCATAATTTGTAGAACCCTGCAAATAATCATGTTTGGTAAATTTAGCAGACATTACTAAGTCAGACATCATATTATTAATGCTTTCGAAGTCCCAATCATCAGCAAATGAGTTTGGTTTTACAAAGTCACTCAAGGAGATCTTAATTTGGTGTGGATATTTCAGGATCTCGACTGGACCATAAATTTCATAGTCAGTGTTGTCCCAGGCGACCCCACCAGGTATTGGATTGGCTGTGAAGTTGGCTGAAGAAAGTTCTCTTTTCTCGACGTGTGAAGATGTGTGTGGTTTGAGGATCAAGTTGATGTTCTGACTTGCTGTGTCCATTTTAGCATATTTTCCCTCAATGAAGCGTCCCAAAGTAAGTACCATGATGAGGCAAAGTATGAGGATAAATGCACCAAAACCCACCCAAAATTCAATCCATGGAGAAATTAGATATGTTTCTTTCAGTTGTTTCAAAAGTTCCTTAGCTTTATCTTTAAAGGTTTTTGATGATGGCTGTGTCTTTGATTCACTGAAGCCTTCAGAGGAATCATCGAAGTTTATGAAGTAACCGGATGCAGTTCTGTCAATTGTTCCAATTGGTTCAGGATTATTGTTTTTTGCATTGTCACTTGGTACTTCAGTATAGATTGGTGTGTCTCTGCTAAATGTTTTTATTTGGGTTTTCAGAGGTCTGAGTTCTATTGCATTGTTGCATAGTCCTTGTTGTTCTTCTGTAGGCGTTTCGAATGTGATGAGCCTCTTTGTTAGGACCTCTGTACTGGTAGCAAACCTTGGTGTTCTGCTACTTATTGGGAGTCCACTTGGCCTACTGTTTGTTATCGGCCACATGTTGTGGTTTTACCAGGTCGATGGATACAACTCGGTTCTCCTTTTTACCAGCAAGTGGCGGTAGTACAACTGATCTTGTCCCGTTGACAGACAAGACAGGAACTGCTTTTCTGTAAGAAGGCCCAAATTCCTTCCTTACCGCGATCTTTTCCCTGACTAGATCCCCGACTTTTGGAATCCAGACAGGTCTTGCTGGGACAGGTGGTGGTTCTTCAGTGGTTGTTGGCTGCTGTTTCAACTTTATGTTGCTCAGGTCTTTTCTTGTTTGGTTTAAGTCCTGCAAAATAGCCAAAAGGTCTTTGATATCAAAGCTTTTTTCTTTCACCACTGAAGTCTGACTATAAATGTCAGAGATAATCATCCTAGTTCCAAATAATAATTTGTACGCACTGAATCCCTTCAGAGAATTTCTTGGCAAGTTATTTAGACTACGTTGGACACTTATTAGATGTTTGACCCACCCAGCTCCCGAACCTAATATCCTTTCTGCTATAGATTGCTTTATGCCTTGGTTTTTTCTTTACACCATCCCGTACCCTCAGGAAGGAAGTGAGAAGATTCCCGCTGGACTGTGCTCATTCGGTCATGTTTCCCCCCAGGCTGGTGGGCTTGAGTGAAAACAATGGTCGAACGTAGCATGCTCTTAGCGTATATGCCATTTAGACTCGCAAATCTTTGTATAACAGTCCGGACGTCAGCCGAGTGCTGGTGATTTACATTATAAGTGGAAACTATCCTGTATATGTTAATCGCAAGCCATTCTTTTTACTGGTAATATTATCTGCCGTAATACGACGAGGTATCAAACTGTTTCTCTCCCCACTGCGATCTCTATTGCAGTTTGGGCAGTTTTTTACAAACATGGTGTGATGCAGGCTCATGCCTGGCCACCAGTACCTTGATTGTAATTCTTCCAGAGAATCTTTCAGTTTGAGGTGTCTGAGACCCTCGCCCATATGTGCGTCTGCGATTAACAACTTTCTCCTGTCCATGTTTGGAATCACTCTATCCCCCACTCCAGGGATTCGAGCAAAAGGGACGGAGTTTGCATCGATTATGTATGTATAATTGAGTGGATAGTTGATCGGTAACGCTGAGCAGTCGCCTTTTGATGACGTTTTCACCGCCAGCACTGTTTCACCGTCAATGTGTTTTAATGTACGCTTTTTTCGAACTACGGGAGCCGATTTAGTGGCTGCCGTTGCGGCTGTTTCAGCCAATGAATTCCCTACAACGTGAACGCCATCACGCTGATGACTCAGTGAGTGAGTCACGTGAGTCTTTGGTAGTTCTTTTTGTAAAAGAGCTATTTGTTCCCAGAGCAGTTTCTGCTTTATTGGTGCATCTGTGTCATCTTTGTAACCATTTTGAATCCATGCCTGCAAATCGCTGTTATATGATTTGACGCAGTAATATGAATCTGACACTATAAGTGTCGGGAATTCGCGATCCGCATTATCTAGCGCCATCTTCAATGCTATTATTTCAGTTTGTTTTTCTGAATTAGTTTCTACTGAGTGTGATTTGAATGCAATTGGTACCTTTTCTCCCTCATTAGAGGTCAGGTATGTGAATCCGCATCTCCCTGGGATGACTCGAATCACAAGATTGCGTGTGTTATCACGTGTTTCTAATTTTGTTTTAATTAGCATGTCTGTTTGTAAGGATCTCAGAATTTCTGTGTGTATTTGAGTCCAACTGGATCTTTTAAAATCTGGTTTAATTAGATCATAAAGGGGTTTGACCCTTTCTGCGTAATTTGCAATGTATGTTCTTCCGAAATTTAGGAAGCCTAGAATCGACTGTAAGTTTTTTAGCGTTCTAGGTGCTTGGAGCACGGCACATTTCTCTAGGAAATTGTCAGCCAGGCTTTTGCCTTCACTTGATAATTCATATCCTAAGAACAGGACTGTCAGATGGGCAATTCTGGATTTTTTAAAGTTGAATTTGTAACCCTCTGCTGCGAACCCAAGTATTATGGTGTTCACTCTCTTCAAGTGAGTATCCAAGTCATCATCTGTTAAGTAAATGTCATCGACATAAGATAATGCTTCATCATCATATAGTTGTAGTAATTCTGTTACTCTCGCTGAGAATACCCCCGGGCTGTTCTTGTACCCCTGGGCTAACCGACAGAATTGTTTTTGAGTGCCATTTACTGAGAATGCAGTTAAATATCTGCTCTCTGGTGCTATGTTTTGACAAAAGAATCCATTGGAGATGTCCAAGGTTGTTTTGTATTTTTTGCGCACTATGTTATTCATTAGTGCAGCACTATGTGAGTTTTGCACTGCAAAAGTTTTGCAACATGTGTTAAGGTGTCGGTAATCCAAAACTAGACGATATGAATTGTCTGGTTTGGAGACTGGAAACAAAGGATTGTTCATTTGTGAGGTGCAAGTTTCAATCACCCCCTGGTATTCTAGCTGATCTAGTATTTCATTTACCTGTTTTTTAGCTTCTTGCTTAATTGGGTACTGCCTTTGTGCAGTAGGTTGTGATTTTAACTGGATTTTGTGAGGAGGAGAGTCCTCATCCCATCCTACATGATTTTTATATAAAGCAGGAGCTTGAGCCACTGCCCACTTTCTAGCAAGTGTATATTTTTTATGAATCGGGATATGATTCGAGAAGGCAGGCATAATTATTTCTTCGCCATGAGGGCACTCCCTGACAAACTCTGGTGGCCAGTCTTTTTCAGCTAGAAGGATGTCATAACCCTTGGAGAGGTTATCCCAAAATAGTCCCCTTATTTTCCTAGTCTTATCTCCCTCTATACGTAATGTTATCTCGTATATCTTGTGAGGTTTGCTAACCCTGGTGTCTGCAGTTTCCACTTGAAGATATTCATTCGTGTCCACTGTCTCCAGATGATTCATAAGGACTTTGCGAGCTATGCTCACTTCTGCTGCGCTGTCTAGCATTGTCTGAGCCCACTCTCCGTTTTTCAGTTGTGTCCTCAGTATTCTCGGCATTGTTAACTACCTTGATACTGGCTACCTTCTTTTTTGGGAATTGTAATTTCTTTTTTAGTTGAGCAGGTTCCTTGTCTTTGGACTTGGCGTGCTCTTCTCTTTGTTCTGATCTTCCTCTTCTTTCCGATTTCTGCGAGGAATTCTGAAAAGATTGAGAGGGACGTGTATCAATGTCTTGATATCTATCAGGCTTTTTTATATTATCCCTATTTCTAAGGTTATATCTTTTCCCAGAGGGGTCACTCTGGGGTGACCTGTGTCTCTGGTTCGGAGATTTCTCCCTTCGCCTAGGAGACCTTCCTCGGGACTGGAATTTCTTTTCTTTAGGATTGGATTGTTTGTTTCCATCCCAGTTCTTTTTTGGTGAATTATTATTAAAAAATATTTTTTCTGGACTTTCAGTCAGTTGCGGTTTTACTGGTATTCCACCTAAACTATCTCTACCTAGTTCCTCATAGGATTTTTCTATGATTCTGGCTATTTCAGCTGGTTGGTCTGCTATATCTGTCTCTTTTAACCTCTGGCGGATCGCCACGTTTGCTGCTTCACCTTTTATGTTGGCTAATAGTATAGCCGAGAACTGCTTGAAGTCTTTTAGTAATTTCATACCAAGAGTTAAAGCAGGTTCTGGACCATATTCGTCTTGAATTTGTTTTAGCACATCTGGTATCACCGAAATGGATGGAACACCGTGCGTTTTTGTGTAGATGGAAGCAAAGACTGTACCCCAAGTGTCACAGTTCTCAATGTGTGGTGCGATTCCCATTGGAAGACAGATAGTCAGAATCCTGTGTTTTTCTAATGGGGTGGTGTCAGGAAACACCGCCTCTATTTGGGTAATTTTCTGTGCCAACCAGAATGGTATTTGTTCCCGTTTAGCCGGTACTTTACCTAGGCAGGATTGGATGTTCTGTGGTGTAATTTTATTTGTGTTCCCCTGGTGAGGGGTCAGCTGTGGAAGTTTAATTGCTGGCTGAATTGTTGAAGTCCGCATCACATACTGAACTAATTGTCTATGAATTTTTATTAATTGTTTTAGCTGTATTAACAGCTCTGCTGCAGCCATCCTATCGATGTCTGGATGTGGTGTGTATCCGGCTAGGACCGGCCACGTTGCTCCTGGTCTACCTAAAGGACCGAGCCTTGTAATGTGATTGTTATGTATTAGGGCGCCATCAAATAAGAGCAAATGCTCTTGGAATTTGAGTGGTACTTCCACCTCCTCGAAAGGAGTGTACTCATTAGGAGGTTCCTCTATTTTGTAATAGTGAAAGTACTTTGTTACAGCATTTGCTGCTGGAAAATGTATCCATGAGTAATATACCTCTGTCTGCCGATATTCGTGTGCCTCAATTACGAATATGACTGTGCCACCTCTAGGTGTCAGTCCATTTTCTATAAGTTTTAGAGTTATAGATCTCCTTTTGATGACCGGGATGAGTATTATATCCGCGTCTGCTGCTTGCATGGTAGCATCAGCTGCTACGAGTTCAGTTGCTAATCTAATTGCCTCTCTTTCATCCTCATTGTCTGACATTTTACTGTCCAAAAGGTTATTTTGTTTGTTTGCAGATCAGGTTTCTTATGGAAACAGAGATTAGATGCACAATATTTTGGAACTGTTTATCCTTCAACGTTGACTATACCAAGAACCATACATAGGAGTTCCCTCCTGCGAGGTCTGGCGGATATAACCTTTCACCCACTCCAGACGTCTTTGGAGTATAATGGGAAAAGGGGTCTGAGTGAGAAAGCACGACTGAGTTACTCTAAATGTCTTACGTTAGTTTTATCGCCCTTCCAAACGCGTTGGGCGCCATGTAGTGTAGTTCCTATCTTCCCAATAGGCTCTGCGCATTGGAATAATACCTACAGCAGTAAAGGCCTAGGCCAGACGTTAACTAGGTCTACTACTGTCGATACTAGACTTAATTTTTGGGTTTGCCAGCATAGCTCAGAGTTCGCTAGAAACTTTCTCGAATGTTCAAGGAGGAATTAACTTCCCTGATTAGACAAGAAGGGATTTAGTTTCTGACAACCATAGGACATGACAACTTTGCTCTCCCCTAATCAAGAGTCAATCTCGAGAGTCGTGTGAACAAAAGGCAAATTATTTTACTCAGTCAGTACGTGCATTCTTAGTCTCATCAGAATGTAGAGAAAAGGAAGAGACGGGCGTGTTCAATAAAAAGGTGTTATTTATTGATCAGTCTCTTTTCTCATACAAGAGAAATGGATCGATATTATTGCAATACTTATAGTTAAGTAAAGTGCATACATTAAAAGCAATAGTATAAAGTAATACTGTAAAAACATTGATATGGTTTCTAAGCCATAAGATGTTTAAAATGAATAAAATATATTTACATACACATATACATTTGACTAAACGTACTCAACTGGTGTTTCTAAATACGCCTACCCCGTGTACCTGACCTAAGCCTAATACGTGGGCGGGAATAGAAAGTTACAGTTTAAGTTAAGTTTGTTTTTGCCAAGTGAATAACTAAAGAATTCTCTGCGAGGGGTTATTCAGATCTGTACCTGGAAGTTAGGATGAATGAGGAATGGTATCTCTTTCTCTGGTCTCGATATTCCAGGCTGCCTGCGAGGGCTACCCAGAAACGCCGGGGCTGGATTCTCGGCAGGAGAAATCAGCGCGTCTCTCAGCGCGTCAGGAAGGCGGGGCTGCTGCCAGCGGGGTCTGCTCTGCTCTCGGCTTCGGCAAGTATGGCTGCTCCGTCTCGTCACCACGCGTGTGTTTGCATAGGGCAAGATCGGTAACATTTATACCTTTAAGGTGCCGAGATTGACGTAAGGATGGACATAGATACGTCAATAAAGATGTCATACGATTTGCTCGTTAGCACATTCTTTCGCTAAAGTTCTCGGTGAAATCAAAACAATGGCCGCAGGGTTTTGCCCAGGTTGTCATAGGTTTGATTTGTTATGAGAACTCCGTATGCCTTATCTGGGGCTGGAGGAATATCGCTTGTCTAATTAGATCGCAAGCGTTATGACCTAATCAGATAACACGTTCCTGTGCCGTAGTGTGACTGCGTCAGATAACGGTATCTGCATCATGGGGGTTTTCTGCCTCATGGGCTGACTGCTAGTTAACTTGTTGGTTTGTTTAACTAGAATAGGGTCAGGAATAGGGGAATCGATTCAGAACCGATAGGAATACATGACAAAACATTATATGTACATTGACAGAATAAGGTCTTTTATAACTACATTTATTTGGATAAAAAGTTTGGATTCCGCCGGCTAGTGGTGTAGTATCAGGCACAATTGCTCTAAATGCTTCGGTTTTCAGCCAAGGAATTTTAGTAGAACACTGGAACTATAATTGATCATGTGTGCACCGAATTTTCAAGCAGTTTTTAAGAAACATAGCTATACATTTGGCATTTGATACTGTTTCTAGATGTTGTAATGCCATAAAGGCAGGGTGGCATCTTCTCAGGCCCTGGGATAACAGTATTGGAATAATCCAACGTTTGCGTGGTAGTTCATAGAATTTACAGAACAGTAATACATGAAAATTAGACTGTTCAGAAATACCATCACAAGGACACCGGATAATTGAAGAGGACCAATCTTGTCTCCTTGGAAATGTAACCAAACGGAAAAACATATTGAGCCTAAACCGTGTCAACAAATATTTTTCATAGCTGGTCAGACAAAAGGTGAGATACGGTTGGATGCCCTGAGTACATTGAATAGTTAAACTATGACGGTTTGAAACTTTATTAATTTCTTGGGCTATACGTAGTTCCCTTAAATGTGACAAACATGACAATCTCAAGGTCTTTCTTGTAATAATAGTTAAAATAGCAGGTTCTTTAAAATATATAGAAAGATCCAAATCCTTGAGAAAGTTGTGTACAAAGGACAGCCACGGAATATCTGACCAGTTGTCTAGGCCCAAACTGTCTGAGATTAGCGCACAAGTTAAGCTACACTGCTCCGTTGTCCAAATACGGTGCCACAGTAATATTGGCTGAATTTTTATGTAATCAGCAATGTAATCCATGCCCAATTCGACATGACAAGCAAACGTTGGAGAGCACTGTGGAACGGCCAACAGGTAACGAATAAAATTGTTCTCTACCCTTTGCAAAATGTCCACTGGTACATAGCCCCACACCCCAGCACCGTAGACATCTACGCTATGACACTTAGCATAGTATATTTGCATAAGTTCTTTTGGGGGAGGCTTCCCTACTTTACGTGCAAAGGTAATTAGGGCAGAAGTAGCTCTTAAAAATAAGAGATGCCTGCTAACGATGGCCGGTTTCCAAGAAGAAGTATTATCAAATAAAATACCTAAGTAAGGGTATGTCTTGGTGCAGTCCAACTTAGCTTCTTGAATAAGTATAGATTTTTTCTTGGCTTTCTTTTTACCAAAATGCATAGCAAAAGTTTTTTTAATGTTGACCATTAAATCCAAGGAAGCCATGAATTTGCAGTAGGAATCTAACTGGATCTGAAGTTGTAATGGGGTTCGCGCCATGATAACCGCGTCGTCCGCATAAAGTAACGCAGGAATGGGGTGACGGGCGATTGCTGGTAGGTCCTGACTCCCCTCTAGCATGGCCTTCCCGAGACCGTTTGTATAGAGGTTAAATAAGAAGGGAGCCAGGACACATCCCTGTCTGACTCCCTTTGTGATTGCAGAGGGGAGAGTAAGCTCCCCGTTCACCCCAAATCTCACCCTGGCCGATGCTCCCGGGTACAGCTCGCGTAGGAAGGATATTATCGGTGGGTCTACACCCAGTTCTGATAGGATTGACCACAGCCTTGAATGTGAAACACAGTCAAAGGCTGCGGTCAAATACACATAGACCAAGTGGAGATTGCCTTTCTTGGCCTGGGCATACTTCCCAATTAGAAGGAAGAGATTCAGAGCCTGCTCCACGGTGCCCAGGCCCTCCCGGAAGCCGTATTGCAGGTCTGTCATGATGTTGTTATCCTCAGACCAGGCCTGGAGTCTATCTAGAATCAAGCGGCCTGCAACCTTACCTAGAGAATCCAGGAGGGAAATGGGCCTGTAGCATGCGGGATTGTTACGGTCACCCTTCTTAAAAATGGGCAACAGGATAGAAGTTGACCCCCTTTTATTGCTGCTTCAATTACTCTGGTCAATACTGGTGACCAGAGCTCCTGAGTATGCGTGTAAATATTCAACGGTACGCCGTCCGGCCCGGGGGCTTTGCCAGGCTACGAGGATGACAGGGCATTAATTACTTCCTCGTGACTAAAAGATAGTTCAATCGGATAGGGTGATATGTATGTACTTTCATTAAGGTTAACACCTTCAGCTAAGAATATTTTTGAGAATTTTTGAGAAGTGGGAAACCCAACGCTCTGCAGTGATTGCTACCTCAATACTGGGGCCAGTGTTCACATCATTGAAAAAGGGTGAGTTGACCACTTTCCAGAACATTAAACTATCCTTTCTATTGCAGCTCTCGTGGAGTTTCGCCCACAGATCTTTTTTCCTTTCTTTCCTACATTATTTTTTCACCAAATTATAAGCTTTCTCACCTTCCTAATTTCAAGCTGATCCCTCTCGGGTTTGTGTCAAGCTATTTTTAGGGTCGAAAGGGCTCTACGACATTCCGAATTAAACCACCCTTTTTCCTGTGAGCCATTCTGCTTTTGTTTACGAAGCAGCTCCTTGCTAATTACTTTAGTAATATTAATAAAACTAGTCAAAATATCGTCTGCAGTGGAGTGCGAATTTAGGCATGTTTCTAACATAGGAAGGGCTCTGGTGATGACGTTAGATGTGATAACATCTGGGTCTTCTTTGGCCCATTTAACCGAATAGCCATTAGTTTTATCTAAACTCAAGGCTCTTTGGTTCAACAACCCAGGGTTACCGGTTGTCTTACATCCAGTTGGCACTGAGATAGTGACACTGTTAGGGAAATGATCACTACTAATATCATCTCCAGTAAAAAATGTAAGCAGCTCATCCTTCATATGATTAGAAAGCAAAATGAAATCGATTATGGTGTTACAGCCCCTGCCGTGAAAGGTAGGGGAGAAGTCAATTGGGGGTTCAGCTAATTCGTTCGCAAACCCCAGTTCTAGGGTAAAAAGCTTTTCATTTAGAATGTTACCAGCATGGTTTCATTTTATTTAGTAAAATGCATTATATTGTTCTAAATTGGTTGTAGAATTCTTTTTGTGCTGTGGTTTCACTTTATTACTGTTTTGAGTGCTGCCTAAATACTTACACTTTGGGCTCCATTAGGATATCGGGCGGATTGCCTCCGCCAGGGTGGCGGTGGCCACCGCCACCCTGGCGGAGGCAATCCGCCCGACAACCACTCTCGTTTTCCCCTCCGCCTGATTAGGATGGCGGAGGGGACAATGGCGGACGGAAAGACCGTCTGCCGCTTTACCGCCGTGGTCGCCCTGCGACCGCGGCGGTAATAGATTAATATGGTGGCGGTGTCCAATGGACACCGCCAGCCATATTATGATGGCTTACATTAGGGGCCTTTCCGCGGCGGCAATGCCGCCACGGAAAGGCATGCGGCAATTGCTGCGGGGGCCCCCTGCAGGGCCCCCAGGTTGGCTCCACTGTCAGGGGGGCACATGGGGGGTACCTCTGGTACCCCCCCACATTTGCATTTGCAAAGCGGCAGGCACCGCGCGGTGCCTGCTGCTTTGCATATGCAAATGCGAAAAAGCATTTTTTGCATTGTGGCGGGCGGTGCAGAGTGCACTGCCCGCCACAATGCTAAAACTACAGGATGTGCCCGCCACTGTGGCGGGCACATCCTAATTCCCCCCACGGGACCCCCGCCCTTATGGCGGGCGGTCCCGTTCTCCGATAGGGTGGCGGGCGGACAATGTCCGCCCGTCATCCTAATGGGGCCCTTTGTCTCTATGGGGCACATTACGATTGCGGTTTTCCCGCATTCTCCGGGCCGGCGGAAAACACCGCCGGCCCGGAGGATGCGGGAAAACCGCCGCGGAGCCTCCAAAGACCCACCGCCAAATTAGGATGGCTGGTGGGTCTTGGTTTATGTCCGCTGCTTTTCCGCCGCGGTCGGCTTACAACCGCGGTGGAAAAGCTCTTATATGGTGGCGGTGTCTCTCAGACACCGCCAGCCATATTAGGATTGCGTATCAGATATGCTTTTCCACGGCGGTTTCTGCACCGTGGAAAAGCATACGGATGTGCACTTTGGGGGCCCGTTGCGGGACCCCAGGGTGAAGGGGGGGTGAGGGGTGCACATGGGGGGTACCTATGGTACCCACCTGCATTTACCTGCAGACAGTGGCAGGTACCGTGCGGTGCCTGCAGCTTTCTGCATGTAAATGCAATGCGTGCTTTTTTACCATTGCGGCGGGTGCAGCTTGAAGCCGCACCCGCTGCAATGTTAAAAATAGAGGATGTGACCGCCAGGGTGGCGGTCACATCCTAATTGCACAGGAGGGAACGCCGCAGCCCATGCTGACGTTCCCTCCTCCTCAGGGGTCTCGGACGGACTCAAGTCCGTCCGCGATCCTAATGGGCTCCTAAGTTAGGCTTGACTGCTTTTATGCCAAGCTACCAGAGTGTTAAGCACAGGTATCTTTAGTGACTTTTGTGATTTATCCTGACAAGGATTGTGGTTATTCTTTTAAGTGGATTCTCAACCCCTTCAACACTTAAATCTATTTCTTACACCCACCACTAATTCAAACAGCTATCTCTATGTGGCTTATGAATTCTTTCGATAACACAACTAAAACAGTAAAGGTTACTTACATATCATTTGCAACTCCTGAAATCCCATTTTGCAATTCTTCAAGAGGCATCACTAAGTATTTAGATTACTGCCTGGTGGTGATCATTAAATGTTCAAATAAAGTGCAAACAGCAAAGGGGAAATAGGGCCTTCCTTTTGTGCTCCCCTATTAAATTGATTTTGATTATCATCAGCATCCATTCGCCAGGATTCCAGCCCTGAGCACTTAACAACTGGTGAACACTGTTGCAAAAGCAGGTCTAAATCCCATCTTAAAAAGAACCAACCTAATGATGCTCCAGATCATTTGAGCAAATACTTTTTCAGCAATAAAGCACCTGATTTTCAGCACCTTAATTGCCAAGATCTGTTATTGGAGACTTTTTCTATGAGTTGGGCTTTTTTGATATGTTCATGCGTTTGATGCTCCATAAAATGCCCTCTGTGACCTGAGTCATGAGGTACCTATCAAGGTGGGATTGGCAGTATTCGGATGAAGACCTTGACATCAACATTTAGATGTGAGATATGGTATACAGTCAAAATATCGAGTAAAAAATATAGAATGGGCAAAATATTGAGTAAAAATATAGAATGGGCAAAATATCGAATGGACAGAATATAGACCACAAAAATATCGAATTGAATAGCAGTAATATCGAATTCAAAATATAGAATGGACAAAATATCGAATGGACAGAATATAGACAACAAAAATATCGATGGACAGAATATAGACAACAAAAATATCGAATTTTAGGTAAGTAAGTTAATATTTATTTTTTAATATTATCTAAGTGTTTTTATGTTAGTATATGTGTTAAAAGTGTATTTTTTTTTATAACTTATTTTAAGTAATTCATTTTATGGTATTTAATTTTTGCGTAATATAATTCTGTAGCGGGTTGTGGGTTTATAGGGGAATAGGATGGGAAGTAATTTAATTATAATTATTTAAATTTAATTATTGGTATTTATTTTGAATGAATTGTTAATTAATTTTTAATTGGTAATTAATTGAAATGTAATTGGTAAATCATTTTTATTAATTGATTAATTGATAATTATGCTAATTTTATTTATTTATTTTCTGTAGCAGGTTGTGGGTTTATAGGGGAATAGGGTGGGAAGTCATTTAATTATGATTAATTAAATATTTTAATTTATTTATTGGTATTTATTTTGCATTAATTGTTAAATATTTTTTAATTGTTAATTTATTTAATTTTAATTTGTAATTAATTCATTTTAACTGATTAATTGATTATTATGTTAATTTTATTAATTTATTTTCTGTAGCGGGTAGTGGGTTTATAGGGGAATTGGGTGGGAAGTAATTTAATTGTAATTAAATACATTTTTTATTTATTAATTGGTATTTATTTTGAATTAATTGTTAATTATTTTTCAATTGTTAATTAATTAATTGGTAATTGGTAATTAATTTGTATTAATAGGTACATATTTTTTAGTAATTATTTTGTATTACTATTTTTAATTGATTAATTATTATAATATATTACATTGGTAATTAATTTTAATTAATTTGTAATTGGTATTAATATTTAATTTATTTTTAATCATATATGAAGTATTTACTTTCCCTACTGTTGCCCTCCTTGGAGTGGGAATAGTAATTTCTACCCTCCCGCTATCCAATGCTTTTCCTACTGTTGCCCTTTCTGGAGTGGGAATAGTAATTTTTACCTCAACGCTATCCAACGCTTTCCCTACTGTTGCACTCACTGGAGTGGGAATGGTAATTTTTACCCCTACGGAATCCAACGCTTTCCCTACTGTTGCACTCTTTGGAGTGGGAATAGTAATTTTTACCCTCCCGCTATCCAATGCTTTCCCCACTGTTGTCCTCCTTGGAGTGGGAATAGTAATTTTTACCCCTACGCTATCCAACGATTCCAAACTGTTGCACTCACTGGAGTGGGAATAGTAATTTTTACCCCTGGGCTATCCAACGCTAACCCTACTGTTGCACTTCCTGGAGTGGGAATAGTAATTTTTACCCCTACGCTATCCAATGCTTTCCCTACTGTTGCAGTCTGTGGAGTGGGAATAGTAATTTTTACCTCTACGCTATCCAACGCTTTCCCTACTGTTGCATTCTCTGGAGTGGGAATAGTAATTTTTACCCTCCCGCTATCCAACGCTTTCCCTACTGTTGCACTCTCTGGAGTGGGAATAGTAATTTTTACCCCTACGCTATCCAATCCTTTCTGTACTGTTGCACTCTCTGGAGTGGGAATAGTAATGTTTACCTTCTCGCTATCTAACGCTTTCCCTACTGTTGCACTCACTGGAGTGGGAATAGTAATTTTTACCCCTACGCTATCCAACGCTTTCCCTACCGTTGCAGTCTTTAGAGTGGGAAAAGTAATTTTTACACTCCCGCTATACAACACTTTCCCTACTGTTGCCCTCCCTGGAGTGGGAATATTAATTGTTACCCCTACGCTATCCAATGCTTTCCCTACTGTTGCACTCACTGGAGTGGGAATAGTAATTTTTACCCATACGCTATCCAACACTTTCCCTACTGTTGCACTCCCTGGAGTGGGAATAGTAATTTTTACCTTCCTGCTATCCAACGCTTTTCCTACTGTTGCACTCGCTGGAGTGGGAATAGTATTTTTTACCCCTACGCTATCCAATGCTTTCTCTACTGTTGCACTCTCTGGAATGGGAATAGTAATTTTTACCCTCCCGCTATCCAACGTTTTCCCTACTGTTGCACTCACTGGAGTGGGACTAGTAATTTTTATCCCTACTCTATCCAACGTTTTCCCTACTGTTGCACTCTCTGGAGTGGGAATAGTAATTTTTACCGCTACGCTATCCAACACTTTCTTTACTGTTGCACTCTCTGGAGTGGCAATATTAATTTTTACCCCTATGCTATCCAACTCTTTCCTTACTGTTGCACTTTCTGGAGTGGGAATAGTAATTTTTACCCACCCGCTATCCAACGCTTTCCCTACTGTTACACTCACTGGAGTGGGAATAGTAATTTTTACCCCTACGCTATCCAACGCTTTCTCTACTGTTGTACTCAGTGGAATGGTAATAGTAAATGTTACTGTCCCGTAACCTACGGTAAAAATATTGTATATTTTTTATTAATATTATGTTTATATATATGTATTATTTAAAAATTAAATTTTAGGTTTATTTATTTTTAACTTAAATTAATTATTTATTAATTTTAGGGTTATTTAAGTATTTTAAGTATGTTTAAGTTAATTATATTTAATTTTTTATTATTATTCAATTACTTTTAAGACATTAAAAAAATGCGATATTTTGACTAGCTATATGTTTTACAACGATATTTTTGATTCGATATTTTTGTACTTACCTGTTTGGAGATAGGAGTTCGATATTTTTGTATTCTATGTTTTTTACTCAATATTTTGCTACGTCGATATTTATGTTATCGATATTATTTCAGTGATCCGTGAGATATACCTGTAGAATTTCCATTGTTTATAGTCCTTGCTTTTAGAATCAATGCCATATAATGTGTGCCATAGTGGGAATAAACCCCAGGCTCTTTGTGGAGGAATGTAATTGCCTGACAAAAGGACCCACCAACATTTGTTCAATTGTTTTATAGAACTCCTCCTTTAAAGTCAAAGAAGTGTTTAGAGATAAGATGGCAGCAGATCATGAGGCTTTAGTCCTGAACAAGCTGTTAGAACGCCATTCACTTTTAGTGAAAACTTTGGGGTCTATTAGGATGGTGAGTCCAGTGGCGATCCGCCCGCCAAAACACCCAGCTGGATGGCCTTTTACCCCCCGCCACATTAGCATGGCGGGGGTACCGTGGCAGACGGAAAGACCGCCTACCGCTTTTCCTCCAGTAGTCAATTGTCCCGTTTGCCTACAAGGCGGAAAAGGCCTGCAATATGGTGGGCATCTATATAATGATGGTGACGGTGTAATGCCTTTCCATGGCAGAGACTCCACCATTGAAAAGCATGCAGTGTTTCCTTAGGGGGCCCATTGCATGCCCCCAGGGGATTTGGAGGGGTAGGGGCTGCACTTGGGGCATACCCATGATACCCCCCCAACATTGACATGCATTGACGTGCATGCCAATGCACAACATGCATATATTGCATGGTGACGTGTGCTGCTTACAGCACCGTCCACCACAATATAATATATACAGGATGCCACCGCCATCGTTGCGGTGGCATCCTAATTGCCAGTGCAGGACCACCGCACCACTGGTGGCCGGTCCCAGCACTGCTAGGGTGGCGGGCAGACTTCAATCCGCCCGCCATCCTAATGGGCCGCTTAGGGCTTGGAGCCATAACTTACCGTGGACGTGCCCCGTGATCAGCGATGATTGCTGACATTCTTTAGGCTTAATTTATTCTAAAGGCATGTGCCCTTTAATCATGGTTGTTTTTATGACTCTAGGCTGCCCATGTGTGTGATTGTGATAATGTTGCCATTAAGGATAAATTGCAAATAGTCATGTTCTGCCCAAAATACAACTATTTAGGTTTCAAATGTATACTTCCGAAGACCATGAATTTTAACCAAGTGAGACCTGCATTATTGTTCCTTCGGTTCCTAAAACCCCCCACAGTGTGCAATTTTTTCCCACTATCTTTCTGCTGTTTAAAAGTCAATCTCATTGTATTTAATCTGATTCTTATTTTTATGAAATATATTGTTTTGTGCTTGACTTTTATGATTTTATTTCCTAAAATCAAATAAAGAATATTGATGATGATGATGATGATGATGATGAGTGACTGATCCAAATGCTACTTCTTTTTAAGAATATTACATAGGAAGTCAGCAAGGAGGACAGTACCAGAAGCCAAGTGTTCTTGCTGCTGGAACATTAGCAAAAGGTGGTACAAACATTTTGTAAAGTTACTGAAGAACAAGCTTTTTTTGTCAACAGGTTAATCCTATGCTTGAACACAAAGCAAAGGCTGCAAAAAAGGATTCTACCCTTCAAAAAGTACCAAGCGTACATCTGTGTCACAATACTGGTCCATGGTAGAAAAAAGCACTGGCTACATTCATCCTTTTGTCAACATTGGATTACTCAATTTACAAGAAAAGGTAAGTGGATGATCTGTATAATGAATGATGGGAAATTCGAGGCCATGTCTGAACTGGAAGGCACAAAATGTTGCGGCAGCCATTACATGATGAATAAATAGGGTAGATAGTGTAATGTACTTCCTCTGATGGCTCATCTCCATCGGGAAGTTGGGGGAAGTATTCCATTGACGGAGCTAAAAGAGTTTCCATCGACGGCATACTTAATGTAAGCCCGTCCCAAACTGAGGTAAGTGGTCCCAGGGTTTGGCTGACATGTATGTACTCCATTACACTTGGCATTGTGTATCCTGTCTGCTAAACTCTAAATCAGAACTACAGTGTGTAGGTTAAATAGTTATGCTTATGCTTCCATTACTTGCTTAGTTAAGAAGCAGTGATAATAGTGTAGACCGAGCACCTTCTTACTCCTTTTCACAACAAAAAAATAATAAACTTGACTAATATCCATAAACCCCAGTACTATTCCACTTTTCACACCTTTTAGGACAAGGCTATGTCAGTATCAGACACCTCTCCAGCCCATAGGTCACATCAAGTACTCCTGCTCACTGCACCAAGGGTCTTAGCATGATAATCAGGATTTATTTCAGAAAAAAGTCTAGCCTAGCAGTCTGAATTTCAGAGAGAGCGTCATGACTATGTCTAAGATGTTTGACAAAAGGTTGCCCGATTTTTCAGGAACTCTCTGTAATGGCCATTCATGTCATGGTAAATCTTTTCTGTAGCATGAAACATCCACAGACTATAGCAGGAAAGGTGACTCCTGCCTCAGTGCTTCTGCGTGTTATGTTTGACTGCAATCCACAAATGTTCTACTAAAATCCTATACATTCAGCACTCTCAAGACCACTCACAGCTGTAACTAAGTAAATATTTAGCCGTATATGTGGAGTTGATTATCAATAAACTATTAACTTGGCACATAGTTACCTCATTTATACGGATGTGATATCTCCCAGCAGCTGGGACTACACCTCATCTTCCTCCTCAGTCACCCTGACCAGTACTTGTTTCCAATCCTTTCGGTACGGCCATTGCACATGGGTTTCGTCAATTTCACCAATCAGTATATATATATCACTGACAGGATATCGACAGTCACAATATCGAGATGACAAAATATCGAGGTCAAAATATCGACTCCAAAATATCGAGCGTAAAAAATATAGACTGTCAAAATATCGAATTTTTTAAATGTCTTAAAAGTAATTTAAAAGTAATATAATAATAAATAAAATTATTTTTAACTTATTTAAAATACTTAAATAAACATAACATTAAAAAGATAATTAATATAACTTAAAAAAAAAAATTATTTTTAATACATATATATATATATATACATATTATTAACAAAAGATATGCAATATTTTTACCGTAGGATAGCAAGAGGTTTAAATTTACTGTAACGACTCCAGTGAGTGCAACAGTAGGGAAAGAGTTGGATAGCGTAGGGGAGAAAATTACTATTCCCACTCCAGCGAGTGCAACAGTAGGGAAAGCGTTGGATAGCCTAGGGGTAAAAATTACTATTTCCACTCCAGAGAGTGCAACAGTATGGAAAGCGTTGGATAGCGTAGGGGTAAAAAATACTATTCCCACTCCAGAGAGTGCAACAGTAGGGAAAACGTTGAATAGCGTAGGGGTAAAAATTACTATTCCCACTCCAGAGAGTGCAACAGTAGGGAAAGCGTAGGATAGCGTAGGGGTAAAAATTACTATTCCCACTACAGCGAGTGCAACAGTAGGGAAAGCGTTGGATAGCGTAGAGGTTAAAGTTACTATTCCCACTCCAGAGAGTGCAACCGTAGGGAAAGAGTTGGATAGCGTAGAGGTTAAAGTTACTATTCCCACTCCAGAGAGTGCAACAGTAGGGAAAGAGTTGGATAGCGTATGGGTAAAAATTACTATTCCCACTCCAGCGAGTGCATCAGTAGGGAAAGCGTTGGATAGCATATGGGTAAAAATTGCTATTCCCACTCCAGAGAGTGCAATAGTAGGGAAAGCGTTCGATAGCGTAGGGGTAAAAATTACTATTCCCACTCCAGAGAGTGAAACAGTAGGGAAAGCGTTGGATAGCGTAGCGGTAAAAATTACTATTCCCACTCCAGAGAGTGCAACAGTAGGGAAAGCGTTGGATAGCATAGGGATACAAATTACTATTCCCACTCCAGAAAGTGCAACAGTAGGGAAAGCGTTGGATAGCGTACGGGTTAAAATTACTATTCCAACTCCAGAGAGTGCAACAGTAGGGAAAGAGTTGGATAGCGTTGGGGTTAAAATTACTATTCCAACTCCAGAGACTGCAACAGTGGGGAAAGAGTTGGATAGCGTAGGGGTTAAATTACTATTCCAACTCCAGAGAGTGCAACAGTAGGGAAAGTTTTGGATAGTGTAGGGGTAAAAATTACTATTCCAACTCCAGTGAGTGCAATAGTAGGGAAAGTAAATACTTCATATATAAATATAAATAACATAAATAGTAATACCAATTACAAAATAATTAAAATATTTTACAATTGTATAAAATATATTAAATAATTATTTATAAATACGAATTAAAATTATTTAATTATAAAAATTACCTACTAATACTAATTAATTACCTATTAACAATAAATTAATTTACAATTTAAAAATTAATCAATTAATTTCAATTACCAATTATATTTTAATTAATTACCTATTACAAATTAATTAACAATTAATTCTAAATAAATACCAATAAATTAAATGGCATATTTAAATAATTATAATTAATTTACTTACCACCCTATTCCCCTATAAACCCACAACCCGCTACAAAAAATAATTTAATGAAATTAACATATTTATCAATTAATCAATTACATTTGTTTACCAATTATATTTTAATTAATTACCAATTATTATTTAATTAACAATTAATTCAAAAAAATTAACAATAAATAAATTACCATATTCAATTAATTATGATTATATTACTTCCCATCCTATTCCCCTATAAACCTACAACCCGTTACAGAAAATAATTTAATAAAATTAACATATTTATCAATTAATCAATTATAATTAATTACCAATTATATTTTAATTAATTACCAATTAATAATTAATTATCAATTAATTCTAAATAAATATCAATAAATTAACAAATGTAATTAATTATATTTAAATTACTTCCCACCCTATTCCCCTATAACCCCACAACCCGCTACAGAAAATAAATTACTAAAATTAAAATATTGATCTATTAATCTACTATAATTAATTACCAATTATATTTTAATTAATTACCAATAATTAATTAATTAACAATTAATTATAAATAAATATCAATGAATAAATTAACATATTTAAATAATTATAATTAAATTACTTCCCACCCTATTCCCCTATAAACCCACAACCCGCTACAGAATTATATTACACAAAAAATAAAAAATAATATTAACTTACCTTAAATTCGATATTTTTGTTGTCTATATTATGTCTAGTCGATATTATGTCCATTCTATTTTTTTTATTCAATATTATGTCCATACTATTCGATATTAATTTTTTCGAGTCGATATTTTTGTTGTCTATATTATGTCTAGTCGATATTATGTCCATTCTATTATTTTTTACTCGATATTCTGTCCAGTCGAAATAAAAAACTCGATATTATGACGGCACACCAGTATATATTGTTGAGATGACCACGAAGTTTGTGAGGTCACCTGTTATGGTGTCTTTGTTAGCTGTGTGCAGTATTAGGGTGTATGTTTGTATATCTAGTTAAGGTAATTGAAATTCCAGTTTGATGGGAGGGGCGTGGTCTCACCAAGCAGCAAGATGGCTGTTCTGTGAGTGTGCTCTGCCGGCTGAGAATAAATCCATCAGTAATCCGTACATCAGTGGGACCAACGACGTCAGGAAATATAAGCCTGGTGGTCCTGATGATGCAGAGCGCACATCGGCGCTGTCTGTGTGGGTGCGGCGGTTCTGTGTGATCCCTGGGCCGGCAACGAGGAACGGCCCCGCCGTGGTGCTCACCGGACTGCTTGGGCTGCTGGGCGCCTGCGCTGATCTAGGGCGCTGGGAGCCTGTGATTCAGTTGGAGGTGGCACAGGGCATTGCTGGTGGCCTGAGTGAATTCAGCTGAGTGCAGATCACCGGTGGCTGTGAATGACCTCTGGTACAGAAGGCTGAGAGGCCCAAATCTGCAATTTTGTAGACGGAGCTCGGAAAAGCAGGTATCGAGCATCACCTGTGTGGCGGCTCCTGCACCAGCACCGGGGACTTCTAGAGAGGCCCCAAGCCAGCAGACATTGGTGTCGATTCCGATCCGGTAAAAAGCGCTCCGAATTGCTGTTCGGAGCGTTTTTCCCCGTACGAATCGCACCTGTAGGCGTCCCCGTACTATTCAGCAAGTACGATCACAAATTAAAGCGTCACTCCGTACGACTCGTAAAAAACACCGTACAAATCGGAAATCCATACGAATTGCAGTCGGCTGAATGCACCACGCAGCGTCCGTACGTAAATAGACCGCGCCTTCCGACCCAGGAAGTACGATCCGTGTTGAACACACTCTGTACGGCTCTTTTGCTACGAGAGCTCTAAACTACCGTAAACCCACACTCCGGCAAAACCGGCACCCGGTACACGACAAGCAGGACATGAACGCCATCGTCCGTGTCATCCCTATCCTGTACGCCCACCACCTCGTATTTAGAAACCGACAACGGCGCAGAAGGTGAGTACAACGAACTCCAACATACCTGTGCGTGTTGCCACACGGGCACATCTCCATTGCACGACTGTCATGTCTGGGTACGTTGCACCACACACTCCCGCACTTCACCAGTGTAATACGGAGACGTACCGCACCTACGTCATCGACATCGGGGTACGGTACGTCACCGCACTCCACCAGTGTAATACAGAGACGTACCGCACCTACGTCATCGACATCGGGGTAAGGTACGTCACCGCACTCCACCAGTGTTATACGTACCGCATGTACGTCATCCAGCTCGGGGTAAGGTACGTCACCGCACTCCACCAGTGTAATACGGAGACGTACCGCACCTACGTCATCGACATCGGGGTACGGTACGTCACCGCACTCCACCAGTGTTATACGTACCGCATGTACGTCATCCAGCTCGGGGTACGGTACGTCACCGCACAACACCAGTGTAATACGGAGACGTACCTCACCTACGCCATCGACATCGGGGTACGGTACGTCACCGCACTCCACCAGTGTTATACGTACCGCATGTACGTCATCCAGCTCGGGGTACGGTACGTCACCGCACTCCACCAGTGTAATACGGAGACGTACCGCACCTACGTCATCGACATCGGGGTACGGTACGTCACCGCACTCCACCAGTGTTATACATGCCGCATGTACGTCATCCAGCTCGGGGTACGGTACGTCACCGCACAACACCAGTGTAATACGGAGACGTACCGCACCTACGTCATCGACTTCGGGGTACGGTACGTCACCGCACTCCACCAGTGTTATACGTACCGCATGTACGTCATCCAGCTCGGGGTACGGTACGTCACCGCACAACACCAGTGTAATACGGAGACGTACCGCACCTACGTCATCGACTTCGGGGTACGGTACGTCACCGCACTCCACCAGTGTTATACGTGCCGCATGTACGTCATCCAGCTCGGGGTACGGTACATCACCGCACTCCACCAGTGTAATACGGAGACGTACCGCACCTACGTCATCGACTTCGGGGTACGGTACGTCACCACACTCCACCAGTGTTATACGTGCCGCATGTACGTCATCCAGCTCGGGGTACGGTACGTCACCGCACAACACCAGTGTAATACGGTGACAGGCCGCACCTACGTCATCGACCACGGGGTATGGTAAGTCACCGCACATCACCAGTGCAATAGACGTATGGGACATACGACTGCTATATCAACGTTTGTCTAACTGGTGTAAAGTAAACACATCCACCACTTCCCCCCACTGCCCAGCATCAGAGTGCCCACCACTTCCCAGCATCAGAGTGCCCACCACTGCCCAGCATCAGAGTGCCCACCACTGCCCAGCATCAGAGTGCCCACCACTGCCCAGCATCAGAGTGCCCACCACTTCCCAGCATCAGAGTGCCCACCACTTCCCACCACTGCCCAGCATCAGAGTGCCCACCACTGCCCAGCATCAGAGTGCCCACCACTTCCCACCACTGCCCAGCATCAGAGTGCCCACCACTTCCCACCACTGCCCAGCATCAGAGTGCCCACCACTGCCCAGCATCAGAGTGCCCACCACTGCCCAGCATCAGAGTGCTCACCACTTCCCACCACTGCCCAGCATCAGAGTGCCCACCACTTCCCACCACTGCCCAGCATCAGAGTGCCCACCACTTCCCAGCATCAGAGTGCCCACCACTTCCCACCACTGCCCAGCAGCAGAGTGCCCACCACTTCCCACCACTGCCCAGCATCAGAGTGCCCACCACTGCCCAGCAGCAGAGTGCCCACCACTGCCCAGCATCAGAGTGCCCACCACTTCCCACCACTGCCCAGCATCAGAGTGCCCACCACTTCCCACCACTGCCCAGCATCAGAGTGCCCACCACTTCCCAGCATCAGAGTGCCCACCATTTCCCACCACTGCCCAGCATCAGAGTGCCCACCACTGCCCAGCATCAGAGTGCCCACCACTTCCCACCACTGCCCAGCATCATAGTGCCCACCACTGCCCAGCATCAGAGTGCCCACCACTGCCCAGCATCAGAGTGCCCACCACTTCCCAGCATCAGAGTGCCCACCACTTCCCACCACTGCCCAGCATCAGTGCCCACCACTGCCCAGCATCAGAGTGCCCACCACTGCCCAGCATCAGAGTGCCCACCACTTCCCAGCATCAGAGTGCCCACCACTGCCCAGCATCAGAGTGCCCACCACTTCCCAGCATCAGAGTGCCCACCACTGCCCAGCATCAAAATGCCCACCACTGCCCAGCATCAGAGTGCCCACCACTTCCCAGCATCAGAGTGCCCACCACTGCCCAGCATCAGAGTGCCCACCACTTCCCAGCATCAGAGTGCCCACCACTGCCCAGCATCAGAGTGCCCACCACTGCCCAGCTCGTACATCAAAAACATACCATTGTCAACCTCATTACCCTCAGGAGATAGACACATTTTAGTAGACCTAAATGTGAACATCACACCAGCTCCCAGGCACCCAGCAGTCACAGACATCATCACACAAACTACAAATCTGAAAAGGAAAAACTTAGCTTTATTCAGCGGAATCACAAAAGAAAAGCAAATGAGAGTCCTCGCTCATTAAAGGCCAATGGCCAGTCCAATAGAGACTCTGCAACAGTTTGTGCCTCCATGGGTGTCATCTCACCCAAACCTGCCTGCACATGGCGTTTAACCCCTTCCACGCTCATGACGAGCTGGGCTCGTCATGAGGTAGCCTCCTCGTACGCTCATGACGAGCCCAGCTCGTCATGTAACATGCACTTTACAAATTCTCAGCGTGCGGGCGGAATTCCGCCCGCATGCATGTGGTTAATCAGCTGTGCTGACTATGGGGGCACCATCTGTGGAATCCTCCGGCACCGCATGGACAGGAGAGGGAAGGACAGGTGGAGTGGGTGCAGGTGTAGTGGATTCATCCACACTGGTTGGGGCATCGCCGAAAGTAGATTCAAAAACCTGGCTGCACACCTCAGCCAGGGCGGTAAAACTACCACCTGAACCCGGGGACACATTGGGGGTGGAGGTACAGGGCTGTGAGTCTGTCCTACTGGGTGTGTGTACTTGCCCTTGAACTGTGTGCGTGGAGCTTTGAGCTTCTTATGCTGTGTGTGTGCGCTGGGTGTGTCTGACCTGTGGCGTGTACGTGTATGCTGTGTAGGTATGTGAGAGGCAGAGGTGGATGGCTCTGAAGGAGGGGGGGGACAGATGTTGCTGGGTGTAGAGAGGTGCCGTCAGTGTTGATTCAATGGCAGCCACACTCCGACGTAGATCAGACATGGCTGATGACATGCCCTCCATGAACGACACCACCTGTGTCATCAGTTGTGTATGTCCATGGAGGACAGACAGCATGGATGTCTGACCTACTGCAATCTGCCGGAGTAGGTCCACTGTCTCAGCACTGAGGGCAGCAGGGGACACAGGGGCAGGGGCTGTGGTGCCGGGAACAAAGGAGACACGGGGGCTAGCACGGACCCTAGGCACACCAAGGACTGGGAGGTTGGAGATGGGACTGGAGGAGGGGAGGGCAGCCAAAGATGAATGAGTGACCATTGCTGCATATTCCCCCCCTCCTGAGAGTCTGTCTTGGATTCGTCGGCATGGTAATATGTGTCAGTCACATGTCGTCCGGCCTGCAGACTCTCCTCCCACTCTGTGCCACTGCCTCCCTCTGACACCTCAAAGCAGGTGGCACTGTCGGTGTGTCCCTCCACCTGGTCCGCGCCTGTGTCTCCTCCAGATTCAGATGATGATGCTGTGAGCAAGGAGAAGAATGAAAACATATCAGTCACCTGTACACATCAGACATATCAGCTGCAAATCATTTGGCCTCATTCCTCAACATGGACTGCATCATGAGTCACATGACACAGAACTCTGCATAATGACAATTCTACTTGTGGACAAATGTCAGAGACACAACGCTCAATGTAAGGTAGGAGACAAGGTATAGGCAAGGAAAATACTTGTATGAGAGACACAATCATGATCCACTGCCTGACAACAGGATAGCTGATGATGCATAACAGTTCATTAGCCAACCCTGCCACCCAAATCAAGACCTGGTCATGTTTGATTCGCTTTGACTCTGTGCCACATTAGAAAAGTCCTGGGCGAACTGCCATGTGATGCCATCCTGGGACCTGAAACAAGTCTTCCATCACCTCACACTGCCATCACCGCTTTGTACATCCAAAGTCACATTGTGTGGCAGACCATCAATACTATGTACAAAGAACATGCAACAGATGTTGAGAATATGCACACACGCACTGCCCAGTGTGAGTATGCAGAAGCCCAAAATATAGCACATGTACATTGTGCACCTGTAGCTAACACAAGATAATTTGAAAGTGTACCATGGACAAAGGCCACTGAGGCAGACTTGTGCATAAAACACTTGTTGAGACTCAAGAACAGTGCCACAATATGAAGAAGGGCAGACATAGTGCACATGTGGTGCTACATTTAAGGTACAAACAGGTGTCACATACCCCCCTACAACATGATGATGTGGAAAGGAAGATGCAATCTGAGACACTGCACCATAGGAGTACATGTCAAAAACAAGCATTAGCCAAAGCAAACCTCTAATGTGGAGTAGGGCAAGGCATGTAAAGAAGCAGCTGCTGACAGAGGGACAATCAAATTCCGATGCATGAACTGCCTGTCTGACCACACCACTCAAACTATGGGAGTGTGACCATGCCTTAGAGCTCTTCAGGTACCATTTCACACACACATGACTACAAACAGACATGTACATACCCCCTTCGTGCTGCTGTCCCTCCTGCAACTGCCTATGGAGGTCTGGGAACACCACTTCCAGGACCCGGAGCATGTTGGGGGTGAGGTGGCTGCTGCCGCCATGCCGGCGTGGAGCTTCCAGCTTCAGCTGGACTCGGGCGATGCGGCGGCTCCAGTACCGGATGTCCTGCCACCTCTTCTTTATGTTTCGAAGCCTCCTGCGAGGCCCCCCCTCTCTCCGCACAGCCCTGGCGATGTCCACCCAAATTTCACCCTTCTCATAGGCAGATACCTGTCACAAATGTAAAGTTACAGAACATCAGTATACCTGGTGCATGTTCCCAAGACACCCATATGTGCACAAAATACATGAGGACAACAGGGCATCGTATGCCACACACATTTGCATCATTGTCCAGGAGTATGTGGCCTGTGTGCAAACACAACTGCTTTGCATGACATTGAAAATCTACAGATGACATGAGGGCTGCAAAACACTCTTTGAGCATGGCACTCACTGAACAATATATGCTATATCTGGGTGCAATGCAGCACGTGACATGCTGTCACACATCACACTACAACAAATAACTCTCTTCTAACAACACTGTGCACCCTGGCACTCACTCACAACAACATTGCATCTATCCACTATTACTACACAGTGGCTATGATGTCACACACACAACAGGTGCACACTCCAAGGTATTGCACACATCACTCACCTGATCCTCTGGTCTCCCATACAGCTTGCTGAAGTTTGGCAGGAGGGCATCCAGCAGGGCCTTGTTCTCATCATCAGTGAATGCAGGTGCCCTCTCCATGTTCAGCTAATCAGGGTCCAGAGGATTCAGAGACAGCAGCTGTGGTTAGCACACCAATGTTGTGCAGGCAAGTGCCCTCCCACAGCCACATGCTGCCTTATATCTGTGCTGCAGAGGGTCTGTGAGTCCAAGGAGTAGTGTGTGATAGGCCACCATAATTTGCATCCTATGTTCCATCCATTCACATCACATCTAAGCCCATGACACACATATGCATGGTTTGAAAATAGAGCCAGAGCTGAACAACAACTTTCGCAACATTGTATACTTTTTCCTAACTGATTCTTCCAGGACACCTGTAGGAGTTTAAAAACACTCCGTATCCATTTAATTTAATTTAATTGTGACAACCTGGTTGCATTTTGAACAGTACACTGTTCCCCTAGTTGTTCCCTATGCATTTTTTAAAATTCACACACAAGTACAGTGAGATTGCCATTGCCAATGCTACACATTGAATGGTGTAACGATGCGTACACACGCACGTACCATTGGGGTACGCTTAGCTCGCGTAGAGCCGAACTGCGATAGGGAAACGATGCGTACACACGCACGTACCATTGTGGTACGCTTAGCTCGCGTAGAGCCGAAATGCGATAGGGAAACGAGGCCGACACATGCACGTACCTATTGGGGTACGTTTAGCTCGCGTAGAGCCGAAATGCGATAGGGAAACGATGCGTACACACGCATGTACCATTGGGGTACGCTTAGCTCGCGTACAGCCGAACTGCGATAGGGAAACGATGCGTACACACGCACGTACCATTGGGGTACGCTTAGCTCGCGTAGAGCCGAACTGCGATAGGGAAATGATGCGTACACACGCACGTACCATTGTAGTACGCTTAGCTCGCATAGAGCCGAAATGCGATAGGGAAACGAGGCCGACACACGCACGTACCATTGGGGTACGCTTAGCTCGCGTAGAGCCGAAATGCGATAGGGAAACGATGCGTACACACGCACGTACCATTGGGATACGCTTAGCTTGCGTAGAGCCGAACTGCGATAGGGAAACGATGCGTACACACGCACGTACCATTGGGGTACGCTTAGCTCGCGCAGAGCCGAACTGTGATAGGGAAACGATGCGTACACACGCACGTACCATTGGGGTACGCTTAGCTCGCGTAGAGCCGAACTGCGATAGGGAAAAGATGCGTACACACGCACGTACCATTGGGGTACATTGCGTCAGACATGGTCAAGTGAATGATTGTGAACGATTGTGTAGGCTGCGTCTCTGTCCACCTTCATGTCACCATTGGGAGAGTTACACCAGGAAATCACACAGCAGGGATGTAGTCTACACTCATGTCAACGATGTGGATGCATACATCAGCATGGCACACATACATCAGTATGTGCCAGGTGTGGCAGACATTGAAGAAGCACAGGGATTGTGACCCTGTGCCTCAGTTGATGTGTGAATAGCTTGCACAACATGTCATCAATCATGATGCACATGTGCATCACATGCATTCAACAATTTCAACCCGATTAACGTCAGCAACATGTAGCGAGGCACATGAACACTCGAATGGCCCACAATTCAGTACAGGGAACTGGCACATGATGACAGGAACATGCCCACTGTCACAGAGGTGTCATAGCCGCACAGCATGACCCTGTGTGACCACGTCATGTGTGTGCCATGTGCTACATTGTGCATGCTGTTAGCATATGCCATGAACAGGTCAGTAACGTATTACTCACCTCAGAATATCCCCACATGTCATCCTGGACATGGCAATTTCCATAATACCGTACACTTGTGTGTTGGTGTGTAAATCCTCTGGCTCTGCACGTATCCTTGGCGTTGTGTGTGCCTTGATGACGTTATCTGAGTAGTCATATGTCACCTCTGCGTGCACACGTCAGGTCCTCTGTTTGTTTCTCAACACCAACGCAGGTCCGGTCTAAGTTAAAGCTTACACATTTTGTACCCTAAATCATTGTACTAACACTTCTGAGCATTTACCTTTTATTGTCATACTCAAGACCGTGCCAATAGGGATGTCACTTACAAAGCCTGTGAGGAATGAAAACATCTCATGTTGGTGAGTGACCCTCACCGTCTGTGTCTCCACGGTTTTCACGTCAGGCACAACAACAAGAGCTGCTCCAATTGCGGGGACCAGACATATGAATCCAGGTGTGATATGTCCCACAAGCCACTCAGACTCCAGCAGTTGGCGCAGCACCAAAATAGCTCATGGTTGGGATGAAGGACGAGTGCATGTGTGTGGGGGTGGAGACATGTGAACCCCTTATTAGTACATCATTCCCCAGGCCAAACTCGTCAGGTAAACAAAAGAAGTCAGAGATGTGTGATTGCATTAACAAATAACCACGATGCAAGTGCAATGCTGCATGGGATTAGGGTGACAGCGACCACACGGCTCCATCAGAATTGCAGCCGTCGTAGCCAGCACCACGACCTACGGTCCCAGCCCTGCATGTGACACTTCCTCATGTCCATGATGTCCCTCACCCCGCCCACTGACTCTGCGTCAGCTTCTGGCCCACCGTACCCGTCTGGGGGCAGTTGCGCCTCTGTTGATATGCCCCTGACGCCATCATTTGCTGAGTGACGGACGCAGGCGGTGCATACGTCCCAGAACCACTGTGACAGACATGATCGGAATGTTCATCCTGGTCCCCGCTGGTTCAACTCACAACCTCACTGCCAGATCTCCCCCAGGTGTCAGCCGTGGCGCCATTCTGGGGTGGTGCTGGCCCAGATACCACACACTGTACGGCTCCGCTGTGGTAACTGTGTGGCAGAACACCGCTCTTAATGCTGCATGGGAATGTAGTCTAAACAGAAAGAAATGCCAATACTGATATATTCATTTAGCACATCTCATGACAACCAGGGAAGAAGAAAAATTCAAAACTGGGAAGTGCTATTTAATAGCTGTTTATTTTTAATTAATTTCAAAGAATCCAAAAATTAAACTTAGTACATACTAAATTGGAAAATCGCAAGCGCAAAAATTGAATAATAAGACACCAAGAAAGTAAATAAAATCTCAATCACCACTTCAAACCTCATACGTATCACAGTCATCCTACTCACATTCCCATTCAAACATTACAGACACAACAAAAGTTTCCACAAAGAAGGTGAAGCAATAAACACAAAAGGATGAAATATAAACAGTCTGCTCAGTTCATGAAATTTATCTGAATGATTTCAATCAGAAACCAACTGAAATGGCTTTCTTTAGGAAATGTATAATCAGTTGTAATTCTCAACACATTATTTCTGACAAAACAATAGTGTGCAAATAATTCAAGTGCAAATTACATTAACACAAGAAAAATATAGGGCAGACTGAAGGAGATGGCCTACGCGTTTCGAATCCCTGCAATTCAACAAGGGATTCTCCTCAGGGCCAGGGTGCTTTCTGCAAAATAAAAGGAAACAAACAACTAAGTGGGTGTTCTTTGTCTAATGTACAAGGGCACTAAAGAGAACTGCTACACCAACATGATCACATCGCTTACCCTCAGTAGTGAATAGAGCGCTGAAGGTTCCTAAGATAGTGAAAGGGGAAAGAAAGACACATACTGAGTGTCAGTAGATAGAGAAAGTTTTTAAAAAAAAGCAAAATAACATGAACACATGAAAAACCTGTCATGGCATAATGTATTTCAAGCAGTGGCAAGTGTACCTTAGAGTAAATGCAAAGGCACCAACTTTGACGAAGTGGTTGGGTGGTCGCAGTGCGATCTGGGGGCAGAGGAAGCACAAGTAAGTATAACCGACTATTGGAAAATCCCGCAGTGTTAATAAATCGAGACTCGGGAAGGTGCTTACCAGGTATTCCTACGGTGGAAGCATAGCCACAACCGGGGCCAGGGAGTATGCTATGAACAAATCCAGCTTACACAGCTAGGTCCGTGTCCTGTGTCCACTCTGAAATAACGAGGGGAAAGATATTGGTCCCAAATCCTACTCGTATATTTTACGGCATAATCCACCAATGCACAAAATTGCTCGCACTCACCGGAGTTGGAGTGTAATCATCCGAAGTAGGTTGCCGGCGTTCTCAGGGCACTAGTCTCTGGCGCATGCGCAGTCACAATGGAGCCATCGGAAAAGCGAGCTCAGGCTTTAAACTCGCTGTAACGTTACCGGGCGTTCCACAGAGGAAGTGACTTGGACAAAGATTAGATGTTGTATATTAGGCACTGTAGAGGAGAGTAATTATGGTCCTCATCAAGGTTCACACTGAAAAACAGGGGGGGGGGGAGAGGAAAACATTATTATTATTACTCCAAATGCCACGCAATGCAAAAAATGCCGTGGGGTTCTCAAAATGAACATTATGCTTAGTAGAAGAGAGATGGAAATTACTTCACAGAATGTAGGGCGACTTATAATTTATAGATTTCCGACAATTCATTTAGACCTATTGAGGCCGTATCGAATTTAACAATCAAGAGTGCCTCCCTTTTAGAAAGTTTGGAGTCCCAATCACCTCCTCGTGGGTCTTTTTCAACTTTGGAGATGATAGTCCATTTTAGGTCACTGATTTGATGATTGAATCTGTTCCAATGGTTCACTAGTGGCGCAGTTTCCACTTTATTCTTGATCCTAGATTTGCATGCTGTTATCATATGCCATGAACAGGTCAGTAACGTATTACTCAACTCAGAATATCCCCACATGTCATCCTGGACATGGCAATTTCCGTAATACCGTACACTTGTGTGTTGGTGTGTAAATCCTCTGGCTCTGCACGTATCCTTGGCGTTGTGTGTGCCCTGATGACGTTATCTGAGTAGTCATATGTCACCTCTGCGTGCACACGTCAGGTCCTCTGTTTGTTTCTCAACAGCAACGCAGGTCCGGTCTAAGTTAAAGCTTACATATTTTGTACCCTAAATCATTGTACTAACACTTCTGAGCATTTACCTTTTATTGTCATACTCAAGACCGTGCCAATAGGGATGTCACTTACAAAGCCTGTGAGGAATGAAAACGCCTCATGTTGGTGAGTGACCCTCACCGTCTGTGTCTCCACGGTTTTCACGTCAGGCACAACAACAAGAGCTGCTCCAATTGCGGGGACCAGACATATGAATCCAGGTGTGATATGTCCCACAAGCCACTCAGACTCCAGCAGTTGGCCCAGCACCACAATAGCTCATGGTTGGGATGTAGGACGAGTGCATGTGTGTGGGTGTGGAGACATGTGAGCCCCTTATTAGTACATCATTCCCCAGGCCAAACTCGTCAGGTAAACAAAAGAAGTCAGAGATGTGTAATTGCATTAACAAATAACCACGATGCAAGTGCAATGCTGCATGGGATTAGGGTGACAGCGACCACACGGCTCCATCAGAATTGCAGCCGTCGTAGCCAGCACCACGACCTACGGTCCCAGCCCTGCATGTGACACAGGAGGAGTAAGTGCACTTCCTCATGTCCATGATGTCCCTCACCCCGCCCACTGACTCTGCGTCAGCTTCTGGCCCACCGTACCCGTCTGGGGGCAGTTGCGCCTCTGTTGATATGCCCCTGACGCCATCATTTGCTGAGTGACGGACGCAGGCGGTGCATACGTCCCAGAACCACTGTGACAGACATGATCGGAATGTTCATCCTGGTCCCCGCTGGTTCAACTCACAACCTCACTGCCAGATCTCCCCCAGGTGTCAGCCGTGGCGCCATTCTGGGGTGGTGCTGGCCCCGATACAACACACTGTACGGCTCCGCTGTGGTAACTGTGTGGCAGAACACCGCTCTTAATGCTGCATGGGAATGTAAACATCAATGAGCTGGCCACACCTCATTACAATTGGCGCTAATGAGTATTGGGAGGGTAATGAAGACCCACTGGCACGTGAGTGTCAGTCCCAAGACCACAGGACAGGTGGACTGGGGGATGCGAGTGTTGTGGACACCTAGCCAGACACTGGTGATGTCTCAACTCAAAAGATGTATTTGGATGATTGGGCAACGTTCAGTGTAGTGTTTATGTGGGCGGTTGGAACCATGGCCCTTCATCTCCCTGTTGCTGCGGTGAAGACCAACTTGTCACTCAGGTCCTTCAACTACACTAACGCTACGCTGAGCCTCTGCAGGCCTATCTTGATGAAAGTACTGTATGTATATTGGCAAGCATGTACAGCCACGCAGCATGTTTGTCTGTAGATAGGCACGTTGTCAGACCCCCACTGCCCTACCCGGACTGACCATGTTCCCTGTCCTACCACCCCATCCCAGGAAGCATCTGCATCCAGGCCTCAAAACCACAGAACACATTCCCGTTAGCTACGCTGTAGAGGGTATCCAAGAGGTACAGGCACTACGCAAAGATATCACCATCCTCCCTGACTCTGGGAGTGATGTTTAGCTACTTGACATCCATCTTTGCCTGCTACCCACACTCTCTGTGGGATATGTTTGTGTAACAGCTGCCAGTGTATGCGTTGTAGGTACGGCCAAAACGTGGCCACGCCCTTGTCGGATGCCAATCTACAACACTGGTTTTGTTCCGGTGTGGCCTGGATAGCCACCACTCACTGGTCAGATCAATGTCACCCAGGGAGGCTAATTAGTCCTAAGCTATCTATGTATTGAAATGTGACACTTTGCTACTGCCTACTGTTCCTTACAGATATTGGTTTACAAAAGGTAAGTAACTAGTCCTTGAAAGTTCTGTGCATCTGCTGTAGGAGCATCTATGTTGTGTCCTTGCTGTGATGGCAGGGTGACTAATGTACACACACCATGCCACGTATGTTAATGACCCGTTCACATGTGTGATGGCATCACAGACCATCAGTGACAAATGTAATTATCATGCTGTATGATGATGGTCATGTAATTGTCACTGAAAGTACACACCGCAACATGACTAAGGCTGAACAGTGCAAATGATGGCACATGTGGTGTGTGTGTGTATTGCAGTCAGCCGTCTGGATGTGCAGACAACCTCCTACTGACATTGACATGACGTGTCTCACTGACATGATACATTGTCATGCTCACTAAGACCTTTCCATCTGATCGTTTGTATGCATGTCACATCCATTCCACACACTACAGGTATTTTCCTTCTCCACGGAGGAGTGTGTGGGAGCTGGCATCAGTGTGTATCCCACGCCACACTCCAAATTGTCTACATTATTTGAAGCAGTGTTGCTTGTGCCATGTACATTGTTATAGTCTTAGTCAGACAGTTGTAGACATTTCCTTAAAATTGTGTCTTGCAGGGCACCCCCTCTGGAAAGGCCGTTGCCTGACTTGGAAGCCATGAGGGAGCGCAACTGCATCAGTCGATATCGGTTCGGCAGACAGTTGATCAAGGACCTGACGGGCAGGCTTGAGGCTCACCTACAACCACGCCACAGGTATCCAACTGCACTGACACCCAAGGTAAAGGTGATGGCAGCCCTCCATTTCTTTGCCACAGGTACCTTCCAATTTACCATAGCTGATGTGGGAGGGATGTCTCAGACCATGTTTAGCCGGGTATTGGGTGATGTTTTGGGAGCAATGTTGCTCCACCTTGATGAATTCATTACATTCCCTACTCCAGAAGAGTTGACAGATGTCAAGGGGGAATTCTATGCCCTGGGCCGCATGCCACATGTAATTGGTGCAATTGATGGTACACATGTTACTCTTGTCCCACCACAGGCTCAGGAGCAAGCGTATCGCAACAGGAAACACTACCACTCGATAAATGCCCTGGTGGTGTGTCTTGCCAACATGATTATCTCACATGTTTGTGCACGTTATCCAGGATCGTGCCACGATGCTTTCATCATGAGGCGTAGCAGGGTACCACAGATGATGCTGCAGCTGCACAACCACCGGGCATGTCTAGTTGGTGAGTATACACTGTGAGCTCTGTATGTCAGTATGTCACAACTTCATGATCTGCATCATATGATTCACTCTTGTACATGATGTCAAATTGCAGGAGACGCTGGATATCCAAACATGCCATGGCTGATGACTCCGCTACGCAACCCCAGGACAGCTGCAGACCAGCGTTACAACAATGCTCATGTGAAGACCAGGCAGGTGATCGAACGGACCTTTGGACTCCTGAAGAGCCGGTTCAGGTGCCTGGACAAGACAGGCGGAGCCCTCCAATACAGCCCACGCAAGGTGTGTGACATCTTCACCGTGTGCTGCTTGCTACACAACATGGCAGTGGAGAAGGCTGTGCCACTCTACCTGGATCCTGATGAGCTGGAACATCCGCCCGTTGAGGATGAAGGCCTTGGCCAGGATGCCAGTGACGAGGAGGGTGAAGATGATATCGGCGGTCACCTCATCCGCAACTTCTTTTCATGATGGTGAGTCATTTCATCTTTTATGTAAAAGATGGACTATAGAGTTGCACGGGTAGCATGCTGTGTATGCAACAGACTGTAAGCAAGATCACTTGGATGTGTGTTGTGCTGTGTCACATGTTCAGTTGTAATGCTACACACATACGTGCTATGTGTGCACTTGGAATGTACAGGTGTCATACTACATCTGGCTATTCAACAGACATTGACAAAATGACATTATACAGAACTTGACCCCTTGTGTGCCACTCTCATCCACAGCTCGCCCTGCCTGTTGTCCGTTGGGGTACATCGTGGTCATCCTGCTACTGCTCATTATGATTGCAACGTCAGCCACATCAACGGAGCATGCTTGGACATGTGGAGAAGTCAATTTGGGTAAGGACTCATATGAGGCTGTTTAGCGTTGGTATGTGTAGAAACGTGTGGTACATGTTCATGTGCATGTAGTGTCACCTTGCATACATGCTACTCCATTATGTACCTTATGACATGTATGGCCACTCCCATGACAGGATAGTCACCCCTTCTGTCATCTGTTGTACTTTGATACTCTGGTGAATGCATCAATGTGTGTAGACATTGCCACAGCAACATTGCACATACCATGGCATGGCATTGTGTCAGAGGTCACAACCACGGACTCTGTGGGGGATTGCAGCCTCACTGTGTGCATTAGAATGTGACTGGATCCTCACCTCCAGCTTGTGGGGCAGTCCAGTGTGATTACCATGAAACCATGTGGTGTCGGTGTTGCCCAGTGTATGTTCCACATCTTAAGACAACTGTCCTGTGAATCAGTTAACATGGATGCATTGCCCCTTGCAGCAGTATATCATGTCACTGTCATGTCGTTACCTCAGTGCAGGTTGAGAATACTGCTACGCCAGCCTTCACAGTGAGTAGCAGTGATGTTTAGATGCACATGATGCCATGTATGTTTAGCATGACAAAGTAAAAAGTGTGAAAGATGCATATGTGAATTTTTGTGTTGCACCAGTGGAGTGCGGTCATTCGCATGAATCTCTGGTCGCCGGCACCATTACTGTGCTATGGTAGGGTCTGATTATGTAGCTTGGATGGACATCACTTGCACTTAATATTTATTGTACATGCATATCATGTTTAGCATTGTGATGCATACTTGACACACGAAAAGACTGGCTACAGAGTGCCTTCATTGCATGTCGATCATTAGCTTCCTCATCATATGTGAAACTAACAGCTGTAGTGGATTAGCTCAAGTTAGCCTACATGGCCCTTATGGCTAACCAATATCAGATACAGACTTTAGAGTTAGCGGTAGTTGGATTTCCATATGTTTCCATTTGTTACTGAGGTCCACCTCATCTGTGCCTGGGAATGTGTTTATACTACTGTGGAAAAGTAAATTTTGTCACGTTCTGTGTCACTACGTGTCATCCATCACATGTTATGTGTGCATGATCAATATGTATATGTATTCCCCATGTCCGATTAAAGACGCAATTATAGTTGTGTCCACCTCTGGTATGTCATTCCCCAGTCCTCATGAGTAATATGAGTATCAGGCCTATGTAAAGTTATGTTGCCACGTTTCTCAGTGTGCACGTTACTTCATTATAAAGTCCCCGTTTCCAGGCCTCAACAGGGCCCGGACATCAGATTTAGCTCCTGTCTCCTGAGCCTCGCTGAGGAGCGATCCAGCCCCCACCTGTATCCTCGACCTTTCACTTACTTCCTACCTCGCAGTGCCCGGTGCAGCTTGGCTCAGTCTTTGAGTCTGCCAAGACTATGTTGTGATTCCAGCTATCAGTTTAGTCCTCCTTCTCTGCATTCCTAAGCTACTGAACTGCATCAATAGTTTCCGTCATTGTCTAGCCTATGCGGCTCCATGTTAAGAGAAATACTGTATTTAATGGTCATTTAATATTCTTCATCACGCACTACATGTAGAATAAATGCATGCTTCAGTCTTAGAGTTCGTTAGCTTTTCCCCTCATGACTTCTAGTTTATATCAACATGTTCCCTAAACATCAGATACCAGATAGGGTTTAGGTACATGTCGCTCCGACCCTCCAGACTTTAGTCTCTGCTCCCAGCACAGAGTTCGTAGCCCCCAGCTTCTCCTAGTAACACGTCATTGCCAGTTTGCGCGCACCACCAGGTTAGAGGTCCCGGCTCCTTAGGTAGCCCCCTCCAATGTTTCCGCCCATTTGTGACATATTCTGTTACGTTTACATCACATGTCTGAGTTACGCCTTCTTTATCCCTTATCTTTCGCGACTGCTACGCATCACCGCTATTGCTCCACCCACTGCTACGCCTACTGCAATGTAATGCTATGTGTTTGCACTATATATATATGCTCATGTATTGTTATTAAAAGCTAGCGCGCTCATCCCAGATCCAGCCCCAGCAGCTGCTGGGCCCTGTCATCCTATTCCTATGCAGGTTGTCCTGTTCCTGTCCTTATGCTGTATTAAACCTGCAAAACTCCCACTACCTCGAATCTTGACTCTTATTTATTGAGCTATCTGTTATTCATTCATTCATTCAAAAATAGATCCGGTATTATTTATTTATATACCACATAATGGCGCCCGAATAGGGACTTGCCCTTTCCCCACGCGTCGGTGAAGCCACGCCGACCCCCTGACCCTCTGCAGTCGTGACGGAACTCTTCTGCGCAGTGGCAGATATTTCTGCTCAAGTATCCCTCAGGCCCACGGAGAAGACGGAGGAGGCGGTCCAGCATCCAGACGAGACGGTGGAGGAACGCGGCGAGTCCCGACCAGAGCCCAAGCCAAGAGTCCAAGGTCCGAGGTATCCGGAGGTCCACCCGTAACTGAAGTCCGAAGTCCGAAGTTCGTCGTCGTAGCAGTCCAGTCCAGTCCGAGGCCTTCCGTTCTTGCTGCCCGGTGAGTACCGTTACTGGGGTGGTATCTAGACAGGGTCAATTTCATTGACTCTGGTCTGTGGGTTGGTGGTACACAGTCCCACAAACGAAGTGTTCACTTCGGTGGATACGGGTCCTGACGTGTCTCTTTAAGAGACCGGTAAGTTTCATACTGTTTCAGCAGTGCATCTAGTTTCTGTTCTAGTCAGTTCTGTTCTCGAGAAATTCATGTGTTCTGTTCACGGTATTTTCAGGTAGTATTCTGTTCGAACTGTTATTTTTAAATGTTCTTCATGTATTTTAATGTTGTGGTATGAGTGCGACGTGATTTCGTGTTTTCATTGTGTATTGTATTTTGTCCAGATTAGAGTCCAGTCATGCCGCTCTTCTCAAAGTTACGTCAGTTAAAAACTAGAAAGGGTCTGCTGGAAGCAGCAGTTCCCGTCCCGCCTAGGGACAGTCCAGGTCATTTTATGTATCAGAAACATGGCATAAGTGCCATATTGTATCTAGATTTATGGGTAGAGTATACCAAACAGTTAGAAGAAAAGTATAGATGGCCCGTATCGGGTACATGGGATGCCGAGTGCATCATGAGAGTAGAGGAGGCATTATGGAAAAAGAAAGCCAGACAGTCGCAGAAAGATGCCATCGAGTTATGGCGCAAAGAAGCTCATAAGAGAACCGAAAAAGAAATCAGAAAGTCAGAACTAAGTAGAGAATCCCAAGAACGAGCCCAAGAAAGAGAATTGATCGAGTTAGGTGAACAAGTCAAAGCTGAACAATCAGACAGACGGAGGAATGCCCTCATTAAGGGTATGTATCCTCTTCTTGCCGAGGGCTTGCCAAAAGCGACCCCGGAGGCATCCAGTAATTTTCCGCCACCATTAGTTCCGACCAAGCTACGTCACACACCGACTGCAGCTGATATTTTTATTTCGTCCTATCTGGACGACACAGTCCCAGAATATGCAAATCCTGTTCGCACTCCGCCAGTCCCTGTAAATCAGGTAATTCCTGCTCCTCCAGACACCGGGGTGCCCTTAACAGCTCCCCCGGGTCAGCCCGCCATACAAGTCCAGCCCACGTTACAATTACCGACCCTGCCAGGACGAAAAGCATCAGTTGATGATTCTAGTTTAGGGGCCGCAGGAGGAGGTCCTCCTCAAACCCCGCCGCCATACAAACGTTTATCAGCACTCGAATTACATGCTCAAGCATCACAGCGTACTCCTAAAAGTAATAAGTCTGTTGCAGAGATCAGGCAAACCCTTGGCGAATGTGTCTATGACCCAGTTCCAGGCGAGTTTAATATGGTTTTATATTCCGTACGCGTAAGGAGGGTGACCGAGTATCTAGTCACCCTGCCAGGTATGAAAGAAGATCTAGACAGGATATATCGTTTCATCCGTACAGGGGATGACCCACAAAGTATTAGTGATGCCATGTCTCAAAGGAAAGCCGAGATTCAGCGCATGATATTAAAGTTCTTAATTAACTGTCTAATAAGAGAACAGGATTACCCGTCTAAAGACCCGGAAGAAATGAAAACTCTAACAAAGTGGAGTGATAATATAGCCGAAGGTAGGCACAATACTATTGGGGCCATGGAAAGTATGTACAAGAAAATTCGTAGAGAGATAATAAAGATACACGAACAGCGTAAAGCAGCACAAGTAAGCGAGAAAGAAAGTATCTCTGACCCTGAAGAGGAAGACGACGAGAATACTGCCAGAATAGCGTATGTAGGAAAACCTAGATTTCCAGATCGCCATTTACGTCTAGAACCCAAGTCTACTTTCCATCATTCAGCACCAGAACAAGGTTCCCTAGAACAAGTATTTCAAGCTACCGATCACATTCTGAAATCACGAATCGGTTATAGTGAGTTAAGTACCATGCATGAACAAGAACTAGTCCGATCAGCAGTCAGATGGATTACTGATTCTACCACTTTTCCAGACGAAATAGTGGCACAAATGTTTCTGAAAATGCCCCCGGCCGAGCAACGACTGGTGGGTATGTATATGATTCAGCACCTCATTACACTGTATGAGGGTCAGCACTCTGATCCAGGCCCGTTACATGATATCCTGAACGAGTTACTCCAGTACAAATGGAGAGGTCTAGGTACCGATTTAATTAGTGTCATTTTAGAACAGCGCCACAAATATAGAACATTCTTGAACCCGCATTTTGTTCATGTCTCACCCCCAGAAAGTAAATCATTCTACATAGATAGACAGAATCCGTTACGAGAAGTCCACCCAGTCAGAGGAGCGGGTGGCGAAATGCAGCGAGTGTTTGTATACACTCCGATAACAAAGATGGAACTTCTAGAAATGAAGAAATTAATTCCCTGTCATGACAAAGATCCAGCAGGGTTCCATAGAGAATTAAAGGACATGCTCCGTATGGGAGAATACACATACCCGGATATAATTAAAATGTTAAAGGTTCTGTTGCCCGCAGGGGTGTATGAAAAGCTTAAAGAAAAAGAATGGGAGGTGGGAGAGAAAAAGATCGATTGGGCAATCCTAGAAGCTGAAGATAAGATACGAGTACCAGGTACTGGTCTCGGAGATAAATGTAAAGAATTACCAGAATTATTGATTCAAGTTTTACCCAGATTATTAACAACGAAAAAGGAAGACTGGGATGCAATCTCAGCCTGTAAACAGAAACAAGATGAAGATATTAGTGATTTTTATTCTAGGTTTGAAAAATGCTTTAGTATCAACAGTGGTCTCAAGACAAGTAGTGAGTCATACCCTCACCTTTTTGTTACTAAATTAGTCGAGAATTCAAGCCCACAAGTTAAAAACCGAGTTTTGAAAGTCGAAAGCACCTGGCAAGCAAATACTCCGTCCCAGATGCTCCAGATGCTCCAGTATCACCAGAATAGAATCAGGGAAGAGCAAGAACACGAGAGAAAACGTATGAAAGACACGAAAATGAAAGTGCTAGTTGCACAATCTGTTCCTCAAGACAGTCAGAAGAGGGGTCCGAATCAAGTCAGTCATCCTGCAGCACCCGTTAAAGGGAACTGCAATTATTGTAAACAACCAGGTCATTTCATAAACGAGTGTACGGTTCTGAAACATAACATAGCTACTGGTAAGACTAAAGAAAGACCACGTCCGCCTAGACAAGAACAAGTTTCACAGACTCCTCAGTCACAGAATGCACCACAGACAGTTACAGCACCGCAGCCTATTGCTGCAACACAGCATGTTACATCGCAGATGTACCAGTATGCACAGTCTGAGTATCCAGAGTACCAGCAGTATTCATGAAACAGCCTAGAGAGGGAGGTAGGCTTGCCTCTCATCGAGATACCTGTAGATCAAGAAGGTCCCTATGTTCACAGTCAAGTATTAGGGAAAGACAGAAAGTTTTTGATTGATACAGGGGCAAGTAGGACTACAATTAGTCACGCCGAAGTTCCAGGGGCTCCGCTCTCAGGCTCAAGAAATGTTTCCCTTGGATTTTCAGGAAAGCCTATCGTTAATGAGATTTCAAAGCCAGTCACTCTAGAAGTAGGTCCATTGTCCCGTACTACTGATCTGTTACTTACTAAGTCATGTCCAGAAAACCTATTAGGCATTAAAACACTGAAAGAGTTAGGTGCAGTTATATGTTGTTCCCCGGAGGGAATACGATTGTTCCTACGTGACTTCAAGGGTCACTATGTATTACGAGATTTTGATCCCAGACTGTCTAAAGTTCCGCAGCATTTATGGGCGCAAGGTCCAACTGATGTAGGTTATATGCAAATCACACCCCATCGTGTGACCCTGAAACCAGGTGTAGTGTTACCACGAATCAGGCAGTATAGATTGCCACCTGAGGCTGTAGCAGCCTTATCCAAAATTATAGACGAGCTCATGGCTCAAGGAGTAGTTGTAGAAACTGACTCCAATGTATGCAATTCTCCGATCATTCCAGTTATGAAACGTACTGATCCAAATGCACCCCCAGTATATCGATTAGTGATTGATTTACGAGAGCTTAACAAATGTATTATTCCTCAGTACCCAGTTGTCCCAGATATCTCTTCCCTGTTAACTGCTATTGATTCCGAAGCCATGTTCTTCACTGTCATAGACCTCAAGAACGCATTTTTTAGTGTTCCGATTCATCCAGACAGCCAGTTTCTTTTCGGATTCTGTTTAAATGGAAGGAGCTATATGTTCACACGCGCTCCTCAAGGTTTCACAGAAAGTCCTAGTATTTACAGTCAAGCACTCAAGAGACAACTAGACAACATTCACATGCCAACTGACACTGCCCTGCTCCAGTATGTCGATGATCTATTGATCACAGCCAGTTCTGAACGTGACTGCGAGCGAGCGTCACTGACGGTTTTGTATTTCCTAGCCGAGATGGGGCACAAGGTGTCACCTTCGAAGCTTCAATTCTGTGTCCAGCAAGTGGTTTACTTAGGACACTTACTGTCCAAGAGGGGTAAGCAGTTGACACCAGACCGCATCCAGTTGATAGCGAGTCTTCCCCAGCCCAGAACCCAGAAGGAGGTACGTGCCTTTATCGGCCTTACTTCTTATTGCAGACAATGGATTCCTCAGTATGCATTTCTAGCCAAGCCACTGATACAGTTAACGACACAGGAGGCAGCCGTATCGACTGTCCTCCCTTGGACATCTGAACATACACTTAATTTCAACGAGTTAAAGAAAGCTTTATGCCAAGCTCCAGTTCTGGCCACACCGAACTACAGTAAGCCTTTTACACTTTTCGTTACTGAACGTGAAGGTACAGCATTATCTGTTCTTACACAAGATCAAGCAGGACAATACAAGCCTTGTGCTTATTTTTCTAGCACACTAGATCCAGTCGCCCAGGCGTTGCCTGCGTGCCTCAAGTCAGTTGCAGCCACAGCACTAGCTATCAGACAAAGTGATTCCATAGTTTTAGGACACTCCCTGACAGTACACGTTCCACACTCCGTGGAAGTTCTTTTAAATCGAACACAAACACAGCACTTGACAATTGCACGTTTAACAGGTTATGAATTGACACTGTTCCAGCCACACATAGAAATCAGACGCTGCAACGTTCTGAACCCTGCTACACTGTTACCATCAGTTAATTCAAATTCTGCCACACACGACTGTGTGGAAGTAGTCAACATTACGACAAAGCCAAGACAAGATCTGACAGATATTCCGTTACCAGATCCCGACCTGACACTTTATGTGGATGGTTCATGCATGAGAACTAGTACAGGAGAACTAGTTGCCGCATATGCAGTGACTACTGACACTGAAGTTATTGAGACACACCGCATTGACACCCTGTCCGCTCAAGCAGCAGAGCTAGTTGCTCTGACACAAGCCTGTATACACGCCAAGAACCTGAAAGTTAATGTTTACACAGATTCACGTTACGCATTTGGAGTTGTACACGACTTTGGAGTGCTTTGGCAAGAGAGAGGTTTCATGACTTCTCATGGAACCAAGATTCAGCATGGTCTCCTTATTCAAGCTCTGTTAGATGCCATACATTTACCGACATCTATCGCTATCATGAAATGCAAAGCACATACGAAAGTCACTGACATTATTTCTCAAGGTAACGATCTAGCAGATCGCACAGCCAAGCTTACAGCACAGACTCCAGACATTCCAGTTAACATGACACACACTCCAGATCCGACTACATGTATGACAGTTAAGGACCCTACTCAAGATGTCATAGATATCCAGTTACATGCTACTCCCGATGAAATCAAGAAATGGTCTGAACAAGGAGGGGTCCAGACAGACCAAGGATGGGTGACAAAGGGTAGGACCGCATGGTTTCTCCCCGACTCTATGGTTCAAGTCATCATTAATACCGCACATAGTCCAGCACATTTGGGAGAAAAAGCAATGTTAGACAGTATCCAGAACATTTGGTTCAACAAGCATTTACGAGCTGCAGCCAAGCAGAAAGTCCGTACCTGTATGATATGTTGTCAGTTTAATCCAGGTAAAAGTGTCCCGGTGGAACAAGGGGGATTCCAGCCTCCTGACCATCCTTTTGAGGTCCTCCAGATGGATTATATTCAGATGGAGCGATGTCGAAGTTTCAAGTATGTCCTTGTAGTTGTATGCGCTTTGTCCAGATGGACAGAAGCATATCCAGTCCCCGATTACACAGCCGCGACCACTGCCAAGCAGTTGGTTCGTGAATTCTTCCCTCGATATGGACTCCCTAGAGTCGTATATTCTGATAACGGTCAGCCATTCTCATCTGAACTGATGAAGCACGTTTCCCTGTTGTTAGGGTACCAGTGGAAGTTTCATTGTGTACGCCATCCTGAAGCAGCTGGTCTAGTCGAGAGACATAATCAGACTCTGAAAATCCGAATCGCCAAAATATGTAAAGATAAGGGTGTGGACTGGCTAGTAGCTCTGCCAGTTGCTTTGTTTTACATGCGCATGGTCGCACATTCCAGATCAGGTCTGTCTCCGTATGAGGTCGTATTCGGCCGCCCCCCTAACATGTGGGGTACTCCTAGACCCCGAAGTATTACTGATGTTTCATGTAATATGCTGACAGATTACCTAGCTTCCTTGATGTCTGCCCTGAACTCATGTCGTTCACAGGTTGCCGCCACATTTCCAGACAATACCGAGGTGGCACCGCATGAAATCGTTCCAGGTTCGATGGTGCTCGTCCGGAACTTCGACAGATCAAGTCCGCTGGAGCCACGTTGGAAGGAGCCCCGTCAGGTCCTCCTCACCACCCGTACAGCTGTGAAATTGGAAGGACGCCGCGGCTGGGTGCACCTTTCGCACGTCAAGAAATTCTACGGATTAAAGCCGGTCTCCAAGAACATTTCCCAGGACTTAAAGACTTGTCAAAACATTGTTCCTAAGGACTGTCCCGCAAATGACATTGATACAACCCCTCCCTTGGTAGAGAAAACTCCGCAGCAGGAGTATAAGCAAAAACTCCGGTCTAGTAAAATAAGTCAGTCAGTTTGATTGTCTAAGTCCTCCCCTAGGTGAAACGGTTAGACTGTTTCTGACATGTATAAAATAGACCCCCATAGTGAGAGAGTCAGTCAAAACTCAATTCGATGTATCGTTTTTCTAAGTTTCATATTATTCATCAGCATAATGATTTCCTGCACCAGTTATGCATTTTTCCTGTGTTTTCCAGTTTCTCATGTAAATAAGCATTCTAATGTTACAGTAGAGCACACGTTTAGTGATCTGCCTCCTCACGAATATTCATACCGCCTCGCTATGCATAACAATACATTTATCCGCATGTTGCATCATTCACACCAGACCAGCAATGCCACTAATTGTTGGGTGTGTGGTCGACTCCCCCCTTTCCAGACGTCAAAGGGAGTTCTGCCACTTTTTCCTTATCCATTTTCACATAATGGTTCGTGTGGAGCATGGTTCACGTTAACGTCATCCTCAACAGATATGTCTTTTCTTAACAGCACATGTTTCCCAGACAAGCAAGGTCTCCCCCACAGAACAGGTTTAGATCTAGAAAATGAAGTGTATAATTTAGGTAACTATTCTTCGAATTTTATGGTCCTGAATGTTCAGTCTGATACTACTCCAGACTCACCTGCTATTTCAGTATTACCAGTCAAAGACGAATTATGTGTCCGAAATCATGGTTCTGTACACGTAGGACATAGTGATTGTACTACTATTATCAAGTATAGTGACAGTGGGAAATCTATTTTCAAAGCTTCACGTCATTCTTATTTTGTTTGTGGTCAAACTGCATATGTTCGTCTGCCCCTCGATTGGGAGGGAACCTGTTACCTTGCCTTCCTACTGCCACCTGTTTTTCTAGCCCCACCAGACTACCATAGGAATTCCTACCTAGTACATACTAGACACAAGAGAAACCTCCCGATTGTCGATTATACTGAAACTGCTGCAGAGCAATTCATTGATATTGATAAAGGTGTTTTCCCTTATTTAGGCACAGTTGTAAACAGTAAGCTAATCCGTAGGTTAACAAGAACCCTTGAAGCAGTAGTAGATGAGACTGCCTCCGCTCTAGGTAACTTAACCGAAGAGCAATCCTTTATGAGAATTGTTGTGCTCCAGAATCGTCTCGTCCTTGACGTCATACTGGCCGATAGGGGCGGGGCCTGTAGACTCATCGGATCCAGTTGCTGCGTTTTCATTCCAAATAACGCGCCGTCTGTTTATTCAGCTATAACCAGACTTCATAAAATTGCCCATCTGTTACACCAAGATCCAGGCACCTGGACATGGTCCGGTTGGTTCTGGAATATAATTTCTGCATGGGGGTGGAAAGTCCTGTCCTTTCTAGGTATTGCAGTAGCGATCATATTCAGCTGCTGCCTCTGTATACAATGTGGCCCTGCGATTTGCGGCATGTGTGCTACCTCTTGTATTCCTAGTCCCAAGCCCCGTTCTAAATCCCGTTCCAGGATAATTCGAGATGAACAAATAGTACTGTATGAAATGATAGATGGTATCATGAATATTGATGTTTCCTAATGGAAACGTAGTGACAAGGAGGGAATGTGGAAAAGTAAATTTTGTCACGTTCTGTGTCACTACGTGTCATCCATCACATGTTATGTGTGCATGATCAATATGTATATGTATTCCCCATGTCCGATTAAAGACGCAATTATAGTTGTGTCCACCTCTGGTATGTCATTCCCCAGTCCTCATGAGTAATATGAGTATCAGGCCTATGTAAAGTTATGTTGCCACGTTTCTCAGTGTGCACGTTACTTCATTATAAAGTCCCCGTTTCCAGGCCTCAACAGGGCCCGGACATCAGATTTAGCTCCTGTCTCCTGAGCCTCGCTGAGGAGCGATCCAGCCCCCACCTGTATCCTCGACCTTTCACTTACTTCCTACCTCGCAGTGCCCGGTGCAGCTTGGCTCAGTCTTTGAGTCTGCCAAGACTATGTTGTGATTCCAGCTATCAGTTTAGTCCTCCTTCTCTGCATTCCTAAGCTACTGAACTGCATCAATAGTTTCCGTCATTGTCTAGCCTATGCGGCTCCATGTTAAGAGAAATACTGTATTTAATGGTCATTTAATATTCTTCATCACGCACTACATGTAGAATAAATGCATGCTTCAGTCTTAGAGTTCGTTAGCTTTTCCCCTCATGACTTCTAGTTTATATCAACATGTTCCCTAAACATCAGATACCAGATAGGGTTTAGGTACATGTCGCTCCGACCCTCCAGACTTTAGTCTCTGCTCCCAGCACAGAGTTCGTAGCCCCCAGCTTCTCCTAGTAACACGTCATTGCCAGTTTGCGCGCACCACCAGGTTAGAGGTCCCGGCTCCTTAGGTAGCCCCCTCCAATGTTTCCGCCCATTTGTGACATATTCTGTTACGTTTACATCACATGTCTGAGTTACGCCTTCTTTATCCCTTATCTTTCGCGACTGCTACGCATCACCGCTATTGCTCCACCCACTGCTACGCCTACTGCAATGTAATGCTATGTGTTTGCACTATATATATATGCTCATGTATTGTTATTAAAAGCTAGCGCGCTCATCCCAGATCCAGCCCCAGCAGCTGCTGGGCCCTGTCATCCTATTCCTATGCAGGTTGTCCTGTTCCTGTCCTTATGCTGTATTAAACCTGCAAAACTCCCACTACCTCGAATCTTGACTCTTATTTATTGAGCTATCTGTTATTCATTCATTCATTCAAAAATAGATCCGGTATTATTTATTTATATACCACACTACATAGATCTTTTTGCATGGGTGCTCACTTGTGAGCGTTACACATGACTCTAATGGATGACAGACTGTCCCAGTTTTTATGTGTCTGTGTCACAGCATCGTATCTCATGTGATGGCATGATTAATCATCATTATTTTTCACCAGACAGTACACTTCACAGGTGTGACTGGTACAGTGTAGCTAATGAGGTTTTTGAAGTGTCTGTGACATGAGAATGTTGTCCTAATGCTTATTTGCCTCTGTTTCAGGTCTCCCTCCCAGCAGTTCCCATCCTCTCCTTCCCTCGCCTGATCACCCTTTTGTGTCTGTTGTTTGTACTCAGACCAATTGGCTATTTGGAGGTGGAACCCTTAGAGCATCACACCACTCTGATGAAGAAAGGTACGGCCAGTCGTTGACAGCCTTGTAGGTATTCGTAAAGCGGCATTACAGGTGACATCATGATTAGTGTAAATTGGACTTATTGACAATGCACATGTATGTTTGTGAAAGCTCCATGGGCTCACAGTGTAAATTATCATGTTGTGCATGACGTCTGACTCCTACAGAATATAGTACCTGCTTGTGGCTCAACACACATGTGCACATATACTATTTTGAACGTAGTTACCTCATGCTTGTTAGGTGTGTAACTGTTTATTGACCACACGCATGGGGTAGGTGAAGGCTAGAATACTATGTTGTGTGTGAGGTAGATGTCTTTGTTGGTGCAGTTTGGATTTGAACACACTAGCTCTTGTATACACCTGCTGACGCTGTGTGTCTTGTGCCCCACTTGACCGTAGGGGCCCTGATCCAGTGACTGTGATGTGTGGTGATTACTGTGCCATTTTGTTGTCAGTGATCCTGAGTGAGGCAGACACTCCTGCCTTCACATCCACATGTCACTTTGTGCATTGCGGGTGCCCTTGTGTTATGTGTTTGTTTAGCAATTAGTCACACCCCTCCTGCCGTCATGTCTTCACTCATTGCTGCAGCTGCATACACAGCCAACATGCAGCGCACACTATCCAGGAACACAGACACCTACAGGATGACCCTCCTACCATCCATTAATAGAGCATGCTCCTGCCACCCTACACACAGACAACACCAGACATTCACCCTCGTGCTATAAAAATGCTTTGTGCTCAGCCATAGCTGCTGCTATGCGTGTGTGTGCAAAACATACTGGCACGACTATGCAGATTCACATGACATTGGGTCTACGTACCACCAGGTCATGTGCCGTGTCCAACACACACACACACCTTACATAGGCACAATATTGTACAGTGTTAGCTTGTCAACACCACTAGATCAGAAAACTGTTCGCTTACAGTCACGTGCCAGAACACAACATGCTCACACCACTTCAACATTGCTGTCACAGTCAGTCAAGTTGGCACATGGGACACAAACCATGACCCTGTCTCTTGGGTGTGGTGTGATTTGGCCGTTCAGGGGTAGGTATTTGTCTGATGTGTGTCGTTGTTCTGTATGCGTTGCTCCCATTACAGTAGTATAGTACTTGTAGCTCCATAGGGGTAGGTCACCTAATCAGGTGTGCTTGTCTAGAGTGCTCCAGCCCATTTCCCACAGTCTGTCCTGCCACCGTTATCCTGTGCGGCATTAATCACATACACAGTAATGCATCATGCTGATGGTAGCTCACATACCTGAGGACACAGTTGTAGGTACTCCCTACATGGACTACTACTTTTGTGACACAGACATGTACTCCTCAAAGTGACTCTCCTTGGCCTGCCTGTGCTAGCAGTATTGGGATTCAATCCCCCCTCCAGCATTGACTGTCCCACACAGGTGTGTCTTACCATCCATGTATGTAGTTTGTGGAAATTTCTGACCAATGTGTGTCCTCACTCAGATTCTGATCCAAGTGTGTGGATGACTGTTGTTTGTTGTATACCTTGCATTTTTGACATTTGCAGACACATATACATGTATGCTGTTTCAAAGATTACTCACCAAATGCGTATGATGTTTACATTATTTATTGGGTGATCTTGTGCATGAAACGTGAATAGGTGCTGTACAGAAAGGGGGGGGAATCCAAAATTCACAGCTGGAGATTAGATGCCTTACAGTTTCAGTCAACAGAGTCCAGGCCACAGTGTCTGACATCATTGGGCAGACTGTGACCAGCAAGTCCATGTGGGAGAGTCTCATAGGGGATGCTGTTGCACCCAGGGGCTATATGCCAGGTCCAGTGTCCTGGGAGAAGTCCATGGGCCACAGGCCCTCAACGTCTTCGCCGTGGACGACCCACCTTCCTTGGGGGACCCTCATGTGCAGGCATGGACGGTGCATGGGACGCTGCGTCAAAGGGTTCCTCCTCCTCCTCCCTCTCCTCCCTCCCTGTGGCTGGTGTTGCACTTTGCCGTGATGTTGCTGGCCTTGTGACACAGGGAGGGGGCTGCATGTTGGCAGCCATCTGACGTAGCACATGGACAATGTCCCTATGCACCATCAAGAGCTGAGCCTGGTGTGCCTCCACCCGTCCATAATGCAGCTCTTGCCTGGGTATTTGCTCTGCCTGCTGTTCTCTGAGCTGGTTGAGGGTCTCCGCAAGCTGGCTTACCTCACTGGTGTCCCGCCGGTATGCCTCAAGGATGTTACTGAGTTCAGCCATACCGGTCCCTGCAGCTGACTGGCCAGATTCTCGCCTCCGCCTTGCGCCACTCCCACCACCCTGACCCACATGAGCACGGCCTGCGCTTGTGGGCACATCCGATCGACGGGCCCCCCGAGTGCTGGGAGGGTGGAGGTTGTCACCAACCTCAGGGGGGCCCGACAAAGGGTGTCCCTCATTTTCAGACTGGCTCTCTTGTGAATCATGGGCAGGGCTCTGACCTGTCTGCTGGGATGTGGTGGGAATAGGTCCAGTGGTTGGCAGAGATGTAGCTGGTACAGTTGCTGCAGGGGTTTGGGATCCAGAGGAGCCAGGTTAGTTGGGGTCATCCACAGTGCGTTGAGGGACGGCGCTGCCGGTGGGGTCTGGGTCCTGCTGAGCCTGGGACTGGGATCCTTGGCCCCCCTGGCTGGGGGGGAGATCCGCACGTTGCCCTGTGTGTGGGAGAGACAGACACTGTTAAGGCAATATCAAGTGACATGTGGTTTGGTTATCCATTATCAGCATCACTGTTCCACAAGCTATACATTGTTGACATTGTACAGTTGTGTATTTAGTGGTGGAAAAAACAATTGTACGATGGGGTATTTACATTCTTCCAATCTCTTGACAATGACTGACACAGCCATTGCTGTGTCTTGTGTTGCCGGCACCACACGTGTAAAGCATTTGTAAGTTTCACGCAACATCCTGGATACGGTGAAAATTTTTATGTGTGCGTCAAGCATGCACAGAGTTTAGATGCAGCATGTTGATGTAAGAGACAGAGCATCATTATTTAGCATGTCAGGTACTACTTTGTATGTCTTTTGCTGTTCCTTGCTGGCCAAACAATGCCAACACCGCTGGACCTGTACACCCACTTCTAGATCATGGCTTTAGAACTTGGCACTTCTCTAAGACGCATCACCTTGTCAATACCCATGTCCATGTTGGTACTTATGTGCATCCACAAAGGTAATGAGATGGGGCACGTGCTTTTTTAGAGAGGCACAATGGACTGGAGCTTCTGTTATGTGCATGTATGAGTTGTATGCATATTCATATGAGTACATGTTTTGTTGTGGTTCATGGCAATTGGGACAGTGTTGCAATACAACGCCTGTCCCCCGGGGATGAGTTTCTGTAAGGGGTGTGTACAACAGGCCATGCTATTACTTTGTTTGTGAATTGCAAGCGTCCATTGTTCATGATTTGGCTGTCCCCTCATGTGGCATGCTGCCATAATGGTGGATTTGTATTGGTGCACAGGATGTGTGACCTTGTCCTGGTGTTTGTGTTTGCAATGAGCACAGGAGGGACTTGTGCTGCCTACACCTGTGCCCATTGTGTACTACAGAGCTTTCTGAGATGTGTGTCCTGACACAGTACAGTGTTGACAGCAAATGGTGGGTGTCTTACAGGCACATAGCAGATGTTTGCTGGTACTTGTGAGACATCCCTTAACATTCTGCTCTATGGAGTTTGTGAGGCCTGTGCAGTGCTTGTGTGCAACTGTGTGTGTGCCCCAGGGATGTGCGTTGAGGTGACAGAGGGACGAACACTGACTGATGGAGACAGAGGGAGAGGGAGAGGGAGACAGAGGGAGACAGAGGGAGAGGGCAACCGAGAGAGAGGGCGACAGAGACAGAGGGAGACAGAGACAGAGGCCGACAGAGGGAGAGGGAGACAGAGGGAGAGGGAGACAGAGGGAGAGGGAGACAGAGACAGAGGGAGACAGAGGGAGAGGGCAACCGAGGGAGAGGGCGACAGAGACAGAGGGAGACAGAGACAGAGGCCGACAGAGGGAGAGGGCGACTGAGGGAGAGGGAGACAGAGACAGAGGGCGAGACAGGGATGGAGACAGGTAGATTGTGCTTGCTCTCTTGCTACACTGCCTTACTTTGTCACAAAATGATGCATCCCTGTAAGGTGTGTCAGCAAATAGTAAATATTTAGAAGCTGTGGTGTAGTATCTTGTGTGATATTTACCTATCCCTGTGCATTGGTCATTATGCTTGTGTGTGTCCCTGGGACATATGGCATGAGAGCAGCCTCTTACCCTACACATTGCACCCTATGTGCCTCCCCCTTGCAACTACCACCATTTGGTAGTGTACTGCTTGGACTCATGGCCACCCACCCCATGCTGCTGGGCACTGTTGTTAGTCTACCCATGTAACTTGTGTTTTTTGTACACTCACCAGACTCAATGGCTCCTTCTATTCCATGTACTCCCACCGCTGGCAGGAGGACCATGACCTTCTCCTCCCAGGGCTGGTATACAGGAGGTCTGCGGGGACCACCGCCTCCTGTGTGGTGTGCATTGGCGTAATCCTGTGCCATCTTCTTCTTCACCATCCTCCGCAGATCGTACCACCTGGCCTGGCATTCATCCCTGGTGCGCCTGATGGGTGCAACAGCATTGACCCGGTCTACAATCCTCTCCCACAGGCGTGTTCTTTCTGCCAGGCTGGTCTGTCTGACCAATGCGACAAACAGCTGCGGGTCGACTCTGATGACTTCATCAGTAAGTATCTCCATCTCCGGGTTAGTGAATTTTGGATTCTTGTGTGTGGTCATGGTGTGTAGTGTATGTGATTGAGGGGTTGATGGTGTGTATGAATGAGGGTGTTTGGGTCAGAATGTGAAGGGGGTGGTGTGGGTGTAGATGAGATAGGGTGTATGTGTGAAGGTATGTGTCTGCAATATTTTGTGTTCTCTCAGTTTCCTCGCAAGAATGGGTATGTTGCAAAGGATGATGGGTTGTATTTGTGGTCCCTTTTATTGGTCAAATGGTGGGTGTGGCTTAATTTGAATTGTTGGGGTGGGTGTTATATGGGGTGGGTGTTGGTGTTGTCCTCTGTTTGGCTGTTTGGCTGTGACCAGGACATTGATTGTCAAAGGTGTGTACACAGGAGACATGTTCAGTGTGGTAGTGCGACTCGTTAGCAAGGTCCTTGTGGTCGTTTTGGTGTTGGCGTTATGTGTGCGTGCGGTACTTGTGCGTGCGTTTGAGTAGTACGGGCCGTTGGCGGGTGGGGGTGTTCGCGTACACTTGTTGAGGGGGGTGCGTGTCGTACTTGTGCGTGCGAGTGAGTAGTACGGGCCGTTGGCGGGTGGGGGTGTTCGCGTACGCTTGTTGGGGGGGTGCGTGTCGTACTTGTGCGTGCGAGTGAGTGGTACGGGCCGTTGGCGGGTGGGGGGGTTCGCGTAGGCTTGGCCGAGGGGTGTGCGTGTCGTACTTGTGCGTGCGAGTGAGTGGTACAGGCCGTTGGCGGGTGGGGGGGTTCACGTAGGCTTGGCCGAGGGGTGTGCGTGTCGTACTTGTGCGTGCGAGTGAGTGGTACGGGCCGTTGGCGGGTGGGGGGGTTCGCGTAGGCTTGGCCGAGGGGTGTGCGTGTCGTACTTGTGCATGCGAGTGAGTGGTACGGGCCGTTGGCGGGTGGGGGGGTTCGCGTAGGCTTGGCCGAGGGGTGTGCGTGTCGTACTTGTGCGTGCGAGTGAGTGGTACGGGCCGTTGGCGGGTGGGGGGTTCGCGTAGGCTTGGCCGAGGGGTGTGCGTGTCGTACTTGTGCGTGCGAGTGAGTGGTACGGGCCGTTGGCGGGTGGGGGTGTTCGCGTACGCTTGATGGGGGGGTGCGTGTCGTACTTGTGCGTGCGAGTGAGTAGTACGGGCCGTTGGCGGGTGGGGGTGTTCACGTACGCTTGTTGAGGGGGGGGTGCGTGTCGTACTTGTGCGTGCGAGTGAGTGGGACGGGCCGTTGGCGGGTGGGGGTGTTCGCGTACGCTTGTTGGGGGGGGTGCGTGTCGTACTTGTGCGTACGAGTGAGTGGTACGGGCCGTTGGCGGGTGGTGGTGTTCGCGTACGCTTGGCCGAGGGGTGTGCGTGTCGTACTTGTGCGTGCGAGTGAGTGGTACGGGCCGTTGGCGGGTGGGGGTGTTCGCGTACGCTTGGCCGAGGGGTGTGCGTGTCGTACTTGTGCGTGCGAGTGAGTGGTACGGGCCGTTGGCGGGTGGGGGTGTTCGCGTACGCTTGTTGGGGGGGGTGCGTGTCGTACTTGTGCGTGCGAGTGAGTGGTACGGGCCGTTGGCGGGTGGGGGTGTTCCCGTACGCTTGGCCGAGGGGTGTGCGTGTCGTACTTGTGCGTGCGAGTGAGTGGTACGGGCCGTTGGCGGGTGGGGGGGTTCGCGTAGGCTTGGCCGAGGGGTGTGCGTGTCGTACTTGTGCGTGCGAGTGAGTGGTACGGGCCGTTGGCGGGTGGGGGGGTTCGCGTAGGCTTGGCCGAGGGGTGTGCGTGTCGTACTTGTGCGTGCGAGTGAGTGGTACGGGCCGTTGGCGGGTAGGGGGTTCGCGTAGGCTTGGCCGAGGGGTGTGCATGTCGTACTTGTGTGTGCGAGTGAGTGGTACGGGCCGTTGGCGGGTGGGGGGGTTCGCGTAGGCTTGGCCGAGGGGTGTGCGTGTCGTACTTGTGCGTGCGAGTGAGTGGTACGGGCCGTTGGCGGGTAGGGGGTTCGCGTAGGCTTGGCCGAGGGGTGTGCATGTCGTACTTGTGTGTGCGAGTGAGTGGTACGGGCCGTTGGCGGGGGGCGGGGGGGGTTCGCGTAGGCTTGGCCGAGGGGTGTGCGTATAGTATGTATTGGTGGAGCTTGCAGTGAGGCGAATGTCCCGTACGAATCAATGTTGAGGCGTGAATACTTTGGCCCGTACGTATCTCGCTCAGGCATTTCGTTCCGAATCGGAATAGTGAGTTTGTATGGACTGATAACGAATCGTACGGTGGTCTGCACGAGGCTTATTCGTACGGGTAAATGAATGTCATTCGTACGGGTCGTAGCAAATCGTACGGAAACAGATCGGAATTCGCTGGTCGGACGGTAGTTTCCCATTCGTACGGAATCGGCTACGAATACGATTCGTACGCCGGATTATTTTACCGGATCGGAATCGACGCCATTGTGTCCGCAGCTGGAGATACCCTGATAGCGTTGCCCGAAACACACGAAGAGGTGAGCTGCCGGGCGGGGAGGCGTACTGCTGGGGGATCTCATTTATATCATCACCTGGACCCCGGCATATGGGAGAGTGCGGAGCATCATTAGCAGTGCACCCAACCATAGCTGATATTGCTGCACCTGGGCTCCTGCCAGAAGCTGAGACGAGATGCACTAAGACACAAGATAGAGTGCATAACTGAGAACTTCCTCTCCTGTGGCCTGGAGCTCTGTCAGACCAGCGCTCTAAACTTTACGTGGCCAGGTCACTGTGGCCTCACCAGGGCTTATCCTGAACAAGGGCACGCCGCGGAGGGCGTTAGTGGGAGGCCTCTCTTGGGCTCACAACATTTAAATATCACAGTCTCTCTGAGACAGACACATGGTGGCTCTACGAGGGGCCTGACCTGGGGGTCCGTGACGTCGCTCGGCCTGTAATGTTCTGTGAAGCACACTGTGGTGACGGTGCAGAGAGACCCATGAATTGATGGACCAGGCGGTGTTGAGAGGCTTCGTGGAGACCATAGGGCTGTGTGCAATGACCCATCGCTACAGGGAGAAGTTGGAGTTGCCCGCAGTGCACTGCTAAGATTGCAGTGGAAGCCCTCGGTGCAGAGTGAATGGATCCAGGCCAACCACTGGCTACTGAGGCCTCTGAGCATATAGAAGCTCTACGGAACAGCCTCTAAAACTAGTGCTGCTGACCCCTGTGGCGCTGACATGTGTGACTGGCAACTGGACTGCCGGGAACACTCTAAGCTTTGTCGAAATGGAACAAATTGCCTAAATTCCCAACTGCACTCAAGACCGCATCAGTGCATGAGCATGGCCAAGCACGATGCCAAGTAAGCAAAGCTGTCATTTGAGAACAAGAGGCTGACAAGACAAATGGACTCTGGAACAAAAGGAGAGGGAGACAACCCTGCCACAACCAATACTGACGATCAGAGGGAGGATCTTCGCACACTTCTGTTGGAGTTGTTATTAAGCCTAAGGACTATAGCCACCAAACTCAATGTCCTCACCTCTCAATTGGATCAGGTCCGAAAACACATAGATACGCATGAGAACAGACTGGATCAACTCAAGAAACCACTTCTGACACACATGACTTCAGTTTGAGACCAAAGAACAACTGCTACAGATGGACAGAGTCCTAACGCTGATCGGAGCTAAGAACGATGACCAGGAATCCCAATCCAGGTGCAATAATATCTGTATAATGGGGGTGCCTGAAATGACAGCAATACAAAAAATGGAGACATTTGTGGAGGAACTCCTTCGTGAACTGGTCGGAGCCGATCTATCACCAGTCTTCATTGTAGAAAGGGCAGATTGCACGCTGGGACCAAGGCCACTGGTAGGTTCCATCCCCTTCTGATCCTGGCCCGGTTGTTGAATTATTAGAATTGGGATGTTGTGCTGCGCCTGGCCAGGGAACATGGGACTATCCAGCATAAAGGTAACACTATCTCCTTTTTTCCTTATTTCACCCCTACAGTACAAGCAGAGAGTTTGTGCCTGTGAAGTGACTGCTCCTGCAGGTGGAGATATCCTATGCACTACTCTACCCATCTAAATTAAAAGTCTCTCATGATGGCGCTGCCCACATTTTTACTGACACAAAATCTGCCATAAAGTTTGCTAAACACAAATCCGGGCAGCGACGAGTGGCAAAACCTGCAAAGACTCTAAACTCTGGCAAAAACCTCAGTGATAATGACTGATGTTGCAGCATCTCTATGTGATTGTCACCATATTTGTGCCTGTTTTTGGTTGCTGTCAAATGGCTGTTATATTTTGTGGAATCATTGAACATATTATATCTCGGGTTCCTGCGGGAATAATTGCACTACCTTATACTCACTCTGCAGATGCAGATTCAATAGTAGTTCAAAAATCTGATTCACATACCATCTGGAGCACATTGTTGTGCTGTTTCTCAAAGGTAGGATTTAATACACAACCTATTTGGGTGGGTTGGTGTGGGTGTGGGTGGTTTGAAGTTGACAAGTTGGGTAATTTTTTCAGGAGAGTTAATAATCAATCAATAGCTGGAAGTCAGTTAACACCCCACCTCCCTGGACAAGAGTCTTAAAAGTGCGACTATTTTGTAATTACTTACCTGATTGTATAGGGACTTTGAGATGAGTGTGTAATTTGAAATGGAGACTGCGATGCCCCAGACTCTTTTAAGACAGCATTCTTGTCTACAGTGCTAGTTCTCCAAATCTAATGGATATGTGTATCGCGGCGGACGAAAAGATTGCCTGGCAGAGTGGTCAGCATGCTCTCAATGGAGGAGGAACTTAGCAGGCTCCGCCGGCACAATTATGATGCCGGTGGAAGGCAGCCTTTCTGTGGTGGTTGAACCGCCATTGAAAGGCTGGCGGAGAATGACTTGAAGGGCCCATTTTGAACACCCCTTTTGTTGGAGGAGGTGTCGGTGCACTGGAGGGGTTCCCATGGTGCCCCCTATTTCACTACACCAAGTGGCAGGCACAGTATAGTGCCTGGCAAATAGTGCAGCGAAATTCACAACATACTCTTTTTAACATCGCAGTGGTGTTGCTGTCAGCAGCCACTGCCGCAATGTTAAAGGTGCGGAATCTAACCGCAGCGGTGGTGGTCCCATCATAATTGTATATGTGGGACCGCCGCACACACAGCGGTCAGTCACAATCACTGCTACGGTGGCGGGCGGATCAAGTGCGCCCACCATCGTAATGAGCCCCTTTGTTCTTTTTTGATGGATTAGTTTGTGAAAAGTTGGCTGTACTTTTCCTATTGTAGCTTGGAAGGCATTATGCCATCCTTTCACTGAGTCATTTGTTTTAGCTTTTTGTGCTAAGTTACTTTCATGGACATTCCACCAACGAATGTGGAATTTGGGTTGTCTTCGATGTCTTGATCTATGTAGTCTTCCTACCCAGGTGTCTTCAAAGTAGTCAAGCAAGGGTGTTAGTTTTGATTCATTGGTTTGGTAGAAAGGACTTTTGATAAGTATTTTATAGTGCTTTGCTACTTCTGTTGTTGGTACATAGGCCAGGGCTATTATTAATTTATATTTTTTATTTGGTAAGCAAAGTTTCTTTTTGTTGCATATTCTATGCTTAGGGACGATTTTTGGTGATGTCTCTATATATTTTGGTAGAAATGATAATAGCAATCTTGTATTGTTGTATGTGGATATATTATTTTAATTGCTTGGGTCATTGTTCAAAATATATTACTATTTTTTGTGGGAAGTAGTTTTCTGTTTGTTGTTATTGTAAGAAGTTCTATATAGGTAGTATTTTGTTTGTTGGGGAGTAGGGCATACATGAAAGGGATGTTGGTTTATTTATATTTGCCATGGAAGTTGATAAAATCGTTTAGGACAGACTTTAAATGTCCCATCCATCATCCATGTTTCACATTGTTTTAACATTTGAATCCAGGTGTTGGTGGCAAAGATGATAACACTTTTTTCATGACTACTGCTGTCATAAAGAATGAATTGTTTTCATCTTTGTGTGTTACTGTGTATTCTTGTAGATTTTCTACTTCGGAGAATGTTTTAGGGGTGGGGGTGTTTGAGCTGTAGATCTCTTCGTTCTGGCTATGAGGCATTTTAGGGTTGGGATAGAAGGTAATTATCCTGTTACATGTTCAGGAACACAGGTTAGTAAATGTTTTAATATTTGTGTGCTAGTTTGTTGTGAGCTGGTGCTTGCTTCTTTGATGTTTTCTAAAACATCCCTAATCTCAATTTCTGTGGCCTTGGGGGGTGGTTGTGTTCTCTAATATTAATAAAAGTTGTTTCTATTGTCGCTGTTCTCCCACAGCAAGAATTGTAGTAGTGTTTACTAGATTTCTAATGGGTTTTATTTTTTGTTATTTTCTCTTGTGTATAAGTATAGCCCATGTAGCATAGAAGTAGCTTTCTTTTTTGTGAAGAAATGAACTTTGCCCCTTCTGTCATTTTCTTTGTGTATCTGTGAATGTATATATATATATATATATATATATATATATATTACCTACTGGCGATAGCCAGTAGGTATATATAGTTAGGATTGTTTTCCATAGGGAAATCGTAACATTCTATTGGGAATCACTTTGGTGCCGGTTGAGGAATCTTCCTGAAATCTTCCTTAACTTTGCCTCGCGGCGCTCCGCTCCTTCCCTGAAAGTTTGGGGGGGATTTGTCAAGCGGGGGCCGAGATAAAAGGGGGTCCCAAAACGTGTTTTCCCCATGTTAATTTCCAATAAGCGGTTGGACTCACTTTTAGCCCAAACGGCTGAATGGTTTTCCACCAAACTTGGCAAAATTGTAGGGACTGGTAGCCCGATGTGCCTTTGCTATGTCTCAAGATATGTGCTCCAGTGGTTTTTACGAAAATTAACTTTGAAAAAATATATATTGGGCTACATTTGGCTATATATATGTTAGAGCCCAAATGTAGCCCAATGTAGCCCAATGTAGCCCAAAGATGGCCACCAGAGACAAAAAAACAAAACAAATGTAGCCCAAATATCAGCCAGATGTAGCCCAACTATAGACCAATGACAGAATGTCCCAGAGTGTTCTAAAGAACAACTAGAGCGCTAACAGTCTTACTTATGACAAAAGTATGGCACACCTGAAGTCATCTTGATTGGAATAAAGTGTTAACACTTAAAACATTTAATTTGCAAAGGAACAAAATGAGGGGGTTCATTTTGCCATAGAATTTATGATTAGTGCTGAAGAAAGAAAAATTAGGGCACATTTTGAGTGACTTCTCAAATCCTCTTATATTTCATTAAAAATATGCTGCTATGCAGTCTCCCAAGATGGCCACCAGAGACAAAAGAGCCCAAATGTAGCCCAAATATCAGCCAGATGTAGCCCAACTATAGCCCAATGACAGAATGTCCCAGAGTGTTCTAAAGAACAACTAGAACGCTAACAGTCTTACTTATGACAAAAGTATGGCACACCTGAAGTCATCTTGATTGGAATAAAGTGGTAACACTTAATACATTTAATTTTAAAAGGAACAAAATGAGGGTTTCATTTTGCCATAGAAATTTTATATATATATATATATATATTCACTGAAAAAACCATAGGTTACACACCAGTTATAGTTAGGAATTAGCATTTAAAAAACCTTTGAAATTCACTGAAAAAACCATAGGTTTCAGCCTTATATAGTTAGGAATCAGCATTTAAAAAACCTTTGAAATTCACTGAAAAAAACATAGGTTTCAGGCCTTATATAGTTAGGAATTAGCAGTTAAAAAAACCCTTGAAATTCACTGAAAAAACCATAGGTTTCAGGAGTTATATAGTTAGGAATTAGTTTTTAAAAAACTTTTGAAATTCACTCAAAAAACTATAAGTTTTAGTGGTGTTATAGTTAGCTGGACATTTTACTCATACAAAACCAATGAAATTGCTCCTATATAGTTAGTTGTACTAACTATATTTCGCGCACCCGCAACCCACTGCTGATGATGTCACATATTAGATCATTCATGACATGGTCAGTGACATCACTGATGACATCTCAAATGACATCACTGAACAAGCTCCCTTGAGGAGTGAAACGCGTCGTCGGATGGGCATTTGTCCCTTATTTTCTTGAAAAATAAATCATTATAATCTTCTACGCTTTTGAGGATTTGAACTTTCTTTGAAATGGCTGTATCGTAATACAGAGGTTTGCGCGAGGTCCGCACCTGAAGGAACTCCGACTTTCAGTATCGGAACAGGACTATTGGTTTCATATATATATATATATATATATATATATATATATATATATATATATATATATATTACCTATTGGCGGTCGCCAGTAGGTAGTTAAAGTTAGAAACTATTTCCCTTAGGAAATCTGCAACATTCTATTCCCAATAACTTTGGCGCCGATTGACGAATCTTCACGAAATTGATCTATACGCGGCCGTCCAGCCGCGGAGTATGCACCACCCCGGTACCCTGGGGGTCACTAAAGTGAAGCAGCAGTCGTACTTGGAATCGAGGACGGGCCCACTTGTGGAGTCCATACAGGACTTCATTGTGTGCTTCCCGGACCACACTTCTCAGAATGCACAGTCTCATTTGAGCCTCCCATCGGTGGGTGTGTTATATATAAAATGGAGAAGTGGGTCGGCGGTTGCGCACACCGCTTCCGTTAAAGCCCCTGAAGAGAAGCATATGGAGCTTCGAAACGCGTCGGGCAGATCCCGTACGGAGCGGTGTCTACGAGTGGATCCCCGTCCTCACCTATACATAAACCAAGCTGCTGTTCGCGTGCTACTCAAAGGTGGACACCTTCGAGCATTGATTTATACGCGGCCGTCCAGCCGCGGAGTATGCACCACCCCGGTACCCTGGGGGTCACTAAAGTGAAGCAGCAGTCGTACTTGGAATCGAGGACGGGCCCACTTGTGGAGTCCATACAGGACTTCATTGTGTGCTTCCCGGACCACACTTCTCAGAATGCACAGTCTCATTTGAGCCTCCCATCGGTGGGTGTGTTATATATAAAATGGAGAAGTGGGTCGGCGGTTGCGCACACCGCTTCCGTTAAAGCCCCTGAAGAGAAGCATATGGAGCTTCGAAACGCGTCAGGCAGATCCCGTACGGAGCGGCGTCTACGAGTGGATCCCCGTCCTCACCTATACATAAACCAAGCTGCTGTTCGCGTGCTACTCAAAGGTGGACACCTTCGAGCATTGATTTATACGCGGCCGTCCAGCCGCGGAGTATGCACCACCCCGGTACCCTGGGGGTCACTAAAGTGAAGCAGCAGTCGTACTTGGAATCGAGGACGGGCCCACTTGTGGAGTCCATACAGAACTTCATTGTGTGCTTCCCGGACCACACTTCTCAGAATGCACAGTCTCATTTGAGCCTCCCATCGGTGGGTGTGTTATATATAAAATGGAGAAGTGGGTCGGCGGTTGCGCACACCGCTTCCGTTAAAGCCCCTGAAGAGAAGCATATGGAGCTTCGAAACGCGTCGGGCAGATCCCGTACGGAGCGGCGTCTACGAGTGGATCCCCGTCCTCACCTATACATAAACCAAGCTGCTGTTCGCGTGCTACTCAAAGGTGGACACATTCGAGCATTGATATATATATATATATATATATATATTACCTATTGGCGGTCGCCAGTAGGTAGTTAAAGTTAGAAACTATTTCCCTTAGGAAATCTGCAACATTCTATTCCCAATAACTTTGGCGCCGATTGACGAATCTTCACGAAATTTTTTAAACTTATGGCCAGCTCCAGTTCGCTCCTATCCTGAAAGTTTCACAGTGATTCATCGAGCGGGGGCAGAGAAGAAAAAAGGGGGTTCTAAAACGTGTTTTCCCCATGCACTTTCCCATAGGAACCTTTAGCCGCAGCTACAGCCCGAACTGCCCAACGGAATTACACCAAATTTGGCAAAAAGGTAGCCCTTTTTAATAAATGGTGTAAAAAGGTTCAGCAGTTGCTGAGAAAATCAACAGTAAAATCACATATATATTTAGGGCCGCGGATCCTCCTGTGCACGAGCTTTATGCTAATTGGCTGTCAACACTCTAAACCAGGAAGTGTTGGCAGCCATCTTGTGCCTCTGTAGAACCGTGGCACAAGAAAGAAGTGAAAGAAACACGAAAAATATGCAAAGGGGGCAGGGTAGAAACACCCTGACGCCCTAGGCCTATTCAGGGGGTCCCAAATTTTTTTTTAAATCGGGATGCGCATCCCGATGCAGAAAAAACCTAAGCGCGGGCTACCGCGCTTCATTGTTAATTAGCCCCCGGGGCGCCAAATCCCGGGGGAAATGTGCATACTGTAATGGGGGGCCCAGAGGGGCCCCACGCCCCTGGGGACCAGCACCCCGGGGGCTTAATGAAATTATGGGGGCTCTTAGCCCCCCCAGCGACCGCCACCCCCTGGGGCTACAAAATTAAATGGTTGTAGGGGCTCAAAGCCCCCCAAAAAGCTCCAGGGAGCGCCACCGCTGGGGCTTTCATTTTAAATGTGGGGGGCATCCAAGCCCCCCAAGCCTCGGGGACTGCTACCCCTGTGGCTTTAAATAATTATTTTTTGTGCAGCGGGGGCACACGGCACCCCGCTGCCCCAGGGACCGCCACCCCGGGGCTTTTTTAAATTAAATAATCTTGTGGAGGTTGGGCTTGAGCCCCCCCAAACGCCCAGGGGACCGCTACCTCCCCGGGGCACTAATTTTTTTAATTTGGGGTTCCGTTACGGACGCCCGAGCCCCGGGGACCACCACCCCCCAGGGCTTTGTTAATTGTGAAAGAGGGGCCGTGCGGACCCCTTCCTGAAGCCTGTGATGGCCCTGGGGACCGCCACCCCCCAGGGCCAGCTCCTGCAGTGTCCCGGGGTGCCCACCCCCGGGACACTGCTGTTTGCTATAGCAGGGTGGGAGCCGGCACTCTCTTTCAAAATTCAAACCAAATTGCTTTTCCACATGGGGAGCTGAATCTTAGCAGCTCCCCATGTGGAAAAGCAATGCTGGCTTCCGAAGGGTGCAGGGAGCCAGTGGGACCGTGGGGGGATTGGGGACCCCCACGGTCCCCAACGGAGAGGGCCAGCCCCGTGGGATGGGATCCCTGGGGCTACAAGTGGGCCCAGGAGGGGGGCCACACGGCCCTCCTCCCCAAATTAAAAAAAAGCAAAGAAGGGCCCGGGGCCATGAGAGGCCAGAGGAGGGGGCAACGCAGCCCCCCTCGAAAACAGTATAAAAAAATGAAAAAGGTCATGCCCTGGGAGATGGGGTCCCCGGGCATTAAGGCCTCAGGAGGGGGGCTACGCGGCTCCCTTCCAATTTTTTTATTTATTTTTTTTTAATTATGGGGCAGGCCCTGGGGAATGGTTTCACCAGGGCCAATACATTAGAAAAAGAAGGGGGCCACACAGCCCCCCTTCTTAAAAGAATCTTTTTTTCTTAACGGGATCGCCCCAAAGGCCACACCCCCTCCTTGCAGCACTCTGTAAATGCGCCCCCTGGTGCGTTTGCAGATGGGGAACAAATTCACTGAAAAAAACATAGGTCTCAGACACGTTATAGTTAGGAATTAGCATTTAAAAAACCTTAGAAATTCACTGAAAAAAACATAGGTTTCAGGGCTGTTATAGTTAGTTGGACATTTCACTCGTACAAAACCACTGAAATTCCTCGGTTATAGTTAGTTCTGCTAACTATAACTTGCGCGCCCGCAATCCACTGCTGATGATGTCACATATTACATCATTCATGACATGGTCAGTGACATCACTGATGACATCACTGATGACATTATCCAGTGAATGTGGTTTGGTTTGTTATCTAAATATATATTATGTATATAGCAATCTGCATTGAAGAATGAGTGGATATATAAATATCTGGATGGAGGATTTAGTAGCAGTGTGATTGACTGTTTACTTGACTAATTTATAGTGTCTCACTAAATATATTGGATAGTGACTAAACCGTGTGAATACCTCTTTCACTTTGTCAGTTGTTGTGTAAACTGCTGCACCAGTTGGTTACTAGCTACGTGAAAGTCTATATTAGTTATTGATTAGTTAACTGAGTATTTGTATGGGAGAGTGAACATTTAGATATACGTATTACATGTTTTACATTTTAAAATATACTTACATATATCTTGTTTTTCGTTACTTGTTAGAGGCTTTTTCAAAGCTTGTAGGTTATTTATTGGTATATTTTTTTTGTTGGTTGCGGAAAATGTTTTTGTTTTATTGAAGGGTTACACTTAGGGCCTGTTTCCGATCTCATTTTGGAAACCATACAGAATGACTCAGGCCCATACGACTTGGATCGGGGAGTCCGACCGAACGGGAATGATGCATTTGAATGTATCTGGACACAATTCAGCCAGACTCCCGTTGACTTCAGTGGGAGCCTGTGTACCAAACTCGTACACAGGCTTGCATTGAAGAAAGGGTTGACTGGGGAAAATCGTGCACCCTGAGGAGGGTACCCCTTGGTGCCTGCCACATGGTGCATGGTTGGGAACAAGGTACCCATGGGTACCCCGAGCGCCCTGATTTGGAGGGCCCAGTGTATAGGGGGGCTAGCTAGGGTCCCCCAAAGAACAATTCCAGCATCCTTATCATTCTGGGCAAACCAAATCGGAAAGGCTGTCCGAATCGTTCATCGTACTTGCTTGTTCGGAAAACATAGACCATAGAGCTGTACAAATTGGGATTGAACTATTGGGTTTTTCACTTCAGGAGGTCAAAGGCAGGCTACTCACAGGGGTGGTCTGCTATAGACCCCCGGGGGCAGACACCCAGTTTCAAGATCTGTTTAATTCCATCACTGACCTGAGCCTAACCCACTCGAGAATGATTATATTAGAAGATTTTAATTTATGGGATAATGGCAGCCTAGACAACCACCTGAGAGACTTAACGCACACTTGTGAGAAGCTTAATCTACATCAAATGGTACTACAACAGACTCATTTAGGAGGACATCTCTTAGATCTACTGTTTGCGAATCAGGCTGAGACTGAGGTGACTGACATGCTGCCTCAAAGCTGGACTAACCGCTCCTTAATACTTTTCTGTATTAAGATACTTAGCTCAGAGGATAATACAAACCAGTTGTGGACCTATCGAAAGGGAAGAGAATGGGCTAAACCGGTGAAAAATAAGTCAAGGATGACTTTTCAAGGTCAGAATCTCTTCACTCCCTCTGCTTCTGTAGGTGAAAATTATCAGACCTATTGTAACTTTATAGTAGGAACCCTCGACTCAATTCCCAGTAAAACATCTCAAAAATAGGAAAAAAACTTCTACCAATGATGAATTAAAACAGCTACGGGTAGCATGCAAAAAGGCTGAGAGGAAATGGAGGAGGGCCTATCTAGAATTAGACAAGAAAGCTTTGAAATTGGTACAATCCCAATGTAAGTACTCTATTGTTAGGGCCAAAGCAGATTTCTATGCTAAATCCATCCTGTTAGCCCCAAATAGCACAAAGGCGCTCTTTAACATCTTTAGGGATTTATCTAGTCCAGCCTGCATGACCAACAAGGTAGTCACATCGCAGGAACTCTGCGATGAGATTGCCACTTTTTTTTAGGAAAAAAAAACTACAATTGTTGGAAAGCTACATTCTAATGGTCTGGATGATTCAGTCTGGGAGTCAGATGTTGAATCCTAGACAGATATCTCTTTGGATATCTTTCATGCCCCCTCGAAGGATATTTTCAACCAGCTTGCTCAAAGTGTATCCTCGGGTTCCCCGTTAGATCCTTTTCCTCATAAGATCTGGAAAATCTTTGGTCAAGAAACCTTTCTCTGGCTGTGGAAGATCTGCTTTCAGTCGCTGGAGGAAGGAGAGGTACCAGAGGCATGAAGGCAAGCAGTAGTAACTCCCTTGCTCAAAAAACCATCCCTGGACCCCACCAATCCAGCAAATTTCAGACCAATCTCTTTCCTGCCTTACCCGATTAAAATCTTAGAGAATGCAGTTAGCAAAAGTCTATCGTGCTACCTAGAGGACAACTTCTTGCTGGACTGGGACCAATACGGCTTTCGCCCGGGACATGGCACTGAGACGGCTTTGGCAACCGTAATGGATAATCTGTGAATGCGTGCTGACAATGGGAATTCCTTTGTCCTAGTATTATTGGACTTGTCAGCCGCATTTGACACGGTGAGCCATGCTGTGCTAGTGGAGAGACTGGAAAGTATAGGGGTTAAAGGACGGGCCTTGCAGTGATGACGATCTTATTTGTCAGGAAGACAACAGGCTGTGTCTTTGGCGGCGTTTACCTCAGACATTTCCCCAGTACCTCACGGGGTGCCACTGGGCTGGGTGATTAGCCCAATACTTTTTAATGTCTACCTACCCCCTCTGTTCCCCATTGTAAAATCCTTTGAGGGTAGACTTGTTCAACTATGCAGATGACACCCAACTGGTGTTTTCCCTGGAGGGGAAACAGGTGGTATCTATGGATACCTTCTAGGAGTGTATGCACCAGACTGCTGGTTGGCTTGGGGAAAATTCCCTACAGTTCAATGGGGGGAAAACAGAGATGGTGTACTGTCCAGCCACTAGAATGTCTCATTAACTATTGGTGGAGTTCAAACTCTCCCCCGAGGACGAACCCCTGAAGTGGTGTGCAACCTGGGGGTCATGGTGGATGAAAATCTCCAAATAGATTTACAAGCTAACAAAACTGCCAGTGTCTGCCTCTCTTTGCTACGCATACTACAGAAGGTTCTTCCACCACTTCCAAAAGACACTCGATCTCTGGTAGTGCGAAGTGTAATTCTGAGTAGGCTGGACTACTGCAACTCCCTGTACTTGGGGGTGCCACAATATATTGTGCAGGGATTGCAGAGAGTCCAGGCTAAAGCAGCAAAGGTGGTGCTAGATAGACAGCATAGGTCATCCACGACACTGGCCGTGAGAGATCTTCATTTGCTATCTATTAAGGAGAGAATTTGCTTTAAATCTCTCTGTGTTGTATACAGGGCAGTACATGGTCAGGGCCCTGTCCCCCTGCAGGAGATGTTTACTTGGTACAATCCTGGGAGGCAGCTCGGCTCTTCAAATGTCAATCTGATTACAACCACCAGATTTAAAAGATCCCGGAAGGGGGGCAGAGCCTTTGGAGTGACTGCCTCGGGCATTTGGAATGAGTTGCCCCTGAACCTTAGGCAGGCCAGCTCATTGACCGGCTATAGGAAGAGCCTGAAAACGTGGCTTTTTCCAAGGAATGATCTTTAGATCTTCTCATTGACAATTGATACTGCTTTATGGTGTCCATTCTTTAATCCAAGCGCCAGGATACCCATACAGTGGCAGTTTTGCGGTATATAAGTTATAATTTCATTTAATTTCATTTCAGAAGGCTCTGTCCCTCCGAATGTCTTCAGGAACAGATTTGTTCAGCGCTAAGGGTTTTTAGGCATCGTACTTGGTCATTCGGAACTGTGAACGATTCGGTCAGAAACAAGGGCTCCGGACCGGTTTTGGCAAAGCTGAATCCGTTCCAGAGCCCTTCCAACCGTGATCAGAATTGGGCCTTTAGTTTATTAGTTTTGTTTAGTTAATCCCTATTTTTATTTAGTTATTTTTATGATTGATAACATACTTACTATTTTTAGTGGATGTAATTTATTTCTTTGATGTTGTTTTGGTATTGTAGACTAGAAGGAAGTAAAAGAAAAGTCTTTGTTAGGTATATTTTGCTTTTTCAATTTTTTTTTAGGTTTAATCAGATAACTTTATAAATTAGTTAAGATCTATAACTACTTTGTTTTATATATCTAGTTAATATTGATTTTGTGTTTTTTTTGGGAGGAAATCGTTGCTTTGAATTTTCCATGTAGAGTTTTGGTAAAGTTTTGTCTATGAAATATAAAGACAAACACATTATATTTTAGGGTAGTATATTTATATCCTTAATGTAGTTTAAGCTCATTTTATTTGTTTATTTTAAAAGTTTTGTTCTTACCATTAAATGAGAGTTAGTTGTATATGTAGATCTTTTTCGTTTTATTGTCTGTCACACAAAGTTTCGTCCTTTTGTAGTGTTTATCCCTTTCACTGTACTTTTTGTCTTAATTAATTTATTGCTGTTATAGTGTTGTTTAATTAGCTAGTGTTTTCTATTGCTTTTTGTTGTAGTTTAAATTCTTTGGTCGGAATAGATTTGTTCGAATTTTTTGGCAGTTATAATTTAATTTGTTTAATTTTAATTGTGTTTATTTAATGTGTCTTTTTATTTTGTTTAGTAATATAGTTAAAATGTGTGTGTTAATAAATGTTATATAATATTTTAGATATGTTATATATGTATATGTCTGTTTATTTCTGATGGAGGTGATATTTCTTTATGTTGTATTTATTTTATTTTTATATTTAAGTTTATTAATTAGTGTTTTGGTTGTATTATTATTGTAATTTGTTTTGTTATTGTCTGTTTTAATGTTTGATTTTTTTATAGTATTGGAAATAATTAATTTTCATGTTTAAATGTTATTTTTTGTATAGTTAATATGCATTTTATTGATGTTTGTGTTGTCGTTATTATGTATATAAATATTTTTGTAGCATTATACGTTATTTTAATTTTTTCGATAATTTATTTAGATTGTTTTATGTTTGTATAATTTTAGTTTTGTATATTGGGAGTTGATATATATATATATATATTCACTGAAAAAACATAGGTTTCAGGAGTTATATAGTTAGGAATTAGTTTTAAAAAACTTTTGAAATTCACTCAAAAAACTATACGTTTTAGTGGTGTTATAGTTAGCTGGACATTTTACTCATACAAAACCAATGAAATTGCTCCTATATAGTTAGTTGTGCTAACTATATTTCGCACACCCGCAATCCACTGCTGATGATGTCACATATTAGATCATTCATGACATGGTCAGTGACATCACTGATGACATCTCAAATGACATCACTGATGACATCACTGATGACATCATCCAGTGAATGTGGTTTGCTTCGTTATTTAAATATGCATTATATATATATATAGCAATTTACATTGAAGAATGAGTGGATATATAAAGAAATATTTGGATGGAGGATTTAGTAGCAGTGTAATTGACTGTTTACTTGACCAATTTATAATGTCTCACTAAATATAGTGGATAGTGACTAAACTGTGTAAATATCTGTATCACTTTGTCAGTTGTTGTGTAAACTGATTCTACAGTTGGTTACTAGCTATGTGAAAGTCTATATTAGTTATTGATTAGTTAACTGAGTATTTGTATGGGGGTGTGAAAGTGTGTGTGGTTAGGTGGGGGGGTGTGACTGTCCAAAGATGTGTGAATAGTTGATTCAGTAGATATATGAAGTTAAAACTACATGTTCTAACAGTTTGGGTAAGGGAATCTCTTTATGGGTGTGGTGATGAGCAAATATATTTCTCAAAGGTACAGGTCCAACAAACTAGAAAAATAAAAGGCAGTGTATGTGTCAGTTGTTGTATATAAATAAGTATACATAAGACACAATGATTGTGTGAGTGACTGTATGGATAACTGTATACTTGTAATAATGATTTTATAATTCACTAAGTATGACTTACTATCTAAATGAATAGAAGAAGTGGTGTTTGTTTAAGTGTTTTGCTAAGTAAATACGTAAGTATGATCCATTGTTTGCATAAGTGAGTAGGATGACTTCATATGTGAATAGGATGCGTGCTGTTGTTTAATGTCGATATAGATGTATAAGTATTTTTGATAGTGTTCTATTGTTCATTGACAGCATGTATGAGTGAATCCATAGGTAAGTGATTAGATGTGTGTATACATCTATGAATCACTGAGTGGATTTTTAGATACTTGTATTGCTGTGACAATGGATTTAAATATGATACTCTGTATTTTACAAACAGTGATGAAAAATTGTAATAGTGTATGAAAAGGTGTATGTGATTGTCACGTGGATGATGTCATCAGTGATGTCATCAGTGATGTAATTTGAGATGTCATCAGTGATGTCACTGACCATGTCATGAATGATCTAATATGTGACATCATCAGCAGTGGATTGCGGGTGCGCGAAATATAGTTAGTACAACTAACTATATAGGAGCAATTTCATTGGTTTTGTATGAGTAAAATGTCCAGCTAACTATAACACCACTAAAACTTATAGTTTTTTGAGTGAATTTCAAAAGTTTTTTAAAAACTAGTTCCTAACTATATAACTCCTGAAACCTATGTTTTTTTCAGTGAATTTCAAAGGTTTTTTTTAACTGCTAATTCCTAACTATATAAGGCCTGAAACCTATGTTTTTTCAGTGATTTTCAAAGGTTTTTTAAATGCTGATTCCTAACTATATAAGGCCTGAAACCTATGGTTTTTTCAGTGAATTTCAAAGGTTTTTTAAATGCTAATTCCTAACTATATAAGGCCTGAAACCTATGGTTTTTTCAGTGAATTTCAAAGGTTTTTTAAATGCTAATTCCTAACTATATAAGGCCTGAAACCTATGGTTTTTTCAGTGTTTTTTGAAAAAAAAATTGATTGGTTAACTGGCTTATTAAGTGTATCTTAGTGAATACATATATTAGCGAGTAATGTTTAAATATTTAAATATATGCATGAGTGATGTAATATGTGACGTCATCAGCAGTGCATTGCAGACGTGCAAGTTATAGTGAGTCCAACTAACTATAACATGGGAATTTCAATGATTTTATGCGAGTAAAATTTCCAGCTAACTATAACTGCTGTGAAACCTATGGTTTTTTCAGTGAATTTCAAAGGTTTTTTAAATGCTAATTCCTAACTATAACTGGTGTGTAACCTATGGTTTTTTCAGTGAATATATATATATATAAAATTTCTATGGCAAAATGAAACCCCTCATTTTGTTTCTTTTCAAATTAAATGTATTAAATGTTACCACTTTATTCCAATCAAGATGACTTCAGGTGTGCCATACATTTGTCATAAGTAAGACTGTTAGCGTTCTAGTTGTTCTTTAGAACACTCTGGGACATTCTGTCATTGGGCTATAGTTGGGCTACATCTGGCTGATATTTGGGCTACATTTGGGCTCTTTTGTCTCTGGTGGCCATCTTGGGAGACTGCATATCAGAATTTTTTTAATGAAATATAAGAGGATTTGAGAAGTCACTCAAAATGTGCCCTAATTTTTCTTTCTTCAGCACTAATCATAATTTCTATGGCAAAATGAACCCCCTCATTTTGTTCCTTTGCAAATTAAATGTTTTAAGTGTTAACACTTTATTCCAATCAAGATGACTTCAGGTGTGCCATACTTTTGTCATAAGTAAGACTGTTAGCGCTCTAGTTGTTCTTTAGAACACTCTGGGACATTCTGTCATTGGGCTATAGTTGGGCTACATCTGGCTGATATTTGGGCTACATTTGTTTTTTTTGTCTCTGGTGGCCATCTTTGGGCTACATTGGGCAACATTGGGCTACATCGGGCTACATTTGGGCTCTAACATATATATAGCCCAATGTAGCCCAATATATATTTTTTCAAAGTTCATTTTCGTAAAAACCACTGGAGCACATATCTTGAGACATAGCAAAGGCACATCGGGCTACCAGTCCTTACAATTCTGCCAAGTTTGGTGGAAAACCATTCAGCCATTCGGGCTAAAAGTGAGTCCAACCGCGCTATGGAAATTAACATGGGGAAAACACGTTGTGGGACCCCCCTTTTATCTTGGCCCCCGCTTGACGAATCCCCCCCAAACTTTCAGGGAAGGAGCGGAGCGCCGCGAGGCAAAGTTAAGGAAAATTTCAGGAAGATTCCTCAACCGGCGCCAAAGTTATTCCCAATAGAATGTTGCGATTTCCCTATGGAAAACAATCCTAACTATATATACCTACTACCTATCTCCAGTAGGTAATAAGATTTCTATGGCAAAATGAAACCCCTCATTTTGTTCCTTTTCAAATTAAATGTATTAAGTGTTACCACTTTATTCCAATCAAGATGACTTCAGGTGTGCCATACTTTTGTCATAAGTAAGACTGTTAGCGTTCTAGTTGTTCTTTAGAACACTCTGGGACACTCTGTCATTGGGCTATAGTTGGGCTACATCTGGCTGATATTTGGGCTCTTTTGTCTCTGGTGGCCATCCTTGGAGACTGCATATCAGAATCTTTTTAATGAAATATAAGAGGATTTGGGAAGTCACTCAAAATGTGCCCTAATTTTTCTTTCTTCAGCACTAATCATAATTTCTATGGCAAAATGAACCCCCTCATTTTGTTCCTTTGCAAATTAAATGTTTTAAGTGTTAACACTTTATTCCAATCAAGATGACTTCAGGTGTGCCATACTTTTGTCATAAGTAAGACTGTTAGCGCTCTAGTTGTTCTTTAGAACACTCTGGGACATTCTGTCATTGGGCTATAGTTGGGCTACATCTGGCTGATATTTGGGCTACATTTGTTTTTTTTTGTCTCTGGTGGCCATCTTTGGGCTACATTGGGCTACATTGGGCTACATTTGGGCTCTAACATATATATAGCCCAATGTAGCCCAATATATATTTTTTCAAAGTTAATTTTCGTAAAAACCACTGGAGCACATATCTTGAGATATAGCAAAGGGACACCGGGCTACCAGTCCCTACAATTTTGCCAAGTTTGGTGGAAAACCATTCAGCCGTTCGGGCTAAAAGTGAGTCCCACCACCCTATGGAAATTAACATGGGGAAAACACGTTTTGGGACCCCCTTTTATCTCGGCTCCCGCTTGACGAATCCCCCCCAAACTTTCAGGGAAGGAGCGGAGCGCCGCGAGGCAAAGTTAAGGAAGATTTCAGGAAGATTCCTCAACCGGCGCCAAAGTGATTCCCAATAGAATGTTGCGATTTCCCTAATTAGCAGACATTGACAGCGCGCCCATTGAGGCATCACTTACTTGCACTACAGATCCCACAAGGCCTACACTGGCCACGCCTACCTGGGAGGGGATTGCTGAGATAAAAGTGCAAAGTACAGCGCCGTGCAGACATGCTGATAATTCGCCGCTGAGGAAGGGAGTTCAAAACCTGAAACGCGTCCGGCGCATCACTGTGTGACTTTGATTCATGAAAGCGCTGTGCCAGCAAGTTGCCTGATTGAATAAAAGAGCTGATTCCAGTACTTTCTGTGGCCTCCGTCAAATTTGTGGTTTCCTGTTCGTTGGATATATATATATATATGCACTCCCCAAGCAACCTCCAATCCCTTCGATCGGCGAGGCAAAGAGAGGAGACGGACCACAGGATCTGGCCTCAGTTGTTTTTAATGGCACAGGTGAACAGCAGCAGCAATGACGCGTTTCGGGCTCGTGGGCCCTTGATTACATGCAAAGTTGTTACTTGTTTTACAATTTTTTATATGCTGTGATTACAAAACCACACCCCCTTAGTGATGTGGCTTCTAGGATCACATGACCATAGACATAGTAAAGACAGTGCATAAATGCAAATTGAATGAGGAGGAAGGGGTGGCAAAATAAACAATTTATATTACAAAATTGAATACTGCTTCATATAGCGGCATAAATGGTCATAGCTAAGTATGTGTAAATAGCAGACTGGTTAACACAACCAGGGTAAATCCATACTTGCTCACCCCTCAATGGTTAGTCAAAAAATATACCTATCCTCACTATTTCAAAAGGCTAAAACTGATGAATCAGGGGGAATATAGTAATCAATTTAAAGTGCAAAAAATGTTTGGGTGTGTAAATATGCAGTCTATTGTAAACATCACATTAATTTTATATATATATAATTAGAAATAACTCCTTTACTAACTGTGCAAAAATAGCTGTGCAAATTGGAAAGTGCAAAAAAGCTTGAGAATAAAGTGCCACGTGTAAGATGCTAGGATATAGAAACTGTGTTAAAAATGTTGATAACAATATAAAATCTAGGGTATAGCCTAAATTCATTGTTAAAATCACATATAAAATCACAATTCTAAAAACACCCTAATGCATTCAATATGTAAAAAATGTGAACACCCTATAAAATCGGAAATAGAAAGCAGAAATGAAGCTATTCTATGAGGCAACAGGGAACCTGACTACCTCAAGAAATATACCATGCTACTAGAATATCAAGTGCCACAAGGCCGGAATTTCTGTTAATACCATACTTGGTGGCAGGGAACCTCACCACCAGTATTATTCCGCCTGGGCATGACTCAAAGTGCAGGGCATAAAACATCTAGACCAGCTGAGCAGCAACGACAACAGACCAGCGAGCACAACCACAGATAAAGTCCTAGAGGAAAGTATACATGTCCTCAGAATTATTCAGACCATTCGGCCATTTACTATCAAATTCTAGAATCATGGTTGTCTCCAACTGCCTCAACTTGTGTTCCCTATTACCACCCCTGCGCAGTTTTGGAATGGAACCCACTACAAAGTATGATAGGCAGGCCACGTCATTATTATGTTTTTTCTTAAAATGGCGTGCCACCTGGTAAGTAGGGTTGCTGTGCAGGATGGCTCTAAGATGCTGTAAAATCCTGACGTGCACCTGCAATTTAGTACTGCCTATATAGTTAAGGCCGCAGGTGCACGTCAGTACATATACTGCAAAATCAGTTTTGCAGTTAAAACTGCCAGCAATGGGATTATCTCTCTGTTGAAAAGGCGTTCGATAGTGTGTTTTGTTGCTTCCAAATGTACAAGCCCTGCAAGTTGAACACTTGAGAAACCCTGTGGCAGGCTTTAACCATATACTAGTCTGTCGTGTTTCTGGGCTACTAGTGTCTAGCAGAGATCCCATGTTTCTTGCCCTTCGGAAGGTGACCAATGGCTTGTCAGGCAACTGAAAGCCTAGTATTGAGTCAGTTAACAGAATTGGCCAATTCTTTTTAACAATAGATCTAATCTTGTTCTCCTCATTACTGATGGACGTAATTAGTCTAGGGCAGTCATTAGTGGTGATGGTAGGCATTGCTACATTCTCTGTCTCTCTACTGCTTACTGCAGTAGGCTGAAAAAGACTCTCCCTAGGGCGTGTTTCTGCTTTAGTTAACGCTTGCTGCAATAAAGCGTTAGAATAGCCCCGCTGCCTGAGTCTTGCATTCATTTCCAGTACGCATTTGTCAAACTCAATGGGTGAACTATATATTCGTTTTAGCCGTAGTATCTCACCAAACGGAATACTCCTTATTGTGTGTTTGGGATGAAGACCGGCTGCATGCAGAGTAGTGTTTCCAGCCGTGGGCTTTCTGCAAAGTGTAGTTTCTAGTCTACCATTCTTAACAAAAACCTTCACGTCAAGGAACTCCATTTCTTGTTTACTTATTTTCGACGTGAAGTTAAGTTTAAGGGAATTGTTGTTAATCTCATTGACAAACATAGATGCTTCATCCTCAACCCCCTGCCACAGAATGAAAATTTCGTCTATGTAACGTAGATACTTTACAACTTTTTCATTGACCCATACTTTGTGCTGGATGTTTAGGACCTGTTCCTCCCACCAGCCTACGTGTAAACACGCGTAGCTGGGGGAGTAACAGGATCCCATAGCCACTCCCCTTACTTGTCTCCAAACATCCTTGCCAGACAGGAAAAAGTTGTGATTGAGACACCATTCTATGAGACTGAGGATAACCTTATTATGTTCATAGAACTCGACAGGCAGTTTACTCAAGAAATATGCTATGGCTTGCAACCCACTAGTGTGTGCAATACTCATGTAGAGAGACTCTACATCTAAACTTATCAATAGCATATCATTATTCCACTCCAATTCCTCAATTTTTTGCTAAAAGTCACTTGTATCTTTAACAAAACTGGGCAACAATCGTACCATATCCTGTAAAAAGAAATCAATATATTGTCCCACATGTTCACTAGCACTTTTTATGGCTGAAATAATTGGTCGTCCTGGCGTAGGGCTGACACATTTATGAACTTTGGGAATTAAATAGAACACAGGGAGGACAGGGAATTCATTATGCATACATTTGAATTCCTCCATGGAAATCAGGCCCTCTCTGCGCCGTTTGTGTAGTAATTTCAGGAGAGTATCTTTTGCTTTTTCATACTCCTTATGGCTAGTTTTCTCATAGCAATTAATGTCTTGTAGTTGTCTATAGGCTTCATTGGAATAATCTTTTTTGGGCCATATGACAACATTACCACCTTTGACAAATGTTTTAATCACTATGTCAGTGTTCTTGCTAAGTTTGTTCATCAGGGTGGAATACTCTGCTTGCCGTCGATCATACTTTTTCCTGGCAATATTTTTGGTGGACCTATATAGTTGCTTGATCTCATTAGTAACACAGTCATGGAAAGTGTCAATTGCATCCTTAGTGGCCATTGGAACAAGACTAGATTTGCTCTTGAACGGGGTATATCCAGCTCGTTTTTGCAATCTATTTATTTTGCTCAATCTAGCTTGTGTACTCAGATTCACATCCGGGCTGCATGGCTGAAAATCTGTTGCATCATGCAAATCATGTAGTGTTAAGAGGGTGGAGACATCCCCTGCTATAACGCCCTCATCTTCTGCTGTGGCATCATGAGGACGAGAATCAGGCTCAACACCTTCCTTTAATTTCTGCGTTGCGAAGAATTTTTTAAGTTTCAACTTTCTTATAAAGCAAAAAACGTCTATCCGGGTAGCTGCATAGTTAAATGATTGCTTAGGGCAGAAATTCAAACCCAGTGACAACAGTTGTTTCTCTGCCTTAGATAGTTTTATGTCGGATAGATTAATTAATAACAGAATTATCATCTACTTGCCTATATATATATATTTTTTACTACTAAAATAAAACTGATCCAGGACTCTTTTCCTTTGACGGTGACTGAAGCACCTCTCAGCTTCGAGGACGGATCAGTTTTATTGGCCCCTTTGGGCCCAGCCCTGGCAGACTTTCCGTCTATTTCAGCCTCCTCATCATTGGCACTTATGGTCAATCTTAAATCTGGGTCGCCTCTTGACCCATGCCCGGCCAAATTTCTGGCAAAAATGGCTGAAGTTATAAATCCGTTGGCGAACCCACTTCTGAACCTCTCCCTGAGTCAAGGAGTGGTTCCGCAGGCATGGAAGCAGGCGATGGTTATTCCCCTTCTCAAGAATCCTGGCCTTGACCCGGAGGCCCTGGCCAACTACAGGCCTATCTCCCTCCTCCCCGCGCTGACGAAGATCTTGGTGAAGCATGTGCATATCGTGCTTTCCAACTTTTTGGAATCTTATAATTTGCTGCATTCTACTCAGTCTGGCTTCCGCCCCAACTTAAGCACCGAGACGGCGCTTTTGGAGGTGTCTGAAGCCATTAAAGAGGTGCTGGATTCGGGGGGCAAAGCTATGCTTGTAATGCTGGATTTGTCGGCGGCCTTTGATACCGTCCCCCACGAGGGTCTCCTCGCCAGACTTTACGAGATCGGTCTGAGGGGGACGGTGCTTAGCTGGTTTAGATCATTCCTGGCTGGCCGTCGACAAACGGTCTGGGCCTCACCCAGCTCTGCCGTGATGCCGCCTTTGGGAGTCGGAGTTCCGCAGGGCTCCGTGTTGAGCCCAACTCTTTTTAACATCTTTATGACCCCTTTGGCGGCATTGGCGGAGTCTTTCGGGGCCCAGATCGTATCCTATTCCGATGATACCCAGCTCCTCTTTACGTGCAGGAAAGGAGAAGATTTTGATGGAGAGAGTATCCGTGAGTGCCTTGAGGCTGTTTTTAAATGGTTCCAGCTTAACAGCCTCAAGTGCAACTCAGACAAATCTGAGGTACTCTTCTTCGGTTGTCCATCGGATCCGGATTGGTAGAAATGGTGGCCTGTCAATATGTTCCCTCCATCGTGCTCGTCCCAGCTAGCTAAGAACTTGGGGATTAAGATGGATAATGGCCTGACGTTAAGATCTCAGTTCCTTGGTCTTACGGGAACATGCTTTGGCCTCCTCAAGAGGCTCCGTAAGTTCCTTCCTCTGCTCTCAGAGGAGCATAGGAAGACGACGGTGCAGGCCTTAATTGGCTCAAGACTGGACTATTCCAACGTCCTCTACTTGGGCCTGCCGGAATATCTTTTGCAGCGGTTGCAGGTGGTCCAGAACTCGGCCGCACGGGCCATATATGGCCTGAATAGGCGTGCCAGAGTTTCTGGCCTTCTGCAGTCGCTCCACTGGCTGCCCATCCGGAAGCGGATAGTTTTCAAGGCCTTGACCTTGGCCCACAAGGCTCTTTACGCCGCAGGAGCAAAATATCTCCAAAGGAGACTTGCCTTTTACCATCCGGCTCGATCTCTAAGATCTGAATCACTGTTCCTGGCGGTGGTCCCGCGAGTAGAAAGGGCCCGCATTGGAGGTCGCTCCTTTAGGCTGTTAGCGCCACAGCTGTGGAATACTCTGCCTTTGGCATTACGTAGTACCGCTAATTTGCTAACTTTTAGGAAGGGCCTTAAAACTTGGCTTTTTGCCCTTTAGGCTGCGTGTTCTGTTTCTTTCCTTCTGCTGATCTGTTTTTATATCACTGTGTTGTGTTACTCCGCTACAGGTTTTCAATAAAAGCGCCGGGACACTCTTTGGAGTAGCCGCGCGCTATAAAAGACAAAATTAACATAACATAACATAACATAACATATATATATATATCTTTTTTTTCTTTATGGTATTTGTAAGATACATAGAATACAGACGGGAATCGTTTTGTAGGCTTGTGTGTGATATTAGTGACTCAACAATTGTGTAGGTCGATATTATAGGAGTAGATGTAGTGTCAGTGATCCCAAAAGATGCAGTGTTATAAGTAGTGCTGCCCCATGGTATGATCATTAAAAGAAGAGCGGGCAGCGTGCTACTACATTGACAGAAGAGCAATATCAAAGAAAAACAAAGAGTCACCATTAACCTGTGATTGACCAGCACCCATTGGTGAAGAGGCAGCACAGCCACCGACTAACCAGACTGCCGACCGGCAGAGCTTGGCAGCTCTGAAGAAGCCATGTGAAGCCCATCAGTCAACCAGAGCCTTGCAGCCTGAGACTATTACCAGTGTTATCAGAAAAAAAGGGGGATTGTGGACTCGTCGAGCAAATAGGAGGGAAGCTCACCACTGTAGTAGCAAGGACTGTCTATGGAGCACAGAAGAGGACCAGCAGGATTCACTGCAGTGGCCAGGGTTCTCTAAAAATGGTGAGCTGTGGACATCAGGCAAGCACACTGGGCAAGGTCTGCCCACATGCCCCATCCACAAGACAGAAGTAAGGCTGGAGGGATGGAAATTAAAGAGAAAAGGTGCAGAGCATTGGTGCCGGGTGGTGCAGCAGGGTGGGATAACAGTCTAGGAAGGAGCTAAACGGCATGGTTCGGGCTCAAACACACAAGCCGACCGGCCAAACACTAATCTTGGGAAGAACTGGGGATTTGAAGAGGACCAACAGTGCCAAGCACAAGAGAATGACTGGTGGAACAACAGGAGATGAGTCACCCTGGACAAGGGAGGCAGGCCGGGGACAGCTGTCTGCAGCAACAAACCTACCCTGACCTGCTTCCAATTGCTTCAGCACAGAGAAGGGCAGAGAGAGCTCATAGGATCAATCTGACCTAGTCACCCATTCCCCCCCCCCTACAAGGGAGCACACTGGCCAGTACGTAAAGGAGATGGCCGGGGACAGCCTATAGGCGACTCAACCCATCCTATTAGAAAGCATAAGCAGGAATGGAGAGTTTGTCAGGGGCTGGTGACAGATTGTCTAAAATGACGCAATCCAGAACCTTCTCTTCCCCACAAAAATAAGGTACACTCTTCAATAAAGAAAGGAAAAGACAATGGACAGCCCAAAGGCGATGCAACCTGTTCATGAAGGACAAGCAGACAGTGAAGCTAGCTTTCCACGGATGTATGACGTTACAACGCATACTTTTACAACGACTACCATTACAACAAATTTTTTACAACGCAAAAACTTTTACAACGCATACCATTACAACGCAAGACTTTACAACGCAAGTACCTTTACAACGCATACCATTACAACGTAAATATTGGTAAGTATATAATATTTTTTTTATTATAAATTATTTTAAATTATTAAAATATAATTAAATTGTATTTAATTTTATTTAATTAATTTAATTTAAATATAATTTTAATTTATTTTTACAAATTAACCCTGTACCCCAAAAACCCAAAACTGACCCTGAACCCTAAAAATATATCTTTTTTAATTTAAATTAATTTAAATTATAAAAATATAATTAATTTTTATTTAATTACATTTAAATAATTTAATTTAAATATAATTTTATTTTATTTTTACAAATTAACCCTGTACCCCAAAAACCCAAAACTGTTCCTGAACCCTAAAAATACCCCTTTATCCAAAAACCCAAAACTGACCCTGAACCCTAAAAATACCCCTTTACCCAAAAACCCAAAACTGACCCTGAACCCTAAAAATACCCCTTTACCCAAAAACCCAAAAATGACCCTGAACCCTAAAAATACCCCTTTACCCAAAAACTGAAAACTGACCCTGAACCCTAAAAATACCCCTTTACCCAAAAACTAAAAACTGACCCTGAACCCTAAAAATACCCCTTTACCCAAAAACTGAAAACTGACCCTGAACCCTAAAAATACCCCTTTACCCAAAAACTGAAAACTGACCCTAAACCCTAAAAATACCCCTTTACCCAAAAACTGAAAACTGACCCTGAACCCTAAAAATACCCCTTTACCCAAAAACTGAAAACTGACCCTAAACCCTAAAAATACCCCTTTACCCAAAAACTGAAAACTGACCCTAAACCCTAAAAATACCCCTTTACCCAAAAACTGAAAACTGACCCTGAACCCTAAAAATACCCCTTTACCCAAAAACTGAAAACTGACCCTGAACCCTAAAAATACCCCTTTACCCAAAAACTGAAAACTGACCCTGAACCCTAAAAATACCCCTTTACCCAAACACTGAAAACTGACCCTAAACCCTAAAAATACCCCTTTACCCAAAAACCCAAACATATAATATTTTAAAAATAATTATATACTTACCAATACTTATGTTGTAATGGTATGCATTGTAAAGGTACTTGCGTTGTAAAATCCTGCGTTGTAATGGTATGCGTTGTAAAAGTTTTTGCGTTGTAAAAATTTCGTTGTAATGGTAGTTCATTGTAAAAGTTGCGTTGTAATGGTTGTTTCCCGCTTTCCACAGGTATGGAAGGCCAGGATGTGATAGTCTTTCCAGGCGAGCTAGAAGAGATGCTAAGGATGGTAACAGCAGCAGTAGTCAAGCAAGGGGCAGACTGGCTACTTCAACAACTGGATGAAGATCTGAGTGAGGGATCCTACAGCCAGCAAGACAGTGAGTCCCTGGGCAGGGAAGGAGACACAGTAGAGCTAAGCAATGATCAGGACCAGAGACAAGCACCCAAGAGGCACCAAAGAAACACAAGCAGAGGGCCAAAGGAGGTGGGTGCTATGAAAGCCAAAAAGCCAATGACTTGTGCTGGCAGTCAACACTACAAATCGGATCCAGCAAAAGGGCCAGCAGCAAAGAGGCAAATGGTGAGTACATAAGTGCAATTTTGCAGGAGTGTTTAAAATCATTTGCACCATGGTTGTTTAATGGTTTAGGGAGCAAACAAGGGCAAAACAGCCTGCAGGGGTGAACAGTGGGTTTGCACACACAAGGCAGAGCACATCAACACAACAGGACAGAGTATCAAGGCTCACATGGCACCTACTAGATCCTGGGCTCCCCTACCATAGGCATACGGGAGTGGCTCAGGGATCCCCCCCCTCCTGGGAGACATGCAAACAAGGTAAGCCAGTGGGTCAGGGAGGGCTAGGCAGCCAAAGGCAGAGTGGCTTTTAGCCTCAGCTCAACATCATCAGGGGGCTCCGTCATCCATTGAAGCATGCAGAACTGCAGTAGGGAGCAGGAGCAAGGGCGAAGAAACCCAGCGTTCACGGTGCAGGCTCTAGAGAGATATACATGGGTCACACCAGGGCAACCCTCAATGGTTGCAAGGGCCAATAGCTTGGTGAGTCTCCTTCCCGTAGCAGTAAAAAAAAGAATATGGAGGAAAGAATTCATAGATATCTTCACCTGGTTAGAGATTCGGCTAGAGGGCCTAGACTTGATGGTGTGCAACAAGAAAGATGAAAGTAAGGAAAGAAAGAAACCTTGACAATTGGATCAATGAGTTTAGAATTATAGCATGCATCATCGTGGAGAAAGTCCCACAATGTGCATAGGACCTTTGGCTCTACGAGGCGAGAATAAATGAAGCGCATGGACAATTTGCAGGTGATGCATGGCTAGAATACGATAAAGGTTTTAGACGGAAAATGCAGATACACCCGGACATGGAGTGGGATGAGGGATGGGTTCATACATAAAAGGATGAAGGCAAAAAAAGCCAAGACATGATCATGGAAGTTATAGCAGCCCTTTCAGAGCAACCCCTTCAGGGGAAGGCAAAATAAACAGAGAACCTTTTACAAGGCAAAAGCAAGCTTGAGACAATTGTATGAGAGTGACATGCTGCAAATATGATACAGATGAATACACATGGGGTTATTTATGCAAGTTCAGACATATGTGTGCATATGTGCAGGGGAGGCCACCTGGCATCAGAGTGCATGTGCTGGAAAGCAATAGTGGCAAAAAGGAAGTGAAAAAGAAGAAGAAACAGGGGCAGCTATAGATGGGGAGGCTGCAGGAATTGGTGAGATGTTCAGCTGGATAGATCCCCCATAAACACACACACAAACTCAGAAAGCTAGCAAATAGTTATGACAACAAGAATGATGCAAAGCTGTTGACAAGGGGCTTCAAGGAGTGCTTTAGTATCTCATTCTAGGGCACCATCACCACAAATATAGCGAAGTACCTAAAGTCTTCTCAGGAAACACCCAGAGACATTTTGCTAAATGATTGAGAGGAGAAAGCATAGAGGGCACTCTTTCCTCCCATTCCTGAAGGTGCTGGTGATATTCCCACTGCGGTGGTGCCCAAAAAGGAACCCGGTCAATTCAAACTCATGAGGAGCATACACAATTTTCGGGTGATGCATGGCTAGAATACAATTAATGTTTTAGACTGAAACTGCAGACACACCCTGACACCAAGTGGAAGGAGGAAGAAGTATCTGTGTTCATACATAAAATGATTGAGGCAAAATAAGTCAAGGCATGATCATGCAAGGCAGAACAGCCCTTTCAGAGATAAACAGAGATCCTATTACAAGGGGAAGCCAGACTGCTTTAGACTGCTTTAGACAACGGTAGCACAGTGATATACTGAAAATATGAGACAGATGAATGCACATGGGGTCATTCATGCAAGTTCAGACCTGTGTGCTACTTGCAGGGAGGCCACCTGGCATCAGAGTGCAGATATGGAAAGCAACAGTGACAAAACGGAAGCTAAAAAGGAGCAGGGCAGCCATAGCAGCGGATGCTACAAGGATTGGGGCATTTTTCAGCTGGCTAGGTCCCTCACACACAAAGTCAGAAGGCTAGCAAATAGTTATGACAACAAGAATGTTAATAGGAGGCTTCAGGGAGGGCTTTAGGGGTCCAATTCCAGGGTACCATCACCACAAATATAGTTAAGAACCTAAAGTCTTCACCGGGAAACACCTAGAGACCGTTTGCCAAACAACTGAGAAGGAGGCTCATAAAGGGCCCTCTTTCCCCCAATTCTCTAAGGGGCTAATGATAGCCCCACTGCTTGTGGTGCCGCCCAAAAAGGAACCCTGCCAATTCAGACTCATACACCACTTATCATTCCCAGAGGGGGAGTCAGAAAATGACTGGATCAAACTGGAACCATGTACCGTGGGCTACTCAGCCATTGCTGATGCAATTGACTTGACAAGGGTGACAGGAAAAGGCTCCCTCAAGGTGAAGACGGAAATTGAGTCTATCTTCCCCCTTCTCCCAGTACACCCTAAAAGCTGCCAACGCCAGGGTTATCAGTTTTAAGGGGAAACATGATTCAACAATGAATGAATGAATGAATATAAGCTATATAGAGCGTAAACTTAGCCCAGGGGTGTCAAGGCGCTGCGGAAAGAGGTCAGGCAAACTGAGGTGCACATATTTTTATTTAGGAATCGTGTTGTCTTTTATTTTCAGTTATGTTTCCTTTCCATTAAAGGTCCTCTTCGCCAAAGCGCCGGGACACTCCATTGTGAGTAGCCGTTGCGCTATAGAAGAGCCAATTAACATAACATAACATAACATATGTATAAGGCTTACAGAGTAGAGAGATTAAAAAGCCAGGTCTTCAAGGCTTTACGAAAGAGAGAGTGAGAGTCCAGAGCCGAAATTGAAAGAGGAAGGGAGTTCCAGACTTTAGCTGTAGAAACAGAGAAGGCTCTGTCTCCCCACCTAGCTTTCCTAAAACTAGTAACTATCAGCAAATTCTTGATAGCCGATCTTAACTGCTTGGTGGAGGCATACCTCTGAAAAATTCTTTGACCAAGCGGACGCTTGTGCAGATTCCTGACAGTAACCGAGACTGAGTGATATTTGGGGAAAACCCATAACCAGCCTAGCAGCAGCATTTGGCACTAGCTGAAGAGGATGCACAAGCCCCTTGTTAATACCCAAATAAAGGGCATTACACTAGTCTAATCTAGACAACATAAGAGGCCACAATTACCTGTTTTCGGAAGGACGAGGAAACAATTGGGAGATCTTTCTAAGAATCCTTATCATCCCGAAGCATGTAGAAACTGTCCTATTGATTTGGGGGCCCAAAAAAAGAGAGTTATCAATTATGATGCCCACATTTTTGCACTGAGGCCAGGGTGGGGGCAAAATGTCTAGCCATCAAGCTTCGTAACAGATATCCTGATGGTTTCCAAAAATTAAAACCTCCGTTTTTTCCCCATTGAGACAAGGCAATGCCAATGGGCTGCTCAGTATCTTGCTCCTACTTTGAGTGGTTTAGCAAATTTCTGGAATGGGCCAACCCAAGCAACACCCACGGGGATTCACATTACACTGCTTGGATGATTTCTTTTTTGTAGGAAGGTCCAGGCCACATGCTTGTGAGAGCACCCTGGGGATATTTCAGGAGCTGGCCACAGAGTTAAGTGCACCCTGGCAGTGGATAAGACATTAGGCCCAGCAATGTAACTAGATTTTCAGGGGATTGAGCTTGATTTTATAGCTGACATATCCAGGATATTGGAAGACAAAGTACATGCAAAGAGGATAGAAATAAGGAAAATGTGCAGCAAGGAGAAAACAATGCTGTAGGAGCACCAATGGTTGATATGTAAGTTAAAAGTTGCCACAAAGTTGATCCCAGCAAGTCGAGTGTTTGCAAAGCACCTGAGCCAGCTGACTGATCGTGTCAGGCTAGGGACAAGGGTGAAACAGGACTTAGGAAGTTGGCATTCATTCCTGGAGGAATTTAATGGCCTGCTCATATGGAGACACTGGTGGGTGACTGCCAATCAAATAGCCCTATTCACGGATGTGGCTGGAAGGTAGGGCTTTGGGGCAATACTAGGTAAAGCCTGGTGCAGTGGGAGACGGCCCAAGAGGTGGGGAGAATTAAGCATCACCAAGAGCATCACATTTCTAGAGCTTCTCCCAAGAGTTGTTGGCACTGACGATCTGGAGTGAGAAATTGAGAGACATTAGGCTGACACTGCGGTCAGCTAATCAAAGGGTGGTGCATGCAATTCACAGTAGGGCTGCAAGGTGCCCCATTGTATTAAGATTGATGAGATACACAGTCAAGTTACTGCAGAGAGCAAACTGGATATAAAATCATTGCGTGCCCCAGGGGTGGACAACTTTCAAGCAGATGCGCTCTCTCTATTCCAGATGAGAATGTGCAAAAAAGCTAGCGCCAGAGACAGAACAACAGATAAACCCCTTCCTAGAAGCAATGTTAGAGTTGGCAGAGTAGACTTGTCGGGTCTGATTCAACATGTGCTCACACCCAGTTCGGCAAGACGTTATGAAAAATACACAGCCACACTAATGCGAGTAACAGGGTTACAAACACTCTGATACTGAGACCACTGCCAGTGGAGCAATTCACCAATTGGGCCCATGAGCAGAGAAAGTCAAAATCATGATCCTAGAATCATCTATCAGCAGTTGTGCACTTCACCAAAGTGGCCACACAGAGGGACCCTGACAATTCCACTACAAAAGGTCAGCTATGAGGGGCTGGAAACAAGTGGAGGGGAATAAACAGGACACAAGGCTGCTAAAAGACTTCAAAAGGCTGACCCAATTCGTGAGTGCAGTTGAGGCACTGGCACAAGACCCCTTCGAGGTCTCCCTTTTTATAGCAGTGTTCCCCACAGCATTCTTTGGTGCATTCAGAGAAAGTAAACTGGCGGCATCAGCAAAGGCCAAGCTTAGAGCAGGTGGAGCTGCTACTAAAAAGATTTAAGACAGAGCGACAAGGGAAGGGGTCCTGGGTGAAATTGCATTGAATGCAGAGCTAAACTATTGTCCAGAGTGTTGTTTAAGGAACTATTTGGCAGCACGACCCAAAGTAGCAGGGGCACTGTTTAAACACATGAATGGCAAGCTGCTGAGCAAATTCCAATTCACAGCAGTCATGCGCAAGGCTGTTGGATGGGCGGGCTGCAAGCATCTCAATTCAGCTCCCACTCATCTAGTATAGGGGCACCGGCACAGAATGCCGGTGGCAGAGGTCAAGGCAATGAGCAGGTGGCGTTCCAATGATAAAAGTCATATATGAGGCTGCAAAGCTCATGACCACACAGGAACCACATGGCATCCAAATTGACAGGTAGTGGTGTCTTGGAAGCAGACAAGCTCAGGACAGTCTGGGTGGTCGGTCACTCATTCAACCACCGGACCTAGGCCTGGTGGAACAACAGTGGGAACACCCAGGAAGGACAGCCGTTAAAAACCATCATAAAATGGAGAGGTACCCCAAGAATGAAATGGGGACAGATGATGGCAACACTGTCCAAACTTCAAGCAGGAGCTGACTGTAACCCAGACATCTCTATCATAAACCTAGGCAGTAACGATCTCGCTAAGTGGAGCAGGAGGGACCTCTTGTAGGACATCCGGGTGGGTCTAAAGGAAGCGGCAAAACTGTTTGGCACCACCACTATCATGTGGCTGGAAATAATTCCCAGGCATAAGTGGAGAGAGGCCCTATCAAATGGTGTAGTGGATAGGTCAGGGAGAAGGTTTTGCAGATGATGGGGGGCACCTATCAGGTGTAGACACCAAAGTGTTCTTGGTAAACTTATGGTCAGCCATGGTGGTGGCTAGATGCTCCTAAAAGACATCTAACTCACAATTGGAGGGAGGCACCTGGGGACGTGAGCCCCACAGGTGGCATGGCGGTAGCACACGGGACAAGTATAGGTAAAAGGCCACACCCCATCAGGGTAGGGTGGCAGATGGAGGCTACCTGGGGATACCTTATTGGCAGGGCACCTCCCAAGTTGACATGTATTACTTACAGCTTAGCAAAGCTTTATGAGTGAAATGATGTATGACATGATGTATGACTAACCTGTGACTGATTTATGACAGAGCGAGATTTATGACAGTCCATGTCAAAAGGATTTATGGCCCCATGTCAAAGGGGCAACTATTAATCATACGTGATAATGAACTGCAGCCTACAATGCCAAACATAACTATGCCTCATTTACTAGTGATTTAACTAATTAGGATCTGAAGGGTTTGTAGTGGGCCAAGTCCCACTTTGAAACGAGATCGTGCAGTTCTGCCGGCCATGGAGTTCGAGAACCCAGGGCTTTCTTTCCAGCTACACCAGGCATTTATGTTGCATCTACATGTCGGCATGCGTAAACGTTATGTCTACCGCTACCATCTTCCCAAGCCGTTACCTAATTGGTGCAACCAAGAACGGGATACCCTCAGTCAACCATGTACTGTGAAAGTGTCACTAGTGCGTAACTACATTTCAGTTTACACCAGTTCTGCATGGTATGTATTATAATTTCAAATCCTAGTTGGTGCCACCTTGTATTTCCTAAATGGCTCAAAGCACCTCTACTGCGTGCATGGGAAACAAAATGGCTCATCTTTAAAAACACTATCAATTTGTCAGCAAGCAGAGTAACAGCCCCAAGTAAGTGTGAGAGACTAAACAACATCCCTTTTATGCAGAGAAAGAGAGAGATAGATCTGACTTTAACATGTCAATTGAGTCTATGGTGCCGTGACCGGTCAGTGACTAGGCATGGCAGAATCATGAAGCGACATCCATCCACGCTGGCAACAGATAAGGTGAGCCACAGATTCCAAACTCAGCCTGGTATTTGCTCTGCACACCCATTGTCATGTGACCTAATCTTAAATTCTATGTTTGTTTGCTGAATTTCAAGAAAATGGGACAACACATGCAGACAACGCAATCATCGACATCCTGCTTTCCAGCATTCAGCCTGTTTAGAACCAACTTTATGGGCCCTCCTAGCTCATCTATATCCCCAAATAAAACTGCCTATGGCGCTGTATAAGCACTTTAAAAAAGACTGTGGAACCAAAAAAGGAATTGAGCAGTATAGATATAGAATTTTAGGCAGTATAAACCTTTTACTTAGTTTAAACCTTCCAAATTTGCTGAAGGGAAGCCGATGCCAACTACGCAGTTTAGCTGAAACTGTTTTAAGAAGCAACTCATAATTCAAGGTGACAACATCCTCTACTTGGCTGCTAAGACAGATACCTAGATATGTAGCTGTCTTAGTAGCCCCTAAAGACATAGGCAGGGTATCAGGTTGAACATTTAGAATTGTCTGGGTCTTAGTAAGATTAACCTGTAACCTTAAAGGAACCAAAGAGCTCGGCCTCTCGAGTGATACCGGCTATAGCGCTATAGCGGTGACAGGATTGGCAGAGATAACAGCAATGTCATCTGCGTACGCAGTCTGCTTAAGTTCCATGCATTTCAGACACACTTGGGAGATCCCTGCATTCTGCTATTGGTGTCTTATAAAAGGCTCAATATAGAGGGCAAACAGTAAGGGAGAAAGTGGACAGCCCTGAATTGTACCTCTTTGGACAGCAAAATGTGCAGATGAAATGCCGTTCAGCTTGACTGTTGCCACCAGGTTTTTATAGAGTTTCTGTACCAAGGAGATAAACCGGGAACAGAGACCAAATGTTGACAGAGTAAGCCAAAGTGCTTCCCAGGCTAATCTGTCAAAAGCCTTCTGGGCGTCGACCATGATCATCCTTATGTATTTGTTTTATATACCAGATACATCAAAGGCTGCGATAGCTGTATTAATATGGGCCGCGGTATCTCTACCAGGGATGAACCCATGCTGTTGGTCAGAGACTAGTTGGTGATTAAGGGGGGCCAGGTGTGAGGCCAAAATATTAGAAAACATTTTGGCGTCAAAGTTAATCAAAGCTATTTGGGGATACGAGTCTCTGTCCTCATGCGGTTTACCCTTCTTAGGTTAGGGAAAACCACTATCTTGGTAACACTCCAAGTGGAGGGGGCATCACCCCCAATAGTGATGCAAGTGATTAGTACCATGAAAACAGGTGCTATAGTATAGCTAAAAATGTTATAGAACTCATTCGGGATAGTATCCTTACCTGCCGACTTGCCACAAGGAAAGGACTTGATTGCATCCTCCACCTCTGCTAACTCTATATCTCTTTGCAAAAATGCAGAGTCAAGCCGTGGTAGGTGGCTCTCTTGTAAGGATTCCAGAGGAGTACGATTATTATTAGAGGATGACTCGCAATATAGTTTAGCGTAAAATAATCTAAACTGCTCCAATATATGCTGTGGTCGAGAATTTAATGGCCTGCTCATATGGAGACAAGGGTGGGTGACTGCCAATCAAATAGCCCTGTTCACGGATGCGGCTGGAAGGTAGGGCTTTGGGGCAATACTAGGTAAAGCCTGGTGCAGTGGGAGACGGCCCAAGAGGTGGGGAGAATTAGGCATCACCAAGAACATCACATTTCTGGAGCTTCTCCCAAGAGTTGGTGGCACTGACGATCTGGAGTGAGAAATTGAGAGACATGAGGCTGACACTGCGGTCAGATATTCAAAGGGTGGTGCATGCAATTCACAGTAGTGCTGCAAGGTGCCCCATTGTATTAAGATTGATGAGATACACAGTCAAGTTACTGCAGAGAGCAAACTGGATATAAAATCATTGCATGCCCCAGGGGTGGACAACTCTCAAGCAGATGCGCTTTCTCTATTCCAGATGAGAATGTGCAAAAAAGCTAGCGCCAGAGGCAGAACAACAGATAAACCCCTTCCTAGAAGCAATGTAAGAGTTGGCAGAGTAGACTTGTTGGGTCTGATTCAACATGTGCTCACACCCAGTTCGGCAAGACGTTATGAAAAATACACAGCCACACTAATGCGAGTAACAGGGTTACAAACACTCGGTAATACTGAGACCACTGCCAGTGGAGCAATTCACCAATTGGGCCCATGAGCAGAGAAAGTCAAAATCGTGATCCTAGACTCATCTATCAGCAGTTGTGCACTTCACCAAAGTGGCCACACAGAGGGACCCTGACAATTCCACTACAAAAGGTCAGCAATGAGGGGCTGGAAACAAGTGGAGGGGAACAAACAGGACACAAGGCTGCTAAAAGACTTCAAAAGGCTGACCCAATTCGTGAGTGCAGTTGAGGCAGTGGCACAAGACCCCTTCGAGGTCTCCCTTTTTATAGCAGTGTTCCCCACAGCATTTTTTGGTGCATTCAGAGTAAGTAAACTGGCGGCATCAGCAAAGGCCAGGCTTAGAGCAAGTGGAGCTGCTACTAAAAAGATTTAAGACAGAGCGACAAGGGAAGGGGTCCTGGGTGAAATTGCATTGAATGCAGAGCTAAAGTATTGTCCAGAGTGTTGTTTAAGGAACTATGTGGCAGCACGACCCAAAGTAGCAGGGGCACTGTTTAAACACATGAATGGCAAGCTGCTGAGCAAATTCCAACTCACAGCAGTCATGCGCAAGGCTGTTGGATGGGCGGGCTGCAAGCATCTCAATTCAGCTCCCACTCATCTAGTATAGGGGCACCGGCACAGAATGCCGGTGGCAGAGGTCAATGCAATGAGCAGGTGGCGTTCCAATGATAAAAGTCATATATGAGGCTGCAAAGCTCATGACCACACAGGAACCACATGGCATCCAAATTGACAGGTAGTGGTGTCTTGGAAGCAGACAGGCTCAGGACAGTCTGGGTGGTCGGTCACTCATTCAACCACCGGACCTAGGCCTGGTGGAACAACAGTGGGAGCACCCGGGAAGGACAGCCGTTAAAAACCATCATAAAATGCAGAGGTACCCCAAGAATGAAATGGGGACAGATGATGGCAACACTGTCCAAACTTCAAGCAGGAGCTGACCGCAACCCAGACATCTCTATCATAAACCTAGGCAGTAACGATCTCGCTGAGTTGAGCAGGAGGGACCTCTTGTAGGACATCCGGGTGGGTCTAAAGGAAGCGGTAAAACTGTTTGGCACCACCACTATCATGTGGCTGGAAATAATTCCCAGGCAGAAGTGGAGAGGGGCCCTATCAAATGGTGCAGTGGATAGGTCAGGGAGAAGGTTTTGCAGATGATGGGGGGCACCTATCGGGTGTAGGCACCAAAGTGTTCTTGGTAAACTTATGGTCAGCCATGGTGGTGGCTAGATGCTCCTAAAAGACATCTAACTCACAATTGGAGGGAGCCATCTGGGGACGTGAGCCCCACAGGTGGCATGGCGGTAGCACACGGGGCAAGTGTAGGTAAAAGGCCACACCCCATCAGGGCAGGGTGGCAGATGGAGGCTACCTGGGGATACCTTATTGGCAGGGCACCTCCCAAGTTGACATGTATTACTTACGGCTTAGCAAAGCTTTATGAGTGAAATGATGTATGACATGATGTATGACTAACCTGTGACTGATTTATGACAGAGCGAGATTTATGACAGTCCATGTCAAAAGGATTTATGGTCCCATGTCAAAGGGGCACCTATTAATCATACGTGATAATGAACTGCAGCCTACAATGCCAAACATAACTATGCCTCATTTACTTGTGATATAACTAATTAGGATCTGAAGGGTTTGTAGTGGGCCAAGTTCCACTTTGAAACCAAATCGTTCAGTTCTGCCGGCCATGGAGTTCGAGAACCCAGGGCTTTCTTTCCAGCTACACCAGGCATTTATGTTGCATCTACATGTCGGCATGCGTAAACGGTATGTCTACCGCTACCATCTTCCCAAGCTGTTACTAATTGGTGCAACCAAGAACGGGATACCCTCAGTCAACCATGTACTGTGAAAGTGTCACTAGTGCGTAACTACATTTCAGTTTACACCAGTTCTGCATGTATGTATTATAATTTCAAATCCTAGTTGGTGCCACCTTGTATTTCCTAAATGGCTCAAAGCACCTCTACTGCGTGCATGGGAAACAAAATGGCTCATCTTTAAAAACACTATCAATTTGTCAGCAAGCAGAGTAACAGCCCCAAGTAAGTGAGGGAGACTAAACAACATCCATTTTACGCAGAAAAAGAGAGAGATAGATCTGACTTTAACATGTCAATTGAGTCTATGCTGCCGTGATCGGTCAGTGACTAGGCATGGCAGAATCTTGAAGCGACATCCATCCACGCTGGCAACAGATAAGGTGAGCCAAAGATTCCAAACTCTGCCTGTTATTTGCTTTGCACACCCATTGTCATGTGACCTAATCTTAAATTCTATGTTTGTTTACTGAATTTCAAGAAAATGGGACAACACATGCAGACAACACAATCATCGACATCCTGCTTTCCAGCATTTAGCCTGTTTAGAACCAACTTTATTGTCCCTCCTAGCTCATCTATATCCCCAAATAAAACTACCTATGGCGCTGTATAAGCACTTTAAAAAAGACCGTGGAACCAACAAAGGAATTGAGCGGTATAGATATAGAATTTTAGGCAGTATATACCTTTTACTTAGTTTAAACCTTCCAAATATGCTGAAGGGAAGCCGATGCCAACTACGCAGTTTAGCTGAAACTGTTTTAAGAAGCAACTCATAATTCAAGGTGACAACATCCTCTACTTGGCTGCTAAGACAGATACCTAGATATGTAGCTGTCTTAGTAGCCCCTAAAGACATAGGCAGGGTATCAGGTTGAACATTTAGAATTGTCTGGGTCTTAGCTAAGATTAACCTGTAACCTTAAAGGAACCAAAGAGCTCGGCCTCTCGAGTGATACCGGCTATAGCGCTAAAGCGGTGACAGGATTGGCAGAGATAACAGCAATGTCATCTGCGTACGCAGTCTGCTTAAGTTCTATGCATTTGAGACACACTTGGGAGATCCCTGCATTCTGCTCTTGGTGTCTTATAAAAGGCTGAATATAGAGGGCAAACAGTAAGGGAGAAAGTGGACAGCCCTGACGTGTACCTCTTTGGACAGCAAAATGTGCAGATGAAATGCCGTTCAGCTTGACTGTTGCCACCAGGTTTTTATAGAGTTTCTGACCCAAGGAGATAAACCGGGAACAGAGACCAAATGTTGACAGAGTAGGCCAAAGTGCTTCCCAGGCTACTCTGTCAAAAGCCTTCTGGGCGTCGACCATGATCATCCTTATGTATTTGTTTTATATACCAGATACATCAAAGGCTGCGATAGCTGTATTAATATGGGCCGCGGTATCTCTACCAGGGATGAACCCATGCTGTTGGTCAGAGACTAGTTGGTGATTAAGGGGGGCCAGGTGTGAGGCCAAAATATTAGAAAACATTTTGGCGTCAAAGTTAATCAAAGCTATTTGGGGATTCGAGCCTCTCTCCTCATGTGGTTTACTCTTCTTAGGTTAGGGAATACCACTATCTTGGTAACACTCCAAGTGGAGGGGGCATCACCCCCAATAGTGATGCAAGTGATTAGTACCATGAAAACAGGTGCTATAGTATAGCTAAAAATGTTATAGAACTCATTAGGGATAGTATCCTTACCTGCCGACTTGCCACAAGGAAAGGACTTGATTGCATCCTCCACCTCTGCTAACTCTATATCTCTTTGCAAAAATGCAGAGTCAAGCCGTGGTAGGTGGCTCTCTTGTAAGGATTCCAGAGGAGTACGATTATTATAAGAGGATGACTCGCAATATAGTTTAGCGTAAAATAATCTAAACTGCTCCAATATATGCAGTGGTCGAGAATTTAATGGCCTGCTCATATGGAGACAAGGGTGGGTGACTGCCAATCAAATAGCCTTCTTCACGGATGCGGCTGGAAGGTAGGGCTTTGGAGCAATACTAGGTAAAGCCTGGTGCAGTGGGAGACGGCCCAAGAGGTGGGGAGAATTAGGCATCACCAAGAACATCACATTTCTGGAGGTTCTCCCAAGAGTTGGTGGCACTGACGATCTGGAGTGAGAAATTGAGAGACATGAGGCTGACACTGCGGTCAGATAATCAAAGGGTGGTGCATGCAATTCACAGTAGGGCTGCAAGGTGCCCCATTGTATTAAGATTGATGAGATACACAGTCAAGTTACTGCAGGGAGCAAACTGGATATAAAATCATTGCGTGCCCCAGGGGTGGACAACTCTCAAGCAGATGCACTCTCTCTATTCCAGAAGAGAATGTGCAAAAAAGCTAGTGCCAGAGGCAGAACAACAGATAAACCCCTTCCTAGAAGCAATGTTAGAGTTGGCAGAGTAGACTTGTCGGGTCTGATTCAACATGTGCTCACACCCAGTTCGGCAAGACGTTATGAAAAATACACAGCCACACTAATGCGAGTAACAGGGTTACAAACACTCGGTAATACTGAGACCACTGCCAGTGGAGCAATTCACCAATTGGGCCCATGAGCAGAGAAAGTCAAAATCATGATCCTAGACTCATCTATCAGCAGTTGTGCACTTCACCAAAGTGGCCACACAGAGGGACCCTGACAATTCCACTACAAAAAGTCAGCAATGAGGGTCTGGAAACAAGTGGAGGGGAATAAACAGGACACAAGGCTGCTAAAAGACTTCAAAAGGCTGACCCAATTCGTGAGTGCTGTTGAGGCACTGGCACAAGACCCCTTCGAGGTCTCCCTTTTTATAGCAGTGTTCCCCACAGCATTTTTTGGTGCATTCAGAGTAAGTAAACTGGCGGCATCAGCAAAGGCCAACCTTAAAGCAGGTGGAGCTACTAAAAAGATTTAAGACAGAGCGACAAGGGAAGGGGTCCTGAGTGAAATTGCATTGAATGCAGAGCTAAAGTATTGTCCAGAGTGTTATTTAAGGAACTATGTGGCAGCACGACCCAAAGTAGCAGGGGCACTGTTTAAACACGTGAATGGCAAGCTGCTGAGCAAATTCCAACTCACAGCAGTCATGCGCAAGGCTGTTGGATGGGCGGGCTGCAAGCATCTCAATTCAGCTCCCACTCATCTAGTATAGGGGCACCGGCACAGAATGCCGGTGGCAGAGGTCAATGCAATGAGCAGGTGGCGTTCCAATGATAAAAGTCATATATGAGGCTGCAAAGCTCATGACCACACAGGAACCACATGGCATCCAAATTGACAGGTAGTGGTGTCTTGGAAGCAGACAGGCTCAGGACAGTCTGGGTGGTCGGTCACTCATTCAACCACCGGACCTAGGCCTGGTGGAACAACAGTGGGAGCACCCGAGAAGGACAGCCGTTAAAAACCATCATAAAATGGAGAGGTACCCCAAGAATGAAATGGGGACAGATGATGGCAACACTGTCCAAACTTCAAGCAGGAGCTGACTGCAACCCAGACATCTCTATCATAAACCTAGGCAGTAACGATCTCGCTGAGTTGAGCAGGAGGGACCTCTTGTAAGACATCCGGGTGGTTCTAAAGGAAGCGGCAAAACTGTTTGGCACCACCACTATCATTTGCCTGGAAATAATTCCCAGGCAGAAGTGGAGGGGGGCCCTATCAAATGGTGCAGTGGATAGGTCAGGGAGAAGGTTTTGCAGATGATGGGGGGCACCTATCAGGTGTAGGCACCAAAGTGTTCTTGGTAAACTTATGGTCAGCCATGGTGGTGGCTAGATGCTCCTAAAAGACATCTAACTCACAATTGGAGGGAGCCATCTGGGGACGTGAGCCCCACAGGTGGCATGGCGGTAGCACACGGGGCAAGTATAGGTAAAAGGCCACACCCCATCAGGGCAGGGTGGCAGATGGAGGCTACCTGGGGATACCTTATTGGCAGGGCACCTCCCAAGTTGACATTTATTACTTACGGCTTAGCAAAGCTTTATGAGTGAAATGATGTATGACATGATGTATGACTAACCTGTGACTGATTTATGACAGAGCGAGATTTATGACAGTCCGTGTCAAAAGGATTTAGTGCCCCATGTCAAAGGGGCACCTATTAATCATACGTGATAATGAACTGCAGCCTACAATGCCAAACATAACTATTCCTCATTTACTTGTGATACAACTAATTAGGATCTGAAGGGTTTGTAGTGGGCCAAGTGCAGGAGTTAAAGGGACACATCATCTGGGTCTGCTCAGGGCACTAGCTGCGCCCTGTCTCTATTGGTAAGATGTTGCTATTTTGCTAAGCAAAAGCTGTCAAGCTTCTATAACAGGATGCTAAAAAGTAAATGAATTCGTAATTTGCCGTTGCTGGTGCTCAGTAAATACTGCCATAATAATATTAATGGTGCCTTAAGGTTTAAATGGCTCATAATAGTGCGTCAAATGATAATGTATTTCCCTATTTTGATGTAACATTCCCTTGTGACATTGTAGTCCTCTCGTTTCCTATGTATTAATTTAAATCTCACCTTTCTTCTGTGGTCATGATGTCTGCCTGGGATTTAGCCTTGCCTTGCCTCTTCCAGTCTGTCCTTTGTTTCCATTTGCAATGGGATTTACAGTCTATTCCCAGAGGCGCTCTACTTCCATGGCCTGCTGCTCAATAAGGTTCTGCACTGAGAGCTCCCCGACCCCACCTTACTTTTTTGGGCAACCCTGAGCAGCTGCGCTCCGTTAAGTACGTTTTGATGCCTGTCTATGTGTTGTCACAAACTATCTACGTTGCGGCGAGTACACTTCCCCCAGGTGTGTTCTGGCGACGGCACACAACAAGCACCTCCCTCTGTCGGCCTGCAAACATTTACTTTCACCCACAGGATACAAACACCCATATTCTTACTGTACATGAGAAATCACATGTTCATCATGAAGGTAAGTGCCTTTAACGTTTTGCGCAGAGCGTTGTGATTTATTTTTATTAAATGTTCTTTTCGTGTGACCATGTTTTTGCTCTCTTCTCCGAGGAGGAGTTGTTGCGGTGGTAGCAAACAATGTCGAACTTGTTTGTTTAGCAGTTTACACAATCTTAATTCTAGGATCAACTGGTTTTCTGATCCAGGCTAGTAACTTTTTTAGATGTTTAATTGCTTTTCAGGTCAAACGTGTTGACGTAAAAAGAAAAACGGAGACTTTCCAGGGCAATTGGTTCTTGTAAGAAGCTTGTAGAAAACTGGAGACGACATGGTGTTGCCGCTGTTATAATTTCACAGTCACAGTAATACAAAATATATTTTTTAATTGTGTGGAGCCAGTCCCTTATTTGAGGCTGGCGTTTAGTTAGTTTATGATATTATACATTTTGAGATTTTTAAACCACATTTATGCTGGTAGAAGTAAGACTTCAAATCCCAGAATGCAAAGGGTAAACATCTAAAAGGTGGGAATGTTCGAAGAGGTCACACACCTCATGGGAAAACTTGGGAGCTATGATCTAAACTGCCAATAGCCTTTTAGAATGCTGCTTTTTAACATCAGTGCCATTTTGAAATGCATAACAGTTTTTGGTCGCTCTTTCACCCTCTGACCCCGCTGCTGTAAGGCATACAAATGTACTACAACCATTTTATTTAGAATAGGCTAAACTGTCAAGGATTCCGGGGCTTACACTGCATGCCCCTATATGAAATATATTATTATTATTATTATTACGAGTTTTAATATAGCGCCTGGTTACCATAAGGCATCCCCGCGCTTATCCAGAGAGTAGCAACGTCACATCAGCACCAGAAATCAGGCGGGGAACAAAAAAGTTTTCAGGAGTTTACGAAAACGTAAAAAACTTGCTTCCGAACGCAGGTACAGAGGGAGGGAATTCCACAGGGTGGCCACCTTTATGGAGAATCTTCGTCCACCAGATCTTTCTTTCCTCACCCTCAGAACCTGCAGCAGGTGTTGATGGTCGGAGCGGAGAGAGCGGGGGGCCTTATAGGATTGGACCATATCCTCAAGGATAGGTGGCCCTTTCCCCTGTAAAAGTTTGTGGGCTATACACAGTGACTTAAATTTAACCCTCTCCCTAACGGGAAGCCAATGTAGCGCCTTCAGTGCAGGGCGAGCAGACTGACGCCTCGGGACGTCCAACAGAAGCCTAGCGGCCGCATTCTGCACCTGCTGCAGTTTATTTAGTGTACCTTCCAGGGCACCCAGAAACAAGGCATTACTAAAGTCCAACCGCGAGATGATAAGCCCCTGAATAAGTAACCTCCTAGAGGCTGCTGGCAGTAGAGGCAAGATCTTCCGGGCTGAGCGGAGCAGGCCAAAACACACGCCTGAGGTCTTTTTCGCGTGAGTTTTAAAGGAGAGGTCCTGCTCAAGCCACACCCCGAGGCTCTTGATCTCCTGCTTAGGGGTGGGCGCGGGTCCCAAACAACTGGGCCAGCTGCTGGGAGATAAAGAAGGTGATGAGTTCCCCAGCAGCATCAGTTCCGTCTTCGAGCCGTTAAGCTTGAGGGCTGAGCTACACATCCAAGTAAAGATCTTCTCCAGGCATGTGTGCAACCGGTCGGGATGGTGGGTCGATTGAGGGAGACCTACTACCAGCTGGGTATCATCAGCATAGCTGATGATCTTAATACCCAGAGGCAGTACCACCCTCTCCAGGGGGGCCATGTAGATGTTGAATAAAGTAGGGCTCAACGAAGAGCCCTGTGGCACACCGCACTGGAGAGGTACTGAGGATGATTTCTCAGGTCCTTCCCATACCTCAAATGACCGGCCTTCCAAAAAGGAGACGAACCACCTGAAGGCCATCCCGGAGACCCCCACCCCTGACAGCCGTCGGAGAAGCACCTGATGGTCTACGGTGTCGAAGGCAGCACTGAGGTCCAGGAGGATCACTGCCACTGATCCCCCTGAATCCAAAATGCTCCTTGCACTCTCCACGACTGCCAGCAAGGCGGTGTCGGTCCCCTGACCGGGATGGAACCCAGTTTGAGGATTGCCCAGAAGGACGTTAGACTCCAAAAAGCGTGAGAGACGACTATTCACCAGCTTCTCGGCCACCTTACTGATGCCGGGAAGCAGGGATATAGGCCTAAAATTGGCAAGGTCGGCTGGGTCCAAGTTCGGCTTCTTTAAAAGGGCCTTCACGACCGCACCTTTCCAACTAGGGGGTACTACTCCTTGGGCAAAAGACAGATTTATGAGGTCCGTCACCGGCCCGCCGATGGTGTGAGCCACTTGCTTCAGGTATTTCATGGGAGCAGGATCTTTAGGAGAGCCACTTTTCATAGATGTTAAAACTGTGAGAACTTCTTCCACAGTAACCGGACCAAGAGAATCCAGTTCCACCGGACGCACCCTGGATTGAAGCCCTGGACTGTCCCACGAGGAAACGTCCTCGGTTAGCGGAGGAAGGGTGGCAAGGATGTTATCTATTTTGGTTTTAAAGAAGGTGGCCAGCTCTGAGCATTTCTCACGTGGGTCCTCGTGAGTGACCTGAGGTTCGGGAGCTTTCAACAGTTCTTTGATGACCCTAAACGATTCCTTCGAGGAGTTGGCCGCAGAGCCAATTCTCTCCGTGAAGAATCCAGTTTTAGCTACCCGAATAGCAGACTTGTAGGTACTAAGAGCCGCCCGATATTCTCTACGGCTCGTTTCGCTCCAGTCTTTCCTCCAGGACCGCTCCAGCCTCTTGCAACCCTTCCTTAACGTTCTCAGTTCTGGTGTGTACCAGGGTGCCGATCCTACTCTCTTACCCTTAACAAGTTGTTTTTTTTTGGGAAGGAGAGCATCCAAAGAGTTGGTGAACCAGATGTTAAGGTTCTCGTCCGCAGCAAGTGGATTGAGCCCCGGGGAAGGTCGTGACGCCTCCAAATATGCCGCCCAGGTGTTCACTGGGAGCCTAGACCAGGCTCTGTTCAAGATGGAGGCCCTAGGGGCCAGCGCAGCTGAAATATCGAACTGCCACTGGGCAGATACCATAAAGTGATCTGTCCAGGGTAGAGCCATCGACGGAAATGCACTGAGGCCCACTAAATTAGAGAGTAAAGGGTCCAGCAGGTGGCCCTTAACATGAGTAGCACCCGAATTGGCAAGGTAAATCCCAAATGCTTTGAGATCACCTAGCAAATCTACTCCCAGGGGATTGAGAGGGTCGTCCAGGTGAATGTTGAAATCGCCTAACATAACGAAATTACCCGTGGACGAGGCAAGGAGAGCAGTAATTTCCAAGAGGGAATTGAGAAAGTTACCCAGAGCGCCCGGAGGTCGATAGATAAGCAAACCCGCCAGAGATGCGGTAGGGGATAGGCGAAGAGAGAACTGAAGGCTCTCGCAGTCGCTCACCCCTCCCTCCTTGACCTTACAGACTAATGAGTCCCTGTAGAGGATAGCAACTCCTCCTCCCCTCCCTACAGGCCTATCCTGATGTAAAATAAGATAGCCAGGGGGGAGTGCTCTAACTATATCGGGACCTGAGCTGGAGGAGATCCAGGTCTCGGTTAAGAATAACACATCCAGCTCGTGGTCCAATATAAGGGAATTAATCTCAGTAGCGTGGCTAGGCAGCGACCGACAGTTCAGCAGCGCGATGGAAAGCGCTGATTTAACGGAGATCGTTTCCAGACCCACACTACATGCTCTGCACGTCAGAAATGGTGGTGACCCTTCCTGGGCATATTTACAAGAGGTCGGGTGGCGAGTCCGGCGTGACATGAGGTCTTCCCTGCCATACCTGATACGCGAGCGTTGTGGCTCCAACGGATCTTGCATAGGGACCAGCCCTGAGCCCGTCTGGGCCCGGACGGGCACAGACGGGCTGAACTCTGGCGTAACTCCGGCGTCAGTACGGCGTCCCCGCAGCGCGTACCCGCTGCGCGTCAGCATGGCTACCTAAATACTTTCCTCCAGAGATCGAGGAAGGACTTCCACACGCGCTGCCCCACTCACCCAAGATGGCCGCCACAAGTTAGGGCAAAGGACCCGCAAAGCGCGGTGCTTCCACAATTAGAGTGCGAGTGAGGGGACAGAGGAGGGGGTGTAAGAGGCCAGGCGATTTAAAACCAGGGGGTAAGTGAAAAAATAATATTTAACCCAAATAGGCAAAACACGTAGGTTAAAAACAGAGGAACTGCCACAAACAAGCGCTGCGTGAAACGCGCTCTCGCCAGAATAAAAATATACACTGACATGGATACTTATTTTGATTGTAACTTCTACTTTGTGTACTGAACGGATGTAAATCTTCACTTCTGGTGACGGATGACGTATTGCCCTTTTCTGAAAATACCAGTTTTCAGTTCCACTTTTAAACCAAATCGTTCAGTTCTGCCGGCCATGGAGTTCGAGAACCCAGGGCTTTCTTTCCAGCTACACCAGGCTTTTATGTTGCATCTACATGTCGGCATGCGTAAACGGTATGTCTACCGCTACCATCTTCCCAAGCCGTTACTAATTGGTGCAACCAAGAACGGGATACCCTCAGTCAACCATGTACTGTGAAAGTGTCACTAGTACGTAACTACATTTCAGTTTACACCAGTTCTGCATGGCTCAAAGCACCTTTACTGCGTGCATGGGAAACAAAATGGCTCATCTTTAAAAACCCCATGGGGCAGATTTATGTGAACTGGCGCATCCCCAGGGATGCGCCAGTTAATGTGCGCCATAGTGCGCCACGCACCTTTCGGCGTACGGGCGGCGCATTGCTGGAGTCATGTCGCAAGTGCGACATGACTCCTGCAATGCACAGGGGCCACCCCTACAATGCATGGTGCGTCACCGTTATGCCTGCTTCAAGCAGGCGTAAGGAATTGCCGTAGAAAGTGACTGAGTGAAATCTCATAGATTTCACTCAGCCACTTTTTGGAGGCGTTCCTGCGCAAGAACGCCCCCCCCCCCTGCGCAGGAACGCCTCCTTATGGCGCAGGGCTTTCCAACGTGACGCATCTCCTAGATGCGTCACGTTGTAAATAGGGCGCATTGTTTGCGCCGCCGTTGCGTCAAATTCAGTAACGCAATTGCGGTGCACAGAGGCGCAAGGGCCTCATAAATCTGCCCCTATCAATTTGTCAGCAAGCAGAGTAACAGCCCCAAGTAAGTGTGAGAGACTAAATGACATCCCTTTTACGCAGAGAAAGAGAGAGAGAGATCTGACTTTAACATGTCAATTGAGTCTATGCTGCCGTGACCGGTCAGTGACTAGGCATGGCAGAATCTTGAAGCGACATCCATTCACGCTGGCAACAGATAAGATGAGCCAAAGATTCCAAACTCTGCCTGTTATTTGCTCTGCACACCCATTGTCATGTGACCTAATCTTAAATTCTATGTTTGTTTACTGAATTTCAAGAAAATGGGACAACACATGCAGACACCGCAATCATCGACATCCTGCTTTCCAGCATTTAGCCTGTTTAGAACCAACTTTTATGGGCCCTCCTAGCTCATCTATATCCCCAAATAAAACTGCCTATGGTGCTGTATAAGCACTTTATGAAAGACCGTGGAACCAACAAAGGAATTGAGCGGTATAGATATAGAATTTTAGGCAGTATATACCTGTTACTTAGTTTAAACATTCCAAATAAGCTGAAGGGAAGCAAGCCGATGCCAACTACGCAGTTTAGCTGAAACTGTTTTAAGAAGCAACTCATAATTCAAGGTGACAACATCCTCTACTTGGCTGCTAAGACAGACACCTAGATATGTTGCTGTCTTAGTAGCCCCTAAAGACATAGGCAGGGTATCCGGTTGAACATTTAGAATTGTCTGGGTCTTAGCTAAGATTAACCTGTAACCTTAAAGGAACCAAAGAGCTCGGCCTCTCGAGTGATACCGGCTATAGCGGTGACAGGATTGGCAGAGATAACAGCAATGTCATCTGCGTACACAGTCTGCTTAAGTTCCATGCATTTGAGACACTCTTGGGAGATCCCTGCATTCTGCTGTTGGTGTCTTATAAAAGGCTCAATATAGAGGGCAAACAGTAAGGGAGAAAGTGGACAGCCCTGACGTGTACCTCTTTGGACAGCAAAATGTGCTGATGAAATGCCGTTCAGCTTGACTGTTGCCACTAGGTTTTTATAGAGTTTCTGTACCAAGGAGATAAACCGGGAACAGAGACCAAATGTTGACAGAGTAAGCCAAAGTGCTTCCCAGGCTACTCTGTCAAAAGCCTACTGGGCGTCGACCATGATCATCCTTATGTATTTGTTTTATATACCAGATACATCAAAGGCTGCGATAGCTGTATTAATATGGGCCGCGGTATCTCTACCAGGGATGAACCCATGCTGTTGGTCAGAGACTAGTTGGTGATTAACCCCTTCGACGCTCATGACGAGCCCAGCTCGTCATGGAGTTTCCATTGACTTCAATGGAAATTACATTCAAAGCCATAAAACACCTTAGCATCCAAGTGGTTAAGGGGGGCCAGGTGTGAGGCCAAAATATTAGAAAACATTTTGGCGTTAAAGTTAATCAAAGCTATTTGGGGATACGAGCCTCTGTCCTCATGCGGTTTACCCTTCTTAGGTTAGGGAATACCACTATCTTGGTAGCACTCCAGGTGGAGGGGGCATCACCCCCAATAGTGATGCAAGTGATTAGTACCATGAAAACAGGTGCTATAGTATAGCTAAAAATGTTATAGAACTCATTCGGGATAGTATCCTTACCTGCCGACTTGCCACAAGGAAAGGACTTGATTGCATCCTCCACCTCTGCTAACTCTATATCTCTTTGCAAAAATGCAGAGTCAAGCCGTGGTTGGTGGCTCTCTTGTAAGGATTCCAGAGGAGTACGATTATTATAAGAGGCTGACTCGCAATATAGTTTAGCGTAGAATAATCTAAACTGCTCGAATATATGCTGTGGTCAAGAATAGAGCATACCACATTCTCCTTTGATACTGGACCTGGCCTTCCTATCAGAGATAGCCAACCCTCTCCCCATATTCATACTTCAATCAATCAATCAATCATGCCATTTGTATAGCGCACTACTCACCCAGGAGGGTCTCAAGGCGCTTGGGGGGAGGGGTATGCTACTGCTCGAACAGCCAGGGCTTGAGTTGTTTCCTGAAGGCAAAATGGTCCTGGGTCAGCCAAAGGTGGATGGGGAGGGAGTTCCAAGTCTTGGCAGCCAGGTAAGAGAAGGATCTTCCTCCGGCGGTGGCTCTTCGGATGCGTGGTACGGCTGCGAGGGCGAGGCTGGTGGACCGTAGCTGGCGGGTGGGCGTGTAGGAGGTCAGGCGGTCGTTGAGGTACTTGGGGCCCAGGTCGTGGAGAGACTTGTGTGCGTGGGTGAGGAGCCGGAACGTGATCGTCTTGTCAACGGGGAGCCAGTGCAGGTTCCTCAGGTGGCTGGAGATGTGGCTGCGTCGGGAGACATCCAGGATGAGTCGAGCGGAGGCGTTCTGGATGCGCTGGAGTCTTTTCTGTAGCTTGGCTGTGGTTCCGGCGTAGAGGGCGTTTCCGTAGTCCAGTCGGCTGGTGACGAGTGCCTGGGTGACAGTCTTCCTGGTCTCGGTCGGGATCCAGCGGAAGATCTTGCGAAGCATACGCAGGGTGTTGAAGCACGATGAGGAGACGGCGTTGACTTGTCTGGTCATCGAGAGGGAGGGGTCCAAGATGAAGCCCAGGTTGCGTGCGTGGTCGGTTGGCTTGGGTGCGGTGCCCAGGGCAGGGGGCCACCAGGAGTCGTCCCAGGCGGAGGGCGAAGATCCCAGGATGAGGACTTCCGTCTTGTCCGAGTTCAGTTTCAGGCGACTGTCCTTCATCCACTCGGTGACGTCTTTCATCCCTTCGTGTAGGCAGGTTCTGGCGGTGTCGGGGTCTCTGGTGAGGGAGAGGATCAGCTGGGTGTCGTCGGCGTAAGAGATGATGTTGAGGTTGTGCTGGCGTGCGATGGCTGCGAGAAGTTTCATGTAGATGTTGAAGAGGGTGGGGCTGAGTGAAGATCCTTGCGGGACGCCGCAGATGACTTCGGTGGCCTGGGAGCGAAACGGGGGGAGGCGGACTCTTTGTGTTCTTCCGGCGAGGAACGAGATGATCCACTCCAGTGCCTTCTCTTGGATACCGATGTTGCTGAGGCGCTGGACTAGGGTGCGGTGGCAGACCGTGTCGAACGCAGCGGAGAGGTCCAGGAGGATGAGGGCCACTGTTTCCCCCTTGTCGAGCAGGGTCCGGATGTCGTCGGTGGCTGCGATGAGGGCGGTCTCGGTGCTGTGGTTGGCTCTGAAGCCGGACTGCGAGGGGTCGAGGGATCCGTTCGTCTCAAGGAAGGCGGTCAGCTGTCTGTTGACGATCTTCTCGATGACTTTAGCAGGAAAAGGGAGGAGCGAGATGGGGCGGAAGTTTTTCAGATCGGTGGGGTCCGCTGTAGGTTTCTTCAGGAGGGCGCTGATCTCGGCGTGCTTCCAGCTCTCCGGGAAGGTGGCGGTGTTGAAGGAGGCGTTCATCGTGCGGGCTGTGTCTTCGGTGGTCACTGTGGTCCAGGTGCGAAGGGTGGTGGTGGGGGGCGTTGGTTCGACGGTTGGGTGCGTGGGTGGGGCGCCGAAGCTGTTGTGGATGTCGGCAATCTTGCGGTGGAAGAACGAGGCGAGGGAGTCGCAGAGGTCTTGTGACAGTGATGTCGTTGGTGCCGGTGCTGGGGTTGGAGAACTCCTTGACGATAGTGAAGAGCTCATTGCTGTCGTGGGCGTTGTTGTCCAGTCGTTCCTTCAGGGATTTCTTCTTGGTGGTGCGGATGAGCTGGTGGTGCTAGCGGGTAGCGTGTTTGAGGGCGGTCATGTTGTCGGTGGTCCGGTCGAGGAGCCAGGCTTTCTCGAGGGTGCTGTGAAAATAAAATTGACAATTGTGCCCCATCATTTCCCTGTTTCTGCCTGACAGCCATTTTTCTCAGACAAACACCCATTTTGTGTGTGACATGCTCTCAGCAACTTGTCTGAAAACTGTCCTTCACATCCCCATTGAATCTTGCACAACCCCCTGCTCCTTGTGGTCGAGCCAATTCCAAGAAGCCTGCCTGTGTGCCTTCCCCCAGTTGTGCCAGAGACTCAGCCACATCCTGTCCATTGTTGGTAACTCAGCCTGACACACCAACTGCCCTGTGACCACACCCAACTGAAAGAGGAAGCACGAGGTTAGGCCCTGAAACCACACCAACTAATAGAGGAAGCACAAGGTTGTACACTGTGAACACACACATTTCTGTGGTTCTGCCAATTCTGGGAACCAGCAGCAGATAGTTCCTGTTCTTAACTGTAAGACACCCTGCACCTGGCATCTTAGTTCATTGACCACCCCTTCCTGTGCTTCAGCCAATTCCCAGAACCAGCAGATAGTTCCTGTTTTAAGAAATAGTTACTGCAAGCCAGAGAGCAGATGGTCTCTGTTTTACACAAGATAGTTCCTCTTTTTGACTCTTGTGGTTCAGCCAATTCCCAGAACCAGCAAGATAGCTCCTGTTTTACACAAGATGGTTTCTCTTTTTGACATGAAGCACAAGCACAAACCCCAAATGAGGAAGCCTCCCCCTTCCAACTGTCAGACTATTTCACATCGCAAGTCCCCTCACGAAGCCTAAGACACAATCTGCTCCTCTTGCTGATTTTTGTTCCTCTATCTGCCATGACCTGTTTGTTCCTCTATTTTGCCTCATGACCAAGACTGTATAAATGTCCTGCTGTTGAAAATAAAAGCCCCCACTTCAAGATAGGGACTTGAGAGATTGCTCCTGTGCCCGCTTGGTGCTGGAAGCGCTCCCCTTAACTCGAGTTATTGGTCTCCTCCTCCTTCATTTGAGCACCACGGACTCCTCGCTTTGCATTGACAAGAAATTATGATTTATTAAGCATAGAAATTCAGAAATAAGGTAATAAGTAAATTTAATTTACCACATTAATTGGCGCCCGGAACAGGGACATTCCCTTTCCCCCACGTGCCGGCGATATTGGACCCGGTACGGTCCCCTCCTGACCGTTGACGGACTTCAAAAGTGCACAACGTGGGGAATTCCCGCTAACTCCCTCGAGGCGAAGAGGGGGACCGACTGCGGCCCAGCATCCACACGAGGCGGTGAGGAAATAGCGGAACGTCCTGAACCAAAGCCCAACCTGCGAAGCAGACGAGTCCGAGGTTCTACAAATCCCACCTTGAAACTGCGCTCCGCGTTTTTCCAAAATCTTCAAGAGGCCTTCCAGTTATTTTTCGGTGAGTACTGCTGAAAAGTATAAAAACAAACCCACAGCTTTTGTGGGGGCGGTAAAGATACGCGTTTTGTTGGTTTCTCAGCTAACTTTGGTGAGGACTACTAAAACTAGTATTAAAGACGGACTCACTACCTTGTGGGCACGGTAAAGATGCATGTTTTTTGTGGATTTCTCACTTATTTTGTGAGGACTACTAAACTAGTATAAAATACGGACTCACCTCTTTCGTGAGTACGGTAAAGATATTTGTTCTGTTTGTGTTTTTCTCACTTCTAAAATCTTTGAAAGTCTTGCCATCATGCCTATTTTCTCGGAAATACGTAAGATGGCAACCAAAAGGAGTATTCTTGAGAAGGAAATTCCCCTTCCTCCTCGGGATACTCCAGGACACTTCATGTATGCAAAACATGGTGTCAGTGCACTTATTTTTTGTGATTTATGGGTGGATTATACTAAAGACCTAGAACACAGATATAGATGGCCTGAAAATGGTACTTTTGACATGGAATGTATTATAAAATTAGAGGAACAGTTATGGAAGAAAAAGAGAGTCCGCCAGTCACAGAGTGACTCAGCAGAGTTATGGAGAAAAGAAGCCCATAGGAGGCAACAGAAGGAATAGCATAAAGTTGAAAAGGGTAAGAGAATGTCAGAGCAGGCCAAGAAAGAACAGTTACAAAAAATAGGGAAAGAAGTAGTTAGTGAAAGGAATAAAAGGGAACAATCAGCCATTTCTACTGGTTTTTATCCTGTATTGCCATCTGCACCTGAAAACATTAACATTGCATCAGCACAGCCTACAGCCCCACTACCAGAGGATACTTTCACCAATTTCCTCTTAGATACTCCACCTCCATATGAGGTTCCAGTAATTCAACACCCTCTGCCTCCGCCACCCCTTTTACAACATAACGCACCACCTCTCTCTCCAGAAGGGGGTGCCGTAGGTCCAGACCCAGGTAAAACAATTCCCGACTGCCCCTATGACCTGACTCCGAGCAACACAGGGGACATTGTGACTGAACAATCTTTATTGCCTTTGGAACTAACCCCACAACAGGATTACAAATCAAAGTTAAGGTCTGCCATTCGGACTCTGGCTAATTAAGTCCATTGGGCGTCGGTCCAGTGGTGAAGCGGTTGGAGCATGGGAATGGATTTTAACACCTTGACTATGTGGGAGAAAGAAAAAATGAACTCTAGAAAAAGACATAATGGTCCTATTATATGTTTGACAGTATTATTTTTCCTCATGGCAGTTATGACGTGTCTTGGTTGGATTCTCCACACTGTTTTTCCTCCAACACAACACACCTCTCATACACCCAACACTCAGGAACACACCTATCATGACCTACCCCCTCATGAACAAGCCCATAGACTAGCATTGCGAAACAATACCTTCATACAGATGCTACACCACACTCAGCAGGCCAGTAATAGCACCAATTGTTGGATATGTGGCCGCATCCCACCTCATCAGAAAAAGGGAGGGATGCTTCTTTTTCCTTTCCCATTCTCTTATAATGGAACTTGTGAAGCCTGGTTCGCCCTAATAACAGCTGACGATACTACCCCCACCTCCTGCCCTGACGGAAATAATTCATGCAAGAATGGGTGGCCTTGGGGGGATTTAAACAAGGTATTCAATACTGCCTGTTGCCCTAATAAGGAGGGAGATCCTCAGGCGACAGGTACAGTCCTAGAAAGTGAAGAATACAAGCAAGGGAACATGACCATGTCCTACAAGATGTTAAATACCAAACCTAAAAAGAATGCTGGTCCCCCTTCCATCTCGGTCTCACCAGTAAAAGGACACCTCCTGTTACCCCCTGTCTTTGTGGCCCCATCCACTTACCACCGAGACCTCCTAGTGCCCCATGTCAGATCGTCCTGGGGATGGTAACTGCTGTCAGCAGCAGGTATAATATTCTTGATAATAACTGGATGCTGCCTTTGCATACAATGTGGCCCTGCCCTGTGCGGTCTATGCGCTGCAAACTGCATTCCTAAACCTCTTGTCCAGCAGAGAGAAAGGGAAATAATTATGCTACAAGAATGTATAGATGATCTCAAACAAATTGAGATATAATGTAGGTACACTCTGGGGCAAGGAGGGAATGTGGAAATAAAATTGACAATTGTGCCCCACCATTTCCCTGTTTCTGCCTGACAGCCATTTTTCTCAGACAAACACCCATTTTGTGTGTGACATGCTCTCAGCAACTTGTCTGAAAACTGTCCTTCACATCCCCATTGAATCTTGCACAAACCCCTGCTCCTTGTGGTCGAGCCAATTCCAAGAAGCCTGCCTGTGTGCCTTCCCCCAGTTGTGCCAGAGACTCAGCCACATCCTGTCCATTGTTGGTAACTCAGCCTGACACACCAACTGCCCTGTGACCACCCCCAACTGAAAGAGGAAGCACGAGGTTAGGCCCTGAAACCACACCAACTAATAGAGGAAGCACAAGGTTGTACACTGTGAACACACACATTTCTGTGGTTCTGCCAATTCTGGGAACCAGCAGCAGATAGTTCCTGTTCTTAACTGTAAGACACCCTGCGCCTGGCATCTTAGTTCATTGACCACCCCTTCCTGTGCTTCAGCCAATTCCCAGAACCAGCAGATAGTTCCTGTTTTAAGAAATAGTTACTGCAAGCCAGAGAGCAGATGGTCTCTGTTTTACACAAGATAGTTCCTCTTTTTGACTCTTGTGGTTCAGCCAATTCCCAGAACCAGCAAGATAGCTCCTGTTTTACACAAGATGGTTCCTCTTTTTGACATGAAGCACGAGCACAAACCCCAAATGAGGAAGCCTCCCCCTTCCAACTGTCAGACTATTTCACATCGCAAGTCGCCTCACGAAGCCTAAGACACGCCCCCATTTCTTCACAATCTGCTCCTCTTGCTGATTTTTGTTCCTCTATCTGCCATGACCTGTTTGTTCCTCTATTTTGCCTCATGACCAAGACTGTATAAATGTCCTGCTGTTGAAAATAAAAGCCCCCACTTCAAGAGAGGGACTTGAGAGATTGCTCCTGTGCCCGCTTGGTGCTGGAAGCGCTCCCCTTAACTCGAGTTATTGGTCTCCTCCTCCTTCATTTGAGCACCATGGACTCCTCGCTTTGCATTGACAAGAAATTATGATTTATTAAGCATAGAAATTCAGAAATGAGGTAATAAGTAAATTTAATTTACCACAGTGCGGCAGGTCTTCTTGGAGTCCTTGAGGTCGTCGGTGAACCAGGATGCCTTCTTGCTTCTGGGTCTGCTGGGAGGGTTCTTTAGTGGCGCGAGGTCGTCGGCGCAGGCGGTCAGCCACTGTGTGAAGTTGCGGGCTGCTTCGTTGGGGTCCGTTGTGTTGGCGGGTGGGCTCTGGCTGAGGGAGGTGGTGAGCTGGTCTGCGGTGATCTTGCTCCAATGCCTGTGAGGTACCTGTTGTGGGTGGTGGTGGGTCGTGGATCTTTTGAAGCTGAAGTGGACGCAGCTGTGGTCGGTCCAGTGGAGTCCGGTGGCGTGGCTGAAGGTGATGTACTTGCTGGAAGAGAAGACGGGATCAAGCGTGTGGCCGGCGTAGTGGGTGGGGGTGTTGACCAGTTGCTTGAGTCCGAGGTTGGCGAGGTTTTCCAGAAGGACGGTGGTGTTGCGGTCCTTGTTGTTCTCCAGGTGGAAGTTGAGGTCCCCGAGGAGGATGTAGTCGGTGGAGGGGAGGGCGTGCGGGCTGATGAAGTCTGTGATGTCTTCGCTGAATTGTGTGCGTGGTCCCGGGGGTCTGTAGACGAGGGTGCCTCTGAGGGTCGTCTTAGGGTCGGTGTGAATCTGGAAGTGGAGATGTTCGGCTGCGGCGAAGGAGTCGTTGGCGTCGGTCGTGATGCGGATGGTGTTCCTGTGGACGATGGCGATGCCACCTCCGGTCTGGTTGATGCGGTCCCTCCTGATGATCTTGTACCCGTCCGGGATGGCGATGGCGATATCGGGTGCAGAGGAGGCGTTCATCCAGGTTTCCATGAGGAAGGCGACGTCCGGTGATGTAGCGTCGAGGAGGTTCCAGAGTTCCACGGCGTGTCTGTGGACGGAGCTGGTGTTGATCAGGATGCACTTGAGGTGGTTGCTGCTGGTGTTTGTCTTGGCAGGTGCGGGGCAGGTTCGGAGGCAGGTGAATTTGCAGGTGCAGCAGGTGAAGGGTCTGTGGGTGCGTCTCGGGGTGGCTCGGCAGCAGGCGTGGGTCCGGCCGGCATTGAGTGCGTTGAGAGTGGCGGCGTCGTAGGTCAGTCGGGTCGTCTTGCATCGGCGGGGAGGGCCAGGGGTCCTGGCGCTGGGTGCCGTCCAGGCGCGGACGGGCGCAGACGGGCTTACCTTTGGCACACCTTCGGCGCTCAATCGGCGCTCCCGCTGCGCGGTCGCTCTGGGGGCGTCATAAGTAAGGAGCCGGGAGGGAGGAGCAGCTGGGTGGCGGGAGCGGGGCGGCGAATGGAATCACAGGGGGGCGGGGCCGCAGGGAGGCAGCGGCGGGAAATTCCAAGAAGCAGCGGGCAGCGGGAAATTCCCAGGAGCAGCGGGCAGCGAGCGAAGGAATCTGCAGGCAGGAGGCGGCAAAGGCAGGCAGGAGCGGCAGCAGTGAGTGGGGCGACCAAGCCCTGTGGAGGGCTGATACTTCATCATTTTATGCTTGTGGTATTTAGCAGCAACCTTCTCTGCTAACCTTTTGTTGAGCTTAGATCATACTTCTAGGATCCGGAGGAATATTGGCTGCTCTGCTGGATAACTGACTACAATCGCTTTTGCATGTTGCCGTTCCAGATCTGAATAGTCTAGGCGATCCTTTTTTGCCTCTTGTATTACCTGCCAATTCTGAGCAAAAATAAACTGAAGGGTAGCTCCCCATACGAAGCCCTTCATACAGTCCCATACAACCGAAATAGAAGAAAACCCTATATTGTTTTTGAAATACTCCACCAATACTACTCTGATATGCGCCTGATACTCTGAACTACTAAGTAAGTGTCAAAGAAATGAGAAGGCCTGATGAGCCTCTCTGGGCCTCAACCTCTTCTGTAATGTTAATTTACAAAAAAGAGAACGGGGAATGGGGTCACACACTATTGCACCTATTCTTAGTACTGTTAAGTGAGAAATTTCTTAGGTGCCACGGACCGGAGATTCACTTGCCCCTAAATCTACTAAGACAAAAGTCTTTCTCTCAACTTATGACACACAGTGGTCCAGCACACTAATTTTTGTAAGTACATTCAAATATGTCAACAAAAATGACAAAGCAACTTGTTTTCGTTCAGGTTGATGAAGATATATGTATATATGTTATTTGTAGCCTTGAAGAAGTCCTTGAAGGACGAAACGCGCTGACTATGGCTACAGTTTTTTTTGAAGAAAAATAAAGAAATAAAGAGTGAACTACAAACCACTCCACTGAATTGCTGTCTTCATCAACTTGAACGAAAACAAGTTGCTTTGTCATTTTTGTTGAAATATTTGAATGTACGTACAAAAATTAGTGTGCTGGACCACTGCGTGTCATATCTTCTGTAATGTTAGCATCACCGTATTGTGGTTGGATGTGATTGTAGAGCAGACCTCTGTACAGGCATTTACCAGCAGTGATCTCTGAATAAAAATCAAATCAATGCGAGAGTACTGTTTGTGTGGAGATGAGTAGAACGTATACTCTTGCAGCATTTGGAACAATGTCCTCAATGCGTCTTTTAGCTGATGTATACACAATCATTCAAACATAGCTGCCTGGGTCCTTACATTCTAACCCGTGCTTTACTATTAGTGGTATCTATTTTACTGTCCATAATGTAATTGAAGTCCCCCATAACTATCAAATCCCCACCCCACCAATTCAGAACTTAAATAGTGAAAATCGTTGGGGCAATCAGAATTGGAACAATACATGACACACATGATACTTTTATGCCCTGTTATTAGCAACTGAGCTATCGCCCATCTCCCCTTGGGGTCAACTAAACAGTAAGCGGTTACATTTCTAGGTTTCAAAAGACCGATCCTCCGTATGGAGACAGCCTATGAAGTACATATTAAAGTATCAAAACCCAGTTGTTTCAACAGAGTTCTATCCTTATATGCTAAATGAGTCCCAGTTAAGCCTAATATCTGTGGCCTAAATACCCGCAATTCCTCACTGATCTGTCGCTACTTTCTAGCCTGGTTCAACACTGCAACATTCCAGCACATAAGCTTCCAATCAAACATTACATAAACTATGTTCAGCCCCCCCCCGCCCCCGATTCCATCCTCTTGCCATTTTCAATCTACTTGTGGACTTCGAGTTATTGAGGGACTACTTAACTCCCTTCCTTCCCCGCCAAAACCCCCAACCCCAAGCCTCCAACGGGATGATGAAAAATCGATCTCCAGTGGTGCCAATCCCCAACCTACCCCTGTTAAACCCACCACCCGGTGCCTACAGAAACAAATCATCCCCTTCCCTGTGTCGCTGACTGACAGCCTGAAGAGAGCATCCTCTGGAGCCCCCCCCCCAATGCCCAAACACCACCATATCCCCAACCCCCACTTATATGAGCCAGAGAAAAAAATGATCTCAAAAAGGAAGAGAAGAGAGAGAGGAAATCCTAAGAAAAAATTCAATGCTCCTTTTGCAGGTTTGCCCATTTCTTGTGTGTCCATCTTTTGTGTCCATCAAGTGGAGTCAGACTGCCATCGTAAAAGAACTTGCTTAGCATCGGACTCAGTATAAAAGAAGTGTGAGTGTTGAGCTGGCCTGGCTCCTGCAGGAAGACTTGTTAGCAGACTGCCCTAAAGGAATCCATTAGCTGGCAAAGCTTCCACCACTTATCCATTGTAGATTTACACAAATCGGATCGTATGAATATAGAGATTGTGTCCAATTTAACAGGGGTGGAAAGACGAGCTTTAACATAGATTGCCTGGCGAAGCAGAAAGTTGCCCAGGGTATACCAATATTGGATGGGTATGGATTGGAGGGCCCTCAGGTTCATCTAATTACCTTCTAAACAAGAGGGCTTTAAGCTCCCAGACTTTAAGCTTTATTTTTGGGCTACATTAATTGGGCGGATCTGGAGTTTTAGTGGGCTTGATGCTGGTCCGACTTCATTGTCTTACCAGCTAGCTTGTGGACCTTTCATCGGGTTCACATAATATAAGACTTCTGATCCTAAATACTACAAGCGTGTCAGATTCAAGGTAGTCAAGGATATCCCTAGGATTTGGCAAGATATTTGTAAGGAATATCCTTTGCCCTCGCTCCATCACTATACGGTGTTATGGGGCAATCCAACGCTTCTCGATATATTTCAGGATCACGTTGGAAGAGCCTAACAGCGTAAGGGCATTAACCGATTAGGACAACTGTATGATGGGCGGGGATTTCGATCTTTTTCCGCATTAAAGGATGAGTTTGGGCTCCCATATAGTATCTCTTTTACATATCTACAAGTAAGTGATTATTTCCTACGGGGAAAGAAGCCATCAGATATGACATCCCTATCAGAAAAACTGTCAGAAATATTTGCTTGCCCCGGCAGAGGCGCTATCAGTGCAGCTTATTAGGAACTTCTTGAGGTAGCTTGCGATGGTAGTCTGCAGATTTCTGCACAATTAACTTGGCTCCTAATAATTAATATAACAGCAGAGGGAATACAGGAGGCAATGGGCACGTTATATTGAGTAGTAGCCTCTGTCAATTTGAAATTACAAATGCCCCGGACAATCTTTATGTTGCACTACACACCGGAGCTTATTTCTAAGTGGGCAATATCCAAACCTTCTGCGGAATCGTACTGCCCAAATTATCAGCCCTTTGCTGCAGATTTAAGGCACATGTTTATTGATTGCCCGAGGCTAAATACATTTTGCCACGGTGCTTCCTCTATCCTTACAGTACACCTTGGATGTGACTTCCAGCTAACTGAAAAGGACATTTTTCTGGGGATTAAACACAAGGTAGCTTGTCGAGAGAGCTCATTAGCCACTATTATCATTGCATGTGCCCCATTTTATGAATAGCAAGAGCCTGAATAAATACTATTAACCCACATGTCAATGAAGTCTGGGCTGTACTTAGATAGGTGTATGAGTTGGAATCTGCTCTAGCCGAGGTCAGAGGTCCCCGCTCCTCGTTAAAATTGAGAAAGATTAGGTCTAGCCTCCAGTTTTGTATTGCCATCGTAACCTGTGCATCTTGATGTATCTCACCGCAATATAGATTTTTTTTCTTTCTTTTTTTCCATCTCTTCCCCTTACTTTCCAATCAGTCTTTTTAATTTTATTTTCCTCTTGTTGTAACTGAGTGCATTTTGTTTTTATTTTTGTGATTATTTCAAATATGAGTGTGGATCTTATTTTCTTTTTTAAGCACCTTATAGTTTTGTATTCTTGTCATAACAATGGCTATAAGGGGAAAAAAAGATTTAAAAAAAATAGAACCATCTTTATGCCCCTCTACATTCACAAGTTGAAGTTCGGTAGGTGTGGAGTCAGTTCAATCTGTTTAAGATTTCCTGACAGGAGGTATGGAACACGTTTTGGCATTTTGAACCTTACAAACTTTGAAAGCAGTATTCTGAAACTGTCCATGTTTCTTTCTGCAATGGATCACATTGAACACAGTAGAATATTAAAAGGCACAGGCAATTAGACCTGACATCCATGGTCTGGTATTTCCTTAATTTACTTACCTTCATACATCCTGTTTTGGTGAATTAATTTTTTGTAGGCTTTAGGGCTCTGCACACTTTACTAATGCTAACCACTGTTAAAGTACCTGCTTCTGCAGCCTGTAGTGCAATTTTAAACTGCCATTTTAACCTGGCAGAATAAACTAACCCTGGGCGTAGTGGGGCGTAGTGGGGCTCCGCGGAGCTACGCGGAGAGGGCGAGAAGCTACGCCCACTCCCGCACTCCGCGTAGCCCCACTACGCACCTCCCTCCCGCTCTCCCCTACATACTTTATTTAAGCATTTACACAGGTTAAAACAAGTTAAAAGCACTTACCTTGTCCGGGGCTCGTCCGGGTCTTCATCTTTGAATAGCGTCCTTTGCCTGGATACCAATGCGCATGCGCGGGCGGCCGCGCATGCGCATTTCTCCCGAGAAATGCGCATGCGCGGCCGCCCGCGCATGCGCATTGGTATCCAGGCAAAGGACGCTATTCAAAGATGAAGACCCGGACGAGCCCCGGACAAGGTAAGTGCTTTTAACTTGTTTTAACCCGTGTAAATGTTTAAATAAAGTATCTAGTGGAGGGCGGGAGGGAGGCGGGTGGCGGCCGACTCGTCTACGCTCACGGAGTGGGCGTAGTGTTGCCGGCTACGCTGTCTACGCAAAATGCGTAGAAGGAAACACTACGCCTACTCCGTGGGCGTAGCCAATTCGGACGCCCACCCTTAGAATAAACCTTTTGCCATGCCTACAGATTTCTTTTAATGCATGTAAGTCACCCTAAGGTAAGCCCCAAAGGCATATCGGGCAGGGTGCATTGTATTTAAAAAGTTGGACACGTGTTTTTTAGTTTTTATGCGTCCTTGTAGTGAAAACCAACTGCATTTCTTTTTTCACTAATGTAAGTCCATTCTCTCCCATTGGATAACAGTGGGTTACCTTTTTACATTAAATAAGTGCTAACATTTGATTGAGAGTAGATAAAGAGATGCTGTTTAGACTCTAATGAATTGTAATTTAAAATCCTCTTTAATGGTAAAGTCCGATTATATGTCCCATTTCTGAAAGTGTCACTTTTAGAAAGTTGAATGTAAAAACAAGGTGATGGATGGAATGCTTGAATTAATATCTAGTGTATGGAGGACCAGGCCTGGCAGTTCAGACTGCACTGCTCTCATGAGAAGCAGGGTCAAGAGTGATTTGCATATGGTTGGGACCAAACTGAACAGGCATGATGGGTAATAAACTACGGATTGCCAGTGGCTTTAATCAATTCAAGCATTCCATTCATCAGCTTTTCTATTTAATTTTAGAAAGTTGGCATTTTCTTGTCCTAATCATGTGTGCCTTCTGCCAGTATCTTGGTCACATGACTGTGAATGCCTCTGCTTTCGGGGTTGTGTATTCCTGCCAGGCAGTGACACAAAAAGGGACTAGGGGTTGGTAGGATGGGCCATCCTGTCAGGATGTCTGCGGTGGACCTCTACCCTGACCCACTTACAATTCAATTAATCATTCAAACAGTATTTGTATAGCGTGGATTATCTCCCCAGGGAATATTCAGATGCTGGAGCCCCCAGGGCCACTATTAAAGAGCCAGGTCTTGATCCCTTTCCTGAAGTCCGTGATGGAGGGGTGCGGAGTTAGAGGTCGTTACAGGACTTGGCAGCGAGGGAGGAGAAGGAAGTAACTTTGCTGCTCCAGATGCGGGGGACCTGTGTGGGGTTGAGGGACATAGAACAGAGTTGCCTGGCCGGATGGTGGAAGGTTAGGTGGTGGTTGATGTCTGTGGTCCAATGTTGTGGAGGGCTTTATAGGTGTGGGTCAGCAGCTTGAACTGGCATCTCTTCTGAACAGGGAGCCAGTGGAGACTTCTGAGGTGGGGGGTGAGGCTGGTTTATTTGAGAAGGTTGAGGAGGAGTCTGGCTCCAGTGTTTTGTACAGTGTAGAGTCGCTTGAGGAGCTGTGTTGTGGTTATGGCTTAGAGTGCGATACCATAGTCTTGTCGCTTGGAGGTGAGGGCTTGAATGACTGTTTTCCTGGTGTTCATGGGGATCATCTAAAGATCTTTCAGAACATGCAAAGGGTGTGGAAGCAGAATGATGCCACTGGGTTGACCTGTCATTTAATTTTTGATTTGGCTGTCTAGGAGGATGCTGAGGATGTGGGCGTGGTCAGTGGGAGTCGGCTTTGGGCTGAGTGTGGTGGGCCACTTGGTGTTGTCGCATGGTGAGGTGTTCTTTCCAAAGATGAGCACATCTGTCTTGCCCGTGTTCAGATTCAGGCAGTTGGATCTCATCCAGTGTGCAACGCTGGTCATGGTTTTGCAGAATTTGGATCATGTGGTGGCTGGCTCTTTTGTGAGGAAGTGGTTGAGTTGGGTGTCATCGGCATATGAGATGATGCTGAGTCCGTGAGGGGGGTTGATGTCAGCCCGCAGTTTCATAATGGTGTTGAAGAGGATGGGACTAAGGAAGGAGCCTGAGGGGACACCACAGATGGTGCTCTTGGGTTCAGAGGTGAAGGTGGATCCTAAGTGTGCATTCGGTGAGGAAGAAGGCAATCCATTTAAGAGCTTTGTTATGGGTGCCAATATAGTGGAGTCCGGTGAACAGGGTGTGGTAGCATACAGTGTAGAAAGCTGCTGAGATGTCAAGGAGCATCAGAGCTGTGCCTCTCCTCGGTTGAGGAGGTATCTCATGTCATCGGTTGTGGTGAACATGGCAGTCTCAGTGCTATAGTTGGATCAGGAGAGTTTGAGAGGCGTTAAGCAGGTTGTTTTCTTTCAGACCTTGGTGGTGAATGGGAGCAGTGAGATGTGGTGGTAATTTTTGAGTTTGTTGGGGTCTCCATGCACTGGGAGGGGTGGGTGTGGTGATGATGCATTGAGGATGTTGGTGAAGATACTGCAGATTTCCTTTTGTCCCAGATAAAAAATGTGGATGGGGTCTGGTGGTGCTTCAGAGTGGATTGAGTTCATGATGGTTGTGGTGTCCTGCAGGGTGAGCTTCTTCCAGTCTCCGAGCAGGTGGTTGGGCGCGACACTGGGAGCTGTCAGGAGGTGGTTGGGTACAGTGGGTTGAGGGTCAGAATTGTTGTAGATGTCAACTATCCTGTTGTGGATGTTGTCTGCCAGGGTATCGCAAACAGCCTGGGATGGAGGTGCGCGTGTTTTTTTATGGCCTACAGGCAGGAGAACTCTCAGATGATGCTAATGAGTTCCTTAGTGTAGTTGGCACTTGTCTCGATGCAGTTGGGTAGGTCATCGTTCTTGGTTTCTCTGAAGCGGTGTTGGTATTTGCTAATGGCTGTCTTGAAAGTGGTGACGTCTGAGGGATTCCTGTTGAAGTGGCAGCATCTCTCTAGTTGCTTGCTTTCTCACTTGAGGCCTCCGAGTTTGGGCATCAACCAGCTAGCGTGCTTGATGGATCTGCTGGTGCTGGCTTTACTCATTGGGTGAAAGTGTTGATGAATTTGAAGATACATTCATAGAAGTTCTGTACAGCCAGTTAGAGGTTGGTGGTGGGATCTGGTATGGTGGAGTTGAGGCCAGTGGTCCATTGGGCCTTAGTGTCTCCGCTCCAATTGTGACAGGTTTGGTGCAGGGTGTCGGTGAGCCTGTGATGGTGAAGGGGACAATGCTGTGGTCTGTCAATGTTAGCTCAGTTGTATGGGAGAGTTTGATTCTGTTGCTGGATATGAAGATGGGGTCCAAGTTGTGTTATGCTCGGTGTATGGAGCTGGTGACAAGTTGCTTGAGCCAATGTTGCTGAGCAATTGATAGCAAAAAATACATCCAGGCAATAACGGTGTAGACAACTGGCAAAAACTTAGTACAACATTATAAACACAAGTAAAAGAAAAAGGTATAACCAATGATTATGATAACATAAAATTTAATAGCAATGATAAAATTTGATAAACACATTCATTTGAATACAAAACATTATAAAAAAGATAATAAAAAAGAGGAATACAGTATTCAATTGCAGTATTCACTCTAGTATTAAGGAGAAATAAAAAACTGTGATAACTCCCAAGGCTGATTGTCGGAATTGATGTCTGTCTGTCGATGCGTTTCGACACAACCAGTGTGTCTTCATCAGGACAACATCAGCGTATTTCTATAATTCAAGAGATACCAATTTTAGAATAAATTTACTTGTGTTTAAACAGATACAACTTTTTTTCTTTTTTATTAACCTTTTTTCTTTTTTTAAAACTCTTTTGATTATACTCTAACAGATTGCCAGGTATGTCTTACACAAAGAACAAATGGAGACACATAGAAAGAGACACTCAACAATTAAAGTGTTCAGAAGGAGCTTCTGAATGTATCCCACTAATATAAGGAACAGACAGACATCAATTCTGACAATCAGCCTTGGGAGTTATCACAGTTTTTTATTTCTCCCTAATACTAGAGTGAATACTGCAATTGAATACTGTATTCCTCTTTTTTATTATCTTTTTATAATGTTTTGAATTCAAATGAATGTGTTTATCAAATTGTATCATTGCTATTAAATTTTATGTTATCATAATGCTGTACTAAGTTTTTGCCAGTTGTCTACACCGTTATTGCCTGGATGTATTTTTTGCTATCAATTGCTTTGCCCTGATCCAGTAATCTGATCTTACTCAGGGGGTCCCTGTTTAACGCCACAATTGAGCCAATGTTGCTCAAGCTGTCCATGAGGTCCACGTACTTGATATTGTTGAGGTGGAAATTGAAACCTCAGAGGAAGATGTAATGTTTATAGTTGATTACCACTGGGGTGATGAAATAGATGGTATTGCAGAAACTGGGCTTGGGCCCACTAGTCTATAGGCGAGGGATCCTCTGGTAGTTTTGGCATCTAATAAATTGAAAGTTAAGATGTTTCATGATGGGATACATGTCGTCTTCGAAGCTGGTACAGTGGACGGTGTCTTTGTGGATGATGGTGATACCCCTGTACTTGTTGGGGTGGTCTCTTCGTATCATCTTGTTGCAGTAGGGTGTTAATGGCTGTATTGTTGGGCATCAATGAGGGGGTGAGCCAGGTCTCTGTGATGAATATCGTGATGGGGGAGAAGGTGAGGGTGGAAATAGTGTCCCAGATTTCTGTGGTGTCTTTGCTGCGGTATCGAAATTTGAGCAGCACGCACTGGAGTTGCACATCTGGGTCTGAGGTCGACTGTGAGGAAGCCGTTGGGGCTTCAGTGTTGCAGGTGAAGTGGCAATGGTGGCAGGTAAAGGTTCCTTCCATGAATTATGGCAAGGTGATACTGCAGTGCTGGTTCTGGCTGCCAGGGAACGCAGTTTGGTGGAGGTGTACTAGCAGATCACAGGAGGTTCAGTGTTCCTGGTGCTGGGTGTTTGTCCAAGCATGGACGGGGACAGACAGGCCTGCCTTTGGTGCACCTTTGGTAAGTCAGTGGCCCTGCTGCACTGGCGCCTCTATTAAATAGGTCCTGGGTGGTAGGAGGCAGCTGACGGCAAACGTAGTGGAAAAGGAGCAGCATGGCAGCAGGACCTAACTAATACAAAAGGCAAGGGCTAACTGAAAAAATGGGCAATAGGGTACCTAACAATAGAAGAGGCTAACTGACAATGTTAACAATACAGGGGCTGATTGACAATACAGTAATAGCAGTGAACAAAGTGGGCCAAAACAAATAAAAGTAAATAACTGAGAGGACAAATAACAAGCAGGAGAAAGTCTGGTCAGGAGCCAGCAAAGTACCTGCTCACATGTTCAGTTCATGGTCCTCAGGCCAGAGCGGACAAGCAAGAGTAAACAACATCAGGAGGAGCTGGCACAGGACCTACTTAGTGGGGCCATGCTGTGGCCTCCATTAAGTAGGTCCTGGGGGAAAGAGGGACACTGGGTAGCAGATGCTGGGTGGCGGCAAAAGTGGCAGGAAAAGGAGGGGGATGACTAATACTGAAGGCAAGGGTTACCTGACTAAATGGGCAAGAGACTACCTAACAAAACAAGCGCTAACTGACAATACTAACAATACAGGGACTGACTGACAATATAAGTAGTGACAGTGAACACAGTGGGTAAAAACAAGTACAAGTATGTAACAGAGAGAAAAATCACAAATAGGCGCAGGAGGCAGTCGATGCAGGAGGTGGCAGAGTGAGCAGAGCACTCACTCACAAGCTCAGTGCACAGTCGTCAGGCCAGAGTGGATAAGTGAGAGCAGACAACATCAGAGGGATCTGACACACAACCTGCTACACTTCAAAGGACTTCCCTCCTACACACACTAAGGAACATGACACAAGCACTTTGTAACCCCAGACTTCTTGGAGACAGGGGAAGGAAAATCATTTCTACAACCAGATGTGGGAGTGGAATACAGAAGAACCCCACTTCACTGACTCCAGGCATACATATTGAACCTCCTGAGCCACTCATCAGAATACTCCTGGACCTGTGGACATTACAGAAGAATGATTACTTTGTTCTCCAGAGGACTGCCTTGCTGCTTGAGGCCTGCCGTGTTCCCAAGAGGACTGCTGTGCTGCTTGCAGAGGACTTTTCTAGTGCTTGAGGCCTGCCTTTTTCTCCAGATAACTCTCCTGCTGCTAGAGTCCTGCCTTACTCTGCCAGAAGGAAGACTGAACCTGCTCTGTTAATCCCAAGATAACATGAGTGACTCCAAATGTCAGGTAACCGACCTCCTGATCTGAGCTACAGGGACCCAACAGGTTCCAGAAGCCTCCCTGTGCTTGCCCATCTGACCTGCTGCAACTGGGCCCACCTGATACCTGCTGGTCTCTGCTAGAGTCAGTCCCTGATCTCCAAGTGGTGTCTCCTCAGGTCCCTAAACCCAGACTGCGATCAGACTGTACTCCACTGCAAGAAAAGAAGTAATCATGAAGTTTTGGTCTCTTCATGACTGCAACTGGACCCACTCATGCTGAGGTCCCTGCACCTGCGATGACAACCAACTCAAAGCCTGTGTGAGTTAGACTCTTTGCACTATAGCGACTGTCAGCGAAACAAGATCTGTAGTTCGAGCTATATCAATGAGCTACCGCGATGAAAGCTCATACCACCTGCTACAATGACACCCACCCATGATGCTCTCCTTGTTCCTCCCAGTCGCCTCCACAGCGAACTCAACTCTTTGTGCCAGACTTTGAGAAAGTAACTTTTTCAACAGAACTAACCTAGTCCCTGTATCAGGCCTCCACTTCATTGTGGTCAGTCTTAACTTGTGTCGTTCAACCCGCCTAGTATCACCAAATGTCTGCGAGTGGCTTTTTGTGCCTTTAGGCACCACAGATACAAAACGTTTGAAATTGCATATCTCCGGTTCTACTGATTGGATTTTTGCCCTGTTGGTCTCATATTTGTGATTAAGATGTTATCTATTTTTCTAACTTGGTTTTGTATTTTTATGTTGCTGTGTTTTTGCTGCATAAATACTTTACACTTTGCCTCTAAGTTAATCCTGACTACTTTATGCCAAGCTACAAATGGGTTAAGAACAGGTTTAGTGAATTTTGGGGTTCATCCTGATAAGGATTCTGGTTGTTGCCTCAGTGAGACTTCCAGCACCCTAAAGCAATAACCCTATTTCGTACAGACTACAATCATTGCCTTCACTTTAATATGTGTTCTGTTAAGTCTGCATATGTTCCACCTCCGTAGTCCTAGTCCCCATGATTAGTTTGTAGATATTATCGGTGGTTGTTAATCCAGAGAGCCAATTGTGAAATACAGACTTGTAGTTATTTTTACACTTTCTGGTACATCTTTCAGTGTCATGTGCCTGTTGAACTTCATTGGTGAGCTTTAAGGTCTTCAATAGTGTTTGACCCTTTCCATACATTAGTGGCTATGGTCACTCTGTGGTGCAGCCTCGAAAGGTTGATTCTCCACCAGTGCTGCTGATAGCTTGGTGGTATAAAATATTTCTTTGAACTAATATTGCCTTGTAGTTTGCATGAGCGGAGAAATTTGGCAAACCACATTCACATTGATTCTACCAGATTGCATCTGAACTACTCTGTTTTCCATTAGTGCTGTTGCACAGAGTACCTGAGAACATGCCATTCCACGCCCATTGCCAAAGATAGTGGGAATGACATACCCTGACTCTAGAGACAGAGCCTAAGAGACACTTACACCTTAAAGAGCCTGAGATCCTGCCACCAAAGAGAGTTGACATACTAGAAATCTTGTCACCAGAGAGATACTTATGGATGCTGCAAAAAGAAATACTGACAAACCCTGTGCAAGAGGGAGGCCTCTTACTTTGTAATGCATTTCAAGGGCACCCTCACATGAACACCAACCTATAACACAACCAATGGCTGACTCATGCACTCACCATCAATCTTTAACAGAAACCCTCCCTCGCAGCACCAGTGTCATATGTCACAATATAACTCACTTGCTTACCATAATATACATACATCTATTCACCGTGTGTAATATACATTGCTGGAGCGCTTTTCACCGGTGTCATGGGGAAAGTGTGATTATTGGCCTGAGTAGCCTTTAAAAATTTAATGAGTCAGAGAACGTGATTATAAGTTATCACGTAAGTGACAGCACCATAACATAGTGCCTATCATCTTTCTCTAGAATAAGCTATGCCTTGCTCACGTATTGACTAAGGGGCCTATTATGATTGTGGAATTTCCGCATCCTCCGGGCCGGCGGAAGCCACCGCCGGCCCGCAGGATGCGGAAAAACAACAGCGGACCCACCAAAGACCCACCGCCACATTAGGATGGCTGGTGGGTCCTGGTTTCCGTCCGCCGCTTTTCCGCCGCGGTTGGCTTACAACCGCGGCGGAAAAGCTCTAATATGGTGGCGGTGTCTCTCAGACACCGTCCGCCATATTAGGATTGCTGCCAAGATATGCTTTTCCGCGGCGGTTTACCGCCGTTGAAAAGCATACGGATCTTCACTGCAGGGGCCCGTTGCATGCCCCCTAGGTGAAGGGGCGTGGGGGGTGCACATGGGGGGTACCTATGGTACCCCCCTGTATTTGTATGCAGAAAGTGGCAGGCACCGCGCGGTGCCTGCCACTTTCTACATACAAATGCAATGCGTGCATTTTTAACATTGCTGCGGGTGCAGCTTGAAGCTGCACCCGCCGCAATAATAAAAATAGAGGATGTGACCGCCAGGGTGGCGGTCACATCCTAATAGCATAGGAGGGAACGCCGCAGCCCATGCGGACGTTCCCTCATCCTCGGTGATCACAGACGGACTCAAGTCCGTCCTCGATCATACCGGCCCCTTAGTGTCATTGTCTAAGTGCATCACACTTTCCCCATGACCCCGGTGAAAAGCGCTGATGCACTACAGCAATTCAAAAAGGGTATAGTTGCAAAAGTGATGGAAATTGTATATTAAAACTACCAGTCCAACAATGCCCCATTAAGGGCTAGTGTGGAACCGTAATATAAAAAGTTAAAACTGACAAAAGAGTTATCTGACTACCGTGACCAAGAACTATGTTGTTCGAAACATGTAGGTGGAGAGAGGCAAGGTCAATAAACCAAGTTACTAATTCAAAGATGAGTGCGGCATATTTTTACCAGATTGTGTCAATAAATTTTGCGAGAGTGTCCATATCTCGCTGCCTGCACCAGCTGTTACGAGCTCCCCCTGCAAGGCCTTTTGCAGTTTCACATTGTGTAACGGGGGAGAGCCCAGCACGATCGTTCTGCAGTGGAGAAAAATTGCAATTTGGAACTGCTTGTCTGTCCACAAGATCGGCGGCTGAGCAAACTAATTGGAGGAATACTAACGGGCGGATCATACAACCCGAACTAGACGCCAAGCTCAAAGATAACAGGCAATGATGTTCCAAGGCGTGGACCGCACATAATCAAGACAAGGCAGAATCCTCTCCGGGCAATACCTGGTAGACCACCGGAGTAAGGCGGCCGAGGACACCGCTACTACCGGGAGTCTCCCAGGTGAGTGAACTACTGTCACCCGGTTGAGCGTTTTGTCGTGCTTAAGCGAGTTTGACTGCTTTGAGTGATAATTAAATCGAGGAGCAGTTTAAGACAGAGAAAGTTGTGTACACTATCTCGGATGAACTTAGAGACCGTGGGGATCAGTTAAACCCCCATTGAAGAAACAAACATTGTCTACTCTCCGCACTCGTGTGATAAGTTCTACCTACTGAGTCCAGAAAACAAGTAAAGACTCAGCATAACAATTCATATATAACTAAAAATACTCATCCACTTTGTGTGTTACAATGGAACAAAGAGCAGCAAAATGTATTGAGAAAGCTGAAAGCATGTTTACAAAAGCCATGCCCAGCTCTGTGGAAACTACTGAAAAGGCCAAATCTACTAGTCTTAAGGCTACCACTTTGAAACAATTTTTTATCCAACTGGAACGATTGCTATGCAAAGAAATATCACGTAGCTGGGAGAAAATCACGCTGGAGAAATACGTAGAATGTGGTTGTGTACCCTGAGGCTTACGTAATTTACGCTACCTAACCATCCAGATACAAGACCCGAATTGCTTGATGAATAGGGCAGAAATAACGTGGAATGCTCCTGACAAAAAAGTTTTCTTTTTTAAAGGAAATGAAATTACTGTATCAGGACCAACCAAACACAAAAACAAGGGGAAGAGTGCGAAGTAGCGGAAGAACCAGGGGACGAGGCAGAGGTCAATCTGGAAATCGGGACAAAGACAAAAAACAAGAAGAGGCAGAAAAACAAAGATATCATCTTCGAAACTGTACAGTAATGAGGAAATTAACCTCACCAGTGATGAGAAAATGGAACTCAATTTGATAATCAGTCTGTCTCGCCACAATTTGACTGAAGCCGAATGTAGTCTTCTAAACAAAGGACTAATGTTTTTGTCCTGAAATACATCAAGATGCTGTCGAGCCCAAGATAGACATGTACAAGTACATTCGCAAATTAAAACGTACATTTTTTTGTGCAAAAATGCCTCCAAATTCGACGCAAGGCACAACAGGAGAAGCTATGAATACTGCCGAACAAATACAAGGATACACCGTTGCAGAAACCAGAAGTTTTAGAACAGCCTACGAATTGGCACATGTAGTTGATGAGACAGAACTAACGGATACACCAGTATTAGAGGAAATGGGCATCCAAGTAGACACTCATCCACGAACCAGATTTAAAAACCGATCTAAATGTTGCCCTGCACTTCATCCAGTCGAATAAACACTTTCCATGACCTAGTTGTGGCAGAACTAGAAGTCAAGGAAAACATCAGACATGGCAAAAATAAAGAGAACTTATCATTGAAAGAACTTTAAGCACTGCAAGCATTGAAGAACAACAATGCTATAGAAATTAAGCCAACGGATTAGGGTGGCAATATTGTCGTCCTTGACAAACAAGATTACGTAGTATAAAAAGGTAAAACTGACAAAGGACTTATCTGACTACCGTGACCAAGAACCGTGTTGTTCGAAACGCGTAGGTGGAGAGAGGCAAGGTCAATAAACCAAGTTACTAATTCCAAGACGAGTGCGGCGTATTTTTACCAGATTTGTGTCAATACATTTTGCAGGAGTGCCCTTATCTCGCCCCCTGCACCGGCTGTTAGGAGCTTCCCCCGCAAGGACTTTTGCAGACATATATATCAAAGCAGAATCCGGTGCTGGTAAAGGCCGTCAATCAGGGCGGTCCGTGAACAGGGTAAAGGTAACCCTGTACAATGCCAACACGCAGATATTTCTGAGTCCAGAAACCTCACGGACACCTTGGGTATTTGCAAAAGATGGTTTTTAATGACTGCACAGCAACGCGTCTCAGCTTGCGCCTTGATCATGCTAAGGGTCAGGCGATATCATGCACACATATAAACAGTACTGCTTGACATAAAAAACAGACAAAAAAAGACACCCCAGTGAGAATAATGAAAAATAAGGCTGCCATATTATCAATATGTTATAAATAGTTCCTGGGCAACATACAAAGAATATTGTTTAGAATTATTTACAATTAGTCAAATATGCAAAAACAAGCTGGTTGATAAATTATTAAGCAAAACCAAAGGAAATGATGGACGGAGCGTTGACAATACAAGCACTCACCCCCAGTCAATTGATCTGGGTTTAATCCATCACCATTCTTTAGCCCACTCTGCCACCCCAGTTCAGACATGGCCATATGCAAATTAGTCTGACCCTGTGCCTCATGGGAACAGTCCAGCCCGAAATGCCAAGCCATGCCCTCCCTGGACCGGAAACAAGCCTCCCAGGACCGGCTTCTGGCATCGCAGCCGTCCTCAGCCGGGCCTGCTCTAATCCAGTGGCAAAGTGAGCAAGGGACTCACGTCTGAGCATACCCCGCCAACTTATGGCGAACAAAGCAAAACCAAAGGAAATGATGGACGGAACGTTGACAATACAAGCACTCACCCCCAGTCAACTGATCTGGGTTTAATCCATCACCATTCTTTAGCCCACTTTGCCACCCCAGTTCAGACATGGCCATATGCAAATCAGTCTGACCCTGTGCCTCATGGGAACAGTCCAGCCCGAACTGCCAAGCCATGCCCTCCCTGGACCGGAAACAAGCCTCCCAGGACTGGCTTCTGGCATCGCAGCCGTCCTCAGCCAGGCCTGCTCTAATCCAGTGGCAAAGTGAGCAAGGGACACACGTCTGAGCATACCCCGCCAACTTATGGCGAACAAAGCAAAACCAAAGGAAATGATGGACGGAGCGTTGACAATACAAGCACTCACCCCCAGTCAACTGATCTGGGTTTAATCCATCAACATTCTTTAGCCCACTCTGCCACCCCAGTTCAGACATGGCCATATGCAAATCAGTCTGACCCTGTGCCTCATGGGAACAGTCCAGCCCGAACTGCCAAGCCATGCCCTCCCTGGACCAGACACAAGCCTCCCATTATTAAACCACAATAGCTTGTACCTCAATTCTTTGCGAGTAAACCCTAAAATAACGATCCAACATACTACTTGCATTGCCCAGAATTATCGTGCATATAAGCTGTTACAAAAGTAGACATCAGCAAACAGACCAAATAGTAAACGGACATATTCAACAACATATATCTGTTGGCCAAATCTTCGTAATTGTTGGTAATAGAATCGCATGGCGTAACGTCATTCAAACTCCCAGTGCTTTATTGAGTGCAATAGAACTCACAAAATAACAACTATTGCACCGGTTCCATCATTTAGCCAAATATAATTACATAAAAACATGACGTATCAGCATTTCACAATTCTGCCCAAGTGGGCACTAGCGATTTGTTGAATCGGTCAAGAATTAATGATGTAAGATAAAGCACTCATTGAAACAATAACTTAAGGTGAGCGCATGAAGTTAAATGTCCCACAATACTGTCCTCCAGTGATATTAATAGCCACATTACACAAACGTGCCAATACTTACAAATGAAATGTGAAAACATTTTAAAAACACATTTTTAGAGAAAATACAGCGAACAATATAAATACAGCTCTAATTATGCAGATGGACTGATAGTTCCTCACTTGAGTTCAATCCCAAGGGGGTCATTGTTTCTAAGTCAATAATATACCTAGGTTCTAGTTTGCGAAGCAGAAGTTGTCTGTGTCCGCCCCGCACATTCTCCGGGACATCATCAATGACAACCATACGCAATTGTTTTTCATTTTGGAAATGAGGTTCAAAGAAATGTCGAGCTACAGGGTACTGTCTGTTGTTGTGCCTAATTGCCAGGACATGTTCGAGCACACGTTATTTGGCATGATGTATTGTGCTGGGTGAAGCACTACGATACGCTCGCGGAGTTTGCGAAGTTTTCGCAACTTCGCACTACGCGAGCTGCACGTAGCACAGTGCGAACATGCGTAGTGCAGCGTAGCGTAGTGCAGCGGTCATTTTTTGCTTGTTCACAGTCCTGGACGTCATGTTCGCGACCGCGAGCAAGCAAAATGACATCCCGGCGAGAGTCTCAACATGAGGAGGTCAGGTTTCTCATTGTGAGTGGTTGCGCATGCTCGCGACCGCTCTCAATGAGAAACTACCTGTTCGCGTTGAGAAAGCTGCCGCTCGAGTAATAATCTACTCGAGCAGCAGAAAACTACAGCTCGCACTGTGCAAGATGCCGTTTTCAATACTTGCACAGTGCCGGATGCTTGTCCGCACTGTGCAATCATTGAAAACACATCTTGCACAGTGCGAACATGCTACTACGCAGCTCGCGTAGTGCTACGTGAAGTTCGCGTAGTGCGAAGTGCACTTCGCGTAGCTTCTCGTAGCGCTACTTGGCGAACTACGCCCACCCTTAGAAAAAAGGGGGATCCCAAAGCACGTTTTCCTCATGTTAATTTCCATAGCAAACTTTAGACAAAGCTAAAGCCCGAACTGCTGGATGGAATTACATCAAATTTAGCAAAAATATAGGTCTTGGTTCAGAAAGAGCACTTTTTAGAAAATTATGTAAGTCCGTTCAGTAGTTTTCCAGATATTCAAAGGAGAATATATATATATCAATATGAAAACAATCTTAATGACTTTTCCTACTATTTAATTGATGCTATCCCCCTTGACAGAAGAGGAGGAGATAGGGAAGGTCTGTTAAGAAAGCTGGAAACAAGATATATTTTGAATTTTGACAGTAAGATCCCCAGGGGGGTTTGAATACCACAGAGGATCTTTACACATGTCTTTAAAGTAACAAGAAAGAGGAAAAGGTCAGACAGTGTGCAAATACCCAACAACAGAAAGGAAGATATGGGGATAACTGATTAAAATAATGAACTAAAACGGGCAGCCTAACCTACCCCAACCGTAGAGATAGTGTTTTTTTTTAACTATTAAAAGAAGGATACGACCAAAACAAATAAACATGGTTTTAATTGCACCATTTGCACTATTAGTATTGGAGAATTGCACTTTATCTACTTTGGTGACTTGTTTGCACAGATATTAAAACACAAATATAGCTGGATTTTTGAACAATTAAGGCAAGAGACTTTTGCATTTTTGGAACCAAAGATACATTTAATAGAAATAGCAATATGGAATTAAATATAAGACTGTTTATGTAACATCAGAATTATGCATTTAAGCCACAATTTTGATTCTGAATAGAAGTGTTTTTGGTCTCATAGGGACACACAGATTGTATAAGATTCAGAAATATAATGAATCTAAAAATGAATAGTTATATATTTATTTATATATTTTAATCCATATATTTTTATATATATTTATGAATATGTTCATGTGGTTTAAAAACAAAGTGTTTTTATAACAAATATTTTAATGACACTGAGTTTTTAATTCAAAGACATGATTAACGGAATTACGCTGTTTTTAATCTTTATTTATGGTAACATTTTCTATTTATAAAGATTATCTATGTTTAATGTCCCAGGGCTTTGAATGTTAAACAAAATGTATATATATTTTAAAACAAATGGTTAATGAAGAAGTACTAATTTAGTTTTTCTTTTATGCCTATTGCCGAAATTGAATCAACTAATTGCACTTGTCACTTTAAAAGGAAGGTCCAGATGTAAAAGGAGGGTCCGCATGTAAGAGTGTTGTATTGTGATCAAGGTCTTCGGACCGAAACGCGTAAGTAGTTATAGTTAGGACCTATTATGCATAGGAAATCTGCAACATTCTATTGCCAATAACTTTGGTGCCGATTGATGAATCTGTCAAGCAGTTGTAAGCATTCGAAACCAGGAACTGTTGGCAGCCATTTTGTGCCTTGGTAGAAGTGAGGTTGAGGAAGTCAGTGGAATATGTGTGTAAAAACGGAGAAAGGGGGCAGGGTAGAAATAATGTTACCCTCTAGACCTGCTTAGGGGGTCCCAGAAGGACCCCCAGTGCCCACATTTGGAAAAAAAAAGAAATCGGCAGGTCCGTGTAGGGTGCGCGGTCTCTGCTGTAAAATTAATGAAATAAAACTGAGCTTTTTTAAATTAGCCCCTGGGGGGGTAAATACCGGGGGGCAAAATTATTACATTTTATGGGGGGCCCTTATAATTGGACCTCGGGTAGCTAAATACCAGGAGCAAAATTATTAAATTTTATGGTGGGCCCAGAGGGGCTCTCCAGCCCGGGGATCATCACTCCTCGGGGTAAAAAGAAAAAAATGGTGGGGGTAGGAGTCCAAGGTCCCCAAAGCCGCTGGGACCATCACCCCAGAGGCTTGTGGGAGGGGGACTGCGTGGCACTCTTCCTGGAACACTTGAGAGCACCGTTACCCCTGGGCTACAAAAAAAAATGGTTGGGGGGGCTGTAAGGGCTCCAAAGCCCTGGAGACCACCACTCCCTGGGGCTTTATGTATTGTGGGAGGGGGACTGCGTGCCCCCTTCCTGGAGCACTCGAGGGCCTCGTTACCCCCGGGGCTATAAAAAAAAATGGTTGGGGGGCTGTAAGGTCTTCAAAGAATCGGGGAGCACCACTCCCCGGGGCATTATGTATTGTGGGAGGGCCGGCTCCTGCAGTGTCCTGGGGTGTCTATCCCGCCCTCCCATAGCAAGGAAATCTTTTTTCTCTTTCAGAATGTAAATGAGATTGCTTTTCCACATGGCAAGCTGCATGTTAGTACGTCTCCATGTGGAAAAGCAATGTTGGCTCCCAAACGCGTAGAAGTTGTGCACCAAAGGCGTTGCAGTCACGCACCCTACAGATTATGAGTCGTGCATCCAGCACGTGCACACCAGGGGTCCGCACTGAAGTTTGTGCGCAACTTTTAATTTTACCGTAATAAAGTAGTCCCTATCAGTAATTTCTAATATTCCCGGGGACCCTACCCCCCGGGTCTTATAAAAAATGTTGGGAGTCGTGGGGGGAGACACAATGCCCCCACGGTGCCGCCGGCTCCCCGCGTTCTTCGGGAGGTGGCATTGCTTTTCCGCATGGAGAGATGATATCTTGCATGTGGAAAAGCAATCTGGTTTGGATTTTGAAAGTGAGAACAGATCTTACTGTTGTGTCTTTCAAAATGCAAACTAAGTTTGCTGTGGGAGGGCAGAAGGCGTGAAACTCACGCCCTCTCATAGCAAACAGCAGTGTCCCGGGGGTAGGTACACCAGGACATTGTAGGAGCTGGCCCTGGGGAGTGGCAATCTCCAGGGCCTTCGAGGGCTCTAGGCATAGGGTCACGCAGTCTGCCTCGCACAATACACTAAAAAAGAAGAGAAAATGACGAGAGATGATTTGTGATTTGTTTAGGCTTGAGAGTCTGGATAATCATTAAATGGGGTCTGGCAGTGAAGTGCGTACTTATTCTGAAACAAGTCTTGCAGGGTCTTGCGAAAGCAAGTCCTTTTTAATAATTGCCTCTCACTGTGTGAACTTGCAAGGTTATCTGATTTGCTCGTGTGTTAAAAAACAGAAACTTTCAACACCTCTTTTTTGATTGATTGTGAAGCATTGTAAGAAGACGTATTAGCGACCAATCCCTTTCCTTGCGCAGATTTTGAAAAACATTTGATTGGCTGTTGTGTGTCTACCTTCCTGATCCTAATGTTGATTGGCTTGTTATTTCTATGTGACGTTACAATACACTCACAATGTATGTAGCCCATTTGTGACGCACTTTATTTTATAATGCGTTTCAAAAACTAGTTGTGGTAGGGTGTTTTCAACTTAAACTGTGTAAAGGTATTTGAAAATATTATTATATTTTGTATTGTTTCATAATTGTGCTTACTTTTTTCCTTTAGCATGGAGTAATTGGTCCATTCATTACATGTATAATTCTTCAAAGAATCCTTGAAAGAAAAATGCACAAGTTTTCAAAATATTTTTATTGAGTCTTTTATATTCATCACATGGGTGAAATGCAATTTTTTTTAATTCATTGGTATCACGCGTTGGACCACATTTCTTTTATTTTATCATAAGCACTCATTTCTTAAGTTTACATAATATAAGTGTTGCCCCATCATCTTTTTTCAAATGTTAGGGCTTTTTTTACTTTCAGATAAAGTAGAATAGAAGTGCTACGACAAACACTCCCTCACTACTTCATCTTTCTTTTTTTCTGTACATTTCATGTCATTATTACATTTTACAATCATTTTTAAAAATTGAAAGAATTAATATTCACATTAACATTTGAAGACACAATTATATTATTTTGTTGAAAAAAAGTGCCTGCGAAGATAATTCTCCTGTTCTTCAAGAGTGAAAATTGGTGAAAGCACTACTCAATATAAATACTTCTAACCCATTTTCACTCTAGAACAGTATTCTCCTTTATTGCAAAGTATTTTCTCAAAAGCTTACTTATACTACATTTTTCAATCACAAAAAAAAATAAAATACTCGGTTGTAAGTCATCCAACTCCAGTTAATGTATATTTTAATTTATATATAACTTTAACAATATGTTCCCTCTGTGGAAATGGAAGATACATTGAAGATTATGACATCGCTCCTAATCATTACTTTGCACGTAGTAATTCCTTAAATAACCTTTATTTCTTGTAATGTTCTTTTTATTAAACTCGTTATTATATTCTATTTAAACGTAATCATACCAGATTCTATAATCATTTAAATATTTTTGCTTTCTTTCTTAAATATCTTAAATATATAAAACATATACCCATTAGGATAATTTACCTCTCTTCGATATTCTTTCCTTCCTCCGTCGAAATTCAACCAACTCCTCTCGAGGGGACATAATGTTTTATGTATTTTTAAATATACATTAACAATATGTTCCCTCTAAGGAAATGAAAGATATTGTCTAGATGCTTCTACACTCCTGAATCATTATCTTGCTCATAGTTTCTTCGCCCGTATTGATTCTCTGAAACTAAACTAATTATCCAAGTGGTGTGGTTTATATACTTTTTGGTTACTTAACAGTCTATGGGATCAATTTATTGCTCCTCCCTCTTTTAAGTTACGTTTTTCAGTTGATAGGCGTTCTCATTTGCACTGTTTTAGTGCGTCACGTGTTTATGTAAACGTGCCTCTTTCAATACTTTTTACCTTTCGTTTAATTTCTAAATTTCTTTATTTAAACTCATTTTTCTTATTAAAGCATTTCTATAGGTTACTTTTTTTATACGAGTATTAACATTCATTCCCTTTTTTCGACTTATTATTCTAGTAACTTCCCTTTTTTTTAAAAACTATTTTTAATATTCTTCATTACCCTAAACCCCGATTTTCCCTACATCCCGTGCAAGAGATACACTCTATTAAACTTTGATTATTCTAATTTATATCCGAGTATTAATTTAAATAATTCCATTACTACGAGTTTTAATACATTTATTTATCTAATATTTTTTATCTGTCTTTATACACTGCAAGGGATACTGTTATTTGTGTAGAATAACACTATGAATCAGTGTCCATTTGGAAAATTGAGAGAGATTGATTTGGTTGGTTGATGTGTTTGTAGTTACATAAGTAAATATACTCTTGCAGTAAGCCAGGCTTTAGGGTATGCAGTGCTTCAAACTCCTATGCATTATGCATGTAGTTGTGTAACCACCTTCACATTTTTGCTTCAGGCCTTCAATTCCCCAGTCAGTATCTATATACTCCCGCTAACATAGTATTACTGCTGTTGCAATTTGAAAATGACTCTATGTACCATGTAGTAATTCATTCACTAAAGTAAAAGTGAACCAATTAAGATTCACTCAGTGTCTTTACTTATATTAATGTAATCTTTCACTCAGTAAGCATGTACTCATGTAGTGAGGCAGGCTTTAGGGAATGGAGTGCTTTAAAGTGCTATGCATTATGCATGTAGTGGTGTAATGACCTTCACATTTGTGCTTCTGGACTACAATTTCCCACTCACTATCCATACCAGGGGTCTCCAACTAGTAGCTTCTGAGCTACTGGTAGTTCACCAGCGACTTGAAAGTAGCGTCAAGCCAAACCAAAGCAATCTCAGAGATTTTGTGTATATTAACGAAGGTACCACTGTTCATTTCACTACCCTTAAGAGTTAGACAGCCAAACAAATGGCAGGGCCTGTTGATAACACTCAAACACACACTGTGGTGGCGCATGAATCAATCAATCAGGGATGTACAGAGCGCACTACTCACCTGTGAGGGTTTCAAGGCACTTGAGGAGTTTGTGGGGGGGGGGGGTTTGTGCAGCTTTAGTCTTTTGAAAAGCAAGGTCTAATGGGTTTTCATTTGTCCTCGTTTTTTTCATTCAAATATACGCTACACTGAGCAGTATACATTAAGGAGAAAAATGTCTTTACTGATTGTTTTTGTGCAAGAAGGTGGGTATTCCTGCTCAAAAAGAAACTCCACACGAGACAGATATTCTTACACCATGGTGCAAGGGTGCCTGTATCACCCACCACATGTGTGCAGTTTAAGCAGCAGTGGAGAGGGAAGCAGGGCTGTTTCTAACACTAGGCAACACTAGGCAACCGCATAGGGCAGCCAAAGGGGGAGGGCGGAAAAAAACATGAGTTTGGGAATCAGAATGGCCTTTGAGCTCGAAAGCACACGAGTAGCGCCTTGCGCCTTCTACAATTTGACTTGACGTGATGTCACGTTCGGCGCCACCGGTGGGGGGCCGTGCACGCACAGCTGGCGGAGGCAGAGAGTTCCCGCCTGAGGCCGAGCAAGCTGGGGTAGGATCAGCGTTGGCCAACAGCCAGGTACTTTATAAGTGTATTTTTTAACTAACTACCCTTGTTCAGGGAAGTCCCGGAACGATCATGGCGCACAGACAATAAGTGTTTTGAGAATCTTTCAGGCTCCGGTAAAGCCATTGCGGTGCTGACCAGCAGAGGGGATGCACAAGGTAAGCAGCTCGCATGGAGGTGGTTGGGGTGGAGAGGCGAGGGACGTGATGTAGCTTGATCTAGTTTTGACTAGAGCCCCCTCGCTCAACCATTCCCCCTCCCCCACTTGGAGGGGCCTGCATTATGCCCCTGGTGCCCATTTGGTTTGGATCGCAACTCACGATGTAACCCGCGTTGGAGTGGCTTCCTGAGTCTATTCTTCAGGACATTGACACAGTTTATTTCTCTAACATATGGCCGGTGTGTGTTAATGTGTGTACATGTGGTTGTATCTGTAGTTGTGAATGTACGCTGACTGGCGCGGAGGTGTACGTCCGTACGTGTGCATCCATCTCTGGATGCGAGCAAGAGCAGAAATGTCCTCTCTGTATGTGTGCTTCAGTGCCCAGCCACTACTGCCTCTCCAGAGGACCCGCGGATTTCCTTGTGTTGCATTGACGGATTAAACTCACTTCTGGATTCCAGGAACGCTAGGTGTTACCTGCGCTTTCTCAGGCAAGGCCTTTCAAGGGATGGGCTCCGGAGCTCATCTTTCTAACAACACGATCTGGTTGGAGCAGCGGGGACGGCTGAAGTGTTGAGAGGACTCGGTGCATCAGAACACAGACCCCATATGCTGCAATGCAGGTTTTCTCTGAGCACTTACCGTTACGGTCACAACCGGCTTTCATTTTCACTGTTAACAGAACATATTTCTTTTACAAGTGGTATTAAAGGGGGTAGGCAGAGAGACCGTGTTCGACGAAAAAGAGGGGACACATATTGCGTGCAATCCTCCAAATTGGCATCGCTTTTACAATATACAATATGCTGCTCTGATTTGAGGCCCTGTTGAACAGCTTCAACATTCACCAGACATCATTTCCTTCATGTAGAGACATGTAGAATGGCTGAGAGAGAGTTTTGCATACGAGGGAATATGTTAGTGTAACCAGGGCGTAAAGTACACCCTGCCGTCCCTCTGGAGCAGGGTGCCCTCAAATCCTCCAGTGGGCCCACACTGAAGGCCAAGATTTAGAGTGAGATGTAGGAGACTTAGGGGCCCTCTTCAAATTCTGCCTGTTGGCCCCACCATTTTGCATTGCGTCATTGAGTGTAATGTGCTGAAGGGCACAAGGCGGCCTTGTGCTGCACATGGTACCTTTTGTATATTTCCTTGTCTAGAACTAGGTATTCCCCAATACTTCCCGGAAAATCCGCTCTTGTTGAAGGAGCAAGTGTGTCACCGAACAGGTTGTGACGCAGGGGTACAGGAGCAAGGGGATTCATAAATGCTATCATGATGGAAGGGCCTTTAATGGTGCAGATGTGATGATGGAATACCTTTCTGCACTTACATTGTTTAGGGAAATGTGCTCCCTATGCTTTCCAGTGAGGAGTGTTGAGTGCGCCGTGTAGTGCAGAAAGATGAATATGCATCCCCGGAGCAGATTGTGGCAGCTAGAGATGCAGCAGAGGTTCGTGGTCATTCGCGTCCATTTCTGTACATTCATGCACCTTGGACCGGAAAACGTGCTTGTCCCTAATGTAGCCAGCGCGAGGCCAGGTGCTGCAGCAACAGTGCTCCATTGCTGTAGGCCCAGAGCGATGATCCAGGTTTAAACCTTCTCTAATCTCAGCTGCTTCGTTAATTGGATGCACCGACCAGAGCCGTAGCCTCCATTAGTGCAGCAGGAGCATTGGCGCCGGGGTGCAGAGGCCCTATGTAGACACCCAAGCACACACACGCACGATCTCCCTATCTAGACACACGGATTCAAACACACAAACTCCCCATACATCCAAACACACACACACACACACACACACACACGACCCCCCACAGAGACATCTTCGCAAACCACACACACACAACCTTTCTGTAGACCCCATAAACACACATTCACGTAGACACACCCACAAACGCGCGCACACCCCCACACATACACAAACTCTTTTCCAGACACCAAAGCACACACAATGACACACTGACAGACACACTGGGCCAAATTGCAAATAAAGTAAAAGGGCTGCATTTTCAAATTCTCGTATCTGTGTCCTTCGGAAGTAGATGAGCACACTATAGCTAAAGAGCTTACAGTGTCATGGTACAACACTTCCTTATAGTTCTGCAGTTATACTTTCATCATATATGACAAATGCATTCTTTAGACAATTATGCAGTAAGTATCCATTTATGAAAACTTTCACGCACTAGCATATAGCTGCGTTGCAGAGTGTAGTAAAAAAGGGGCATGGCCTCAGAACACCTCTCTACAACGCAGCACTCTGGCACATACTAGAGGTATCTGGTGAGCTAGTTGGCCCTCAGGATTCAAGGGCACTTAATCCTGCAACTTAAAAAGTGCCACAGGGCGTGTTTGCACACATCACCTCAAGCCCCGCCCCCTTCCTTCACCATTTTACAAATATTCCTGTAAAATCAGCCTAACTACAAATTCTGATTTACTCGCCTGTTATTAGGAGAGAACGCAGTGCGGCATCTTTTAGCCCAGCACTGACCCTGAAAAGTAATTCTAAGCATACTTACAGTAACTTGTATTTCCTTCCATAGGAATCCATTGTGTGGTTTTCAGCAGAAAGTTTCTAAGTGTTGATTTTTTAAACGTACAAATATTCTTATAAAATCAGCCGAACTATGAATTCCGATTTACTTACCTGTTATCAGGAGAGAACCTAGTGCTGCATCTTTTAGCCCAGCACTGACCCTGAAAAGTAATTCCAGACATACTTACCAGTAACTTGAATTTCTTTCAATAGGTGAACATTGACTGGTTTCACTTGGAAATTCTTCTAAGTGTGGAGTTTTTGAACTTTAAAAAATTCCTATAAAATCAGCAGAATTGCGAATTCTGATTTACTCACCTGTTATCGGGAGTGACCTTGGTGCTGCTTCTTTGAGCCCAGTACTGATCCTGAAAAGTAATTCTAACCATACTTACCAGTAACTTGTATTTCCATCCATAGGAATCCATTGTGTGGTTTTCACCAGAAAAGTTTCTAAGTGACTATTTTCACAAACTAAAAATATTCCTGAAAAATTGCCTGTATGACTTCAATGCATTCTTTCGACTGTTTACAGGAGATGCACTCGTGCTGGAACCAGGACCACTGAGTAAGAAAAAGTAACGTTAACACTACTTACCTGATAAGTGAATTTCCTCCCATAGGATAACATTGGTGATTCTATGTGAAAAAGTTTCTCATCTTTTAAAATACAATAAAATTCCTTAAAAATCACGACTGTAACCAAAAAGCTTTTACTCAACTGTTGACAGGTTATGTCTTAGGACTGAATTTAGGATCCAGTCCTGTGGTTAGAAAAGTAATCCAAAAAGTAATTAATTACATTTAACTAGAAATAAACATTGACCTCAATGTTGCATTGTGTATGATTGAGTTGCCCATTGCAACAACTGTAACTACTGTACTTAAAAGTCTATTGCCTTTTTGCAAAGTATTTAAAGTAATTCATTCTGAGAAAGTATATTTTGTAGTGTTATGTATAATGTAATTTAAAAAATAAAATATCTAAAAATAAATAGTTAAAAAAAGTAGAAAATCAGTATAAAAAAGCATACATTTAAAAATTGTCATTTAAAAACCTTTGAAATTCACTGAAAAAACCATAGGTTTGAAGCCTGTTATAGTTAGAAATTAGCATTTAAAAAAACCTTAGAAATTCACAGAAAAAACCATAGGTTTCAGACATGTTATAGTTAGTTGGACATTTCACTCATACAAAACCATTGAAATCCCACGTTATAGTTAGTTGTACTAACTATAACTCGCGCGCTGCAATCCACTGCTGATGATGTCAAATGTTACATCATTCATGACGTGGTCAGTGACATGACTGATGACATCTCAAATGACATCACTGATGACATCATCCACGTGGCAATCAGATAATCCTCTTTATACAGTAGTATAACCTTAAATCACTCACTGTAAAATACAGATTACTATATTTGAATGCATTGACACACCAATACAAGTTCCTAAAAACCCACTCAGTGATTCCTAAATCTACACACACATCTAATCACTTACCTATAGATTCACTCATACATGCTGTTAATGATCAATAGAACACTATCAAATATATTTATACACCTATATCGACATTACACACCAGCACACATGCTATTCAGTTATGCAGTCATCCTACTCACGTATACAAACAATGAATCATACTTACAATTACTCAGTTAAACACTTATACAGACACTATTTTATTTATTTATATATAGACAGTAACTCATACTTAGTGTGTTTATAAAATCACTGTTACAAGTATACAGTTGTCCATACAGTCACTCATACAATCTGTGAGAGTTATGTATACTTATTTATATACAACAACTGTCACACACACTGCCTATTATATCACTACTTTGTTGGGCATGCATCATTGAGAAATACATTTGCTCATCACTACACCCATAAAGACTTTCACTCACCCAATCAACTGTTTCCACATGCAGTTTTAACATCATATACCTAGTAAATCAACTATTTACACGTCTTTGGACAGTCGCACATCTCCCACCCAACCACACACACATTCACTCTCCCATACAAATACTCAGTTAACTAATCAATAAATAATATTGACTTTCACATAGCTAGTAACCAACTGGTGCAGCAGTTTAAACAACAACTGACAAAGTGATACAGATATTCACACAGTTTAGTCACACTTTAACCCTGGGCAAAGCACTATGCTACACTCGGGTAGTTTGCGCAACTTCGCACTACGCGAACTGCACGTAGCACAGTGTGAACATGCGTAGCGTAGTGCAGCGGTCATTTTGTGCTTGCTCGCGGTCCTCACCGTCAAGTTGGCGACTGCGAGCAAGCAAAATGACATCCTTGTAAGACTTTTTCCTTGTTCGCGATCATCAACATCAAGTTACCGATCGCGAGCATGGAAAATAAACCTCCCGGCGAGATTCACCACGCGGGGAGGTCAGGTTTCTCATTGCGAGTGGTTGCGCATGCTCGCGACCGCTTGCGATGAGAAACTACCAGTCCGCATTGAGAAAGCTGCAGCTCGAGGAAAAATATACTCGATCGGCATTAAAGTACAGCTCGCACTGCAACTGCAAGATGACGTTTTCAATGATTGCACAGTGCCGGATGCTTGTCCACACTGTGCAATCATTGGAAACGACATCTTGCACAGTGTGAACATGCTACTACGCACTTCGCGTAGTGCTACGCGTAGCTCGCGTAGTGCGCTTCGCGTAGCTACGCGTTGCGCTACTTCGCGAACTTCGCCCACCGCTAGTCACTGTCCAATATATTTAGTGAGACACTATAAACAATCAAGTAAACAGTCAATCACACTGCTACTAAATCCTCCATCCAGATATTTATATATCCACTCATTCTTCAATGCAGATTGCTATTTATATAATACATATTTAAATAATGAACCAAACCACATTCACTGGATGATCTCATTAGTGATGTAATTTGAGATGTCATCAGTGGTGTCACTGACCATGTCATGAATGGTGTAATATGTGACATCATCAGCAGTGGATTGCGGGCGCGCGCGTTATAGTTAGTACAACTAACTATAACGTGGGAATTTCAATACTTTTGTACGAGTGAAATGCCCAACTAACTATAACATGTCTGAAACCTATGGTTTTTTCTGTGAATTTCTAAGGTTTTTTAAATGCTAATTCCTTACTATAACAGGCCTCAAACCTATGGTTTTTTCAGTGAATATATATATATATATATATATATATATATATATATCTCCTAACCCCCCGAGCCGAGCTTGGCTCTAATTGGCTGCCAACACTTCAAACCAGGAAGAGTTGGCAGCCATCTTGAGCCTCGCATCGAGTGAAAATCAAGGTAACGGCCACCAACAGCAGCAGTTGAGGTTAGTTTGCTGCTATCACTTTGTTCCTGATATATATATATCAGGAACAACCTCCTTGCAAGAAAGAGCAGAGACCGCGTTGGGGGAGAGCAGGAGCACACCTTTATTTCAATTCTGCAGGCGAATGCATTTCGGCCATCTCGGCCTTCGTCAGTGCCAAATAATTAACAGGTGGCATTTTCAACAGCCGCGTTATATGTGTCCCGCCCCTTGCAGATAGAGCAAGGTTCACCTCCTCCTTAAAGTTGTAGCTCACCGACAGTAGCTCACGTGTTCTTCGTGAACTACCAGTCCCAGAAAGCATGTGGTTTTCAGGTAAGTGGTGCCGGAGCGGACAATGCCAGGTGATTTTTCAGGCTTTGGCAGGGCACTGCTTGGTGTGAAGAGAGCCAACTACCTGTGATGCAGCAAGAACCTGGGCGTCCTCCGGTGTCCCCACACCGCACCAACCACCAGGTCGGGAAATCAAATCAGCGGGGGCTCTAAACGGCAGTCCGATTTAGCCCAGCGTGAAGTCAATGACCCCCTCACCGCTCCATCTTCCTCCGAGCCCGGGGTGGGCCTGAGTAATCCAATCCTTGGAAAACAAAAAGTAGCCGAAGCAGTTTGCCACTGGCATGCGCGTGAAGATGTCACAAACAACCTCCTTGCAAGAAAGAGCAGAGACCGCGTTGGGGGAGAACAGGAGCACACCTTTATTTCAATTCTGCAGGCGAATGCATTTCGGCCATCTCGGCCTTCGTCAGCGCCAAATAATTAACAGGTGGCATTTTCAAGAGCCGCTTTATATGTGTATATATATCCCTTTCAGAAGATGCCCTGCATTAGATCAAGGCCCGATGTGTGTGTATATATATATATATATGTATATATATATATATATATATTCACTGAAAAAACCATAGGATATAGACCATATATAGTTAGGAATTAGTATTTACAAAACCTTATTTTACTCACACAAAACCATTGAAATTCCATATATAGTTAGTTGCACTAATTATATATCGCGCAGCCGCAATCCACTGCGGATGATGTCACATATTACATCATTCATGACATGGTCCGTGACATCACTGCTGACATCACTGATGACATCACTGATGACATCACTGATGACATCACTGATGACATCTCAAATGACATCACTGATGACATCTCATTTGACATTACTGATCACATCACTGATGACATCATTCATGTGATAATACGATGAACCTCTTCAGACTCTAATATAACCTTAGATACACTCAGTGTAAACAGACACTCACAGACTGTCACTCATCCATGAAGTTACACACACACCTAGTCAGTCATGCAAAGAATCAATCACACCTCCATTTTCTCAACTATACAGTTATACACACCTTACTTAATCAAACACATACTAACACATATTTACTCTCTTATACAATCCCGGATACAAGTTCACAATGATCCATACAGCCACTCACACATTCACTGGCTCTTACGCACAGTTATTTATATATGTCAACTCTCACATGTACTGTGTTTTACATATGTACTTACTTTGACATGTAGCACTGAGATATCCATTCACTCACCAATACACTCATGCACACAGTCAACCGCCCATACAGCTGTTTCCACATGCACTTTTGAACCCATACATCTAGTGAATCAACTGCTCACACATCTATGCACAGAGTCATACACCTCCCAGACACCCACACACACACTCAGTCTCCCATACAAATACATGGGCAACCAATCAATAACCCATATAGTTACTCATATAGCTACTGATCAACACATGCAGCAGTTTACAGAACAACAGACATAATGATGCACAAATTAAGACAGTTTAGTCACTAACCCATGCACTCAGTGAGACACATTTAATCACTCACTCATACAGTCAGTCATGCACCTACTAAATCCTTCATCCAGACACTTATAAATCCACTCATTCTTCAATATGTAAGACATATTTTAACTTTACAGAAACATACAGTCACTGGATGTTGTCATCAGTGATGTCATCAGTGATGTCATCAGTGATGTCGTCAGTGATGTCATTTGAGATGTCATCAGTGATGTCACTGACCATGTCATGAATGATGTAATATGTGACATCATCAGCAGTGGATTGCGGGTGCGCGATATATAGTTAGTGCAACTAACTATATATGGAATTTCAATGGTTTTGTGTGAGTAAAATAAGGTTTTGTAAATGCTAATTCCTAACTATATATGGTCTATAACCTATGGTTTTTTCAGTGAATTTTCAAGGTTTTGTAAATGCTAATTCCTAACTATATATGGTCTATAACCAATGGTTTTTTCAGTGAATTTCAATGGTTTTTTAATAGCAAATATCAAAAGCTTTAAAATATATTCTTCTTTAAATCGAAAAATATATTTTGTATGTTTTTAATACAATTTTTTATGTATATATATATATTTTTTTTAATTTTTGTTTCGCTACCGGTCCGTGCACCGGGTAGCTTCCCGTTAGCTTAATTTGGTGCCGCGACCCGGTCGCGAACCGGTAAACGTTCCGTTTGCGCAACTGCCGCCTTAGAAAACAACATCGTGACGAGTCGCGTAATCGCGTCGTATGGCATTCTCGCGTAATGCGTCTTATGACGCGCCGCGTTAGCGCACCCGGAAGTGCTCCGGAGCGTGAACCGAGGCGCGAAGCGCAGCGCCCCGGAAGCGATCCGGGGAGCGGCGCGGAGTGCGTAACGTAGGCGTAACAGGTCATGTGACTTGTTAATAAAACTTTCTATTGGTTCATTTCACTTTTGGTTTCCTAATGATGTAAGGCTAGGTCATGTGACCTAAAAATAACACTTTTCATTGGTTTAGAACATTTTTTTTTTCCCAAATGATGAAAGCCCTCACCTTCTTTCCTCACTCTGACTTTCATCTTTGTGAGAGGAAGACCTGTTTTTGCTTATTAAAATAATGGCATCTGTAGTAGCTGCAGCTGGTGGACCCCCACCACCACCACAACCACCTAGGAAGGAAGGACCACCTCCACAGTTCCTTCCCAACCCAGAGGAGGAAGAGGAAGAAGAAGAGGAAGAGGAAGTAGAGAGGAGGCAGTTCTTACATGAAGAGCCCCGGAAATCCCACCACAAAGACAGTTTTATTTGGCAGTTTTATTCTTTTCCTCGAGGCCAAAAAAAAGTGAATGCCCGACATGTGACATGCCTCATTTGTAAAGATGTTTTATCTAGAGGTACAGACAAAAAGTATAGTTATGGTAACTATACTATGCACCGTCATATGCAGAGGTGGCATCCACTGAATTACAGCGTTGCAGAGATGCGTCACCTCCAAGACAACCCACCAACTCCTGTGGCCAGTACATCGGCACAGGTAACTCTGTCGGGACCAGAGGCGAGGGAAACGGTCCCAAACATCCAACAGAATTTTGTGCACATGAAGATAGTGTGCCTTTATTGTGGTGACCTACTCTCATGTGCAAATATGAGTATCAATTTGATAAACAGAGCATTTGAAAACCACAAGTGCTCAAAATGCCCCAAAAAATAAAAATACATTTTTGCTCCTGTTGAGCCCTTTCTAATGCCTGTTTTTCGTTGTTCCCCCTCAAAAAAAACAAAAAAAATGTAAATCGTTCAAAAAATACAAAAAAATTTAAAAAAAATTCAGACAAATAATAAAAAAATATAAAACAAAAATAATTTAAAAAAAAGTTCTTTTCAGAACTACCTCCCCTTTATAAAAAAAATTGCTAAAATGTTTAGCACTCTGGCAACCTCTATTTTTTTTGGTTCGCTTCCCGGTTCGCTCGCCGGTACGCGAACCGGAAGCGAAACAAAAAAAAAAAAAAAAAAAAAAAAGAAGAGTAGGTATAAGGGAAGGAAACCGAGAGTAATGTTAAAAGAAAGACAGCTATAGGGAGTAACACAGAGATACTGTTTAATAGATCTATTTACCGAAGAAAAGATGGAAGAGGGTATAATTGTGAAAAACAAAATAGATAAGGAAGTGAAAAAAAAAAAGGAGAGTAGAAGAATAATAAACAAGAGTTTCTTAGAGAATGTGAGTGAATGTTCAAAATAAGATTAAAACATGTGGAATAACAGAGAGAAAAAACAGAAAGCAGAAAAGAAGAAGTAACAGAAAAGGAATGATTGAAACAGCAAAGAAATGTAAATAACAAAGGGGCATATTATCAACATAGGTGATAAAATTATCGCTGCTTTTATCGGCAGAAATCTGCCGCTAAAGCCGCTTTTGCGGCAGTTTTCTGCCGATAAAAGCAGCGATAATTTTATTGCCTGTGTTGATAATATGCCCCTTAGTGTGCTTGAACTACAGGGAGAACGCATAATGAACTATTAGTGAAAGAGTGATCAGTCAGAGACAGTGAGAGTAATAGAGACGGAGTGAGTGAACAGGAGTGAGGAACTATGAGAACAGAGGGACTGAGAAAAGGAGTGGAAGTAGTAGAGTAAGTAAGTAATAGAGAAAGGAATGAGAGAAGTAGCAAAGGCAGGAAACTGAGGGTTAAAGAAATGAAGCAGTGGAACTAATAAAAGTTAAATGTGATAGAAATGTAACGAAAAGAGTACAAAACATTTACCTTATAATTGTCGTTAACTTAGTCACTTGTTATTTTTATACTTTCAATCTGTGAAAGAAAGAACAAAAATTTGAAAAAAATATTAAAACATGTATTTAAAAATTAGAAAAGACAAGGGAAAAGATTGAAGGACAAACAGTTTTTCAACAACTTTGACACTTACAGAAGCCTCTGCTTCTCCATGCCCCCTACACAGTCCTAAATATATACATTTTAAACTAACAGTATCTTGTTGCAGATGAAGTGAGGCCTATCTTGCAACATGGTGCATCTTTTGCATCACTGCTGCATCACATAAGTGATGCAACAGCGGCACAAAAGAGGCGCTCGGCCATCATAAATCTGTCCCTAACATTTTAAATGATTGATTCAGGATGACGATAAGGTGTGGCCTATTCAGAGGTTTGTTTGAGGTGAGGCCTACTCAGGGTTGCAGATGAAATTTAGGCTTGTTGAGGAGTACAGAGGAGATAATACATGTGCAGGCCTACCAATGAAGTGAGTCATGTCCACTTCACTCTTGAACAAAGGCCAGAACTCTTCTGTGTCCGTGGACACGCCTAAACCTCATCTGCACAATCTGATTCGTAAAGTTAGGAAACACAGGTGATGTAATTGAAAAATGTGGAATTTCTTTTCCTCATTTCACAATCACATCACCTGTGTTTCCTTTGCTTAGGTATCTCATTGTGCAGATGGAGTCTAGCATATCAAAGAGTACACAGAAGTTGAGCACTGTATACAATAATTTTGACATTTACAGAAGATTCAGCTTCTCCATGCCCCCCACACAGTCCTAAATGTTTACAGTTTAAACTGACGGTATCTTGTTGGAGATGAAGTGAGGCCTGTCTTGCAACATGGTGCATCTTTTGCATCACTGCTGCATCGGTTTCATGTGGCACAGGACTTTACAGCATGACACATCTGCCTAGATGCATCAAGTTGTAAATATGTCGCAACATAGCAAATCTTTTGCACCGCCACTGCGTCACAAAAGTGACGCACAGCGGCGCAAAAGAGGCACACGGCTATCATAAATCTGTCCCTAACATTTTAAATGATTGATTCAGGATGACGATAAGGTGTGGCCTATCCAGAGGTTTGTTTGAGGTGAGGCCTACTCAGGGTTGCAGATGAAATTTTGGCTTGTTGAAGAGTACAGAGGAGATAATACATGTTCAGGCCTACCAATGAAGTGAGTCATGTCCACTTCACTCTTGAACAAAGGCCAGACCTCTTCTGTGTCCTTGGACAGGCCTAAACCTCATCTGCACAATGTGATTCGTAATGTTAGGAAACACAGGTGATGTAATTGAAAAACGTGCAAATATTTTTGCTCAATTCACAATCACATCAACTGTGTTTCCTCAGCTTAGTTATCTAATTGTGCAGATGTAGTCTAGCATATCCAAGAGTACGCAGAAGATGACGACTGTATACAACAGAGCAATGTACATTACTCACCTCCCTTGACACTTACAGAAGCCTCAGTTTAATATTTCTCAGTTTAATATTTATTTAAAGAAGCAGACACCATTGCAGGAATCACGTCATAAGCATTCTCATAAATGTGAAAAGCATTTCTTTTTTAAAAAAACGATTTTCTGGTCATAATTTGAAAACACAACACAGGTCCTATGTAGAAGCACACCCTATCAGTACTTAAATTAGCCAAGAACACATGGGGGCGTATTTACAAGGACCTTGCACCACGGGGAAATGATTTAAATTAAAATGGGGAAAATAACATCAAAGGGACTCAAAGGCCTTTTAAATATGCCCCAAGCAGCCTATGAAACTCTAGCAGTACATATCAAGAAACTTAAATGACTTCAATAAACGTTTTTAAACACATCAAGTAAAGCAGTTATTCAACTACATTCATGGGGAAGTGACTTAAAATGCCCTAACACACATGAAAGCGTATTTTGAAGGCCCTTAAACCATTTTTGCATCACTTTTAACATGGCTATGCAACTCAAAGAAACAAAATCTAAATTTGCCAAGCACAAATGGGGGCGTATTTACAAGGACCTTGCACCACGGGGAAATGTCTTAAATTAAAATGGGAAAAATAAAATCAAAGGGACTCGAAGACCTTGTAAATATGCCCCAAGCAACCTATGAAACTCTAGCAGTACATATCAAGATCAAGAAACTTAAATGACTTCAATAAACGTTTTTAAACACATCAAGTAAAGCAGTTATTCAACTACATTCATGGGGAAGTGACTTAAAATGCCCTAACACACATGAAAGCGTATTTTGAAGGCCCTTAAACCATTTTTCCATCACTTGTAACATGGCTATGTAACTCAAAGAAACAAAATCTAAATTTGCCAAGCACACATGGGGGCGTATTTACAAGGACCTTGCACCACGGGGAAATGACTTAAATTAAAATGGGGAAAATAACATCAAAGGGACTCAAAGATTTTGTAAATATGCCCCAAGCAACCTATGAAACTCTAGCAACATTTTAAATACACAAATTTCTTCATAATTTTCTCCTTAAAGCATACTATTCTCTATCTAAATTAAATGAATTTTTTCTCACCTTAGCAAATACTTTTTGAGTTTCAAAACAGTCTCAGACACACACCAATTTGTCTTCAGCAGAGCAAAAGGTATGCACTCCAGAGGCTGCAACCAACAATGGCAAAGAAATGCTGTAATTCATCACACATATCTCTCGTCACCCGATCAAAACTCTTCCCTCACTTTTTTCAAATCAACACCCTTCCCCCCTCTGCCCTTTCTGCCCTTTTTCCATAGCAACCACCTCCTGAAAGACCTCTCATGTTTGCAAGTTCACACAACAATGTTTCAATTGAACTCTGAACTCTCAGTACACCTGCGTATCCAGTGCAATCTTTCATAAAATGATTTTTTTATTGACCATTCAAATTACATCTTTCAAAGAACTCATCCATGCACCCTAACTTTGTTTTCAGCAATCAAAATCCACCAATCACTGCTACTGATTAATTACCACAGAAACTCCACAGTTTTTTTCATTACATACTCCTACTGTTTCAACTGCCATTTCATTACCACACTTCATCTGACTGCAGCAGAACTTCCTCTCACCATGTTTTCTGTCTGGATTGTTGGACATAGTTATATCCACTGGGCTCAAAGGTATGCTGATAACAGAAATTTACACAACATCAATTTACAAAATGTGGAAATCAACTGGATTGGCCACAGAGGATTAAGATGTCACCAATTGATACCATTGTTGAAAACCTTTTTGCATTTGCCAAAACCTGACCTGTTAATTGTGCACTGTGGAGGAAATGACTTGGGCACTTTGACTGGGGTAGGTCTGGAAATGCTTTTAAAGGACACCTTTGAGCAATTGATGGCACTATTTCCTCAAACTGCCTTGGTATATTCAAATATATGCCAAAGACAGAAATGGAGGTGGTCAAACCAATTTTGTCCACAAATTGAGAAATCGAGGAAGCATGTAAATAAATCTGTTTCAGCTTACATGAGAGACCATGGAATGGGCTCCATCTACAACAATAACTTGCGTTACTACATGCAAGATATCTACAGAGCAGATGGAGTTCACTTCTCAGATGAGGGGAACAGAATTTTCATCCTCAATTTAAGACTGTGCATTGGTACCTACTTGTAGGTACCTACATCAGCCACAGGACCCAAAAGCTCTTTTCAGAGCTACCCTACATCTGATCACTCACAATTATTATTTTACTCTAACTTTTTTCACAAATTTTCACCAAAGTACGCTTCACGGAGCGCTACCCGGTACGCGGACCGGACGCTAACCGCGCGAAAATTTGGAAAAAAAATGATATTTTTTCCGCACATATGGGCCTCCTCAGCCACCCTCAGAAAACCTAGGGGGTCAGGATACGTCTACCGCGCCCCCTTCTACCCATTCTCAACATTATTTGCCCTCCATCTTGTATCTGAAATCTACGAAACACAAAATGGAGGACTCCAGTTCGCGTACCGGGGCGCGCACCGGGAAGCGCTCGCTCAAAAAAGGTGGGAAAGTAATATACAGAAAAACCACTGGAGACACTTTCACCAAATATAGATTAGCTCATACTACATACCAATCCCTACCATTTTCACAAATTTGGTTGGAATTCCATTTACCCATTTAGCCTGTAGACCTCTCTAAATACCCTGAGGTAAATTACTTCACAAAACACATCTGAAGTGTTGGAATTGACAACCAATTAAAATGTTACTTTCATTTTCTCCTTTTTTTACCTGACATTTGATTGGTTATGTGCCTGAATATATATAAAGAAAGAGAGAGAAACGCAGCCATTTTGACTACTACTTCCTGAACTACATTGCAAGATCATTTCTTTGACAACTTAAACTTGTTTTTAAAAGGTAAGATGTTATTTTATAAATTTGAAAACATTTTCAGATAGTTATATACTATCCCTCTGTAAGAGTTAGACATTGAGAAAGGCTTGTTTATTATAATTATGGATTGATTTAGGTTTCTGTGGTATAATTATGAATTTACTTAGGCTTTTTCACAGGCACTTTTTAATAGTACTACTTGACGCCTGAAAAGTACCTGTCTGAACTTAAACCCAACAGTGCCCTATCTCTACTGATATATTTATTTTTTATGCAAATTTCAGCACAAAAATGGAAGGAGAACAGAATGTTTCCTTTGAAATTGTTGAGGAAATCATTGAACCCATTGACTTGGAATTCATGGATGAATCACAAGACCATGAACTTCTACAATGTGTAGAATCTGTGGATTTCTTACTTCAATATGAGGACGGTCAAATGTGGGAAGTTATGTTCAGTCAAAAAGAAGACATATCGGACAGCCAAATGTTAGACGTTCTATTAAATTTTGAAAAAGAATCAGAAAAATACATTTATATTTAATAATCAAAAATTGTTCGAGTCTTTAATCATTTTTATATCTAATTCATAAACTAGTACCAAATTGATTATAATGTAAAGTCAGACTTATAGTATACTGTGCAACTTTATATTATCTCCAATGTGTATTTAACATCTCTTTATCATCTCCTGCCTCCATATTGTTTCTGCTTTCCTGACACACTATGGTATGAATTCCATATTCCACAATAACTTCTGAAACAACATGCAAGATATCTACAAAGGAGACGGTGTATATTAATTTTTTGATTCTGCATTGGTACCTACATATTGCTACTTAAATAAAAAAAACGAAAAAAAACACAACAAAACGAACAATCAATAAACATACAATATTTAAAAAGTCTATCATTCTATTTTCCTTATATTACGCTGCCCGGACCACTTCCCGGTGCGCGTACCGGGCGCTCCCCACGCAAAAAAAAAGATTTTTTATTTTTTTTCCCGCGGGGCCCTTTTAAAGCCTCCACATCAAACCTAGGGGTCAGGGAGGATCTGCTATGCCCCCTTATGGTCATTTACCCCTTTGTTTTGGCCTCCTCTTGTCTCTCGATCCTACGAGAGACAAGATGGCGGCCGCTCCGGACTGTTTAGAATGTTGACAGACACCGGAGAGCCAATCAGCTTCGCTTCGCGAAGTTCCGTTACGCATCAGGTACGCGAACCGGGGCGCTGCCCGGAGCGCGCTTACAGATATATATATTTTTTTGAACGTTAATTTCTCAAAATCCACTGGAACACGTATATTGAGACCTAGCAAAGGCACATCGGGCTACCAGTCCCTACAATTTTGCCAAGTTTCGTGGAAATCCATTCAGCCGTTCGAGCTAAAAGTGAGGCCAACCGCCCTATGGAAAATTGCATGGGAAAAATGCGTTTTGGGACCCCCCTTTTTTCTCGGCCCCCCCTTGACGAAACCCCCCCAAATTTTCGGGGGCTGCTCAGAAACAAAAGTTGCCATTTTCCTGAAAATTTCAGCCAATTCCGTCCTCAAACGCCAAAGTTATTCGACATAGAATTTTCAAAAATCCCATAGAGAAAAAATCCTAACTATATATACCTACTGGCGACCGCCAGTAGGTAATATATATATATATATATATATATATATATATATATATATATATATATATATATATATATCCCTTTCAGAAGATGCCCTGCATTAGAGACGCACTCCTCCAGCTGGCGAACTTTCAAAATTAATTTATTTCAGAAACAGGCATTTTCATTCCACTTGTATACACCCTCCTGTCTGACGCGTTTCAGAGCAAACGTGCTCTTTCTTCAGAGGCATGCTGGCTGCACACAGTGTCTTTGGCTCCCATAGTTCCCTGCGTTAGTTCATTAAATAGGCCTCCGGTGTGCCTTACTTGATAGTTTTCGTTTCCTGATGCACGCTGGAACTTGTGGTATAATTCCATTTAATTAACATCCTCCAGTGGATTTTGTGCAGTCCAACCATTAAAAGGATCAATATATATATATATATATATATATATATGTTATATAAATCTAATATGCCTTGATTTGCGGGTCATTTAAGAAAGTCTCACCTGTGTCTTTAAAAAAACATTTAACCATTCCCTCTGAGTGAAAGCCCTTGTGTGTTTGCTTAGCAACACTCAGGTCTCCTTGTTACACGTAAAGTGTGAGAAGCGTGTTCTGTTTGGATTTCCAGTGAAAAGTTTCCTGCGGGCTGGTGCCTAGCAAGGTGGAAGGATCTTGTGACATGGGCTCTCTTCACTGCTTAACTCTGTGCTTCTAGAGTACTCTGGTGGGCAGGACGCATGTGCCAGGGGCTGGCCGTGCCCCCTTGCCTCAAACCTGCTACCCCAGTTGACTTCAAGCTCATGGTGGCAAACACCATGTCCCTTTGACACTTCTTGGTTCCCTGGGTACTACTGAGCCCCTGCCCTCAGGGGCGCGGCCCCTTCACCAGTGCCCGATGAGAAAAGTGAAAACATCAAGAATAGCAGAACAACCAAGCGATGGACCGGCAGGATTAAAACATACAAGTCGCTTTTGGATTCCCGTGTGTCCTATGGAATAACACCCGGGTAGGCCTCTGGCTCATACACTGTAGTGCCAATAGCCTCGTATGTGGTGCTTTCATGTGTTCCAAAAGTTATTTTCTGTAGCACAGCTGTTTGGAAATGTTTGTATTAGCCTATTGTTTTGTACCCACTTTACCACGGAATCTCTCCAACAGTCAATCGCAATAAGTGGAGGTGGTGTGTGGTTATTTTGTAGCATTGTAGCATGCTGCTTTGTGCATTTTGATGCATTGCAGTTTAGTGTATTTTAATTCTGGGCTCCATGATCTGTTTTGCTGCCTTGTGTATTGTGCTTCTCTGCAACTCTGCCCCATGTAGCAGTGGCAATTACATACTTTGTGGCAGTGCCTCTTTATGTTTTGTGTGGCAGTAGCATTTGGGGTATTTTGTGGCAGCGACATTTTGCACATGTTTTTGCAGCGCTGCTTTGTGCGTAATGTAACAGTGCCATGTTATGTGTTTTGTTTCTGTCATCCTTTGCACATTTGGTCAAACTGTAGTTATGTGTTTTGTTTAAATGAAGCTTTATGTATTTTGTGGCAGTGCAAGAGGGTATTTGGTAGCATTGCTTCTTGTGTACTTTGTAGCAGTATTGTTAGATATATCTTGTTGCAGTACAACTTGAACACAGTTTCAATATACTGTTGTGAATTATGTTACAGTTCTGCTTTGTATATTGTGCTGAAGCGTAACTTTGTTGCGTTGTTCCTTTCTGCCAATGTTACTTGGTGTGTTTTGTCCCGTTGATGTTTTGTGTATTTTGTTGCATTGCACTTTATGTATTTTATAGCATTGTTTGGCTGGGTTATTTGGAATCTGTGCAGAATCGTGTATTTTCTAGGAAGGCCGTTATGAGCATTTAGTGCCAATGGCACTTTAGTCATTTTGTAGTAGGTGGTGCAGTGAGTGATTTGTTGAACGGATGGTTGAGATGTTTATATTGAGACACATACTTTTGGTATTTACATTGTTGCTTAATGCCTAGCACACCGTGCTGTGCAGCAAAAACCGTGATAAAGCTGCTTGTGTGTTTTGTAGTAGTATTTGGTTTGACCTGGTGGTGTCAGTTTGTTGTGTGTGTGTTTGGTCGCAGTGCAGCTTTGTGTTTGGCAGCAGTGGTCGGTTGCGTGTATTGTGTCAACTGTACTTGGGTAGTAAGTGAACCTGGCTTAGGGTGTTTTGTATCAGTTGCAGATCTGGTATTTTGCAGCAGTGCTGCTTGGGTTATGGCACAGCGGCACTTCATTGCGCTTGGGGTGGGAGGTAGTGGCGCTCAGTTATGTGTTTTCTATGAGTGAGGTGTATGTTTGAAGTGCTTTGCGTACTTTTCAGCAGAGATGCTTTGACATTCGCGCAGCAGCTTTGCTCCATGTGTTTTGTAGCAATGCAGCGGTGTACATTTTGTATAATTTATGCTTAATCTTATTTGAGGCAAAGTTGTCTTGGGTATTTTATTGCAGCAGTGATTAGTGCAATCAGCAGCAGTGCTGTCTTGTGTATTTAGTGGCGGCAGTGCTTAAGGTAATCACCAGCAGTTCTGTTTTGTCTACTTAGTGGCAGCGGTGCTTAGTGCATTTGTGTTGTCTATAGCAGTGCTGAAGGTAATCAGCAGCAGTGCGGTCTTGTGTATTTTCGAGCAGAGGTGCTTGGTGGAATTAGCAGCAGTGCAGTCCTGTGTATTTTATAGATGTGGTGCTTGGTGAAATTAGGAGCAGTGCTGTCTTGTGCATTCATAGGAGAGGTCCTAAGACTAATTAGCAACAGGGCTCTCCTGGGTATTTTATAGCCGCAATGTTTGATTAATTAGCAGCAGTACTGTCTTGTGAAATCCATAGCAGCGGTGCATTGTGTAATTCGCAGCAGTGCTGTTTTGTATATTTTCAAGCAGAGATGCTTGGTGAATTAGCAGCAGTGCTGTCATGTGTATTTAGTAGCAGCGGTGCTTAGTGTAATTAGCAGCAGTACTGTTTTGTGTATGTTCCAGCAGCGGTGCTTGGTGGAATTAGCAGCAGTACTGGCTTGTGTATCCCATAGCAGCGGTGGTTTGCGTAATTAGAAGCAGTGCTGCTTTATGTATTTTCCAGCAGAGGTGCTTGGTGGAATTAGCAGCAGTGCTGGTTTGTGTATTTAGTAGCAGTTATGCTTAGTGTAATTAGCAGCAGTGCTGTGTTTTGTATTTTCAAGCAGAGGTGCTTGGTGGAATTAGCAGCAGTGCTGTCTTGTGTATTTTATAGGAGCGGTCCTTTGTCAGATTAGCAACAGGGCTCTCATGAGTATCCCACAGGAGCGGTGCTTGGTGTAATAGCAGCAGTACTGTTTTGTGTATTCCATAGCAGCGGTGCTTAGAGTAATTGGCAGCCGTACTGTCCTGTGTATTCCATAGTAGCGGTGCCTAGTGTAATTGGCAGCAGTACTGTCCTGTGTATTCCATAGCAGCAGTACTCAGTGTAATTATCAGCCGTACTGTCTTGTGTATTCCATATTAGTGGTGCTTAGTGTAATTAGCAGCAGTACTGCCTTGTGTATTCAATAGCAGCGGTGCTTAGTGTAATTAGCAGCCATACTGTCTTGTGTATTCCATAGCAACGGTGCTTAGTGTAATTAGCAGCAGTACTGTCTTGTGTATTCAATAGCAGAGGTGCTTAGTGTAATTAGCAGCAGTACTGGCTTGTGTATTCCATTGCAGAGATGCTCAGTGTAATTATCAGCAGCACTGTCTTGTGTATTCCATAGCAGCGGTGCTTAGTGTAATTAGCACAGTGTTGTCTTGTGTATTCCATAGCAGTGGTGCTTAGTGGAATTAGCAGCAGTGATGTATTGTTTGTTTTATAGCAGCAGTGGTGTCTTGTGTATTTAACAGCAGTACAGTTGTGTGTGTTTTACAACAGCAGTACTTTCTTGTGTATTTATTAGCAATTGTGCTGGGTGTTATTAGCAGCTGTGCCATTGTGTATTTAGTAGCAGTGGTGCTTAAGATAAATAGCAGCATTGGTGAAGTGTGTATTCCATAACAGTGGTGTTTTGTGTAATTAGCAGCCGTACTGTATTGTGTATTCCATAGCAGCTGTGCTTAGTGTAGTTGGCAGCAGTACTGTCTTGTGAATTCCGAAACAATGGGGCATAGTGTAACTAGCATCCATGCTGAAATGTGTATTCCATAGCACAGGTGCTTAGTCTTGGGTAATTTACACCAACTGTGCTTCATTACCGAGCAGCAGTGCAGGCTTGTGTATTTTAGGGAAGCGGTGTTAAGTGGAATTAGCAGCAGTGCGGTCTTGTGTGTTTTATAGCAGCAGTGCAGAATTATCTGTTTTTGCATTTCACTTGCCTCTTTGTTCACTTTTCTAGCTTTTTTCTACACCCCTGTTGCTTCTTTCAGAAATTCTCTTGCCTCTTTGTGCACTTCTCTTGCCTGTTTCTGAACCCCTGTTGCTTCATTCTGCACTTTCCATGCTTCTTGCTGCACATATCTTGGTTCTTTCTGCACACCTCCTGCCTCTTTCTCTACTTCTCTTATATCTATGTGCACCCATCTTACCTTTTCCTGCACCCCTCTTCCCTCTTTCTGCACCTTTGTTGGTTATTTCTACAACTCTCTTCCCTCTTTCTGCACCTCGTTTGCTTCTTTCTGCACCCCTGTTGTCTCTTTCTGCACTCATGTTCCCTCTATCTATACCTTTCCTGCCTGTTTTTGCATCTCATTTGCCTCTTTCAGCATTTTTCTTGCTTCCTTCTACACCTGTTGCTTTTTTCAGCAATTCTCTTGCCTCTTTGTGCACTTCTCTTGCCTGTTTCAGCACCTCACTTGCCTCTTTGTTCACCTCTGTTGGCTCTTTCTGCACCTCACTTGCTCCTTTCTATATGTCTCTTGCCTCTTTCTGCACCCCAGTTGCTTCATTCTGCACTATCCATGTTTCTTGAAGCACCTGCCTTGCTTCTTTCTGCACCCCTTGTATCTTTATGTACCTCTTTTGTCTCTTTGTGCACTTTTCTCGACTTTTTCTGCCCCTCTATTGCCTGTATGTTGCCTCTTTCTGCACCTCATTTGTTTTTCTGCACCCCTGTTGTCTTTTTGCACTCGTCTTCCCTCTTTCTGTACCTTTCCTGCATGTTTTTGCATCTCACTTGCCTCTAATGCACTTTTCTTGCTGATTTCTACACCTGTCGCTTCCTTATGCAATTCTCTTGCTTCTTTCTGCAATTCTCTTGCTTCTTTCTGCAATTCTCTTGCTTCTTTCTGCAATTCTCTTGCTTCTTTCTGCAATTCTCTTGCTTCTTTTCTGCAATCCTCTTGCTTCTTTCTGCTATTCTTTTGCTTCTTTCTGCAATTCTCTTGCCTCTTTCTGCACGTCTCTTGCCTCTTTCTGCACTTCTCTTCGCCTATTTGTGCACCCCTGTTGCTTCATTCTGCACTTTCCATGCTTCTTTCTGCACCTGTCTTGGTTCTTTCTGCACCCCTGATGTCTCTTTATGTACCTCTTTTGCCTCTTTCTGACCCTTTCTTGCCTATATCCACACCTCTTTCCTCTTTCTTTGCTTCTTTCTGCACTCATGTTGTCTCTTTCTGCACTCATCTTCCCTCTTTCTGCACTTTTCTTGCAGCTTTGTGCACCTCTGTTGCTTCTTTCGGCTATTCTCTTGCCTCTTTGTGCACTTCTCTTGCCTGTTTCAGTACCTCTCTTGCATCTTTTTGCACCTCTGTTGGCTCTTTTTGCACCTCACTTGCTCTTTTCTACACTTCTCTGGCCTCTTTCTGCCCCCCTGTTGCTTAATTCTGCACTTTCCATGTTACTTTCTGCACCTGACTTGGTTCGTTCTGCACCCCTGTTGTCTCTTTATGTACCACTTTTGCCTCTTTCCGCACTTTTCTTGCCTGTATCCACACCTCTCTTCCCTCTTTCTGCACGTCTGTTGTCTCTTTCTGCACCTCATTTGCTTCTTTCTGCACTTGTCTTCCCTCTTTCTCTACCTTTTCTGTCTGTTTTTGCATCTCACTTGCATCTTTCTGCATTACTCTTACCTCTTTCTGCACCCCTGTTGCTTCATTCTGCACTTTCCTTGCTTTTTTATCCACCAGTCTTGGTTCTTTCTGTACCCCTGTTGTCTCTTTCTGTACCTCTCTAGCCTCTTTGTGCACCCATCCTACCTTTTTCTGCACCCCTCTTGCCTCTCTCTCCACCCCTTCACTCTTTCTGCACCTCTGTTGGTTCTTTCTGCACTGCTCTTGCTTCCATCCACACCTTACTTGCCTCTTTCTGCAACGTATCTTGCTTCTTTCTACATCTGTTGCTTCTTTCAGCAATTCTCTTCTTTCTTTCTGAACTTCTCGCCCTTCTTTCTGCACCCCTTCTGCCTTTTTCTGTAGCTCACTTGCCTCTTTGTACACCTCTCCCACCCTTTTCTGCACCCCCTTTGCCTCTTTTTACACCTCTGTTGGTTCTTTCTGCACTGCTCTTGTTTCATTCTGCACCTCACTTGCCTCTTTATGCAAGTCACTTGCTTGTTCTGCACCTGACTTGCCTCTTTATGCAAGTCACTTGCTTCTTTCTGCACTTCTATTGCCTCTTTCTGCACCTCTAAGTTAGAGGTAGTTGTAATCACCCTGCCCTATTATGTACTAGCGCCATAGAGGAAAGGTCATGCCAATCATAGGGATACCCCAACCCATAGTGTACCCTAGTGTATTTGGGTGTTTTGACTGTTTTCTAAGTGTCTTTCAGTATAGCACTGACTCCAGGCCTGGTTAGTCAGTCAGTTACCACCAGTACCAGTTAGCAAAACAATAGGGGCACAGGATGACTTTGCAACAAGGCCTCTGTCTGCTCTTTCTGCTCCTCTGTTGGTTTTTTGTGCAGATCTCTTGCTTTTTACTGTACCTTTCTTTTTTTTCTGGACTTCTGTTGCCTCTTTCGGCATTTCTCTTGCTTCTTTCAGCACCCTTCTTCCTCTTCCTGCAGGTCCTACCTTTGTAGGCATAGTTAGAAATTGCATTTTAAAAACCCTTTGAAATGAACTGAAAAAAACACAGGTTTCAGGGACATTATAGTTAGAAATTAGCATTTAAAAATCCTTAGAAATTCACTGAAAAAACTGCAGGTTCCAGGGACGTTATAGTTAGTTGGACATTTCACTCGTACAAAACCAGAGAAATTCGGCCGTTATAGTTAGTTCAGCTAACTATAAACTTGCGTCCCCACAATGCACTGCTGATGATGTCACATATTACATAATTCATGACATGGTCAGTGACATCACTGGTGACATCTCAAATGACATCACTGATGACATCATCCACGTGATCATCTGATGTACTTCCTCATACCCTAATATAACCTTTGATACACCCACTCTAAAGTACAGACCAATACCAATTAGTACATACCCACTCACTAATTCCTAGGTCTACACACATCTACTCATTCACCTATACAGTCACTCATACATGCAGTCAACCATCAATACGGCACTATCATCTGCACTCACATATCTATACAGACACTCACACACCGCCACACATCTAGACCTAGTCAGTCATGCAAAGAATCAATCACACTCCCATTTACTCACCTTTACAGTTATACACACTTCACCTCACTTATTCAAACATATACTAACACATACTTACACTCTTATACAATAACGAATACAAGCACACACTCATCCATACAGCCACTCTCACAATCACTCACTCTCACCTATAGTCATTTATATACGCAAAGACTCACATATACTGCCTTTCACATATGTAGTTACTCACATATGTACCACTGAGGCATCCATTCACTCACCAACACATCCATATAAATACTCACCCACCCATACAGCCCTTCACAGATGCACTATTGAACCCATGCACCCAGTGAATCACCCACTCACATATCTCTGCACCGAGTTACACCCCCCACCCACCCACACAGACACCCATACAGATACTCAGACAACCAATCAATAACCCATATAGACCCTCATTTAGCTACTCACCAACCCATGCAACTGCTTACACATCAACTGACAAACTAAACTGTGTGAGTGTCTGTATCAGTCAATAACCCATGCATTCAGTAAGACACATTTAATCACTCACTTATGCAGTCAGTCATGCACCTACTAAATCATCCATTCAGGCACTTATATACCCACTCCTTCTTACATTTACCTTGCCTATATTTATATATATATATATATATATATATATATATAAAACATATTTAAACTCACAATCACTGGATGATGTCATGACTGATGTCATGACTGATGTCACTGACCATGTAATTAATGATGTAATATGTGACGTCATCAGCAGTGCATTGCGGGGGCGCTAGTTCTAGTTATCTGAACTAACAATAACATCCGGATTTCTCTGGTTATGTACGAGTGAAATGTCCTACTAACTATACCGTCCCTGAAACCTGTGTTTTTTTCAGTGATCTATCTATATATATATATATACATATATATATATATATATATATATATATATATATATATATATATGTATATATATATATATTCACTGAAAAAACCATAGGTTATAGACCATATATAGTTAGGAATTAGCATTTACAAAACCTTATTTTACTCACACAAAACCATTGAAATTCGCATATATAGTTAGTTGCACTAACTATATATCGCGCACCCGCAATCCACTGCTGATCATGTCACATATTACATCATTCATGACATGGTCAGTGACATCACTGATGACATCACTGATGACATCTCAAATGACATCACTGATGACATCACTGATGACATCTCAAATGACATCACTGATGACATCACTGATGACATCTCAAATGACATCTCAAATGACATCAATGATGACATCACTGATGACATCTTAAATGGCATCACTGATGACATCACTGATGACATCTCATTTGACATTACTGATCACATCACTGATGACATCATTCATGTGATAATACGATGAACCTCTTCAGACTCTAATATAACCTTAGATACACTCAGTGTAAACAGACACTCACAGACTGTCACTCATCCATGGAGTAACTCACACACCTAGTCAGTCATGCAAAGAATCAATCACACCTCCATTTCCTCAACTATACAGTTATACACACCTTACTTATTCAAATATATACTAACACATATTTACTCTCTTATACAATCCCTGATACAAGTTCACAATGATCCATACAGCCACTCACACATTCACTGGCTCATATGCACAGCTATTTATATATGTCAACTCTCACATGTACTGTGTTTTACATATGTACTTACTTTGACATGTAGCACTGAGATATCCATTCACTCACCAATACACTCATGCACACAGTCAACCGCCCATACAGCTGTTTCCACATGCACTTTTGAACCCATACATCTAGTGAATCAACTGCTCACACATCTATGCACAGAGTCATACACCTCCCAGCCACCCACACACACACTCAGTCTCCCATACAAATACTTGGGCAACCAATCAATAACCCATATAGTTACTCATATAGCTACTGATCAACACATGCAGCAGTTTACAGAACAACAGACATAATGATGCACAAATTAAGACAGTTTAGTCACTAACCCATGCACTCAGTGAGACACATTTAATCACTCACTCATACAGTCAGTCATGCACCTACTAAATCCTTCATCCAGACACTTATACATCCACTCATTCTTCAATATGTAAGACATATTTTAACTTTACAGAAACATACAGTCACTGGATGTTGTCATCAGTGATGTCATCAGTGATGTCATTTGAGATGTCATCAGTGATGTCATCAGTGATGTCACTGACCATGTCATGAATGATGTAATATGTGACATGATCAGCAGTGGATTGCGGGTGCGCGATATATAGTTAGTGCAACTAACTATATATGCGAATTTCAATGGTTTTGTGTGAGTAAAATAAGGTTTTGTAAATGCTAATTCCTAACTATATATGGTCTATAACCTATGGATTTTTCAGTAAATTTTCAAGGTTTTGTAAATGCTAATTCCTAACTATATATGGTCTATAACCTATGGTTTTTTTCAGTGAATTTCAATGGTTTTTAATAGCAAATATCAAAAGCTGTAAAATGTATTCTTCTGTTAAAGGAAAAATATATTTTATATGTATTTAATATAATTTTTTTATGTATATAAATTTTTTGAGGGAACGAATTTATCAACTATCATGCTGAAGAAGAGTGTGAAAAAAAACAAAGAGGAGGACTAAGAGGAAAGAACAATCAGTTCAAAAATACAATTGCTTTAAAGCATGAAGTGCTTTTCCACACATTTACATTTAAATAACCCATATTAGAACATACAAAATAACTACAGAGGAGACGGTGTACATTGAATTTTAGACTCTTCATTGGTACCTACATGTTGGTACTTACATCACCCACACAACACAACAACCGGGACGCTGTCACAGATATATATATTTTTTTGAACGTTAATTTCTCAAAATCCACTGGAGCACATATCTTGAGACCTAGCAAAGGCACATCGGGCAAACAGTCTCTACAATTTTCCCAAGTTTCATAGAAATCCATTCAGCCGTTCGAGCTAAAAGTGAGTCCAACCGCCCTATGGAAAACTCAATGTTAAAAACACGTTTTGGGACTCCCCTTTTTTCTCGGCCCCCGCTTGACGAAACCCCCCCAAACTTCCAGGGGACACTCAGAAACAACATGTGCCATTTTCCTGAAAATTTCAGCCAATTCCGTCCATCAACGCCAAAGTTATTCAACATAGAATTTTCAGAAATCCCTATTCAAAAAAATCCTAACTATATATACCTACTGGCGACCGCCAGTAGGTAATATATATATATATATATATATATATATATATATATATATATATATATATATATATATATATATATATATATATATATATATATATATATATATATATATATATATATATATATATATATATATATATATATATATATATATATATATATATATATATATATATATATATATATATATATATATATATATATATATATATATATATATATATATATATATATATATATATATATATATAGGAATCCACAATCCTGGAACGACGAACAACAACAGCAATGGACACAGCCAGGTACAGACCATAAACCAAGGATTTCACGAAAAAATAGAGTGCTTTATTCCATCAATGGGGATGGCGGCATGACGCGTTTCGTCCGGGGAACCCGGACTTGATCACATGACAAGACCCAGAGACATAGGTGGTTAAATACTGGTAACAACACGAAACTCCTCCCATAAATGTAATAGACATAAAAGAACAATCGTTCAATGAAGAAGTATTCTATCCACATATAATGTACAATGTAAATAAATGCTAAATGCAAGAAACACTGAATTCACTATACATTTTCAACAGTCTTAAAATATAATAAAAGATCATGTTGAAGAGCATAAAGGGCTAGTGCCCAGTGGATAATCATAATACCTTATTTGTATATTATAACAGAACGATAAAAGCTAATGTCAGTGGGGGCATAATGTGAAACCAGTATTACAATTATGATAACCACAAAAAGTTTTTTAAAGTGCCAAGAAGAAAAGTGCAAGGTGCATAATCCCAATAATTAGCAGCAAACATTGTATATCCAGGAAGAACCTAGAGCAGAATAAGAAACCTAATAAAGTGCAAAAGTGCATATGAAGTACAAATTTCAAAAATCGGCAGTGCATATAAATGATTAATTCGGGGACGGGGAAGAGGAACAGGGCCAATCAAATCTAACAGAATTCATGTATTGTAGCAGACAATAGGATATACCTATGAATAATGAGTTGACACAGCTGGGTATAAAAAGTCAAACTTCAATCCTAAAATATTTTAAATATCAGAGTAAACAGTATAAATTCATCCATAAACCATCCATAACATAATCAAAATAGATTAAAACCACGTAAAAACGGTATAAAATCCATTAAAAAAAGGCTATGCATATGATGTAATAAAATATTTACAGAAAATTCTTAAGATCTTCTCCCATATTCAGGCCATTAGGGATCTTACTGTTTAACCTCAAGATATATTGACTCTCTAATTGTCTGAGTCTCTTCTCTCTATCCCCACCCCTTTTGTTCACGGGGACTGCATCAATAACAAAGTATTGCAGGTCATTCAGATTATTATTGTGTACCAGCTTGAAATGTCGTGCCACTGGGTAATTGGGGTCAGAATTCACAATAGCACGAAGATGCTGTAAAATACGATTGAATACTTGCAGTTTAGTGCTGCCAACATAGTAAAGCTCGCACGTACATCTTAAAACATAGACCGCATGGTCTGTTTTGCAAGTATACACATTATTTATAGGAATTACTGCATCTGTAAAAGCCTCTACAAATTCGCTGGTGTTCACACCGAATTTACATGCCCGGCATGAACTACACTTCCGAAAACCTGTTTTGCTGGAATACCAGTTAGGTTTAATGATGGTTTCAGGACTGGTCTTGACAAGAGCATCCCTCATAGAGGGTGCTCAACGAAATGTAATGTTAGGAAGATCTCCTACCAGAGGGCCTACTACAATATCTGTTTTTAAGATGGGCCAATTAGATGTAATAATTTGCCTCATCTTTTTGTGTTGGTTATTAAAAGTAGTAATTAGCCGAATGGCAGATTCTTTAACTGTAGCAACACCCTCTTCTAGAATGTCTGAAGCAGGTTGTTCTACCATTACAGTAGTTCTAGTTGATAAAGCCCTTTTGAGAGAGTTGGTAAGGTTAGTAACTTCATAGCCCCTTTGTAAAAATCTTTGGTAAGATCCATTCAAACAGTTCATGAGATCAATCTCATTATTGCATATCCGTTTGATTCTTAAAAACTCCCCATAAGGGATGCTCTTAATAAGGTGATGGGGATGGTTACTCTGGGCATGTAGGATTGAGTTCCCAGCTGTGGATTTTCTATACATTCTAGTCATGATCTCATTGTTCTTAATGTAAACCTCTACATCTAAAAAATTGACACTTACATCGCTAATATTGGCACTAAACTCAAGGTTTAAAGAATTGGTATTGATGTTACTAACAAATTCTTTTGCTGATGAACTGCACCCTTGCCAAATTATAAAAACGTCATCGATGAAGCGCCACATCTTAACAATGCCAATTTCATCCTCCTCCAGACTTTGGATACCACCTAGGACGTGCTTCTCCCACCAGCCCACGTGTAGACACGCATAGCTGGGGGAGAAGCACGCACCCATGGCTACACCACGCAATTGCTGGTAGACTTCATTGTTAAAAAGGAAAAAATTATTCTTAAGGCAAAGATCAATCATGCTAATGAGCATTTTGCTATGTTCATAGAACTTAATGTCTCTAGTTGATAAAAAGTATTCAATAGCATTTATCCCATCAACATGATTAATAGAGGTGTACAATGATGTAATGTCCATAACTACAAAATGATAGTTAGGATTCCAAACAACTTCTTTCAATTTCCTCAAAAAGTCACCAGTGTCTTTTAGGTAACTAGGAAGAGCTTCCATGTACTCGTGTAAATAAAAATCAACATATTTGGAGAGGGGTTCCAACAGGCTATTTTGGGCAGAGATAATTGGCCGCCCTGGTATCGGAGTAATGCCTTTATGAATCTTCGGTAAAAGATACAACGTTGGAGTAATGGGAAAATCTTTTTTCAAGAAATCAAATTCCTTCTTGCTAATCAATCCCACCCTCTTCCAAGAAGCAAGATTAGCATGTACAAGAGTTTTTACTTTGTTAAGTTCGTTGTAGGAGGCCTTCCTATAACAAAATGGGTCTTTTAGTTGTCTTTCTGCTTCCTCTAGATAAAGAGTACGTGGCCATAAAACAACATTGCCACCTTTGTCCGCTTTGTTGACAATAATGTCACCTTTAGATTACATTTTTCGCATGAGTAAAGAATATTGTTTGTCTCTGAAACTTCTTCTTTTTTTATTCTTAGCCACAGTTTTGTTAAGCTCCTTCAAGTCTTCCACTACTCTGTCACTGAAAATGTCAATTGCATCCCGAGGCATCATTGGGACAAATGTAGATTTGGGACAAAAGGGACTGTTACCAGCACTGCCACTGCTGATACCCATAGTGCCTAATATCTCCTGGGTGTTGTTAGAGACATCATCATCAATGGCAAGGGAATGAGCGGTCTTGAGAGCTAGTGTGTCAGCAATAGTAAAATTCTTGTGAATTTGTGATTCATTAACTATTGCTCTTGCTTTTTCACTTTTTTTATTAGTGGTGTGGAATTTCAAAAGTTTAAGTTTCCTTATGAATTTAAAGGTGTCTATTCTGGCTTGTACGTACTTGAATCCATTGTTGGGGCAGTAAGAAAGGCCCAATGAAAGAAGTTGAGTTTCTGCTGCATTTAAATCAATTTCTGTCAGATTGATCACCGTGTTATTCACATCAGAGTTGTCAAAGTAGGTAGTGCTCATAGAATTTGTATCTTTTTCTTGTAAATTTTTTCCTTCTTTTGAGTCTTTTGTATTGCTTTTTTCTTTTGTAGCATTTTTTTCTTCATTTATATTTTTTCCATTGGTATTACTTGTGGTGGGTAATTTTAACAAATTATTTATTGCTTCGTTTGGGCATTCCCCCGTCCTTTTTTCTTTTTCCCGTAACTGTTGCCGTTTCCTCCTCTCTTTACGGGATTTGTTTCGCCTCTTCCTCTTGCTGGTTGTGTCCCTCTCGACCTTGGGGTGTTCCGCCGATCTTCCACCATAAAAACCAATTCCTCAGATGGGGTGAAACTACTAATCCCAGGATGCTGGACATTCATTTCATCATCAGACCCCCCACTGCTATAGATGGAACTCATCTCGGTATCTGATCCCTCAGGGACCACCGCTTGTTGATTATGGGGGGGCTGTGCTGTCATGGCTGACGCTGGTATAGATGAAGTTAAAGCTTGTCTTTTAACTGATTCAAATTTCCTTGAGAAGGTAAAAACCCTACCATTCTCATAGTCAGCTTTGTCTCTGGCAAATTTAAAGGCTTTACGAGTTTTTATAGTTTCTTCATATTTGTCAAGACGTTTTTTTATGTCCTCTCGCCCTTTAATAATTGCCTCTTGTTGTTCCATAGCATTCAATTCGAGATTGAGTTTCCCGATCTGAGTCATTAGTTCAACTCTATCGATTTCGGCGTATTCAATTAATATGCATACCATGCCCATGGATGCATCCAGGTTGTGTTGTGCCCATTTCTTCAACATCAAGGGATTTGGGTTTTCAAAGGATGGGGCTATTAAAATCCTTAAGCCTCGAGGAACCCTTTCAGCTTCCTTGTATTTTTCCAGGCTCTTTTGTTCCCACCACTTCGTAAGCTCCGTCCGGAGCAGTTTTTCCAACTTCTTCAACTTAGATTTGACATCATCTCCTTCAGTGTTACGTTCTTTCCGCTTTTCCCCTGCGTTAGCAACTGCCGGTAAATTTAAAAAGAGAGCATCTGCTGCTTGCTGCCTGTCTCGGAAGATGTCAGCCGCCATCGCCATTATAATTGCGGGGAATACAATAATTAGCACTAGTTCAAAGATTCTCTATCGCGTATAATGTGCACCGCGTTTGTAAAGAAACTGAACAATAATGTCCTCGTATCTCGTCTTAGACCCACGAGTCTCCCAGCGGTAGCCTCAAACGCTGCAAGCTCACCTTAATTCTATGCCAGCGAGGAAAGATTCGGGTCCTCCGAGCCAAACGATTCCTCACGGAAACCAGCAAACCATCGGCGAGCTGCAGCGCGAAGCACTTCCGTAGACTTCCGGGTCGTGGGGGGCTGGCAACGCTGTACTCCTTCCGGGTAGAAACAGTCGCCAGAGGCGAGAGCGGCCAAAACTGCAAACCAGCCACAGCAAAATAGACGAGAGGGTCTGTAAAAGACGAATTCGGCCAATTCGCCAAATGAATAGGAATCCACAATCCTGGAACGCCGAACAACAACAGCAACGGACACAGCCAGGTACAGACCACAAACCAAGGATTTCACGAAAAAATAGAGTGCTTTATTCCATCAATGGGGATGGCGGCATGACGCGTTTCGTCCGGGCAACCCGGACTTGATCACATGACAAGACCCAGAGACATAGGTGGTTAAATACTGGTAACAACACGAAACTCCTCCCATAAATGTAATAGACATAAAAGAACAATCGTTCAATGAAGAAGTATTCTATCCACATATAATGTACAATGTAAATAAATGCTAAATGCAAGAAACACCAAATTCACTATACATTTTCAACAGTCTTAAAATATAATAAAAGATCATGTTGATATATATATATATATAACATTTCTATGGCAAAATGAAACCCCTCATTTTGTTCCTTTTCAAATTAAATGTATTAAGTGTTACCACTTTATTCCAATCAAGATGACTTCAGGTGTGCCATACTTTTGTCATAAGTAAGACTGTTAGCGTTCTAGTTGTTCTTTAGAACACTCTGGGACATTCTGTCATTGGGCTATAGTTGGGCTACATCTGGCTGATATTTGGGCTACATTTGTTTTTTTTTGTCTCTGGTGGCCATCTTTGGGCTACATTGGGCTACATTGGGCTACATTTGGGCTCTAACATATATATAGCCCAATGTAGCCCAATATATATTTTTCAAAGTTAATTTTCGTAAAAACCACTGGAGCATATATCTTGAGACATAGCAAAGGCACATCGGGCTACCAGTCCCTACAATTTTGCCAAGTTTTGTGGAAATCCATTCAGCCGTTCGAGCTAAAAGTGAATCCAACCGCCCTATGGAAAACTCAATGTTAAAAACACGTTTTGGGACCCCCCTTTTTTTCTCAGCCCCTGCTTGACGAAACCCCCCCAAACGTTCAGGGGACGCTCAGAAACAGAATGTGCCATTTTCCTGAAACTTTCAGCCAATTCCGTCCATCAACGCCAAAGTTATTCAACATAGAATTTTCAGAAATCCCTATTCAAAAAAATCCTAACTATATATACCTACTGGCGACCGCCAGTAGGTAATATATATATATATATATATATATCCAAAACATCTCCTCTGTAAGAAAGAGTGGAAGCCTCACGGGGGACAGTCAGGAAACACTTTATTAGGGAAAAATCGGCATAATGCATTTCGGCCACCCCTGGCCTTCTTCGGATGCCATTAAATGTCCAGGCGGCATTTGAAACACCCAATATGTGCATCCAGCTACTCCCCCATTTGTGGGGATCCGCTCCGCCCCCTTACCCTCGTGCTTGCTCACCAACACCGCAATTTTGTGTAAACTGCAGGTCCCAGAATGCACCTCTGATCCGGGTAGGTGCTGCAGGGGGATATGCTGTCCAAAATGGAATGGCGGTATTGCTGGACACAACCGGTGTAACTAAATGCCAAATATCCTGTCTGTAATAATCCTGCAGTGTCTCCTTGTGTCCCCCGCATACCGCTGCAGCCCCACATTCCAGGTCGCCATGCTGACAAAGGCAGGAGTGTAGAATACATCCCGCCCCACGTTTCACTGCCATCCAAATGCTCCTGGAAAACGAGGCGGGCCATGGAACTCCCAATACCTCGGAACACCTCCAACCTGCCGAAGCAGCCTTGCCAATAATGTCCACGGCCAACTTGCGCAGCAGGGGCTTCCGAATCACGCTACTGGCAAGCGTGAAAAACATCCAAAACATCTCCTCTGTAAGAAAGAGTGGAAGCCTCACGGGGGACAGTCAGGAAACACTTTATTAGGGAAAAATCGGCATAATGCATTTCGGCCACCCCTGGCCTTCTTCGGATGCCATTAAATGTCCAGGCGGCATTTGAAACACCCAATATGTGCATCCAGCTACTCCCCCATTTGTGGGGATCCGCTCCGCCCCCTTACCCTCGTGCTTGCTCACCAACACCGCAATTTTGTGTAAACTGCAGGTCCCAGAATGCACCTCTGATCCGGGTAGGTGCTGCAGGGGGATATGCTGTCCAAAATGGAATGGCGGTATTGCTGGACACAACCGGTGTAACTAAATGCCAAATATCCTGTCTGTAATAATCCTGCAGTGTCTCCTTGTGTCCCCCGCATACCGCTGCAGCCCCACATTCCAGGTCGCCATGCTGACAAAGGCAGGAGTGTAGAATACATCCCGCCCCATGTTTCACTGCCATCCAAATGCTCCTGGAAAACGAGGCGGGCCATGGAACTCCCAATACCTCGGAACACCTCCAACCTGCCGAAGCAGCCTTGCCAATAATGTCCACGGCCAACTTGCGCAGCAGGGGCTTCCGAATCACGCTACTGGCAAGCGTGAAAAACATCCAAAACATCTCCTCTGTAAGAAAGAGTGGAAGCCTCACGGGGGACAGTCAGGAAACACTTTATTAGGGAAAAATCGGCATAATGCATTTCGGCCACCCCTGGCCTTCTTCGGATGCCATTAAATGTCCAGGCGGCATTTGAAACACCCAATATGTGCATCCAGCTACTCCCCCATTTGTGGGGATCCGCTCCGCCCCCTTACCCTCGTGCTTGCTCACCAACACCGCAATTTTGTGTAAACTGCAGGTCCCAGAATGCACCTCTGATCCGGGTAGGTGCTGCAGGGGGATATATAGGAATCCACAATCCTGGAACGACGAACAACAACAGCAACGGACACAGCCAGGTACAGACCGCAAACCAAGGATTTCACGAAAAAATAGAGTGCTTTATTCCATCAATGGGGATGGCGGCATGACGCGTTTCGTCCGGGGAACCCGGACTTGATCACATGACAAGACCCAGAGACATAGGTGGTTAAATACTGGTAACAACACGAAACTCCTCCCATAAATGTAATAGACATAAAAGAACAATCGTTCAATGAAGAAGTATTCTATCCACATATAATGTACAATGTAAATAAATGCTAAATGCAAGAAACACTGAATTCACTATACATTTTAAACAGTCTTAAAATATAATAAAAGATCATGTTGAAGAGCATAAAGGGCTAGTGCCCAGTGGATAATCATAATACCTTATTTGTATATTATAACAGAACGATAAAAGCTAATGTCAGTGGGGGCATAATGTGAAACCAGTATTACAATTATGATAACCACAAAAAGTTTTTTAAAGTGCCAAGAAGAAAAGTGCAAGGTGCATAATCCCAATAATTAGCAGCAAACATTGTATATCCAGGAAGAACCTAGAGCAGAATAAGAAACCTAATAAAGTGCAAAAGTGCATATAAGGTACAAATTTCAAAAATCGGCAGTGCATATAAATGATTAATTCGGGGACGGGAAAGAGGAACAGGGCCAATCAAATCTAACAGAATTCATGTATTGTAGCAGACAATAGGATATACCTATGAATAATGAGTTGACACAGCTGGGTATAAAAAGTCAAACTTCAATCCTAAAATATTTTAAATATCAGAGTAAACAGTATAAATTCATCCATAAACCATCCATAACATAATCAAAATAGATTAAAACCACGTAAAAACGGTATAAAATCCATTAAAAAAAGGCTATGCATATGATGTAATAAAATATTTACAGAAAATTCTTAAGATCTTCTCCCATATTCAGGCCATTAGGGATCTTACTGTTTAACCTCAAGATATATTGACTCTCTAATTGTCTGAGTCTCTTCTCTCTATCCCCACCCCTTTTGTTCACGGGGACTGCATCAATAACAAAGTATTGCAGGTCATTCAGATTATTATTGTGTACCAGCTTGAAATGTCGTGCCACTGGGTAATTGGGGTCAGAATTCACAATAGCACGAAGATGCTGTAAAATACGATTGAATACTTGCAGTTTAGTGCTGCCAACATAGTAAAGCTCGCACGTACATCTTAAAACATAGACCGCATGGTCTGTTTTGCAAGTATACACATTATTTATAGGAATTACTGCATCTGTAAAAGCCTCTACAAATTCGCTGGTGTTCACACCGAATTTACATGCCCGGCATGAACTACACTTCCGAAAACCTGTTTTGCTGGAATACCAGTTAGGTTTAATGATGGTTTCAGGACTGGTCTTGACAAGAGCATCCCTCATAGAGGGTGCTCGACGAAATGTAATGTTAGGAAGATCTCCTACCAGAGGGCCTACTACAATATCTGTTTTTAAGATGGGCCAATTAGATGTAATAATTTGCCTCATCTTTTTGTGTTGGTTATTAAAAGTAGTAATTAGCCGAATGGCAGATTCTTTAACTGTAGCAACACCCTCTTCTAGAATGTCTGAAGCAGGTTGTTCTACCATTACAGTAGTTCTAGTTGATAAAGCCCTTTTGAGAGAGTTGGTAAGGTTAGTAACTTCATAGCCCCTTTGTAAAAATCTTTGGTAAGATCCATTCAAACAGTTCATGAGATCAATCTCATTATTGCATATCCGTTTGATTCTTAAAAACTCCCCATAAGGGATGCTCTTAATAAGGTGATGGGGATGGTTACTCTGGGCATGTAGGATTGAGTTCCCAGCTGTGGATTTTCTATACATTCTAGTCATGATCTCATTGTTCTTAATGTAAACCTCTACATCTAAAAAATTGACACTTACATCGCTAATATTGGCACTAAACTCAAGGTTTAAAGAATTGGTATTGATGTTACTAACAAATTCTTTTGCTGATGAACTGCACCCTTGCCAAATTATAAAAACGTCATCGATGAAGCGCCACATCTTAACAATGCCAATTTCATCCTCCTCCAGACTTCGGATACCACCTAGGACGTGCTTCTCCCACCAGCCCACGTGTAGACATGCATAGCTGGGGGAGAAGCACGCACCCATGGCTACACCACGCAATTGCTGGTAGACTTCATTGTTAAAAAGGAAAAAATTATTCTTAAGGCAAAGATCAATCATGCTAATGAGCATTTTGCTATGTTCATAGAACTTAATGTCTCTAGTTGATAAAAAGTATTCAATAGCATTTATCCCATCAACATGATTAATAGAGGTGTACAATGATGTAATGTCCATAACTACAAAATGATAGTTAGGATTCCAAACAACTTCTTTCAATTTCCTCAAAAAGTCACCAGTGTCTTTTAGGTAACTAGGAAGAGCTTCCATGTACTCGTGTAAATAAAAATCAACATATTTGGAGAGGGGTTCCAACAGGCTATTTTGGGCAGAGATAATTGGCCGCCCTGGTATCGGAGTAATGCCTTTATGAATCTTCGGTAAAAGATACAACGTTGGAGTAATGGGAAAATCTTTTTTCAAGAAATCAAATTCCTTCTTGCTAATCAATCCCACCCTCTTCCAAGAAGCAAGATTAGCATGTACAAGAGTTTTTACTTTGTTAAGTTCGTTGTAGGAGGCCTTCCTATAACAAAATGGGTCTTTTAGTTGTCTTTCTGCTTCCTCTAGATAAAGAGTACGTGGCCATAAAACAACATTGCCACCTTTGTCCGCTTTGTTGACAATAATGTCACCTTTAGATTAAATTTTTCGCATGAGTAAAGAATATTGTTTGTCTCTGAAACTTCTTCTTTTTTTTATTCTTAGCCACAGTTTTGTTAAGCTCCTTCAAGTCTTCCACTACTCTGTCACTGAAAATGTCAATTGCATCCCGAGGCATCATTGGGACAAATGTAGATTTGGGACAAAAGGGACTGTTACCAGCACTGCCACTGCTGATACCGATAGTGCCTAATATCTCCTGGGTGTTGTTAGAGACATCATCATCAATGGCAAGGGAATGAGCGGTCTTGAGAGCTAGTGTGTCAGCAATAGTAAAATTCTTGTGAATTTGTGATTCATTAACTATTGCTCTTGCTTTTTCACTTTTTTTATTAGTGGTGTGGAATTTCAAAAGTTTAAGTTTCCTTATGAATTTAAAGGTGTCTATTCTGGCTTGTACGTACTTGAATCCATTGTTGGGGCAGTAAGAAAGGCCCAATGAAAGAAGTTGAGTTTCTGCTGCATTTAAATCAATTTCTGTCAGATTGATCACCGTGTTATTCACATCAGAGTTGTCAAAGTAGGTAGTGCTCATAGAATTTGTATCTTTTTCTTGTAAATTTTTTCCTTCTTTTGAGTCTTTTGTATTGCTTTTTTCTTTTGTAGCATTTTTTTCTTCATTTATATTTTTTCCATTGGTATTACTTGTGGTGGGTAATTTTAACAAATTATTTATTGCTTCGTTTGGGCATTCCCCCGTCCTTTTTTCTTTTTCCCGTAACTGTTGCCGTTTCCTCCTCTCTTTACGGGATTTGTTTCGCCTCTTCCTCTTGCTGGTTGTGTCCCTCTCGACCTTAGGGTGTTCCGCCGATCTTCCACCATAAAAACCAATTCCTCAGATGGGGTGAAACTACTAATCCCAGGATGCTGGACATTCATTTCATCATCAGACCCCCCACTGCTATAGATGGAACTCTTCTCGGTATCTGATCCCTCAGGGACCACCGCTTGTTGATTATGGGGGGGCTGTGCTGTCATGGCTGACGCTGGTATAGATGAAGTTAAAGCTTGTCTTTTAACTGATTCAAATTTCCTTGAGAAGGTAAAAACCCTACCATTCTCATAGTCAGCTTTGTCTCTGGCAAATTTAAAGGCTTTACGAGTTTTTATAGTTTCTTCATATTTGTCAAGACGTTTTTTTATGTCCTCTCGCCCTTTAATAATTGCCTCTTGTTGTTCCATAGCATTCAATTCGAGATTGAGTTTCCCGATCTGAGTCATTAGTTCAACTCTATCGATTTCGGCGTATTCAATTAATATGCATACCATGCCCATGGATGCATCGAGGTTGTGTTGTGCCCATTTCTTCAACATCAAGGGATTTGGGTTTTCAAAGGATGGGGCTATTAAAATCCTTAAGCCTCGAGGAACCCTTTCAGCTTCCTTGTATTTTTCCAGGCTCTTTTGTTCCCACCACTTCGTAAGCTCCGTCCGGAGCAGTTTTTCCAACTTCTTCAATTTAGATTTGACATCATCTCCTTCAGTGTTACGTTCTTTCCGCTTTTCCCCTGCGTTAGCAACTGCCGGTAAATTTAAAAAGAGAGCATCTGCTGCTTGCTGCCTGTCTCGGAAGATGTCAGCCGCCATCGCCATTATAATGGCGGGGAATACAATAATTAGCACTAGTTCAAAGATTCTCTATCGCGTATAATGTGCACCGCGTTTGTAAAGAAACTGAACAATAATGTTCTCGTATCTCGTCTTAGACCCACGAGTCTCCCAGCGGTAGCCTCAAACGCTGCAAGCTCACCTTAATTCTATGCCAGCGAGGAAAGATTCGGGTCCTCCGAGCCAAACGATTCCTCACGGAAACCAGCAAACCATCGGCGAGCTGCAGCGCGAAGCACTTCCGTAGACTTCCGGGTCGTGGGGGGCTGGCAACGCTGTACTCCTTCCGGGTAGAAACAGTCGCCAGAGGCGAGAGCGGCCAAAACTGCAAACCAGCCACAGCAAAATAGACGAGAGGGTCTGTAAAAGACGAATTCGGCCAATTCGCCAAATGAATAGGAATCCACAATCCTGGAACGCCGAACAACAACAGCAACGGACACAGCCAGGTACAGACCACAAACCAAGGATTTCACGAAAAAATAGAGTGCTTTATTCCATCAATGGGGATGGCGGCATGACGCGTTTCGTCCGGGGAACCCGGACTTGATCACATGACAAGACCCAGAGACATAGGTGGTTAAATACTGGTAACAACACGAAACTCCTCCCATAAATGTAATAGACATAAAAGAACAATCGTTCAATGAAGAAGTATTCTATCCACATATAATGTACAATGTAAATAAATGCTAAATGCAAGAAACACTAAATTCACTATACATTTTCAACAGTCTTAAAATATAATAAAAGATCATGTTGATATATATATATATAACATTTCTATGGCAAAATGAAACCCCTCATTTTGTTCCTTTTCAAATTAAATGTATTAAGTGTTACCACTTTATTCCAATCAAGATGACTTCAGGTGTGCCATACTTTTGTCATAAGTAAGACTGTTAGCGTTCTAGTTGTTCTTTAGAACACTCTGGGACATTCTGTCATTGGGCTATAGTTGGGCTACATCTGGCTGATATTTGGGCTACATTTGTTTTTTTTTGTCTCTGGTGGCCATCTTTGGGCTACATTGGGCTACATTGGGCTACATTTGGGCTCTAACATATATATAGCCCAATGTAGCCCAATATATATTTTTCAAAGTTAATTTTCGTAAAAACCACTGGAGCATATATCTTGAGACATAGCAAAGGCACATCGGGCTACCAGTCCCTACAATTTTGCCAAGTTTTGTGGAAATCCATTCAGCCGTTCGAGCTAAAAGTGAATCCAACCGCCCTATGGAAAACTCAATGTTAAAAACACATTTTGGGACCCCCCTTTTTTTCTCAGCCCCTGCTTGACGAAACCCCCCCAAACGTTCAGGGGACGCTCAGAAACAGAATGTGCCATTTTCCTGAAAATTTCAGCCAATTCCGTCCATCAACGCCAAAGTTATTCAACATAGAATTTTCAGAAATCCCTATTCAAAAAAATCCTAACTATATATACCTACTGGCGACTGCCAGTAGGTCATATGTATATATATTCCATATATAGTTAGTTGCACTAACTATATATCGCGCACCCGCAATCCACTGCTGATGATGTCACATATTACATCATTCATGACATGGTCAGTGACATCACTGATGACATCTCAAATGACATCACTGATGACATCACTGATGACATCTCAAATGACATCACTGATAACATCTCAAATGACATCACTGATGACATCACTGATGACATCTCAAATGACATCACTGATGACATCATTCATGTGACAATATAATGCATCTCCTCACACTTTAATATAACCTCTGTTACACCCAGTGTTAAATACAGAAAATAATTTTTTAAACCATTGACACACCAATACTAGTTACTACATACGCACTCACTGATTCCTACGTCTACACACACATTCACTCATTCACCCATACAATCATTCATACATACAATCACTCATCTTTACAACACTATCATATGCACTCATACACCTATACAGACACTCACACTATGCCACTCATCCATGGAGTTACTCACACACCTAGTCAGTCCTGTAAAGAATCAATCACACTTCCATTTTCTAATCTATACAGTTAAACATAGAGTACCTTACATTTTCAAACATATACTAACACATACTTACTCTCTTATACAATCATTGATACAAGAACACATTGATCTGCACAGAGTCAGACATCTCCCATACAAATACTTGGACAATCAATCAATAACCCATATAGTTACTCATATAGCTACTGATCAACACATGCAGCACTTTACAGAACAACAGACATAATGATGCACAAATTAAGACAGTTTAGTCACTAACCCTGAAACCTCCTGAGGCAAAATAGCCGGGAGATCGTAATTTTCTCTGTTGAATAATCTTGCCTTACCTGGCTGCACAAAACCCCGCTTTTCCATCCCATCGCTCAGCTGCCCAGCGCTGACAGCGGGACCCGCCCAAACATTCTCGGCGCCATTGCCGGCGTGCGACTAGGCCATGCCCCCTTGGAAGCCACGCCCCCTCCCGAGTAGGTATAAAGGCTGATTTACTAGCGATACCTGCCAGAACCCTGAAACCTCCTGAGGCAAAATAGCCGGGAGATCGTAATTTTACCCTTTTAAATATTTGCTGCTATTGTATTTTTGTGTGTTACTCTGATCTCTCTGTTGAATAATCTTGCCTTACCTGGCTGCACAAAACCCCACTTTTCCATCCCATCGCTCAGCTGCCCAGCGCTGACAGCGGGACCCGCCCAAACATTCTCGGCGCCATTGCCGGCGTGCGACTAGGCCACGCCCCCTTGGAGGCCACGCCCCCTCCCGAGTAGGTATAAAGGCTGATTTACTAGCGATAACTGCCAGAACCCTGAAACCTCCTGAGGCAAAATAGCCGGGAGATCGTAATTTTACCCTTTTAAATATTTGCTGCTATTGTATTTTTGTGTGTTACTCTGATCTCTCTGTTGAATAATCTTGCCTTACCTGGCTGCACAAAACCCCGCTTTTCCATCCCATCGCTCAGCTGCCCAGCGCTGACAGCGGGACCCGCCCAAACATTCTCGGCGCCATTGCCGGCGTGCGACTAGGCCACGCCCCCTTGGAGGCCACGCCCCCTCACTGCACAAAAGTATGTCTCATTCCCATACGCGCAGCGGACGGGCGCAGCGGGCGCGCCGTTTGCGCGCCGAAGGCGCGCCTAAGGCAAGCCCGTCTGCGCCCGTCCGCGCCTGGCCCGTGCCCAGGGCCAGTCCCCCTGCCCGACCTGCGGTCTCCACCCGCACTAGCTGGACCAAATCCCAATTACTCCTGCTAAACCTCACTACCTGTTCTTCGGCCACACGCTGTAGCCCCGATCACTTGGAGGACTCACCTTTCCACTGCCCTCACTGCAACTTTACGCTCCCACCTTGGAGCCTCCGTCCCCCTCCCCGTCCTCACAGACCTAACCGCCTGCCTCATCCTCTGACTTTGAAAGCTGGCCTGGTAAATTGCAGGTCATTACCTCGCCATGCCAACGAGATCTGGTCGTCCATCATCTCGGAGGATTGGGATATCCTATTCCTCACCGAGTCTTGGATTACTGACTCCTCCTCCCCTGATATTCACCTTGCCACGCAGCCAGGCTACGCCATAAAGGGCATCAATCGAGCTGGTGGAAAATCAGGTGGGGGCCTAGCCATCATACTCAGATCCCACTTGCACTTGACTACCACCAAACTGACAAATATCGGGATCATAGAAGCCATGTACTTCTCTATTTCGGACTCCTCAGCAGTAATACTGGCGGGTATACTAGTCTACAATCCCCCTACCGCTTCTACTCCCTCTCTCACTGCTCTTACTCACCAGGTGGCCGATCTCTCCCTTAAACACCAACACTTTTTGGTGCTGGGTGATTTCAACCTTCACGTCGATAACTCTCTATGTCCAAAAGCGAGTAACCTGACAGAAACTATGCAGAGTCTGAATTTACTCCAACTAGTCAAGGGCCCTACCCACAGAGCGGGACACACCCTTGATCTAATTTTTGCCAACTTCCCTAACATCTCAGTCCTACCCTCCCTCCCTCTCACCTGGTCTGACCACTTTCTTATCCCTTTCGATCTTACAGTGGGCTCGATACCTGCCCCTTCGGTACTCAGGAAAGAACCTGGGAGAAAGTGGCATAAGATCACCGCTGCCACCTTAGCCCCACTTTTCCACTTTATCCCTGACCCCCTTTCCACTGACATTGACGGAAATGTTTCTAGGCTCAATACTTCACTAATTCAAGCCATGGACTCCATCGCCCCCCTTCAATCCTTCTCCTCCACCAGGGCCCGCCCTTCTGCTCCTTGGTTCTCTACCACCCGCCGTGAGGAAAAGAGTAGATGTAAAACACTCGAACGCAAGTGGAGGCAGAATTACGACCTAGAAGCCAAAGCCTTGTACAAATCCTCCTTGAAAAATTTCCTTAAAAATAAAAAATCAGCTATGAGAAATCACTTCTCAATTCAAATCGCCAACGCCAAAAACTCGTCCAAGACCCTTTTCACCATTGTCAAAAATTTTACCAACCCTCCCGCCAGGGCCCCCCAGTACTCTGCCAGCCAGGCATTATGTGATGGTCTCTCGGACTACTTCCTGGAAAAAATAAATAAACTCTCCACCTCTTTTCCCGATGGGCTTCCCCCCCAGCTCCCCAACACCAGCCCCCCTGGACCCGCCTCCCTACAGTCTTTCAACAATCTGACTCAGGAGACTGCACTCAGGCTTTTCATCCAATGCAGATCTGGCGCTCCCTCTGACCCTATCCCTGCCAAACTCATGGGTGAGCTAGCTCCCCTACTGGTCAATTCTTTCCTTTCCATCTGGAATGCCTCCCTTCATCACGGCTTCTTCCCTTCTTCTTGGAAGGAAGCAATGGTGGTCCCTATCCTGAAAAAACCCGACGCCGACCCATCCATATTTGCCAACTACCGTCCTATCTCCCTTCTCCCCAAACCCGCTAAAATCCTGGAAAAAGCTGTGCAGCTGCAACTAACGGAGTTCCTGGAGAACAACTTCCTGCTGCACGGCTCCCAATCCGGATTTCTCGCAGGTTTCAGCACAGAGACGGCTCTTTTGGAAGTGGGGGAGACCATTCGTGAATGTGTGGATAGGGGCGAGGAGGCCATGCTTGTCCTCCTCGACCTATCCGCCGCTTTTGATACGGTCTCTCACTCTATCCTCCTAGACCGTCTCAAGCTGATCGGCATCGGTGGCACTGCCCTCACCTGGATTCAATCCTTCCTCACTGGAAGAAGTCAGAGGGTGCTGCTCAGGCCTTTTAAATCAGAGGAAAAGCCTCTGTTGTGTGGCGTGCCGCAGGGTTCTGCCCTCAGCCCTCTGTTTTTTAACGTCTACCTCGCCCCCCTGGCCGCCGTGGTAGAATCCTGTGGAGTCAGGGTGGTCTCTTATGCTGACGATACTCAGCTTATATTCTCCTTCAATGACCACTCGGACTCCACATTTGCCAACTTCCGCCAATGTCTCGATAGCATTAGTCTCTGGATGACTAACAATCATCTAAGACTCAATGCGGACAAGACAGAGGTGCTGTTCTTCAACCAGAAAACCCCCATCCCCCCCTCACGGTGGTGGCCCACTGCACTTGACCCCGCTCCCTCCCCGGTCTATGCAGCCCGCAACCTAGGCTTCCTGTTTGACGACTCTCTCTCATGCAAATCCCAAGTCAACAAGGTCACTTCGGCCTGCTTCATGAAGCTACGAATGATCAGGAAGATACTTCCTTACCTCCCATTGGACGCCCGCCGAATAGTTAGCCAGGCCCTCATTACGTCCCACCTGGACTACGCCAACAGCTTATACGCTAGCGCTCCTCAGTATCTGATCGATCGACTCCAGATCGTTCAGAACGCTGCGGCCAGACTGATCGGAAACATCCCCTACCGCCAGTCAGTCACCGCTTACCGCAAGGAGCTTCACTGGCTCCCCATTTCTAGCCGCATTCAGTTTAAGATCCTCACCCTCGCTTTCCGAGCCATCAACGACCTTGGGCCCAATTACCTGAAAAAGCGAGTGTCCATATCCCATTCCATTAGATCCTTGAGATCTAACAATCTACGCCTTCTGGTCTCTCCGCGCTTCCGACGCGCCAGAATGGGCGGCAAGGGGTTCAGCGTTATCGCTGCCAAACTGTGGAACCGCCTCCCTATTGATCTCAGGTTCTGTCCCTCTGAACCCACTTTCCGTGCCAGGCTAAAAACCTTGTTGTTCTCCGGACTCTGATTTCCTCTTTGGCTTTTCTTCCTCTCATCTGCCCTTGAGGCTCCGGTTCTAGCGCCGGGACACCCCTCATGGGGTAGCTGTGCGCTTTATAAACTACAAAATAATAATAATAAATAATAACCCATGCACTCAGTGAGACACATTTAATCACTTACTCATTCATAAAGTCAGTCACGCACCTACTAAATCTTTTATTTAGGCACTTCTACATCTACTCATTTTTCAATATGTAAAACATATTTAAACTTTACAGAAACACACAGTCAATGGATGATGTCATCAGTGATGTCATTTGAGATGTCATCAGTGATGTCATCAGTGATGTCACTGACCATGTCATGAATGATGTAATATGTGACATCATCAGCAGTGGATTGCGGGTGCGCGATATATAGTTAGTGTAACTAACTATATATGGAATTTCAATGGTTTTGTGTGAGTAAAAAAAAGGTTTCTTAAATGCTAATTCCTAACTATATATTGTCTATAACCTATGGTTTTTTCAGTGAATTTTCAAGGTTTTGTAAATGCTAATTCCTAACTATATATGGTCTATAACCTAGGGTTTTTTCAGTGAACCCTCACTTTCCTGCCTTTGCTACTTCCCTCATTCCTTTCTCTATTACTTACTTACTCTACTCCTTCCACTCCTTTTCTCAGTCCCTCTCTTCTCATAGTTCCTCACTCTTGTTCACTCACTCCGTCTCTATTACTCTTAGTGTCTTTGACTGATCACTCTTTCACTACTTGTTCATTATGCGTTCTCTGTGTAGTTGAAGCACACTAAGGGGCATATTATGAACACAGCCAATAAAATTATTGCTGTTTTTATCGGCAGAAAACTGCTGCAAAAGCGGTTTTAGCGGCAGTTTTCTGCCGCAAAAGCGGCTTTAGCGACACATTTCTGCCGATAAAAAAAAAGAAGAGTAGGTATAAGGGAAGGAAACCGAGAGTAATGTTAAAAGAAAGACAGCTATAGGGAGTAACACAGAGATACTGTTTAATAGATCTATTTACCGAAGAAAAGATGGAAGAGGGTATAATTGTGAAAAACAAAATAGATAAGGAAGTGAAAAAAAAAAAGGAGAGTAGAAGAATAATAAACAAGAGTTTCTTAGAGAATGTGAGTGAATGTTCAAAATAAGATTAAAACATGTGGAATAACAGAGAGAAAAAACAGAAAGCAGAAAAGAAGAAGTAACAGAAAAGGAATGATTGAAACAGCAAAGAAATGTAAATAACAAAGGGGCATATTATCAACATAGGTGATAAAATTATCGCTGCTTTTATCGGCAGAAATCTGCCGCTAAAGCCGCTTTTGCGGCAGTTTTCTGCCGATAAAAGCAGCGATAATTTTATTGCCTGTGTTGATAATATGCCCCTTAGTGTGCTTGAACTACAGGGAGAACGCATAATGAACTATTAGTGAAAGAGTGATCAGTCAGAGACAGTGAGAGTAATAGAGACGGAGTGAGTGAACAGGAGTGAGGAACTATGAGAACAGAGGGACTGAGAAAAGGAGTGGAAGTAGTAGAGTAAGTAAGTAATAGAGAAAGGAATGAGAGAAGTAGCAAAGGCAGGAAACTGAGGGTTAAAGAAATGAAGCAGTGGAACTAATAAAAGTTAAATGTGATAGAAATGTAACGAAAAGAGTACAAAACATTTACCTTATAATTGTCGTTAACTTAGTCACTTGTTATTTTTATACTTTCAATCTGTGAAAGAAAGAACAAAAATTTGAAAAAAATATTAAAACATGTATTTAAAAATTAGAAAAGACAAGGGAAAAGATTGAAGGACAAACAGTTTTTCAACAACTTTGACACTTACAGAAGCTTCTGCTTCTCCAGGCCCCCTACACAGTCCTAAAGATATACATTTTAAACTAACAGTATCTTGATGCAGATGAAGTGAGGCCTATCTTGGAACATGGTGCATCTTTTGCACTGCTGTTGTCTCACAAAAGTGACGCAACGGCAGCGCAAAAGAGGTGCACAGCCATCATAAAGCTGTCCCTAACATTTTAAATGATTGTTTCAGGATGCCAATAAGGTGTGTCCTATTCAGAGGTTTGTTTGAGGTGAGGCCTACTCAGGGTTGAAGATGAAATTTAGAGTTGTTGAATAGTACAGAGGAGATAATACATGTGCAGGCCTACCAACGAAGTGAGTCATGCTCATTGCACTCTTGAACAAATGTCGGACTTCCTCTGTCTCCTGGAACAGGCCTAAACCTCATCTACACAATGTGATGTGTAATGTTAGGAAACACAGGTAATATAATAGAAAAACGTGCAATTTTTTTTGCTCATTCCACAATCACATCACCTGTGTTTCCTTTGCTTAGGTATCTCATTGTGGAAATGTAGTCTATCATATGAAAGACTACGTAAAATGTGAGCACTGTATGCAACAACTTTGACACTTACAGAAGCCTCACCTTCTCCATGCCTCCTACACAGTTCTAAATGTACATCATAAATACAAACAGTACAGAATTAATTATACATGTTAAATGGTTTATTTTTGCTGTTCTCAGAATGTATCAAATTTCACTAAAAACAGTGAGTTGAAGGTATTCATCATATAACAGCGGGGGAAAAAAAACACAATCAAAATGATTGTGTTTAAAAAACCCATATAACATAACCAATCAGAAATCAGAACTCCTCAAAAGTAACTTACTTTCCATGACGTCGAAGGATGTCCTATGAACAGCTTACACTCGGTTGTGCTGTTTTTATTTTCAGCCCGCCACTTTCTGAAAGAAAACCTCCATCGTTTTGAGAAATATGTTACATACAATAAATGACTTCTCGCTCTCTACCACACGTTTCCACAAGGCCAAATCATGTAAGAGCCATTTATAACTCTTGGAATTCTTGTAAGCAAATCCCGCCATTTTCTATTTCCGCAACTTTCAGAAAGAAAACGTTCAAGATCACTTTCACAATCCTAGACTAGTAATATCTTACCCTTCTTGCTCAGTCATGTTCTACATTTCCTATGACACTGATACTGCTTACTATGAAGCAGACTTACACTACCTCTATGACTACTACAATTATTTAATTCTCTACATCACTTTTAATCACAAAGCAATATAAAACAGTAGATAAAATTATATCAACCCCTAAAATCCTTATACGCCAGTTACCTACCCTAAATTCTCTTTTCTGAAAACAGAAAGTAAGAATATTTTTAAGTAAAAAGGCAACATTGTATCGTAGTCAAATGGCAATAATTTCCGAAACAGCAAATTTTTTTAAATTTTATATAAGCTGTGTAATAAGCGGATCTTGTCAAATGTCCATCATGCCATATAATAGCTGCAGTTACAAATGTTCTTCTTAAAATCAACGACTGTGTAGCCACAACATTTGTAATTAAAGTTGAAGACTTACTTTCATCAGGTTTATATACTTGGATTTTTAAAATGACATTATAATCAAAGGTTTGGACCAATAATCTAGACAGCATTGCAGACTTACATTCCCTCTACTCCATGTTTTGATTCGCAGCTTGAATTAGCTTATAAAAAAGAAACAGTTTTTCTGAACTCATTCAAAGTGCAGTTATTTTTCCATGACCTCAAGTGTTATGGTAAGAAGACCGTTTGCTTTGGGAAATACTCTGTTGTCCCTCAACTAATATGTGCACACCACTTTCTGTAAGAAAATCTTCCTTTTTTTCCAGGAACTATTTAATACTCAAAAATAACTTATGTCTCTGTACTACACTTATCCTCAAGGCCAAATCGTGTAGGAGCCATTAGAACCTCTTGAAATTCCTCAGAGCACATCCCGAGATTCTTTCCCTAAAATTTTGGTTTTAAAAACACCAGGTAAGAATTTTTAAGGTCATACGGCAAATTTTTTTTTGAAAGTTAAAACAGAATCGTTGCAGAATGACCAGCCGTTTCTAGACTTTAAATAAGACTTTAAATAAGCTGTGTAATGTTATTGAAGGACCGTCATGATATATAATTGCTGCAGTTACAAAAGTCCTTCCTGATATTGACAACTGTGAAGCCACAACATTTTTAATTAAAGTTGTCAATTTTGTTCCATCAGGCCTACATCGTTGGAACATTAAAATGACATACTGGCCATATGTTCGTATAAATAATGTTGACATCATTTCAGATTTACATTGGCTACACTCCATGTTGTGATCAGCTGCTTTTACTAGCTTATTAAAGGACACTGATTTACTGTCTGGCAAAGTTAAATATATAAATCTTTCTGAGTCTACACTAGTAGTACTTGATAACCTACAGTTCTCGCAGTCATGCTGCCATTGATAAGAAAGCCCAAACAGGTGATCTACATCTACACCTTCAGCATGCAATACATCAAGCATATACATTAAAAACTCCTGACAATCTTGCTGAATATTTTGAGAGAATTGTGTTTGACCTGAACATCTGTCTAACAGATTTCGAATTTCAGACATACTTTCTATTTTTGTTCTATCAGTGCTACATTTCTCTAACACAGAATTTAACAAACTGCAAAATCTGTGATCCGAATTGACCACAATCTCTTCTTTTACATTTTCTAGAGAAAACAAAACATTAACCACTACATTAGCATAGCAGTTGACACCAGAACTGTTTTCAAATTGAAAACCAACAACATCTTCAACAGAATCCTTTTTCTTTCTGCTTATAATTTCAGGTTCATCAACTTTTCGCCTTTTTGCTACAACCTCCCTAGTATTGGTCACATTTCTTCGTTTCCGGCCTACCACACGTTTCTCAAACAAAGGATATTGAGGCAAATGTGGCGCATACTCTCTTCTTAACCTATTGTATTCCTTAACACAATCTAGATCCGCACAAATGTTTGTGACATCACACTCAATCAAGTACAATCCCGATAAAGTTCTAACTCGTGACAATGCCACATATGCCATACCCTCCTTGAACACAGAACTGCCAATATTCACCAATGCACTGTCTACACTTAAACCTTGTGATTTATGGATTGTCACCGCATATGCCAAGCAAACAGGAAACTGCTTACGGCGAACATATAAGTCTTTTACAAGCAAAAATCTAGCAGAGCAACGACCAATTAGCTGTACTTCCTCAATGCCATCAAATTTAATTTTAAAAAATTCAATTCCATCTCTATTTCTGTATTTCACAAAATCAACAACATTACCCATTGATCCATTTACCAGACCTCTTTCAACATGTAAATTCCTTCTTAAAATTATACGGCAATTTAAGCACACATTCAGAGTCTTTTCAAAACCTGCAGTTTTAGATATAGTCTTCTCTAATGAATCCAATTTTGTTTTCAAATTCTCAGACAAAATAATTGTTGATCCCATATGCTCTAATCTGTCAATAGCTTCCAGTTTCACAATCTCTTGGTTTTCTAAATGCAACATTTTGTTGTTGAAGATGGCACATTCTGCAAGAGTTGGCATCAAACATATTCCAGATTTCTTCTCAGTAATTTTCTGAAAAATATTCTCAGGCACAACGTCTTGTTCTGGATATAAATTTGACAGTAATCGTGCATGTAAAGCTTCTTTCCCATGCTCGGTCACTTTTCCAATTCTAACATCTTGTAGAATATTCTTGTAAACTTCATCCTTCGCCTGACGCATATTTTCATGCAGTTCAGCATAATTGAAGTTTAACCATATATTGACGTTGCCAATGCTCCCTAGGCACTTCCTGGTATCTTCATGCGTGAGCATTTTGAACACAGGTTGTCCTTTCACTGGTGTCAGCTGCAGAAGATCTCCGAAAACAATGATGTGTTTGCCACCAAATAACACATCATACTCTGTTTTAAGAACTTCTTGCATTCTCAAATGCACAAAGGCAAGCATGACATTGGAAACCATGCTTACTTTGTCAATGATAAGAAGTTTCATTTTCCTCAAGACTCTTGAAACTTCACAACAAGCATCTCCAGATAACTTGTGGTATTGTAATTTGTTATCATGCTCCACTGGCAGCATCAGTAGACGATGCAAAGTAATACCTTTAATGTTATGTGCTGCCAGTCCAGTTGGAGCGGTGACAACACAAGACAGCGATGACTCAGTCCTTTCCTTCAAATAACATGAAATTGCTTTAATGAGGAAACTCTTTCCAGTTCCCGCTTCTCCACTCACGTACAGTCGGACAGGCTTCAACGACGTACATGAGCACTCTTTCTTCTCATGACTTAATCCATGATCAATTTGCTTGGTAACTTCGTCATATATTTTCCTCTGCTCAACGTTGAGTTGTCTTTCCAAATCTTCTAAGTTAACCGCATCCTCCTGAGCATGTGCCATGGCTCTTTCCACTTCATTCATGGCAGTGGCAGCTTCATTTTCGATAACCGGTCCTCCTAGTGGATCCTGACTCAATGAAACAGAACTCTAACTGTCCTGAGAACTGTCTCTGGCAATCTCGGCTGCAATCGTTGCTTCCTGCTCGATTTCCGCATTCAACATTTCTACATATTTGGGAAAAGCAGGACATTCTATGGTCTCCTTGGCGGAGAGTCTTCGTAACAGAGGAAATCTCCAAGCAGTTCCTCTTCTGCACGCCAAGGCTTGAAAAGTTGCAAAAGTGCTAAATAGAAAAACTCCTTTTTTTCAGGAGATTCGCCACTCAATTTTCGATGGTTTACCAAGTGGCATTTTCTTTGCTTGACCAGACATCCCTCACTTCCAATTACAGCATACACTCCTTTATCAATATCTTCTTTGATGTTCCTCTTGAATATGTAATTTTGTAGAACCTCATACAGACAAACATTCTCAAGGTGACTGCTTCGATTTGGATAATATGTATCCAACATGTTGGTCTTCAAATTGTCAGTACTGTTTGGCTCCTTTTCCGCCAAATACTCAATTTCCCGCACAGGTTTCAGAACTCGATTACGCGTTGCAGCAAGACCAAGACTCGCTCAAACGATACTCCTAGATTTGGCATAGAGACTTGCTGAAGACAACCGGTCAGAACATTCGTAAGCTCCGATTTCTCGATGCGACAACATCTTCAGACTGAAACTGTACAACTTCTTACTGAGGCTCTTTTCATGGGAAATGTCCTCCCACATATCCTTCAAATCTGTCTTTTCTTTTTTGGTGATGTAAGATGTCACATACCGAGCCACAGCCATACAGTTATCAGCCACAAACTGTATATCCATGTTAGCATTCCACATGGACAAAATCACTGGGTTGTAGTCGTTGATGTACTTGGACTCTTCATTCCTCTTCAAATTGTATGTGTTTTTAGGTGATTTCTTCATCACATTATGTCGCAGCGAAGACATCAAACTGTTCACTCTTCCTTTAGAAATCACCGGTCGTGGAAAGGCGAAACGACATTTGGTGTAGAACTTGTCCTTGTTTCTGAATTTACGACGACAGTACTTACCGCAACGATGGCTTTGGAAGCGTAGAACTTGTTCTCTTAGGCTTTTGTCCTCCTTTGCGTTTGGAACAGCACATGTAGAATACTGTTCTATGAAACTCATCACTAAGTCTTCTGGATCTGTTCCAAATTTAGGTGCATCCTTGATCCACAGCAGCATATGTATATGAGGAGCACCTCTTGCTTGGTACTCCTTTCTCCAGAAGAAATCCAACACCTCTCCAAGAGGTGGATTCTTCTTATTCATGATGAAAGACATCATAGCTTCAAATCTATGATTAAAGTACCTGCATACATTCACTGGATCCAAAGAGCACAGTTCTCCGGGTGTCTTGAATTCGATGTTTTCGATGTTTCCATTTGCCTCTCGTAGAAATTCAAGTAAGTCTTCCCAGCCATACTCGGCACAGCTCAGAGTGAGGAACCATGTGGGAGTTCCTAAGTTCCTCAGCATACATTTTAAATCACCATTACGACGGTACCAGTACTCATTAGTACCACGCTGACACGCCATGAGATTAATCAGGTGACAATCCAAAATACTGTCTTGGACATTGACTTTATCCATAAAGGTACTTGCCGAGATGTTTTGCATCTGTATACCACTTTTCAAGATGTGGTTCACTGCATATGACAGTCCAGACAGATCGCTTTCAAACAGGAGATGAAACAAAGAGGGAATGCATTGTCGAAACCTAGCATCTTTTGCATACAATCGTAAAGTCCGGTATTCAGAAGCAGGAATTTGATGAGGTCGCTCATCATATCTTCCTCCTTGACCTGTTGGAAATAGCTGTGGGAAACACCGAGCTTCCAAACTTTCCTCCCAGACTCTAATGGGACTCCCTTTGGCTTGTTTCATTTGAAACAACTCAATAGCATTCCCCATGACTTCCTTGGAATGCAAAGGATGAACACTATAATGTTCATATATTTCTTCACTTTTAGAGGGTTCTACTTTCTCAATTTGACCAGCACACAAACCGCTATCCTCTTCCTCACTTACTTCCTCTTCTGCAACATATACATTCTTATAGTACTTATTTTTTTTTTCAAATACAATGTTGCCTTTTTCACTTTCCTAACATCTACTAAATCTTGCCATATTTTCTTATTCTTTGTCGGAACCCCATTAACTAAGATAACCACAGGTTCCTCTTCCACTTTTTCTACTCCAATTGTGTTAATGTTTTTCCTCAAATCTAGAGGCAAATAAACAAATCTTCCCTTTAATCCTCTCTGTAAATCTGATGGAGGCAATTTCCCTGTCTTTGGCTCCATTCTTACAATAGCCTGAAAGGGATGGATACTTTGAATCAAAATAGATTCATAAGTATTTAAATCCTTCAATTCAGAAGGAATCTCAACCAATTCCAGATTATTATGAACCGCTCTAGCAGGCATCTGGTTTTGATTTAATTTATAACAACAATAAGTACACACACGTTGATCCGATCCCAAATCAAAACAATTTTCTACCATCAAGTATGTTGTGAAATCCTTCCATTCACTATTATTTTCCCTTTCACTTTTTGCATATAAATCCACTAACTTAGTCTGATTCTTATAATAAGTGCGTCGACAACACACACAAGTGAAATTAGGCCTCTCACTTGATTTCACCTGAAACGTGGCAATTTCCTTCTGAAAATTATCTGTACTGGAAACCTGTACACTATCTTCCACATTACCCTCTTCTTCTGGGTCAATTTCAACATTCTCCTCTTTACTTCCAAAGTAACAAAACTCAATTTCTTCACACATATTCTTCACATCTATTTCAGAACCATGCAAAAGAGCAGCGCATAATTGTTTAAGCATAACTGCTGGACTCTTAGCATAATACAACATTCTAAATAATTTCCTCACTTTATTATGATGCACTGCTAGCATCCTGAAATGATGAAAAACACTCTGGCATACTCTCCTGGAAAGAAAAGCCAGTGAATGACCATGCAAACCTGTCACTTCTCTCACTCTGCAAGGATCTAATTCTTGCAACAACTTCATTTTCTGCTTCAAACTTTTCTTATTAAATGTCCGTACAAAATCACAAAGCAAATTGATGGAATCCTGTCGCACACTGCAAATACTACTACACTTCCAGGTGTACACAGGTCCCTTAGGACGTCTTCCTAAAACCTCATTACCTAACATCTCTTCTGCCTCTGTTGTCACAAGTTTTTCTTTTTCAACTGGACAACCATCTTTCACCTCATAAGCTCGACCGCTGGTGTCAACTGCATGCACCAAATCATTCTCCTGGAAATAACTCTCCTCATTGAAAAATGCCTCACAACTTGAACTATGCATCCATTCTCCGGAAAAAACTTCACAAAAATTACTACGATTAACTGTTATCTTCCATCTACTAGTTCTTTTGAAATCATAAATTGCCTTGTTTAGCTTTCTAATTCTATTGATTATCAAAATAAATAACTTTCGTTTAATTTCAAATGCCTGATCAATAACTTTCTCAACTTTTTTTTTTCTCTTATAAAAAACAACTTTCTGTTGACCTTTCTTAATATTTTTTAACAAATTGCCAATTATCCTGTTGCGGAACATTCGTTTACGAATGTCCCTAAACTGTTGTTTCCTTCTACTATCATGCACAGAGTTATCTCTTGCTCTAGCAGTAACATTTTTGACTGGCCTTTCCTTTCCGTTTAAATTGCTTCTCTTTTTCTGGACAAAAACATTTTCTGTAGTACTACTTTTTTTTCTAAAAATGTTTCTTATGAATGTTTTCGTGGTCTTACCCGGTGCTTTCTTGGTGACTTGACGATTTTTTATTGTAGAGGACTGCTGCAGTAAATGATGGACCTGCTGTCTTTGACGTTTTGTAGCCTTTCTCATTCTATCCTTAGTTGGCATTCTCAAAATTTGAAATGATCTGCAGTTTTATCTGTGGTAAAATATAATAAAAAATGTTATTAACCACTATTACCAAACAGTAAATCAATAACAGTCATCAAAAACTTAACACACTACTTGACATTTTTACATAGAATATTTTTTAGTGCTTTGGCAAATTTAGAATACACAAATATCAGAAAAGAAATGGAATTCTTATTCATTTTACCTGTCCTGTTTTATATGTGAATCTGATCTAATTTTATGAGCATATTTTAATATTTTATTGAAGACACTACACATAACCTGTTTTTGAAGGTGTGTTTAATTTTAAATGAAACGGTTTACATTTTTATTTTTCTTTATTGTAAATTTAAAAAATAAATGTTTATAGTTCCATAGGCTCAAGCAAGTCAGCTTCCCACCCTATGTCATACAATTCTGACAAATCGGCATCCTCATCATGTTCTTCATCATCCTCAGGATTTAAATCATCCAAGGGATCTACTTCCACTGACGTTTCAATTACAAGTTCAATGATGAGGTCGAGATCAACTGATTGCTGATTGTCACTCATGGTTGATGCTGTCGTTATCTTTAAAGAAAGAGAACAACAATGAGATGTTGCAGAGTAAGAGACAAATCTCAGAGATTATAATAGTAAAATTGTTTAACAAGAGTAACATTTTGCAGCTATTATTTAGCCATGTCCAGCGATGCTGAGGAGGTGAGGCCTATGTCCAACTTTTCAGTGAACAGGACTCATCTCTTCTTAACCTTGGATAAGCCTCACCGACTCTGTGTCCCCTGCTCATACTTAAATGTACAGGGGCAGATTTATGCTAAGTGGCGCATCCCCACGGATGCACCAGTTAATGTGCACCGCTGCACTGCCACCCATAGTGTGCCGCATTTACAATGTGGAGCACCATTGAGCAAAAACAGCACAGATGCGTCACACATCTGTGCCGCAAATGCAGCACATTGCAGGAATCTTGCATAAGCGCGACATGTCTACTGCAATGCACAGGAGGAAGCCTCACATTGCATGGTGCATCACTTCTTATGCCTGTATCAAACAGGCGTAAGGATTTGATTCAGCAATGCTATAAAGCTGAGTCAGTGAAATCTTCTAAATTTCACTGTTAGTTTTACAGGGCTTTCATGCAAATTAATGCATACCTTGCAACAAAACACCTATATGAAAACTGACGCAGGTTTCATGTGGCACAGGACTTTACAGCATGACACATCTGCCTAGATGCATCAAGTTATAAATATGTCGCCACATAGCAAATCTTTTGCACCGCCGCTGCGTCACAAAAGTGACGCAAAAGAGACATACACCTATCATAAATCTGTCCCTAACATTTTAAATGATTGATTCAAGATTACGATAAAGTGTGGCCTATCCAGAGATTTGTTTGAGGTGAGGCCTACTCAGGGTTGCAGATGAAATTTACGCTTGTTGAAGAGTACAGAGGAGATAATACATGTGAAGGCCTACCAATGAAGTAAGTCATATCCACTTCACTCTTGAACAAAGGCGAGATCTCTTCTGTGTCCGTGGACAGGCCTAAACCTCATCTGCACAATTTCATTCGTAAACTTAGGAAACACAGGTGATGTAATTGAAAAATGTGGAGTTTCTTTTCCTCATTTCACAATCACATCACCTGTGTTTCCTTTGCTTAGGTATCTCATAGTGCAGATGGACTCTAGCATATCAAAGAGTACACATAAGTTGAGCAGTCTATACAACAATTTTGACATTTACAGAAGATTCAGCTTCTTATCTTGTTGGAGATGAAATGAGGCCTGTCTTGCAACATGGTGCATCTTTTGCATCACTGCTGCATCGGTTTCATGTGCCACGGGACTTTACAGCATGACACATCTGCCTAAATGCATCAAGTTGTAAATATGTCACCACATAGCAAATCTTTTGCACCGCCGCTGCGTCACAAAAGTGACGCACAGTGACGCAAAAGAGGCATACACCTATCATAAATCGTTTTTTTTAAGCCCTTGCTCCATTTTTAGATCACTTTTAACATGGCTATGTAAGTCAAATAATCAAGATCTAAATTTGCCAAGCACAGATGGGGGCGTATTTACAAGGACCTTGCACCACAGGGAAAGGTCTTAAATTAAAATGGGAAAAATAACATCACAGAGACACAAAGGCCTTATAAATATGCCCCAAGCAACCTATGAAGCTCTAGCAGTACATATCAAGAAACCTAATTTTTTTCATAAATCGTTTTTAAACACATCAACTAAATCAATTAGATACCTACATTCAAGGGGAAATGACTTAAAATGGCCTAAGACACATGAAAGCGTTTTTTTTAAGTCCCTTGCAACATTTTTGGGTCACTTTTAACATGGCTATGTTAGTCAAATAATTAAAATCTAAATTTGCCAAGCACAGATGGGGGCATATTTACAAGGACCTTGCACCACGGGGAAAGGTCTTAAATTAAAATGGGAAAAATTACATCAAAGGAAGTCAAAAGCCTTGAAAATATGCCCCAAGCAACCTATGAAACTCTAGCAGTACATATCAAGAAACCTAATTGATTTCAAAAAACGTTTTTAAACACATCTTGTAAATCAATTATATTCATACATACATGGGGAAGTGAGTTAAAATACCCTAAGACACATGAAAGCATTTTTGTAAGACCCTTGCACTTTTTTTGCATCACTTTTAACATGGCTATGTAACACAAAGAAACAAAATCTATTTGTAAACCACTTGACACAAAGCAACATTTTAAATACACAACTTTCTTCATAATTTTCTCCCTAAACCATACTATTCTCTACCTAAATTAAATGAATCTTTTCTCACCTTAGCAAATACTTTATGAGTTTCAAAACAGTCTCAGAAACACACCAAATTGTCTTTAGCAGAGCAAAAGGTATGCACTCCAGAGTCTGCAGCTATGAAAAGCACAGAAATGCTGTAACTCATCACACATCTCTCATGTCACCCAATCAAAACTCTTCCCTCACTTTTTTCAAATCAACACCCTTCCCCCCTCTGGCCTTTCTGCCTTTTTTGCATAGCAACCACCTCCTGAAAGACCTCTCATGTTTGCAAGTTCACACAACAATGTTTCAATTGAACTCTGAACTCTCAGTGCACCTGCGTATCCAGTGCAATCTTTCATTAAATGATTTTTTCTTGACCATTCAAATTACATCTTTCAAACAACACATCCATGCACCCTAACTTTCTGTTTTCAGCAATCAAAATCCACCAATCACTGCTACTGCTTCCTTAACACAGAAACTCCACAGTTTTTTTCATTTTAAACTCTTATTTTTCCAACTACCATTTCATTGCCACACTTCATCTGACTGCAGCAGAACCTTCTCTCACCATGTTTTCTGTCTGGATTGTTGGACATAGTTACATCTACTGGGCTCAAAGGTATGCTGAGAACAGAAATTTACCTAACCTCAATTTACAAGATGTGGAAATTAAGTGGTTTGGCCACAGAGGATTAAAATGTCACCAATTGATACCATTGGTGAAAACCTTTATGCATTTGCCAAAACCTGACCTGTTAATTGTGCACTGTGGAGGTAATGACTTGGGCACTTTGACTGGTGTAGGTCTGGAAATGCTTTTAAAGGACACCTCTGAGCAATTGATGGCACTTTTTCCTCAAACTGCCTTGGTATATTCAAATATATGCCAAAGACAGAAATGGAGGTGGTCGAACCAATTTTGTCCACAAATTGAGAAGTCGAGGAAGCATGTAAACAAATCTGTTTCAGCTTACATGAGAGACCATGGAATGGGCTCCATGTACAACAATAACTTGCGTTACTACATGCAAGATATCTACAGAGGAGATGGAGTTCACTTCTCAGATGAGGGCAACAGAGTTTTCATTTTGAATTTAAGACTGTGCATTGGTACCTACTTATAAGTACCTAAATGTACCATAAACCCAAAAGCTCTTCTCAGAGCTACCCTACATTTGATCACTCACAATTATTATTTTACTCTAACTTTTTTCACAAATTTTCAACAAAGTACGCTCCCCGGAGCGCTACCCGGTACGCGAACCGGAAGCTAACCGCGCGAAATTTTTTAAAAAAATGGTTTTTTTTCCGCACATATGGGCCTCCTCAGCCACCCTCAGAAAACCTAGGGGGTCAAGATACGTCTACCGTGCCCCCTTCTACCCATGCCCTCCATCTTGTATTTTAATTCGACCGAAACACAAAATGGTGGACTCCCGTAACGCTGCAGGTTCGCGTACCGGGGCGCTCACTGGGAAGCGCTCCATCAAAAAAGGTGGGAAAGTAATTTACAGAAGAAACCCTGGAGACACTTTCACCAAATATAGATTTGCTCATACTACATACCAATCCCTACCATTTTCAAAAATTTGGTTGGAATTCCATTTAGCCATTTAGCCTGTAGACCTCTCTAAATACCCTGAGGTATATTACTTCACAAAACACATCTGAAGTGTTGGAATTCACAACCAATTAAAATGTTACTTTCATTTTCTATTTTTTTTTACCTGACATTTGATTGGCTATGTACCTGAATATATATAAAGGAAGAGAAGGAAACACAGCCATTTTGACTACTACTTCCTGGTGTACATTTCAATAGGATTTTCACTAATAACTTCAACTTCTTTGTAAAGGTAAGTTGTTATTTTAAAAACTGAAGTATATTGTGCACTTTAAGTTAATATGGTAAACTTTTTCTGATAGTTATATAGTATCCCTCTGTAGTAGTTATAGATTTAGATAGACTTCTCTGTTATAGTTATGGATGGAGTTACGCTTCTCTTTTATAATTATGAATTTACTTACGTTAAATTACATACACTTTTTTATATTCCTACTTCCACTCTGATACTATACACTGCCCAAAGATAAATTCACTGTTAAAAACTGCCTATCTAAAATTAATCCCAACAGTGCCCTATCTCTACTAATATATATTTTTTTTATGCAAATTTCAGACAAAATGGAAGGCGAACAGAAAGTTTCATTTGAAATTGTCCTTGCAGAGACCAACCAAGAAATCATTGATCCAAATGACATTGAATTTATGGATGAAACTTGGGAGCAAGAACTACTGCAATGTGTGCAATCAGTAGATGTCCTCCTTGAAAATGAGGACATTTTACACACTCAAACATTACAAGCTATGTTCAATGAAAATAACGACATTTCAGACAGTGAAATATTAGACATTTTATTAAATTTTGAAACACAATGACAATAATAAATAATTGCTTAAAAAATAAAGAAATAAAAAAAATCAACAAAACAAACAATCAATTAACATACAATATTTGAAAAGTCTATCATTCTTTTTTCCTTATAGTACGCTCCCCAGAGCGCTTCCCGGTGCGCGTACCGGGCGCTCCCCACGCAAAAAATACAAAAAAAATTACTTTTTTTTTGCCCCGCGGGGCCCTTTTAAAGCCTCCACATCAAACCTAGGGGGTCAGAGAGGATCTACTATGCCCCCTTATGGTCATTTCCCCCTTTGTTTTGGCCTCCTCTTGTCTCTCGATCCTACCGAGAGACAAGATGGTGGCCGCTCCGGACTGTTTAGAATTTTGACAGACACCGGAGAGCCAATCAGCTTCGCTACGCGAAGTTCCGTTACGCGTCAAGTACGCGAACCGGAGCACTGCCCGGAACGCGCTTACAGATATATATCTTTTTTTGAACGTTAATTTCTCAAAATCCACTGGATCACATATATTGAGACCTAGCAAAGGCACATCGGGCTACCAGTCCCTACAATTTTGCCAAGTTTCGTGCAAATCCATTCAGCCGTTCGGGCTAAAAGTGAGGCCAACCGCCCTATGGAAATTAACATGGGAAAAACACGTTTTGGGACCCCCCTTTTTTCTCAGCCCCCCTTTGACAAAACCCCCCCCAAATTCAGTATCTGCTCAGAAACAAAATGTGCCATTTTCCTGAAAATTTCAGCCAATTCCGTCCACAAACGCCAAAGTTATTAGACATAGAATTTTCAAAAATCCCATAGAGAAAAAATCCTAACTATATATACCTACTGGCGACCGCCAGTAGGTATATATAGTTAGGATTTTTTCTCTATGGGATTTTTGAAAATTCTATGTCCAATAACTTTGGCGTTTGTGGACGGAATTGGCTGAAATTTTCAGGAAAATGGCACATTTTGTTTCTGAGCAGATACTGAATTTGGGGGGGTTTTGTGAAAGGGGGGCTGAGAAAAAAGGGGGGTCCCAAAACGTGTTTTTCCCATGTTAATTTCCATAGGGCGGTTGGCCTCACTTTTAGCCCGAACGGCTGAATGGATTTGCACGAAACTTGGCAAAATTGTAGGGACTGGTAGCCCGATGTGCCTTTTGTAGGTCTCAATATATGTGCTACAGTGGATTTTGAGAAATTAACGTTTAAAAAAAGATATATATCTGTAACAGCGGACCGGGCAGCGCTCCAGGACGCGTACTTTTCGCGCAACGGAGCTTTGTGAAGCGAAGCTGATTGGTTTTTCGGCGTCTGTAAACATTCCAAACAGTCCGTAGCGGCCGCCATCTTGTCTCTCGGTAGGATCGAGAGACAAGAGGAGGCCAAAGCGAAGGGGCAAATGACCATAAGGGGGCATAGTAGATCGTCCCTGACCCCCTAGGTTTGATGTGGAGGCTTTGAAAGGGTCTCGCAGGGCAAAAAAAAAATATACCGTTTTTTTAGTTTTTTTGCGTGGAGTGCGCCCGGTTCGCGAACCGGGAAGCGTTCTGGGGAGCGTACTTTCTTGAAAATTAGTGAAAAAAGTTAGAGTAAAATAATAATTGTGAGTGATCAGATGTAGGGTAGCTCTGAGAAGAGCTTTTGGGTTTATGGTACATTTAGGTACTTATAAGTAGGTACCAATGCACAGTCTTAAATTCAGAGTGAAAACTCTGTTGCCCTCATCTGAGAAGTGAACTCCATCTCCTCTGTAGATATCTTGCATGTAGTAACGCAAGTTATTGTTGTACAGGGAGCCCATTCCATGGTCTCTCATGTAAGCTGAAACAGATTTGTTTACATGCTTCCTCGATTTCTCAATTTGTGGACAAAATTGGTTCGACCACCTCCATTTCTGTCTTTGGCATATATTTGAATATACCAAGGCAGTCTGAGGAAAAAGTGCCATCAATTGCTCAAAGGTGTCCTTTAAAAGCATTTCCAGACCTACCCCAGTCAAAGTGCCCAAATCATTACCTCCACAGTGCACAATTAACAGGTCAGGTTTTGGCAAATGCATAAAGGTTTTCACCAATGGTATCAATTGGTGACATTTTAATCCTCTGTGGCCAAACCACTTAATTTCCACATCTTGTAAATTGAGGTTAGGTAAATTCCTGTTTTCAGCGTACCTTTGAGCCCAATAGATGTAACTATGTCCAACAATCCAGACAGAAAACATGGTGAGAGAAGGTTCTGCTGCAGTCAGATGAAGTGTGGCAATGAAATGGCAGTTGAAAAAATGAGAGTGTAAAATGAAAAAAACTGAGGAGTTTCTGTGTTAATGAAGCAGTAAGAGTGATTGGTGGATTTTGATTGCTGAAAACAGAAAGTTAGTGTGCATGGATGAGTTCGTTGAAAGATGTATTTTGAGTGGCGAACAAAAAATCATTAAATGAAAGAATGCTCTGGATATGCAGGTGCACTGAGAGTTCAGAGTTCAATTGCAACATTGTTGTGTGAGAGGTCTTGCAAGAGGTGGTTGCTATGCAGAAAAAGCAGAGAGGGGGCAGAGGGGGGAAGGGTTTTGCTTTGAAAAAAAGTGAGGGAAGAGTTTTGATTGGGTGACATGAGAGATATGTGTGAGGAATTACAGCATTTCTGTGCTTTTGATAGCTGCAGACTCTGGAGTGCATACCTTTTGCTCTGCTGAAGACAAATTGGTGTGTTTCTGAGACTGTTTTGAAACTCAAAGTATTTGCTAAGGTGAGAAAAGATTTCTTTAATTTAGATAGAAAATAGTGTGCTTTAAGGAGAAAATTATGAAGAAAGTTGTGTTTTTCAAATGTTGCTTTGTCTCAAGTGTTTCACAAATAGATTTTGTTTCTTTGAGAAATTGTAATTGGAGAAAATGTGAAGTATTAGTAGTGACAGGGCTTTTATGTGCATAGGAGCTGTGGAGTGTTTTCAAATTATGACTTGTAAATCGTTTTTGAGAAAAAGCAATGGTTTTAATATTGATGAGAAGGACATAATGGTGTCTACTTCTTTATAAGGTAATTGAGAGTCTCTGATGTTATTTTTCCCATTTCAATGTAAGAAGTTTGTCTGTGGAGCAAATTGCTTGTAAATATGCTCCCACCTGTGCATGGCAAATTTAGATTTTGAATGTTTCCGTTACATAGGCATGTTAAAGGTGACTGAAACATGCTGCAAAGGCAATCAAAAAATGCTTTTATGTGTCTTAAGGACATTTTAAGTCATTTCCCCATGTGCAGTGTTTTCAAATTATGAGTTGAAAATCGTTTTTGAGGTAAAGGAATGTTTTCAAAATTTATGTGCGCCATATGACCCCAAATTTCTTTTTCAGGGGTGCAGCAGGGTGTTCTTGAGACACCCCTGCACCGTCGGAAAAATTCGTAATTTGCGATGAGGTAATTGCTAATCGCAAATTGCACCTTCATTCCTATGGGCCTCCTGCTGCATGGAAATGAATGGGTAATTTGTAATTAGCAAATAGGTCATCGCAAACTAGGAATGGTAAAGAATCGCTATTTATTCCTTAAAGTTCGCTATTTAGGAAATGCAAAAAACTTTGATGATACATACGGCGGTTCATCTCTAACAAGATAAGAAGCATAGGGATAGATTTATGATGACTGGCGCATCACCAGGGATGTGTTAGTCATTCTGTGCCGCTGTTCCGTCACCTATGGTGTGCTGCATTTACAATGCGGCGCATCATGGGGCAAAAACAGCACAGATGCGTGACGTATTTGTGCCGTAAAGTTGGCGCATTGCTGGAGTTGTATCGCAAGTGTGATGAAGCTCCAGTAAGGCTGAGGGGTGCCCCTGTCGCAGGGTTTCTGTTCTCACACAGAACTGTGGACAGAGGATTGGAACCTCGGCGAATTAGGGTGTCCCAAAACTCACCTTAGTAATCAAAACCCCTTAGCAAGCTAGGTACAGTGTCACATTGGATATAACAAACTCTCAATGTTTAGACAATCCAGAATATGAACTTATAGTACCTCAGGATACGTGGAACTCATGAACAGTCGGTCGTTATATATTTCTTAGAAACCAGAACATGGAGTTAAGAAGAACACATGTGTATTTGAAATGTTTATTCACTAATGCCGTCTTCTCAGGCGTAGTATCTTAGATTATACAAGTACACATATTATCAGTAGCAAAATTACCAGCATAGTCAATAGTACATAAAAAGCGAATGGTGACAGTATGTTAACATGCTGTAAATGAATAAGAGTTAGCAACACTTATAAGCAGCCGCGGGCCGTGGAGGGAGTTACGGTGGGGCAGGGAGGCGGGGAGGGGGAGGGGCAGGGTGGAGAGGGCTCCACCCTGCCCCTCCCCCTCCCCGCCTCCCTGCCCCACCGTAACTCCCTCCACGGCCCGCGGCTGCTTATATCTCACCCTCCCTAATACACATAATATATTATTTGCTAAGAAGGTCTCTTTGTGTTGGTTTAGGGCGTGCCGATAATTTAGTGTCTTAGATTTGAAGGAATCACATCAGCATACACCAGCTCTCTCTTCATGTGAACCGCATCAAGTGTTGTGTATGTGTGTTCGGCAAAGCAATATAAAACCCGCCTCATGCCCAGAATTGGGAGAAGCTGCACTTATGTTATGAGTATGAAGTCGTGGAGATCAGACCTCATAACAATTCTGTATCGTGTTGTTCTTAAAACTTCAGCACTCGCTGTACAGATATAGTTTAAGAAGTAAAGCAGATAGTAGAGCAATAACATATTATTCTCATGTAAATCACGATGAACTATTAGGTTGAAAGCTAAAGCAACAACTAAGTGTCGTGTGCAGAAGTTGCAAAAAAGGAAAAAATGGCGTTTAAACCGGTAATGAGTCCATGCTAACTTAACACGGTGTAAAGATATCCAGGACCTAGATGACACCTCCCCATGATCCGGAAACGAACTGAATAAGATAATAGAAGTGCCATCTCATGAGAGCAGATTGCAACTTTATATGTGGACGGTCCGCAAGGTAAAACATTAAAAACTAGGAAAATTTAATGCTAAAGAAAAATAAAACAGCCAAGTACTTTATCGAGTCTTAAGCCAATAGGCAAGCTAAATAATAAAAACTTGACAAATAAGTCAATGAATTGTCAATGAAATGCTAGTACTCAGCATATCAAACATGAAAAAGGTCTATGACATAACTGTGTATGCAAAATAAGCTGCAACAGCCTCCAATAGGAAGTCACCGTCTTCATCCGAAAAGAGTTCAGCCATCCAATTTAAAAGCGGAAAAGAACATAAGTGCTCTCCCAGCACCGGATCCTCTATCAACATCAGAGGACAGCTCGGTGGGTTTTCAAGAAAGCTCTGTTCCAAGAAAGACTGTGTTGCCGCCAGTAAATTCCAGGGACCAATTAGTCCATGCATCAATGCCACAGCCATAATCCTTTCGCCAGGACAAACCAACTCGTGAGTAATGATAGGAGTCATCAGCTGATTAAAGTCGACGTCAGGAGAAACCGGTCCGCAGAGACACAAATCAATGGCCCAATCGAAATCACAGGTCAGGCAGTGAAATACAGGCTGGACACAGGTGAAGTAGGAGAATCGAAAAGATAATCCATATGCCGTGCTTAATATCGCCAACGGCATTGTGCCATAATATTCTAGCATGCGATTGCGGAACAGTGTCAGCAGCTGCAGGGCGGGAGCTTGCACAGGAGGGACATCCATATTTAAAAATGTAAAAAAGCACAAGAGCGTCCGCTGGTAATGCAAGTAAAAATGGGAATCCACGAAGCAGAGTGGAAAAAATAGAATGAAAGAAAGCAGGGATGACTCCAAAGATTTTCTCAAATGAAGTCACGAGACCACTGGTAACAACTTTAAAAAAGTGCGCCAGGCCCTTTGTGGAGGACGCGTTAGAGATAGTCCGAACCATCCTGCTGAAATGGAAAGGCGAATCTGTTTTTAAAAGGGTCTGCACCTCTGTACGGGTGTTCGCTGTGTGAAGCACGAAAGTTTCACGGGCCGAACTCAAGGCCACCTCTCTCTGAGACAAAAGAGCTCTTATTCTTGCCATGCCGTTGAAATGTGCTCCCAAGGTTGGTATTTGTGGCCAGATTGAAAACTCCCTATGTTCATGTGTGGGAGGAAATAGAACATTTCTGCAGCAAATAACCCGTTCATTTACTGTTACGATAAAATGAATACTTTTAATTAACCCAGAACAATCTTCGTTATTGAGCATCAAATAACTACCATTTTCCAAGAACTTGAACGTGGGGATGATAGCAGGAACTGGTGTGCCTTGCAACACGCAAGCCATATTTGGTCGGTGTTTGTTGCATGAACCGTGTAACTGTATGTGCCTACACATTAGTGAATGATCTGGCGTCTCAGTGCATTCCTCTCCATTCAGATAAAGTTCTTGATCATCTTTGAAAATCTGTATGTGTATGGAAGCGACCAGACCTCATGAAGAAAACCACTACCTAAAGGTTAATAACGACCTATTGGTATATATTTCATACAATTTGAAAACTTATATAAAGCAAAAGGCAGCGTTATTAAACCGTGGATAAGGCACGTTGCCAAAGCAGTCAACCTTTTGGATTTATACTGGAAATGTTAAAGGAAGAATTACGGAGTAGGGCCTGTAAATCTTTAATGGACAACGAGTAAAATTACTCCAACCATCATATTCCTCTAACTCCGGGATAGTAGGGGTGTTTAATTTTTTAGAAGTAGCCAATCCAAAGCATTTGGTCTGGGAAATTGTTTCATTCACAAACAACATATGATTTGGGATGAGACATGCACGGTGGAAAGCCTCAGTGCCTTGTACCTGCCAGGTTCGTGAACCCCAAACTGATGTAGATCCTGGATATTTTTACTTTGTGTTACGTTAGCATGGTCTCATTACTGGTTTAAACGCCATTTTTCCTTTTTTGTAACTTCTGCACACGACACTTAGTTGTTGCTTTAGCTTTCAGCCTACCTGCGTCAAGATCTATGCCTGCTTCAAGCAGGCGCAGGGTTTTTATGTAGCTTTGTCCTATCTGATTGTAAATGCGGCACACCGTGGGTGGCAGAGCAGCGGTGCACGTTAACTGGTGCATCCCTGGGGATGTGCTAGTTAATATAAATCTGCCCCTTTACATTTAATTATGTGCAGAGGACACAGAGTAGGTGAGGTTTATCCAAGGTTAAGAAGAGATGAGTCCTGTTCAGTGAAAAATTGGAGATAGGCTTCAGTATATTATATACTTAAGTAGTGTGTTAAGTTTGTGATGACTGTTATTAATTTACTGTTGGGTAATAGTGGTTAATAACATTTTTTATTATATTTTACCACAGATTCAACTGCAGATTATTTCAAGACTTTAGGAAGCCTAGCAAAGAAAGAGTAAGAAAGGCTGCAAAACGTCAAAGACAGCAGGACCATGGAATAATGCAGCAGTCCTCTAACAAAAAGATTTGTCAAGTCACCAAGAAAGCACCGGGTAAGAGTCCAAAAACAGTCATAAGAAATATGTGTAGTAATAAAAATATTACTACAGAAAATGTTTCAGTCCAGAAAAGGAGAAACAATTCAAATGGTAAGGAAAGGCCAATGAGAAATGTTACTGCTAGAGTAAGAGATAACTCTATGCATGAAAGTAGAAGGAAACAACAGTTTAGGGATATTCGTAAACGAATGTTCCGCAACAGGATAATTGGGAATTTGTTAAAAAATATTAAGAAAGGTCATCAGAAAGTGGTTTTTCATAAGAGAAAAAAAATAGTTGAGAAAGTTATTGATCAGGCATTTGAAATTAAACGTAAGTTATTTATTTTGACAATCAATAGAATTAGGAAGCTAAACAAGGTAATTTATGATTTCAAAAGAAATAGTAGATGGAAGAGAATAGTTAATCGTAGTAATTTTTGTGAAGTTTTTTCTGGAGAATGGATGCATAGTTCAAGCTCTGAGGCATTTTTTAATGAGGAGAGTTATTTCCAGGATAATGATTTGGTGCATGCAGTTGACACCAGTGGTCGAGCTTATGAAGTGAAAGATGGTTGTCCAGTTGAAAAAGAAAAAGTTGTGAGAACAGAGATAGAAGAGGTGTTAGGTAATGAGGTTTTAGGGAGACGTCCTAAGGGTCCTGTGTACACCTGGAAGAGTAGTAGTATTTGCAGTGTACGACAGGATTCCATCAATTTGCTTTGTGATTTTATACGGTCATTTAATAAGAAAAGTTTGAAGCAGAAAATGAAGTTGTTGCAAGAATTAGATCCTTGCAGAGTGAGAGAAGTGATAGGTTTGCATGGCCATTCACTGGCTTGTCTTTCCAGGAGAGTATGCCAGAGTGTTTTTCATCATTTCAGGATGCTAGCAGTGCATCATAATAAAGTGAGGAAATTAGTTAGAATGTTGTATTATGCTAAGAGTCCAGCAATTATGCTTAAACAAATATGCGCTGCTCTTTTGCATGGTTCTGAAATAGATGTGAAGAATATATGTGAAGAAATTGAGTTTTGTTACTTTGGAAGTAAAGAGGAGAATGTTGAAATTGACCAAGAAGAAGAGAGTAATGTGGAAGATAGTGTACAGGTTTCCAGTACAGATAATTTCCAGAGGGAAATTGCGACGTTTGAGGTGAAATCAAGTGAGAGGCCAAATTTCACTTGTGTGTGTTGTCGACGCACTTATTATAAGAATCAGACTAAGTTAGTGGATTTATATGGAAAAAGTGAAAGGGAAAATAATAGTGAATGGAAGGATTTTACAACATACTTGATGGTAGAAAATTGTTTTGATTTGGGATTGGATCAACGTGTGTGTACTTATTGTTGTAACAAATTAAATCAAAACCAGATGCCTGCTAGAGCAGTTCATAATAATCTGGAATTGGTTGAGATTCCTTCTGAATTGAAGGATTTAAATACTTATGAATCTATTTTGATTCAAAGTATCCATCCCTTTCAGGCTATTGTAAGAATGGAGCCAAAGACTGGGAAATTGCCTCCATCAGATTTACAGAGAGGATTAAAGGGAAGAGTTGTTTATTTGCCTCTAGATTTGAAGAAAAACATTAACACAATTGGAGTAGAAAAAGTGGAAGAGGAACCTCTTGTTATCTTAGTTAATGGGGTTCCGACAAAGAATAAGAAAATATGGCAAGATTTAGTAGATGTTAGGAAAGTCAAAAGGGCAACATTGTATTTGAAAAAATATAATAAATACTATAAAAATGTATATGTTGCAGAAGAGGAAGTAAGTGAGGAAGAGGATAGCGATTTGTGTGCTGGTCAAATTGAGAAAGTAGAACCCTGTACTAGTGAAGAAATATATGAACATTATAGTGTTCATCCTTTGCATTCCAAGGATGTCATGGGGAATGCTATTGAGTTGTTTCAAATGAAACAAGCGAAAGGGAGTCCCATTAGTGTTTGGGAGGAAAGTTTGGAAGCTCGGTGTTTCCCACAGCTTTTTCCAACAGGTCAGGGAGGAAGATATGATGAGCGACCTCATCAAATTCCTGCTTCTGAATACCGGACTTTGCGATTGTATGCAGGAGATCCTAGGTTTCGACAATGCATTCCTTATTTGTTTCATCTCCTGTTTGAAAGCGATCTGTCTGGACTGTCATATGCAGTGAACCACATCTTGAAAAGTGGTATACACATGCAAAACATCTCGGCAAGTGACTTTATGGATAAAGTCAATGTCCAAGACAGTATTTTGGATTCTCACCTGATTAATCTCATGGCGTGTCAGCGTGGTACTAATGAGTACTGGTACCGTCGTCATGGTGATTTAAAATGTATGCTGAGGAACTTAGGAACTCCCACATGGTTCCTCACTTTGAGCTGTGCTGAGTATGGCTGGGAAGACTTACTTGAATTTCTACGAGAGGCAAATGCTAACGTAGAAAACATCGAATTCAAGACACCCGGAGAACTGTGCTCTTTGGATCCAGTCAATGTATGTAGGTACTTCAATCATAGATTTGAAGGTATGATGTCTTTCATCATGAATAAGAAGAATCCACCTCTTGGAGAGGTGTTGGATTTCTCCTGGAGGAAGGAGTACCAAGCAAGAGGTGCTCCTCATATACATATGTTGCTGTGGATCAAGGATGCACCTAAATTTGGAACGGATGCAGAAGACTCAGTGATGAGTTTCATAGAACAGTATTCTACGTGTGCTGTTCCAAACGCAAAGGAGAAAAAAAGCCTAAGAGAAAAAGTTCTACGTTTCCAAAGCCATCGATGTGGAAAGTACTGTCGTCGTAAATTCCGGAACAAAGACAAGTTCTACACCAAATGTCGTTTCGGCTTTCCACGACCGGTGATTTCTAAAGGAAGAGTGAACAGTTTGATGTCTTCGCTGCGACATAATGTGATGAAGAAATCACCTAAAAACACATACAATTTGAAGAGGAACGAAGAGTCTAAGTACATCAACGACTACAACCCGGTGATTTTGTCCATGTGGAATGCTAACATGGATATACAGTTTGTGGCTGATAACTGTATGGCTGTGGCTCGGTATGTGACATCTTACATCACCAAAAAAGAGAAGACAGAATTGAAGGATATGTGGGAGGACATTTCCCATGAAAAGAGCCTCAGCAAGAAGTTGTACAGTTTCAGTCTGAAGATGTTGTCGCATCGAGAAATCGGAGCTTACGAATGTTCTGACCGGTTGTCTTCAGCAAGTCTCTATGCCAAGTCCAGGAGTATCGTTTGGGCGAGTGTTGGTCTTGCTGCAACGCGTAATCGAGTTCTGAAACCTGTGCGGGAAATTGAGTATTTGGCGGAAAAGGAGCCAAACAGTACCGACATTTTGAAGAGCAACATGTTGGATACATATTATCCAAATCGAAGCAGTCATCTCGAGAATGTTTGTCTGTATGAGGTTCTGCAAAATTACATATTCAAGAGGAACATCAAAGAAGATACTGAGAAAGGAGTGTATGCTGTAATAGGAAGTGAGGGATGTCTGGTCAAGCAAAGAAAATGCCACTTGATAAACCATCGAAAATTGAGTGGCGAATCTCCTGAAAAAAAGGAGTTTTTCTATTTAGCACTTTTGCAACTTTTTAAGCCTTGGCGGGCAGAAGAGGAACTGCTTGGAGATTTCCTTTGTTACGAAGACTCATTCAATGCTGCCAAGGAGACCATAGAATGTCCTGCTTTTCCTAAATATGTAGAAATGTTGAATGTGGAAATTGAGCAGGAAGCAACGATTGCAGCCGAGATTGCCAGAGACAGTTCTCAGGACAGTCAGAGTTCTGCTTCATTGAGTCAGGATCCACTAGGAGGACCTCTTATCGAAAATGAAGCTGCCACTGCTATGAATGAAGTGGAAAGAGCCATGGCACATGCTCAGGAGGATGCGGTTAACTTAGAAGAGTTGGAAAGACAACTCAACGTTGAGCAGAGGAAAATATATGACGAACTTACCATGCAAATTGATCATGGATTACGTCATGACAAGAAAGAGTGCTCATGTACGTCGTTGAAGCCTGTCCGACTGTACGTGAGTGGAGAAGCGGGAACTGGAAAAAGTTTCCTTATTAAAGCAATTTCGTGTTATTTGCAGGAAAGGACAGAGTCATCGCTGTCTTGTGTTGTCACCGCTCCAACTGGACTGGCAGCACATAACATTAAAGGGATTACTTTACATCGTTTACTGATGCTGCCAGTGGAGCATGACAACAAATTAGAATATCACAAGCTATCTGGAGATGCTTGTTTTGAAGTTTCAAGAGTCTTGAGGAAAATGAAACTTCTTATCATTGATGAAGTAAGCATGGTTTCCAATGTCATGCTTGCCTTTGTGCATTTGAGAATGCAAGAAGTTCTCAAAACAGAGTATGATGTGTTATTTGGTGGCAAACACATCATTGTTTTCGGAGATCTTCTGCAGCTGACACCAGTGAAAGGGCAACCTGTGTTCAAAATGCTCACGCATGAAGATACCAGGAAGTGCTTAGGGAGCATTGGCAACGTCAATATATGGTTAAACTTCAATTATGCTGAACTGCATGAAAATATGCGTCAGGCAAAGGATGAAGTTTACAAGACTATTCTACAAGATGTTAGAATTGGAAAAGTGACCGAGCATGGGAAAGAAGCTTTACATGCACGATTACTGACAAATTTATATCCAGACGAAGATGTTGTGCCTGAGAATATTTTTCAGAAAGTTACTGAGAAAAAATCTGGAATATGTTTGATGCCAACTCTTGCAGAATGTGCCAAATTCAACAACAAAATGTTGCATTTAGAAAAGCAAGAGATTGTGAAACTGGAAGCTATTGACAGAGTAGAGCATATGGGATCAACAATTATTTTGTCTGAGAATCTGAAAACAAAATTGGATTCATTAGAGAAGAGTATATCTAAAACTGCGGGTTTTGAAAAGACTCTGAATGTGTGCTTGAACTGCCGTATAATTTTAAGAAGGAATTTACATGTTGAAAGAGGTCTGGTAAATGGATCAATGGGTAATGTTGTTGATTTTGTGAAATACAGAAATAGAGATGGAATTGAATTTTTAAAAATTAAATTTGATGGCATTGAGGAAGTACAGCTAATTGCTCGTTGTTCTGCTAGATTTTTGCTTGTAAAAGACTTATATGTTCGTCGTAAGCAGTTTCCTGTTTGCTTGGCATATGCGGTGACAATCCATAAATCGCAAGGTTTAAGTGTAGACTGTGCATTGGTGAATATTGGCAGTTCTGTGTTCAAGGAGGGTATGGCATATGTGGCATTGTCACGAGTTAGGACTTTATCGGGATTGTACTTGATTGAGTGTGATGTCACAAACATTTGTGCGGATCTAGATTGTGTTAAGGAATACAATAGGTTGAGAAGAGAGTATGCGCCACATTTGCCTCAGTATCCTTTGTTTGAGAAACGTGTGGTAGGCCGGAAATGAAGAAATGTGACCAATACTGGGGAGGTTGTAGCAAAAAGACGAAAAGTCGATGAACCTGAAATTATAAGCAGAAACAAAAAGGATTCTGTTGAAGATGTTGTTGGTTTTCAATTTGAAAACAGTTCTGGTGTCAACTGCTATGCTAATGTAGTGGTTAATGTTTTGTTTTCTCTAGAAAATGTAAAAGAAGAGATTGTGGTCAATTCTGATCAAAGATTTTGCAGTTTGTTAAATTCTGTGTTAGAGAAATGTAGCATTGATAGAACAAACATAGAAAGTGTGTCTGAAATTCGAAATCTGTTAGACAGATGTTCAGGCCAAACACAATTCTCTCAAAATAGTCAGCAAGATTGTCAGGAGTTTTTAATGTATATGCTTGATGTATTGCATGATGAAGGTGTAGATGTAGATCACCTGTTTGGGCTTTCTTATCAATGGCAGCATGACTGCGAGAACTGTAGGGTATCAAGTACTACTAGTGTAGACTCAGAAAGATTTATATATTTAACTTTGCCAGACAGTAAATCAGTCTCTTTTAATAAGCTAGTAAAAGCAGCTGATCACAACATGGAGTGTAGCCAATGTAAATCTGAAATGATGTCCACATTATTTATACGAACATATGGCCAGTATGTCATTTTAATGTTCCAACGATGTAGGCCTGATGGAACAAAATTGACAACTTTAATTAAAAATTTTGTGGCTTCACAGTTGTCAATATCAGGAAGGACTTTTGTAACTGTAGCAATTATATATCATGATGGTCCTTCAATAACATCAGGACATTATACAGCTTATTTAAAGTGTAGATATGGCTGGTCATTCTGCAATGATTCTGTTTTAATTTTCAAAAAAAAATTGCCATATGACCTTAAAAACTCTTACCTGGTGTTTTTAAAACCAAAATTTTAGGGAAAGAATCTCGGGATGTGCTCTGAGGAATTTCAAGAAGTTCTCATGGCTCCTACACTATTTGGCCTTGAGGATAAGTGTAGTACAGAGACATAACTTCTTACCATAACACTGGACGTCATGGAGAAATACGTGCACTTTGAATGAGTTCAGAAAAACTATTTCTTTTTATAAGCTAATTGAAGCAGCCAATCAAAACATGGAGTAGAGGGAATGTAAGTCTGCAATGCTGTCTACTGTTTTACATTGCTTTGTGATTAAAAGTGATGTAGAGAATTAAATAATTGTACTAGTCATAAAGGTAGTGTAAGTCTGCTTCATAGTAAGCAGTATCAGTGTGATAGGAAATGTAGAACATGATTGAGCAAGAAGGGGAAGATATTACTAGTCCAGGATTGTGTAAATGATCTTCAACATTTTAATTCTGAAAGTTGCGGAAATGCGAAAAGACGGGATTGGCTTACAAGAAATCCAAGAGTTATAAATGGGTCTAAGAAGATTTGGCCTTGTGGAAACTTGTGGTAGAGAGCAAGAAGTCATTTATTGTATGTAACATGTTTTTGAAAACGATGGAGGTTTTCTTTCAGAAAGTGGCGGGTTGAAAGTAATAACAGCACAACAGAGTGTAAGCTGTTCATAGGACATCCTTGGCCGTCATGGAAAGTAAGTTAACTTTAAGGAGTTCTGAATTCTGCTTTGTTATGTTGTATGGGTTTTTTAAACACAATCATTTTGATTGTGTTTTTTTTCCCCGCTGTTATATGATGAATACCTTCAAGTCACTGTTTTTAGTGAAATTTGATACATTCTGAAAACAGCAAAAATAAACCATTTAACATGTATAATTAATTCTGTTCTGTTTGCATTTATGATGTACATGTAGAACTGTGTAGGAGGCATGGAGAAGGTGAGGCTTCTGTAAGTGTCAAAGTTGTTGCATACAGTGAACACATTCACACATCGGTCCACTCTTCCTTGGATGTGGTGGAGGTGGTGGGGAAGCACCAGCTGAAGCTACTAAAGAAGCCATTGCTCACTGGTAACAAAGGGTCTTTCTCTCACAATGATGAAAGTCAGAGTGAGGAAAGAAAGAGGGATTTTCATCATTTGGGAAAAACAATAGTTCTCAACCAATGAAAAGTGTTCATTTTAGATTATATGACCTAGTCTTACATCATTAGGAAACCAAAAGTGAAATGAACCAATGAAAAGTGTTATTACCAAGTCACATGACCTGCTGTGTTTACGTTACACGCTTTGCAGGGCCTCCCGGTTTGCTTCCAGAAACCTGTGCTTTGCGACTCGGTAAGTGTACCAGTTCGCTAACGTAGTACGCCATATGACGTATCACGCGAGAACGCGAAACGTCATGCGGACGGGAGGCGTCACGATGTTGTTTTCTAACGCGGCAGTTGCGGTAAAGAAACGTTTACCGGCTCGCGGTCTATTTCGCGGCATCAAGGTCAGCTAACGGGAAGCTTCCCGATTTGCGAAGCGGGAACGAAGAAAAAAAAATTAAAAAAAAAAAATTATTAATAAACATATAAAATATATTTTGGGATTTAAAGAAGAATACATTTTACAGCTACAGATATTTGCTATTAAAAAACCATTGAAATTCACTGAAAAAACCATAGGTTATAGATTATATATAGTTAGGAATTAGCATTTACAAAACCTTGAAAATTCACTGAAAAAACCATAGGTTATAGACCAGATATAGTTAGGAATTAGCATTTAAAAAACCTTATTTTACTCACACAAAACCATTGAAATTCCATATATAGTTAGTTGCACTAACTATATATCGCGCACCCGCAATCCACTGCTGATGATGTCACATATTACATCATTCATGACATGGTCAGTGACATCACTGATGACATCACTGATGACATCTCAAATGACATCACTGATGACATCACTGATGACATCTCATTTGACATTATTCTTGTGCTAATACGATAAACCTCTTCAGACTCTAATATAACCTTAGATACACTCAGTGTATACAGAAACTCACACACTGTCACTCATCCATGGAGTTACTCACACACCTAGTCAGTCATGCAAAGAAACAATCTCACCTCCATTTCCTCAACTATACAGTTATACACACCTTACTTATTCAAGCATATACTAACACATATTTACTCTCTTATACAATCCCTGATACAAGTTCACAATGATCCATACAGCTACTCACACATTCAGTGGCTCTCATGCACAGTTATTTATATATGCCAACTCTCACATGTACTGTGTTTTACATATGTACTTACTTTGACATGTAGCACTGAGATATCCATTCACTCACCAATGCACTCATGCACACAGTCAACCACCCATACAGCTGTTTCCACATGCACTTTTGAACCTATACATCTAGTGAATCAACTGCTCACACATCTATGCACAGAGTCATACACCTCCCAGGCACCCACACACACACTCAGTCTCCCATACAAATACTTGAGCAACCAATCAATAACCCATATACTTACTCATATAGCTACTGATCAACACATGCAGCAGTTTACAGAACAACAAACATAATGATGCACAAATTAAGACAGTTTAGTCACTAACCCGTGCACTCAGTGAGACACATTTAATCACTCACTCATACAGTCAGTCATGCACCTACTAAATCTTTCGTCCAGACACTTATACATCCACTCATTCTTCAATATTTAAGACATATTTAAACTTTACAGAAACAAAAAATCACTGGATGTTGTTATCAGTGATGTCATTTGAGATGTCATCAGTGATGTCATCAGTGATGTCACTGACCATGTCATGAATGATGTAATATGTGACATCATCAGCAGTGGATTGCGGGTGCGCGATATATAGTTAGTGCAACTAACTATATATGGAATTTCAATGGTTTTGTGTGAGTAAAATAAGGTTTTTTAAATGCTAATTCCTAACTATATATGGTCTATAACCTATGGTTTTTTCAGTGAATATATATATATATATATATATTCTACTCCGGTTGCGAGTAGGCAGTTATAGTTAGGACCTAGTTTCCATAGGAAATCCACAACATTCTATTTGGAATAACTTTGGCGTCGGTGGACAAATCTTCCTGAATTTCTCCACGAAAATTGCCTGCTCGGTTACGCTCCTTCCCTGAAAGATTGGGGGTGATTGGTTAAGTGAGGGCTGAGAAAAAAGTGGGGTCGCAAAATGTGTTTTCCCCATGCAATTTTCCATAGGGACCTTTAGCCAGGGCTACAGCCCGAACGGCTGAACGGAATTACACAAAATTTGGCAGAGAGGTAGAGTTCTGTTCGCAGAGGTGCTTTTTGTTAAATAGTGTAAATCCGTTCTGTAGTTTCTGAGAAAATTGCAAGTAAAATCATAGCGATATCCAGAGTCTGAGTTCAGTACGCGTACTGAAATCTGTTCAATTACTGGCAGGAGCTGCATGCTGATTGGCTGTGAACTGTCTGTCAACACTCGAAACCAGGAAGTGTTGGCGGCCATCTTGTGCCTCGCTAGAACCGAGTCACAAGGAAACAGTAAAACAAAGTTGAGAAATAAGGGAAGGGGGTAGGGTAGAGATATTCTGACCCTCTAGGCTTGCTTAGGGGGTTGTACATGGATGTTTAGATTCTAATTTTTATTTTATTTTTTTAAAGAAAAATCGCGGCGTAAACGTATGTAAATACCTACAATTACGAGCAGGAGCTGCATGCTGATTGGCTGTCAATACTCCAAACCAGGAAGTGTTGGCAGCCATGTTGTTTGTCGGGAGAGCGGAGTCACAAGAAAACAGTAAAACAAAGTTGAGAAATAAGGAAAGGGGGCAGGGTAGAAACATTCTGAGCCTATAGTCTTGGTCAGGGGGTGGTACATGAATCTTTAGGCTCAATTTAATTTTTTTTTAAATAAGAAATGGCGGGGTACTCGTGCAGTACTTGTACGTGGTGGAAAAGGTGAAAAAAAACTAGAAGTCTGTTTTATTCATTAGGTTCCGGGGGGGGCAAATTACGGGGGCAATTTTTCTGCATAATGGGGGCTTGTAAGGTGCAGCGAGCACTGGGGAAGGGCACTCCTCTGGTTTTATTTTGAAGTATGTGGGGGGGTTTACGATCCTACTCCACGCATTCTTGGTGAGCGGCATCCCTGGTGTCTTTTTGTTAAAAAAAAAAAAATGTTTTGAGCTCTCTCTCTCTCTCTCTCCCGGTACATGTCGCGGGGAACGCCACCTTTCTGGGGCAGTGATAAGTAAAATGACCTTCCAGCTCCGGGTACCTGCATTGTCTGGAGTTTTTTATTATTGTTGGGAGGGTGGGCTTGATAATATGTCTTTGTAAATTCCCATAGAAGCCTATGTTCTGGTGTTAACATGGGCTTCTATGGGAAATAACAAGGCCGTATTATGAAGCTCATTATCGCCGTTTTATTGGCAGTTTCTTGACAATAAAATGGCGATAATTTTAACACCGGTGGTTGATGATATGCAGCTAAGTTTACTGGTCAAAAAAAAGAGGAATGGGCCATATTCTCAAGAAAATGCGATACATTATCGCTGTTTTTATCGGCATGAAACTGTCTATAAAGCGGCGATAATGGGCTTGATAATATATCCTTGTGAATCGCCATAGAAGCTCATGTTGACACTAGAACCTGGGCTGCTATGGGAATTTACAAGGGCCTATTATCAAGCCCATTATCGGTGCTTTAGCGGCATTTTTCTGCTGATAAAAGCGGTGATAATTTATCGCCCTTTAGTGATATGGCACTGACGGTCGTATTATCAAGGATCGGTGTTAAAATTATCGTTGTTTTATGGGCATGAAAGTGGCGATGAAACGGCGAAAATGGTCTTGATAATACGCATTTGTTAATTCTCATAGAAGCCCATGTTCTCGTGTTAACATAGGCTTCTATGGGAAATAACAAGGGCCTATTATGAAGCCCATTATCGCCGGTTTATCGGCAGTTACTGGCTATAAAAGCGGTGGTAATGTATCGCCTTTTGTTGATACTATGCCCCTTCATTTCTATGATAGTCCGTAAAACTTTCCTTTTTTTGTGTAGTAATTGTACTCTCTACGCATGCGCAGCCTCGTTTCGAAGCCCATGTTTTTTTCTTTTTCTTCAAGTTCAATAAACAAAGCTTTCTTTATTTCAGGTATTACATTTGGCGCTTTGTTTTCCCTGGTCGTGTGTGTCATCCGCTACTTTACTTTTGTAATATATTAATAATCTTATTTTATCTACATTTATTTGGAACGTAGTGCCGAGACGCCAAACGTTGATCACGTACTCCGTCCACCGCCATTTTAGTAGTTTTTCACTGTTTTTATTACATCTGTTACTTCTATTTTATCGTCCTCCTATTTTCTTTGTGATCGACGAGATTTCGAGGCACAGACACCACGGTGTTTGTCCTTAAACCCTGATGTTATCAGACTTGGTCACACGTACACCTAAAAACTAATTTGAAGGACGTAAGTCACAGGCATTGCAACACGTGTTTGTCAACAGAAAGACATTATTAAGATTATCGCCGGTTTTATCGGCAGGAAAACTGCCAATAGAGTGGCGATACAGGGCTTGATAATAGGCCGTTGTGAATTCCCATAACAGCCCAAGTTAACACCAGAACCTGGGCTGCTATGGGAATTTCCAAGGCCCTATTATCAAGCCCATTATTGCCGTTTTATCAGAATTTTTGCTTCCGATAAAAGCGGCGATAATGTATCACCTTTTGTTGATAATATGCGACTTCGTTCTGCATCGCATTTTGCGATGCGGGGCGCAGGATACGAAATTCATTTTATTATTTTAATTGTTTACTTACCCGCAATCATCCAGATTCTGCTGTTTATAACCCCCACCCCGCCCGCCCCATTTGCCTACCTCACCACAACTCCCTCCACGGGCCGCGGCTTAGTCAGTTATTTGGACATACGTTAAGCATAATAAATAATAAAAAAGTATATATTGTAAAATTGTCATCTGTGGAAGATACAAAAAAACACAGTTACTAGATATATTTTACAACACAAAATAATTTGTAAAACATTTCATTTGCCTTTTTTGCTGTTCTCAGAATATATTGAATTTCACTACAAACAGTGAGTTCAATGGTACTCATCCCATAACAGCGGGCTAAAAAAAGACAATCCATAAGGATATCTTAAAAAAAAAAACCAGTCAACATTGTCAATAACAATATTAAAAATAGAAATAAAACATATCTTAAATGTTTTTTTCTAAAATAAATTTCTTACGTAAATATAAGATATCTCAAGCAATCATAAAATAACAATATATTCTGAATAATTTTCTTACACTGTAAATAATGTTACTTACAAGTAGATGCTGAGAAAATACACAGCAAAAAGTCCTTAATGGTTTTGCACACTTTTCCTTACGGCCAAATAGTATGCATCAAGTCCTTTGTTTGGAAGTTGTTCAATAGTAATCCTGAACATTCGCCTCCCAGCCTTCTGTTCCAAAACCACCGACATCATTTACGGGTCTCCCAGGAATCACAACTTCAACAACATCTATTACATAAAGAACACCCAGCTGATCCTCTTCATCACCAAGAAGCCACATACCACCAAAAGGAACCTCCACCACACAATGAACGATGTCACCAACTACATAAAGAGCAGCACTGTAAACACAAACTGGCAGAAGATGAAGGTACCCATCCTCAGACCCACTCCATCAGCCTCCGACAACTCCTGCTACCTGACTGTATGTATGTATGTATGTAAGGGACACTTTTATAGCACTCCTATCACTCCAAGGAGTATCTTGGCGCTCACCCAGCCCAGATGAAGGGGTTGGAGGGAAAAGAGATAACTTGCACTCATGCACTACACATTACACCAGCACCCTAGAGGCAACATCAGATAGAGAGAAGACCCAGGTTTTTAATGCTTTCCTGAAATGCGTTTCTTGGGACAATGATCGTAAGGAGGGCGGGAGCTTATTCCAGGCCTTGGCGCCCAGTACAAAAAGGGATTTGCCACCTTTTGTTACCAGCTTGAATCGAGGGATTGTGAGCAGATTCAGACTGGCGGATCTCAAACAGCGTGTCGGGTGATATCTTTTGAACCCATTACACAGGTATTTAGGCCCTTGCTGATGAAATGCCCTGAAGGTAATTATAAGAATCTCTTTAAAAAGAATCCTTTTACCTATTGGTAGCCAGTGGAGTGCATTGAGTGCTGCTGAAGCTGAAGACCTACGGGGCCTACGTAATACAAGGCGGGCCGCTGCATGTTGGACCATTTGTAACCTATGGAGAACGGCTTTGTTTGCTCCAGCAAATAAACCATTACAATAATGAAACCTGGAATTTATTAGGGCCACTGCGACTGTTTTCCTGGCCGACAACGGGAGAAGATCAAAAAACGTCCTCAAAGCCTTTATAATCTGGAAGCACGTCCCGGCTACGGCCACCGCTTGATGTTTGAAAGACAGTTGATCGTCGAACTTGATACCCAAGTTACGAGCAGATGTTATAGTGTTGGGGGGAGCTTCTGCATCAGCAGGCCAACACAATTTTGGGGAAAACAGATTATGATTCCCGAATGGCAAGATTTCTGTCTTTCCAGCATTACATTTTAAATGATTGTCAGTCATCCATTTAAATGTTGCTGCTAGACACTCCTTAAGGTCATCCTCGGCACCAGGCCGTTCCCTGTCCAACACCAGAATGAGCTGGGTGTCGTCAGCGTATGAAATTGTGCTGATCTGAAATGACATGATCAGTTTCACTAGGGGTACCATGTATAGATTAAAAAGTACAGGACTTAGACTCGATCCCTGAGGGACCCCGGAACTGACGACCTTAGCTTCAGACTGGTATTGACCCAACACTGTGACTTGGCATCTATTGCTGAGGAAATTCCTGAGCCATGCCAAGACCTGCCCTCCTACTCCTGCGGCAGCCAACCGGTTCACTAAGATGTTATGTGAGACTACAGTGTGAAGAGTACCAACACCTACTAACCATGTGAACAACATAGGATTCAACCTCAACTGCTCCCTCTCCATGTGTAAGCAAGTCTACACCGTGTCCACGTACTGCTATAACACCCTCCACATGCTCCGCAACATTTACAAGTGGATCCTAACCAAAAAAGAACAATGACACAGGCCCTCATCAGCAGTAGACTACACTGTGGTAAAACACTCTACACATGAGTTCTAGCCAAACACCTACAACAACTACAACAAATCCAAAAGACCACTACCTGACTGATCATCAATGTCCCCGGCTGCACCCACATCACCCACCACCTGATACACCTACACTGCCTCAATATCAACAAAAGGATCACCTTTAAGCTCCTCACTCTCACTTACAAAATACTCTACAACACCAGACTAATCAACCTTAATAGCACTAATCCTAAAGAGCAAATCTTGATCTTAAAATGTTGTCTTTAAAAATATTAGGTAAGAATTTGGTAACTCTTTGGGCAAACGTTGCTTAAAAACTAATTGAGTATCATTACACTGTATCCAACCTTTCAGACATTTTAAATAAACAATGTAATGTCCAGATGTGGTAGAAGGTCCATCATGAAAAATAATAGCAACAGCTATAAAAGTTCTCCCTGATATTCAACTTTGACCAGCTACAACATTTTTAATTAAAGTTTTCAATTTTGTTCCATCAGTTCTACAACGTTGCAGCATTAAAATAACATACTGTCCATATCTTTGTATAAATAATGTTGATGACATTTCTGATTTACATTGCCTACACTCCATGTTTTGACTTGCTCCTCTAATTAGATTGTTAAAAGACACTGATTCACAGTCAGGTAAAGTCAAATATATGAATCTCTCAGTGTCGATGTCAAGACTTGTTGTCTTAAGTCCTTATCTTGTGTACTTTTGGGTACTTCACATGTAGCATATTCTTCAATAAAAGACAACACAGTATCATCTGGATATGCTCCAAATTTAGGAGCATCTTTGATCCATAATAGCATATGTATGTGAGAAGCACCTCTCGCTTGATACTCCTTTCTCCAAAAGAAATCCAGAACCTTTCCAAGAGGAGGATGTTTTTTATTGGTGGTAAAAGACATCATAGCTTCAAATTTATGATTGAAATACCTGCATACATTAACAGGATCCAAAGAGCACAATTCTCCAGGTGTCGTGTATTCGATATTTGGTATATTTGGATTTGCCTCTCAAAGAAATTGAAGTAAATCATCCCAAGCATATTCAGCACAGCTTAGAGTAAGGAACCATGTAGGATCTGTATACACTCTGTGTGTTGGTCTGTTTGTTGAAGACTGCAGGTTCGTACTTGGTAATTTGAGTTTACTTTTATCGGCATTCTTATATTTTCTTTTTCGTCGGCCTTTGTTGTGAATTGCCTTTTGCTGTTTTTGTCGCTTACATTTTGTTTTATAACCTCGTTATTCGGGGCGTTTTGGGTTCGCGTGTCTCGTTTTATTATTTTGACCTCAGGCATTTGTGTTTGGTCCGTCTGATGAATCATAACTACCTGATTTGCACCATCCTCTTGGCCAAGAACACTTTCATCACCCTCAACTTGGATCTTGTGTATGTCCTGTGATTGTATGGTTTTTCCTTTTAAGATGTTACATTTTTTTCTTCCTTGTGTATGATTTTGTTTTGCGGACGAGGGGCAGGTTGATGATTCGTTTGTCGGAGTGTTTCCGATCTCTGCGCTTAACTGAAATGCTTGGTCTTGGGTCTTATCAATATGCTTTGAAGCGTTTGATTCAGAGGGTAGTTTTTCTCCCTTTAAGGAGATATGGTGGAAGATTGGATACGTGTGCATATTTATAAAAGGTGGGGCCTTGAGTTGGGCTTTCCCTTTCTTGACGCGCTTTCTTTGTCTCTTTGTTAACTTTGATTTTGTGTTGACAGTTATGCTTTGTTTGTTGCCGATTCTGCGTGCGCTGTGATCTGAATCTTCCTCATTTGATTTGCTTATCTCTTGTTCTTGGTCACTGATTTGGTTAATATCTCTTACTTTATTTGCACTCCCAATTTCCTCTTCAACCTTTTTTTCCTCTCTGGGGCTCATGTCTGCTCTGTTTTCTTTTATTACGACTGATGATTGGATTGCCCCTAATATGTCTTTTAGTATGACCGGTAAATTTGACAAGTTGTCCACTAGTTTGCCGCATACACAACTTGGCTGGATGATCTCTGTGTGGGGTCCTTCAGTTACCATCCTCGGGAGCAGAGTTGTCATATGGTCTAGCCTGGTGTTTATGCCTGAAATGTGACCAGCATTAAGGTTTATTAGATCGATTTGGACGTCCATTTTGTCCGACTGGAAAATCAAGGCCTTAATTTCCTGGTCCAAGGTGTTTAATAGTGTTATGCTCCATGGATCTTTGTAGGCCTCTCTGGGCAGTATTTCCTGGACTTCTGACTCTTCTTCTGACCTACTCATGGAGGAAATCGTAATTGGGGACGCTAAGTTTAATTTTTTTTTTTTACCATCCTTTTCATTTTTCTTGCTTTTTTTCCCTATTATTGAGGTTGTCGTCTGTATGTAGCGGTGTAGATTCCAGCCTTTCTTTGCCACTCGATCCCCTTTCCTGATCTTGTGCTTGACTGTGGCCTACTAGCAGGTCTTGGTTCTCTTGGGTTTGTTTTTCCATTTGTCTGTCCAAGCTTATTTCATCAGGTAAGGAAAATGAGGTTTGCCATGTGTCCTCCTGTATGGCAATGTGCTCAACCCTCATTTTATTTTCCCTTGTTGATAGGTTGTCCTTACTCTTGTTCTTCTCCGTGGTCTTTGTCTCCTTGTCTTTTTCAAGAACTTGGGAGTTGTTTTTGTTTATTTGAGCTAGGACCACAACAGACTTGCAGGTGCCAGTATTACTATTTAGCTTTGGAAAGGCCAGAGAGTTTTGTAGTTGGTCTATTAGATTGTGCTTTGGGCTGTTCTCGATATAGGTTTTTTGCACTTCTTTGTTTCCCTCCTTCTTACTTTTTGTTTGTTGCTGCTCGTTATCTTTTATCCTTGATACTGGTGTAATTGGACTGGGTGGGTCGACTTGTTCCTGCATTTGACCGTAGATGGCTGCCATGGGGTCCTTTAGGAAAAATAATTTTTGAATCCCAATCTTGTTTTGTTTTGGGCTGGTTGTAGATAGTTCAGGTGCAGACAGTAGTGTCTCTCTTTGTTGTTCAACCTTCTTCTCTCTTCTTCTAGTCTTTTGTGTGCCCTTGTTTTTCTCTTCTTCGTTATTTTTTGTCTTTTCACTTATATCCTGCCGGACTTTCCCGGATCTCATTTTTTCCAGCTTGTTTTAAAACTGTAAGGATACGTATTCCCGGCTCTCCAGGTTTTTCTCTTCCGGTTAGGGGCTAGGCGTGGTTTTAATATATATATTTTTTTGGTTTAATCTTTCGTACTGCTCCTCCGGTCTGTTGTATTTACCCTGCCTACACAAGTCCCTCCACAGCATTGGTGTGGCTGGAGTCCTAGAGCTTCCACTCTGTGGTCTGATATTCCCGTTCTTTGCCACTTGTACACTTGTACCTGCGAACTTGGATCCTCACCGCCTCCCACTCTACTTTCCACACCTCCTCCCAAGCCTGTCTGCTCCCTCTGAGTACTGCCGAGTGACTACTCCCCCACCGGGTCACCTCCTCAGCTACCAAACCTTACGCTAGGTGTGGCACGAGGTGCTGTGGGGTGGCTTGGGACGCAACACACGACACGGAGTTGGAACAGCTGCCGTCAGGGAGGAACTGCGTTGAAGCGTTGCAGCGTTGCGGTGTCTGGCAGAGTGACGACTCTCTCTAGTCAGTCTCATCAAGATATGAGGTGGCTGCTTGAATCCCACTGTTGGGACCTCGGTCACAAGTTCACAAGCTCTTAGCACACGGTTAGTTTAATCAGTTTTATCAAGGGCTCCACTTCTCCGTAATTTTACTGATGCCTGCGTTAATGCTGGTGCTTAAATAGGGCTTACTAGCTTTATAGTGCTTAATTAGTGCTTAATTAGTGCTTAGATAGTGCTTTAATGCCCTTAGCCCATTGCGCCGGTAACTCTGCCGAGGTTTGCTTCTCTCGCAGGAATGCTGCTGCCGCTGCTCCCCTCTACCTGCCCTTTGCCTGCTGGATTCCATGACCAACCCTTGAGTCTTAAAGTGACGGGCGGATGTTTTTTCTGGCATGTTTAAACAGCAGGGTATGGCTGGCTGCTGGCGTTTGAACTGTTGGCTGACGTTGTGGTGATTCAGGTGGGCTTCAGGGGCTTCAGGGCCTCAAGGCTCTCGGTGCTTCAGGGGCTTAGAGCTATCAGCCTGCTCCCGCCCGACCTGCACCCGCACCCGCACCCGCAACCGGGACCCGCACCCGGCACCCGGCTCACCGCTCACCTCTTCTCACCGCCTCTCTCCTTGCAGTATGGTGCGGCGCGGCGCGGCGCGGCGGTACGATACGGGGAGCCTCGGGATACGGAGAGCTCAGGCTGCCAAAATGCCACCAGCTCGCTGCCTCCAAGGTTCGGCCCTTCGATCAGTCCTCAGCTCGCCGCCGCTCCGATTTACGGCTCTAGCTTTCCGGCACCCACTCCTGCAACCGCTTCGCTCCAGCCGCTTCGCACTGCACTTCGAAAGGTATAAAAAAAAAACAAAGACAATGTACCCATGGCCCATCCACAAAAGATAGCAGAAGCTACTAGAAAAAGAACTACAAACACTCAGAGGCTAGGAATTACAACAAATGGGAAGGGCGACATAATAAAAGATACACAATGGCAAGAAGAAAAAGAAGTAAAATTGTCACCCCAAACTCAAGGAGAAACTACCGAAAAGTTGTCATTCATACCGGAATATCAGACAACAGGGGGATAAGACTTTTTGAACAGAGGAAACATAATGCGGCTGCTTAGAGAAATCTCAGAACTGGACGATATATCATCTCAAGATCTTCTGTCTGTAGAATTCAAACATACCAAAAACAATCCAGAGGTAGAAGAGTCACTAACAACCTGGTCATCTAAGACCATAGTAGACAGAATACTCGCAACGAGCATGTCCTTTGAAGCATGGGGCATATAGCTGTGGTGTCACCAACGGAATAAATATCCATTCCCCCTCTTAAAAAATTTAATTACAGAAAAAATAAAGGAAGAGGTGAACACCCAGAAATCATGCCTTAAGGGTGCATGTTCAGTAACTCCACAAAAAACACCACAAAACATAAGGAGACAGGTAAAAGCAGTGGAACAAGGATGTACTCTGGAACAGAGCTCCGACTGGTCCTGGGTTGCAAAGGTCTTAAGCAATAAGTGCTCCTAGCCAGTCCAAAAGCACAAATGAGAATAATAAATTACAGCTATGGATAACGTTGGGTACCCAAAAGGAAACGGGAAAAACTAACTTGTAATGAGCAATCGATCGCTTTGAATCTTCATACGATCAGCATCTGCTCCTGGAATGTCCATGGCTTTAATAGTATGGGGCAAGACCATGAAACTGCAAATTTCCTGGAACAACATGACTTAATATTACTACAAGAAACCTGGAATCTGAACCAGGTTTCCATCCCTGGTTACATAGAATTTCATATCCTTGCTGAAAAATTCTCTAAGTTCGGACACCCGAGAGGAGGATTAACAACGTACATCACTCAGCAGTATAGATGGGAAGCAGAAGAAGTAGACATTGGGGTAAACTGGGTACAGGCAACAAAACTCACAGAGAGGCAAGATTCAAAGGCACGTATTCACAACCTACTAGTGCTCAATGTGTATGTACATCCGGAAAAGAAACTGAAAAACGAAAAACTGTTAATACTAATAACCTTGATCAAGGCATTACAAAGTTCCCACAAATCATACTCTATGATTATCTCAGGAGGTTTTAATAGCAATCTAATGAAAGAAGACAAAATAACTCAAGATTTCGGAGTCCTGGGCCTTTCAATTCTAACTATGAAGGAAAAAGGAAACGTAGTCATACCGGTAACCTTTGTAAGAGGTAATCGGAAGTCTTCAATAGACTTTACAATAATGAGCAATAGCTTGACATCAATGGTGAATTCGTTCACGGTTGGACAACGTATAGAAAGCGATCATCTCCCATTGATTACCAAAACAAAAATGCTGGTCAGCAAGACCAAAAAACTAAATACCGTCATTCAGCATACTGAAAAATGTAATCTATGTAAGCTGAAATGGGGCGGGAAGGATATAAAACCAACAATAGATACATTCAAAAAAGAATTGCTCAGACTAACACCGGAAGAAAAAGAAAACCCAATAAAAACATGGGAATACCTATGTGAGGCCCTAACCAGAAACCCCCCAACCATAAAACAGAAGGCTGGAAGAATCAATACCGGGAAGAAGCCATGGTATAACATTACCTTGCGGGAGGAAAAAAGCAAAATCACACGCGAAGTTCGGAAGCAGGTAAAAATGATGAAAAGTGGAAAAAAAACAGATAAGGCGATATTAAAAGTCATGCGGAAAAGATGCATGAGCATGCTGAGTAAGGCAAAAAAGACATATCAAGAAGAAATCTGGTCAAAATTATTAATTGCTGGGAAATATAAAAATGCCCGATCATTCTGGGGTATTATTGATAAACTAACAAAAGGCAAATACTTAAGACAGGAGGCAGGCATTGGAGAAAGTAAGTGGATCCAGCATGTCAAAAACATGTTTATTGACAGGGAGGATGGCCAAATGTGGCACTGTAAAATAGAGTGCGAACTATGCTCTAGAAACTCTGAACATGTGGAAAACATTCTAGGAATACGAAATACTCCACAGGAGGATAAGAGGAAGACACTTTCAAACGGCGAAAAATGGAAAAAAGAGGAAACTACCAACAGACCCACCGTAATACCAGAAAACTCAGACGACACGGCACCAGCTTCTGACACCCTTATCACATTTTAACAGCTACAAATAATAATACATCGCCTGAATAAAGACGGAGCTACAGGTCCAAATGGGCTTCCAAATGCCATTTTTAAATACTCCCCTGAGTTCTGGGCAGAATATTTAACAACACCTCTTTAATTCAATCTACAGCCAGAACAAACTGCCCAAGTCCTGGAATGGCAGCATAATACACCCCATTTTCAAACGAGGCGATCATAACGAGCCGGGGAACAACAGGCTGATATCACTGATGGACGTGGAGGCAAAACTATATGGGTCATGCTTATTGTCACATCTTCAAAACTGGATGGAAGACACCAAGATAATTTCTATGTTCCAAACGGGTTTCCGGCCAAGGACGGGTACACTAACAAACCTGACAACCCTGGCTCTACTGAAGGCAAAAGCAGAAACAAATAAGACCAGACTTTACGCTTGTTTTATAGATCTGCGTGCAGCGTTTGACAGGGTGAACCGAACCCGATTGTGGAAAACATTAAGTGCATGGGGCCTTCCGAAGGTCCTACTGGAGGCAATAATGAGTTTGTACAGTAATGTAGTGTAGTTCCTATATTCCCAATAGGCTCTGCGCATTGGAATAATATATTCAGCAGTGTAGACGTAGGACTGAGGTTATCTAGGTCTCTACTGACTATATTAGACTTAAGGTTTGCCAGCTAGCTCAGAGGTCACTAGAAACTTTCTCGAATAAACGAGGAGGAGTTTAACCTCCCTGGATAGACAAGAAGGGATTAGCTTCTGACAACCATACAACATGACAACTTTGCTCTCCCTGAATAAGAGTGTATCTCTAGAGTCGTGTGAAAACAATAGACAGCTATTTCACTCAGTCAAATGTGCGTACTTAATTTCACCAGAATGCAGAGAAAAGAGAGACGGGCGTGTGGAATGGACCTGTGTACCAGGGGTTGTGGCGGTATCGGGTGGTGGTGTAGGAACAGGCAGGACACTAACTCTTGGGGTCAACGAGGGCTTTATTGGTATTCCACGTTGGGTTTTTAACATAAGAGTTCTCCTGGTTCTGAACGTAAGTCTCTCCCTCGCGAACTGACTGGGTTCCGTTGTGAAGTTCGGGTGTTCTTCCTTCTAAGCTGGGTGTCTCTTCCTCTCCGAGGTCTGGTCACGGTTGGGGTTGTTAGCCGTCGTCTTGGCTCCGGTGACCCAGGGAAAGAGGAGACCAACAGAAAGGGGCCGTTAGTTCAGTTGTCCGCGGGGAGTATATGCACCGGGGCACCAGGTGTAGTGAGTTGGGAGAGGATTCACCAGTGATCACACAACTCTAGCATACTTCAGTGCTGGGGTGGGGGTGGAAACAGACTGTGAGGGTAAACGCGGGGTAAAAGGAAACGAGAGGAGGGGGGGGACGCAGGATCTCAAACAGGGGATCTGTACACTATGTTACATGCTTGTTCCCCACCCAAGCTGCCATACGCTGCCGTACCTGGGCAAGCCACGCTCCTCCCCCGGGAGAGTGGCACGGCGGCTCACAGGGTCGTTGGCCTCCTGGCTTTCCCTCGGCCGCTCCTCCGCTTGCTCCCAGCTGTTCTTCGGGTTCTCTGCTTCTTCCTTCGGTTCTGCCCTCTCCGGTCTCTGGTTCTCCGTCTTCACTCCTCGCCGGCACTTCGGTGGTGATGTCACACGCCATCCACATCGCTTCCTGTCTTTTGGCCAATCCGGTCTTGCTGACGTATACACCGGGCGGATCCTCCTCCTCCGTGTAGATCCACTTAAAGGAGCCGCGTTCTTCTTCTTCATGATCCTCGTGCTCCGTACCCCATGGCTCTGTCTGTAAGGAAGGAGGACGTACCGGGTCAGAACCAGGTGCCCACCATTCTCCTGCAGCACTCAGCCTCACCCCGTTACAGGGCGTTTTCAATAAAAGGTGTTATTTATTGAGCAGTCTTCTTCCTCATACAAGAGAAATTAATTGCCACGATTGTAATGCTCATGGTAAAGTAAAGTGCGTACAGTAAAAGGAGGATTATAAAATAATACTGTAAAAGCATTGATATGGTTTCTTAGCCATATGATACTTTAAAATAGATAAAATATATACATACATATATACATTGACTAATCGTACTCAACTGGTGCTTCTAAATACGCCTACCCCGGTGTACCTGACCTAAGCCTAATACATGGGAAGGAGTAAGTAAGTAACAGTTTAAGTTAAGTTTGTTTTGCCAAGAATCTGACTCAAGAATTCTCTGTAAAGGTTTAGTCAGTTCCGTACCTGGGTATTAGAAAGCAGGAGGTCTTGTCTCTCTTTCTCAGGACTCGATATCCCAGTAACCCGCGAAGGTATCTGGAAACACCGGAGCTGGATTTCTCGGCAGGAGAAAAGACAGCGTCTCTCTCAGTGCGTCAAGGAGGAGGGGCAGCGTCCGTGGGCTCTCGCATCAGCTGGGCTCTCGGGCAAGTAGATAGCTTCTCTGCTCCAGAATCACCACCGTGTGTTTGCTTAAGGCAACGTTGGTATATTTATACCTGAAAGGTGCCTGGGTTTGACGTAAGGTTGGACATAAGACGTCAATAAAGATGTCACTAAGAACTGGCCGTTCTTACAGTGCTTTACAGGAGTTATAGGACGAAATCAAAACAAAAGCAAGGGGGATTTCCCAGGTTGCTGGAGGCTTGGTTTTGTTTAGAGAACTCGGTGTGCTTTACTAGGGGGCCGGATAAAGTAGCCCTGCTTAATGTGACAGCATGTGCTACGACTGAATTATGGATATGATTATTATGCCGTTGTATGGATGTTATTGATTATAGCCGGACAAGGGCATAAAATAGGAATATCAATTCGGGTTCCTAGATAAAACACTACAGTAACACCTGGGCACGAGTAAAATTGGGAGACGGAAGCAGTATTACGGCCGAAATTGACACACAACAGGGTCTAAAACAAGGCTGTGTACTGGCCCCAAGTTTATTTATTCTTTACATGGCAGACATCGTCAGTCACATGCAGGTCGGGGAAGTCATCCATCACACCTGTCAAAAACCCCAATTCCCTTCTTGCAGTATGCGGACGACATTGTTGTCTTGAGTCAAACTCCAATAGGCCTGCAAAGGATGATCAACAATCTAGTAACCTACTTGGAACATGAAGGCTTGGAACTAAATAAAAACAAAAACAAAGTGGTCCTCATTGTAGACCCCAAAAAATGAACATTTAAATGGTACGCAAGCAGCTCCCCAATAAAGGAGGAAGCATCATACAAGTACCTATGTCTGAAACTGGGGCGAGGCCAAAAAACAAAGAACACAAATTAGATCTAAAGGCAAAAGCGCAGTCCCTGATTTACGCTTACAGACAATTACAGAATAAACTAAGTTGCCAAACTACACACACTTGCTGAACGTGATAAAAGCGCAAACACTACCCACCTTGTCATACGCATTGGTTACCTGGTGTGGTAAAGAGGCGGGGCTGTTAAACAGCCTACAAACAAAAGTATACAAGGCGGCGTTAAACCTCCCAAAATCAGTATCACCGGCGCAGGTTTGATTAGAATTCGGCCTGCTGAACCAGAAGTATTGCAGTATGGGTTCTTTTGTAAAACTCTGTCACAAAATACGTATATCAGAAGAAGGCTCCCTGGACAACCTGTGCTGGAACGAAATCGAAACCCAGATGGAAAAGCACACCCCCCACAGTTGGGGAGTTGTCTTGTCCCAATCCTTGAGTTGTATAGGTCTGGAATCAACGTGGGACCTGGTGTCAGATAGAAACAGCTTTGATATAATTACAAACAAAGCTGTAAAATGGAAATCCTATCTAGAAGATAAATCAAGTATTGCAAAACGGCGACACGGGTGGACAGTGATAAACTCTTATTCCGGGATAAAACCACAGCCTTACTTAGAAAGCCATTTTAACATGCCTATAAAACAAAGATATATAGAATATCGCCTGGGCCTACAGTTTTCAAAGGACCTGTTACCATCCTGGAAAGGTAGTCACACGGACCCTTTTTGCCGCCTATGCGGGTATCAAAATGAAACATTAACTCACCTGCTATGTGCTTGCCCAGCTCTCATGGAATTAAGGAAACTGTTCTTAAAAAACATTTTTAATAAACTGAACATTCGAACATGCAGGCAAGCTGTAATTCGATGGCTAGATGGATCGTCCCCTATGTTGGCTTGTTGGGGGGTTAAATATATGAGGAAGGTACAACCTCTCTTACAACAAGCGGAAACAGGGCAGTCATGTGAAGAGAAATTGCATACTTGAGAACTTTCATCCACGCACAGAAATATACATCAGAAATGAAATAATAGAGATCGTTTTTAATTATATGGTCCACTCAATCAAACTTGTTAAAGGTTAAGCACAGTATTTATTGGTTTTAACAATGATTCTTATATGTATTTTTGTAATAATTTTTAATAATTGTAAACAATAAACTTGACTTGACTTGACATGTAGGAGTTCCTAAGTTCCTTAGCATACATTTGAGTTCTCCGTGACGACGGTACCAGTACTCGTTAGTACCACGCTGACATGGCATCAGATTAATCAGCTGAGTTTCCAACACATTATCTTTGTGCTGTACTTTATCCATAAATTCCTTTGCTGAAACATTTTGCAGATGTACACCTGTTTTCAAAATGTGCTTTACTGCATAAGAAAGTCCAGACAAATCACTCTCAAACAAAAGATGAAACAAATATGGAATACATTGTCGAAATCTTGCATCTTCTGCATATAATCTAGATGTCCGGTATTCAGATGCAGGAATCTGCACAGGTCATTCATCATGTCTTCCTCCTTTTCCTATAGGAAACAACTGAGGGAAACAACAAGCTTCCAAGCTTTTTTCCCCATACACTAATGGGACTTTCGTTTGCTTCTTTCATTTGAAATAACTCTATAGCATTACCCATCATTTCTTTGGAATGCAATGGATGAACACTGTAATGTTCGTAGATTCTTCAGTTCTGGACACATCCACTTTTTCAATTTGTCCAGATGGCAAGTCAGTATCTTCTTGTACAGATATTTCTTCTTCTCCCACATACACATTTTTGTAATATTGATTTTTTTTACCAGATACAATGTTGCCTTTTTCACTTTCCTAACATCCACTAATTCTTTCCAGATTTTCTTACTCTTAGTAGGAACGCCATTAACAAGAATAACCAAGGTTCATCCTCTACATTTTCTACACCAATAGTTTCAATATTTTTCTTTAAATCTAGAAGCAAATATACAACTCTTCCCTTTAATCCTCTCTGTAAATCAGAAGGAGGCAATTTTCCTGTCTTAGGCTCCATACGAACAATAGCCTGAAATGGATGCACACATTGAATAAGAATAGACTCATAGGTATTTAAATCCATCAGTTCAGAAGGAATATTTACCAACTCAAGATTATTATGCACAGCTCTAGCAGGCATTTTGTTCTCTTCTAATTTGTTATAACAATATTTACAAATACGCTGATCAGAACCCAAATCAAAACAATTCTCTACCAACAAATAAGTTGTAAAATCCTTCCACTCATTATTATTTTCCTTTTCACTTTTTAAATACAGATCAACAGTTCTGGTCTGATTTTTATAATGATTTCGTCGACAACAGATACAAGAATAATTTGGCCTTTCACCTGCAATCACCTTAAACTGTATCGTTTCTTGTTCAACATTTTCTACACTGCACTGTCCTACATTCTCTTCCACATTTTCTTTTATTAATCTCTCACTTTCTGCACAGTCTTCCTGAGGACCAAAGTAACTAATCTCAATTTCATCACAAACATTTGTTACGTCTGATACAGATCCACGCAAAAGAGCACTGTTCAACTTTTTTAACATTAGTGCTGGACTTTTCACGTAATACAATGTTCTGTCTAATTTCCTCATCTGAGTATGATGAACTGCTAACATCCTGAAATGGGGGAAAACACTTTGACATACTTTTTTAGAAACACAAGGTAGAGAATGACGTTGTAAACCAGTATTTTCTCTCACTTTGCAAGGGTCTAGTCCATCTCAATCATTTGTTTAACATTTTTCTTGGTGTTATTATGTAAGAAATTGCGTAGAAAATCAATAGATTCTTGCGGGACACTGCAAGACTCCTGGTGGCCCCCCGCCCTGGGCAGCGCACCCAAACCAACAGACCACGCACGCAACCTGGGCTTCATCCTGGACTCCTCCCTCTCCATGACCAGACAAGTCAACTCCGTCTCCTCGTCTTGCTTCAACATCCTACGCATGCTACGTAAGATCTTCCGGTGGATCCCCACCGAGACCAGGAAGACGGTCACCCAGGCCCTCATCACCAGCCGACTGGACTACGGCAACGCCCTCTACGCCGGAACCACCGCCAAGCTCCAGAAGAGACTCCAGCGGATCCAGAACGCCTCAGCAAGACTCATCCTCGACATCCCCCGGCACAGCCACATCTCCGGACACCTGAGAGACCTGCACTGGCTCCCGGTCAACAAGAGAATCACCTTCCGTCTCCTCACCCACGCACACAAAGCCCTACACGACCAAGGCCCAAGATACCTCAACAGCCACCTCAACTTCTACACTCCCACTCGCCAGCTTCGATCGACCAGCCACGCCCTCGCCGCCGTCCCCCGCATCTGAAGAGCCACCACAGGAGGAAGGTCCTTCTCCTTCCTGGCCGCCAAGACCTTGAACTCCCTCCCGACCCACCTCCGCGCCTGACCCAAGACCACCTCGCCTTCAGGAAGCAGCTCAAGACCTGGCTGTTCGAGCAGTAGCGGACCCCCCTCCCCCAAGCACCTTGAGACCCTCCGGGTGAGTAGTGCGCTATATAAATGTTTTGATTTGATTTGATTTGAAATACTACTACAATTCCAAGTGTACACAGGAGCTTTAGGACATCTCCCTAAAACTTCAGCAGCTAACACCTCTTCTGCATTTCTAGGAACAATTTTCTCTTTCTCAATAGGACACCCATTTCTAACCTCATAAGCACGACCAGTAGTGTCAAGTGCATGCAACAAATCATTACTCTGAAGATAACTTTCTTCATTAAAAAAAGGCTCAGAAGTTGAAGTATGTTTCCATTAAGCCAAAAAAACTCACAAAAATTACTTCTGTTAATTAGTCTTCTCCACCTACTTTTGGTCTTCATTAAATGGATTGGTTTATATAGTGATCTAATTCTATTGATTACTAAAATAAACAGTTTTCTTTTCAATTCCAAAGCTTTCTCAACTACATTTCCTATAGCTTTCTTCTTCTTATAAAATACTATTTTTTTCTTTTATACCTTAATTTCTTTTATTCAATTTGATACCAATCTATTATAAAACATTTTTTTCCTAATTTCTATGAATTGATTTTTTCTCCTTGTACTATACACAGTTTTGTCTGCACTTGATTTTCCATTATTCTTTTGTTTATTAGAAGTTTTTTTTTTCCGTTGCTGATGCACTAAAGATATTTTTTTGATTCTCAAATCTACTCCTGGGGCCAGATGTAGGTAATCACATTTACCGATTCATAAATACCGATTCGGTATTTATGAATCGGTAAATAAGATGTAGGTAATAATTCGGTATTTTTTACCGAATCGGTAGGATTCGGTATTTACCGATTTGGTAAATACCGAATCGAAATTTGCTATTGATTCCTATGGGCCTTGAAGCCCATAGGATTCAACAGCAAATACCGAATCGGTATTTACCGAATCGGTAAAAATACCAAATTGCAAAGGGGGACAGGGTGTCACTTTGACACCATGTTGCATTCCTGTAACTGGCTTGTGCGCCATGTGGCACACAGACATGCCCTTAGGGCATGTCTGTGTGCCAAATGGCACAGGTGTACATGCACAGATGTGCATGTACACAGGGATTCGGTATTTACCATGCAATTGTATTACATGGTAAATACCGAATCCTGAAAGGCCAGAAGCACTGTTCAAAGTGCTACCTACATCTGAAAATACAGATTCGGTAATTTTACCGATTGGTAAATTTACCGAATCGGTAACATTTACCGATTCTGTAATTGTACCGATTTGGTAAAATTACCGATTCGGTAAAATTACGGAATCTGTATGTTTTTTGAGCCCCTACATCTCCATAGCCCAATACCGGTCGGAAATGGCAGAAAATCGGTATTTTCGGCCGTTTCCGACCGGTATTGGGCTACCTACATCTGGCCCCTGGTCTTTAGTATTTTCCTCAAAAAAGTGCTCCTGCTCTTACCAGGAGTTTCTTTCTGTTTGTTAAGACATCTCTCTTCATGTAAATCTTCTTGGTGAGTTCTCTTCAAATACACACTTTTCTTTCATTGCTTTGTCTGTTGGTACTTCGTTGGCATGATGCAGTACTTTTAGTATCGATAAACACAACCTATAATAAAAAAATATATGTAACATTACAAAAGAAATATCAAATATTCTATTACTTACACGAAGAGAGGGAGGAGTATGAGGACAAAGCTCGGAGTATAAAAATAAGAGGACTTTGCAACAAAAGAACAAGGGGTATGAAGCAAGGAAAATTTAATAAAAAATGAGAGTATAAATCGACAGTACAATATAACGGAATATAGAAACAGCCGCGGCCTGTGGAGGGAGTTGCAATGGGGCAGGCAGGTGGGGCCAAGGAGGGGCAGGGTGAGGAGTGATAAACAACGGAATCTGGGGGCATATTGCCAACAAGTAGCGATATTTATCGCTAAATCGGGTTAGCGAGGATTTTTTTTATCTCTGCCTATCGCTGGATCTATTAGCGGAGAAAACATGCTATTAGCAACATTTTTCTCAATAGTGGTAAAATATCCAGCGATAGCGGCAAAATGCGTGAATACTGTTGAGAATACAGCGATATTCACGCATTGGAGACGAAATGGTCTTAGCCATGTTATCCACTTGCCATTGGATAACATGGCTAAGAACTGGTCTGGGCAGGTGTTAGTATTTGGAGATAATCGCGGCTAGCGTTAATATTTCCAACGGTACACCTGCCTTGCTAATAGGTGATAGCGACATTAGCGACTGCTTTCAGTCGGTAACTGGTTGGGTACGCCCACTTTGCACGTCATTAGCGATAAACATCGCTGACATGCAAAGCGGGCCCCAAACTGCTCGGTATCGCATAAAAGCTGTCGCTAACATCAGTTAGCGACAGGTTGCTAATAGGATGATAGAATTGTCGCCGCTTAGCGGCCGAAAACGGACGGTAAATCGATGAAAATTGCCTATCGCCCCCCTTGGTAATATGTTATGTTATGTTACAAGTTTGTTGAAGCGCGACAGCTGCCCCAGCAACGGGGCGTCCCGGCGCTGAGAAACCATAGCATAACCTACTGAGAGGGGAAGGGGGGAGGCCGGAGGCTTAAGGCCGTGGAAATAGGTGGGTTTTAATTGCCTTGCGGAAAGCAGACAGATTGTCAAGGCGACGAATGTTTAGGGGAAGGGAGTTCCAGAGTTTTGCTCCCAAAACTCTGAAGGAGCGACCCCCGATACGGCAGAATTTCATACGGGGAACCACTACCAGATGTTGCCCTAGGGAACGCAGATTGCGCTGAGGGGTATAGGGTAGTAAGAGCGGACGGAGAAGTACAGGGCCCTCTCTTTTGAGGATTTTAAAGGCAGTGATAAGGGCCTTAAATTGGATTCTGGCTTCCACTGGGAGCCAGTGGAGTCTGTATATGGTGGCTCTAGCAGAGCATCTTCTAGGAAGGCCGACTATGGCCCTGGCCGCTGAGTTCTGGATTCGTTGAAGCCTTGTAGTCTCTGCTTTGTTAGCGCCTAATAGTAGGACACTAGCATAGTCCAACCGGGAGAGAATGATAGATTGGACTATGAGCTGACGTGTTTTGGAATCGAAGAAGCCAAGAATGGGGTTGAGGCTTCTCAGCAGGCCCACACACGTAGCTGCCACTCTTTTGGTGTGGGTTTGGTAGCTCAACGAGGAGTCCAGCCAAACTCCAAGGTTTTTTACCAAAGTTTTGGGGGGAGGAGTGGGGCCCAGCAAGGAAGGCCACCAATGGTCGCTCCAACAGCTGGGGTTCTTACCAAGGAGCAGCACCTCGGTTTTCCCTGCTTTCAATTGTAAGCAGTTCCCCGTCATCCAATGGGCGACTGCGGCCATTCCATCCCTGAATCTCGTGGCAGAAGTAGAGGGGGCCTCAGTAAGGGTAATCACCAGCTGTGTGTCGTCGGTGTACGACACCAGTGTGAGGTCCCATTCTCTAGCCACTGCCGCGAGGGGCTGCACATACAGATTAAAAAGGGATGGACTGAGTGCCGAACCCTGCGGGACTCCTTGGCCGATAGAGTGAGACCGAGAGGTGAACGATGGGGCTGAGACTCGGAAGGATCTGCCCGTCAGAAACGAGCGGAACCATTCTAAGGCCAGGTCACTAATTCCTATATCTTCCAGGCGTTTCAGCAAGATATTATGGGAAACCGTGTCAAAGGCTGCGCTGAGATCGAGCAGTATCAGCGCAGCACTTTGCCCGGCATCCAATATCTTCCGAAGATGTTCGGTGGTAGATAGAAGGGCAGACTCCGTACTATGCCCTGGCCTGAACCCATTCTGGGAAGGGTCCAGAATATTATTTTGGGCCATATGGTCTGATAGAACGGTGTTAACATGGGCTTCTGCTAGTTTGGACCCCCAGGGGAGCAGTGAGATGGGCCTATAGTTCTCCGGCTTTGTGGGATCCAAGGTCGGATTTTTGACAATGGGGGTGACCCATGCTTGTTTCCAGCAAGTAGGAACACTTGCCGAGGGAAAAAAAGAGGTTAAGAAGTGTGGCCAAGGATGGAAGAAAGAAGTCCAGTGCCTCTAGAAATTGAGCCGGTCTCATGGGATCTGAGGGGGCACCGGATTTAACCTTCCTACAGAGCTTGACTAGCTCCCCATGGGAAATTTCCGGTAGGCATGAAAGTCTGGTACCTTTAACGGGAGAGTTGGCGGAACTAATGTAATCGGAAGGGTTCTGTAAGAAGGTGTTATAGATTTTCCTTACCTTTTCAATAAAAAAGGTGGCGAGGTCCTCACACTGCTGTGTGGAGGAGATACACGAGGCAGGATTGCCACAATTTTGTAACTTTTGAACCAGTTTAAAAATGGTTTTCGTGGGGTTGGGGCTGGAATCAATTTCTTTGGCATAAAAGGATGCGCGAGCCACGCGTATAGCTTTATGATATGATTTTAGTTTGGACAGGTAAAGGGCTTTATCCTTGTCCCTATAATCCTTTCTCCAGTTGCGTTATGCTACTTTACATTCCTTTCTTAAGAGTTTCAGACTTTCATTATACCAAGGGTTAGAGGGGGAGTTACGTCCTCTAGTCCATTTGGCTGGTATAAGGGTGTCAAGTCCTTTAATGATCCAGTCCTGAAAAGAGGCATAGGACGTATTAATGTCTTTAGTGGTTACGAGGTTGAGTTCTCCTAGAATAGTGCAGAGGTCCTTAATTTGGAGTTTGTGCCAGGGCCGCTTAAGGCAGGAGGGAGGCGGATCATTATTGGGCTGGAAGTCGGCCGATATCACAAATTTAATGAGGAAGTGGTCGGTCCAACCCATAGGTTTGGGTGGATCGGCTCTAGCCTCCGAGATATTGGTAAAAACGGGGTCAAGTAGATGACCAGCAGAGTGCGTAGTAGACTGGATAAGAGGAATCAGTTGTAGGGCTGTTAAGTCCGCCAGGAGGTTTCTAATAATGGGATCCGAAGTGGAGTCAAAGTGGAGATTAAGGTCTCCCAGAATAGTAAAGTTGGCGGAGGTCACAACCAGGGCGTGGGCTGCTTCTAGGAGTTCCTCCGTGAATTTAGAAGTAGGCCCCGGGGGTCGGTAGATGAAGAGGCCAGAAAGGGAGAAGTGAGGGCTAGTGGTGATTTTGAAGCGGACGCACTCACATCCCGTGATGTCTTCCTTCAGAAAGGAGCAGGAGTATAGCGTTCTGTAGATAACAGCTATGCCACCTCCCCTAGAATCTCTATTGATGGATATCCTAGAGAATCCATCCGGCAGCGTAAGGTTTGAAATGCTGGTTAGCTCATCCTTCAGCCAGGTTTCGCACAGAAATAGTATGTCTGGGTTCTCATTGGTTAGTAGAGTATTGACCTCAGGATAGTGCTTTACCAGAGACCTGACATTAAGCTGAAGAATCGTGAGCGGGGTGTGTTTTATAGTACTGGCTTTGTGTCCAGGTAGGCACGGCCTAGGTGTGACAAAATTACAGGCTTTACAATGTAGGTCGGTTTGTCCAATACAGCCCACTAGCTTAACGCAGCGTTGGCACGGGTTTAATGCGAGGAGGCAGTTTTTATCATAGCGGTATGCCGGCCATGTGATTTGAGCAGGGGGACCGGCGAGAGGCGATGTCTTGGCGATGACGGGCGAAGACGGGCTTGCCTTAGGCGCGCCTTCGGCGTGCAGACGGCGCGCCCACTGCGCCCGTCCGCTGCGCGTCCGGTGAGTACACATGTTTATCAGGGAGTGAGAAGTGGGCAGGGGCGTGGCCTCGAAGTGGGCGTGGCCTCGTCGCACGCCGTCAATGGCGGCAAGATACTTTTTCAAATTATACAATACCGCTGCAGCGTTAGCTCCGCTGCGCGGTCAAATCCAGGTTGAAGTCCTGAAAGATGCCAGGGATAAGGGTAAGTGCAGCAGTTAAAAACACAGTATTAGTGACACACAATGATTAAAAAAGCACACACGAACTCCCGGCTTCCGCCTCAGGAGGAAATATGGATCTAGGTGCAAGACGCTCTCAGTCAGCTTCTTATACCAGTGGGCGGGGGAGTGGCCTCGAAGTGGGCGTGGCCTCGTCGCACGCCGTCAATGGCGGCAAGATACTTTTTCAAATTATACAATACCGCTGCAGCGTTAGCTCCGCTGCGCGGTCAAATCCAGGGAGAAGTCCTGAAAGATGCCAGGGATAAGGGTAAGTGCAGCAGTTAAAAACACAGTATTAGTGCCACACAATGATTAAAAAAGCACACACGAACTACCGGCTTCCGCCTCAGGAGGAAATATGGATCTAGGTGCAAGACGCTCTCAGCCACCTCGATCATTGCAGGTAAGTAAACAATTAAATTAATAAAATGAATTTCGGGACATAATATCAACAAAAGGCGATAGATTATTGTCGTTTTTATCGGCAGGAAAATGCAGATAACGCGACAATAATGAGCTTGATAATATGCCAATGAGAAATCTCATACCAGCCCAGGTTAACACTAGAACTTGGGCTTCTATAGCAATCTACACGAAGCTATTATCAAGCCCATTTTTGCTGTTTTATCGGCAGTATACTGTCCATAAAACGTCGATAATTTTAACACTGGTTCTTAATAATATGCCCGTCAGTGCCATATTATCAGTAAAGGGTGATACATTATCGCCGCTTTTACCGGCAGGAAACTGGCACTAAAGCGGCGATAATGGTCTGGATAGTATATCCTTGTGAATTTCCATAGAAGCCCAGGGTAACCCCATAACCTGGGTTTCTACGGGAATTCACAAGTATATATTATCGAGAGCATTGTCACTACTTTACCGGCAGTTTCCTGTTGATAAAATCGGCGATAATGTATCATCCTTTATTGATAATATGGCCCACAATCCCTTAATGTACAGAGGCACAAAATGATATTAAAGAAAAAAACATAACAGCATGCATTATAGCAAAACACGTTTACTACTATAAAACGTTTAACACTGGACGAATATAGGAGCATATTATCAATGCAGGCGATAAGATTATGAACACTTTATCGGCAATTTCCTGCCGATAAAGTGACGATAATTGTATCGCCGAGTCTTGATAATATACCTTATAATTCGTTAATGTACAAAGATACACCGCACAGACGGACTCCTATACAACTTTTCAACTCACCTTTCAAATTGAATTCTAGATTAACAGGAATACCACTCATACAGTGGGTATTCTTCTACAAAATCTCTGGAGTTCAGTGTTTGCAGCACAACCGTCAAATGGAACATTTTCCCTCTCATTTTACATATACATACATATAAATAACCAATTAAAATCCTGTTCACATTAATTCAAAAGAAAACACACATTTCGATTGGTTTAACATTCCAAAGCTTTCGAACTAATAGAACTTTCAACCCTTTCCCCGCTCCACAATCTGCCAGTTACCATAGAAACACTTCCGGGAACACCTAACACAGGTGAAAAGTTCATCATACATTGTTGCAAATTAAAACAGCAAGTGTGCTTGACTGGAGAATATACAATCTTATCTTAAGTAACATTCTTTTCTATCACTTTTTCTTAACCAATAAAAATATGGCTTTTAAAAAGGAGGAACATGGAACCTAGTTTTCTGTAAAATGTTGTCAAACAACTAATCATGTCTTCCTTTTTCAAAACTGCATTTTGTCCACCATTTAAAAAAAATCTTACTTTTGAAACTAGCATTTCATTTACAGACGCCATTAGAGTGCATCTAGACCTCTCTTCAAAATGCTTAAAGTGTGGATTGTGGGACACAGCTATATTTTCTGGAGTCAAAGGTACGCACAACGGAAGGGAATTCACAAGGACCTAGGTTTACCAAATGTAGACATTAAATGGATTGGGCAGAGAGGATTAAAGTGGCATCCACTGATGCCATTGGTGAAATCCTTTATGCATCTCCAACACCCTGACCTCATAAATGTGCACTGTGATGGCAATGACCTAGGCACTTTGACTGGGGTAGCTCTGGAAATGCTCATGAAGGACACCTTTGCCCAATTGATGACACTGTTCCCGAAAACTGTCTTTGTGTATTCTAATATATGCCAAAGGCAGAGATGGAAGCGGTCCAACCACTATTGTCCACAGTTTGAAAAAGCTAGGAAATGTGAATAAATCTGTTTCTGCCTTTCTCCGAGACTACCGAATGGGGTTCGTTTACAACAATAATCTGCGTTTCAATATGCATCGCATCTATAGGAGAGATGGTGTACATTTTACAGATGAGGGGAACAGAGTGTTCCTCATAAACTTAATACTTTGCATTGGTACTTACTTATAGGTACTAAAATCTAGCAATAAACACAACAGCTCTTTTTAGAGCCACACAACACATAAACAAATACACTTCATAAATATCTAAAATGTATTTTTCGTTTTCTTGCTTATGTACGCGTACGTGACGAGTTTCAACATTACAGCTGTACGTCGTTCATACGTGGTTGGTACATGTACAATAAATCTACCACCCCCTGAGCAACAGTATAGGTTGAGAATGTTTCTATCGTGCTCCCTTTTCTTATTTGTCTACTTTGTTTTACTGTTTCCTTGTGACTCGGCTGCCGTGACAAATAAGATGGCTTGCAACACTTCCTGGTTTGGAGTATTGACAGCCAATCAGCATGCAGCTCCTGCTCGTAATTGTACATATTGCTGTACGGGTACGTTGCGATTTTTCCCCAAAAAATAGAGCATAAACATGCATGTACGACCCCCTAACCAGGTGTGATCGTCACCACGAAACCATTAGCATGCATTTCGGGTCATATTATCAACAAAACGAGAAGGATTATCGCCGCTTTATCGGCACTTTCCTGCTGATAAAAGCGGGGATAATGTGTCGTCTTTTGTTGATATCTCGTTTTGTTGATAATATGGCCCCGAAATTAGTTTTCCTAATGTAATTGTTTATTTACCTGCAATCAGCCAGATTCCGTTGTTTATCACCCGATCTAGTCATTTACCACAGAGTTGTGGGGAATCCTTGGTGAGGCACGCGCTCAATATCGAGTGCGCACTTCACCGAGGACGTTCCGGAGTTTAGACCCGTTTTCAATTACTCCTTAGACATTCCTGAAGAGAAAGTGGAAATATTTCTGTGAGGGTTAAAGATAGTTGTTTGACAAGTTAGTGAGTAAGTAAACTTACCTGACATTATAGACAATATTGAATGTAGTCAGTCGATGTATTTTCTCGAACTTAAAAGAAGAATCGATAACATTCTTGATAAGCAAGGTCTTAAGGGAAAAGAACACATTGAGTTAGGAATAGAAGAAAGACTTTTGAATTAAGAAGGAATGTAGTGTAGCTCCTATTTTCCCAATAGGCTCTGCGCATTGGAATAATACCTACAGCAGTAAAGGCCTAGACCAGACGTTAACTAGGTCTACTACTGTCGATACTAGACTTAATTTTTGGGTTTGCCAGCGTAGCTCAGAGTTCGCTAGAAACTTTCTCGAATGTTCAAGGAGGAATTAACTTCCCTGATTAGACAAGAAGGGATTTAGTTTCTGACAACCATAGAACATGACAACTTTGCTCTCCCCTAATCAAGAGTCAATCTCGAGAGTCGTGTGAGCACAAGGCAATTATTTTACTCAGTCAGTACGTGCATTCTTAGTCTCATCAGAATGTAGAGAAAAGGAAGAGACGGGCGTGTTCAATAAAAGGTGTTATTTATTGATCAGTCTCTTTTCTCATACATGAGAAATGGATCGATATTATTGCAATACTTATAGTTAAGTAAAGTGCATACATTAAAAGCAATAGTATAAAATAATACTGTAAAAACATTGATATGGTTTCTGAGCCATATGATGTTTAAAATGATTAAAATATATTTACATACACATATACATTTGACTAAACGTACTCAACTGGTGTTTCTAAATACGCCTACCCCGTGTACCTGACCTAAGTCTAATGTGTGGGTGGGAATAGAAAGTTACAGTTTAAGTTAAGTTTGTTTTTGCCAAGTGAATAACTAAAGAATTCTCTGTGAGGGGTTATTCAGTTCTGTACCTGGAATTTAGGATGAATGAGGGATGGTATCTCTTTCTCTGCTCTCGATATTCCAGGCTGCCTGCGAGGGCTACCCGGAAGCGCCGGTGCTGGGTCTCTCGGCTTGAGATAGCAGCGCGTCTCTCAGCGCGTCAGGAAGGCGGGGCTGCGCCAGCGGGGTCTGCTTCTGCTCTCGGCTTCGGCAAGTATGGCTGCTCCGTCTTGTCACCATGCGTGTGTTTGCATAGGGCAAGATCGGTAATATTTATACCTTAAAGGTGCCGAGATTGACGTAAGGATGGACATAGATACGTCAATAAAGATGTAATACGACTTGCTCGTTAGCACATTCTTTACTAAAGTTCTCGGTGAAATCAAAACAATGGCCGCAGGGTTTTTCCCAGGTTGTCATAGGTTTGATTTGTTATGAGAACGTCGAATGCCTTATCAGGGGCTGGAGAAATGTTGCTTGTCTAATTAGATCTCAAGCGTTATGACCTAATCAGATAACACGTTCCTGTGCCGTAGTGTGACTGCGTCAGATAACGGTATCTGCATCATGGGGGCTTGTCTTGCCTCATGGGCTGACTGTTAGTTAACTTGATAGTTAGTTTAACCAGAATAGGGTCAGGAATAGGGGGATCGATTCAGAACCTATAGGAATACACGACACCCACTCCACGCTAACTATGGTCATATTTACTAATCTACGCATAGTATAACATAGTACAACATACTATAGAGAATAGTGTATACCTTACCACCCCAAAATACATAAATGCATTTTGAAATTTTCAAATATACTGAAAAATTGCAGTCATATATATTGTATGCACTTAAGCTATGAATTAAATGCAAAAGTAAGCACGCATTTGTATGCATTATTGCTAATTTGGCATTTGAGAAATACACATGAAATGGCTCTTAATATGGCTATACAGAAAGAAAGTTCGAGACCATTTCATCACATAATAAAATGTTTGTGAACATACCAGCGGGCAGCTAAAGTCTAAAAAGTATCTAAAAATAGAAATCTTAGTTCTCTAGGAATAGTTTCTTACTTTAAGCAGAAGATCAGTGTCCCGGAAAAAATATGGGAAAATATTTTAGGGGGTTGCTGAAAAATTGCTGTCCGTGAACTGGATTGTAATTGTTCATGTGACTTTATTTTTAAAGTTGAAGGCCGAATTCAGGGAACGCCGTGTGCGAGTTTACTCAAAAGTCTCTATTTCTGTTCTGGAGAGAACATCATATCATTCAGGCTTTCGAAAAAACTGTCAACAGCTTCATGGGAAAGTTCCACTAAGTCGGAAATAGGTGTAACCATGCATTCATGTGCATGATTGTCTCCATTGACATTCTGATTTGCATCACTGACAGAAGGTCGTACCTGTTCGATGCTGCTTTCATCTTGAACTTCACTACTCTTCAATCGTAGTGGTGAAGATTCCAGGAATGCCGTCATCAGGATTGGCAGCCTTTGAGGGCAGCACAAAGCGTGAACCTTGGTAGGAACCAACAGTGTATCTGCATCCACTGGCGCATCCGATTGTAGCGTCAGACCGGTGTCTAACACGCATTCTTCTCCGCATAGCAGACACCTTAGTACAGGTAAAACACACCTTTGCCACATTGGTCGAAATGATAGAAACCAAGTCATGTTCAGGTCTCTAAGCCGGGAGAGTCCCAGGATTTTTGATATCCGGTCCCGGTATCCAATGGCTAGGATCGTATCTTCCATTGTCGCGAGAGTTTGATCTGTGACATGGGTTGCCATAACGAAAAATAAGGACTAGGAATAGGATTCCTGCAATTAGTCCCAGGATCAAGGGAAGTCCGCCAAAAATCGAATGGACGAAATCTGGAAAAATACCCAGTATGGCTTTGAATGGTGTTAATGCCATCGAAAATACTGTCTTAAATACCCCTGAGATCCCATTGGTATCAGAAATATTTAAGATTTCGCTCAGGATTTCCGCGAAATGTACGGGGGAATTAGTTGATAATAATGTATGTATCTCTGCAGTCGTCCTTGCGACTTGTAGATCATACGTTTCTTTTGATGACGTGAGCCTTGTAGGCGTCTGAAGAAGCACTGTTTTCATTCTGCTTAAAGTATCTATTCGAATAGAAGTAATTTTCAAATTGGGCCATGCCCTTGCCTGCCTGTCTGGAAAGGAGCTGGGGAACAAAGAACGTCCACAGCACTTGACCTTCGCTGTCGTAGTGACTAGATAAGGAGTCCCGGGCATAAGACTACAACATCTGCGGTCTACAATAAGAATGTAACTCCCATTATAGAGTCTTTAAAAGAATGGTTCTATTTCAGTTGCAGGTGCGCCTTGCTGGTGACATGAAAGGTTGTATGAATTCCCTTCACAGGCTCCGTGCAAACTAATACCGTTACACAGAAGCGTGCCGCTTAGTGACATAGCACAATTGTTGCCACTAAGAAACACTTTCTGTCCTTTATTACTGACTCATGCATGTGAATAGGGTAGGTTCCAAGTTGTTTTAAGGTACCCTTTACCCAATTTCTCGTACATGCCAGCCTGTATATATTTTTGGCAGTATTGAAACCTGAAGGTTGAGATTGGAATATTTATGATTCCGTGTATTATCCATTCACTGACAGGTCGTTCTGACATTGTCATTGGTAATCTTTCTAGTTTTTCAATGCTCAAGATTGTATAATCAGCACCCTTTTGCGCCATACCGATTTGTCTATCAGTAAGGTTAAAGATTTGGAATAGTGACGTTGTGTTGATTAAACGCCAAGGCACATAGCCTGAACGCAGATTTTGTAACGTCCAGCCAAGCTGTACAATAGAACGCAATTGTGACTGACCATGTTGTAATAACAGTAAGTCTTGCGATAATATATCGATTGCTGAAGACACAATGCTGTCCAATGAAAAAATTCTGGAGGACAGAGTCATTAACCCATTGTCCACTACAGAAAGTGATTTTTCCAAATTGATACGGTCAATTTCCCGTATTCTTTCTGCTGTTTCAATTTGAGTAACCTTCCAGGCCTCATTGTATGCTGCATATACAGAGGCTGCTATGAAACGCTTTTGACGCTGTTTGCGTGGTCCCAGAATGAAATCACGCAAGTCAGCACCATAAGTAAGTAAAGTTAGGTATTGCTTAATTTCAGGCAGTGTGGAAGTTTGAAGCCATTGAAGGCATAATTTGCCCACACTGTAGGTTGTTATTATCCCTGGGTGATGTCTTTGGGGATATCTTGGGTCTGGCCTGGTCATTTTGAACCCGTGTGTTTTATTCAGGAATCTGTCTTGACAGTTATTAGTATCTGTTGGCCAGATCAACCACTGTTTCCAATCAGGATGTGTTCTGTTTTGGTTTAATATATGGTTTACGTCTATCTCTTCATCTGTATCAGAGCTATTGCTAAACATTGTTGGCTTTGGAATAGACGGTTTATTTAAATCTTTGATTTTGGCTAAGCCAAGACAGGTGGTTTGTTGAACAGTGTCATTTAAAAATATCATTTGTTCTGGGATCATGCAGGCTCTAAACAAAGCTTCTATACCCTGTACTTGCCATTCTTTTGTACCCCAAACACTTTTCAAATCAACATTTTTGTCCCAATAATCAAATCCAAAAGTATTCATTTGTTCAAAGAATGAGTCTGAATAAATCAATTTTGTGTTTGTTATCATGGTTTTCATCCCTGTCTTGTTTGACAATTTAAAATAAAATGTTTCAGCATTACTTGTTTTAAAACCTGAAAAATATGAATATTTGTCATACACGGTTCTAGAGCTCCCTTTTGGAGGTGTAGCACAATGTTCCCATTGATTATAATTTAAAACATTTCTAGGTTGTGCAGATTTATGTAAAAAATGGTTACCATAATGGTTATAGCAATACATACTATCATAATTTGTAGAACCTTGCAAATAATCATGTTTTGTAAATTTAGCAGACATTACTAAGTCAGACATCATGTTGTTAATGCTTTCGAAGTCCCAATCATCAGCAAATGAGTTTGGTTTTGTAAAATCACTCAAGGAGATCTTGATTTGGTGTGGATATTTCAGGATCTCGACCGGACCATAAATTTCATAGTCAGTGTTATCCCAGGCTACCCCACCAGGTATCGGATTGGCTGTGAAGTTGGCTGAAGAAAGTTCTCTTTTCTCGACGTGTGAAGATGTGTGTGGTTTGAGGATCAAGTTGATGTTCTGACTTGCTGTGTCCATTTTAGCATATTTTCCCTCAATGAAGCGTCCCAAAGTAAATACCATGATGAGCCAAAGTATGAGGATAAATGCACCAAAACCCACCCAAAATTCAATCCATGGAGAAATCAGATATGTTTCTTTCAGTTGTTTCAAAAGTTCCTTCGCTTTGTCTTTAAAGGATTTTGATGATGGCTGTGTCTTTGATTCACTGAAGCCGTCAGAGGAATCATCGAAGTTGATGAAGTAACCGGATGCAGTTCTGTCAATTGTTCCAATTGGTTCAGGATTTTAGTTTTTTGCATTTTCACTTGGTACTTCAGTATAGATTGGTGTGTCTCTGCTAAATGTCTTTATTTGGGTTTTCAGAGGTCTGAGTTCTATTGCATTGTTGCATAGTCCTTCTTGCTCTTCTGCAGGCGTTTCGAATGTGATGAGCCTCTTCGTTAGGACCTCTGTACTGGTAGCAAACCTTGGTGTTCTGCTACTTATTGGGAGTCCACTTGGCCTACTGTTTGTTATCGGCCACATGTTGTGGTTTTACCAGGTCGATGGATACAACTCTGTTCTCCTTTTTTCCAGCAAGTGGCGGTAGTACAACTGATCTTGTCCCGTTGACAGACAAGACAGGAACTGCTTTTCTGTAGGAAGGCCCAAATTCCTTCTTTACCGCGATCTTCTCCCTGACTAGATCCCCGACTTTTGGAATCCAGACAGGTCTTGCTGGGACAGGTGGTGATTCTTCAGTGGTTGTTGGCTGTTGTTTCAACTGTATGTTGCTCAGGTCTTTTCTTGTTTTGTTTAACTCCTGCAAAATAGCCAAACGGTCTTTGACATCAAATATTTTTTCTTTCACCACTGAAGTCTGACTATCAAGGTCAGAGATCATCATCCTAGTTCCAAATAATAATTCGTACGGACTGAATCCCTTCAGAGAATTTCTTGGCAAGTTATTTAGACTACGTTGGACACTTATTAGATGTTTGACCCACCCAGCTCCCGAACCTAATATCCTTTCCATTATAGATTGCTTTCTGCCTTGGTTTTTTCTTTACACCATCCCGTACCCTCAGGAAGGAAGTGAGAAGATTCCCGCTGGACTGTGCTCATTTGGCCATGTTTCCCCCCAGGCTGGTATGCCTGAGTGAAAACAATGGTCAAACGTAACACGCTCTTAGCGTATATGCCATTTAGACTCGCAAATCTTGTATAATAGTCCGGACGTCAGCCGAGTGCTGGTGATCTACATTATAAGTGGAAACTAGCCTGTATATGTTAATCGCAAGCCATTCTTTTTGCTGGTAATATTATCTGCCTTGATACGACGAGGTATTAAACTGCTTCTCTCCCCACTGCGATCTCTGTTGCAGTTTGGGCAGTTTTTTACAAACATGGTGTAGTGCAGGCTCATGCCTGGCCACCAGTACCGTGATTGTAATTCTTCCAGAGAATCTTTCAATTTAAGGTGTCTGAGACCCTCGCCCATGTGTGCGTCTGCGATTAACAAGTTTCTCCTGTCCATGTTTGGAATCACTCTATCCCCCACTCCAGGGATTCGAGCAAAAGGGACGGAGTTTGCATCGATTATGTATGTATAATTGAGTGGATAGTTGATCGGTAGTGCTGAGCAGTCGCCTTTTGATGACGTTTTCACCGCCAGCAATGTTTCACCGTCAATGTATTTTAATGTACGCTTTTTTCGAACTACGGGAGCCGAGTTAGTGGCTGCCGCTGCGGCTGTTTCAGCCAATGAATTCCCTACAACGTGAACGCCATCACGCTGATGACTCAGTGTATGTATCACGTGAGTCTTTGGTAGTTCTTTTTGTAAAAGAGCTACTTGTTCCCAGAGCATTTTATGCTTGATTGTGCCACCTTTCGCATCCTTGAAACCGTTCTGAAGCCAGATCTGCAAGTATTCATTATAAGACTGAACGCAATAATACGAATCGCACACTATGAGTGTGGGGAATTCTCGATCGGTATTTTCAAGCGCCATCTTGAATGCTAGTAGTTCAGCTCGCTGAGCTGTACAATCTCCTAGGGATTGTGTTTTAGTGAGGGTTGGTTTAAATTTCCCTTCGTGCTAACGACCTTTAACAATCGCGCACGCAGCACTGTAAGCTTGTTTACCCCCTATATATTATACAGCCGTAGTGATCTAGAGGCAGAATTTCGGTTGGCGGAGGACATTCAAATTCATATTGGAGAAATTCTTGTGTTTTTAAGTAAGGATCAAATTCGTACACCACGTCTGTTGCAGCAAGAGAGTTAGCCCATTGTATCCATCTTGGATGGAGTGCTTTAGCATTTGGAATGCTTGCTTTTGTTACAGCCTCTAAGGCTGGTATTGGTGTCACGATTACTATTCGTTTACCTTGTGCCAGGGCTCGTTCTTTTGCTATAGCTGTCTGTGTTGCTGTAAGAATTTTTTCCGTTGGGCTAAATTTCATTTCAGCCTTAGTGTACAAGTGTGATTTGAATGCAATTGGTACCTTTTCTCCCTCATTAGAGGTTAGGTATGTGAATCCGCATCTCCCTGGGATGACTCGAATCACAAGATTGCGTGTGTTATCACGTGTTTCTAATTTTGTTTTAATTAGCATGTCTGTTTGTAAGGATCTCAAAATTTCTGTGTGTGTTTGAGTCCAACTGGATCTTTTAAAGTCTGGTTTAATTAGATCATAAAGGGGTTTGACCCTTTCTGCGTAATTTGCAATGTAAGTTCTTCCGAAATTTAGGAAACCTAGAATCGACTGTAAGTTTTTTAGTGTTCTAGGTGCTTGGATTACGGCACATTTCTCTAGGAAATTGTCTGCCAGGCTTTTGCCTTCACTTGATAACTCATATCCTAAGAATAGGACCGTCAGATGGGCAATTCTGGACTTTTTAAAGTTGAATTTGTAACCCTCTGCAGCGAACCCAAGTATTATGGTGTTCACTCTTTTCAAGTGAGTCTCCAAGTCATCATCTGTTAAGTAAATGTCATCGACATAAGATAATGCTTCATCATCATATAGTTGTAGTAATTCTGTTACTCTCGCTGAGAATACCCCCGGGCTGTTCTTGTACCCCTGGGCTAACCGACAGAATTGTTTTTGAGTGCCATTTACTGAGAATGCAGTTAAATATCTGCTCTCTGGTGCTATGTTTTGACAAAAGAATCCATTGGAGATGTCCAAGGTTGTTTTGTATTTTTTGCGCACTATGTTATTCATTAGTGCAGCACTGTGTGAGTTTTGCACTGCAAAAGTTTTGCAACATGTGTTAAGGTGTCGGTAATCCAAAACTAGACGATATGAATTGTCTGGTTTGGAGACCGGAAACAAAGGATTGTTCATTTGTGAGGTGCAAGTTTCAATCACCCCCTGGTATTCTAGCTGATCTAGTATTTCATTTACCTGTTTTTTAGCTTCTTGCTTAATTGGGTACTGCCTTTGTGCAGTTGGTTGTGATTTTAACTGGATTTTGTGAGGAGGAGAATCCTCATCCCATCCTACATGATTTTTATATAAAGCAGGTGCTAAGGCCACTGCCCACTTTCTAGCAAGTGTATATTTTTTATGAATCGGGATTTGATTCGAGAAGGCAGGCATAATTACTTCTTCGCCATGAGGGCACTCCCTGACAAACTCTGGTGGCCAGTCTTTTTCAGCTAGAAGGATATCATAGCCCTTGGAGAGATTATCCCAAAATAGTCCCCTTATTTTCCTAGTCTTATCTCCCTCTATACGTAATGTTATCTCGTATATCTTGTGGGGTTTGCTAACTCTGGTGTCTGCAGTTTCCACTTGAAGATATTCATTCGTGTCCACTGTCTCCAGATGATTCATAAGGACTTTGCGAGCTATGCTCACCTCTGCGGCGCTGTCTAGCATTGTCTGAGCCCACTCTCCGTTTTTCAGTTGTGTCCTCAGTATTCTCGGCATTGTTAACTACCTTGATACTGGCTACCTTCTTTTTTGGAAATTGTAATTTCTTTTTTAGTTGAGCAGGTTCCTTGTCTTTGGACTTGGCGTGCTCTTCTCTTTGTTCTGATCGTCCTCTTCTTTCCGATTTCTGCGAGGAAGTCTGAAAAGATTGAGAGGGACGTGTATCAATGTCTTGATATCTATCAGGTTTTTTAATATTATCCCTATTTCTAAGGTTATATCTATTCCCAGAGGGGTCACTCTGCGGTGACCTCTCTCTTTGGTTTGGAGATTTCTCTCTTCGCCTAGGAGACCTCCCTCGGGACTGGAATTTCTTTTCTTTAGGATTGGATTGTTTGTTTCCATCCCAGTTCTTTTTTGGTGAATTATTATTAAAAAATATTTTTTCTGGACTTGTAGTCAGTTGCGGTTTTACTGGTATTCCACCTAGACTATCTCTGCCTAGTTCTTCATAGGATTTTTCTATGATTCTGGCAATTTCAGCTGGTTGGTCTGCTATATCTGTCTCTTTTAACCTCTGGCGGATCGCCACGTTTGCTGCTTCACCTTTTATGTTGGCTAATAATATAGCCGAGACCTGCTTGAAGTCTTTTAGTAATTTCATACCAAGAGTTAAAGCAGGTTCTGGACCGTATTCATCTTGAATTTGTTTTAGCACATCTGGTATTACCGAAATGGATGGAACACCGTGCGTTTTTGTGTAGATGGAAGCAAAGACTGTACCCCAAGTGTCAGTCCTCTATGTGTGGTGCGATTCCCATTGGGAGACATATAGTCAGAATCCTGTGTTTTTCTAATGGGGTGGTGTCAGGAAACACCGCCTCTATTTGGGTAATTTTCTGTGCCAACCAGAATGGTATTTGTTCCCGTTTAGCTGGAACTTTACCTAGGCAGGATTGGATGTTCTGTGGTGTAATTTTATTTGTGTTCCCCTGGTGAGGGGTCAGCTGTGGAAGTTTAATCGCTGGCTGAATTGTTGAAGTCCGCATTACATACTGAACTAATTGTCTATGAATTTTTAGTAGTTGTTTTAGCTGTATTAACAGCTCTGCTGCAGGCATTCTTTCGATGTCTGGATGTGGTGTGTATCCGGCTAAGACCGGCCACGTTGCTCCTGGTCTACCTAAAGGACCGAGCCTTGTATTGTGATTGTTATGTATTAGGGCGCCATCAAATAAGAGCAAATGCTCTTGGAATTTGAGTGGTACTTCCACCTCCTCGAAAGGAGTGTACTCATTAGGAGGTTCCTCTACTTTGTAATAGTGGAAGTACTTTGTTACAGCATTAGCTGCTGGAAAATGTATCCATGAATAATATACCTCTGTCTGCAGATATTCGTGTGCCTCAATTACGAATATGACTGTGCCACCTCTAGGTGTCAGTCCATTTTCTATAAGTTTTAAGGTTATAGATCTCCTTTTAATGACCGGAATGAGTGTTATATTCGGGTCTGCTGCTTGCATGGTAGCATCAGCATCTGCAAGTTCAGTTGCTAATCTAACTGCCTCTCTTTCTTCATCACTTTCAGTCATTTTACTGACCGGATGGTATTATATTTGTTTGCAGATCAGGTTTCTTTATGGAAACAGAGATTAGATGCACAATATTTTGGAACAGTGTATCCTTCAACGTTGACTATACCAAGAACCATACATAGGAGTTCCCTCCTGCGAGGTTTTGGAGGATATAACCTTTCACCCACTCCAGACGTCTTTGGAGTATAATGGAAAAAGGGGTCTGAGTGAGAAAGCACGACTGAGTTACTCTAAATGTCTTACGTTAGTTTTATCGCCCTTTCCAAACGCGTTGGGCGCCATGTAGTGTAGCTCCTATTTTCCCAATAGGCTCTGCGCATTGGAATAATACCTACAGCAGTAAAGGCCTAGACCAGACGTTAACTAGGTCTACTACTGTCGATACTAGACTTAATTTTTGGGTTTGCCAGCGTAGCTCAGAGTTCGCTAGAAACTTTCTCGAATGTTCAAGGAGGAATTAACTTCCCTGATTAGACAAGAAGGGATTTAGTTTCTGACAACCATAGAACATGACAACTTTGCTCTCCCCTAATCAAGAGTCAATCTCGAGAGTCGTGTGAGCACAAGGCAATTATTTTACTCAGTCAGTACGTGCATTCTTAGTCTCATCAGAATGTAGAGAAAAGGAAGAGACGGGCGTGTTCAATAAAAGGTGTTATTTATTGATCAGTCTCTTTTCTCATACATGAGAAATGGATCGATATTATTGCAATACTTATAGTTAAGTAAAGTGCATACATTAAAAGCAATAGTATAAAATAATACTGTAAAAACATTGATATGGTTTCTGAGCCATATGATGTTTAAAATGATTAAAATATATTTACATACACATATACATTTGACTAAACGTACTCAACTGGTGTTTCTAAATACGCCTACCCCGTGTACCTGACCTAAGTCTAATGCGTGGGCGGGAATAGAAAGTTACAGTTTAAGTTAAGTTTGTTTTTGCCAAGTGAATAACTAAAGAATTCTCTGTGAGGGGTTATTCAGTTCTGTACCTGGAATTTAGGATGAATGAGGGATGGTATCTCTTTCTCTGCTCTCGATATTCCAGGCTGCCTGCGAGGGCTACCCGGAAGCGCCGGTGCTGGGTCTCTCGGCTTGAGATAGCAGCGCGTCTCTCAGCGCGTCAGGAAGGCGGGGCTGCGCCAGCGGGGTCTGCTTCTGCTCTCGGCTTCGGCAAGTATGGCTGCTCCGTCTTGTCACCACGCGTGTGTTTGCATAGGGCAAGATCGGTAATATTTATACCTTAAAGGTGCCGAGATTGACGTAAGGATGGACATAGATACGTCAATAAAGATGTCATACGACTTGCTCGTTAGCACATTCTTTACTAAAGTTCTCGGTGAAATCAAAACAATGGCCGCAGGGTTTTTCCCAGGTTGTCATAGGTTTGATTTGTTATGAGAACGTCGTATGCCTTATCAGGGGCTGGAGAAATGTTGCTTGTCTAATTAGATCTCAAGCGTTATGACCTAATCAGATAACACGTTCCTGTGCCGTAGTGTGACTGCGTCAGATAACGGTATCTGCATCGTGGGGGCTTGTCTTGCCTCATGGGCTGACTGTTATTTAACTTGATAGTTAGTTTAACCAGAATAGGGTCAGGAATAGGGGGATCGATTCAGAACCTATAGGAATACACGACAGGAACATTAATGAAAAACACAAGATACTGAAGGATTGACAGAAAATATAACAAGCAACTGCATAAAGAAAAGTTAGGAGAAGAACACAAGGAAATTTATAATATAAAAATTAGACAATAAAGTGAGAGGCCTAGGTTAATGAATGTTACCTAATTATAGGTTACAAGCAGTGAGAAAAATAAAGAACCGTAAGCTACAAGGTTGCAGATAAATACTAGAGGAGAGGCTAGTTCGAAATTGGAAGGGGTAGGTAATTAGTAGGGTTGGACTAATTGAGATGATGAGGAATAGAGATAGAGTAAACACTCGAAGTATTCAAAAAGTAGTGTGATAATGATTTCTTAATATACACAGATACACAGTGTTGTCCACGACAATGAATACTATCTTTTCTATTATAGTAAAACACATTTACTATTTTGGAAAAGGTAAGGTGAATAGACATATTCTACATTTTTTAGTAGTGTATTTTACTATACCAGCCTGAGCCTTTTCCTATAGTCATAAGGAGTGATTGCTTTAAAAATGTAAGAAAAGCTAAGAACAGGATAGCCTTATAAGTAGTTATAGTTGTATAATTTTGCAAAGGAGTACAACTGTACTAATGGAATGATATTAGAGAATTGTATTTATATAGTATTTTTTGTAGGCCAAAATAGGTGAAAACTGTAGTTTTGTATTATATATTACGAAAAGTGATAAAATTAACTGTTTCTATTTTAATACAAGGAGCAAGACCATAAAGGAAAAATTATGGAAAGAGAACAGCCTCATACTCAGGAGATTTTGGATATTATTTTGAGTATAATTGAAGAAGTAATCGTATCTGTCACAGGCAATGAGAGTGAAGAAGGGGAAATTAGTGCTGCAGACATCAATTGTGATTTTGAAGACGAAAGCTGTGATGCAGATTTCGTTGATGTTTTAAATTATGTTGAAATTTTAGAACACATTAAATCAGAACCTGCTGACGAGGAAATTGATCTGAATGACATATCTGATGAAGTTGTATTGGAATGTCTGTTAAATTATGAGATGTTATAAGAATACATTTATTGTGGAAAAATAATAAAGGTTTGAGCACTATCTACTAATGTATTTATTGTAGTAAAAGTGAAGCAGTTAGAGATTCAGTTATATATTCTTTAAATGTTTGTATTGATTTAAAATATGCAAAGTGAGTTTGAGGGTATGGATTGCTTAAAATCCGTATGGAGTATAGATGTAGTCTTGTATGCTGGTGCAAACTTGTGATTTATGCCTTCAATTCCCCAGTCTGTATCCTTAGACTTCCACCAAACACCCTTACACTGCTGTTTTAGTATTGTAGTGAGCCACTCAGCAGTATGTTTTTTTTATTGTACGGGGGTAAAACTGAAGCTGTAATAAATTTAGTGAGGGACTTTCTTTGCAGAAGTGTAATGATGCAGTCAGTATCTAGATACTCATGGATTAAAAGAGGCCTTAGTGCATAGGTTGTTTCAAAGCTCTATGGACTGTGGATGCACTGTTCTATGTACCAGCAAACTTATGTTTTATACGCTCAATTCCACAATGTGTATCCTAATACTTCCAACAAACATTCTCACACTACTGTTTCAATATTGTAGTGAGCCATTCAGCAGTGTGTGTTTATCTGTATACTGTGGTACAACTGAGGCTGTTATAAATTCAATCAGGTTCTTTCCTTGCAATTTTGTAATCATCCACTCACTATCTAAGTACTCATGCTTTAAAATAGGCTTTAGGGCATAGACTGCTACAAAACCCTTATAGACGATGTATGTAGTCTTCTATGTACTTGCAAACTTGTGTTTTATACTTTCAATTTACTAGTTTGTATCGTTACACTTCCAGCAAACACTCTGCCACTGTTGTTTTAGTTTTGTAGTGACTCATTCATCGGTATGTAGTAATCCTATCACTACAATAAAACACTAATGGGCACATATACAATAACTGGGGTATCCCCAGGAATATGTCAGTTATTGTGTTCCGTGACACCACCTCCATGGATGCGCCGTATTTACAATGCGGTGTACCATGAGACAAAAATGGCACATATATGTGATGTATCTGTGCTGTAAAGGTGGTGCATTGTGTGAGTTATGTTGGAAGTGCAACGTATCTCCAGCAATGGTCTGGGGGCCCTATGCTCAGACTGCTGTGTCAATCTGTACACCTGCTTCAAGGTAGTGTAGGGTTTTGACACAGCATTAGCGCAAAAGTGAGAAAGAGAAATTTTGTCGATTGTAGTCAGCCACTTTCAGGAGGTGTTTCTGCGCAGGAACGCCCCCCCATGTAGAAATGTGTCCTCCTGGTACAGGGATTTACAATGTGACGTACTTCCCAGATACGTCACATTGTAAATACCACATATTGTGGTGCATCTTTTGCACCAGTGCTTCATCAGAAAAGTGATGCAACTATGGTGTGAAAGAGGCACAAGGATGTTGTAAATCTGCCCCTAACAAACACTTACAAATTCACTGAGGCAGTTTCACTAGCAGTGCATTCTTTTTGAATTTACTTTTGTTATTATTGTACATTAAACATATTAAATAAAACTTTAAAAATAAAATAGATATAAGTATTTCTAATAAAAATGTAGGAAATTACTATAAAAAGAAAGAAATATAATAATTAGTATATTTCAAAATTATCATTTACAAAACCTTAGAAATTCACTGAAAAAACCATAGCTTTCACCCATGTTATAGTTAGCTGGACATTTCTCTCATACAAAACCATTGAAATTCCCTCGTTAGTTAGTTCAGCTAACTTTAACTCGCGCGCCCGCAATGCACTGCTGATGATGTCACATACTACATCACATGGTCAGTGACATCACTGATGACATCACTGATGACGTCATCCTTGTGAAAGAGTGGCACACCTCCTCTTACCCTAATATAACCTTTGATACACAAAAATAAAAAATAAAATGTTCAAAATAATGGAGATAACAATACTAGTTAGAACAACCTATTCAGTAATTCCAAAATCCACATACACATCCACTCATTCACCAACAGTTCTATATAGTCACTCATACATGTACTCACTCATCATATGTACTCATACACCTATACATCATGTTACACACCTACACTCATACATAGAGTTACTGACACATACTCACACATGCAAATAAACTTTCAAACATCCATTTGCTTGCATATATAGTTATACACATACCACTACACTTATTTGTACAGAAATTTACATATACTTACTCTCTTAAACAATCACTTATAGAAACACATACTTTGTTATACAGGAACTCTTTAAATCTCTCACCCTTATATATACTCACTTATATACACCAATACTCACATATAGTAGTTTAAACCATGTGTACGTAGTCATAAAGACAGTTTTGAGACAGTCTTTCACTCACTAACACACCTATACACACACTCATCCACCCATACAGTCCTGCACACATGCTGTCTTCAAAACACATACAAACAGTGAGTCACTCATTCATGCATCTATGCGCTAAGTAATACCCCCCACCGAACCATATAGACACTCATGTAAATGTAAATGTACAGGAATTTATATAGCGCAAATCACCGAGCGGTTTCTAAGCGCTTGCTTAGGGAACCCGTCCTGGTATTCCCCTGTGAGATAACCCCGGCAGGGTATCCGCAAGGTGAAAGCCAGGCATCCCGCCGCGAGGGGCCGTTGTGGAGATTAAGCAAGCTATTGCCCAGAGTCGCAGAGTGTGAACCCGTGAATCGAGTAGGCACCGGAGCGAGAATTGTCGAGTCCATAGACATTTTAGGACTCAAGACGCCGCCGAGCCGGGAATTGAACCCTGGTCCCGGGCTGACCTCTGCTTCCAGGTCTGCCTCCTCTAACCAGTGAGCCACACTTCTCACTGGTTAGAGGAGGCAGACCTGGAAGCAGAGGTCAGCCCGGGACCAGGGTTCAATTCCCGGCTCGGCGGCGTCAGACACTCATACTCATACTCAAAAAACAACTAATAACCTATACAGACACTCATGTAGCTACTCACAAACCCATGCAGCCACTTATTAAAAAAATGTGTGATACTGATACAGATATTTACATATTTAAACATTACACACTAACCCATGTATTCACTAAGATACACTTAATCAGTCAGTTTTACAATCAATTTTACTACCAATTTATTCTTTCATCAACCTTGAGATAAATATATATAAAACATAATTAATTTTCAGAAAAACACACATTTACTGGATGATATAATCAGTGATGTCATGAGTGATGTCATGAGTGATGTCACTGACCATGTCATGAGTGATGTAGTATGTGACGTCATCAGCAGTGCATTGCGGGCGCGCAAGTTATAGTTAGCTGAACTAACTATAACGAGGGTATTTCAATGGTTTTGTATGAGAGAAATGTTCAGCTAACTACAACATGGGTGAAACCTATGGTTTTTTCTGTGTGTATATATATATATATATATATATATATATATATATATATATATATATATATATATATCCGCTGGGCACTCACAGGCAGTTAATTTCATTTATTTAACCTGACTTGTTTCGGCAAGTAGCCTTTCTGAATACATAAATGTAATGTGTTCAATCACGGTCATTTACTTTATTTCAAAAAGTCACATGAGGTGTTCATGGTAGGAAATTAGAATGTGGCAAAGGGAAGATCTATATAATGAGTGCTAAAGGCATGCATGCCACAGGCATTTGTTGAAATGTCATATATCCCCCTGTGCCATCAATCACTTTAAGTTGAGCCTCTTTGCCCTGTGCTGTCTTATGTCCGGCTGTGCGGGTCTTTATTTTTAAGGTTTTTGGTCCTGATAGACTGATCTAATATGTAGGAGTTGACACCTTTATGATTTGGGTAACCCAATTATTGCTTTGCAATGTGAGAACAGAATAATAATTAGGTTAGATTTTCCATGTGGTAAAGTTCTGTTTGTTAGAACTAATTTCTGTTGGTTTTTCAGTCTTAGTATATATTCTTTTATTCAAGGTCTCAGACTACCATATTACCATGAAGGCTACCATAGCAGTTTGGAAGCTTGAGAAGTGTCTAGGAAGAAAAAACGCTTGAACGTTCAAGAAATGTTAAGTCAAAAATAGTTCAACCTTTGGTGGGCTCAGCAAAGTTCCAAGGCTACCTGAGAAAAGTATGAGCTCTGCCGACATAATTTCATGGTTCACCCCACTCGGAGCTTTTTGCCACAAAAAAAACAAGCTTCATTAGGAATTTGCGTAGCAAGTAGCTGGCCATCCTGATCCCTTATGGAGCCCTTCCCAGTGACAGTTCTTGACATCACCGTGCTGGAGGATTTCCTGTTCCATATTTTCTTCTGAGCCTGACAACCAACAATGAGAGAGAGAATGTCAGAAATGATCTGTCCATGAGGATTAGAGAACAAAACATCCATAGGTTGTGGGGGGCTTCTGTTTCATCCACCCACTTAGGTTGTCTTGTGGCATGCATACATGTTGAGGGTATGTACTATACCAGGGGCTAGGGGTAGCCTACCAGTCATGTCTTTAGATAGCCCACTAGGAATTTTGTCTTCATATGTCTCTTTAGAAACTGCAGAAGGAAGACGTGAAGGTGAGCACTGGTGCTTCCTTTGCAAATCCTTCAGTGACTGGTTTTGCACAATGTTGCCCTTCCTACAGTAGATGTGTTGCACGTCTCCTTGCCAGCCCTAAGGACTCTGTCTCTGCTCATGAAGGTACTTTAAAAATAAAATATATTTTATTAATTATACGGTCTTGTCAAGGATCATTTTGAACATACATTGGAACATAGGTTCACTGATAAATCATTAACACTCTATTATAAAGTTGTTACCTGGTTCCCCCTATGCAGCTGAGGCATGGTTATGAACAGAATGTGTTGCATTTGCATGTGACATTTCAGCATCCCAACTATACATTGAACAATCTTCATAGCCTTATGGACTAGACCTTGGGAGTGAGATGATATATCCCATTATGGACCACATTATCTGTCGGGCTAGGAGGCCTAGTAGTACCTCTGGGGTGTACTTTTAAACTCCCAACTAGTGGCCTGGTATAGATCCTGTAGGACCTCCATACAAAAGGGTATAGCCTCTATACATTGCCATACCATGTATAAAATGTTATCTTCTGGTGCTGCACAATGCTGGCAGTGGTCTGATCATGTTGGGTAGATAGCGTGTAGGATTCTAGGGGTGAGGTATAATTGGAGTACTTAATTGTACTGTGCAACTTTAAAGCATGCATTTGAGGTCACCGTGCAGGTTCCCTCCTGAATCTTGTCCCAGTCACATGGTGTCAGTTCCTCGCACAATCCTTCAGTCCATCGGTTCTGTGATTTTGGGGCTAGTACTGGGGAGTCCTCGCTCAATGCCCTGTAGATGTGCATTATAGGTTTCTGGCCCTCAGTCCTGTCTTATAGCCTGCTCAGTGTTTGAGAGGGTATGGGCTTGTCTGGGACACTAGGCCATAGCTCATGTGCTGTAGCCGACATCTTAATATTTTGTTAATATTGACTGGCACCCAATGCAAAGGGAACAATCGTGTCATCTCAGATAATAAATTGATCCCTCCAGGTATAGGTCTCTCAACACATCACATCCCCCTTCCCTCCATATTTTTATTAACATGGTACTTTCCATGTCCACAAATGATTTAAGTGTCCAGTTTGACATGTCTTGTGCATATGGGGCCCTACAAAGGACCATCTTGACCACCCACTCCCAGACTTGGCCCACCTGTCTAATCGGGTAAGTATACTTTTTTGTAATTTGTGTCCCATGCATGAGGAGCTCCAGAACATTGTAGTGCCCACCCAGGTCGCCCACCAACCTCTTTTCCCAATTCACTTCATCAAACCAGCAGACCGCATCTCTGAGGTGGGATGCCATAAAATATAGTTTTAAATTCCAAAGCTTTAGGAGCTTGCAACCAATTGAGTTGTGTGCATTTTGCACAGTAAGACGTATGAAGCAGAAATACCCTATAACAGAGAATGATTTACGCCCACTACAAGAACATATTGCCCAACTTGGTGGGCCTTTCCTACACATATGTTAAAGTAGACATGGTTTAATAATACCAATACAAAAACATTTCAAGGAGACTCACTAAGGTAATGGGAAAACTTGGTCTTTTGTGTTGAACCTGAATTTTACTGGTGAAACAAATGTTTTTTAAGAGAAATGGGTCCCAGTGTTTCCTATGTGGGAGTGAGATCCTCGGGTAGAAGGGTGCCTTATCCAATGTGCAGGTTCCTCACTGGCCCAGAATGTGTTAACTAAACGTGGGTAATACTCTCTCAGTTTCCGTTCTGTAAATTAGGAATGCTAAAAAACAAAATACATGAAATCGCTACCTGAATGAAGACCATGTGTAATTTAACACAGAACACAATCAAATCAGAAGTGGTACTCCTTGGCAAGATCACTTCCCTGGCAAACACTTAATTATGGAATTCTACCTGATTGCCACCAGATTTCTAACCAACACCTTGCACAACCTAGGCATAGTGGTGGACAACAATCTCTCGATCAGCCAAGCCAATAAGTTCACCTCCTCCTGTTTCGACACACTAAAGATACACAGAAAAATCTTCAAATGGTTTGGGATCCACAAACTCAGAACCATCACCCACACCCTTATCACCAGCAAACAGGTTAATAGGCACCAACTCTGTCTGCATCACTGAACAGAAATTTTCACATCATAAAAAACACAGCAGCCAGACTCACTTTCAGGCTGCCACCCCACTCCACATCTCACACCTCCAAGTTCTCCACCACCTCCCCATCAACAAACTTGCACTCTTCAAGCTCCTCACATATAAATCATTGCATACTCTAGGTCCCTTTTACCTGACCAGCCACATCAAGTTCTACACCCTAGCCAGAAACATATGAATGGCCAGCTTTCTGCTCACTGACATCCCCTGCATTGGAAGAGCCACCGGTTGCGCCTTTTTGTACCTTGAAACCAAGGCCTGGACACCATGGACACCTCATCAGCCCTTGAATTGTTGCCAAAAAATGAAGACATGACTCCCTTACCTGACCTCAGCCTCGTCCAGAGTAGAAAGTAGGGATACCTTTACTCTTAATGCGTGTCCCAAAAAGTGACAGGTCTGTGTGTGTCACCAAAAGTGACAGCTGGTGCGCAAAAAGTTTGGGTACATGATGGATGAGTGGCAGCCCTACCATGAGATGAGCTGTGGGGTGTGGCACAAGGTTTGTGGCAGAGTGTGTGCAGGGGTTGAAGGCGTTGTCAGGCTAGCAGGGCATTTAGGTTGTGTAAAGAAAAAAGTGTGAGCAAAAGTGTCTTCAAGGGCATGTTTTAAAACTGTGACGGCAGTGTTGTGACAGATGGTGTTTAGGCATGGAGAGCTGTGAATGTGCAGGGTTTCATCAAACCCCCACCCCCAAGGGTGGCAGTGTGAGGTTCATGAAACGCTTGTCCTTAAAAGTGCTAGGGTGTTTCTGTCCCTAAAATTGACAGCTTGTGAGCAAAAAGTTTGGGGACATGATGAATGTGTGGCACCCCTAACCTGAGCTGAGTTGTGTGGGGATGTGGCACAGGGGGTGTGTCCGAGCGTGAGACAGTGTTGAAGGTTATGTTAGCCTAGCAGGGCATTTAGGTTATGCAAAGAGAAATGTGGGAGAAAAAAATGCCTTTATGTAAGAGGGGGGATGTCTGGGCATGATTAAATGTGTGCAGAGCAAAGCTTCCCACGAGATTCAAGGGATTAAGCTCAAAAGTCACAATGTAAAAACACACAAGAACAATAGGCCAATTTCCCTGGTAAGGGCTCTGACATGTAGGTGCCAAAGTGTTAAGGTGACAAAAGTTGTGAGCAAAGCTGATTAGAGGAAAAAACCTAATCAACCAGGCCCAGCCTTCCCAGGAGAAGGAGTCCCAAGCACATCTGATGACGCAACCCTCCCCTCAGCGGACAATAGGTTTAACAGATGTCATAATGCTAAGGGTGTATCTAACAAACAAAGCCCTGATTAGAAAATGTACCCTGGTCATTTGGCATGTCCCTAAACTTAAGAGGGTTCTTATCTTCCCAGGAGATTGAGTCACAAACACATCTGATTATGCATCTCTTCCCACGATAGACAGTAGGTTTAATTAACAGATGTTAAAAGGGGTATATAAGAGAAGCTGTACATTGGTCAGAAAATATTCCCACCCAGGGACACCACTACATGGTTCCAAGCCCCACCTCCATGAAGGGTGTTGACCTAACTAGCAGGTCAGGACAGGTATAAAAGCATACTCTCGGGGGTCAGCAGAAATAGCCATTCAAAAACCCTTAGTGGAACGATATACGTGGATTGTTTTGCTGCACAGGCCCAACTCAAGAGTTTAAAGGGAATAATGGATCAGAACAACTTATCACAGATTGATGCAGCATGCTACACATTTTTGGATGCAAGTAAAATAGGGGGGAAATGTTGCATGTTTAAGGTTTTATATAAAAGTATTGGGGGCAATGCATTTAAGTTGAAGAAAGATGCGTTTTAAAAGGGTACCTAGCGCCAGGTAGGACTGTGTTCATAATGTTTTTAAAAAATGGGGGTTGTGGGCTGATGTCTAATGTGAATAAGTTTGGAGGTATCCAGGTGAAACATGGTTGTCATTTTAAGTTTTTTTAAAAGGCGCTAAGCAAGAGGGGAACTGTATGTAATGTGAATTCTGTGGATAGTTCTGACAATGGCGAGACATCAGCCCTCATCCTCCTGGACCTGTCAGCCGCCTTCGACACGGTCTGCCACCACACACTAAAGACACGCCTCCAAGAAGCCGGAATCTGAGAAAAAGCCCTGGACTGGACCACGTCCTTCCTCTCTGGCAGAACCCAGAGAGTCTGCCTCCCACCCTTCTGATCTGAAGCCACCAACATCCTCTGCGGCGTACCCCAGGGCTCATCCTTCAGCCCGACCTTGTTCAACGTCGACATGCCCTCCCTCGCACAAGTGGCCCGCCAGCATGACCTCAACATAATCTCCTACGCCGACGACACTCAACTCATCCTCTCCCTCACCAAGGACCCGCACACTGCCAAAACCAACCTCCATGGGGGAATGAAGGCCGTCGCTGAGTTAATGAGGAGCAGCTGTCTGAAACTTAACTTGGAAAAGACAGAGATCCTCATCACCGGCCCCACCCACTCTGCCTGGGACGACTCCTGGTGGCTGACCACACTGGGAACAGCACCGACACCCACAGACCATGCACGCAACCTAGTATTCATCCTCGACTCCTCCCTCTCCATGTCGAAGCAGGTCAACGCCATCTCCTCTGCCTGCTACAACACCCTCCGCTTGCTCCGCAGGATCTACAAATGGATCCCGACCGAAACAAGAAGAACGGTGACCCAAGTCCTCGTCAGCAGCAGACTGGACTACGGCAACGCACTCTATGCAGGAACCCCTGACAAACACCTACGACGACTACAACGCATCCAAAACGCCTCTGCCCGACTGATCCTCAACATCCCTCGCCGAAGCCACATCTCCCCCCTCCTGAGACACCTGCACTGGCTCCCCGTCAACAAGAGGATCACCTTCAAGCTCCTCACCCACGCACACAAAGCACTCCACAACACCGGACCAGCCTACCCGAACAGCAGAGTCAGCTTCTACACCCCAACCCGCCAGCTCCGCTCCGCCAGCCTCGCCCTCGCAACCGTCCCCTGCATCCAATGAACAACCTCCGGCGGCAGAATCTTCTCCTTCCTCGCCGTCAAGACCTGGAACACCCTCCGTACCCACCTGCGACGCACCCAAGACCTACTCACCTTCAGAAAACTCCTCAAGACCTGGCTCTTCGAGCAGTAGCAGCACCCCCCTCCCCTCAGTGCTTTGAGACCCTCACGGGTAAGCAGTGCGCTTTACAAGTGATTGATTTGATTGAGGGGGATCTGCAACTTTAAATACCGTGAGTGCATTTAAAAGTGAATGTCACTAACAGTTTTGTGCATGGAACAGGGTTTATAGCATTAAGACTTGTACAGCACCTAGAAACATTTTACATGGTATGTGTGGTACTGTAAGGTTGACAGAGCAAACTATATAATATATAACATATACAGGTCCAAATAAATAAATAGTACAGTTTTGTACTCACCCTCTGGGTATGTTGGTGATGGTCTGTCTCTAACGCAGGTTGTGGATGCTCTCTGGTACTGTCGTTTGTAGGCTTATGTTTCAGATACAAACCGGCAACAAGTCCACTGGGTTCTGGCTAGGGGTTGTGCACTGGGGGGTGGACGATGGAGCTGTTGAAGTTCAGGTTGGGGCGTGAGTCCCTAATCATTTTTTTTTCAAATATGACCCCAGAGGCCGCTTACCAGGGTCGTAGTTCGGGGGCTCCTGGGTGTTGTGGGCCAGGGACTCAAAGTTTTGGTTTATGTCCCCAGAGCCCTCTGAGGCTCCGCTGTGGCTCTGGGGATGGCTGTGGGGCATGGCTATGGGTGTGGGGATCGCTAGCCCCCAATGGATTTAAAAATAAAAGCTCTGGGGGTTTGCACGTCTAGCGGTGGGGCTCAAGGCCCATTTTTATAAGAAAAAAATTAAAAAAGGCCCCAGAGCCCACTTCCTGGCGTGGCACTATGGGGCTTGTGCTGCGGTGTGGCTCGAAGGCCTGTTTTTACAAAAATAAAGGTCCCCAGAGTCTGCTGTACAAGTGCGGTTATCTGGGCCTTGTACAGGCGCTTTGGGGTTCGAGGCCCGCTTTCTAAAATAAAGGCCCCCGGAGTCCGCTGTCTTAGTGCGGGTGTCTAGGGGATCATTTGTTCTTCTTGTGGGGGCTCGCGGCCCCGCTTTCTAAAGTAAAGTCTCCAGAGTCCGCTGCCCAAGTGCGGGACTCTGGGGTTTTTGCGGCTGTGTGGGGCTCCAAGCCCCTTTATTGATGATCAAAATAAAGCCCCCAGAGCACGCATGTGGAAGGCGTTGCTCCGGGGCGTGTGTGCTTTGGGATGGCTCGGGCGACACTGGGGTTCGAGGCCCCGAAGCAAAAAAAATATGGCCCCAAACCAAAATGACCCCCAGAGCCAGCTTACCGATGACACTGCTCTGGGGGCAGAAGGCGGCATTTTCATGGATCCCACGCGCATCCCGATGGCGGTATGGAAGCAGGGAGCTTCCTCTTTGTGGCTGCTGCGGTAGGCCCGCCCCTTCTGTGATGTCACTTGGGACACCCCTGACATCACTGAAGGGGCAGGGCCTACCGCACCAGCCATGAAAAGGATGTTCCAGGCTGGGGGCTCCACTGTGGCTGATGTGGTGCTTGCAGCCCCAATGGGGCTGACAATAAATAAAATAATAATTTTTTTTTTACACGGTGTCATGGCAGCAGGGAGCTTCCTCTCCCCGTTTGCTAGGAACAGCCCCGCCCCTCTGTGATGTCACCTGGGGACACCCCTGACATCACAGAGGGGTTGGGGCCGGCCCTAGCAAACACGAAGGGGGGAGTTCCTGGCTGGGGATTCCTACACTACAGCTGTGCCCCAAAAACAAAAATATGTATTTACAGCCACAGGGCCTGTACAGCAGCAACCCGGTGGCATTCAGGATTTGTTTTTTTTACATATGTGGGGGCATATTTATTAGCGATTCATAGCCCCTGAGTGTGGGCAATAAATAAAAATAAATGTATTTTACAGCCACAGGGACCGTTTAGCAGCGTCCCTGTGGCTTATATTTTGCTTTTTTTCTAGTGGGTTCAGTTTATATAGCGCAAACTCGACCTAAAGTTCTTGGGACCAACTGTTAATGTGCACAAGCACACATTCCTTTTAGGTAGGCATGGGTAGATTAAGTGATTTACCCAGTAGCACAGGATATGGAGCAGGGTTGTTTTTCTCATGTTTTTGCTCTCCCCCAGTCAGCCCTTTTAAATGCAACCCAGAGTATGTATATAGTGTAGACCAAGCTGTGCATAATGTTTTTAGGGGTAGATTGTGACTGCTTTTTTCCTAGGAGATATCCTTTTGTTACTTCTTGCAGTTTATAAGTAAAATTCTAACCTGTCGCTATGGTTATTAAAGGGTTGCAATGAACAACTTGAGGATTGTATACTATGGATATGCACAAATGTTATGGGTGTACATGTGGGTGTCAACCAGGAGCTTCTTATTAAAAAGTAAGAAGTGTGTATCTAGATGTTGTTGTACGCATGCTCTATGTAAGGATGTTTGTCTCTACGTAATATGTATTATCTTTTCTAAGGTTAATGTAACAAATCTGTAATGCCTTGTTTTATGAGGTGTAGTTTTAAACCGCCTTTTTTTTTTTTTTAAATCTAACCCTAAACACAGGACAGGCCTGCATTAACCATCACCGGCGCAGAAATGCTAGCCCTGCAAGCAGGTATATTTGTTTAGAGTTGCATAGTTCTGAGTAGTTTTTGTACGCCGCTGTCTCAGAAGCTCTGCTTGTCTAATTGTATTCTCATATATGTATGCTTTTATAGATTATGATGCCGCTCTACAACTAGATTCTGATGATCTAGAGCTGTACTTGGGGGCTCAAGACTCCTTGCAGAGTGTTCAGGATAATGTTGTCCTTTCAGGTAAATCAAAAAAATGCCTTAGACTTTTATAGACCAAAAACCCCTGGGGCGTACTGTAGGAGGGCTCCTTAGAAGGGACTGCTAAGGCCTTGTTAATACCACAAATGTGATATTTTTTTTCTTTGCAGGTTCCTCCGAGTCATGCACGGCCGTTGCCGCTTTGCAAGAGGTTGCAAAGCCAACAACAGAAAGACTACTAAAGAGGAAAGGTTCAACATCTGGAAAGGGACAGGTGACAAAGAAAGGAGCTGGGAAAATACCTCTAAACGGTGTGTTTTTACAAAAGGGTGGGAAAAAAGAACTCTGTGTTTTATTCTAGCAAGTAGAAGGGGCTTGTAGTAAGGGTTGTATAAAGGGGCCGTATAGACATTATTGTGGTGGGTTGTCTGTGGGTAGTGTAAGCATCTTTGTTTTTTCTAATATATATATATTTTTATCTTATATTCTAGGAGCCGTTCAAAAGAACACTTCTGAAAATACTTGTAAGGTCAAGAGGTCTGCGAAGCCAGTAAGGGACATAACAAAGGCAGTTCAGAATGCATAGCCTGCAGCAAAATGTGTGAGTAGACGTGTGCGCCAGGACAAGCTCTGCACATACTACACGCACATACAACAGAGAACCGGCACTGCTGTGAAATGTCACATCAAGCCCTCCTCCAACATGTTGAACACTCCTACAGGAATGTCTATTCTGCACAGGGATGGGGACAACCGCGGAGATGTGCTTACAAGCCGAGACAACGTAACGCCTGTTCAGTGTAAAAGTGATGCTGCGTATTTGAACTATCTCAATGCCTCAAAAGGGAGCCCACTCTCAAACAAATCCACCCTTAACAAGAAGCCGAGGGATCAGGAACCCCAAACCGGTCCTTTAAACCTCAAGAAGATGCCTATGGTTCCAGAGGCCCAAACAGAACCTTTAGACCTCATGAAGAAACCTGTGGTCCTTGAACCCCAAACTATGCCTCTAGATCTTTCATTAAACAAATAGTGACATCGGTGAATGCGCCCTATACATCCCAGATCTCTAATGGGCCAGCGGCTGTGACAACAGTTGCAGAAGATATGGTTCAGCCCCAACCCTTTAAAGTGAATCATCTCTCAAGAACCTATCTTATGAAGAACCAGGGGGGGGCAGGCAGATCCCTTAATCCAGCCCCTTACACCGCAGGCCCCTACCCATACCCTGAAGCCCTCTATAGTTTTAAATAAACTAACAGCGTGTGTAGAGGGGCTCCCCCTAGACCAACCCCAAAACCTGCTATAATTATGCCTGCTGGGCGTAGGAACTCAGAGTCTGATAATGCTCAACCCTCAGGGCACCCTTTTAATGGCAGCAGTGGGTGTCTCAAGGCGTTGATAGGGATGGTAGCCAAACTTGATAGACCCTCAGAAGCAGCGCACAATGGTCCTTCTAACATCGCACTATGGGGATTTGTATACGGATGTTAGACATTCACTCTCCCACAACCACGACAATTCCTTAGCCGATAGATCCCTCAATTGTTTTGATGGCTATTTACACTCCCCAACCCTTCTGTCACCTATCACCCCTCTGGGAGCGTACGACGCAACCAGCCCCGTGTCCAGTGTAAACCACACATCACCACCAGCAATATGCGGCGATATTAGTACGGGTTGGGACGACTGGTCAAATCAGGGTTTGGAGGACATATTTAGTGAGGACCCTTTCATGGCCGCCCCTGGGTGTTTGCACTGGGACCCTGTTTCTATGATCACGCCGGTCCCTCAGTTACAGAATGGTGTTGCAGCGGATGGGGTGAGTGAGGGTCCAGGGGTGTTGCAGACAGTTGTACAACTGTGCACTGTATTCATCCCTAATCTCCATAATACGATTCTGTAAACCCAAAAGAGGTACCAGGGCGCCATGTGAAGGAAATACAGTTGGTGGTCAGAACAGGTAAAACGGCAAGTGAACACCGTGACCTTCAAACTAGGGGTGTGTGGTAGCGACGACAGATCGGGGCTGGGGGTGCAGCAAAATATACTACAAACGGTTGATCAGTGTAAAAGGCTGATCATCCAAACGTACCAAACAGTGGCCGACATATGGAGTATCCCCTTGTGACTATGCCGACGTAGGCCCTTAAAGAACCAACAAGCCCTGGGTATTAATAAAAGTAAGCGCAAATCTAAATATAGCAGTAAGGTCCACACAGTTCTGACAAAGTCCATGCGCTTCTTAGACTTGCTCCAGTGTAAAAAGTACATGGAACCCCTAAAGCATGGTCATACAGTTTCACGAGCACTGCCTGAATCACATACACCGGTACAATGCACCCATCATTACACAAGTTCAGGAGAGGACAGACTGAGGGGGATGCAATTGAAGGGATCGCGTGGTAGAGCACCAACATGCCAATGCCAGGAACACACAGAAGGTCCGAGGGTTGGTTCTGTAGCAGAGGCCTCTATGAGCACATCACCCACACGCACAACCATACTGTTCAGGTAGGAGTGGGTAGGGTACCTAGAAAAGTATGGTCCCATAAAAAACAAAAGTGGGCACAGGTTTTTAATAAGTAAATTAAAGAAAGCCAGAATATGCGGTACACAGCGGCTTAAAAGGACCCCAGAGCCCGGACTAAACCAGAATCCCCAAAGTGATACAGCAGCACACTCCCCCGCAAGTCAGATTCCTCAAGATGAGGATTCAGAGACAGTGTTCTTAGAGAGCGTTAGAAGCTACAGTTGTACTGTAGAGAGATTCAACGCTACAGAACACTAGGAGGACTTTAGGTTTATTAACCTACACCAGATAAGGTCCTCCACGCATGGGCTTTTAGCCATACATCAGGCTGTGCAAGCACTCATAGAAAGGTTGATACACAATGTGGACCCTAATGATTTTTTCCAGCTACGCTTCCAGTGTCAGTGTTTTGGTAGTCCTTTGTTCACCAAAGGAAGGTCCCTTGATGTGTTTGATGATGTGGAATTTTTAATAAACCTGTTGAGGCTTTTACAGAGTAAGGCTGAACTAGTCACCTGTGGCACTTTCAGAGTCATAGCCCTTATTGTACGGGGTTGTAAGAGGGGTGTTTCCAGGCCTTTAAAGAGTGTCCTATATAGTAAGATAATTGGTAAGAAACAACGTTGGCTGCTCAACTTTAAGAACGGAGCAGCCAACACATGTCTGGCGGCCAGCATCGTGGGGTTGCTGATGGGGCGCAACACCACGGACGCTGTCATCCTGTCTAGAGCGGCTGAAGCCCATGAGGTTCTTGAAGAACCTCCGGACCGCATGGTCGGCTTTGGCGACATAGTTAATTTTGAGAACTATTTCGCTGTTACTGTGAAAGTTCTTTATCACAACGGTTCTTGGAAGTACTTTACAACGGGGGAATGTGTGAAAAACAAGACCGTATATGTCCTTCACCACGAAAATCACTTTTATGGTATAATGAACATTAAGGGTTTTCTGGGAGTCATGTACGTGTGCACGCATTGCGACCATATATACAACACTAAAGCACATCATCAGTGTGAAATACATTGTAAGATGTGTCAGAGGGATGGATGCGTCGTAAACGATGCCCTGAAGGTGCTGTGTCATAATTGAAAGATGTGTTGTCGCTCGCAAGACTGCTTGCGCATACCCTGCAAAGCTATTTAATGCCGCCTTAAAATGGATTGCCAAGATTGTGGCCGGTATGTGTCGACAGATCACAAATGCAAAGGCATGAAATATCTAAGGTGTCAGAGTCCATGTAGGGTAGGATTTGTAGACCATTGTTACATGGTTAAAGGCAGACCCAAGACCAAAACAGAAGATTACCACGTTTTTGATATAGAGTGCACACAAGAGACGGGGGTACACCAACCTAACTATATTTATGCCCACCATCTAACTTCCGATGACTTCTGGGAGTTTGAGGGGCGAACATGCGTTGGTGATTTCCTTAATACAATCATTCAGTCCAAATTCAAAGGGTATACCATGCTGGCCCACAACTCAAAAGCATATGACTCATTGTCTATTTTACAGAATATGATTCGTGAAAAGGTGCAAGTAGAACTCATCACTCAAGGTTCCAAGCTGATGTTGTTAATGGCTGGCCAGTTACAAATAAGATTCATAGACACCCTGAATTTCCTTCCCATGAAATTGAGCAAGCTGCCAAAAGCCTTTGGTTTCTCGGGGTGTAAAGGTTATTTTCCACACTTTTTAACACCTGGGTAAACCGGAAATATGTGGGGCCCATGCTGCCTCCGGACAGCTACGGGGTTGATTATATGATGCCTGCTGAGAAAGAGAGCTTTCTACAGTGGTACTCTGAAAACCATGAAAAGGAGTTTCATTTTCAAACCGAGTTGAAAGCCTATTGCCAGGCCGATGTAATGATCCTGCAACAGGCCTGCAACCTCTTCAGAGATCTTGTGGTGTCTATGACTAAGAAAGTCAGGGTCTTGAAACCCAAGACTCCGCAAATGACTAAAAGTCAGAGTCTTGAAACCCAAGATGCCTCAAATGACTAAGTCGGTTGAATACATGGGACCTTTTTAAAGCTTCACCTTGGCATCCATGGTATGTCCATCTACAACCACATGTATTTAAGACCCGAAAGTTTCACTCTAGTGCTACCAGACCTATATAACGGTAAACAGAAACTTTATTCAACCCTGTCTATCCAATGGCTCATGTATGTCTATGAGAAGGAAGACATACAAATTCAGCATGCCTTACAGTTTAGTGAATACCGCCTGGATCCCTATTACCTGGATGGGTACGCTGTAATTACGGAGTGCTGATGGCCTTTGAATACAACAGCTGTTTTTACTACGGCTGTCCTCAGTGTTACAAACCCCATGAGTTTACCAGACTGATGGGTGCCAAATTTGAACACTTACACAGACGTACTCTGATGAGGGCTCAGTATGTTGAAAAATGTGGCTTTGCTATGCGGGTCCTATGGGAGCACGAGTGGTTAGATATGCTAACAACCAACACCGAGCCCCGCTCTTTCCTTCAGAGTCGTGATTTACCACAACCTCTGGAACCCCGCGATGCCTTATTCGGGGGTCGTACAAATGCCATACAACTGTACAGGGCCGCTGGTGAAGGTGAGGAAATACACTATTTTGATTTTACTAGTCTGTACCCACTTGTAAACAAAATGAAGGTATACCCCTTAGGACACACTACCATCATATATAGAGACTTTAATGTTAATGTTAATGTTAATGTTAAAAATAATTTGTAGAGCGCACTTACACCGATTAGTTTCATGGTGCTATAGGAGAGGCAGGATTCGCTACTCAACGGGACACTTAGTTATAGGCTTGCTTATAGAGCCAGGTTTTAAGTGCTCTTCTGAATTTCATGAGGTCCGGGCAGGCTCTGATTTTCAAGGGGAAGGAATTCCAGAGTCTAGGGGCGAGTGTGGCAAATCTGCAACCTCCTGTGCGTTTCTGTCTGAAGGAGGCAATGTCGAGAAGTGAGAGGTGGGCTGAGCGTAGGTTGCGGGTGTGGGTGTGTCTGACTAACAGATTGTTTATGAATTTAGGACTTTTGCAGTGTAATGATTTGAAGATCAGACATCCCGTTTTAAAGGAGCAGCGTTGAGACACGAGGAGACAGTGAAGCTGTTTGAGTAACGGCGTGGCCGATTGCCTTCTTGGTTGACTTAGGATCAGTCTGGCTGCGTGGTTCTGAACCATCTGCAGTCGTCGTAGCAAGTAGAGGCATGCCAAGGTAAAGGGATTTTGCGTAGTCGAGGTGGGACAGGACTGTGGCTATCACCACCTGTGTGAGGTCCTCTGTCGTGAGGAGGCGACGGACCTTTCTAATTTTCCTGAGTTGGAAAAAGCACTTGGAGACTACAAGGCCAACTTGTGTTTTCAGAGATAGGTCGGTGTTTAGTGTGACTCCAAGTGTCTTTGCCGACGATGAGGGAGAGGGGGGGAACCCAACCCATGAGGCCAATAGTGTGGGCCCCAGTACTTGTGGCTGTTCCCTGTAAGTACCAGCTCAGTCTTACCCGGGTTCAACTTGAGATGGTTTTGGTCCATCCAAAGTTGTATGAACCTCATGGTAGACGGGAAGTTGGCGATTGATTCCTCAGTGTTGTTTATCGTGAAGAGCAGTTGTAGGTCGTCTGCGTAGTTGAAGACCATCACCTTCCTGTCCCTAAGGGACTGAATTAGGGGAAGGATGTAGAGGCTGAACAAGTGGGGGGACAGGGAGGAGCTCTGTGGGACGCCGCAGGTGATGCTTTGTTCAGGGGCGACCAGATTGTTCAGACGAATGGCCTGAGATCTGTTCTCCAGGAAGGAGCTTAGCCAGCTGGCCGCGGTGCCCCGGATGCCGGCTTGTTGACACAAGTCGATCAAGATGGTATGATCGACCGTGTCGAATGCGGCCGAAAGATCCAGGAGCACTAAGGCCTGTGGTGAGCCGTTGTCTGTGGATTCGCGGAGGGCGTCCAGTACAGCAAGTACCACGGCCTCCGTCGAGTGAGCAGGCAGGAAACCTGCCTGGTGGGGCTCAAGGTAGCTGGACTCCTCCAAGAAGTCAGATAGACATCTGGCTAAGTAAGACTCCATTACCTTTGCTAGGAAAAGGGAGTAAGGAGATGGGGCGATAATTCGACATGCAGGTGGGGTTAGCCTCTGGTTTTTCAGGAGGGGCACTACTGTCGCCTCCTTGAACGCTGAGGGACCTTGGCCAGATGATAAGGAGTTATTTAGGAGGGTACGGGCAGGATCTGGGAGAGCAGAGAGGCAGTGTTTTAGTATGTAAGGGGGACAGCTGTCCGATGGAGCACCTGATTTGATTTTAACAAGGAGTTCTTGAAATGTCTCCGAGCTAATGAGGGGAAAACTGTTGATTGTGCAATGATTTTTGGGGGGAACGGAAGAGTTTGTGTTGGGAAGTTTAGGGGTACTGGCTTTGATGGAAGCAATTTTTTCGATGAAATAATTGTTAAGTGAATCACAGAGAGTTTGGGTTGGAGTTATCCTTGGCCGGATACTGTCTAAGTTGGTCAATTCATTCATGATAGTGAATATTTCTTTCGATTTATTATTTGAGTCGAGGATGCGTGAGGAGAAGTGGGCAGCTTTGGCAGATAGAATAGCCTTTATGTACTCGTTCTGGGCTGTGGTGAATCTGATCTTCATGTCTGGGGAGTAACTCCGACCCCATTGTCGTTCAAGTTGGCGTAAGGCGAATTTCTGAGATTTGAGCTCAGCGGAGAACCATCTGTGTGCGTCCGCACGTCGCGCCAGTTTAACTTTCCTAAGCGGGGCATGTGTGTCGCTTGCTGCGTGCAGCCAGTTTGAGAAGTTGGTTTCATGTACGTTAATGTCAGGGTGAGGGGACGGGATTGTGTTGGTCATTGTCTGAAGAAATTCCGATTTGTCTAGTGTGTTCTACTTCCTCGCCAGGCCACCCGCTGCTGTTGTATGTTTCTTGGGGGTAGAGTGAGCAAGTGTGAAGTTGAGAAGGTAATGGTCGGACATAGGCATGGGAGCGTGACGGGGGTAGTGACCAACGATGAGTTGGTCCAGACTTGATCTAGAGTGTGGGCAGGGAGACCTATTGCGTGAAGTTTAGATTGGTGAGCAGGTCGGTGAGTTCGCTAGAGTGAGGGCCTTCGCGGGGGTCGTTGAACCAGTAGTTAAAGTCACCTACGATGAGGACCCTAGCATGGTCAATGACCAAGTTAGCAATCTGTGCGCTTAGAGTGAGTGGAAAAGAGGGCATGTAATTTGGATTTCTGTATATGAGCACAGTGGTGTCGCCAAGGGATTCTAGTTTTATAACTAAATTCTCAGAGTCCGTGAGGTTGAGGCAGGTCAGGGAGTTAACTTTGAGGTTAGAACGTATAATAGCTGCGACCCCCCCTCCAAGTTTACCGGGAGGGCGATCCGTATGTAGGATATAATAATCTGCGGGAAGGGCTGCCAGGATGTCGGGGGCAGAATCTGGTGTCAGCCAGGTTTCGGTCAGCAGTAGGATGTCAGGCCTGTCAGTGACCAGGAGAAGAAAGATGTCTAGTTGGTGTTTAATGAGAGAACAGGTGTTGAGGTAAGAAATGGTGATGGGTGGGGGCCTGGGCTAAGTCGGCCTAGGAGAATCTACCGTGGGGGGGTTCGGTAGGTCCTTGAGTGAACGGTCTGCTTAGATTCCCAACTTATTGGCCCGGCTACAGATGTCATAGGTAGGGCGACACTGACCTGAATTAAGTTTTATGAGGTCGTCAGACGAGTAGGTAATCCGACGGGCAGCGTGACTAGCCCCTGGTCCCGGCTGAGCGAGGACGGGCGCAGACCGGCTTGCCTTTGGCGCGCCTCCGGATGATGGGCTGCATAAGTATATAGGCCCCACCCCGAGACTCTGCCCTTACCCAACGTGATTGGCTACAAGGGGGGAAGTGAAGGGGATCAGCTGGGGGTGAGAGAGCAGCCGTTCTGTGCGACACAAGGTGATTTTAAAAGTAAGGCAAATTCGTATATCAATTCACAGATATGTTTTAATTTTTTTTTAATCAATTTTAACAGTTAACAACAAGCCTGCCTGACTCGTATTCAGTCGGCAGCGAATGGTGCCAGGAGGGCGCTTCCCAAATGCAGTACGGCAAATTCGTATATCAATTCACACATACGTTTTAAAATACATTTTAGTAATTTTAACAGTTAACAACAAGCGTGCCTGACTCGTATTCAATTGGCAGAGAATGGTGCTTTAAGCCTCTTTCCCAATATTTTGGGCAAGTCAAATGTGAAATCTATCCTCCAAGGTGGCTTTAATGTCCAGTGTTACCATACACATTCGATGGTAAGCTGATGTTCCCCCTCTGTTGAACAGGCGCAGTGTTTAAAGAGGCCGATGGTTGCAATCACACCGAAGAACAAAATATGCTCACCTGGTGCAGCATCGAAGTCCAAGCTGCCTTAGAGAGAGGCTACAGACTCAGAAGAGTACATGAGGCGTGGCATTTTAAGAGGACCACGACACGTCTCTTTTCACGCTACACTAATTTGTTTCTCAAAGACCAACAGGAGGCCTCAGGATATCCCGATTGGTGTACTAGTTAAGATTCAAAGCAGAAATACATCGATGACTACCACACGCACAAGGGTGGTAGTCATCGATAGAGGTCAACCCTGCCCGCCCACAGTTAGCCAAACTCTGTCTCAACTCCTTATGGGGAAAATTCACACAGCGTACAAACATGTCAAGTACAACCTTAAAACAGATCCTGATGAACTGTTTAAGTACCTTTTTACCCCTTGTTACGAGGTGTCCTGCTGCGAGTTTATCGATGATGAGACCGCTGCTGTGTGCTGGAAATACACAAGAGTACCCCACAACGTGTAAAAACATAAACCTGTTCATAGCATGCTTCACGACTGCACACGTCAGTCTAGAGCTTTATGGTGTTATGGATAAACTCCAGGACTGCTGCCTGTATCATGATACCGACACTGTGATTTTTCTGAGTAAACAGGGGGATGAAGATCCCCCTCTTGGGGATTATCTAGGTAATTTGACCAGCAAACTTGATAAGGATGAGTACATAATAGAATATACCTCAGCCGGGCCTAAGACATACTCCTACAAAACGAACACCAACAAAGTGTGTATGAAGGTCCAAGGTAATTCAATAAACGTCAGCAACACCCTAAAAATGTATTTTGACAGTCTGAAGGAATTGGTGCAAGAATACTCTGCATCGGCCCATCGTGAAAATGATAAAACCATTAAGCATGAGCGCAAAATCCGCTACGCTCGCGGATTTTGTGAATTTTCGGTAAATCTGCGATCCGCGAACTCTCGCGAATTTACCGAAAATTCGCAATCCGCGAGCGGCGGATTCCGAGGCCAAAAGTTCAAGCCTTGCTGGCCTGTTGTTGTAACTATTTTACGATGGCGCCGGCAAGCTGCCAGCGCCATCGTAAAATAGTTACTAAATTAGCTTCAACAGGAAGCACTAATAGATAAAATCAAGCAGGCGCTCGTGCATCTGCTTTATTTTATCTATTCGAGCTTCCTGTTGAAGCTAATTTAGTAACTATTTTAGGATGGCGCTGGCAGCTTGCCGGCGCCATCCTAAAATAGTTAACAGGCCAGGCAGCTGTGCCCTCTTCCCAAATATACCATCGAAAATCAGCTGTGATGCTGGACAGAGGCCTTTGCATCCTTGACTTTCACGAGCGCAATCCTCGTGCTGTTCCTGTGGACAGGAGCTTTTATAGCTCACTCAAGGGACCCCTGCGCCCTTCGGCGCTATTGCATAGTAACACACACCTGGTCGCTGTAGACAACTCTCTGGCACTTTAGGCAGCTGTAGTGTAGTGTAGTGAAAGCACTATACATTTAGCCAACGAGGTATGGCACAAAACGGTGGCATCTTCTTGAATAAATATGAAGGGCAGGGTTCATTCTGGCACGATGGTCCTGGCACAAAAATTAAACCTCAACCGGAAGCACTTACAGATATAATTTAAGCATGTGCCCTAGTTGAAGCTTAAATTCAGTGACTCATTCATCGGCCCAAAAACAATCATGAGCGTTGTCAAGGCTGGGCAGCTGTGCCCTCTTCCCAAATGTACCATCGCTAATCAGCTGTGATGCTGGACAGAGGCCTTTGCATCCTTGACTTTCACGAGCGCAATCCTCGTGCTGTTCCTGTGGCCAGGAGCTTCTGTATCTTCTTCATCCGCTGCTCTGATCGGTCTCTGACCTTTTATACACACAAGAGGCATGTGCACTCGCATGGAAGCCCCGCCCCAAATCCGCAAATCCGCTAATCCGCAAATAGGCGGATTTTGCGGATCCACGATCCGTGAATACGCAAATCCGTGAATCGTGGATCCGCAAAATCCGCCCATGAAGTTGTTAACCAACCCTGCATTGTCAGATCCAAAAAGAAGTGGGAAATTACAACCCAGCCCCTACATAAAATCTTATGCTTTGTTTTTGACAAGAGTCCTGACTAAGGACTATAAAACACTGCCGTACAGATTTTAGGAGCATTAGAGAGGGCAACACCAGTACTATGTACACCAGATTACAACACCCGTTCTTATGCTTGTTAGCAGGGCCCTCAAACTGCGGTAAAAGATACTTTATAAAAAAGCTCTTAGAAAATGCTACAGGTGCTTTATACCAAACACCTAATAACGTAGTGTGGCTTTATTCATGCTGGAAAGATCTTTATATAGACCTGTCCAGCAACTTCCCTCTTATCAGATTATTAGAAGGTATACCCAGGAATCTCAACGATGATGAGCTGCTACCCCGACCCGTGTAAACATAACCTTATGCATGAAGGTGGTGACCATCCTGAGCTAGAGCGAGCTTTTACACAATATTCACATCACCCCAATCTAAACATATGCTACATTGTGCAGAACTTGTTTTACAAGGGTAAGAACAGTCGCTCTATAGCAGTCAATGCCTCATACCTTGTTTTATTTAAAAATCCCTGTGACAAACAGCAAATATCCGTCATAGCTAAGCAGATGTACCCGGGTAACACACACTTCTTCATGGAGGCCTTTTACAACTCTACATCAAAACCCCATGGCTACCTGCTGGTCCACTTAAAAAATAACACTCTAGAAGACTACAGACTGAGGGCTGATATTTTTTCCCCCTGATCTCCCAGTCGCTTACACTCCAAAGACTAAGTCCCGATCCTATAAAAAGAAGCAGTGAAGACCTTTAGAGACACTTGTAGCCAGGCCCTTATAATCCCAGGTGTTGAACATGTCTGACTGCCTAAGTCGCAATTTGGCCCTCCTGAAAATGTTGGTAACAGCCAGTCCCCAGGACAGAAAGGCCCTCCTCTGCGCTGCTTCTGATGATTTAGTGGCTGCCATTTCAGAAATAGCTCTAAACACCCTAAAAGGCAATGTCCCTATATCAAAGACCCAGTTACAGGTGTTGAAGAAGAAGCAACATCTTATCAAGAAGCTCAGTAATAAAAGGGCTTCACTCATCACCAAGACGAAACTGGTGAAACAGTCTGGGGGTTTTATAGGCTCATTGCTGAGCATAGCCATACCCATAATTACAAGCCTCCTCTCAGGACGGTGATGGAGCATGCCTCAAAGATGTATTTGGTTCCTAGACAACAGTTGAAGAAACTGGGTTCTTCTGCTGACAATGCCTGGGATAGACAGCGAAATGAGACTCTATGACTGGATGCTGAAATTAAAGACATTTTGAACCAGATGGAACTAAACACGTAGGACAAAGCCACCCTTTACACCTGCCCCCTTAAAAATTTTCTACGCTACTACAAGCAGTGGGATACTGAAAAAAATGTTACCTTTTATATGCCCCGGACTCTGAACAGTCAGCAATGCCTGCGCATGCTACGCATCCCCAACAGCCTCAGCCGACCCAGACCCCTTCCTCGGATATCTTTGTTGACGACCTCCTAAAAACTATAAGTCCGAGGCATAGGGGGGCCACGCAAATGTTGATGAGTAAACTAGCCGCTTCTAAAGACCTAACAGCTTAGAATGACCAAGGCGAATTTCTCTACAAGGGTCAGTCAGTTGTTGGGTCACACATGTAAGATCTAGGTCTCACTTACCCCAAGATCCTAACGCATCAAAATGCTCCTAGAGGTTGGGAGCAATTTCTACAAGTAGCTGCTGAACTCAACACCCCTTCCACACTTGTGAGTAATAACGATCACCGCTTTATGCTCGAAAGTTTAAAGACGGCTCTCCCGCCATCGCCTGCCGCCTCTGACGTCCCACTACTATCCCGCTCTTGGAGCACCCCACTTGCACCGGCTGTACGGCGAAAAAGGCACCTGTCCAAATCCCATACGTGGATTAATCCTTAATGCTTCTATAGACTTTTTGAATTACAGTGACTACTGTGTGTATAATCGTGATTTTTCTTCATATATTTCTTTAGTAATGGATGTCATTGTAATGCGTAACCTACATAACTGTTAGTAATAAACACTTTTATAACTTTTCAACCCTTCTCACTCGTCTTTTTAAAACATTTGAATTATGGTGTATGGGGTAGCATAGTAATACCTTTATTTTAAATGTTTATCATTAAACATACACTTACAATTTTGACAGACGCTATATTCTGTTTTCACAGGCCTGACATAGACCCTGGTTTTCTTTTACATATTTCACAACTATACTGTCATTGTTAACAAGGTCACTCAAATATAGATTTAAGAAATTTCTAAACAACGTACCCTCCGACATTTTACTGATAAAATAAATACAGTGTTCCCTGCATGTGTTCGCTAGCGAATCCTGGACACTTAGCTTGTTATACTCAAACCTCGCTGCTGCTTTTTTCACAAACTTGAATATGGGTAGTGTATAGATTCTGTATTCAGGGAACTCTGATGTACTGTCAAACACTGTAACCTTGTCACTATCTATAAACACAGCAACCCACTGTGTTCCACCCTTGTAATGAGGATCTGTGTGAAAGACTAGGGTGCATGGTCTTCCCGACCCCATTTTGGCAGGTAGCCCATCGCTAGGGAAAACACCTAAAAAGTATTTCCTAGCATATTTGTGCCTGCTTAAGAAGTCCCATATCTGCACAGTGTCCATTTCACAAACTTTTAAAGATAGTCAAACAAAATCTGTCTGGCGTGGTTGTTCTGAATGATGCTGTCAGATACCGAGAATACGACCATGTTCACATTCGAATGTTGCAGATTACTGAATCGTATTTCAGCTTTTAGATTTCTGTTTTTGACCAGGTTGTAGTAATCACAGTCTTCCATGTCGGGAGTCATGTTGAATGTGAACAGCATGCATCTGGTTCCATAGCCTTCTCTTGTCACGGCTACCCCGCTGTCCCATAGATGAGGCGTCTGCTTGCTGTGCAAGGCTCATAAGTAAGCCTTATATGTATCCTAAACAGCCTCTAAAAGGGGCGTACACCTCTACACCCCAACAATGGTATACAGCCGTCATAGGACTCTGGTTCGTTGATGTCTCAAAAAGCAGCCCCGCCCTTTGACAGACCGACCCTAGGGTCAAATGGGCACCTACATCCATCATAGGGGTTTGGGACCTGTCACTTTTAAGGACACATTTAGGGGTGTGGCACCTGTCACTTTTAAGGACCCTGCACGAGGGCGTGGTACCTGTCACTTTTGGTGACACAGACCTGTCAATTTTGGTGACACAGCAAGGGGGGCGTGGCACCTGTTACTTTTGGGGACACCCATGATGAGTAAAAGTATCCCTACTTTCTACTGACCAGTTCAACCAAATCTGGTTGTACATAACTCCGTACGGTAACACCACTCAAAAGTAATTATTTAAAATTAGCCTGCAGAGCCTTGGCTGGTAATCCTAACAATACATGGAGGCCCGGCCATTGCGCGCAGCACAGATAGCGCTGAGTCGGCACCATGATTAAGAAGCCGCCCTGTAACCCACTGGCCAGCCACCTTCCTTCCCAGAAACAAACTAGCCGCTCTGGCAGCAGGAGGCGATGTCTCGCCTCGGCGCCATGTCTCACACTGAGGTGGCTGGAAAATGTGCTCTGGCAACTTCAGTAATTAGTTACTTGCATGATGCATCCATAACTGCCAAGACGCAAGAAAGTGCAGAGGAAGCGCAGTTTAATGCACTCCATTTACTGCATTTACGCTTTCAAGGCAAGCGTTAAAAATAACATTTGACACTCTGGTCTCACACTTACTTGCAAGGAGAGCACGGAATTTCGGTTACGGGCGACTGCCCGCCTCCCCAGAGTCTGGTCACAATTTTTCACTAGACGCATTGGGAATTGCAAACGAAAGCGCGCCCCCCGGCGATCCCCATCATCACAATTAGGCTCACAGCAGGCGCAGCTCAGAGCAGGTCATCATTTATTTAAATTTACCGCCGCAGGGCGGTGCAAGCAGCAGCTATCATGCAGCCTACAACCAGTGCTGAGGCCACGCCAGGTCTCGGTATTGAGCAGTGAGTCAGCACCGCGGGCGGGAATTTCAATGCTGCCAGCAGGACTAAAAGAATAAATTGTAGCACTAAGGAGGCAGCAGCGCACAAGACTATTAACCGTTTACTGAGCCTGCTGGCAAGTCTGCAGGGAGCAGCAGAGCCAGCACACAGTAACCGGCCGGCGCTAGCAGCCTGGCATAGCCAGTTCAGAGTGAGACAGTCATTAAAATGCATGACAATGCATTTCAGTGCAGTGAAGCAGAACACCACACTGAAAAGCGTTGGAGTCACATATGATGCGTGATGCTTGGCAGGCCTGCCTCCTGAACTGTGAACCATCACCATATTTTGGACTTTTTCGTCTTAGCACAGTCCACTCAAAGTCTTCAATGTTGTGTTCATTTCAACAAAATGTTGAACTAATAGTGCAGACATATTTTGACAACGTGTAAGTGATTTATGCTGACAAATACATTATTGGTTAGTTTGGCCCACATACGCTTTTCCACATGGGCACAGTACACTGTAAATTATATTCTTGGATTTACAGCTGGTAAACTCGTTATTTTGTATTGTAGTATTGTTGTATGTGAATATCAAACCTTCTAAACTAGATGAACAAGCCACGAATGTCCCACATTTATGGCGCCCCACTATCCGTGGTAAACCTAAGATGATTCACACAGTTTTCTGTGAGTGTTGAGTCTCAGTATTTGAATGCACCAATATGTGTCTGAGGTTTTTATTCCTCTTCGGAGCATACAATGGCATCTCTTTAAGGGGTTTCAGAAAAGAGAAAACTCTCCAATGTTTCCGTATTACCCTTTTAACTTCTGATGTAACTGAATTAAATGTAGTCACACACACCAGTCTATCTAAAGATTTTTCATATTTGATTCTGAAAGACTCTCACTAGGTGTGTACCACCCTCTTTTCATTGATCTTTTCAAGAGACGGTAAGGGTATTGTCTTTCTTTTAGTTTTTTTTTTTTTTCACAACAAATTTTATTGATAGAGTTGAGCAGAATAAGAAAAGTGGTTCCCCACAATCAGGAGATCACCACCAAGTATCATGGTACAGTTTACATAGTAATAGCAATGACCAAGCAAGAATAGGAGTAAAGCCAAGAAAATTAACCCCCTGCCCCACCCCTGCCCCCACCAACTCCCATTACCCAACTGCCCCACTACCCACCCCTTATCCCTCCCTAACCCTGTGCACGTGCATATAGGAAATCATCGGTGCTCGGTCGTAGTGTGACAGGCATGACACAATTTACAGGCCCGTATGGTACCCACCACCTACACATCCTCCTCATGTTCCACAGGGGGATCCAACGGCAACTCCCTATAGTCTGCCCACCTCTTCCAGATCTTGAAGTGTTTACGGGGGCATCCTCTCGCCTCAAACACCGGTCGTTCTAACCCATATAGTAGTCCAGTCCGGCCTTCCATGCACATAGGGGGGGGGGCTCATTCTCCCCTCCACGCCCGGGCCAGGTCTCTTTTGGCAACTAAAAGCCCCAGCAACAACAAGTTGCGTTTATATGTTTCCACCAACCCCCTCAAGTATGTGGAGCAACCCCAATCGATGAGTGCGTGGAAGGTCCCATCCCAGAACTTCAGACAGGCAGCTCCAGACACCCCTCCAGAAGCCAATCAGTCTAGGACACGACCACACCGTATGCAGCAGCGTGCCCGCTGCAGCCCCACACCGCAGACATTCCGGAGAACCAATCAGTCCTGCCTTCCAAAGCCGCTCTCGGGTATAATAGGCCCTATGGAGATACTTGAACTGAATTAATCTAAGCCGCATTGCTATTGCGGTCCCCCGCGGGGATTCCAGGGCTTCCCTCCAGTCATCGTTGTCGAGGGGACCAACATCTGCCTCCCAAGCCGCCCTCAGGGGAATCAGGGTGGAGGAGCAGTGAGTGACCATCGTTTGGTAGATACGGAAGACCTTCTTATCTCCTAGGTCTCCCATGAATACTTTTGCTTCTACAGGGCTAAATTCAGGGAGCGATTCCAGGTTAGCAACACTGGGCGTAAGTGCGCGACGAAATTGTAGATAGCGAAAAAATTGAGTTTGGGGCATGTGGAACTCCGTACTGAGCTCTTGGAACGATTTAAGAGTGACCCCGGACATTACATGTCCCAACGTTGAAATCCCAATAGCCTCCCAGCCGTCGAACCCCGGCAGCGTGGACAGTTCGGGGAGACGTCCATTATTCCACAATGGCGTTTCCGCAGTTAGTCTACCCCACCAGCCCATGCGACGGAACGCCTGCCGCCACACAGCAAAGACAATCTTCGTGACGCATGGCAACGTCCGCCGCAGCCGGGCTGAGTAAAGAATAGTGTGAAGTGTACTATCCCCCATCAGAGAGCGCTCCAGGGCGTACGCCGGGTCTTCCCTGTCGCCGTATTCATTGAGTATTAGCAGCTGGGAGGCCTGATAATAGGACAGTAGATCCGGGGTGGCCAAGCCTCCACAATACGTGGATAGGAAGCATGTCCGTAGCGCCACTCTCACCGCTCCCCCAGCCCACAAGAAACGGCCTAAAGCAGAGTTGACCTGCCGAAACCACTGGGGAATGATGGGGAGAGGATAGTTCTGCAGTTGGTATAAGAGACGAGGAAGCGCCACCATTTTGAAAATCGCTGACCTACCGAAGATAGTAAGAGGCATCCGGGACCATGTTTTAAGATCTGCCTGAACCCTCTCCCACACAGGCACTATGTTGCGTTCCCAGGCGGTGTGAACTGATTCCGATAGGAACACCCCCAGATATTTCAATCCTCCGGTTGCCAACTGCAAACCTGTCGTCCAGGGGTCCATCACTACTCCGCCCCCCAGCACCCATAGGGTGCATTTGCCTAAATTTAAATAAAGGCCCGAGACCTCCCCAAAGATTCTCATAATTTCTAAGACTCGGGGCCCCGAACGACACAAGTCAGTAAGGAAGAAGAGGACATCGTCCGCATATAGAGCAATTCTATCTACAAGGGTCTCAGTCCACACGAAGCCCCGCATTTGTGCATCTATGCGCACCCAAGAAGCTAGAGGCTCCATGGCTAAGGCGAATAGGTATGGGGACAATGGGCACCCCTGCCGGGTTCCCCGTCCGATGGAAAACGTTTCCGATATCGCCCCGGCGACCCGCACCGACGCCGCGATATCCGTGTACAGCAGTGAGATATATGACAGAAACACTGGGCCCAGATTGAGACGAGACAGGAGCGCAAAGAGGTACGTCCAGCTGACTGAATCAAAGGCTTTATAAATATCTGCCAGCAACAAAGCCGCCTGTTCCCCGGTGGCCCCCATGGCATCTACCGCCGCCTGCGCATGCCGGATGTTGTGCCGTGTCGCCCTATGAGGCATAAAGCCGGCCTGATCAGGGTGGAACAGGTCCGTCATATATGGGAGTAAGCGATTTGCCAGAGCCTTTGCTAGTATTTTAGCCTCAATATTGAGCAATTAGATGGGGCGATAGGAGTCATGCCTGTCAGGGGGTCTACCCGGCTTTTGGAAAACCACAATTTCAGCATGGCGCCAGTCAAAAGGCAACCTACCCCGCGCCCGTGCCGTCTCTAGTGCACATCGATAATGGGATCCTAGTTGGAGTTGGAATTTCTTAAAAAATTCACAGGGGTAGCCGCTCGGACCAGGTGCCTTCCCTACATTAAGTTGATCCAGTGCCTCCCCCACTTCATCAGCCATAAGGGGGGCATCAAGTGTGTCCCTGGTCTCATCGGAGACCGCCCTAGGCGGCAAGTCGTCTATGAATTTAGCTACTTCATCCACGGAGAGGCAGTCTCGCGGGGCATATTGTACTTTGAAATAGTTGGCAAAACTCGCCGCCAGCTCGGCCGGGTCCGTAATCGCCACTCCGTCTTCAGCAGTGAGGCCCGGCAGCGTGATCGGTTGAAGACTGCGCTGACATAGTCTATGGAGCATGGTACAGGACTTATCTCCCCACTGGTATATTCTGCTCCGTGTGGCCAACCACGCCTGTTTAGCCTCATCCATCAATATAGATGCATAGGACTGCTGTGCCTGGAGAAGTAATTGTGTCGCGACCTCGTCCCCCCCCCCCCGCTCCGCCGCTCCAAGGTTTCCACCAGCGTGGCCGCCTCAGTGACTGACTCCCGATGTCTGCGACGGGCCGCAGCGCACCACGCGATGTCCACCCCCTGTATAGTGGGCTTCATTGCCTCCCAAGCCACTACTGCGTCTACACCATCTATTAGGTTTTCCCGCCAATAATGGGCTATCGCCTCTCGCAGGTGTTGGACATAGCTGGGTTGCTGAAGATGCCATGAGGACATCCTCCACCGGAATGATTGTCGTGTCCTAAGGACTTCTACCCTGACCGCTACTGGGGAATGATCCGACAGCCCCCTAGGCAATATCACTGCTTCCCTCACCTTGCTCAGGCAGACACTAGGCACAAACACATAATCTAGTCTCGAGAAGGAGCCATGAACCGCAGAAACATATGTGTATTCGCGCGCTGCGGGGTGCATATGTCGCCACACATCCACCCATCCCAACCCCTCAACCATAGCATGCAACTGGGTAGGGGAGGGGGGGAGAGAGCCAGCAAGCACCCCCTGTCGCCTCTGACGATCCATACAGACATCCATCACCTCATTCCAATCACCCCCAATCACAGCCAAGGATTCCGGGATATCGTCCCACACCGTAAACAACTTCTCGGACAAGGCCCACTGCAGAGGGGGAGGGGTGTAGACACTTCCAAAAATCACCGGCTCAGCACCCACCATGCCTTTGATAAAAATATAGCGACCTTGTGGGTCTGCCCACTGCTTCTCATGGACGTAGGCCACCCTGCGATGCACGAGGATAGCAACACCTCTGGACCCCCTAGCAAATCCAGCATGAAAGACCTGTTGATAGCCAAATCGCTGTAAGCTAAGCGCCTTAGAGCCCATCATGTGCGTTTCCTGGAGCAAGAGTATGTCAGCAGACTCCCTCTTCCCCCAACGCAAGACAGCCCCCCGTTTAATCTTATCAAGCATCCCCCTGACATTCCAGGTGATCACCTGGAGGGACTCTCCGGGGAGTCCAAGAGACATTTCAGCCATAGTCAAGTGAGACCCACCGAGTAGGCCCTCTGCGCCACCCCCGCACACCTCGCACCTTCCACAGTATATCCGTAAACAGCACGTGCATTTCCCCCCACCCGCCCCAAAGCTCCCCAACATCAACGATAGCAACCCCTACCCAACCCTCACCCCAAGCCATCCTCACCCCTATACCTCATAGAACACTGAAGTACCTGTCGCGGCATGGGCAGCCCCGGGCCCAAAACAGAGGGCCCAAGACCAACCAGACCAATGGATCCCAACACCCCTTAGGAACAGCAAAGCCCGCCCCTCCCCCAGTCAACACCCACCGCGTGTGGTGGTTGGAGGCCCCCAACAAGTCGCCCCTGAACCTCCATCCGCAATACTACTCATAACCAAACCATCACTTAGAGCAAGCATCATAGGCAGTGTCAATGCTGTCCAAAAGATGAAACCTGACCGTAGGACCCCCGGCAGTCCGATTCCACCGCGTCTGCAGAGAAATGCATCCCTCCCCAGGGTCTCAAGAATTATCTTCGGAGTGTTCAGGTGAAACAGCTCTACTATCTTGAGTCGTGCTGGCGGAAGCGGACCTCTTCCGCGATCGGGACCTCCGATGTCGTCCGCTCCGGGCCGGCTGGCCTCTCTGCTCCTGCGACGAACCTCCGGGGTCACCAGGATTCAGTCCCGGCTGAGCATGCGGCCTGATCGGCACAGATTCATCAGTCCATTTGAAGACGTCCTCAGGGGATTCGAAAAAGTGGGTCCGGGACTGATAAACAACCCACAGGCGGGCCGGGTACAGTAGAGAATATTGAATTTTCAGACCCCGTAGCTTGGCCTTGGCATCCACGAAGGAGCGGTGTTGCTGCTGCACTAGTCTGGTGTAGTCGGGAAAGATCATGATCTTCCGATTTTCATATGTAATGGAGTCCCTGGTTCTCGCTTCCCGCAGGATAACGTCCCTGTCATGATAATTCAAAAGTTTGGCAATCACAGGTCTGGGACGCTCACCTTCCGGCGGCCTCTGTGTTAAGGCCCGATGTGCTCGTTCAATTACAAAGCAGTTGGAGAGGACCCCCGAGGGGAGCCAGCTTTCCAGCCATTGGGTTAAGAACAGTTCCATATTGTCTTTCTCACACCTCTCCGGAAAACCAACGAAGCGAAGGTTGTTCCTGCGTGCACGTCCTTCGGCATCCTCCACCCGGGTCGCGAGGTTCTTTAGGATGTGTTCCATCGCTGCCATTTTACGTTTTAGGGACCCAACGTTGTCTTCTACTACCGAGATCCTAGATTCCGCCTCCGTAATCCGTGCCACGGCATTTCGTAGGTCTTGGCGCAACAGAGTCACATCTGCGCCCACTGCCCCAATCTTTACGTCCAGCATGTCCCTGGACTGGGTGATCGCCGCCATGAGCCCCGCGTTGTCTGGCCCTGCTCCACCACCACCACCAGCTGCTCCGGACCCTCCACTGGGCCCCGTAAATTTATCGATGGGCCCTTGTTTGGGCGGACCACCACCTCCCCTGGTCATGGCTGCGTGCAGTCTCAGGGCCACAATATGTGAAGGATTCGCACAAGCGCAGGCACCACGCACCTCCGGGAACGTCCAACGCAGAACAGCGCAGCAAGTCCTCCACCTTCGGGTATAAATGTCCGACTGGTATGGAGTCGGCCTCTAGCCAAGCCAGAGCCAGCGTCACGAATCGAGTACAGGCCAGTCACTGTGCCAGGCGCCCCGTGGACCACTCCGGGTGCTGCTGGCTCACGCGGTTCTCCGGGCGTCCCCCACAGCTCCACAGCCGACCACACCAAACAATGGACTCAAGGGAGTCACAGACAGCCTGCAGACCGCCCCGGGCAGGTCCAGCACACCAAATCCCACAATGGCCAAAAACCTGCTTCCAGGGGCAGCACCGCAGTGTCACTCACGGTTTGCTTCGGTTGTATGTGAGGGCCGCAGTCACCCAGGCACCTCCACTGAACCGCACCAGCCCAGGTCAGGGCCGGCTCCGGGAGCGCGAAACTCGAGGCCCCGGCTGACCGATGTCTACGTAGGCCTCTGTGTCCTCCAGGGGGCCGATGCGCTCCAATCACCTCCCCCGCGATCAGCGAGGCAGTCCGGCGCTCAGTCACGGCGCCTCAGATTCTTCGCAGCCCAGGGTCTGGCAGCACGCCGCTCGGTCGGTCCGCCTGTCAGGTCTCCCCCACGGCTGCTCCAAAATCGAGGCCCCGGTCTCGTTGGCAGAGACCAGGCCGCACGCCTCCGCCGGAAACGCAGCCGCACCGGACCGCTCAGGAATGCCGCTCGTGGCACCGGAGGATTCCAAGCACCGCCAAACACACTCGCCCTGCGAAGTGATTGCTGAATGGGCTCAGGGGCCAGGATAATTGGTCGGATGTCGTCCGGGCCGGCGGGAGCTCTACGAAGCTGCGACCGCCATCTTCGCCCGCTAAGCCACGCCCCCTTAGTTTAGTTTTTTAAATAATGTATTGGCATTCTCAAAATAATCTTCCTTCTTAGTCAATTTCTTCGTTTATGAAGAAATTGTACAATGGTAAATTATCTCGCAAATCTCGAGAATGATGACTTTCATAAAGCAGGGATGTATTTCTGTCTGTCTAGTTTGTATACAGAGTGATAAAGATTTTTCCTCCCTCATGTTTAATGGTCAAATCCAGAAAATTGATATCACTTTTGCTCCATTGTGCTGTGAACTTTGTGTTGTGTACGATTATTTAACCACTCAATGAATTGTGTAAATTGAACTTCTTCACCTTTCCATATTAGGAAGATGTCGTCAAAATTTTTTTTGAAAATTACAATGTTGGTTTTAGAAGGATTGGTAGTAGACACCCATTTTTCCTCATATTTGGACAAAAACATCACTGCCATTTCTGGAGCAAAGGGACAACCCATAGCAAATTTGTGCTAACTCTAATAATACAAGAAGTTACACACAGTAAATCCGTATTTGTGAAGCTCAAACTGCTCACCCTTACGGGTCTCAAGGCGCTGGGTGTAGGACGAATAATATTATTATTTTAAACTTTTATTGTGCAAAGCTACCCAAGGGTTTCCCGGCGCCACCTGAAGGGACCAAAGATAGAAGATAGGGAGAAAGCTTATTGATTAAATAGCCACGTTTTCAGTGACTTACGAAACTGAACCAAAGTAGTTGCTTGCTTTAGCAACAGAGGAAGGGAATTCTACAGAGTAGGGCCCAGAGAAGAGAAGGATCTACCACCTATACGGGACAATCTATGCCTAGGCACCGTGAATCTCAGTTGAGTGGCTGAACAGAGAGAACATGATGGGGCATATTGATGGACAATAGTATTTAGGTATTATAGGGCCTTGCCGGTTTTGATTTTTAACATATAGGTTAAAGCCTTAAATTTGATACGGTTTTCAACCTTATTCCAGTAAAGTTCACGTAAAGAGCTAGCAATGGGGTCAAATTTCGGAATGTGGCAAAGTAGGCGGGCTGCAGCATTTTGTACAACCTGTAATTTATGTATGACATCCTTATTGGGTCCCAAAAAGAGGATGTTGCCATAGTCCAAGCTTGAGATGACAAGAGCCTGGACTACAGTTCTTTGAGTAGAAACTGGCAACATCCACAAAATCTTTCTGAGCCATTTAAGGATGCCAAAACAGGTTGCGTCCACCGTTGCCGACTGATGTATCATAGAAAGCCTGTTATCCATGATAAAATCTAGATTGCGAGCTTGTTGGACAGGCTTAGGAAGGGCACCAAATTCAGATGGCCAGTGTTGGGGACCCCATAGCTCTTTATTCTTTCCCAGTATCAGCACCTCAGTCTTCTCCCCGTTAAGTTTTAATGAATTGGCTTGCATCCACCATGCGATTTTGTGCAGTCCTGCTTGAAGGGATGAGATCTTAGATGCTTCTTCAGCAGAAAGGGAGAAGATTATTTGGACTATGCTGGGTAAACCAAAGAGGTTTGGGTGCAGAGGGAAGATGGACAGGACTTGGTTTGTAGCTTTTCACGTTTTGTATTTCCTGTCTGGAAGAAGTAACAACCTCGCACAAAATGACTGGTACGAGCATGCTTTGACTAGGAGGAATGAATACCACGGGTAAGTAATCCTAAACATTCGGTTTTCTGCCTGTAAATGGTAAGATTTATACTCCAGCCAAGGGCTGTAAAAAAACCTTTCCAGGCGTGGCATGGGGAACGTGTCACCACCAGATTTCAGGGAGAGCTATCAAGGTGAAAGAGTTCTCCACTGGAAAAAAGTAACATTTAGTCAAGGGATCATATTCTCCTATCCAGAGTTTTCTTCCAGAGAGAGCTCAATACAGTAACAATAGGACTCTGATTCGATAGCCTAAAGAATTTCCTAAGAGGTAAGGCTGGAACCCTGCGTCAGGCACAGCTTTCCAGGTGTACTCCTGCAAATGTTTTTCACAAACAGAAATATTCAACTTTAACACGCTTGTACCTTGCTAAAACTGCATATGGTATATAGCAAACCACCCTTCTATCAATTTTATACCAGCCCAATATGGTACAATAGACACATTATGAAAAATGGTCGGACTCCCTTCTGAAAAGATTGGGACAGATAGGGGTTTCTTGACTTTTTACAATTATTTCAGAATAATATTGTGTGTCATTTGATGCCAAGTCAAGTCAAAGTAACTTTATTTCGGTCAACATGACCTAAAAAGTGCAGCATATAAAAACATTCATTTATGAAAATACATCAGAAGAATATTTTTAAAACGTGACAATACAAGAAGGTTAAAAAACACTTAAAGGTGTCGTTTGGTAACTGTATAGATTCAATTTTAAAAAGAGGGGGGGTGGAAGACGTACGGTACAATCACAAGACATATGCATACAAGTTTGTTGAAAATGCATAGTGCTTTAAGTAAATAAATAAATAAATAATATGAATAAAAAACTTAGATAAAAACTAACAGGAAAACTCTTCAGTTTAAAAAGATGTATACCATGGAGCAGAGGGGGATTTTGCCAGTTAACAATACTGATCTTATCATTTACTGTAACTTATCCAATGGCTCGTTAGATACTTTCAAAAATAACCTTCTTGTACACCACATAGAAAACAGGAATCCTGCGAATGAGTAGACAACTGGGATATTGAGATCGTACTTCAATATCCTGAACACTTCTATACAGCGCCTACTGCCCAGGTTCCTGCATATTTGCACCAGCCATCTCTTTCTCATTTTGTTACAGCCAGGGCAGGTAAAAAAACATGCAGCTCTGTTTCCTCTGAGTAATCACAGGCAGGGCACCGGGTCTCATTCTGAGCTCTCCACTTCGATGTAAAACAACGGAGAGGAAAAACCCCAAATCTAAATTGTAAATAAAGTTTCCTAGCGGTCACAGGTTTAATAAGGTCTAAAACATTCTCATAATTGGAACTATCCTCTATTTCCAGAAAGGCTTTAGTTAATTTGCCTATTTTGGAGCTGGAATGCAATAGAGCCATTCTATCGTTCTCATAATGGGCCTTCATTTGTTTCCTGGAGATTAGTGGGCAAGCTAACTCTGGTTCGGCCAAGCACTCCCCCAGGCCCATGTCTATCAACAAATGTTTAATATGAGGAAGCCAAGGCAATCTAACAGCACCCCTTCTCATCAGGACTTCAGACAATTCTTCTTGGTATGGGAGAAGTTCAGGAGTCGACCACAAACGACGCCAATACAATAGTGGTCTGAGACTCAACACTTCTCCTAGGGCCATTAGTCCTACATCTAAACAAAGTGGTATTAAAGTTGTGCTGCGCGGCAGCCTAAATAGGTTCCTAATATAATGATTCTCAACCTGAGATAAAGACTCGGAGTTACAATGGCCCCAGAGCTCTGCACCATAAAGTGCGCCCCCTCGTGCCTGAGCCCTGTAGATTTCTAACGCCGGGCTGACAGTGCTCTTGTCTAAATTGTTAAAAACCTTCGTGATGCCCCCTGTCGACTGGGCTAGTTTTAGTGTTGACTTCACAATGTGTGCCCCCCAGTTCATAGACTCAGTGATGGTGATGCCTAAGTATATAAAGGATGATACTCTTTCCAGGGGTTTACCATTAATTGAAGGATTTGGACGGGTGCTCTTTAGATTATTAAACACCATAAATTTTGTTTTCTGTAAGTTTATCTCAAGGCCTCTTTCCTCACAGAATAACTGAAATCTACCCAAAACCCTTTGAATCCCCATAGGTGATTTAGACACCAGAAGAGTGTCATCGGCAAACATCATAGCCGAGATTTTGCGCAAGGCTAATTTTGGGGCATCTAAATCTCTCTCTAATGACAGAGCGTCTATCAAGCCATTGATGTAGAGGCTGAACAGAGTTGGTGCAAAAACGCAGCCCTGGCGTACACCACGTTTAATGGGTATGGATGCTGACAATTTTCCATCACTACCATATCTTATTTGCGCAAAATTATTTTCATGTAGGCGCTTAATAAGTTGGATTAAATACGCAGGGGCCCCTAACTCAAGTAAGACCGACCTCAGTTTTTCCCTTGGCACTAAGTCAAAAGCAGATCTCAAGTCAACAAATATTAGATAGAGACTACCCCCCTCCAGGCAGACTGTCTTCCAATACAACAGTTGTAATCTTAGCACTTGGTCCAGGGTCTACAATTTTTCCCTGAACCCTACCCGGAGAGGTGAAAGTACACTTTCATCGTCCATCCATCTTTGAAGCCTGAGTAGCAAGACTTGTGCAAAAATGTTTTGGGGGATGTCAATTAAACTAATTGGTCTATAGTTACCAGGTAGGAGAGGGGAGCCCTTTTTAAAAATCAGGATTATCTCAGTGCCAGTCCAACTAGCGGGAATTTTCATATCCATCAGTATTGCATTGAAGAGGACCCAGAGGTATGGAGCCCAGATAGATGGCTTGCTCCTGAAAGGATCCACAGGGATCTTATATAAACCTGGGGCTTTACCTGGAGCTATTTTTTGCCACTGCCCCCTATATTTCCTGCGTGGTGATACTCGGTCCCGGGCTAATAATCTATATACCTATTTATTAGTGGATGAGCCACTGGTAGAGGGGATCTAACTATTAAAAGATCCTCAGATCTTCCCTCCTCCTTGTAAAGGGATTCAAAATACTCCCTGCAGACCTTTTCATCTAAATTTGGTCCTAGCGCTCTTTTGGGTATAGTCGAGCCAGAATGTACTACTCCCCAGATTGTTCTCATATCTCTGTCCCCAAGTGTTGTTTTTAATAAATCCCAATTATCCATTTCCCACCTATGTTTTGCATCATGGACAGCTGCTTTATAGGCCCTTCTGAGGATTGTAATTTGAGGGCGATCCTTTGCTTTAATCGAAGCCACCAATGCACTTTTAGTATTGCGGCAGGATGCATTATACTACGGGTGGGGCACTGACCTAGCAGGTCTGTCGGGTTTATTGGGAAAAAAGAAATTTAATAAAATGTCTTTTAATTCATCAAGATTTAACCCAATCGCCTCGTTATCCAGTAGATCCCTATTGTCGTTATATAGGGTAGAGGCTTCCATAAATACGGGTAATAGAGCAGCATAAAGACTGCTCAGGTTTTCCTGTGATTGACTAAAATTACTCCAGCGCACTCGCCTCCTGCAATTTGAAGCAATTAGCTTAGGATTGTTAGGAGTATCATCAGAGTGGGCTATCTCGGGGTTTAAAATTTGGAGGTCTAGCGCTAACGCATCATGGTCACTATCTAGACGTGGAAGAATTCTGAAATCGCCCATCCTATCCCAGAAGTTAATATTAATGAGAATGTAGTCTAATAGAAACCCTCGGTCCTTACTGTGGAACGTGTAACCATGTGATGTTTCAGAAGGTGAAACTTCACTATTCACTGTTGGGCATCTGGATTCCGGTATTTCAAAAAGGAGGTCCTCTTCAAGGAAACTGTCAAGATACAAGCCCTCTAGGGGCTCGAACTGGCAGTTAAAGTCCCCTCCTATTATGACCATATGTTTTAGAGTGATGCTGGATAAAAATGTATCAAAAAGGAGTAGCAGGATGCACAGCAATTCTGAGTTGAAATTGTTTCAAACTCTATGGTGCTCCGGGGTAGCGCCCTCGGACTGAAGGCGTAATTGATCACTGAGTTGAGGTAGCACTCCCCTGCAATTGGGAGTGTCCCCCGGGCTCCAAACTTGTCCTTATAAAAAGGTTTCACCAATGTTTTTCCAAAGTTTTGTTAACGAAATAATATGAGAAATTGCTGGTTTATAAATTCATCTTGTTTTATTCACAAGAGTATAGTCTGTTATTGTTTGGTTATTCCATCAAATTTCAAAATGTATGCGCTCTAATAATCCCAATGCATTTCGGCACGATTAAATGCCTTCTTCTGGGGATGTATATTCTGTCAATGAAAAAAGAAATATACTCGGTATACATGTAGTTATCCTCAGACATTAAACTAAACTATTAACAGCGTGCATGTAGCTTGTTCATGAATATTATAGGTGCAAACCTGTGTTGAAAAATCTCTGAATGAAACTTTTCACCGAGTGACATTTAATGATGAGAGTGACTTGTCTATCAGAATAATGCGCCGGAATGGTTACGTTGTGCTCTCCAAGAATTATTAAACCAGTGCTTAAGAAGAGGTAAGACGAAAGTGCTCGAAGCGGGTTCTCCGATCCATGTGCTTAAAAACCAAGTGAAACACGATAATAGGAAATGAAAGATTAAACTAAGGTACTAGTTTGGATATGCTTGTGCATGCAAATCTCGACGCCAGTATTAAAAACGCGGTGGAAAGAATCTTACCGTGGCGTGCAGACGCTGAAAAGTGAAACGAGGTGTGGCTGAATTCCATGCCGGGTTAGAACGTAGCTAAACCCCGGAAGTGTATTTAACTCAAACGGTTGCTAAGTGACATCAAGTTCTCGGGTAAAACAAGGTGCGCAGGTTAATAAAAACTACCGTGATTTGTTACGATGCGTGTGGTTAATATAAACGTGCAGTGACGAATAGTTATGTTGGAATCATGCAAAGTGCATAGAGAATACAAATAGGTTGTGTTGTAGAAACGCTAAGCGCGTGAGTAACTGCGGATCGCTGTATTATATAGCTGAACAGTTGGTATAGAGGAACACTTTGTTGCATACATGTATGTGCAAATATAAATCAACATGTAAGACTATCTATCAATCGCATGTAAGTCTAAGTCCATGAATAAATCTTATTTTATAAATAGCATGAATATTCCACCCGGTCATTAAGGCCGAACGGTTTCATGCTTGATAGTAAAAAAATCCAGTAATTTTCTCTTTTGAGTAGTTCGGTGTGGTTGTCTTTGCCTTCTTGTTTGACGATTGTTTCCAATGCGCAAAAGCGCAATTGGCTGATGCCGTGGCCTGCTTCCAAGAAATGCTGAGCTACTGTGGATTTGACCTGCTTATTTCTTATGTTGGACTTATGTTCATTAAGGCGTGTTTTAAGCTTTCTCTCTGTTTGGCCAACATAAAGTTTACCGCAAGGGCATTTCAACACATAAACCACATTAGATGTGTCACATGTCGCTGTCGCTCTGATCTTTATTTGGTGTCCTCTCATAGGATGATTGATGGTTTGCCCTTTCATCACGCTATTGCAATGATTGCAATTCCAGCAGGGAGTTGTTCCTTTGAATTTAGTAATGGTACAATCAGAGTGTTTGATGAGTTCACCCAAGTTTTTTGCTCGTGTGTAGGCAAAGGTGGGTTCTGTGTTAAAGATGTTGTTAAAGTCAGGTTCAACTCTAAGGATATCCCAGTGTCTCTTGATGATCTGCTTGTATTTTTTGCTGGCTGTAGAGTATTTGGAAACAACCGTGATGGATTCTTTTTTGGGAGTAATAGTACTTGTCAATAGTTCATTTCTGTTTTTAAGTGCGCAACGTTGTTGGGCCTGCTCGAGGATTTGGTGTGGGTACCCACGAGACTTGAATCTCTCTGTCATGATTTGAATCTCTTGTTCGAATTGGGCGGTGTCAGATGTGATTCTCTTGGCTCTGATGAGTTGACTGTATGGCAGATGGTTTTTGAGAGGCTGCGGGTGAAAACTTGAATCCCAATAGTTCCACGAGAAAGATTTTGAAATCATCATCCAGTTGCGTTCTTAACAGGCAATACTCTATTGCCTCTATGCCCATGGAGTGGGGAATAGATGTATATGGAGTGATGTGACATCCTTTAGATGATTTCAAAATCTTTCTCATGGAACTATTGGGATTCACTTTAGTCCACAGTTATTTTGTCTGGAAAGAAGACTGGTACCAACAAATGACGGGCACGTCAATGGGAAATTCGGCAGCTCCTGCCTATGCGAATATCTTCATGCACAGATTCGAAGAAGACCATATCCTTTCCAAACCATCATGGACAGACCACCTTAAGCTATTTGTAAGATTAATCGATGATATCTTCTTAATATGGCAAGGTTCACCAGAATTATTACAGAAGGAGCTAGCTCTACTCAATTCCATTGATCAACGCATACAGTTTACTCATGAAATTCAAACTACATCCATAACTTTTCTTGATGTCAGGATCACCAACACACCAACCGGATTTGAAACCAGTTTGTTCAGGAAAGAAACAGACAGGAACAATACATTACAATATTCAAGTTTTCACCCGCAGCCTCTCAAAAACATCTGCCATACAGTCAACTCATCAGAGCCAAGAGAATCACATCTGACACCGCCCAATTCGAACAAGAGATTCAAATCATGACAGAGAGATTCAAGTCTCGTGGGTACCCACACCAAATCCTCGAGCAGGCCCAACAACGTTGCGCACTTAAAAACAGAAATGAACTATTGACAAGTACTATTACTCCCAAAAAAGAATCCATCACGGTTGTTTCCAAATACTCTACAGCCAGCAAAAAATACAAGCAGATCATCAAGAGACACTGGGATATCCTTAGAGTTGAACCTGACTTTAACAACATCTTTAACACAGAACCCACCTTTGCCTACACACGAGCAAAAAACTTGGGTGAACTCATCAAACACTCTGATTGTACCATTACTAAATTCAAAGGAACAACTCCCTGCTGGAATTGCAATCATTGCAATAGCGTGATGAAAGGGCAAACGATCAATCATCCTATGAGAGGACACCAAATAAAGATCAGAGCGACAGCGACATGTGACACATCTAATGTGGTTTATGTGTTGAAATGCCCTTGCGGTAAACTTTATGTTGGCCAAACAGAGAGAAAGCTTAAAACACGCCTTAATGAACATAAGTCCAACATAAGAAATAAGCAGGTCAAATCCACAGTAGCTCAGCATTTCTTGGAAGCAGGCCACGGCATCAGCCAATTGCGCTTTTGCGCATTGGAAACAATCGTCAAACAAGAAGGCAAAGACAACCACACCGAACTACTCAAAAGAGAAAATTACTGGATTTTTTTACTATCAAGCATGAAACCGTTCGGCCTTAATGACCGGGTGGAATATTCATGCTATTTATAAAATAAGATTTATTCATGGACTTAGACTTACATGATTGATAGATAGTCTTACATGTTGATTTATATTTGCACATACATGTATGCAACAAAGTGTTCCTCTATACCAACTGTTCAGCTATATAATACAGCGATCCGCAGTTACTCACGCGCTTAGCGTTTCTACAACACAACCTATTTGTATTCTCTATGCACTTTGCATGATTCCAACATAACTATTCGTCACTGCACGTTTATATTAACCACACGCATCGTAACAAATCACGGTAGTTTTTATTAACCTGCGCACCTTGTTTTACCCGAGAACTTGATGTCACTTAGCAACCGTTTGAGTTAAATACACTTCCGGGGTTTAGCTACGTTCTAACCCGGCATGGAATTCAGCCACACCTCGTTTCACTTTTCAGCGTCTGCACGCCACGGTAAGATTCTTTCCACCTCGTTTTTAATACCGGCGTTGAGATTTGCATGCACGAGCATATCCAAACTAGTACCTTAGTTTAATCTTTCATTTCCTATTATCGTGTTTCACTTGGTTTTTAAGCACATGGATCGGAGAACCCGCTTCGAGCACTTTCGTCTTACCTCTTCTTAAGCACTGGTTTAATAATTCTTGGAGAGCACAACGTAACCATTCCGGCGCATTATTCTGATAGACAAGTCACTCTTACCATTAAATGTCACTCGGTGAAAAGTTTCATTCAGAGATTTTTCAACACAGGTTTGCACCTATAATATTCATGAACAAGCTACATGCACGCTGTTAATAGTTTAGTTTAATGTCTGAGGATAACTACATGTATACCGAGTATATTTCTTTTTTCATTGACAGAATATACATCCCCAGAAGAAGGCATTTAATCGTGCCGAAATGCATTGGGATTATTAGAGTGCATACATTTTGAAATTTGATGGAATAACCAAACAATAACAGACTATACTCTTGTGAATAAAACAAGATGAATTTATAAACCAGCAATTTCTCATATTATTATTTCGTTAACAAAACTTTGGAAAAACATTGGTGAAACCTTTTTATAAGGACAAGTTTGGAGCCCGGGGGACACTTCCCAATTGCAGGGGAGTGCTACCTCAACTCAGGGATAAAAATGTATCTAATTCCTCCACAGTAGTAGACTCTGTTCCCCTAGAGGTAGGCCTCGAGTAAACATTGATTAAAACAATAGGGGATTTAAGAGGAAAATGCAGTTGGACAGATAATATATCATTGGATCCTGTATCAAGTTGCACAGCCGTGCATCCTAGGTGGACACCTACCCATATGGTTAATCCCCCTGATGGTCTCCTACACCACCCGAAATTGCAGGGATGCTAAAGGAGGCGAATCCCAACATGGAAACTTCTCCTCTTGCCCATGTTTCTTGGAACATTCATATGTCATATTCACCAATAAAAGATCTCCAGTCAGGGTTATCTATTTTGTTATTGATGCCTGCAATGTTCCAAGATATGGTCCGTGTAGTCTGATAACCTTATTGGCAATTTCCAAGGACTGGGGGTTCCGGTTTTCAGTTCCTATTTGTAAATCTACCTGTTCAGCTGTCCCTTCTATTGTGGGCTGATGGGGACTTTCAAACATCACTGGTCCACCCCTAATATTGGTGCTGCTACGGGAGCCGCTCAAGCACTCTCAGACCAGACCTTCCTCTCTATAGGGATGTAACCCAGGAAGACAGCCCTCGTTATCATAGTCGATAGAAATAGCGCAATTTCCTTCCTGAGGAGTTCCAGGTACTTCCACTAGTCAATCCACCCCTTCAAGGGGACTGTACCTGTTCCCAGTAGGGATATTAAAAATGGGTTGGTTTCTCCAATTCTGGCCTATATTTTTAAATGCATAATTATTTTGAGCAGCTCCTTCCCAACTGCTGGCAACGATCATACTCCGATGCTAAAACTCTTTCAGTTATTATTGGGTTTCTAAAATTAATGACTATGCAGTTTCCATGGATGTCTTTGTCGTGCGCCGATCCAACCCACCCGCCTGGTAGATAAAATCTCTTCAGTATTTTCATATCCAAAATCACTGTGATTAATTAACCAATGAACACTTTTGTTCTTTAATACTTGGTGGGATTCTGTCTGTCCCTTTCTTAGTTTGGGTACCCCTGCCAGAATTAATACATAAGGGGTTGATGCCGGGGGAAGATTTATAATTGGTGGGCAATATGTTTGGTCATTGTGCTCAGAAGTTTTTTACGTTGTTTCTGAGCCCTGCCTTGTTAGTTTAAAATGTCCCCTGTACTTTTGGTTGCTAAGGGGTTGGTAGTTATTTTATTCGTTTGATTTGTAGTAAGCTTTTCTGCACTTTTTTCCTTAGACCTCCTAGCCTGTTGTGGGCATTCTGAAATTATATTTGTTTTTGGTGGAGGAATTTTTTCATTCGGAGGAAAATTGGGTTTTACTGTTAAGCAGCTATTGGTGGCCTGGTTGCTTGTCATAGTCTGGGAGCTGGAAATAGCCTCGATTGTCTCCCTTGTTTTTAAGCCTTCATCATAATTGCATTCAGTCCCTCTATCCTTTCTATTATAGGTCTAAGCTCCTCTTTAATGATGGCTCTCATCTGAGTCTGTAGATTTAGTGCCAAAGTTGACACCCTCCCAGGCTGATCAGTGGTTCGAGATGTGTGGTCTACCGCTCAGCTATCCATTGAGGGCTGCTCTATATCTACAGCCTGGCCCTGTGTTTTTTTCCTTTTAGCTGGTGGTTTCGCTTTAGGTCTAGCTTTGGCTTTATTATTTCTACCTAACTGAAGGGGAGCACTTGAATTCAGGGACTCTCTGCACGTCCTATCTAAGTTTGACAATGGGTCATTAGACAACTCAATGGATGTTGCTTCTATTTCACATTAAGGGCTGGAGATCAGTAGATCAGGTTCTAAGTTTGGTGTACTGGATAAACGCCTTTCGGTCCGTTCTATTTCAGAGGCTACAGCTCCGAGGGCTTTCTCCAGCATCTTATCTATTGATGTGGGTTTGGCACTGGGTTTAGGCGGAGATGAAATTAATTTCTTGGTCGCACAAACCCTTTTGCCTATCTTAAAGACTTTTTCAAGTAATGTATACTCTTAACTAAACAAACCAATGTTGTATATGCAGTAAAACTACACACAAAAAGGAAAATATTTCTTTACGTCCTTAGCAAATCCTTATCGGGGACTAGTATATCGGTAAGCCACACCTAAGGGCTATCGATCTAAACAGGCAAGAGGCAGGCAACAGTACCTTTTTGTCCAAGTTCCTTCTTGACTGAATTTAGGGGGGTAGCCCGGCCCGGCCTCTTCTGGCCCCTGACGGCCACAGACGGCCCGCCCTTTGCCCGGGCTTAGCCAGGCGACCGCACCCGTCCCGCGTGGCGGTAGGAGCTAGTTAGATAAATCCCTCCCATTTGGAGGGGGAGGGGCAGGTAGTCTGGTCGTGGCCCGCTGTCAGCTGTGAGCAATGTGCGCTGTGTTCTCCCCGCGCTGGCTCTTCAATTCACCCTCCAACGAAGCGTCTCCCGTGGAGCGGGAGGCGCAAGCAGTTTTTAAAGCCCCCGGTAGAAGGGGGAGGGGCAGGCAGTCCGTTCGTGGCCCCGCTGTGAGCAATGTGAGCTGTGTTCTCCCCGTGCTGGCTCTCCAATTTACCCTCCAACGATGAAGATGATGCACTTTCTCATACATTTAACCTACCTATTCAGCAGATTATCAAATATACTTTTTGAAATGATGAACTCTGCATTCCTTACCTTCTTGCCTCCTACTGTAAACTTGAGACGACCACAGAACAAATCATTAGGCCTTACCGTGTTTCAAAAGTCTTCCATTTTATACATTTTATATTTTTAGCGCTGGGTTCATTAGGATCTACAAGATCTAAATCTAAAAATGAACTGCTGTGGGAAACGGATCTATGATGGTCTTGGTCTATGGATGTTTGGGACAAAATGACAGTTAAAATTGCATTCCACCACCCGCTTTGCCAGTTTAACTCGGACTCTAGTGTTCTGCCACCACATGTTATACTTTACCCCAGACAGGTTATCTAAACCTGGCTGGACGGCAGACCTGTTGCAGATGTGAATAGTTCTGAATGTTCATACATGCACATGTTTTTTTGTCCTAAGTTGTAGAATTTTGGAAGTTAGTGTGGTTTACGATGTTATGTCATTTCGTGGATTTTCTCACGTTTTTCTTTGCAGAGATATTTTTAGTTGGGGTACATGTTATTTAGTCCTGCATTACTTTGCTTGTCGCTTTGGTTGATATGCTAATAGTGATTGCTTTATAGGCTATTGCCTCCAGTTTTAAAACAGATGACGTTTCTATACATCTCTGGTGGAATTTAATGTGTCACAATCACAGATTAGATACCTATTATCTGAAAACACTTACAATCACTATTTAACGTGACCAAGTTTAGTTATTAGTTGTCAAATACCTGTCAAGAAATCAATTGTATTCATTCATTGGATGCCACTATGTTGTCAGTAAAATGTATGTACCTCCTTTGACATTCTTTCTTTAAACAAACTCTCTTGATTATGTTTTTGCATATTAATGCGTTGGAATAGTCATCTTCATTTATATTAACTTCATCACCGTCTAATATAGTTCCTTTATAATCTTTCCTTTTCTCACATTCCCTCTTATTTTACTTCCCCCTTTTAAAAAACAAAACATCTGCATACCCAATTTTTTTACAAGAATTGTGTTTGCTATGTTAAAATGTGTCTTCTTTTGATTATTTACATGTATACCTACGTAATTTATTGTTATGCTTATAGCAGTCTATTCTATCTCTGGTTCGAGTAAAGTTACTTCAACATAAAGCACATACAAATCTACATTTCACTATAATTTTCGTACTTAAATTAGCAATATTTGCTCAATACACTTTAACTGATTCAGTTACAGCGTACTTAACATCCAAAATGGACATTTGCAGCACAAGTGTAATGCCCAGTAAATATAAATTTCAATAACTAGTATACTTGACTTTCTGACCAAATAATTACTTTTGTTGAGAAAATAATGTGCAGTTTAATTCCATTGACTTCTTTGCTCTATTCAAAACGAGCAGATATGCTTTTTTTTCTTTTTAGCTTGTTCCGCGAGATCAAAATTATATATCTCTATTTTTGACATATGCCAGCGCACTTGAACAAATGCCTGATTTATTTTCTGCAGCATACCAACTGTGCCTACCTTGTAGTTAATAATATGATTTGTAATTTCTTGAATCAAGTTCAAGCAATATATTGTCGAGCATTCATCATTTCACCAGGTTGTAGTTCAGTGATCTATTGTATATTAATTGTGCAACCCACTACGGTCTCCCACCTGCGAAGTATGTATGAAGGGTATAATTCCTTTCCTACCTACCCCATCAGACGAGCTTTTGACAATCATTTCCTCAAACTGCTTTCAGTATGTTGCATGAAAAAAATCCTCTGTGAACTGCAAAATGGACGGTCACATTTTCCTCTTGTTTTTGCTTGTTCTAGATATTCAACTGCATTTTAAATGAGCATCATGTTATGTTCAACAGTAGCTTGTGCACAAGCCAGTGCATGTAACTTCATTTCTTTTCATTAAATCAGTTAGAAACCGATTTTGAACAGTGGTGGCTGCTTCGGAACGGGGTTGGTGGGGAGGGCATTGGGGTAGGGAATTACATAAAAAATTAGAGCCTCATTTACGAGAATTGGCGGATCGCTGCTGCCTCTTTCCAGTGCGCCCTCCTTGTGAAACCAATGATGCGTCATAGTTTCAATATGACGCATCATGTCGCAAGGAAGGACAGATATGTCAGTATAACTGACATACCTGTCAGCGCAAAAAGTTGCGCATTGCTGGAGTAGTGTCGGAAGCTCGAAGCAACTCCAGCAATGTTCCTTTCACATGGGGCACGCCCCATATGAAAGAGCCTGCATCACCCTTAGGCCTGCCATGAGGCAGGTGTTAGGTTGTGACGCATTGGCGTCCTTGAAATAGCGCAGCGAAATCTCATAGATTTCGCTGCGCCACTCCTACGACCATTTTCTTGCGGGGGAGCTCCCACCCTCCATACATTATTCCTAAAGCAGGTGTAATGTAGTGCAGGGGTTTACGAAGTGATGCATCTGCCTAGATGCGTCACTTCGTAAATATGATGCAACATGGCGCATTATTTAATCCACCGCTGCGTCACCAAAAGTGACGCAACGGTGATGTAAAACTGGTGCAAAGGGCTCATAAAAAAGCCGCTTAGTTTAAAAAAAGTACCTTCTTTGTCGCAGCTGCCCGCCCCTCCCCCATCCTCACTCTGCAGCCCAAGAGTGCCTGCTAAATAATCATGCGTAGTTTGGGAGAGCAAAAACCACTCCTCACAGTGCTCAGCCCTGCTCCGACCTGGCTCCAATCCCTCGCAGAAAAATACAATTATAATAACAGCTTATTATAAAAAAAAAAAAAATCTGCACTGCTCGAATAGCAGTGGGATGATGCTCCTCCGCCTTAACAAAGGCGCCACCACTGATTTTAAATGGTGTGGAGTGATATCCCAGGGGGCCGCTTTCAGGTGAGTTGGTGTTTCATATCTGAAACTGACGGGTGTGGAAACAGGAGCAATTTTGATCAGGTTCACTTCTGCACCCTGTAAAATGGCCTTGGAGATTGGTGAAGCCTGAACCCTTCCTTCTTCATAGGGGAACCAAGGACTGATTAACGCAGTTAAAGAGCCTGCCCAGGCCCCTTGCCCCGTGTGACACACATTTACCCTCCACTCGCATATACCAACTGCTCAGAGTAGGTAATGTAGTGGATCAAAAGAGTACCCAGATTCGGGGATAACCATGCGGAAAACTATCTGGTAACCCTGTGTCCACATGAGTATGCGGGAAACGGCCATTTCCACATTTTACAATAACCATGCATGTATTACAACGCATGCGTGGTTACCACAAAAAACCTTTACCATGCATACCTTTACTACGAGAAACGTAGTAAAGGCATGTATGATAAAGGTAATATTAAAAAGGGGGCTTGGGGGCCTCCCCCCCCAAAAAAAAAATTTGTGAAAAAAAGGGTTGGGGGTGGTCTCCCCCTCCCCCAAATAACACCCCTGATTCCATTGCGATGTGGAGGTGATTGGCGTCGTTGGAGGAAATAGAAAGACACTTCCGCTTCCTTTAAACGACGTGTGACGCAGATCGGAAGAGCTTACAGAGAAGAGAGAACGAAGAGAGGTAAGAGGGGATTTTAGTGTAAGAAATTAATGAGGCGGATGTGTACCAAAGAGGAAAATTTAAAGGGTTGAGGGGAGGGCAATTTGAAAAAAGGTTTGAGGGTGGGCGATTCGCACACGGAAAAAAACATTAATGTTAAAGAAATTTATTAGAAGGAATGGGGGCGGGTGGTCACTACTATAATAACCTTTACCAAAAAAATGCCATTAACTTGCAAATCATTGAAAAGATATGCATGGGAAAGGTATTTTCGAAGTAAATGTTGTGGTAATGGCATTCGCGTTGTAACGCATCCGTGGTAAAGGCATGCGTTGCAATGGAATGCATTGTAACGACATACAGCCGAGCAAACCTCTTTTCGGCAACTACAGCTCATTATTGCAGGGTGCAGATCTTTAATCACCACCGGAATGTTGGCATCTCTGTTCTGTGCAATACATAATCGTCCCTTCAGTTTATCCCACAAGTGCACATTGTGGGGAATCGTGTTCATACTCAGTTTTTGCCCAGTGGAAGGTACATCTAAAAGATAGAGGCAAAAAAAAAAAAAAAAACGAATTGTTTATCCCCTACTATAGAGTTATCTTCAAAATATCTGCATGCTTGCACACAACTGAGGCGTTCCATGCTGTAAACCTGCTGCATGTGAAAAAAAACTACTGGGTATGTTTGTGTTGCTTGCCTTGTCACTGCTTTTCTACTTTTTGATATTACAGATCTATCTGTCAAGGGCGATTTATTTTTCCTTTACATTGCTGAATTGTCATGTATGTTGTAAAATTGTGGTGATGGTCGTTGCCCTGTCCTCGAGGCATTTACTGCTCCTGTACCCTTAAATAGGCTATTAATCTTTCCTCACAGTGTGGCTAGCTTCTGCACTTTCATTAATGTTACTGGCTACTCCAAGGTAATAGTGGCATAACCAAATAAAAAGCGAGGAATATGGTAAAATACTGATGAGCTCATTCAGTCATTTTGCGTCCCGAAAGACAGGAGGTAAAACAGTTCAAAGAAACTACAATTGCTGGCAGGTCACAATATTACCTCAGTCTGAATTGGCTCTCACTTGTGAGTTTAGTAGGTCAGAAAGAGGACCAATGCATGCTTGTGGTTTCTAGTTTTCATGTCCATCCCGACTTTCCTATACACATTTTTACAGGTAATACATGGAGCCCTTTGCCTGGGAAAAATCAATTGTGTATGTGCAAAATTGACCCTGCTTAATATCCCAAAAGTGGGTCAGACAACGTGTGTGCCCTGTTTCGGATTAACAAGTAAGTGCCAATGTTAATGGAAAGTTTATTGTGAAATATAAACATGGGTTTTACAGAGTGGCTGGCCGCAGATGGATATTTCCGCCTCACACAGGCATCATCATCATCAGCCTCCTTAAAGTCAACAGCGTTTCCTAGGCAACGCTTCGTGTAGCATCCTACACGTTGTGGCATCTTGTGCAGCTGAGTAGCATTAGGGCTGGATGAGATGGGCAGCAGTAATACGGGCACATTCACGGGTGCTCTGGCTTAGTGGGGGCCAGCATGAAGGTTTCCTTTAACATTTTATATTAATACTAGAGGTAGGGCATAACACACTACTGTAGCCGTGGACGTAGCCCTCAGGTGAAGGAAGAATGTAGTGAGCTGTTTCATGAGAAGATGGCAGTGCAAGTGATCGAAAGCCATATCAGCATCAAGAGACAGCACAACAACAGGGACCAACTTTAATGATATTGACATTGGCAGACTGTATCAAATCTGGAAGGATGAAATACAGTTGTGCTCCTAATATCATGATAAAAACACTTAGTAAAGCAGAAGGCCAATATGGTGATCTTAGGAACCTTCCCAAGCATCGGGATCATGCTTTAAAAAGCTCACTTTTAATAAATACTAAAATTATCTGATGCGATGAAACCTTTCAGTTTGTTAAAGAAATGCCCTTACTTGAATTTTGAAGACAACTTCTTTTCTGACATGATCTTTGGTGTATTCTTGACATGCCAAATATTTTCAAGGCTCCTCTCGAGCACAGGCTCTTGCAGTCAGAGCTGACCCTTGGCTCGGCTGTGGCCTTTCTGTTCCTAAGTATTTGTTGGTTTCAACCTCTACATTTAAAGAAGCTGGCGCTGGCGAGTCTCAAATTAACCTTCCAAACCTTATCGTTTTTGTTCCGTTAAATGCAGTTTATAAATCTATACTATTACATTTTACAGTTGTATACATGTATACATCATTTTCATTATATGCCTTCCACGATTTGCAGAGGTGGTTGGTAAGAGGGCCTCAAACCTCTATATAGACCGCCATAGCCTGAATGCAGTGGAGTTTAGCTTCCCAGTGTGGGTTGGTCACAGGGCTAGGTGTAGGGAAAGCACAGAGGCATACAAATAAACAAAGAAAGGCTTTCCGGAGAATCCGTTTATTGAAGTAGGTGTGGAGGAAACACCAGTCAGTTACAGAATGCCCACAATAGTTATTTCCCCCGAAGAGCCCAGTACAGGCATTTCTAATCATAACATTCTTCTTACATTCTCCACGAGCCGATGCATCTTTGGAAAAGACAACACGAACGCTTATGTTCTCGAGACCAAAGAGGACAGGAAAACCCACGAGCACACACAACACTAGGCATGGCATATGGGCAGCAATGTGCCACCTTTAAGTTATAAGAGAAGTCTCAAGCCCTTTCTGGAGGCACATCCGGTACCAGGACATCATCTGCTTCTTACACTCTGAAAACCTACACTCCTAGCACCATGAAGGACAGCAAACCCAAGCACTGTGTTCTGGTGGAAGGGACTAGAGTAGGGGTTGAGAACAAGTAGGTTGGGAGCTACTGGTAGCTCGTCTGCACCTTAGAAGTAGCTCCCTGAAGTGCACCCCAGCAATGTGAATAACTGAGATTATCTAACCATTTTGCAAAAGACAGCGCTACACACGTCTGTGTATCCTTGGAGTGACTTCCTACCCAACGAATGGCATGGTGACATGCTTACAGACACTGTGACACCCTGCAATGACTGCAATGTGACCACTTGTCCCACTGTACAATTCATATGGAGAATGGTCACTTTGCAATAACTCAACTACATACAGGAAAACTGAGCCGAAATAGAAATGCCATCAATAGCTAGATTAAGGGTAGATCAGAGACATCGTATAAGTGTATGAAAACCATAGGTAAGCAGCTCTATTGCCAAGAGGAGTGAATGATGGATTGAGAGGGGGACAGGTGTCTTTGTTTGTTTCAGACAGTGGGGGAGGTCTGTGTATGTATGTTTTAATATTGAGAAAGTCAATGTCAATATGAATAACGATACATTCATGTAAAAAAAAAGTTGCATCTTCATTGACAAATTCTCCCTTTATGGATTCCCCATTAACCCCAACCCAGAAATACAAAGGCTGGCACAGAGACCCAGATCAAAGGTCACTGATTGAGAAGTAACAGGTGGGGTGGCACGTAGACATACACGCGAACAGGAAACCCCAGATTAATCCCACAGATAGGCCCAGCAACACTACAATCTGCCGGGAGATAGGCCTCAATAAAACACGCATGGTTGCGTGTTCCCCAAACACTATAAATTCGGATGACACAATAAGTTAGGAAAACACAGCCAATCAGGACACAACATACACAGTACACATAGTGATCATACACTCCCCATGCCAGACATCTGGACACGTTACCCACTGGCAGCATTATGTCCATGCAAGGTCAAGGCCCACCTGGATTCCCCATTGAATACATTAATTTATTGCTCCAAAGACAGCAATTCACATTCCTTATGAAAAAAGGAGCACCCAAACTATTTTATGACATTCAATAAATTGTATAAAAACCCTTGTCAGATGGATTGCAAGTTGAGACAGGCCCTATGTCTGTAACTGTTCTCTCAGCTGCACTGTTTAATTAAATAAACTGTTCCTGTTTTGCCGAATGCCTCTTGTCTCTTTTGTCCCCAAGGTATTTCATGTTCAAGAACGATTTGTATGTGTAATTGTTTACATTTTTCTGTGTGCATGTGTACAAGTATGTGTGCATGTCTCTCCTAAGGCCAGTGTGGAGTTGTATCTCTCTTAACCCTTTAGGTGCTGCCGTCGGCCAACGGTCGTCACGGGCACTACCTCCCCAGTGCTGCGTGCGACCGCTGGACGTCCAGTTCAGCACTGGATAATGGACAGCGCAGCACTGGGGAGGTTTGTTTACGAGCTCCTAAGGTGTTAAGGCCATTCATAGTATCAGCAAACATTAAATGTATCTGGTGCATCCAAACTAAGGGTTTCTTTCTAGCACATATATGTCTATTGCTGACATAATGTTGGCAATGTTGGTGTTCTCCTGCAATATTGAATTGTAAATATTGTCCAGGCAAAATATTGCATTCCAGATATAGGCTACCATTATAGCTCAAAGGAAAATATATATAGCCAAGTTTAGTTATATTTACATTCTTAACTCCTTATCTATTTATCTTGAAGACACATATATCTTCAATAAATGTATACGTACGTACATATGTGTACCTTCAGTATTAGTCAATATTCTAGATATGATATTTTGGGGACACTAAGGGGTCGACTCTGATCCCGGAAGGAAGGCCTTCCCAGAGCCATACAGAGCCGGAGTCTCCAACCGAATCGTACTGGAAGCCCCGGCTTCCAAATGACGTAGTACGATGCTCAAAATCCCTTACTTACTAAAAGACTCAGTCACTTCGAATCCATCTCCATTTTCCCAATGAGAAGCCTCCGTAAACACTGAAATGAGTCGAATAGAGGCATATTCCCTGTCCGAATCAGAACACCCAAGTAATGCGTACTTCCCATGCGCCAAATCTGTCACCACTACCCATACGTCAGAGCATCCAGAAGGGGAGTATATCGGCTCCGATTTGAGCCACAACACGATCCCTGCCAATGAGATGGTGCATCCATGTATTCTATCGCTCACGCCATACCCATAATCTAAGCCTACGGCCAATACTACAACATCAACCTATGCGTTTATCACAGACGGTAAGTTAAACACCTATCACAGACAAAAACACAACTACCCCACGAAAGGCCACAATATGTACAGTTTGTGAGAAATCACAGTCACTATTGTGACTGACTGACTGACTGAAAGTATTTGTAGAGCACACTACTGCTGAGGCGTCTTGGCACTGAGAGAAGTAATTAAACACAACGCAGGCAAGATTAATGCTGAGTGAAAAGCCAGGTTTTAATTCTCTTCCTAAACAGCAATCGGTTTGGTATCATTCTCAGATGGATGGGAATTGAATTCCACAACTTAGCTGCCAGGAAGGAAAAGCGTTTTCCTCCCCATCTTGTTCTTTTATCTTAGGAAGTTTGACCAACCCAAGAGTGGCTGACCTCAAAGAACACGTTGGCAGTTAGCGGGAAAACAGGGATTGCACATCCTCTGCCCTTCCCCCAAACAAGGCTTTATGAACCAGACAGAGTGATTTAAACTCGACGCGACACCGGACAGGGAGCCAATGAAGTTGTTTAAACGTGTTTGATGTAGGTTGATATTTAGGTAGTTTAAGCAACACTCTGGCTGCCGCATTCTGAATTGATTGCAGTTTTGCCAATTGGGCAACACCCGCTCCTAAATAAAGAGCATTGCCGTAATCAATTCTAGAGAAAATCATGGTGATTTTGACTATTTTCCTCAGGGAGAGAGGATTGAAGGGGAAGGATCTTTCTCAGGCGTTTCAACATAAAAAAGCAAGCAGATGATACTTGATTGATATGAGCAGTCCAGGCCAGATCTTTATCGAACATAAAGCCAAGATTCCTAGCTTTATTCACTGGCACAGGGCAGACACCAGCTGAGGTTGGCCACCATAGCTGATTCCAGATCGAAGCTTTTTGACCAAACTCTAAAACTTCAGTTTTGTCAGTATTCAGTTTTAAAAAATTGGAATTCATCCAAGTCAGCAGGGCAGAAGTACACTTGGAGAATTCAGCTGCCATGGCATCCACCAAATGAGCTACAGACACTATCAGCTGAGTGTCATCAGCATATGACACCAGCGTAAAACCATGGCTTTTTATTAGTTTTGCCAATGGGGCAACAAAAATGTTAAAAAGAGTAGGGGATAAGGCGGAACCCTGAGGGACTCCGCCAGGAAATGAAAATTGCTCTGACTGGTACCCATCCCACAAAATGACTTGTTCTGTAGATGATAGGAGAGAGATGAGGAGGGCAAGAGCTGTACCCATAATGCCTATATCCTGTAACCTTTGTGTTAGCACCGCATGGCTCACGATATCAAAGGCTGCTGTGAGATCGAGCAGGACTAGTGTAGCCCTTCCTCCCTCATCCATAACCGTGTGTATTTCCTCTGCTGCCATACTCAGTGCTGTCTCTGTGGATTGTTTTGCACGTGTGTTATCGAGATTTTTGTTAGTTTCTAGATAAGATATTAATTCAGCATTCATGGCCTTCTCCAGCACTTTGGCAGGCAGAGGTAAACAAGAAAAGGGGCAATTCGTCTGATGGGGCCACTTAGGTTTTTTAAAAGGAGACGAATACAGGCCTTTTTCCACAGTGTTGTATAGACTCCTGAGGTTAGAACTTGATTTAACACAGGCGATAAGACATAACCTATCTCTTCTGGGGCCAGATGTAGTATATGCGGTGGACAGGGGTCCATGGGGGAGCCAGATTTGATTTGTATCAGTAAGTTTTCCACTTTCTCCTCTGCCAAGGATGGAAATTGCGATAGGCTGTAGTCCATATCAGCAAGAATAGACTGCGTAGAAGCATTTCCCACTTTATCCTTAGCTGCTCTTGAAAGGTCATTATTCAAAGACTGATCCTTACTTTGAAAAAAGCTGGCTAACTTATCTGCAAAGTTTTGATCTGGAGTAAAAGTAGCATCCCATGGACACTTCAATAATGCAGTGACTGTTTGAAACAGTTCTTTTGGAGAGTTCACAGCCTCTTCTATTTTAGTAGTGAAATAGGCAGTTTTAACCTGAATAATTGCATTGTTATATTCTTCAAGCACCGCACAGTAGACCTTCTTTTGTGCAGCATCACATTGTGACCTCCAAGCACGCTCTTTTTGTCTGCATTTGATTTTGGCTAGTTCAAGATCCGCAGAGTACCATGGAGGTGAAGCCTTTTTCAATCATTATTTTAGAGGTATTCCTGGTGCATCCTTATTAGGGGCTCTATTTAGCTGGTTATGAAGACCAATAGCAGCTTGGTTTGCATTGGTGGAAATCACAGGCCTGACGTTAAGTACAGACACCAAGTCATGTTTTTTTACTGCCTTCCACGCATGGCATTTCCTCATCAGAGGTCTGATTCTCCGTTCGTTGGCTACAGTTTTTAAGACTACAGTAAAATGCACCGCAGAGTGGTCAGACCAGGGGAGAGGGGCGACTTTTCTAACTTCTAACCTAGGGTTATTGGTACAAATGCCATCAAGTGTATGTCCTGCTATGTGGGTAGGCTCACAAATAATTTATTTCAAATAAAAAACTAGCAAGTATATCTAAAAAACGGGTAGTTTAAGAGTGTGCAGGGGGCGTGGCCAAGTAAGATGGTGGAGTGGTCATAATATCGCTCAGCTCCGCATCCGCTCGATCGTCTTTGGCGAACTTACCTGCACCCTGGGGATGATTAACTGCGATCTACAGGCGGCTGCAACCTTCTAGCTGAGTCCGGTCTGGGAGATGATTGCGGAGCCCAGAGTAAGCAGGAGCGGCGCTTGAAGAGGGGTCCGGAGACTCTCGCGGACCCCGGGCGCCATTTAGGGACGAGCCGCGCCGGGTCCTCCGAGAGGTGTACGGTGTGAAGTCCGGTCCTGAGCAGCAGCGGAGGACAGTAGTGCAGGCCCCCCCCTATGGTGTTTGTCTGCGGGGGAGCCGTGTGTGCTGATTGCCGGACCCACCAAGCCGCTGTGAGCAGGTCGGCGCGCTTCTGCCCGAGCGGCGTAGAGTAAGCCCTTGTTGGGTGTTGGTGGCGGAGAGGGTGTCGCTTGTGCCCCCCAGTTCAATTGAGGTGTTGGACCTGCGTTTCCCCTCCGCTTTCTGGGAGCCGCGCTGCTTTCATCTCTCCTTGTGGGCTAAGTCAGCCTTGCCTGACTTTAAAATGGCGGCGGTGACTGTTTCGACATTGTCAGGTCGGGAGCCAACGGCGGTAATTACAGGCACAGAATGGGAACGGCGGGACTGAGTGGCTCATCGAGTGAGAGGAGCAGCGGGGGTCTCTTTTCCTGCAAAGAAGGCTCCAGTCATTAACGAATGTTTTAGACCCCCCCTTGTTTGCCTGGTGGGGTGCCTTGCACTGGTGTTGAATTTCAGGGTCCGTGCTGCGAGGTATCCACTCCCATTCACACCTCGTGGTCAGCTCTGGTCACCCATTGACTCTGACCTACCCCAAGCTCTCCATGTGCGCTGCCTAGTTCTGAGAAAAGGGCCTTATGCCTCCCAAGGAGCAATCCAACAAGGTTTCCACATACTTTAAGACCTCAGGAAGGGTGACCCCCCAGGAGGACTCAGACTCGTTGTTGGACATAGCACTCACCCGCGATGATCTAGTGGCGACTCTCCGGCAGTTCAAGGTGGAGGTCTGCCGTGAGTTTAAATAAGACCTCAAGACTTCCGTGGACCAACTGAAGGCTGACCTCACAGAGCAACTCGCTACGCTGCGACAGGATGTGGATGCCGTGGGCTCCCGCTTGCTGGAGGCCAGGACCTTCCAAGAGAAGGCCCTGGCCTGTACCACATCCATCCTCTCCGGCAGAACCCAGAGCGTCCGCCTCCCACCCTTCTGCTCTTAAACCACTGAGATCATCTGCGGCGTCCCACAGGGATCCTCCCTCAGACGCTGTTCAATATCTACATGGCACCCCTCGCCCACGTCGCACGACATCATAACCTCAACATCATCTCCTACGCCGACGACACCCAGCTGATCATATCCCTCACGAAGATCCCCAAACCGCCAAAGCCAACCTCCAAAGAGGAATGAAGGCCGTCACCGACTGGATGAAGGACAGCAGACTGAAGCTAAACTCAGACGAGACGGAGGTCCTCATCCTCGGACCCACCCCATCAGCCTGGGATGACTCCTGGTGGCCCACATCGCTAGGCACACCCCCGGAACCCACCGACCACGCACGCAACCTGGGGGTCATCCTCGACTCCGCCCTCTCCATGACAAAGCAAGTCAATGCCGTCTCCGCGTCCTGCTTCAACACCCTCCGAATGCTCCGCAGGATCTTCAAATGGATCCCCTCTGACACAAGAAAAACCGTCACCCAGGCCCTCATCACCAACAGACTCGACTACGGGAACGCACTGTACTCAGGAACAACAACCAAGCTCCTGAGACGACTACAACGAGTCCAGAACGCCTCGGCACGATTGATCCTCGACATCCACCGCCACCGCCACATCACACCCCACCTGAGAGGCCTGCACTGGCTCCCCGTCAACAAGAGGATCACCTTCAAACTCCTCATCCACATACACAAAGCCTCCACTCTGCCAACCTCGCCCTTGCCACAGTTCCTCATATCCGGAAAACCACAGCCGGCGGCAGATCCTTCTTCTATCTCGCCGCCAAGACATGGAACACTCTCCCTACCAACCTACAACAGACCCAGGACCTGCTGGCCTTCAGAAGACTTCTCGAGACCTGGCTCTTCGATCAGTAGCAGCCCCCCCCCAGTGCCTTGAGACCCTCACGGGTAGGTAGTGCGCTTTAGAAATGCATTGATTGATTGATTGATTGAAGTCAGACCCAAAGCTTAACGTCCCCCCAGACCACGATGCGTGACACACAGCAGTCCCTCCGGATCCAGTTGCAGCAAGTCCAGCTCAAAGCGGAGGATTTGGAGAATTGAACCCGGAGGGAGAACATTCGGATACGGCATCTGGAAGAAAGGGCGGGGGGGGCTGGACTTGGGGGGCCTTTGTGTCGGGTCTCTTTGCTGAAGTCCTCGCCCCCCAGCAACTTAAGATTAAAATCGACCGCGTTCATCGTGTGGGAACTTTACAGATGGGGCATCGCACTCGTCCCCGGGATGTTTTGGTTAAGTTGCATTCCTTCAAAGTTAAAGAGGCTATTCTCTAGGCATCCAGGAGGAAGGTGGAGGTTTCCTTCCAGGGGTTTGGCTGCTCTATATATCAAGATCTGGCGGCTGCGACTCTGGCCCGCCGACAGGCGCTGCGTCCAATTACCTCCAAGTTACAAGACGATAAGATCCGCTATCGCTGGTCCTTCCCTTTTGGCCTCGTCAATAAGTCCCACTACATTTCTGACCTGACGGAGGGGTTGAAGATTCTGGGGCTTCCGCTCCCTGAAGAGTCTCCAGACTCGGGGTCCACAAAGGCGGCGGCGGGGTCGCAGAGAAACTGCCCTAATGCATGGCGCACCGTTACCAGACGCCGTTGAATCCCACGACTCTCTTCTTGGCTTTGGAGAGGGCTGCTTGCTCGATGCGCCCTTCCAGGCTACTGTATGTTCAAGACCGCCCGGTTGGGTGACCCGCTAGTTGGGACCAGATTCTGTCCATCTCGGTCACTACTGTTGCATGCGGCAATGGCGTTCCTATGGCTCGGATGGAAGTTGTCTAGCCTCTGGGTGCCGTAACATCGGTGCTCCCTCCCTGGACCTCCGGCTCCTCTTCGGCTCTTGGCTCAGGTTTGGGGAGCTGCCAGGTACTTTTGCATCTTTTGTGACTGTTTGTATGAACTCACCACCTATATTGTGCCCTGGGAGTTTTTGTTGGACAGCCATGGATCTAAACGGTCCCATGTTTCATCCTGCTATCATACACGAAAGTGGTTGTTTAATTGCTTTGCCACCCCAAGGACACCGAGGTTTTTGTTTTCTCCCGCTTGTTTGTTACTTCACTATCCCCTAGGTTGTATTAGCTTTACGGTCGGGAGGTGCAGGCCTTGTCCGTGATCCCCATCATTCCTCCTTTTGGGTTAGGGGGAAGTACGGGTCGAGGGTGTACAGACCCTTCGGCTTTGGGGTTTTGGGGGAGTTGGGGTGGTTGTGGGGGTTGGGGGAGATTCCAGTGGTGACTTCAGGGGATTTTCTTTTGCACTCAGTTGGTTTTATTTTCCTTGGCAGGGGTTTGCTACTCCAGAGTGGGGATGGGAAGATGTGGAGCGGAGGAGGTGGGTGGGACTATATGTTAAGGATACCAGAACCTCCGCACAGGGGGGGCTTCATGGAGAGTTTGGGAGGGCTTGGGGGGTTTCATATGTTTAATGGTTGCCATCGCTTCATGGAACGTTAAGGGGTTAAATTCCCCACAGAAGCGCCAGAAGATATGGAAAAATCTGTCTGATTATAGGTTTGATGTTGTTGCCCTACAGGAAACTCATCTTAAGAAGGCGGAAGTCTGTCGGCTGCGCCACAGAAGCTACCCGCTGCTCTACACCTCCTTCATGTCTCCGCAAATTTCCAATTCGAAGCTCATAAATCTGACCAAGAGGGTAGACTGCTGCTGGTTAAGGGGCGTTTGAGAGGGGTGCTCTGTACCTTTGTTTCTCTTTATGCACCAAATTTGGGCCAGGCTGCCTTCCTCTCCCAGGCGCTTGATTTAATACGAGGGCTTTGCTGCAGGGGTCATTGTGTTGCTAGGGGATTTTAATCTTGTGTGGCAGGACTCTGTAGATAGTACTAGCTCCACCAGGACAGCTACCAGTATGTTCACACATAAGCTACAACAAAAATTTGCTGACTTAGGGCTTATTGATTCCTGGCGTACACTACACCCCACCACTAAGGATTATACTCACTATTCCCATGTGCACAGGACCTATTCGAGGATAGACTATATCTTTGTTAGTCAGGCATTAGAGGGGACGCTTCAGGTTGCCAAGATTCTACCGATCTCGATGTCCGACCACAGCTTGATTACTTTGGGTGTGCATTGGGCGGAGCCTTCCCCTAGAACCCCTAGATGGTACTTCCCATTAGCTCTGATCCGCGATCCAGTGACCAAGGAAGAGTTGAGAACGGCCATAGCCGACTTCTTCTCCCACAACGACCCCAAGATACTCCCCCCCCCCCCCCCAGAACAACTGGGATGCTTTTAAAGCAGTGATTTGCAGAAAATGTATCCAACTCAATTCGAATTTAAACAAGGAGAGAGCGAAGGAACGGGAGGCCTTAGAGGAAGAACTAAGGGGGGGGGTTGAGCAGGCACACAAAACTAATCCATCGCGCGTTCTGCAGCAGCAGCTTACGCCTCTGCGGGGCAAATTAAGAGCCCTCTACTCTAACTGGGCGGAATTCACCCTCTTGAAGATTCTTCAGTCCGCTTTTCTCCTGGGCAATAAGGTAGGTTCCCACTTTGCACATCAGCTGTGTGTACAAAGGGAAAGGGATTTTAATGGGGGGGGATCCTCAACAGTCAGGGTCATATCATCCACTCAGACATGGCTAAGGCTGAAGTGTTTGGCGAATTTTATAGGGAGCTCTATCAGGACATTGTTCTGGACACAGAGCGCCAGCAGCAGTTTTTGGATGGCCTGTCCCTTCCTCAATTATCGCCGGCGGCGGTTGCGGAATTGGATGCACCCATCACCCCGGAGGAGGTTGGCGTGGCGATTTTGAAACTCAAGCTGCATAAGGTCCCAGGTCGAGATGGCCTCATGGCCCACTTTTATAAGTGCCTTTCCGCAGGCCTTCTCCCCCACTTGGCGACCCTGTTTCAGGCTGTGGCTGCAGATGAGCGGGTATCCCAATCGATGGCCAAAGCTGTGATCTCCGTCATACCTAAGCCTGGCAAGGATCCGCACGTCTGCGGATCTTATAGGTCCATTGCGCTCCTCAATTCGGATGCTAAGATTTACTCTGCGGTTTAAGCTGAGCGACTAGAATCGCTGATGCCTTCCCTCATTCACCCCGACCAGTCGGGATTTATAAAAGGCAGACAAACCCATGATAACATTTGACGCACGATTCATTTGATTGAAAAAGCCGCAAGATTTCGGATTCCCGCAGTGCTGGTGGGCCTTGATGCGGAAAAGGCCTTTGACCGGGTCGATTGGGCTTTTCTCTTTTTAACCATGAGGAAATTCGGGTTCGGGGACCCATTTATTAATATGGTGAAGGCCAACTATTATCAGCCTACCTCCCGCGTCCTGGTTAATGGTTGTTCTTCTTCTCCCTACGCTTTAAGTAGGGGCACGCATCAGGGGTGTCCCCTTTCACCCCTCCTTTTTGCCCTGAGCATAGAGCCCCTGGCGCTTCAGCTACGCGCCAATGATGCGATCCGGGGCATCCCTTTTGGTGAGGTCGAACATAAGGCTTCGTTCTTCGCAGATGACATCCTCCTCTCACTTATGGACCCGGTGCAGTCGCTACGCACAGTACAGGAAGAATTGCAAAGCTTTGAGCAGGTAGCCGGTTTTAAGGTGAATTATACAAAATCTTTCATACTTAATCTTACCCTTTCCTCCGCGGAAGTGTCTCGCTTAAAGCTTACGGTGCCTTTTCAATGGGCGAAACACTCCCTGCTTTATCTGGGGGTGCGCCTTACTGCTAAATTTGGTGAGCTTTACACCGCGAATTACCCGCCTCTTCTGGCTCAGATTCAACAGGATTGTAAACGGTGGTCCCCTCTTTACCTTTCTTGGCTGGGGAGGAATAATGCCGTAAAAATGACAGTACTACCCAAGCTTCTATATTTGTTTCAGGCACTCCCCATAGCGTTAGATGGATCGCTCTTGCCGACACTCCGCTCTTTGATCACTAAATTCCTTTGGCAGCGGGGCCGGGCCCGTCTCCCGCTTCATGTCCTTCGTCGTCCGCGCACTCAAGGGGGTTTGGCCTTACCAGACTTTGCTTTATACTACCAGGCGGCTCAGCTGTGGATAATTACTGAGAGGTCAGCCAGGGAATCCGAGAAACATTGGCTCCACATGGATCGCGCCGTTGTGGGGAGGTATAAATGGGATGTATTATGGAAGCCTAAGCAACATCGCCCTGCCAACGCTTATCTTAGCACTCCCACCCGTACGACTCTCACCACCTGGGATAGGGTCACAAGGAGGATGACATCCTTTCCCTCCCCGTACACGCCTATTCATTTTATTCTGGTTTTCCCCCCGGCACTCCGGGAGGGACCCTTTGATTGCTGGAGAAAGGGAGACTGTCTCAAGATTGTCTCAAGATAGCGGATATGTTTTGTGATGGGGAGGTTTTGTCTTTTGATGAATGTAGGAAGGAATTTACACTCCCTCAGAGTGAACAGTATCATTACTTACAGCTTAAACATTGGGTGCTGAGGTCTCCTTTCCGAGAGGCGGCTGTTAAGGAACGCACTGAAATAGAGAAATTTGTGGCCCTGTGGGCGGGATCCATGACGGGAACTATTTCAGCTCCCTGGGATGCTTCTATCCACTACGCCCTTCCCCCAGGCGAGATTCATGCAGTTTTTGGAACAGGTCTTAGGGAGAGCTATAGAGGAAGGGGAGTGGTTACATGTCTGGAGAGACATTTTTCAGCATAACCGGTCCTTAGCCTTACGAGAAGCACATTATAAACCCCTTTATGACTGGTACTTTTACCCTACTAAACTTCAGCATATCTTCCCAGGCACTTCCGATTTATGTTGGCGGGGGTGTGGCCTACAGGGGGACTTCAGACATATTTGGTGGGACTGTCCTAAAATTCGGCCTTTTTGGGATTAAATTCTCTCTCACATCAAGGATATCTTGGGCTATCCCATCCCCCTTTCCATAGAGTTCGCCCTTTTGGGTCTGTGTGATCCCCTCTTAGCACAACAAACTAAGGCGGACAAAGCGTTCATGTGGACTTGTTTGGGGGCGGCCTAACTCACTGTGGCGGCGGCGTGGAAAAAGTCAGAGGCCCTGGTGCTTTCATTGTGGCACGCTCGCCTCTGGAGGATCTTATCCATGGAGCGCATGGCGAACATTTTCCAAACTGACTCTGAGGACTTTGCTCTTCGCTGGGATCCGCTGGTGACCTACTTATCCCGGGGTTTGCCTTCTGCGGTTTGTCTGCCAACAGTGCGAGCTATGCAGCTCTTTCAGCTTTAGTGGACTCATTCTGGAGATGGGGCCCTCGGCTATTACTCTAATTGTGTGATGACTCCATCTGCACATTGCCTTTGCTGTTTGCATCAATGCCAACTCCTATTTTTGTTATTTATTGCTTCCTTTATTTTCCCTCTATTTGGTCACCACCGGATGGGGTGGGAAGGGGGTGGAGGGTTCTAGTTGGTTTGGCAGGTTATTTGTTTGAAATACCAGCATGTTTCGCTTTGTGGGGAACGGTGTCTGGCTTGGGGTCTTTATGAAACTGAACTCACCATGGCTTACTGTGTTGCCACCCGGGCCATAGTCCGCCCCTTGTACTATTAAGATTGTCGTCTTTTGTAATTGGTTTTATTTGAAACTTAATAAAAAGACAACTTTGGAAAAAAAACGGGTAGTATCTGAATTATTGTTCTCTTCCAGAGGAAGATTAAAACCTCCTAAAATGGTAAAATAGTCAGAGTCTAAGCAGGACTCCAAATATGTCTGAAGGGAAACTGAGAACGGGGGGTCTTGGACCGGGCGGTCTATAAATTAACAGACCAGAAAAGGTTTCTATGTTGTTGGATTTTAGCAATAAAGACAGTGCTTCAGCGCCAGCTAAGGACTCAGAGGACGTTGTGACTGTATACAAAGAGCGATAAATTATCGCAATTCCTCCACCCTTTCCCCCTGTTCTATCAATGTTGGCAACTACATATCCATTGGGTACGGCTAGATGCCAGTCGGGGTCACTGTTTTCAGTTGCCCACGTTTCAGTAAGAAAAACAATATCTGGATCCTCTACTTGAATAAGACATTCTAAATAAAATGTATGTTTCACCATAGATCTAGTATTAAGTAAGATACACCTGATAGACTTCGAATGGTCAGTTGTAGTTAACAGAGTTTGCATCACTTGACCCCTAGGCTTAACATTATTCTCATTCCAGTTGTTAGTAGAAGTAAAGTTGGTAGATGTTTGTGCTCCATTAATAATGGACGTCGAACCCTCTGCCACCCAACCACATAGATTGCAGTGGAAGGTGGCAAGAGAGGTAGAGCCCAAAGATACTTCATGAGGTGCACAGATACCAGAGTTAAGCTATAAGAGTTATTCTTGTGTAAAAAGGGTAGGGGTTCTGGCGCTAGGTGCATTTTGGGTGGTGACGGGAGCAGATGGGCTTGCCTTTGGCGTGCCCGCTGTGCGCGTGCGCTGCGTGATCGTTGCATTCGGGTATTTATGTAAAGTGAGGGAGGGAGCGAGATGATGTCAGCAACTAGAGCGCTACTCTTCAAGCGGGTCCGCTCAATTGTCTGGGCACCACGTTAGGGTTCCAGTTGAAGCACAAAGAATGACAAAGGCACGTTTCAGTTAAAATAATAACAAGCTTACCCCTAAATACGAGGTGCAAAGTAAGACTTTAAAAATGTGACCTGTCAATAACCTCCACACAGTTGTAGCGTTGCGTTGCTCACTGGGTGGAAATCTTGCAGCATTGTCTACCCTATAGGGGGGGTGGATGGCTAACAATCTCAGCATTCTCTACCTATAGGGGGTGGATGGCTAACACTCACAGCAATCTAATGCCTATTGGGGGTGAATGGCTAACACTACCAGCACTCCAATGTCTATAGGGGGGTGAATGGCTAACACTCGCAGCATTCTCTACCTATGGGGGGTGGATGGCTAACACTCAGAGCATTCTCTACCTATAGGGGGGGTGAATGGCTAGCACTCACAGCAATCGAATGCCCATTGGGGGTGGATGGCTAACACTACTGTTATGTTTGAAATTCCTATTCCTGCAACGCACTCGTTTCATGCTATATTACGTTAGCAGTGTGTGGCTAAATGGATGCCATTTGTATTCACGTTATGCAACCCGCTGAGTTTCCCACGTAATGTGTAGGCTTCAGTTAGCGAGTGTGACTCTATTTTTCATTTTGTAATCCCTAATAGGCTGCTTGGACTGTGCCTGAACTAGGCCCTATTACTCGCATTGCTCACCTCAGCAGAACAATGAATTTCAATATTATTTTCTCCTCTGTTCAAGACTGTTTCTCAACTTACTGATGAATAGGCCATTCTGCTCTCGCATACCTATCTGAATGTGTAGTTTCAGCTCCCACATTAGGAGAAGCTGAGACCCAGCACCGCGGCATAGGATCTCTGATAACATGTACCCATCTGGCAGGTGTTAGCTCATCCTACTGTGCCGCTTTGTTCATGTTTGGCCCAGGCCGGTAGTTTTCCATTGTGGGCGTGGTTGGAGGCTTCTTGGAGGAGTGATTATCCACTGTAGACTGTTGGGGTGCGAGTTCCTTGGCAGACATCTTAGGGTGCAGGTCATGATGGACTCCTCTGCAGAGTATTGCTAATGTAAGCTTGTATTCTCTACTGTCTGACCGACTCTTCATTCTTCGGAAGGCATAGCAGGTGGTTGTAAGTAACCCGGGTGGCGCCTAAGGGCCACTTCCTTCAGTTGATGCCCGTACAGGGATCCCGCAAGGGGATATGCAGGTCTGGGGTGCATCTGGTCAGTCGGGCTGATCGGGGTACCCCACACGATCGAGCTTGGTTCTCGCAGATGCCCCGCCCCTCTTGTGGGAACTAGCTGAAAGCGCTGTTAGCATCAGATGAAGCCATTTTGTTTTTGGCAGCCATTGTAGTTAGCCATGTGCTCGCCATGTGCTTTCTCGCTCTTCACTGATGCCTGCTCTTATATTCTGCTTGAATCATCAGTTACAGTTAACTCCTTCAGCATTGAGCCAGAGCACTGCACATGCTCAGAAAGGCCTGTAGCTGCCAGAAGCACCTACTCTTAGAGAAACTGTCAGGCTATTTTAACTAATGTCAGCAACTCTGTTACTCCTCCTACTTGTTGACTAAGTATTTTCTGTTAGTCCATATATGTGTAATAGTTATTTAAGTGTTTACTTGTCCCGCCTCTTTTTGAGTCTCCATGCTAACTCAGCAATAGACTGGCCATAAACGCCCATGGTTTGTGTACTCCTTGGACTGCCTCATATAGTGGCCTGAGGGTACCGTATTGACGCAGTCTCCCTCATGTGAGATTAATAAATGTATTCTCTTGATATTGCAGCTTCCGTGCCAATCTCTCATTTGTGGGTTTAAGCACCGGTGCATCAGTGAGCCCCTAAAATGGCTTTTTATTGTATATTCTGATCGGACGACTCCTCGTCTGGTGGTCACCGGCTGGGATCATGAGAAGGCGAAACCTTGGAGTTGACTGGTCTTAAGAGTCGGAATGGGGAACAATTTGACTTGACCTGAGTGCATCAGGTGAGTGATTTGATTCTTGGAAAATGGCACCATTCTTGAATGACATGAGCCTACGGGCTGTGTCCTGATACAGTCTCTTGACTGCCTTGGTGCAGTTTTTAGATTGTCTAGATTGAACGGCACAAGCCGACGGGCTGTGTCTTGGTACGGTCTCTTGGGCTGTCTTGATTTGAACTTGGTGGGTTTGTGGACCTTTTTGAAGACAGAGTGTTTGCAAACAATCTGCCAGACCAACTGGTAATTTGTTGTTTTTCCCTTGGAAAAGGTCTGGGGCTAGAGCCTGTCTTCCTGAATGTGATACACTCTCCAGGCTGCTGTGGGCAGTTTGCAGACTGTCTTGTTTTGGTTCTTGAATGATTGTTCTCTTGTTTATTTTTCTTCTCCTATTTTTGTTGATGTTGTATTTGTTTGTTGGGGACAGTGTATGTGTTTTATATTAAGATGCTTTGTTTAAGTAAGTTCAGATGATTTGGACGTCGATGTTGTTTTACTGATGCTCGATTGAAAGCCAGACTGCACCTCCGGAGGGTTCACCAAATTTTGACGCATACATAAAACACGGTATTGGCTCTATTATTTTAAGCGCATTGCGGCATAAATATACGAGGGACAATACTGAGCTGCCATGGCCACTTACAGGTTTGTTCGATGAACAAAAATTGAATTTCTTCTAGGATAAATTGTTCGCTAAAAAGATCAGGCAGTCGGTATTTGATTCTCTAAGAGTATAGCGGAAAAAAGCAAAGAAGCGACAAATGAGAACAGAGAAAGAGGCCCGGAAGAGGCAGACGCAAACTATAGCACAGAAAGCTGTAACCTATGAAAGGGAAAACATAGAGAAAGGCATAGAATGCGCAGAAAGAAAGTTTCGGCTACAGACAAATGAATGTTGTGTTACTAGAGAGGAGGGTGATGATTTTGTTCAAGAGTTAATGGATTCTCGCCCTCCTCATCCTTATGCCCCTGAACAAATATACCCGACTGTTCCGACATCTCAGTCTTCGCCCGCTAGTGCTCTCTCTCTAGTGCTTCTGTTTCTAGCACTGCTGCCTCTTCCAATGCCCCACTTATTTCTCCTCTGCCCACACCAGTCACAGGGGCGGGTGCTGTTAGCTCTCTTGTCCTGTCTGTCAGTTCTGTATCGACTACTACTCCCCCTTTCACCCCAACAACCCTGTCTCCCTACAATATGATACCTGTCTCTGCATCTGCTCTTTCCTCTGTGAGTGTGGCACCCCAAGGACTGTCAAAAGTTTAAATGCCTGCACGTGGGGTACATAAGGTGAATTGGGCAGCAGCGCAAGACCACATGGAGAAAGTGTTGGTGCGTTCTTCTGTGGGTGATGAGGAAAAGAGAATGGTGGCTAATCGAGCTGCTCAGTGGGCTCGGAACTCAATCTATGGTGTGGTAGATGGGTGGAGTGTAATAAAAGATTGTGCCATTCATACAGCACCATGCTATTAAGCACATCGATCACACTAATAGGGCTTTGGGAACAGTGTTTTAAGGGTGTTGCCCCGCAGATCATCTATGACATATGGGACAGGTTATATGCTATGGGTATGGCTCCCAATGAAGTTTTCAGCAATGTATCGACATTAGTGGGTTGGGTTACCGATGCAGATTGCTCCAAATGGTTCCAATGATAGGGACGCAGCACCCCATGAGAGAAGTCCATCCCATTTGTCATCCTGAAATACCAGAACTGCGTGACTCCACGGACAGTGTACTTAGACCGCAAGTCGATGCTTGGTTTCAGGAACAGTGGATCTATACTCTTTGGAAGAGGAGTGAGATCCTATCCCTAAAGAGTCAGCTGCCAGACCCCCAGGAAAAACCCCACTGCATATTTTAAAGAATTGGCGGAGGCGTCCTCCTCCACAGTGATGACGTTAGCTGATATTGAGTTGTTCTTTGGTCTGCTGGTACCGGTAGATATATGGAGGCAGGTAAATATTCATGATAATACACTGGAGTTAAGTGCCACATGAAATGAGATCAAGGCATGGCATAAGGAGGGTAAGCCCGGCTATAAGCCGAAAGCAGAGCTCTTAGCTTTACCGGGGTGTATCATCACTTACATGCACTTCCTTTTTCCGCCAAAAAGAGTGGATTGGGATAAGTTGACTGCATGCCGTCAGAAGAAGGATGAAAGTGTGTCGGATTTCTTTACTAGATTCAACAGGGTGTTTATAGATTTTAGTGGTCAGGACCTGTCACAGGAGGGTGGTGTTCATTTGTTTGTTGACAGATTTGTCACTAATTTGCTTCCTGAGGAAAGTACTTGGACAACCTCATCCCCTTCAGTGATTTTGAGTATGGCACAGTACTACGAGCATAGAGAGAATGAGGACAAAAAGAAGGTGGAGAAAAAGTCAAAGGATCTGAAGATGAGGGTCTTGATGCAGCAGGTTGCGAGGGGGAGAGGCAACGGTTCGGGTTCGGCTCGGCGGTTACCCAGGTCCAATAGGGGTGGTGCTTAAAGTTTCCTCCTTGGGCTCAACCAATGTGCATATTGTAAGCAGGCGGGACATTGGCGGAATGAGTGTCCGGAGTTGTTGCAGAAAGGAGAGGCCCAAGAGGTCGAGGGTTTACAGGACGTGGAAGAGGAGGAGGAGGCCTTAAGAGGGGATGCAGTCAGAGGATACACCATACAATAGGCAGAGTGAGAACTATTTTGACGACCCCAGAAGTCGACAGTACTATCAAGATGACTATGACATGGATGAGGTGACGGAGATGTCTCACAGCCAGGATAGCCAGGGACAGGAAAAGGGACCAGTTCCGGTACCTGTAGATCAGCGCGGACCACACGTCACTACTGATTTACAGGGCACCATAGAAAAATTTCTAGTTGATACAATAGCTCTGTTTCCCGTACACAGGTCCCTGGTGCAGCTCTCTCTAGCCAAAATAGTGTTTTGGTGGGTGTCACAGGTGTGCCAGTTGCTAGCCCCATTTCCAAACCTCTTGCATTGACCATTGGCCCCTTCACGGTATATTCACCATTTTGTGGGAAGAATTTGTTGGGATTGGATTTGTTAAAAAGGTTACATGCGATAATATTTTGTTCTCCTGATGGTGTAGACATGACTATTGGACCACAGGTGGCCTGTGCAAAGCAATGCTTCACAAAAGATGCTCCTCTCCCTGCAGAGTTCAAAGATGTGCCACGCACACTATGGGCCACAGGGGACACGGATGTGGGGTTGCTCCAGATCCCACCGGTCTCCCTTCAGATAAAGGACAATGTCAAATTGCCACGTATTCCCCAGTACAAGATCTTGCAGGCAGGAGAAAAGGCTTTATTACAAATAATACAGGATTTGATAAAGGCTTTTGTGGTTGAAGAGACAGTGGCGAATATGTGTAATAGCCCTTTTCTTCCAATCCTTAAAAAGACACCCTTGGATTCTTCCGATGCCAACCCTGACGTTTACCGTTTTGTGATCGACCTTAAAGAGGTCAACAAGATCGTGGTTCCCCAGTACTCTGTGGTCCCAGACATTACTATGATCCTCCCATCAGCAAAATTATTTTCTGTAATTGACTTAAAGAATGCTTTCTTCAGGATACCAATCCATACAGATAGCTCATATCTGTTTGGATTTGCAATAGCCGGTCGGAGCTTTAGATTCTGCTGTGCTCCACAAGGCTTTACAGAAAGTCCTAGTATTTATAGTTAGGATTCGAAAGCTCAATTGGATTCCTTGAAGCTTCCCCCTGGTAATGTCATGTGCTGTTGCAGTACGTTGACAACCTCCTTGTGGCTTCGTACACTGAGGAGGGTTGCAAAGAAGCTACAGTTAAATTATTGTTGCATTTGGCACACCATGAGCACAAGGTGTCACTTTCGAAATTCCAATATTGTCACCTTTTTAAGTCACCTACTGTCGAAGGAGGGTCGCAGACTAACACCTGAATACATAGCTGCTATTACTAATATGCATGTTCCTAAGACCCAATGCGAGGTACGCGCGTTCATTGGGATAACTTAGTATTGTCGGCACATAGCTAAGGAGACCACTAGATCAAAGTTGAGAAAAATGCTTGTGGTAGGTCCAGCTAGGTGGGTTCCAAACAATGGAATGTTCGAGGACACATTGGAGAATGTCAGGGAAATTCAGAGTGAGGCGACTCTGGAGGAATTGGCAATGTGGGAGGTGAGAACTGGTCTTTGGATGAGGATGGGTGTTGGACTGACTTGTCTGGGAAGCAGCGATGGTTGCTGCCCAATTCATACATGCTTCCTGTTGTTACCATGGCCCATGGCCCAGCGCATATCAGTGCCAAAGGAATATGCAAGCTACTAGGCCCATTGTAGCAGAATGAGGATATTGATAAGTTAACTGCACACCTAGTGAAGCATTATATCATTTGTTTGAAGCAAAACCCTGGGAAAGGTCCCCCATAAACCCGATGGTAACTTTGCACCGCCTTCCTTCCCTTTCGAGGTTCTCCAGATGGATTTCATGGAAATGGAACGAGTTAACAATCTGAAATATGTGCTAGTAGTGATTTGCGCATTCAGTAAATGGATTGAGGCTTACCCCGCTAAAGAGAATGCAGCTATGGCGACAGCACTTTTAAAAGAGTTCTTCCCGCGCTATGGAATGCCACACGTGATTTGGGTTTGACAATGTAAGTCACTTCAATTCAAAAGTCATTGAATTTGTGTTCAACGGCTTGCATATTAAGCAGAAGTTTCATGCGGCTAACCACCCCAGTCAGCAGGCCTTGTTGGGAAGCACAATGGTACTCTCAAGCTGAAACTAGCAAAGATTGAATAAAGCACAGGATTGTGATGGCCAGATGCGTTACCCTTGGCTTTGTTATCTACCAGAGCGACAGCGCATTCTAGAACAGGGTTGTCCCTGTACAAAGTGGTCTTCAAACAACCCTCTAATGTCTGGGGCGTTCCGAGACCTAAGCACTTTTCCGACATAGAGTACCCTCTGCATGTAGACTATTTGTATGAGTTGTTTAAAGATCTTTGTTCTCTTCATCAAGAGATATATGCCACGCTGCAGCCAGTACCAGAGGCTCCTGGACACCAGATACAGCCCGGTGATTTGGTACTTATCAAGAACTTTCAACAGAGAAGCGGTTTGGAGTTGGGTTGGAAGGGACCTTTCCTCATGCTCCTTGCCACCCGCACAGCAGTGAAAGTGGACAACAGAAATCACTGGATCCATGGTTTGCATGTTAAACGGATCCCTCTGCTGCTCCCTTATGACCGCTTGGTCAAGGAAGGCACCGCTGATCAGGAAGGAGAGTGTGTGCCACGCTTCATTCCCTTCTCTGACGCCCGATTGAGGTGGGCGCACACAGGTGAAGAAAGTGATGCAGCCCCATTCGAGGCAATCCCACCAGAGATAAAGGTCACCCCGGATAACTCTGTTCCTAATACACTTGAATCTGAGTCTTGATGCCCACCTTACCCCGAGTTTATGTCCCTTTTTGTTGATGAAACAGTGCCTGAAGTAACAAAGTATAATCTGCGGCCTTGAAAGAAGGACGGTGCAACAGCCAAACAGTCTAGGAGTTAGGGAAAGACTTAAGCTTAGGGGATGCCTAAGGTGCCTGTATTAGACTAGAGTGAACTACACTGGTACACTGCCTTAGACACTGGACAGGATAGTTGAGGATACTTGCCCAGTAGGGAGGGTGCCTTATCCTGAAAGAAGAGGATTTTTTTTTCAGCAAGGGCTGCGATCGTGCAGCTCCCCGTGGGAGTACTTCATAGCACCATCATTGATGAACAATAGGAGTCTGCCAGTGAGGCTCTGAAGGACACTGGGTGTCATTTGCCCCACTGGTACTGTTGTTGCAATAGTGGCCCTTGCCCGTGAATTTTTTCACTATCCACGTGACACATATAAGTTGCCTTTGAAGTTTTCTAAAGATATCCCTTTGGTCGTCCTATACCTGATGAGGAGCAGCCCTTTGTGGCTCCGCGTCCAAATTTAGGTGGGCCTGTTTGGTCCACTTGGTCCACTAAGACTAAAATAGTGTTTGTCGTAATAATTTTGCTTTCCCTGCTAGTTGTATTTGGGGTGCTCTTCTTCCTAGAAGAGAAATATCCTGTGCATGCTTAGTTGGGTACTACGCCGCACCTCCTGGACATATTTTTGGTACCTTAGCGTCTCACAACGAAGAACACCAGAAGTCATATACGGACAATGCTTCTATTCAGATGTTGCACCAAATGCATACTTTTTAAAATACAACGAAATGTTGGGTGTGTGGTTTGTTACCTTCTGTCACCATAGGCAGCAGAGAGAACTTGCTGCCTATGCCCTTATCCTATGTTCATACTTGTTAGGGATGGTTAACCTTACTTAGTTTGATCCAATCATTCTCTCATGTTCACTCCTTGCAAAACAGAGGCACCAGTTCCCTTTCTTTGAGAATGTGTATTCCCATCTTAGGTACTGACCTTGTGTTTCCCCTGAAAATGGGTGCTTTGAGTATTCTTGAGTTCTTGCCTCAGGGCGGCAGATCGAGGTAGAAAGGCCAACAGAACAGAGATGGATAGGGATAGGTTTTCACAGTTCAATGTGTCAGAATATTACCAATCCTTCCAAGCCCGCAATGTCACTGAAGAATAGCCCATACCCCTGGTGGTGGTAGACGTACTGGCCCCTTTTTGCGTTCAAGGAGTGGGGGACATAGAGGTGGGGGGCAGTAGCTGCAACAAAACTTCCATATTGAGGATGCCCAAAAGTCCGCCATTGATCCTGCCACCTAATGTTTATTTTGTATGTGGTGCTCGTGGTTATGTGTGGCTCCCTTAGTGATGGTCTGGGCGGAGCACCTTTCTTACCTCCTTCTCCCAGTCTAATTAGCCCCTCTCAACTACCACAAAACTCACCGCTTACAGCGTAGGCGTGTCCTAGCCCCCCAAGTTAATCAATGCAGTAGTCAATGCAGATGATATTGATCAGACAGATACTTCCTTGCAGCAATTTACTGACATAATGAAGGGCATTGTGCCGTTCTGGGATCCCATGTTCAATAGCCTTAATATTTGGCACCTGGCCAGAGTAGTTGAGTGAGTCATTTATACTACTGCAGGTATATTGACTAATATCACGGTCGAGCTTCAGGCTACGAGGCTCGTTGCTTTTCAAAATCGGATGGCGTTAGACACCATTCTGGCTGATAGGGGTGGAGCCTGTCGAGTCATCGGCAGCAGCTGCTACGTGTACATACCTTATAGTGCCCCTAATGTATACTCTGTAAAACAGAAATTACACAGACTTGCTTCAGAAGTCCACCAAGATAATCGTTCATGGTCCCTCATAGGGTGACTCTGGGGTCTATTGACATCATGGGGTTGGAAGATATTAATTGTCCAAATAGCTATTGCATGTGTCATCTTTACATGTTGCTTGTGTATTAATTGCCTTCCAGCATGTTGCACTTATTGTGTAAGCAAGCTCACCCTTACTCCTAGGTTCTCAGGACGTGATAAAGTCTCCACTATGATGATGCAGGATATTCAGGATATTATGCTCCTTTTTGAGTATTAGTCGAATTTTCATATTAAGCGTGTTGCTTTCTTCTCCAGTGGTGCATGATTGTCACATGAGTACTGTATGCATTTGCCCCCCCATAGAATTGTAAAGACCCTACTGGATAGCCAAATAAAGCATGTAGCCACTTCTGCTAAAATGAGGGTCTGTTAGGTTTGAAATTCATATCCCTGTAATGCATTTGTTTCATGGTATATTAAGTTAGCAGTGTGTGGATGAAAGGATGCCATTTGTATTCACGTTATGCACCCACTGAGTTATCCCCGTAATGTGCAGGCTTCAGTTAGCGAGTGTGACTCCATTTTGCATTTCGTAATCCCTAATACGCTGCTTGAACTGTGCCTGAACTAGGCCTTATACTCGTATTTCTCGCCTCAGCAGAACACTGTATTTCGTTATAATTTTCTTCTCTGTTCAAGGCTGTTTCTCGACTTACTGATGAATAGGCCATTCTGCCCTTGCATCTATCTGAATGTGTAGTTTCTGCTCCCACGTAAGGAAAGGCTATGACCCAGCACCGTGGGCATAGATTCCTGATACCATGTACTCATCTGTCAGGTGTTAGCTCATCCTACTGTGCCTCTTTGATCATGTTCTTCCCAGGCCGGTAGTTTTCCATTGTGGGTGTGGTTGGAGGCTTCTCGGAGGAATGATTATCCACTGTAGACTGTTGGGGGGCCAGTCCCTCGGCAGACATCTTAGGGTGCAAGTCATGATGGACTCCTCTACAGAGTATTGTTAATAAAGATGTAAGCTTGTATTCTCTACTGTCTATCCAACTCTTTCTTCTTGGGAAGGTATAGCAGGTGGTTGTAACTAACCTGGGGGGCCTCTAGGGGCCACTTCCTTCACTACCAGCACTTCAATGCCTATAAGGGGATAGATGGCTAACACTACCAGCATTCTCTACCCTATAGGAGGGTGGATGGCTAACACTACCAGCATTCTCTACCCTATAGGGGGTGGATAGCTAACACTTAAAGCATTCTCTACCTATCAGAGGTGGATGGCTGACACTCACAGCAATCTAATGCCCATTGCTGGGTGGAGGGCTAAAGGTACCAGCATTCTCTACCCTATAGGGGGTGGATGGCTAAAACTCATAGCATTCTCTTCCTACAGGTGGTGGATGGCTACACACTCACAGCATGCTCTACCTATGGGGGTGGATAGCTAACACTCATAGCATTCTCTACCTATAGGGGGTAGATGGCTAACACTACCAGCAATCTGGACACAATATGGGGATTTGGGGGTAACCCCTCCAACAATATGTAAACAACATGGTGTTTGGGGTCACCCCCAAGCAATGTATAGACAAGATGGATTTTGATGGGTATCCCCCCAGCAATCTGGAAACAAGATGGGGTTTGGAGGTAACCCCCCAGAAATCTGGAGACAATATGGTGTTTGTCTTGGTACCCCCCCAGCAATCTGAGGACAAGATGGGTTTTGGGGGTAACCCCTCAGCAATCTGGAGACAAGATGGGGTTTGGGGGTAACCCACCCCCAGAAATCTTGAGACAAGATGGGTTTGGGAGTTAACCCAGTGCAATGTATATGCAAATCTGGGGATTGTGTGGGTCAAATACCCCTAGCCTGGCATAATAAGAAGGGCTGTTGGGGGGCAGACCCACACATGCAAGTTAGATATTAGTTGTGTGTTGGTGGCTTAATACCCACAGCAATGTACAGCCAAGCATTTTTGGCGGGCCGGGTAACATACACACAGATATGTTAAGCCAATCTATCTGGTGTTTGGGGGGGGTTGACACTCTCAGCAATGTGTAATTGGATAATGTATTATTTTACACTCCAAAATCCATCCATGCGCACAATTGGAGTACAAGCTGCTGCAAAAAAAATAATATTCTAAGCCAAATCTCACTTTTAATGAAACACAGTCACACACTGTCACACACTGTGGCATTAATGTTTACTGGCAAGCCTAAAGAATGTCCAGAGTGTAGATGTTGGAGGTCCAGGGTCAGGAGAAAAAAAAGAGAATAAAAAGCAACATTAACTCCATGTCCCTCAAATGCAGGTGAAATACACGAATGCTGGTGCACAAAGTTAACAGGCCAGCCTCACACTCTACTGAGCCATACGTGTGTTGAGTCCAATTCGGAAGTGGCCTGGCTAGGCCTTGGATTGGCAATCTGGGCAATCCGGCATTTGTCGATGAGCGTTGGCACCAGGGTCACTTGCAGCCCAAATAGTGGGTAGCATCCAACAACAAGGGACTAAATTACTTCCCAAGTACTTACCAGGCCACAGCACTCACTATATGCAAAGTATACCCAACAGCAGTGCTGCTGTGCTGCAAATTGATGATGTGGGCAACACTTCAGACCAGACACTCTGTTGCACCCTGGGTCACGTGCCTTGCAAGTAGCAGTGTCTTCTCACACACCCAAACATGACTTTCAGGGCATGGCAGCTGGCAGGTGCAGGGGGGCTGTATTGGAGGTAGGGGCCTTGCATAGTGCAAACTCATTATTGCACAGTCTAACCCCCACCACCCCTGATCAATAGCATTGTGCCGCATTGAAAACAACAGGCCTGATTCACAGAACTAACTTAAGACAAAATCCTAAACGTAGTACCATTTTGGTATTCACAGAAAGCACTTACTCATTTTGGTAATCACAGAGGGCGCTTACTCATTTTGGTATTCTCAAAAGGCACTTACTCATTGATGAGTAATTACCTTCTGTGAATACCAAAATGAGTAAGTGTCTTCTGTGAAAACCAAAACGGTAGTAAGTTTACGATTTTGTCTTAAGTTTGTTCTGTGAATCGGGCCCTACATAGATAGCTGACATTGCAGAGGCCACCATGAAAGCGAAGGTCAGGGAATGTATGGCAAGAACTACATGAGTGCCTAGGTATCTTTGTGATTCAAATCTGAACATGTGCCCATAGCATGTTGAGTGTGTACAATGAGGGAATGTCGGCATCAGGTAGGTACATCAAGCATGTTGCACACATTTGATGGTGGTTCAGGAAGTGCCAGTCCTACAAATATGTATGTGACACACTGTCCATGCATCCGTCAGGCACAACACACACTCAAACATTGCAGGGCAACAGGAGTAAACATACTCACAGAAGGCAGACATTGTGATGAGTCTCTGTACACTGGAGCACAGAGGATTCCAGACCCAACAGCACACAAGTAGACAGACTATCAAAAATAAATTATGCAGCTACCACTACAACAAACCAGAAGTGTTTGTGTCACAGTTGCCAGAGCCACATCTGTAGACTACATTCCTACTTGCAATTGGGAAAAGCATAGGACCAACACATTGTTGGAGAAAGTCACCATGTGTGTCCTGGTGGTGCTGCACACAAGTGTAATTCAGAACATTTACACTGTCAACTTTGTTGCATGTCATTCTCAGCAAGTTGTCACAAAAGTGCAAAAAGCTGTTGTATGTACAGCTAATGACTAATGCCATTTTGATAATACAGATAATAAAGATAGTGTACTGCAGAAAACTTGGATAACTACGGAGTCAACGGACAGAGGATACCTCAACAGGCTTTGGAGGCTCCAATGCACAGCCAAATGTGTAAGAGAATCCAACAGTACTGGTGCCTATGCTGGGGGTGGGGGCAGCAATCTGTGGGTCGCACACACAATCCACATCGCTATCCACAAGATAGTGTAAAGTCCCACCCTTGCCATACCAGATGATAGGTATCAAGAAATTGACAATACCTACACCCATAGAAATGTGGGAACTGTTCCACTGTCACTTGTGAGTTTGGCACAGTGCAGACTGTTGTCCTCAGCACAACTGTAGATGTCATCACAATGAATCCACTTCCCTGGTGCCCCAACATCTTGGCTATTCAAAGTCAGAATGCCAGGAATATCTACGCATTTGTAGTATTTTGGCAAGTGTGGGAATGCGTGTTTGGACTAGTCTGAACACAGGTGGAACACATCCCTGCACATTCACTAGAGGTAGCACTAACACCCTAAGCCATCAAATGCTAACCAATTTACCAGCATCATGAATAAATATGAGACGCAAGCACCACTTCCGTCCCAGGACATCATTCAGGGCATTGTTGACCAATCAGTGATCTCTACTGACTACAAAAGGTAACTTGCCACTTATGCACACACAAGACTCGCAAAAGCCAAGGCTTGGTGGAGGCTACTATTCAAGTAATGCCAATCTTTTTACCACAAACCAGTGTCCTCAAAGAGACCATCCCAACAATTATCCATGTACATACAATGGCAAATAGCAAGCTTCAGCAAACGCATAACACGTCTACAGATTCACTCTGGCTACTGTTTCTGCACACTCACATCACATCCATCAGGATTCAAGCAAGCCGGGCCGACGAGGCTGAAATGCCAGAAACCGGTCCCCGGTAGCTTGTCTCCTTTCTGGTGAAGAATTGGCTTGGTAGTTTGGTCTGCCCTGTTCCCATGATGCACTGGGCCAGGCACAGACTAATTTGCATATAGCCAGGTTCTGAGCTGGGATGGGGCAGTGAGCTAAATAACGGTGATGGATCGAGCCCTGATCTTTGGACTGGGTAAGAGTGGTCTGCTTAATTCAGACACTCTGTTCATCACCACCCCCTTTTCTGAATCGTTTTTGGCCACTATAGGTGTGGCAGGGTATACTCAGACATGAGTCCCTTGCTCACTGCTCCATCAGGATTCAAGCAAGCCGGGCCGATGAGGCTGAAATGCCAGAAACCGGTCCCCGGTAGCTTGTCTCCTTTCTGGTGAAGAATTGGCTTGGTAGTTTGGTCTGCCCTGTTCCCATGATGCACTGGGCCAGGGACAGACTAATTTGCATATAGCCAGGTTCTGAGCTGGGATGGGGCAGTGAGCTAAATAACGGTGATGGATCGAGCCCTGATCTTTGGACTGGGTAAGAGTGGTCTGCTTAATTCAAACACTCTGTTCATCACCACCCCCTTTTCTGAATCACATACACATAATCAACACATATGCACATGTTAACTAGAACACAAGGCCTGCAGCTACTCACAATATGCAGGTATCATACCTCCAACATCCAGGTCACAGTACATGCTCAACTCTCATTACTAATACACAAACATTACAATAGGAGTCGTCCTCACTCACATGCGTGCTGCCCTCATCTCATCCACACATTCACTGGCAGCACCAATATCCATCAACATGGGCACAACACCTCTCACATGCATGACAAGCATACAATGTACAGTACACATCCCCTCCTCAGCAGACGTCAAATGTAACATGCCAGATGGACATATCCCATCACCAGTAGCATACTCAGTGATGCCTTGGACAGCACTCATGCCACAACATGCAGCATCACTGCACACCCTGACATGCACACTCCGCTCATCACCACATCTCACAACAAGACATATACATAGCTCATTGGATATGTACTCAGTCATTTGCATATCACCACATACCCACTCATACCTGCACAAGTCCAAACACTTGACACTTGAGTAAACGATCAATATGCAGAATCAAACATAACATACAACACTACAACACCTCATATTTCACCATCCAGCACCCATAATCACACTACTCGTGTACATACATTCACAAAAACTTGTCGACTCTGTCACACATGACTTTTTAAAACTTGTATCAATGTGGCCCAGTCGCATCCACAGTAGACTTGCATGAGCAAGCACAGCATGGACTCAAGCACTATATCAAAAAACCTCACTCACCAAAAATGCACCATCACAGCCTGATTGCACAATAGTGCCACAGACCACAGCACTCATCACCTGCAAAAATCCAACCTTTCCCAGCTGTATATTCCTATATCCCATCTACACATTCCTACCATACTTTGCGCAGTATGAATGCTAGAAATCAAGCTAGCATATTCTGAATCACCCCCCTGCCTTTCAAGCACTCACATAGGGACAATGTGGAAACATAATGTCACCAACACAAGAACAGCCATTGTATTTAGTCACAACCCACACCCTCTCACATTCTCCTAAATTGTACTGCCACCATCACATAGGAGTCTACACTACACAGAAAGTAACGTGACACCTAGCTCCATCACCTCTACCCTTGTGTGTGCCAGCTCATAACATGTAATATCAACTTTGTAAACACAGCTGTAGTTATGTTACACAAACACATTACAGCATAATTCCCTGTGTGGCTTTGCAGATCATAGATGTTACATGGGCTCCAGTGACATCTGCATGGCAGACGGACACACTACACATCTGAGCACTCGTAAAAAAACATGAAGCACAGGGCCAAGCAACATTCAGCTCTGCACCAATAGTCCAGATCGGTGTGACCAGGCACAGCATCAAGCATAGTTCAAAAGGCCATTAGAGGTCTAGCACAAATAACAACCTACACACAAATCTCATGCCCAATTGCAAATGGTGTGTGAATACATGATGTGAAAGCTTGCACAGACAAAAACCAGCTTCAACATGATGTATCCAGACAAAAGCAAGATGGCACCACACACATTTGGATGAGAAAACACTAGACTAATAGGACCATGGAAACTTTGTCAAACAGGAACAGCTTGTTACACTTCAGTATTTTGAGGCAACAGGGTCATAAGACTGTCAGATTCCTGCTCACCTCAAACACACCATGGGCAAAGGATATGTCACAGATGGTCACACTGCCATGAGGCAAATTGACAACAGTGGAAGGCCATCTGTGCCAATCTGATCAATGGCATTGGTGTACCAGATCTAAAGTAGACACAGATATGGCTCCAACACAATCATGTCACATGATAGCTTTTGTACCAGTACCGTGTGGAAATGGTTGTGTCCAATCTCACCACCATATATACCAAATCCATATGTACACAGATGGACTGATGAGACAGGTGACTTGATGCACATCACAAACATGTTCTATGCCCCATATAAACTGATACACTTTGCAACACTTGCACTATGGTAACATATGGAAGCATTACATATGTGCAAAGGTGAAATGAAAACAGGGAAGTTTTGCAGAATCATGTCACCTTCATGGGCCAACATGCTATGACACCCTGCAAAGATAAACTATGCGGACTCGTATGCATACTGTAATAGGTGACATACTCCATGGACCACATGCAGTCCTTGACATAACAACCTTATTGTATGTCCATGTTAGACCTGGCACCATTGGCGTGGGTCTCCCTTCCATTTTTGCTGTTGCCTCATGTATTTTTGCTGGTGTTAGATGCTTTGGGCACTGTGCCACTGCTGTCCAGTGCCACAGTGCAAGTGCTCCCTATTGTAAATTGATGTATTAATCAGTGGTTCCATGTTTGGCTATTTGGTTTACTTTTCAGACCCTAGTACAGAGCACTGAGTGTGCCCAGTGCGTGTAAATCCTAATGCTGCCGGTGGGCTTGCAGCACTGGTTGTGCCACCCACTGAAGCAGCCTTGTAAAATGTGTCTAAGGTCTGCCATTGCAGAGCCTGTGGGCAGTTTGGTACTGTCACACTGACTGGGCAAGTGCACCCACTTGCCAGTCCCTAAATCTTCCCTTTTCTTCATATCAGTCACCCCCATATAGTAGGCCCAAGGGCAGGGTGTATGTATGTATAAGATAGGACATGCCCTGGTGTGTGTGTGGAATGTCCTAAAAGTGAATTCAAGCCATTTTCGTTTTTCACTATTGCAAGGCTACCTGTTCTCCATAGGCCAGAATGGGCTGTAGAATTATTACATTTTATAATCCTAACTGACTCAGAGAACATAGTGGAAATTCGAGTTTAGTATGCCTGGACTCAGAATGATGAAATGCATCTTTTAGTGAAGTTGGTTTTAACATTCTGTGTTTGCAAATCAAAAGTAGGTATTTGCATGCCTAACCTTTCAAGGCTGCCTCTGCTAGGTTGTGTTTTCCTTTGTCTGGATTTGTGAGTGACAGGGCTGGGGGATTCCAAGAGACAGGATGAGTCAGCCCAGCGGTGAATAGAGATATCTGTACCTAGATGGGAGGGAGGAGTTGCACCTGAACCTTGAATAGGGCTGTGCCTGCCTTCCACAATGCTGGCTCTACCTCCTGGGGAGCGGCTGATGTCTCTGCCCTGCACACTGAGAGAAGAGAAGGAGTCCTGTCAACACAGTGCTCCAGGATTGTACTTGCCTTCCACAATGCTGGCTCCACCTCCTGTGGGGCGTCTGATGTTTCTGCCCTGCACTGTGAAAGGAAAGGAGAAGTCTGGTAAACAGAGTGCTTCAGAACTGGTTTGGACTGGGCAAAGGCCCCTCTGCCCTCAGAGAACAAAGGATTTTGGGGTATAAATATTAGGACCCTCATCCCATGAAATTAGATCACTTTGGACTACAAGAAGAAACCTTTACTGAGGAGAGGAACCTGAAGAATTTGAGGAGAGACTATTCCCAAGCTTAAGTGCTGCTTGGGGGATTGGCCTACAGTGGTTGCCTTACTGTCAACGGAAGGAGAAAGGAACTTTGTGTCCTTTGCTTTCAACTTGTGAAGGATCTCCAAGGGCTTTCAAAAGAGCTTGCCTCCTGCTGAAGTCTCAGGGACAACAGACTTCAACCACCAGCTCCCCAGAGTTCTTTTGGAAGTGCCTGCTGCTTTTTTGGGCCTTCTGAGAAACTGCGTGTCGCAAGGAGCTGGAAGTGCGACACAACGAGATCGAAGCGTGCCGCCGTCGCTTCTTCCGTCGTTGCACTTCTGAACAAGGGTGTCGCCACTGGAGTTGTCACACTGCACCGCAACGAGAGAAGCGTGCCGCAATGAAGAGGGAGCGTGTCGCCATCGCTGCTGCCTGCCGTCGCACTTCTGAACAAAGGTGTCGCTGCTGGAGTTGTCGCATTGCACTGCATCGAGAAAAGCGCCTCACATCCACGAGAAACGCGCCGCTGTCGGAGCTGCTGCCGCCGCATTCCTAAACAAGGATGTCGCCGCTGCAGTTGTGGCATTGTGCGGAAGCTTCACGCATCGTGGGAGAAGAGTGTCGCAGTTGGAGCTGTTGCGTCACACTTCTGAATAAGGGTGTCGCCGCTGCAGTCCACACATCGAACGGAGAACTTCTCGCATCCCCAGAGAAGCGTGCCGCATCTGGAAGATCATCACGCCTTTTTTTCTTTGCACCTGAACTTTCCCGCATTTCCATCGCTGCGACATTGCTTGTCGTGGGAGCGCAACACATCGTACGGTACATTGACGCAAAGTGTCGCATCTTAAGAACTGAACTTAACTAAGCTAAATCTACAATCTTAAAGTAACAGTATTGTGTATTTTTGTCGTTTATGGTCTTGTGGTAACTCTATATCAAGTATACTTATTTTTGATATAAAACTTGTGTGGTGTCCATCTGTAGTGTTGTCACTGGGTTACTGTATGTGGTCACAAATGCTTCGCACACTGCCTCTGAGATAAGCCTGTCTGCTCGTTCCAAGCTACCAAGGGGGTGAGCAGGGGTTATTTTAGGAGTGTAATCACTTTATCCTGACTAAAGGCAAGGATCCCTATTTGTCACAAGTAACTACCTGTGCCAGCTAGAGACCCCCAAATCTAACAGTCCACAACAAAAATTGTACATGAGTGACAGTTAAGTTAGAGCCAAGTTGTGGGACACAGAAATTAACAGTAAGAAGCTTCAAAGATGCTTTATTCTGCATGTGAATGAAAACTATTTAAAAATCAAACAAAAAACCAATAGCCAGTCTATAGTTCAAAAGTCTCAGAGGGGGTGAAGGCTAATCCCCTTCCAGCACTTGCCTGCATGGTATGCGTACGTGGGTACCTCCCCTGGAGCATGCCAGGCACTATGGGAAAGGACTAGGGAAGACTGTGTTGTGATGTGGGAGGGATGGGATCCGGAGGGGTGTGTGGGTCCACTGCATTGCCTGTGCCAGATTGAGGGGGGTCCACTGCAGTGGATGTGCCAGATTGACATAGGGGGTCCACCGCAGTGGAGGGAGCAGATTGACGAGGGGGGTCCACTGCAGTGGATGGGTCAGATTGAGTAGGGGTGTCCACCTCAGTGGAGGGAGCAGATTGGGGAAAGGGGGGTCCACTGCAGCAGCAGTTTCAGACTGAGGGGGGACAGTTGGAGGGGGAATATTTATGGGAGAGGGGCAGGGGCTGGGCCTGACTTTCCGGGGGCTGGTGTATTTTTGGAGGGGGAAACCGGTGATGGGTATGGAGTCCGGATCTTTGGGAGGGGGTGCCTTGGAGTGGAGGCCCATTTTTGGATGGGGGGAAGTATGGGTTGGTGGTGAGGATTTAGATATGGGACTCCGTCTGGATTTTTGGGTGGGGGCGTTGGGCTATTCCTCTTTGGGGGTGTGTGTTGAGGCCAGGTTTGGATGTCAAGTCAGGGGGTTCCTCTTCCTCTTGGGAGGGGGGATAGATGTGTCTTGGGGCAAGAGGCCAAGGTCACAGAGGAATAGCTTCTGGGAAGGGGGGTGCAGGAGAGTCAAGGAGTCAAGGGTAGGGGTTGTGGCGGCAGAAGGATCTGAGGTATGGGGAGTGCCTGTGGATGCATGTTTGTCCGGATCTGCATCTCCCTGGTGTGTGTTGTCAGTCCCCTGAGTGTGCGTGCATGTGTGTTTTGAGTCGTGTGTGTGTGGTTGTGTGCTGCATTTGGATGTTGATCTTTGCGCACATGCATGCTTGTGTGCTTTGTTCAGGTAGGGTAGTTGGGACTGTGGATGGGGAAGAGGAATGAGGGGTGAGGGACTGCTGGATCAGGGACACTGTTGCCATCAATGTGGGGGCCAGTGCCTGGTTTGACCTCTGTGGGGCAGACATTTCTGAGTGGATGCCCTCCAGGTATAACACCATTTGTGACAAAAGAGTGGTATGTGCATGGAGGACATTCAGCATGGATGTCTGCCCCACATGGATCTGCTTCAGTAAATCCATGGCCTCCACACTCTGGGCAGCAGGGGAGACTGGTGCAGGGGGTGCAGTGCCTGGCCCAAAGGAGACATGCTCCCCTACATGGGAGCAGCCACGGACACTGGTCATGGGAGCAGCTGGGACGGTAGAGATGTGGTGGTGGTCGTGGTGATGGCACACTCAGATGTAATTTGAGCCAATCCTGGCTCACCCACCTCCACAAGGGAGTCATAACTGGAGGTGTCATCTTCGGAAGCTCCTTCAGATGGGGATGTGGGGCTTCCCACAGTGTGGCTTCCCTCACCTTCCGTACCACTGGGTTCCCCCTCCTCCTCATCTGCACTGGACCCAGTCTGGCGAGCTGCTTCCCCTTGGTAAGTGGCACTCCCTCCTCCGGTAACCGGTGCTGATGCTGTGAACAAGAATGCCAGAGAGATTTACATGAGTCATCTGCATGGACTTGACACATGGATATTGTCACATATCATCACAGACCAAGCATGTACATCATGTTGACTGCAGCTTTCTACTCATTACTCATATGTGTATATGGCACTTGCCAGTTAGCCAATTAACCATGGGTTCCGGACCTTGGTAAGTGCCACATACACATATGTGTAATGAGTAGAAAGCTGCAGTCAACATGATGTATATGCTTGCTCTGTGATGATATGTGACAATATCCATGTGTCAACTCAATGCGAATGACTCATGTAAATCTCTCTGGCATTCTTGTTCACAGCATCCACACCGGTTACCGGTTACACATGACCTCATGTGCAATATTGTTCAGATCAATGTCAAAGCCCACAACCACACTGTCAAATCCTACACTATGTAGCATATGGTCTGATTTGTAATGGTCCTGATGGTCTTGTGTCATAACATACCTGTCTCATCTCCTGCAAGGGAGTCTTGAACTGACACAGTGAACTGGATGGCCACATTATATGACATGGTAAGCATTCTAACATCCCCAGTCATCAAATTTTAAATCCATGGCTATGGCCTAGCTGGGAAAATGATTAGCCTGCGTTACAGCAAGGTTCCATAGTCAGTGAATGGTAAAGTCTAAATATTAATTTTTTTATATCGACTGGCAAAGAAATCGAGTCAATAATTTTGGAGGGACAGAATAGCGACATAAAGAATATCGACAACCAGAATATCGACCTGAAGGTGAAAAATATTGTTTTTGTTATTATCGAAGTTAGTAATATCGATAGCAAAAATATTAATGTTACTAATATCGATATTAATATTAGTGTTATGTATTTTATTTTATATGTTTGTTTTTATAGTTTTTATTAATTATAGTACTAATTTTAAAATATATGTATTTAATTTTTAGAAGTTAGTGATAATTTATTTAAGTAAATTATGTATTTTAGTACCAAAGCGGGTTGGGTTTATAGGGGAATAGGGTGGGAAGTAATTTAATTATAGTAAATTAAATACATTTTTTTTAGGAATTATTAAATATTTTTAATTAAATTTAGCGCAACCCGCGATTTTTGAAAAAAAAAGAATTGGGGCCTTGGGGGGTCCTTGTGGGACCCCCTGAGCATGCCTAGGGGGTCAGGGTGCTTCTACCCTGCCCCCTTTTTGAGTTCTACACATTTGTTTTTCTGCTTTCTTGTGCCTTAGTTTGCCGAGGCACAAGATAGCTGCAAACAATTTATGTTTTGGAGTGTTGACAGACAGTGGCAGCCAATCAGCATGCAGCTCGTGCACGCAAAGGTACGCGTACCGTACGCGTACAGTACACGTACGGTGCGCGCTTATAGATATATATATTTTTTCTCTTTTGATTTTCTCAGGAACTACTGGAGGGATTCACACCATTTAAGCAAAAGCGTGATCTGCGAATTTGGCCAGATTTCTTGTAATTCCGTTCAGCCGTTCGGGCTGTAGCTGTGTCTAAACACCCTCATAAGCGTGGCTCAAATCGACCCGAGTGACTTACCACACTCACCTATAGTTGCCCAATAATAAGTCAGCCGGACAGTGGAGAAGAATAAACAAGGTAATTTTATTAGGCCACAAACTCCCATTTGAGAGGGCCCCCTCCGACCTCACCCCTAAGAGTGCGCCGAGAGGACTGACCCATCCCAACACAGCAATACATTATAACAGGATACATTAGAGTAAAACACGCCCAGTCTGGAAAAATACTGGACCCCTAGAAGAGCGAACAATGGCCTCACACAAGAGGCATCTGCACCTGCAATGGCAACATTTCTTATCTCGGCCCAAGGCCATGGAGCCAGGCCTCAGCGTCTCCAGCACATGAGAACACCACTGATAATGAATTTGTTATAGTTTCGATCACAGTTAGCCGAGAAAGGAAAACTACTGCGTTAGCATTTCTTTCTCTATTCCTACGGGAGGGGTGAGCGAGTGCGACTCGCACGCAGAGAGGAACACTCCAAAATGGTGGCACACAGGCTAAGCTAAGGAAACATAATAATGTCACACGCATAGATGAATATTAGATGAAGAATATAAACGTAAATGCAAAAATGAATATATCGTTGTTAGACACATCATGCTAACTCATAAGCGTAAATATAAATGAAAGTGTAAATGGGCGGGGCATCGGGAAATGAAACCTATCAGACCCTCCTTTTAGCAGGATGTGGCTAACATGAGCGCAGCCTTTATTAGCTAAAAGAAGGGCCTTTACAGCAGATGCTAGGGGCAAGGAATCAAATTAATCGAAAATATCATCATCAATAAGCATTAACCAACGAACATCATGAAGTTCCACATCATCGGAAACAGGATATTGGCGTGTAGGTCTCCTAGAAACTCGCAAATTGCTGGCACACATGGAGCAACAAGGGGGAAGGCAGTAAACACATAAACAGCAAGTCAGTATCATACCCACGACTCCCACAACTCCCATCAAAATCTTCCAACCCCAGGAGGAGAAAACACTCCACAACCATGTCTTTAATGACCAGGTACCTGTATCCTGATGAAGATCAGCTGCCAATCTATGGAGCTTCTGTACAGCTAAGTTAACAGTCGGGGCCGAGTCTGGAATATATACACAACAAGAGGTCCCGATGACGCGACAAGCTCCACCCCTGTCTGCAAGGATGACATCAAGCACCATCCTGTTCTGAATCGTAAATAAATTCATAGCCTGCATCTCAATGGACATATTGGCTGCAATATCAGCCTCCGTATTCACTACCTGTTCCATTACCCTTGAGTGTCTCCTAATAGCTCTACTGTTAAAGATAGGACCCCAGAATGGCAGTAAACCCTTAGAAAAATCCGTAAATTGCTGCAAAGAAGTATCAGTCTGGTCAACATCCTCAACCTGGTGTGCCCTCCTTTTAAGCTGTCCAGGCATGATGGCAAACCTCCGATGAGACTTATGGTAATCTGAACGTGCCACATAAACAGGGGGAAGTAAATAGGCTAGGTAACAGACCCCACCCCAACCCTCAGGCAACCACAAGTATCCATTACCTCCGCATATAAAATATATATTCGGAGGAGTAACTAATGAAGGACTAAGGGGCAGGTGAACTGAAGCAGTCACATTGCAGGAGCTGTCCCCCACCTTAATGGGACCCCTCCCCAAGATACAGAAATAAGGTGAAGGCCCAACAACCGCCAGGGGTACCAGAGAATGACCACTACTATTTGTTGCAGGAGGATGTCTGTAGGCCAAGGACGAGTTCAACTGTAGAAAACTTTCCCTCGCTTTGTCAGTGTCGTTGGGTGTCACAAAGCGTTCCACCTTTTTCGAGCATGTCTCTAAGAATGTCTGATCAAAACGTCCGTCAGTAAACAACCGTCCAAGGGATGAAGTGGGCATAGGGCGTACTCGTATCGTCAACGTTGACCCAGTACCAGGTAGTCGGGGATTCAGAAAATCAGGCTGCTGAAAGAATTTCACCATACCAATCAAAGTGTACCAGCCCACACAACTATTCACAGGTGTCAAGGGAAGTGCCATCAATCTATCCTTCTTGTATGCAGCAGAAGGGAGCAACCCACAGACCCAACAATCTGTCACATTATACACAGCATGAGCATGGTGTAGAGTCTTGATGAAAACATTATCTCGGTAGCCCTTACGCATACACTGTTCCCCATAATCAACAGTAATCATATTATGTTCTGACAAGGCTGTAGGAGTAGGGGCCAACTTATGAACAGGGTAAGCTTCATCCAGGAAAAACAGTATCCCAAGAATTATTAAAAATATAATGATGAATATCACAATAACCACTATTTTTCCTTTTCGGGGCAGAGCACGCCATGGTGAATCTGGCTCTGATCTACGGGGAGCAGCAAAAGGTTGCTCCTCCTCTGGAATAGGACGGCCAAAGGGATACATATCACCTAGCTAAGAGTCCAAAACTAGACTAATACAATACTGAAAATGTTCCAGGCACTCCAAAACCGGCCAGAGGGGTTCTTCCCCCTCAAAAGTCATCTTCTCCCTGTGTCCGTTAAAGCCTCACAGGCAGGCTTCTATTGTTCAATCCCTAATCCCTCGACGGAGTCGCACAACTGCAGCAACTCAGGAGCACCGAACCTGGGCCCAGACACGATCCTAGTGTTCCATTTAACAATGTCTCAAAAGTGCACCAGGGCTCTTACCAGCAGTCCATCCCTGTCACTAAACTATCCTCCTCAGCATTGTCCACGCCTATTCCCTATCTCAGCCCTTCTTCCAGTGCTCAATTTTTCCTTCTCTCTTTTCTGGGCCGCAGATTATAACAGGTGCTCCCTCGCACTTCAGGATCTGTGAACAGAATGGGGTGGTCACAGCAGAGGATGTATTCGTCAATTGTTGCTCACTGCGATCAGAAGAGGCCTCACCACTATCATTCAGAGCCGGTCTCTTCTCTTTTTCGTGTGGTCCCTCACCCCTCAATGAAGCATCCGGAAAGGGGACTTATCGAGGGATTTGTTCGCACTCGTGATCAGCAATGCCACCTTTCACCCATTCGTCATACGGCAGTGGGAGCGGGACCCTCTTCACATGCGAGGCATGGGTCCACGCCTTCCGACCCTCACCTCGAAGTGCGGTGCGGTTGGTCAGCAGCACTTGCCTTGGCTCTGACCACCTGGGCTCCAAGCAGGACTTCCGTTGATAATTCTTTACGACTACCCAATCTCCCGGTTGGATGGTGAGGCCCGGCCCCTCCGGCAGCGGCTTCAGGGTGTCTGCTGGCTGCTGATGAACAGAACGAAGATCTTTAGTCAAAGCATACAGGTAATCTATCAACAAAGGGTATTCAATTTCTGAGAAACATTTAGGTCTAGGAACACCCCACACGTTGGCAGGTCTGCCAAATATGACTTCGTGGGGGGAAACTCCTGTCTTGGAATTGACGGTCACTCTAGTGGAAAGCAAAGCCAGAGGAAGTGCATCTGGCCAGCGTAACCCTGTACTCTCCTGTATCTTGGCCATTTTTAATTTCAAGGTCCCATTGAATCTCTCAACCAAACCCGCAGCCTGAGGGTGTTGTGCTGCTTGGAATTTTTGAGATATCTGTAATCCTTTACAAATCTGCTTCATTAATTCAGCATTAAAAGACGTGCTATTATCACTCCAGATCACCCGGGGCAAGCCGTATCTCGAAAAGTACTCTTTAATCAGCATTTTAGCTGTCGAGATGGCTGTACAATCCTTTGTTGGAAAGGCCTCCACCCACCTACTAAATGAGCATACCACCACAAGAACATATTTAAAGTTATTAACCCTCTCCATCTCGATATAATCCATCTGTATTACTTCGAAAGGGAAAGATGGAGTGGCAAAATTTCCAACTGGGACAGGTGTTCCCTTGCCAGGATTATGTCTCAAACAAACCATACATTGCTGCACTAAATGTGTTGCCACCTTGGAAATGTTCTTATTGCTCCACACTGGATCTAACAATTTACATATTCCCCTAGCACTAATGTGAGCTGGCCCGTGGGCCATTGTCACCACTGGGAGGACATATGCATCTGGAGGTAGCCATCATCTTTTGTCTGACACATCCGTCCAACATTCGTCCGAGTCCAACCTCCCCCCACCATCCTTCCATGTCCTCAGCTCGTCATCTGTTGCTTTTTCCTGTATGTTCCGGACACTTTGTACAGTGTTCGCGAACATAGTAACATCTGGCACCCACCTAGCTGGTCCTGCCACAAACATCCATGGGAGTTTCGTCCTAGCCGTCTCCTTAGCTGTCTGATCTGCAAATGCATTTCCCCTTCCTACATCATCCACCACCACTTTGTGTGCACTACATTTGATCACTGCCAGTCGTCTGGGAAGCGTCAATGCTGTCAATAGTCGTAGTATCAGTGGGCCATTCTGAATCCTTTGTCCGTGTGATGTCAAAAATCCCCTCTCCGCCCACAGTCACCCGTAACTATGAGCCACGCCAAAAGCGTACTGGCTGTCAGTGTAAATATTCACGTCCAGTCCTTCACTCAGCTCGCACGCACGCATCAATGCTATTATTTCTGCAGCCTGAGCTGAATGATACGGAATCCTAGAAGTCTCCACCACAGTTTCCAAAGTCGTGACTGCATATGCTGATGTTGAGGTACCGTCTGCAAGTTTGAAACAGGAACTATCAACATACAGCTCCCCGTCAGGATCATCTAGGGGGGTGTCTATCAAGTCTATCCTCCCCTTTGTCTCCTCCTATGTCCGAAACAAACAATCATGTACTTCATCATCCTTTTCATCTGAAGGGATAGGTATCAATGTGGTTCAGCGTAGTACATCGTTTAATCGTCACATGGGGTGCAAATAACGTCATCTCATAACCAGTAAGACGAGCACTAGTTAAATGCTGCGTCTGTGTTCTGTTCAATAAAATGTCCATAGCATGCGTTACCATTACTGTTAGAGCTGACCCCAGGACGAGCCCTGCCGATTGTCTAATTGAAATGTAGTGTAGTTCCTATATTCCCAATAGGCTATGCGCATTGGAATAATATATTCAGCAGTGTAGACGTAGGACTGAGGTTATCTAGGTCTCTACTGACTATATTAGACTTAAGGTTTGTCAGCTAGCTCAGAGGTCACTAGAAACGTTCTCGAATAAACGAGGACGAGTTTAACCTCCCTGGATAGACAAGAAGGGATTGGCTTCTGACAACCATAAAACATGACAACTTTGCTCTCCCTGAATAAGAGTGTATCTCTAGAGTCGTGTGAAAACAATAGACAGCTATTTCACTCAGTCAAATGTGCGTACTTAGTTTCACCAGAATGCAGAGAAAAGAGAGACGGGCGTTTTCAATAAAAGGTGTTTTTTATTGAGCAGTCTTCTTCCTCATACAAGAGAAATGAATTGCCATGATTGTAATACTCATGGTAAAGTAAAGTGCGTACAGTAAAAGGAGGATTATAAAATAATACTGTAAAAGCATTGATATGGTTTCTTAGCCATATGATACTTTAAAATAGATAAAATATATATATACATTGACTAATCGTACTCAACTGGTGCTTCTAAATACGCCTACCCCGGTGTACCTGACCTAAGCCTAATACGTGGGAAGGAGTAAGTAAGTAGCAGTTTAAGTTAAGTTTGTTTTGCCAACAATCTGACTCAAGAATTCTCTGTAAGGGTTTAGTCAGTTCCGTACCTGGGTAATAGAAAGCAGGAGGTCTGGTATCTGTCTCTCAGGACTAGATATCCCAGCAACCCGCAAGGGTAGGCTGGAAACGCCGGAGCTGGATTTCTCGGCAGGAGAAAAGACAGCGTCTTTCTCAGCGCGTCAAAGAGGAGGGGCAGCGTCCGTGTGCTCTCGCATCAGCTGGGCTTTCGGGCAAGTAGATAGCTGCTCTGCTCCAGATTCGCCACCGTGTGTTTGCTTAAGGCAACGTTGGTATATTTATACCTGAAAGGTGCCTGGGTTTGACGTAAGGTTGGACATAAGACGTCAATAAAGATGTCACTAAGAACTGGCCGTTCTTACAGTGCTTTACAGGAGTTCTAGGACGAAATCAAAACAAAAGCAAGGGGGATTTCCCAGGTTGCTGGAGGCTTGGTTTTGTTTAGGGAACTCGGTGTGCTTACTAGGGGGCCGGAGAAGTAGCCTTGCTTAATGTGACAGCATGTGCTACGACTGAATTATGGATATGATTATTATGCGTTGTATGGATATTATTGATTATAACCGGACAAGGGAATATCACTTCAGGTTTCCTAGATAAAACACTACAGAAACTGCAGCAGCCGCTGTAGCCCTTAGACAACTCGGCAACGCTCTCGCCACATTGTCAAGCATTGCAGAAAAGTAAGTGCACAGTCTCTGTTTCCCGCCAAAACATTGAGTTAAGACAGACAACGCGCAACCTTCCGCCTCGTGTACATAAAGCACAAAAGGCTTCTGGTAATCAGGAGTTCCCAAAACAGGTGCAGAGCATAACGCAGTTTTTAGTAACTCAAACGCTTCTTGACATGCTGGAGTCCAGGGTAGGGGTTTGCGCACCTCTTTAGTAGTCAGATACAAAAGGGGTTTTGTTAGTAAGGTGTAATTAGGTATCCACTGGCAACAATACGAAGTTATGCCCAGAAACGCGCGCACCTCTCGCTGCGTGTTAGGTACAGCCATGTTAGTTATCGCCTTGATGCGTTCCGGTGTCAGCCTCCTCCCCTCCTTCGATAGGAGATGACCTAAGTAGGTAACCTCCTGTCGACAGTATTGAAATTTAGGAAGGGACACCTTGTGTCCTTTGTGGGCCAAATGGTGTAGCAGTTTAACAGTGGACTCACAACACCCTTCCTCAGTGTCCGATGCAATGAGAATATCATCTACCTATTGCAATAAAACATTACCCTCCGGAAGTTCCAAATCATCCAATTGTGCCTTCAAAGCCTGACTATAAATGCTGGGACTCTCTGTATAACCATGGGGAATTCTACAAAATCTAAAACTTCGGCCAGCCAATGAGAATCCGAATAGGTAACGGCTTTCTGGGTGCACAGGGAGACTAAAGAACGCATTCTTCAAATCCAAAACAGAGAAATATTTGGCAGAGGGAGGAATCAATGTCAAGATAGTGGTAATATCAGAGACCACTGGATACTGGGGCTCAACCACCTTGTTAATGTGGCGTAAATCAATCACAAAGCGATAGACATCAGGTGTACCATCACTGGCATCTGCGGAGGGCCTTTTAAGGATTGGGAGAATAGGACTGTTACAACTGTTAGAGTCTGTCTCCTCCACTACCCCTGACCGAATCAAGTCCTGTATTATTTGCAACAAAGCCTTCTCTCAATCCCTGGATGTCTTATACTGAGGTATCCGAGGCAGTCGGGTTCCCACCTTAACTTTGATGGACACAGGGGCAATATCCATTTTACCCACATCTGTATCACTGCTAGCCCACAGACTCTCGGGAATCTCCTCAAACTCAGCTGGGAGGAGCTCATCCTTTGAAAAGCACTGCTGCGCATGCGCGACGGTAGGACCCAACGTGAGGTACACACCGTCTGGAGAACAGTAAATGGTAGCATTCAATCTTTTCAGTAAATCCAAACCCAGCAAATTCTCACCACAATTCGATGTTAGAAGGAAAGGGGAATCAACAGTGAAAGGACCAATCGTAAGAGCAAGTGGTTTAGAAATGGGGCTAATCACCGGAGTACCTGAGAACCCTACGGAGATATTATTCTTGCCAGACAGAGCCGCCCCTGGGACCTGAGAGCGTGCCACCAAACTTTTCATAGCACCCATATCCACTAAAAATTTCTGGGGAGACCCTAACAAATCTGCAGTCACGTAGGGTCCTTCTTGATCAATATCCACAGAAACTGGTCCCATGCCCTGTCCTATGCTGTCCTAGTTATAAGAGAATCCGGTCAGGTCGTCCATAGTATATGCATCGTTGTAGTAAATGTAAAAAAAAAAATGTAAATTGATACTTGTATAGTGCACTACTCACCCGCAAGGGTCTCAAGGCGCTTGTACGAATACCGCTGTGGAACCCATCCTGGCTTTCCCTGTGAGGTGTCCACTCCTGGACACCTCCAAGGTGGAGGCCAGGCATCCTTAGCGTTGTGGGGGCCGTTGTGGAGATTAAGCAAGCTATTGCCCAGAGTTGCAGAGTGGGACTCCATGATTGGAATAGGCACCGAGGCGAGAATTATCAGGTCCGTGGAATTTTTGAGCTCAAGACCCGCCGAGGCGGGGAATTGAACCCTGGTCCCGGGCTAGACCTCTGCATCAGAGTCTGCCGCTCTAACCATTGAGCCACACTTCTCCACAATATCAGTTGTAGTACTGTCTATCTCTACCATTGTCGCCCTCCGTCTGAAAGTGTTGTCGATCTCTGTCTCTATCAAAACAATTCCCCCCGGTCGCCTACCTCCGTCAGACTGTCTATCATTCCTGCGAAATTCACCCCGACCTCATCCCCTGCCTTGTTCTGCAGTAGAGCAAAATTCCGGACAATCTCTCCACCAGTGCCCCTCCTTTTTGCAGTTAGCATATTGATTCTGCCCCAGACGCTCTCTCTTCTCTCCCCTTCCATAACTACTTCCTCCTCGACCAGCTACCATGGGTGGGGCTCCGCGTCCCCGACCCTTCGCCACCTGCTGCAGTAACACTCTTGTCTTTAAATCCTTGGCCTTCTTTTCTTGTCTGTCTTTGTTCGCATTCTCCCTATGTTCATAATACTGAGCCATACTCAGAATACCAGAAGGGGTGGACGTCGTCCACGTACTTTCTGACGCCTGCAGTCGAGCTGATATTTCCGGTAACAAATTCGTTACGAATCTATTAACAAAAAGGCGCAGGCCTCCATCTTGGGAGATATCTTGACCACTGAAATCCATGAAAGTCTCTTCAAAACGAGTGAAAAAATCTGAAACCGCCTCATCCTTTTTCTGTCGACATGCAGTCAACTTATCCCAATCCACCTTCCTAGGAGGGATAAGGGAGTGCATATATTTTATTGTGCGTCCTGGTAACGCTAGAATCTCAGCCTTCAGCTTCTCCCCTGGCTTTCGCTCCTTGTCTCAATCCTTAAGTTCCTCCCAGGTACCACCCAGCTCTTCTGCATGGTCCGTACCCTTTACCTGTCTCCACACATCCACCAGAACCAACAGACCAAAAAACAACTCTACATCTGCTAAAGTCATGACCGTCGAGGAAGCTGCTTCTGTTAGTTCTTTATAATAGGCAGTCGGATTCTTTCTCGAATCGGGCAACTGGGCCTTCAGTGCTAAAACCTCGCTCCTTTTCCAAGGTGTATACACCCATTGTTCTTGGAAATGAGCATCGACGCGAACTCGGGTGACATTATGAGTGACCGGGTCTACCACCTCAGGTATTTCAGGGTGGAAAATAGGGTGTACCTCTCGCATCGGATGTACCCCAGGGAAACGAGGCTCTCCCGCCGACGGCAACTCATTTCTATACTCCAACAAGGACCTCAAACTGCGTAACACATCCTTCATACCAGTATTAGCTCTATAGGCATTATTCTTAATGTCATGAAGAATTGCAGGTGCCTCCCCACCATATCCCTGTTCCCACAACGCTATCAATGTCGTCGACATATGCCATAAAGCATGCTGTTGCATCAGGGGTTCATAATCTTTCATCGTGGACAAAATATCCTCAATTGAATAAATATTATTTCTAGCCCACTGACAAGCCTGATTAGCCACCACCGTTTTCTCATCCAACCCGCCCGCAGAACGCGTGAGCAACTTCCGTACCAGAGTAAGCAGCCCACTTCCCGCATCCCGAGCCGGGGTCACCAACCCACCTTGAGGGGTAGCGCTAGCAGAAACAGTAGGAAGCGCAGGGGGAGCCACCGAGAAGGCAGGTGAGCTCGCCGCCAGGAGGGAGACCAAGGGCGCCGTCAATGAAGAAGTGACAGAAGACAAAGCTTGTTCAACATCACCCAACAAGTTTGGAGCAGAAATGGAGGAGGTGGTGGGGGCGTCAGATAAGGGAGGAGCACCTGTCTGCAGAACCGAAACCACTGCAGAAGAAGCAGAACCCGTCAACACAGGGTACAAGGGTTGTGGGGCATATGGGGGAGGGGGGCGAGCGTTCAAAATGTCCTCCATCTCATCTTGTTCCTCCTCTCTAACCACATAGCTTTTGCTATCCTGTAACCTGAAAAGCCTGTCCGCGCGCTCAATTCGCTGCTCATTCTCTCTCTTAGTGTGTTCTCTCGCCTTCTGCGCCATTGTCTGTGCCGCTCTTTTCTGAGCTGCCTTCTCTTCTCTTAGCTGTCGCTCCTTTACTTCCTTCTGCCACATTCTCAAGGAATCGAACATACTCTGGCGACTGCGCCTAGCAAACAATCTGTCTTATTAATAATCTAATTTTGCCACATCAAAAGAACCAGTCAAAGGCCACTGCAAATCCTCATTTCCTTTCGTATATCTGTGCCACAAAGTGTTAAACAAAATCGGAGGCAGTCCATGTTTGACATACATCTCGAAATTAGGGGAGCCCTCCACCGGGGCGGGTTGGCTCTCAGCCAGTCTAGTGTCCGAGGCGCCACAGCAGCACCCAAGGCACCGCAGTTTACTAAAACACGGCATCGTCACTCACTCAATTCCACACCAACACAAAACTTTCACTCCTCCGCTCACGAACTCCCGGGTCACACAATCACAACGGAAAACTCCCACACACACACGTAGCCGCACTTCCTTATTTTGCCAAAACAACCCTTACCAAACACGTGTTACCAAAATGGGACGAGGCCCGTCGACCAAGTCCTGGGGAACCTGGACCCTACCGCAGACCGAACAGTGCACACACCGTTCCGAAATCGGGGAACACATCCGCCTCCCGGGCGGCACTACAGATCGCTGCGCACTACACCACGTGAGATCCGGGACCCGCGGCCAGCGAACCACATACCCTAGGGGTTCGGGTAATTCCCAAAATCCATCAGCAGTGAGCCACGCCTCGACAGCAGTACCATCCGGTCGGATGATAAAACAAACGTCCACCCAATCTCCACTAGGTCTGTCAGGGCGCCACTCGCACCCTGAGTTCCCCGAAGCGCACTAGCCCCAGGAACACACCGGCTCCTCCTATCACCAGAGACACACCGGTCTCAGAGACACACCGGTCTCATGGAGCATCCCCGCTCCCTCAATCAACAGTCGGACCACTCACCTTCTATACGCGGTACCGACCTCTACCGTTCTCCACCACCGGCTGCCAGGACCAACACGGTCAGCTCCAAAGTTCCACCTTCCGGACTCCGGCGCAGGATCATGAACCTGGACCTCTCCCGATCAGCAGGGTGGGGCAGCGCTGCGAGAACCAAGCTCGGCATTAAAGTGGGTACCCAGACCCACCGTGCCGACCACAGGGTCCCCGGCCTTCTGCTGCCCACTTACGGGTGAGAAAGATCCTTATTGTGGAGTTCCTGTTCGGGTGCCATCTGATAAGCGTGGCTCAAATCCACCCGAGTGACTTACCATACTCACCTATAGTTACCCAATAATAAGTCAGCCGGACAGTGGAGAAGAATAAACAAGGTAATTTTATTAGGCCAAAAACTCCCATATGAGAGGGCCCCGTCCGACCTCACCCCTAAGAGTGCGCCGAGAGGACTGACCCATCCCAACACAGCAATACATTATAACAGGATACATTAGAGTAAAACACGCCCAGTCTGGAAAAATACTGGACCCCTAGAAGAGCGAACAATGGCCTCACACAAGAGGCATCTGCACCTGCGATGGCAACATTTCTTATCTCGGCGCAAGGCCACGGAGACAGGCCTCAGCGTCTCCAGCACATGAGAACACCACTGATAATGAATTTGTTATAGTTTCGATCACAGTTTGCCGAGAAAGGAAAACTACTGAGTTAGCATTTCTTTCTCTATTCCTACGGGAGGGGTGAGCGAGTGCGACTCGCACGCAGAGAGGAACACTCCAAAATGGTGGCACACAGGCTAAGCTAAGGAAACATAATAATGTCACACGCATAGATGAATATTAGATAAAGAATATAAACGTAAATGCAAAAATGAATATATCATTGTTAGACACATCATGCTAACTCATAAGCGTAAATATAAATGCAAGGGTAAATGGGCGGGGCGTGGGGAAATGAAACCTATCAACCCTATGGAAAATAACATGGGGAAAACACATTTTGGGACCCCCCCTTTTTTCTCAGCTCCCACTTGACGAATCCCCCCAAAACTTTCAGGGAAGGAGCGGAGCGGACCGAGCCATCTTCTTTGAGAAATTCGCGAAGATTCATCAACCGGCGCCAAAGTTATTGCCAATAGAATGTTGCAGATTTCCTATGGAAACTAGGTCCTAACTATAACTACCTACTGGCGACCGCCAATAGGTAATATATATATATATTCACTGAAAAAACCACAGGTTTCAGGGGTGTTATATTTAGTTGGACATTTGACTCGTACAAAACCATTGAAATTCCCCCATTATAGTTAGTTGTACCAACTATAACTCACGCGCCCACAATCCACTGCTGATTATGCCACATATTACATCATTCATGACATGGTCAGTGACATCACTGATGACATCATCCAGTGAATGTAGTTTGCTACGATATTTAAAAAAGTATTATTTATATATATATATATATATATATATATATATATATATATATATATATATAACAATCTACCTTGAAGTCTGAGTTGATGTATAGGTGTCTGAATAGAAAATTTAGTAGCAGAGTGAATGACTATCTAAGTGACTAATGTAAAGTGTCTCACTAAATATATGAGATAGTGATTAATATTTGTGAATAACTATCACTCTATCTCTTGATGTGTAAAGTACTACATAAGTTGGTTACCAGCTATGTGAAAGTGTATATTAGTTATTAATTAGTTAAGTGAGTATTTGTATGTGATAGTGAATGAATGTGTGTGTGGTTAGGTGGGAGGTGTGTAACTGTCCAAAGATGTGTAAATAGCTGATTTAGTAGGTAAATGAGGTTAAGACTATGGGGCCGATTAGGATGGCGGACGGACTTGCGTCCGTCCGCCACCCTTGAGGAGGAGGGAACGTCCGCAAGGGCTGCGGCGTTCCCTCCGTGCTGATTAGGATGTGACCGCCAGGGTGGCGGTCACATCCTCTATATTTAACATTGCGGCGGGTGCAGCTACAAGCTGCACCCGCCGCAATGTTAAAAAAGCATGTGTTACATTTACATGCACAAAGCGGCAGGCACCGCACGGTGCCTGCTGCTTTGTGCACGCAAATGCAGGGGGGTACCATAGGTACCCCCCATGTGCACCCCCCACCCCCCATTCACTCAGGGGGCCCGTTGCGGGCCCCCAAAGTGAATGTCCGTATGCTTTTCCATGGCGGAAAAGCCGCCGTGGAAAAGCAGTTTTACACAACCATCATAATATGGCGGACGGTGTCTCATAGACACCGCCTGCCATGTTATAGCTTTTCCGCCGCGGTCGGAAGCCGACCGCGGCGGAAAAGCGGCGGACGGAATTCCAGACCCACCAGCCATCCTAATTTGGCGGTGGGTCTTTGGAGCCTCCGCAGAGGATTTTCCGCCTCCTCCGGGCCGGAGGTGGCTTCCGCCGGCCCGGAGGAGGCGGAAAATCCTCCATCCTAATCGGCCCCAAAATGCGGAAACAGTTGTTTGGGTGAGTGAATCTCTTCATAGGTGTGATGATGAGTAAATATATTACTCAATGATACATGTCCAACAAAGTAGAAATAGGAAAGGCAGTGTATGTGACAGTTGTTATACATAAATCAGCATACATAAGACTTTGTGATTGTATGAGTGTCGTATGGATAACTGTATACTTGTAATAGTGATTTTATAACACACTAAGTATAAGTTACTATCTACATGAATGAATAAAGTGGTCTTTGTGTAAGTGTGTAGCTTAGTGAATATAAGTATGATCAATTGTTTGCATAAGTGAATAGGATGACTGCATAAGTGGATACGATGTAAGCTGGTGTGTAATGTTGATGTAGGCGTATAAGTATATTTAATACTGTTCTATTGATCTTTGTAAGCATGTAAAAGTGAATCTGTAGGTAAGTGTTTAGATGTGTGTCAATGCTTTCAAGTATGGTACTTCATATTTTATAATGAGTGTTAAAAAGTTATACTAGTGAATGATAAGATGAATCAGATTGTCACGTGGATGATGTCATCAGTGATGTCTGTCACTTTAAATTAATTTCTTAGATAGTCATTCATTCTGCTACCAAATCCTCCATTCAGACACGTATACATCAACTGAGACTTCAAGGCAGATTGCTATATTTATATAATACTTATTAAAATATCGAAGCAAACTATATTCACTGGATGATGTCATCAGTGATGTCATTTGAGTTGTCATCAGTGATGTCACTGACCATGTCATGAATGACTTAATATGTGACATCATCAGCAGTGGATTGCGGGCGCGTGAGTTATAGTTAGTATAACTAACTATAACGGGGGAATTTCAATGGTTTTGTACGAGTGAAATGTCCGACTAACTATAACACCCCTGAAACCTGTGGTTTTTTCTGTGAATTTCAAAGGGTTTTTAAATGATAACTTCTAACTATAACATGTCTAAACCTATGGTGTTTTTCAGTGAATTTAAAGGTTTTGTAAACGACAATTTTTAAATATATTTATTCTTACATATTTTTTTTGTTATACTGATTTACTAAACTATTTATTTTTAGATATTTTATTTTTAAAATTACATTACATTGTGTGGCCCCCCGTCCTTTGACTTTTTTTGGGCCTTGGACACCATCCCCTAGAGCCTGATCCGCCAATCTAAATATATTAATTTTTTTTTATAGGAAGGGAATTCCTATGGAAGAAAATACAAGTTACTAGTAAGTATACTAGGAACTACTTTAACAGGGTCAGTGCTGGGCTAAAAGATGCAGCACAGGTTTCTCTCCTGATAACAGGTGAGTAAATGGGAATTCATTGTTCAGATGATTTTAGGTGAATATTTTAAAGTTCCAAAACTCCAATATTAGAAGAATTTGCAAGTGAAACCAGTCAATGTTAGCCTATGAAAGGAAATTCACTTAGCAGGTAAATAGTGTTATTGTTACCCTTTCTTACTCAATGGTGCATCCTGCATCCAGCACTACTGCATCTCTTCTAAACAGTTGAAAGAACGCAGATTACCAAAGACGCGCGGAAGCCCATGTATTTTTTTTTTTTTATATCGCTAGAATGCGCGGATCATATGCGCACTATGCAACTTTACCAAAAAAAAGGGGGCCTGGGTTTCCTTGTAGGACCCCCTGAGCAGACTTAGAAGATCAGGGTGTGTCTGCCCTCCGCCTTTTCACGTTTGAAACACATGCTTCTTCAGTCTCCCTTGTACCAAGGCATAAAATGGCTGCTGACAGTTCTAGTTTCGAATGTTGACAACCACTTGACAGCCAATTAGCCTTCAGCGCGTGATCGGAAGGGTGCGCTTATGGTACGATGACAATAAGCAGAGTATCCGTATTCAATTATTTTATGGGAAGGGGGCTGCATGGCCCCCCTCCCGTGGCCAATTCCGGGCTCCTGGATCCCCAGCCCCCGGGGCTGGCTAATTATATATTAATATTTTATGGAGGAGGGCTGCATAGCCCCCCTCCTGAAGCCACTTCAAGGCCCCAGGGACCCCATTCCCCAGGGACGGCCTTTTTCTTTTATTTATTTTGGCCGTCACTGTTGGGGACCGTAGGAGGGTCTTCAATTCCCCCACTGTCCAGCCGGCTCCCCGCCTCCTGCGGTAGCCGGTGTTCCATCGACATCTGAACTCAGCGTCGGATTGGTAACGCGGGCACTCGGGCAATGCCCGAGGGGCCGATGTCCAGTTCCAGCTGTGGCCTGCTTTTTTGAGCAGCTTTGGGACGATTTGGCAGTTTCTATGTTACTCGGATGCAGCCAGCGGCCCAGTGGGTGCCTGAGTGGTCTTTCTGGAGGCAGATCAGCCTCAATTACTTCTCTTTTATCAATGAGCAGAGGTGTCATTCCCTTTCTCTTGCTGGGGCCGGCCCATTAACATATGCTTATTGAGCGGGGCAGGGAGCATGACCAATAGCAGCCTCACTTGTATACAGGTGTGTTTCCCAAGTGCAAGCTAATCCGTGTATTTTTCTTAAATCCCCTTTTTTTTTTTATAAAACTTCGCCGAAGCAGTGTTTTGCAGAGGCAATATGCAAATGTGGGCCACTTTTTTTTAATCGTGCCCGGGCCGATTTTTTAATCCCAATCCAACCCAGTCCGAACTCCATCTGTGTATGTACCCCCTAGGAGTTGCCTTCACTTTGCGCATGCATGTTTGTGGTAGCGCATGCATGTTAATGTTACGCATGCGCACAATACGTCCCACCGTCTGGCTATGTACCCCTAACGTATTTCATTTTATTTGCACATGCTCAATTACAACATGCCCAATCACAGCTCTCACACCCAGTGACATCATGCTCAACCAAACATCCTTCTGTAAAACATTTATAACCTGCCAATCTTCTTGAACTTTTCCTATTCCTCAGTCACAGCCATTGATAGTGTTCGTATCCACGTCTTTGTAGGTAAACATTTTTTTTTAAGAGTAATTAAATTAATTAATCTGAACGATCTGTAAATACAATTTTTTGTTCGATTTGACAATGTTGTTTTTAAGCACGCTTTCCTGCTTTTTTATATCGTTAAAGTTGACTTTGTAACTTTTGTTTCTGGGCAAATCACTTAATCCTGCCGTCTTTAATTTTTGAAAGTACTGCCCCACGTGCTACTTCCTCCCCATGCACTGCACATGTAATCGATTGGTCAATGTTGTATTTTAGCACGCTCTCCGTGTTTTTTAATAACGTTAAACTTGATTTGCTATCCTTTGTTCTGTGCAAATCTCTTAATCCTGCCACGTTTCTTTAATTTGCCAAGCGCCACGTGGCCGTTCCCTCGGCAGTGTGCTACGTGCTGTTTAACTTAATGCGATGTAGTTTTCTCCTGTAGGCGATGTTTCTGGACACATCACTTAATCCTGCGACCTTTAATTTTTTTAAGTAGTGCGCCAAGTGCTACTTCCTCCCATGCACTGCACATGTAATCAATTGGCCAATGTTGTATTTTAGCAAGCTATCCAAGTTTTTAATAACCTTAAACTTGATTTGTCCCCCGTTTTATCTCATTATACAGGTATCTCAACCATGGGACGTACTGGTCGCCACAAGCTGTTTATTCCTGTCCATGCACTATACCAGATGGTGGTCAACCACTCGACATACCAGATTCACTGACTGCTCTAGCCGAAAATTGCAATGGACCTAATGGAGTTATCAGGTTTGACTTTAACATTTCATGACTGAAATGCATTCTGAGATAAGCATTTGTGTATTTCATGTGTTTGCAGACACATAACTGTGCTGTTCTCATGTTTTGGTAGAATTAGTGGGCATTCTGGTATCAAGAAAACAAATAAAAACATGTCCTCCCAATTTTATTGCCCAAATATGTCATTTGACATTGAACAATGTGTTATAATTTTTCTTGCTTCTATAAATATTTTTTATAAAAATGTAAATCTCCATTGCGATAGTCTTATAGACGTTTGTTTCTGAAACCCATATGTTTCTCATTTAAATTCTTGTTACACGTTTTCAGCCTGCACTTGAGATACAAAGTGAAAATGTTGTTTTGAATTTCTTTATTTTACGACGTGTCTTTCAATTTTTCTTGATGTTTATTTCTCAATTTCTAGATCATAGAAGAACAAAAAGGGTTGTATCAGATCAAGGCCAGGAGTTTGTAAATGAAGTGAGTGACCAATCTCGGCCTAACATTTGTATAATGCAATGCTATTTCCTATTTTGCTTGCCCAATATAACCTCTGATTATTGCTTTTCAACCGTAATCCTATTGAGAACAAATGTTTTTATGTACATTAAAATTAATCTTGGACATTTGTACAACATATACATTTTTAACTCTTTTTTCAGTTTGGAGAATGTTCAGTTTGATAAAAAAGTATATTCTCCTGTTCCAGCTGATTACACCGATGTCTCAAATATGGCATGAACTAGTTGTCTGAAGCAATACAGATTCACACATTTTTAACTGATAACGTTAAGGTCAATACTCTCAATATGAGTGGTCGGCGAAGTTAAAAAGTAACAGATATAAGTACTTTAGGGGTTTTTGGTGTCAGATAATGTCCAATTCACACATGTACGGTACAGGGTGGATCTCTGTATAACTAATGAATGATTAGTTAGTAGGATGGCATACAAAGCTCCCAACCTTCTTACTTTTTCTCTTAAAGGGTTCCAAATTGGGCATGAATATTAGGCTGTGCAGTAGAGGTTGAAGGTGTTGCTCCACTGGTACTTGGGCCTTCTCATGAAGGAGAAGGAGCCTCTCTCAATATCCTTAACTCTTCCCTTCCAAAGTTGACCAGATTCTTAGTCTGCAAGTCCTTCCGCATACTTGCAGTTCCACACCAGTACTCTTTATTGGGGTCTCCTCTTGAAAGCAGTCTTGCATATCCGGCAAGTAACCAACCAAAGCGGAGTTCAAGTTGTGAACTCTGTTGGCCACAGCGTTTACACAAGGTAAGCAGAGTGGCCTAGATATACAATACCTCCAATTAAATGCATTAGAAATAAAAGAGCTTATTTACAAACCCCTTGCGTCACTTTTGCATCACTTTCAACATGAGAAAAGCAACACAAAAGTGTCACAAGAGTTTTGTAAATAAGCCCTAAAAAATATTGTCATGCATAATGACTTCTTCTCTTACCTAATTCTGTCTCATCTATGAATCATTTTAAAGACCTGTTCATCTGTAATATAAATATGACGCAGTAGGCACTTCTATACAGACACCGATTGAATGCAAGCCTATAAGATAAGTGAAATCTATCAGGTACACTGCACACATTAAAAAAATAGAAAATATCGTAAAGTGTTACTTTGACTTGTAATGTGTGACCTCATTTAGTCACATAGATCTAATTTTAAACACTAGTTTTCTTTTTTGTTTTGCAGATTAACTACAGTACTTCTGTTGGACTCCATATTATATGTTGTTTGTTATATTGTTTTGTTAAAGTTATGGTTCTAGTTATTTAATGTTTTAATAAAAGTTAATAAAAAAAACTACATACGTCTTTTTTTTGTGGGGGTAGCAGTCCACAATAGAAATTATATTTATAATTTGAAGTATAATTCTGTGGCTAGCTCTGCACCAGATCTTTACCAGAGTGTATAGTTACAACTCACAGTTCCAATTCAAAAGAATAAAAAGTACAGTGCCATTAGCTACATAGTGTGGTGAACTCCTCTGTGCTCACGTAAGTGTTCCATGAACTGTTACTATAGTAACAGGCAGAAAGCCGTTTGGGGGTAGGGTTAAAAGTTACTGGCTGTACAGAAACCATTATATTTACCCTGGATCCTCTACATGACAGGAAGAAAAGCAAAGTAAAACAAAACACTGTGTACCAGATATACTACCCCCTTGCACCACTTTCGCATCCAACCCCCCTACAAAATTACAAGTATGTGGGCCTCAATGACCCCCTCAGGCTCGGGGAATCACCCCCCGCGGGAATTTGTGTATTACGGGAGGCAGACTGCGTGGACCTCCACCTGGTGCCCTCAAGGGCCCTGGAAACTACTACGGCCGGCTCTTGCAGTGTCCCGAGGTGCTTACCCCCGGTATACTGCTGTTTGCTTTGACAGAGCGGGACTCTCACGACTCCCGCCTTCCTATGGCAAACATAGTTTGCATTTTGAAAGACAGAGCAGTGAAATGTGTTCTCACTTTCAAAATCCAAAGCAGATTGCATTTCCATATACAAATTATCATCTACCCATGCAAAAAAGCAATACTGGCTCCCGAAGAACGCAAAACTTCATCACACAATGTTGCTAAAAAACTAGCAAGTGTGCTCGACTTCTCATTATACTACCTTATCCTACGTAATGTTATTTTCAATCACGTTCTGATAACAAATAAGAATCATGCTTTTAAAAAACAGAAACATGCACCCAAGCTTTCTGTGTAGAATGTTGTCAAACAACCAATCATTTCTTTTCTGTTTTAATTTCACTTTTCCCCCAAACTCCATTGGTCTATTCTAACATATGCCAAAGGCAGAAATGGAACTAGTCCGATCTATTTTGTCCACAGATTGAGAAAGCTAGGAAAAAGTGTGAATAAATCTGTTTCTACTTTTCTCCGAGACTATAGTATGGTGTCCATATACCACAAAAACCTGTGTTTCAATATGCATGGCATCTATAGGAAAGATGCTGTACATTTTGCAGATGAAGGGAACAGAGTCTTCCTCATCAACTTTAGACTCTGCATCGGTACTTACTTGTAAGTACTAAAATTTCTCAATAAACACAAGGGCTCTTTTTAGAGCCACCCAACATCTATACACATAAGCTTGATGTATATCGCAAAAATACATGCTTCTTTTTTTTCGGTTGCAAAATGCGCGGATCCTACGCGCATCCTGCAACTTTAAAAAAAAATAGAAAAATACTATCTTACTTTTTTGGCCCTTTGGGTCCTTATGTGACCCCCTGAGCAGGCGTAGGTGGTCAGGGTGTGTCTACCCTGCCCCCTTTTTCACATTTTGCACACATATTTCACTGACTTCCTTAGCCTCGCTTCTACCGAGGCACAAATTGGCTGCCAACAGTTCCTGATTTAGAATGTTAACAACCTCTTGACAGCCAATTAGATTTCATCACATCATCGGGACGGTGCGCATATCCTACAAGGCCAATCCTCGCAAAATCCGCGGATCCACCGCGCCCATAGATATATAAATGACTTTAACCGTAATTTAAAAAAAACTACTGAACATATTGATACCAGATGCGCGAAAGGCACAAGTCGGAACTGAGGACTACCTCTCTGCCAAATTTGGTGTAATTCCGTTCAGCTGTTCGGGCTGTAGCCGTGGCTAAAGGTCCTATGGGAAACTGCATGGGGAAAACACGTTTTGGGACCCCCTTTTTTCTCGGCTCCCGCTTCACCATTCACCTCCAAACTTTAAGGTAAGGAGCGGAACTGAGCTTGCCAAAGTTATTCTGAATAGAATGTTGCAGTTTTTCTATGAATAATAGGTCCTAACCATAACTACCTACTGGCGACCGCCAGTAGGTAATACATACATATATATATATATATATATATATGTCATTCAAAGTTGCTCCAGAGCAAGGGAAACGCTACTCCACGAAGATAGGAAAACATTCCTTTTTATTGCACACAATCACGCTGGCAGCCCCAGTTCGAATCAGTTGCTTTTCCTTGACGCGTTTCGCTGCACCTGCAGCTTATTCCTAAGGAGAAGGGGACACAGGCAAGATTCGGTTGGTATTTAAAAGTTTACATTTTACCCATATTGCATCTGCTTCCAATAAAGATGTATGCTGGGATTTGAAGTCCAAAATAATCCCTTTCAATAGGGTCCGTTATTTTTGCCCAACTTTTTTTCAGCCCCATCATTTTGCACAATTGTTTATTGCCCTCCAGTGGGTTCCAAGGCTGCCCTCGTGATTTCAATCAGGCATATCTTCGCGCTGACCGGCTATGGTGAGACACAGCCTCACAGACCTGATTTCCAGTTTGCAGACGGTGCTTCTCCCGTGGCACGGAGCCTGCCGCATTAAATCATTCAAAGTTGCTCCAGAGCAAGGGAAACGCTACTCCACGAAGATAGGAAAACATTCCTTTTTATTGCACACAATCACGCTGGCAGCCCCAGTTCGAATCAGTTGCTTTTCCTTGACGCGTTTCGCTGCACCTGCAGCTTATTCCTAAGGAGAAGGGGACACAGGCAAGATTCGGTTGGTATTTAAAAGTTTACATTTTACCCATATTGCATCTGCTTCCAATAAAGATGTATGCTGGGATTTGAAGTCCAAAATAATCCCTTTCAATAGGGTCCGTTATTTTTGCCCAACTTTTTTTCAGCCCCATCATTTTGCACAATTGTTTATTGCCCTCCAGTGGGTTCCAAGGCTGCCCTCGTGATTTCAATCAGGCATATCTTCGCGCTGACCGGCTATGGTAAGACACAGCCTCACAGACCTGATTTCCAGTTTGCAGACGGTGCTTCTCCCGCGGCACGGAGCCTGCCGCATTAAATCATTCAAAGTTGCTCCAGAGCAAGGGAAACGCTACTCCACGAAGATAGGAAAACATTCCTTTTTATTGCACACAATCACGCTGGCAGCCCCAGTTCGAATCAGTTGCTTTTCCTTGACGCGTTTCGCTGCACCTGCAGCTTATTCCTAAGGAGAAGGGGACACAGGCAAGATTCGGTTGGTATTTAAAAGTTTACATTTTACCCATATTGCATCTGCTTCCAATAAAGATGTATGCTGGGATTTGAAGTCCAAAATAATCCCTTTCAATAGGGTCCGTTATTTTTGCCCAACTTTTTTTCAGTCCCATCATTTTGCACAATTGTTTATTGCCCTCCAGTGGGTTCCAAGGCTGCCCTCGTGATTTCAATCAGGCATATCTTCGCGCTGACCGGCTATGGTAAGACACAGCCTCACAGATCTGATTTCCAGTTTGCACTGGAGGGCAATAAACAATTGTGCAAAATGATGGGGCTGGAAAAAAAAAAAAAAGAAGTTGGGCAAATATAACGGAACCTATTGAAAGGGATTATTTTGGCACGTAATCTTGGCTTCATCCTAGACTCCTCTCTCTAGATGTCCAGACAAGTCAACGCAGTCTCATCCTCCTGCTTCAACATACTTCGCATTCTCAAAAAGATCTTCCGCTGGATCCCCCTCGAGACAAGAAAGACTGTCACCCACGCACTAGTCACGAGTCGACTGGATTATGGAAACACCCTCTACGCCGGAATCACAGCAAAATTACAGAAAAAACTCCAACGCATCCAAAACGCATCAGCGAGACTCATATTAGACGTCCCTCGCCAAGATCACATCTCCGGACACTTAAAAGACCTCCACTGGCTTCCCGTCAACAAAAGAATTACTTTCCGCCTTCTCACCCACGCACACAAAGCCCTCTACAATCTAGGACCCGAATGCCTCAACACTCGACTGTTATTCTACAAACCCACCTGCCAACTAAGATCGTCCAATCAAGCCCTCGCCGCAGTCCTGCGCATCCGAAGATCCACCATGGGTGGCAGATCATTCTCATTCCTTGCTGCCAAGACCTGGAACTCATTCCCCACTCCCCTCCGCCTTACTCAAAACCACATCGCCTTCAGAAAAGAACTTAAAACATGGCTATTCGACAAATAACGATCCCCTCCCCAAGCGCCTTGAGACCCTCTGGGTGAGTAGTGCGCTATACAAATGCTTGAACTTGAACTATAGGCCGATATCACTTATTAATGCCGACAGCAAAGCCTTTTCTGAAATCTTAGCGGTACGGCTCTCATCGATAATTCCCAGTATATTTTCTTGATGGCAACATAGGTTCATACCCAATCGCGATACAACGGATCATGTCCGTCGAGTAATAGCTTTGTTATATTGGGCAGAGGGCACTAATACAGCGGTGGCGGTTACTCTGTTAGACGCCAAAAAGGCGTTTGACCGAGTAGCCTGGCCCTATCTTTGGGATCTTCTATCATTTAAGGGGCTTGGACCTGGTATGATCAGGGCATTCAAAGCTTTATATAGTACACCCACCTCATCTATTAAAATTGGAGTAAATAAATCAACCCCGTTTCCCATCTATCGAGGCACAAGGCAAGGATGCCCCTCCTCCCCGTTGCTTTTCGCTATATATATTGACGTTTTTCTAAACAAATTAAATTTTGCGCAGGATATAACACCTGTGGTGGCGGCAGGTACACACTATAGGGCATTGGCATATGCAGACGCTGTGGTGGTTCTAACCACGGATATAGTAAAAGCAATCACAAAGATAGAGGATTTAGCCGCTCAGTTTGGTGCCTTTTCTGGCTACAAACTGAACCTGTCAAAGACACAAATCATTTATACTGGCCAGAACCCTCCTCTACTTCCCAATATAGTTCCCATAGCGACTTATTTGGGTATTAAGATCACATCACCAATATCACAGCTTCCTGAAATCAACATCGTTCCTATGATAAAAAGTCTGATACTTTACTTGAGCGCATTAATCACCTACATTTGACTTATGGCAGAAATAATGTGATGAAAATGGTGATTTTGCTGAAATTTTTATACTTATTTTGTTGTATACCTCTAGGTTTTCCTTTTTCCATTTTTAAACAGTTGAAGAAAATAACAGGGAGATTTTTATGGGGCTATAAACATCATCGTAGAGCTTATAAAAAAATGGTACTCCAAAAGGCTAGGGGGGGTTGGGGCATCCCATATTTTTTTTAATTATTATCTTGCATCAGTGCTGCAATTCATTAAACCTTTAATAATAAGTGATAAGGCTCCGATTTTGGACTTGCACTCCCTGTCAATCTATGAACTGGTCCTAGGGGTAGAGGATAGGGGCTGTTTCCTAAAATTTGTTGAGCCTAGCTATTATAAAAGAACTAAATTTAAGATTTTAAAAGCTGCTTTTAGGGCTTGGAAGTCTATTAAACGCATTGCTGATATCCCTAAAATTACGAGATACACTCCCCTGTTGTCCCATCATATCTTCCCATTTGCGGGTACAGATTTCACTATGAAAAGATGGCGTAATCTGGGTATTACCCAATTTAGTGATCTGTTGCAGGACAATAAAATTATTTCATTCGTGGAGCTCCAAAATAAATTTAAACTTACGAACGCTGACTACTTTAAATATCTGCAGTGGCATAGCTATTTTAACTCATTAACAATCCAGGATCGCGCATCGCTACACCTGATTCCTCTGATTGATTCCATGTATCAAAAGAGAAAGATTGGCTATTTTTATGATTTTTTGTTATCTTTATCTCCAGATGATTTACTTTTTAGACAACAGTTGTGGGCTGAGAAATTGGGATTGGACTCTATTAAGTTCGAGGAGTCCATTTATTTGGCTAACACTATTTTGCTCTCTGGTAGGAGTAGGACAAAAAAAAAAGGGAAAAAAAGGAAATCCGCATTCTATTGGGAATAACTTTGGCGCCGGTTGAGGAATTTGCGTGTAATTTTCCAAAATTTAGGCCAGCTCTGCTCCGCTTCTTCCCTGGAAGTTTCGGGAGGATTTGTCATGCGGGGGCCGAGAAAAAAGGGGGGTCCCAAAACGTGTTTTTCCCATGTTAATATCCATAGGACGAATAGACAAGGCTACAGCCCGAACCGCTGAATGGAATTACACCAAACTTTGCAAAATTGCAGGGACTGGTACGCAGAAGTGCCTTTTCTATATTTGGTGAAAATTGCTCCAGTGGTTTTTATGAAAATTAACTTCAAACACACATATATATCTATATTCACTGAAAAAACCATAGGTTATAGACCATATATAGTTAGGAATTAGCATTTAAAAAACCTTATTTTACTCACACAAAACCAATGAAATTCCATATATAGTTAGTTGTACTAACTATATATCGCGCACCAGCAATCCACTGCTGATCATGTCACATATTACATCATTCATGACATGGTCAGTGACATCACTGATGACATCACTGATGACATCTCAAATGACATCACTGATGACATCACTGATGACAAAATCCAGTGACTGTTTTTTTCTGTAAAGTTAAAATATGTCTTACATATTGAAGAATGAGTGGATGTATAAGTGTCTGGATGAAGGATTTAGTAGGTGCATGACTGACTGACTGTATGAGTGAGTGGTTAAATGTGTCTCATTGAGTGCATGGGTTAGTGACTAAACTGTCTTAATTTGTACATCATTATGTCTGTTGTTCTGTAAACTGCTGCATGTGTTGATCAGTAGCTATATGAGTAACTATATGGGTTATTGATTGGTTGCCCAAGCATTTGTATGGGAAACTGGGAGTGTGTGTGGGTGGCTGGGAAGGTGTATGACTCTGTGCATAATGTATGGGTTCAAAAGTGCATGTGGAAACAGCTGTATGGGTGGTTGACTGTGTGCATGACTGTATTGGTGAGTGAATGGATATCTCAGTGCTACATGTCAAAGTAAGTACATATGTAAAACACAGTACATGTGAGAGTTGACATATATAAATAACTGTGCATAAGAGCCAGTGAATGTGTGAGTGGCTGTATGGATCATTGTGCTCTTGTATCCAGGATTGTATAAGTGAGTAAATATGTTTAGTATATGTTTGAATAAGTAAGGTGTGTTTAACTGTATAGTTAAGGAAATGGAGGTGTGATTGATTGTTTGCATGACTGACTAGGTGTGTGTGTAACTTCATGGATGAGTGACAATCTGCGAGTCTGTGTTTACACTGAGTGTATCTAAGGTTATATTAGAGTCTGAAGAGGTTCATCGTATTATCACATGAATGATGTCATCAGTGATGTGATCAGTAATGTCAAATGAGATGTCATCAGTGATGTCATCAGTGATGTCATTTGAGATGTCATCAGTAATGTCATCAGTGATGTCATTTGAGATGTCATCAGTGATGTCATCAGTGATGTCATTTGAGATGTCATCAGTGATGTCATCAGTGATGTCACTGACCATGTCATGAATGATGTAATATGTGACATGATCAGCAGTGGATTGCGGGTGCGCGATATATAGTTAGTACAACTAACTATATATGGAATTTCATTGGTTTTGTGTGAGTAAAATAAGGTTTTTTAAATGCTAATTCCTAACTATATATGGTCTATAACCTATGGTTTTTTCAGTGAATTTGCAAGGTTTTGTAAATGCTAATTCCTAACTATATATGGTCTATAACCTATGGTTTTTTCAGTGAATTTCATTGGTTTTTTAAAAGCTAATATCTATAGCTGTAAAATTTATTCTTCTTTAAATCCAAAAATATATTTTATATGTTTATTAATAATTTTTTTTAAATATTTTTTTTGTTTCGCTCCCGGTCCGCGAACCGGGAAGCTTCCCGTTAGCTCAATTTGATTCCGCGATCCGGTCCGCGAACCGGTAAGAAATCAACATAGTGACGGTATCGCGTTGCCGCGTAATGCGTCTTATGACGTACTGCGTTAGCGCACCCGGAAGTGCCCCGGGGCGCGGACCGAGGCGCGAAACGCAGCTCCCCGGAAGCGATCCGCGGCGCGAAAGCGCGACGTATCGCGTTGCCGCGAAATGCGTCTTGTGACGTATCGCGTTAGCGCACCCGGAAGTGTCCCGGGGCGCGGACCGGGGCGCGAAGCTTAGCGACCCGGAAGCTAACCGGGGCGCGTTCCGCAGCGCGTAACATCAGCGTGAGAGGTCTTGTGACTTGTTAATAAAACTTTTCATTGGTTCATTTCACTTTTAGTTTCATAATTATGGAAGGCTAGGTCAGGTGACCTAAAAATAACACTTTTCATTGGTTGAGAAGTATTGTTTTTTCCAAATGATGAAAACCCCTCCTTCTTTCCTCACTCTGACTTTCATCATTGTGAGAGGAAGACCTATTTTGCTTGTTGGAAGACCTATTTTGCTTGTGTGAAAATGGCTTCATTGGTTGCTTCAGCTGGTGGACCCCCACCACCACCTCCACCTCCTCATGGGAAGAGAGGACCACCTCCCCAGGTGATTACCAACACTGAGGAGGAAGATGAAGAAATGGATGAGGAGGGAGAAGAACCACAATTCCTGGAAGAGTTGCCCCGGGTTTCCAGAAAGAAAGCCAGTTTCATCTGGCAGTTTTTTTCGATGCCTCGTGGACAAAAAAAAGTCAACGCGAGGTATGTCACCTGCCTCATATGCAAGGAACAATTGTCCAGAGGGACGGACAAAAAATACAGTTATGGTAATCACACCATGCATAGGCACATGACAAGGAAACATCCCCTAAATTACAGCCGGGCGGAATTAAGGGATATGCTGGACAATCCTAGACCAACTCCTGTGGCCAGACCAACAATACCGGTTTCTTTAACACCAGAGGAGGCACGGGAAACTGTGCCAAATATCCAAGAAAATTTTGGGCATATGATACATTTATGTATGCACTGTCGTGCATTATTAGCTTGTGGCAACATGAGCATCAATGCACTCAACCTTTCATATGAACACCATGATTGCCCTAACCGCCCCCAGTAATTTTTTTTTGCTCCTGTTGAGCCCTTTTCAACGCCTGTTTTTTGTTGTTTCCCCCCCCCAAAAAAAAACCAAAAAAATATAAAATCGTTCAAAAAATACAAAAAAAACAAAAAATAAAAAAAATATATAAAACAACAAAAATATAAAAAAAAAGTTCTTTTCAGAACTACCTTCCCTTTCAAAAAAAATTGCTACAATGTTTAGCACTCTGGCAAGCTCTATTTCTTTTGGTTCGCTCCCGGGTTAGCTTCCCGGTACGCGGACCGGGAGCGAACCAAAAAAAATTTTTTTTTTAAAAAAAGTGTAAGTATAAGGAAAGTAAACAGAGAGTGATGTTAAAAGAAAGACAGCTATAGGGAGTAAAGAAGAGATACTGTTTAATAGATCTATTTACCAAAGAAAAGACAGAAGAGGGTATAATTGTGAAAAACAAAATAGATAACGAAGTGAAAGAAAAAAAAAGAGAGTATAACATTAACAAAGAAGAGTTTCTTGGAGAATGTGAGTGAATGTTCAAAATAAGATTAAAACATGGGGAATAACAGAGAGAAAAAATAGAAAACAGAAAACAAAAAATAACAGAAAAAGATTAATTGAAACAGCAAAGAAATGTAAGTAACATAGAGCCATATCATCAACATAGGCAATAAATGTTTTGCAGCTTTTATTGGCAGAAATGTGTCGCTAAAGCCGCTTTTGCGGCAGAAAACTGCCGCTAAAACCACTTTTTAACCAGTTTTCTGCCAATAAAAAGAGCAATAATTTTATTGGCTGTGTTCATAATATTCCCCTTAGTGTGCTTCAACTACACAGAGAAAGCATTATGAACAAGTAGTGATAGAGTGATCAGTCAAAGACACTAAGAGTAATAGAGACGGAGTGAGTGAACAAGAGTGAGGAACTATGAGAAGAGAGGGACTGAGAAAAAGAGTGGAAGGAGTTGAGTAAGTAGATAATAGAGAAAGGAATGAGGGAAGTAGCAAAGGCAGGAAACTGAGGGTTAAAGAAATGAAGCAGTGGAACTAATAGAAGTTCAATGTGATAGAAATGTAACGAAAAGAGTACAAAATATTTACCTTATAATTGTCGTTAAATTACTCACTTTTTGTTTTTATACTTTCAATCTGTGAAAGAGAGAACAAACATTTGAAAAATATTAAAACATGTATTTAAAAATTACAAAAGACAAGGGCAAAGATTGAAGGACAAACAGTTTTTCAACAACTTTGACACTTACAGAAGCTTCTGCTTCTCCAGGCCCCCTACACAGTCCTAAAGATATACATTTTAAACTAACAGTATCTTGATGCAGATGAAGTGAGGCCTATCTTAAAACATGGTGCATATTTTGCATTGCTGTTGTTTCAGAAAAGTGTCGCAAGACACTAAAATTTTAAATAATTGCTTCAGGATGCCAATAAGATGTCTACTATCCAGAGTTTTGTTTCAGGTGAGGCCTACTCAGGGTTGCAGATGAAATTTCGAGTTGTTGAAGAGAATAGAGGACATAATACATGTGAAGGTCTACCAATGAAGTGAGTCATGTCCACTGTACTCTTCAACAAAGTCCAAACCTCCTATGTTTCCCTGGACAGACCTAAACTTGATCTGCACAATGTGATTCGTAATGATAGGAAACACAGGTGATCTAATTGAAATACATGCAATTTATTTTGCTCATTTCTCAATCACATCACTTGCGTTTCCTTTGCTTAGGTATCTCATTGTGCAGATGTAGTCTAGCATATGAAAGAATACGCAGAAGTGCAGCACTGCATGCAACAACTTTGACACTTACAGAAGCCTCACCTTCTCCATGCCTCCTACTCAGTTCTACATATACATCATAAATGCAAACAGTACAGAATTAATTATACATGTTAAATGGTTTATTTTTGCTGTTCTCAGAATGTATCAAAATTCACTAAAAACAGTGACTTGAAGGTATTCATCATGTAACAGCGGGGAAAAAAAAACACAATCAAAATGATTGTGTTTAAAAAACCCATACAACATCAGAAATCAAAATTCAGAACTCCTTAAAGTTAACTTACTTTCCATGACGTCCAAGGATGTCCTATGAACAGCTTACACTCTTTTGTGCTGTTATTACTTTCAGCCCGCCACTTTCTGAAAGAAAATCTCCATCGTTTTTAAAAACACGTTACATGCAATAAATGACTTCTTGCTCTCTACCACAATTTTCCACAAGGCCAAATCTTGTCAGAGCCATTGATAACTCTTGGATTTCTTGTAAGCCAATCCCGTCATTTGGCATTTCCGCAACTTTCAGAATTAAAATGTTGAAGATCATTTTCACAATCCTGGAATAGTAATATCTTCCCCTTCTTGCTCAGTCATGTTCTACTTTTCCTATGACACTGATACAAGCAGACTTACACTACCCCTATGACTACTACAATTATTTAATTCTCTACATCACTTTTAATCACAAAGCAATGTAAAACAGTAGACAGCATTGCAGACTTACATTCCCTCTACTCCATGTTTTGATTGGCTGCTTCAATTAGTTTATAAAAAGAAACAGTTTTTCTGAACTCATTCAAAGTGCACGTATTTCTCCATAATGTCCAGTCCTATGGTTAGAAGTTATGTCTCTGAACTACACTTATCCTCAAGGCCAAATTGTGTAGGAGCCATTAGAACTTCTTGAAATTCCACAGAGCACATCCCGAGATTCTTTCCCTAAAATTTTGGTTTTAAAAACACCAGGTAAGAGTTTTTAAGGTCATACGGCAATTTTTTTTTGAAAATTAAAACAGAATCAATGCAAAATGACCAGCCATTTCTAGACTTTAAATAAGCTGTGTAATGTCCTGATGTTGTTGAAGGACCGTCATGATATATAATTGCTGCAGTTACAAAAGTCATTCCTGATATTGACAACTGTGAAGCCACAAAATTTTTAATTAAAGTTGTCAATTTTGTTCCATCAGGCCTACATCGTTGGAACATTAAAATGACATACTGGCCATATGTTCGTATAAATAATGTGGACATCATTTCAGATTTACATTGGCTACACTCCATGTTGTGATCAGCTGCTTTTACTAGCTTATTAAAAGAGACTGATTTACTGTCTGGCAAAGTTAAATATATAAATCTTTCTGAGTCTACACTAGTAGTACTTGATACCATACAGTTCTCGCAGTCATGCTGCCATTGATAAGAAAGCCCAAACAGCTGATCTACATCTACACCTTCAGCATGTAATACATCAAGCATATACATTAAAAACTCCTGACAATCTTGCTGAATATTTTGAGAGAATTGTGTTTGGCCTGAACATCTGTCTAACAGATTTCGAATTTCAGACACACTTTCTATGTTTCTTCTATCAGTGGTACATTTCTCTAACACAGAATTTAACAAACTGCAAAATCTTTGATCAGAATTGACCACAATCTCTTCTTTTACATTTTATAGAGAAAATAAAACATTTACCACTACATTAGCATAGCAGTTGACACCAGAACTGTTTTCAAACTGAAAACCAACAACATCTTCAACAGAATCCTTTTTGTTTCTGCTTGTAATTTTAGGTTCATTGACTTTTTGTCTTTTTGCTACAACCTCCCCAGTATTGTTCTCATTTCTTCGTTTCCGGCCTACCACACGTTTCTCAAACAAAGGATACTGAGGCAAATGTGGCGCATACTCTCTTCTTACCCTATTGTATTCCTTAACACAATCTAGATCCGCACAAATGTTTGTGACATCACACTCAATCAAGTACAATCCCGATAAAGTTCTAACTCGTGACAATGCCACATATGCCATACCCTCCTTGAACACAGAACTGCCAATATTCACCAATGCACTGTCTACGCTTAAACCTTGCGATTTATGAATTGTCACCGCATATGCCAAGCAAACAGGAAACTGCTTACGGCGAACATATAAGTCTTTTACAAGCAAAAATCTAGCAGAACAACGAGCAATTAGCTGTACTTCCTCAATGCCATCAAATTTAATTTTTAAAAATTCAATTCCATCTCTATTTCTGTATTTCACAAAATCAACAACATTACCCATTGATCCATTTACCAGACCTCTTTCAACATGTAAATTCCTTCTTAAAATTATACGGCAGTTCAAGCACACATTCAGAGTCTTTTCAAAACCTGCAGTTTTAGATATACTCTTCTCTAATGAATCCAATTTTGTTTTCAGATTCTCAGACAAAATAATTGTTGATCCCATATGCTCTACTCTATCAATAGCTTCCAGTTTCACAATCTCTTGCTTTTCTAAATGCAACATTTTGTTGTTAAATTTGGCACATTCTGCAAGAGTTGGCATCAAACATATTCCAGATTTCTTCTCAGTAATTTTCTGAAAAATATTCTCAGGCACAACATCTTGTTCTGGATATACATTTGACAGTAATCGTGCATGTAAAGCTTCTTTCCCATGCTCGGTCACTTTTTCCAATTCTAACATCTTGTAGAATAGTCTTGTAAACTTCATCCTTCGCCTGACGCATATTTTCATGCAGTTCAGCATAATTGAAGTTTAACCATATATTGACGTTGCCAATGCTGCCTAGGCACTTCCTGGTATCTTCATGCGTGAGCATTTTGAACACAGGTTGCCCTTTCACTGGTGTCAGCTGCAAAAGATCTCCGAAAACAATGATGTGTTTGCCACCAAATAACACATCATACTCTGTTTTGAGAACTTCTTGCATCCTCAAATGCACAAAAGCAAGCATGACATTGGAAACCATGCTTACTTCGTCAATGATAAGAAGTTTCATTTTCCTCAAGATTCTTGAAACTTCAAAACAAGCATCTCCAGATAGCTTGTGATATTGTAATTTATTGTCATGCTCCACTGGCAGCATCAGTAAACGATGTAAAGTAATCCCTTTAATATTATGTGCTGCCAGTCCAGTTGGAGCAGTGACAACACAAGACAGCGATGACTCTGTCCTTTCCTGCAAATAGCATTAAATTGCTTTAATGAGGAAACTTTTTCCAGTTCCCGCTTCTCCACTCACGTACAGTCGGACAGGCTTCAACGACGTACATGAGCACTCTTTCTTATAATGACTTAATCCATGATCAATTTGCATGGTAACTTCGTCATATATTTTCCTCTGCTCAACGTTAAGTTGTCTTTCCAACTCTTCTAAGTTAACCGCATCCTCCTGAGCATGTGCCATGGCTCTTTCCACTTCATTCATAGCAGTGGCAGCTTCATTTTCAATAACAGGTCCTCCTAGTGGATCCTGACTCAATGAAGCAGAACTCTGACTGTCCTGAGAACTGTCTCTGGCAATCTCGGCTGCAATCGTTGCTTCCTGCTCAATTTCCGCATTCAACATTTCTACATATTTGGGAAAAGCAGGACATTCTATGGTCTCCTTGGCGGCATTGAAAGAGTCTTCGTAACAGAGGAAATCTCCAAGCAGTTCCTCTTCTGCACGCCAAGGCTTGAAAAGTTGCAAAAGTGCTAAATAGAAAAACTCATTTTTTTCAGGAGATTCGCCACTCAATTTTCGATGGTTTACCAAGTGGCATTTTCTTTGCTTGACCAGACATCCCTCACTTCCTATTACAGCATACACTCCTTTCTCAGTATCTTCTTTGATGTTCCTCTTGAATATGTAATTTTGCAGAACCTCATACAGACAAACATTCTCGAGGTGACTGCTTCGATTTGGATAATATGTATCCAACATGTTTGTCTTCAAAATGTCGGTACTGTTTGGCTCCTTTTCCGCCAAAAACTCAATTTCCCGCACAGGTTTGAGAACTCGATTACGCGTTGCAGCAAGACCAAGACTCGCCCAAACGATACTCCTGGACTTGGCATAGAGACTTGCTGAAGACAACCGGTCAGAACATTCGTACGCTCCGATTTCTCGATGCGACAACATCTTCAGAGTGAAACTGTACAACTTCTTGCTGAGGCTCTTTTCATGGGAAATGTCCTCCCACATATCCTTCAATTCTGTCTTCTCTTTTTTGGTGATGTAAGACGTCACATACCGAGCCACAGCCATACAGTTATCAGCCACAAACTGTATATCCATGTTAGCATTCCACATGGACAAAATCACCGGGTTGTAGTCGTTGATGTACTTGGACTCTTCGTTCCTCTTCAAATTGTAAGTGTTTTTAGGTGATTTCTTCATGACATTGTGTCGCAGCGAAGACATCAAACTGTTTACTCTTCCTTTATAAATCACCGGTCGTGGAAAGCCGAAACGACATTTAGTGTAGAACTTGTCCTTGTTTCGGAATTTACGACGGCAGTACTTTCCACATCGATGGCTTTGGAAACGCAGAACTTTTTCTCTTAGGCTTTTCTTCTCCTTTGCGTTTGGAACAGCACACGTAGAATACTGTTGGATGAAACTCATCACTGAGTCTTCTGGATCCGTTCCAAATTTAGGTGCATCCTTGATCCACAGCAACATATGTATATGAGGAGCACCTCTTGCTTGGTACTCTTTTCTCCAGAAGAAATCCAACACCTCTCCAAGAGGTGGATTCTTCTTATTCATGATGAAAGACATCATAGCTTCAAATCTATGATTGAAGTACCTACATACATTGACTGGATCCAAAGAGCACAGTTCTCCGGGTGTCTTGAATTCGATGTTATCTACGTTAGCATTTGCCTCTCGTAGAAATTCAAGTAAGTCTTCCCAGCCATACTCGGCACAGCTCAGAGTGAGGAACCATGTGGGAGTACCTAAGTTCCTCAGCATACATTTTAAATCACCATGACGACGGTACCAGTACTCATTAGTACCACGCTGACACGCCATGAGATTAATCAGGTGAGAATCCAAAATACTGTCTTGGACATTGACTTTATCCATAAAGTCACTTGCCGAGATGTTTTGCATGTGTATACCACTTTTCAAGATGTGGTTCACTGCATATGACAGTCCAGACAGATCGCTTTCAAACAGGAGATGAAACAAATAAGGAATGCATTGTCGAAACCTAGCATCTCCTGCATACAATCGCAAAGTCCGGTATTCAGAAGCAGGAATTTGATGAGGTCGCTCATCATATCTTCCTCCCTGACCTGTTGGAAAAAGCTGTGGGAAACACCGAGCTTCCAAACTTTCCTCCCAAACACTAATGGGACTCCCTTTGGCTTGTTTCATTTGAAACAACTCAATAGCATTCCCCATGACTTCCTTGGAATGCAAAGGATGAACACTATAATGTTCATATATTTCTTCACTAGTAGAGGGTTCTACTTTCTCAATTTGACCAGCACACAAATCGCTATCCTCTTCCTCACTTACTTCCTCTTCTGCAACATATACATTCTTATAGTATTTATTATTTTTTTTTAAATACAATGTTGCCTTTTTAACTTTCCTAACATCCACTAAATCTTGCCATATTTTCTTATTCTTTGTCGGAACCCCATTAACTAAGATAACCAGAGGTTCCTCTTCCACTTTTTCTACTCCAATTGTGTTAATGTTTTTCTTCAAATCTAGAGGCAAATAAACAACTCTTCCCTTTAATCCTCTCTGTAAATCTGATGGAGGCAATTTCCCTGTCTTTGGCTCCATTCTTACAATAGCCTGAAAGGGATGGATACTTTGAATCAAAATAGATTCATAAGTATTTAAATCCTTCAATTCAGAAGGAATCTCAACCAATTCCAGATTATTATGAACTGCTCTAGCAGGCATCTGGTTTTGATTTAATTTGCAAGAACAATAAGTACACACACGTTGATCCAATCCCAAATCAAAACAATTTTCTACCATCAAGTATGTTGCAAAATCCTTCCATTCACTATTATTTTCCCTTTCACTTTTTGCATATAAATCCACTAACTTAGTCTGATTCTTATAATAAGTGCGTCGACAACACACACAAGTGAAATTCGGCCTCTCACTTGATTTCACCTGAAACGTCGCAATTTCCCTCTGGAAATTATCTGTACTGGAAACCTGTACACTATCTTCCACAAGACCATCTTCTTCTTGGTCAATTTCAACATTCTCCTCTTTACTTCCAAAGTAACAAAACTCAATTTCTTCACATATATTCTTCACATCTATTTCAGAACCATGCAAAAGAGCAGCGCATAATTGTTTAAGCATAATTGCTGGACTCTTAGCATAATACAACATTCTAACTAATTTCCTCACTTTGTTATGATGCACTGCTAGCATCCTGAAATGATGAAAAACACTCTGGCATACTCTCCTGGAAAGACAAGCCAGTGAATGTCCATGCAAACCTGTCACTTCTCTTACTCTGCAAGGATCTAATTCTTGCAACAACATCATTTTCTGCTTCAAACTTTTCTTATTAAATGACCGTACAAAATCACAAAGCAAATTGATGGAATCCTGTCGCACACTGCAAATACTACTACACTTCCAGGTGTACACAGGACCCTTAGCACGTCTTCCTAAAACCTCATTACCTAACACCTCTTCTGCCTCTGTTGTCACAAGTTTTTCTTTTTCAACTGGACAACCATCTTTCACTTCATAAGCACGACCACTGGTGTCAACTGCATGCACCAAATCATTATCCTGGAAATAACTCTCCTCATTAAAAAATGCCTCACAGCTTGAACTATGCATCCATTCTCCAGAAAAAACTTCACAAAAATTACTACGATTAACTATTCTCTTCCATCTACTATTTCTTTTGAAATCAAAAATTGCCTTGTTTAGCTTCCTAATTCTATTGATTATCAAAATAAATAACTTACGTTTAATTTCAAATGCCTGATCAATAACTTTCTCAACTTTTTTTTTTGTCTTATAAAAAACTAGTTTATGTTGACCTTTCTTAATATTTTTTAACAAATTGCCAATTATCCTGTTCCGGAACATTCGTTTACGAATCTCCCTAAACTGTTGTTTCCTTCTACTATCATGCACAGAGTTATCTCTTGCTCTAGCAGTAACATTTTTCATTGGCCTTTCTTTTCCATTTGATTTCCTTCTCGTTTTATGGACTGAAACATTTTCTGTAGTAATATTTTTTTTATTACACATATTTTTCATAAAGTGTTTTGTGCTCTTACCCGGTGCTTTCTTCGTGACTTGACAAATCTTTTTGTTAGAGGACTGCTGCGTATTATTTTTCACCTGCTGTCTTTGACGTTTTGCAGCCTTTCTCTGTCTTTCTATTGTAGGCATGGTGAAATCTTGAAATGATCTGCAGTTGAATCTGTGGAAAAATATAATAAATAATGTTATTAACCATTATTACCAAACAGTAAATCAGTAACAGTGATAAAAAACTTAACACACTACTTGACATTTTAATTAGAAGATTTTTTAGTCGTTGGCAAATTTACAATACAGAAATACCAGAAAAGAAATGACATTTATATTTATGTTACCTATGCTATTTTATATGTGAATCTGATCTAATTTTATGAGCATATTTTAATATTTTATTGAAGACACTACACATAACCTGCTTTTGAAGGTGTCTTTATTTTTAAATTAAACGGTTTCCTTTTTACTTTTTATTAATTATAAATTTTAAAAATAAATGTTTATATTTCCAAAGGCTCAAGCAGGTCAGCTTCCCATCCTATATCATATAATTCGGACAAATCTGCATCCTCATCACGCTCTTCTTCATCCTCAGGATTTAAATCATCCAATGGATCAACATCCACTGATGTTTCAATTACAAGTTCAATGATGAGGTCAAAATCAACTGATTGCAGATTGTCGCTCATGTTGATGTTGTCTTTATCTTTAAAGAAAGATAACAACAATGAGATGTTGCAGAGTAAGAGACAAATCTCACAGATTATAATAGTAAAATTGTTTAACAAGAGTAACATTTTGCAGCTATTATTTAGCCATGTCCAGCGATGCTGAGCAGGTGAAGCCTATGTCTAATTTTTCACTGAACAGGACTCATCTGTTCTTAACCTTGGATAATCCTCACCGACTCTGTGTCCCCTGCACATACTTAAATGTAAAGCGGCAGATTTATGTTAAATGGCACATCCCCAGGCATGCACCAGTTAACGTGCACCACTGCTCTGCCACCCATGGTGTGCCGCATTTACAATCAGATAGGAGAAACCTGTTTCAAAACCCTGCACCTGCTTGAAGCAGGCATAGGTCTTGACGCAACATTGTGGAGATGGTGCACCCCTGAGCCTTGCTGGAGCTGCATCGCACTTGCGATACAACTCCAGCAATGCGCCACCTTAACGGCACAGATGCGTCAAGCATCTGTGCCGTTTTTGCCCCATGCTGCGCCGCATTGTAAATGCAGCACACCATGGGTGGCGGAACAGCGGCGCAAGATGACTGGCACATCCCTGGTGATGCACCAGTCATCATAAATCTATCCCTAAGCTTCTTATCTTGTTAGATATGAACTGCCATATGTATCATCAAAATATTTTGCATTTCCTAAATAGCGAATTTTAAGGAATAAATAGCGATTCTTTACCATTCCTAATTTGCGATGAGCAAATTGCTAATTGCAAGTTACCCATTCATTTCCATGGGCTAGGAGGCTCATATAAATGAAGGTGCAATTTGCGATTAACAATGTGCTCATCACAAATTAGGAATTTTTCCAAAGCTGCAGGGGTGTCTCAATAACACCCTGCTGCACCCCTGAAAAATAAATTTGGGGGCATATGGCGCACATAAATTTTAACAACATTCCTTTACCTCAAAAACGATTTTCAAATCATAATTTCAAAACACTACACATGGGAAAATTACTTAAAATGTCCTTAAGACACATAAAAGCGTTTTTTGATTGCCTTTCCTGCATGGTTGGGTCACTTTTAACATGGCTATGTAACACAAACATTCAAAATCTAAATTTTCCATGCACATGTGTGAGCATGTTTACAAGCAATTTGCGCCACAGAGAAAGGTCTTACACTAAAATGAGAAAAATAACATCAGGGACAGTCAATTGCCTTATAAAGAAGCATACACCATTATGTCCTTGTCATGAATTTAAAAACAATTCCTTTACCCCAAAAACGATTTTCAAATCATAATTTCAAAACACTGCACATGGGAAAATGACTTAAAATGTCATTAAGACACATGAAAGCGTTTTTTGATTGCCTTTCCAGCATGGTTGGGTCACTTTTAACATGGCTATGTAACACAAACATTTAAAATTTAAAATTACCATGCACAGGTGGGAGCATATTTACAAGCAATTTGCGCCACAGAGAAAAGTCTTACATTAAAATGGGAAAAATAACATCAGGGACAGTCAATTGCATTATAAAGAAGCATACACCATTATGTCCTTGTCATAAATTTAAAAACAATTCCTTTACCTCAAAAACGATTTTCAATTCATAATTTCAAAACACTGCACATGGGAAAATTACTTAAAATGTCCTTAAGACACATAAAAGCGTTTTTTGATTGCCTTTCCTGCATGGTTGGGTCACTTTTAACATGGCTATGTAACACAAACATTCAAAATCTAAATTTTCCATGCACAGGTGGGAGCATATTTACAAGCAATTTGCGCCACATAATTCATAATTTTCTCCTTAAAGCACACTATTCTCTATCTAAGTTAAAGAAATATTTTCTCACCTTAGCAAATACTTTGAGTTTGAAAACAGTCTCAGAAACACACCAATTTGTCTTCAGCAGAGCAAAAGGTATGCACTCCAGAGTCTGCAGCTATCAAAAGCACAGAAATGCTGTAATTCTTCACACATATTTCTCATGTCACCCAATCAAAACTCTTCCCTCACTTTTTTTCAAATGAAAACCCTTCCCCCCTCTGCCCTTTCTGTCTTTTCTGCATGGCAACCACCTCATTGGAAGACTTCTGGTGTTTGCAAGTTCACACAATTTTGTTGCAATTGAACTCTGAACTCTCAGTGCACCTGCATATCCAGTGCATTCTTTCATTTAATGATTTTTTATTGACCATTCAAAATACATCTTTCAAAGAACACATCCGTGCACCCTAACTTTCTGTTTTCAGCAATCAAAATCCACCAATCACTGTTACTGCTTCATGAACACAGAAACTCCACAGTTTTTTTCATTTTAAACTCTCATTTTTTCAACTGCCATTTCATTGCCACACTTCATCTGACTGCAGGAGAACCTTCTCTCACCATGTTTTCTGTCTGGATTGTTGGACATAGTTATATTCACTGGGCTCAAAGGTACGTTGAAAACAGGAAATTACCTAACCTCAATTTACAAGATGTGGAAATTAAGTGGTTTGGCCACAGAGGATTAAAATGTCACCAATTGATACCATTGGTGAAAACCTTTATGCATTTGCCCAAACCTGACCTGTTAATTGTGCACTGTGGAGGTAATGACTTGGGCACTTTGACTGGTGTAGGTCTGGAAATGCTTTTAAAGGACACCTTTGAGCAATTAATGGCACTTTTTCCTCAGACTGCCTTGGTATATTCAAATATATGCCAAAGACAGAAATGGAGGTGGTCAAACCAATTTTGTCCACAAATTGAGAAGTCGAGGAAGCATGTAAACAAATCTGTTTCAGCTTACATGAGAGACCATGGAATGGGCTCCCTGTACAACAATAACTTGCGTTACTACATGCAAGATATCTACAGAGGAGATGGAGTTCACTTCTCAGATGAGGGCAACAGAGTTTTCACTCTGAATTTAAGAATGTGCATTGGTACCTACTTATAAGTACCTAAATGTACCATAAACCCAAAAGCTCTTCTCAGAGCTACCCTACATCTAATCACTCACAATTATTATTTTACTCTAACATTTTCACTAATTTTCAACAAAGTACGCTCCCCGGGGCGCTACCCGGTACGCGAACCGGGAGCTAACCTCGCGAAATTTTTAAAAAAAAGGGGTTTTTTTTCGCACATATGGGCCTCCTCAGCCACCCTCACAAAACCTAGGGGGTCAAGATAAGTCTACCGTGCCCCCTTCTACCCATTCTGAACATTATTTGCCCTCCATCTTGTATCTAAATTCGACCGAAACACAAAATGGTGGACTCCCGGAACGCTTAAGGTTCGCGAACCGGGGCGCTCAACGGTTCGCGTACCGGGTCGCTCCCTGGGAAGCGCACCATCAAAAAAGGTGGGAAAGTAGTTCACAGAAAAGCCACTGGAGACAATTTCACCAAATATAGATTAGCTCATACTACATACCAATCCCTACCATTTTCACAAATTTTATTGGAATTCCATTTAGTCATTTAGCCTGTAGACCTCTCTAAATACCCTGAGGTAAATTACTTCACAAAACACATCTGAAGTGTTGGAATTGACAACCAATGAAAATGTTACTTTCATTTTCTACTTTTTTTTACCTGACATTTCATTGGTTATATACCTGAATATATATAAAGGAAGAGAAGAAAACACAGCCATTTTGACTACTACTTCTTGCTGTACATTTCAATAGTATTTTCACTAATTCCTTCAACTTCTTTCTAAAGGTAAGTTTTTATTTTTAAAACTGAAGTATATTGTGCACTATAAGTTAATATGGTAAACTTTTTCTGATAGATATATACTATCCCTCTGTAGTAGTTATAGATTTAGAGAGACTTCTCTGTTATAGTTAAGGATGGAGTTAGGCTTCTCTTGTATAATTATGAATTTACTTACGTTAAATCACATACACATTTTTATATTCCTACTTCCACTCTGATACTATACACTGCCCAAAGATAAATTCACTGATAAAAAATGCCTATCTAAAATTATTCCCAACATTGCCCTATCTCTACTAATATATATTTTTTTAATTCAAATTTCAGGCAAAATGGAAGGCGAAAACCAAGTTTCTTTTGAAATGGACCTGCAAGACAGCAGCCAAGAATTGATTGATACAATTGATCAAATTGACATTGAATTTTTCGATGAAACTTGGGACAATGAACTACTGCAATGTGTACAAGCAGTAGATAACCTCCTTGCAAATGAGGACATTTTACACCCTCAGAGACTACAATGTATATTCCATGATAATTATGAAATTTCTGACAATGAAATGTTAGAAAGTTTAATAAATTATGAAACACAATCACATTAAAAAAAAATGCTTAAAAAATAAAGAAAATAAAAAATAATCAACAAAAACAACAATCAATTAACATACAGCATTTGAAAAGTCTATCATTCATTTTTCATTGCAGTACGCTGCCCAGAACGCTTCCCGGTTCGCGGACCGGGCGCTCCCCACGCAAAAAAAAAAAATTTTTTTTTTGTTTTTTTTGCCCCGCGGGGCCCTTTTAAAACCTCCACATTAAACCTAGGGGGTCAGGGAGGATCTAGTATGCCCCCTTATGGTCATTTTCGCCTTTGTTTTGGCCTCCTCTTGTCTCCCAATCCTACCGAGAGACAAGATGGCGGCCGCTCCGGACTGTTTAGAATGTTGACAGACACCGGAGAGCCAATCAGCTTCGCTACGCAAAGTTCCGTTACGCGTCAGGTACGCGGACCGGAGCGCTGCCCGGAGCGCGCTTACAGATATATATCTTTTTTTAAACGTTAATTTCTCAAAATCCACTGGAGCACATATATTGAGACCTAGAAAATGCACATCGGGCTACCAGTCCCTACAATTTTGCCAAGTTTCGTGCAAATCCATTCAGCCGTTCGGGCTAAAAGTGAGGCCAACCGCCCTATGGAAAACTCAATGTTAAAAACACGTTTTGGGACCCCCCTTTTTTCTCGGCCCCCCCTGGACGAACCCCCCCCAAATTTTCAGGGGCTGCTCAGAAACAAAATGTTCCATTTTCCAGAAAATTTCAGCCAATTCCGTCCTCAAACGCCAAAGTTATTAGACATAGCATTTTCAAAAATCCCATAGGGAAAAAATCCTAACTATATATACCTACTGGCGACCGCCAGTAGGTAATAAGCTTACTGTATTCTGTACCTTCCCGAGTACGAGCTGCATTCTGATTGGCTGCCAATGTCTGTTAACACTCCAAAACAGAAATTGTTGGCAGCCATCTTGTACCTCGGTAGACTGAGGCACAGGAAAGCTGAAAAACAAACGTGTAGAACTCAAAAAGGGGGCAGGGTAGATGCACCCTGACCCCCTAGGCCTGCTCAGGGGGTCCCACAAGGACCCCCAAGGCAAAAAAAATAATTATATAGTTAGGAATTAGCTTTTTAAAACGTTTGAAATTCACTCAAAAAACTATACGTTTTAGGGGTGTTATAGTTAGCTGGACATTTCACTCATACAAAACCATTGAAATTGCTCCTATATATTTCACGCACCCGCAATCCACTGCTGATGATGTCACATATTAGATCATTCATGACATGGTCAGTGACATCACTGATGACATCTCAAATGACATCACTGATGACATCATCTACGTGACAATCACATACACCTTTTCCTACACTATTAAAATTTTTCATCACTCTTTGTAAAATACAGAGTATCATATTTGAATCCATTGTCACAGCAATACAAGTATCTAAACATCCAGATGTATACACACATCTAATCACTTACCTATAGATTCACTCATACATGCTGTCAATGAACAATAGAACACTATCAAAAATACTTATACACCTATATCGACATTAAACAACAGCACACATCCTATTCACATATGAAGTCATCCTACTCACTTATGCAAACAATGGATCATACTTACATATTTACTTAGCAAAACACTTATACAAACACCACTTCATCTATTCGTTTAGATAGTAAGTCATACTTAGTGAATTATAAAATCATTATTACAAGTATACAGTTATCCATAGTCACTCACACAATCATTGAGTCTTATGTATACTTATTTATATACAACAGCTGACACATACACTGCCTTTTATTTTTCTAGTTTGTTGGACATGTACCATTGAGAAATATATTTGCTCATCACCACACCCATAAAGAGATTCACCCACCCAAACTGTTAGAACATGTAGTTTTAACTTCATATATCTACTGAATCAACAATTCACACATCTTTGGACAGTCACACCCCCCCCACCGAACAACACAACACTTTCACACTCCCATACAAATACTCAGTTAACTAATCAATAACTAATATAGGCCTTTCACATAGCTAGTAACCAACTGTAGAATCAGTTTACACAACAACTGACAAAGTGATACAGGTATTCACACAGTTTAGTCACTATCCACTATATTCAGTGAGACATTATAAATTGGTCAAGTAAACAGTCAATTACACTGCTACTAAATCCTCCATCCAAATATTTATTTATATATATCCACTCATTCTTCAATGCAAATTGCTATATATATATATATATATATATATATATATAAAATGCATATTTAAATACCGAAACAAACCACTTTCACTGGATGATGTCATCAATGATGTCATCAATGATGTCATTTGAGATGTCATCAGTGATGTCACTGACCCTGTCATGAATGATCTAATATGTGACATCATCAGCAGTGAATTGCGGGTGCGTGAAATATAGTTAGTACAACTAACTATGTAGGAGCAATTTCAATGGTTTTGTATGAGTGAAATGTCCAGCTAACTATAACACCCCTAAAACGTATAATTTTTTGAGTGAATTTCAAATGTTATTTAAAAGCTAATTCCTAACTATATAAGGCCTGAAACCTATGTTTTTTTCAGTGAATATATATATATATATATATATATGTGTATATATATATATATATATATATATATATATATATATATATATATATTCACTGAAAAAACCATAGGTTATAGACCATATATAGTTAGGAATTAGCATTTAAAAAACCTTATTTTACTCACACAAAACCATTGAAATTCTTACTGCTTACGGCGAACATATAAGTCTTTTACAAGCAAAAATCTAGCAGAACAACGACCAATTAGCTGTACTTCCTCAATGCCATCAAATTTAATTTTTAAAAATTCAATTCCATCTCTATTTCTGTATTTCACAAAATCAACAACATTACCCATTGATCCATTTACCAGACCTCTTTCAACATGTAAATTCCTTCTTAAAATTATACGGCAGTTCAAGCACACATTCAGAGTCTTTTCAAAACCTGCAGTTTTAGATATACTCTTCTCTAATGAATCCAATTTTGTTTTCAGATTCTCAGACAAAATAATTGTTGATCCCATATGCTCTACTCTGTCAATAGCTTCCAGTTTCACAATCTCTTGCTTTTCTAAATGCAACATTTTGTTGTTGAATTTGGCACATTCTGCAAGAGTTGGCATCAAACATATTCCAGATTTCTTCTCAGTAATTTTCTGAAAAATATTCTCAGGCACAACATCTTGTTCTGGATATAAATTTGACAGTAATCGTGCATGTAAAGCTTCTTTCCCATGCTCGGTCACTTTTCCAATTCTAACGTCTTGTAGAATAGTCTTGTAAACTTCATCCTTCGCCTGACGCATATTTTCATGCAGTTCAGCATAATTGAAGTTTAACCATATATTGACGTTGCCAATGCTGCCTAGGCACTTCCTGGTATCTTCATGCGTGAGCATTTTGAACACAGGTTGCCCTTTCACTGGTGTCAGCTGCAGAAGATCTCCGAAAACAATGATGTGTTTGCCACCAAATAACACATCATACTCTGTTTTGAGAACTTCTTGCATTCTCAAATGCACAAAGGCAAGCATGACATTGGAAACCATGCTTACTTCGTCAATGATAAGAAGTTTCATTTTCCTCAAGATTCTTGAAACTTCAAAACAAGCATCTCCAGATAGCTTGTGATATTGTAATTTGTTGTCATGCTCCACTGGCAGCATCAGTAAACGATGTAAAGTAATCCCTTTAATGTTATGTGCTGCCAGTCCAGTTGGAGCGGTGACAACACAAGACAGCGATGACTCTGTCCTTTCCTGCAAATAACATGAAATTGCTTTAATAAGGAAACTTTTTCCAGTTCCCGCTTCTCCACTCACGTACAGTCGGACAGGCTTCAACGACGTACATGAGCACTCTTTCTTGTCATGACTTAATCCATGATCAATTTGCATGGTAACTTCGTCATATATTTTCCTCTGCTCAACGTTGAGTTGTCTTTCCAACTCTTCTAAGTTAACCGCATCCTCCTGAGCATGTGCCATGGCTCTTTCCACTTCATTCATAGCAGTGGCAGCTTCATTTTCAATAACAGGTCCTCCTAGTGGATCCTGACTCAATGAAGCAGAACTCTGACTGTCCTGAGAACTGTCTCTGGCAATCTCGGCTGCAATCATTGCTTCCTGCTCAATTTCCGCATTCAACATTTCTACATATTTGGGAAAAGCAGGACATTCTATGGTCTCCTTGGCGGCATTGAAAGAGTCTTCGTAACAGAGAAAATCTCCAAGCAGTTCCTCTTCTGCACGCCAAGGCTTGAAAAGTTGCAAAAGTGCTAAATAGAAAAACTCCTTTTTTCAGGAGATTCGCCACTCAATTTTCGATGGTTTACCAAGTGGCATTTTCTTTGCTTGACCAGACATCCCTCACTTCCTATTACAGCATACACTCCTTTCTCAGTATCTTCTTTGATGTTCCTCTTGAATATGTAATTTTGAAGAACCTCATATAAACAAACATTCTCGAGGTGAATGCTTCGATTTGGATAATATGTATCCAACATGTTGGTCTTCAAAATGTCGGTACTGTTTGGCTCCTTTTCCGCCAAATACTCAATTTCCCGCACAGGTTTGAGAACTCGATTACGCGTTGCAGCAAGACCAAGACTCGCCCAAATGATACTCCTGGACTTGGCATAGAGACTTGCTGAAGACAACCGGTCAGAACATTCGTACGCTCCAATTTCTCGATGCGACAACATCTTCAGACTGAAACTGTACAACTTCTTGCTGAGGCTCTTTTCATGGGAAATGTCCTCCCACATATCCTTCAATTCTGTCTTCTCTTTTTTGGTGCTGTAAGACGTCACATACCGAGCCACAGCCATACAGTTATCAGCCACAAACTGTATATCCATGTTAGCATTCCACATGGACAAAATCACCGGGTTGTAGTCGTTGATGTACTTGGACTCTTCGTTCCTCTTCAAATTGTATGTGTTTTTAGGTGATTTCTTCATCTCATTATGTCGCAGCGAAGACATCAAACTGTTTACTCTTCCTTTAGAAATCACCGGTCGTGGAAAGCCGAAACGACATTTGGTGTAGAACTTGTCCTTGTTTCGGAATTTACGACGACAGTACTTTCCACATCGATGGCTTTGGAAACGCAGAACTTTTTCTCTTAGGCTTTTCTTCTCCTTTGCGTTTGGAACAGCACACGTAGAATACTGTTGTATAAAACTCATCACTGAGTCTTCTGGATCCGTTCCAAATTTAGGTGCATCCTTGATCCACAGCAACATATGTATATGAGGAGCACCTCTTGCTTGGTACTCCTTTCTCCAGAAGAAATCCAACACCTCTCCAAGAGGTGGATTCTTCTTATTCATGATGAAAGACATCATAGCTTCAAATCTATGATTGAAGTACCTACATACATTGACTGGATCCAAAGAGCACAGTTCTCCGGGTGTCTTGAATTCGATGTTTTCTACGTTAGCATTTGCCTCTCGTAGAAATTCAAGTAAGTCTTCCCAGCCATACTCGGCACAGCTCAGAGTGAGGAACCATGTGGGAGTTCCTAAGTTCCTCAGCATACATTTTAAATCACCATGACGACGGTACCAGTACTCATTAGTACCACGCTGACACGCCATGAGATTAATCAGGTGAGAATCCAAAATACTGTCTTGGACATTGACTTTATCCATAAAGTCACTTGCCGAGATGTTTTGCATGTGTATACCACTTTTCAAGATGTGGTTCACTGCATATGACAGTCCAGACAGATCGCTTTCAAACAGGAGATGAAACAAATAGGGAATGCATTGTCGAAACCTAGCATCTCCTGCATACAATCGCAAAGTCCGGTATTCAGAAGCAGGAATTTGATGAGGTCGCTCATCATATCTTCCTCCCTGACCTGTTGGAAAAAGCTGTGGGAAACACCGAGCTCTCAAACTTTCCTCCCAAACACTAATGGGACTCCCTTTGGCTTGTTTCATTTGAAACAACTCAATAGCATTCCCCATGACTTCCTTGGAATGCAAAGGATGAACACTATAATGTTCATATATTTCTTCACTAGTAGAGGGTTCTACTTTCTCAATTTGACCAGCACACAAATCGCTATCCTCTTCCTCACTTACTTCCTCTTCTGCAACATATACATTCTTATAGTATTTATTATTTTTTTTTAAATACAATGTTGCCTTTTTAACTTTCCTAACATCCACTAAATCTTGCCATATTTTCTTATTCTTTGTCGGAACCCCATTAACTAAGATAACCAGAGGTTCCTCTTCCACTTTTTCTACTCCAATTGTGTTAATGTTTTTCTTCAAATCTAGAGGCAAATAAACAACTCTTCCCTTTAATCCTCTCTGTAAATCTGATGGAGGCAATTTCCCTGTCTTTGGCTCCATTCTTACAATAGCCTGAAAGGGATGGATACTTTGAATCAAAATAGATTCATAAGTATTTAAATCCTTCAATTCAGAAGGAATCTCAACCAATTCCAGATTATTATGAACTGCTCTAGCAGGCATCTGGTTTTGATTTAATTTGCAACAACAATAAGTACACACATGTTGATCCAATCCCAAATCAAAACAATTTTCTACCATCAAGTATGTTGTGAAATCCTTCCATTCACTATTATTTTCCCTTTCACTTTTTGCATATAAATCCACTAACTTAGTCTGATTCTTATAATAAGTGCGTCGACAACACACACAAGTGAAATTTGGCCTCTCACTTGATTTGACCTGAAACGTCGCAATTTCCCTCTGGAAATTATCTGTACTGGAAACCTGTACACTATCTTCCACATTACCCGCTTCTTCTTGGTCAATTTCAACATTCTCCTCTTTACTTCCAAAGTAACAAAACTCAATTTCTTCACATATATTCTTCACATCTATTTCAGAACTATGCAAAAGAGCAGCACATAATTGTTTAAGCATAATTGCTGGACTCTTAGCATAATACAACATTCTAACTAATTTCCTCACTTTATTATGATGCACTGCTAGCATCCTGAAATGATGAAAAACACTCTGGCATACTCTCCTGGAAAGACAAGCCAGTGAATGACCATGCAAACCTGTCACTTCTCTCACTCTGCAAGGATCTAATTCTTGCAACAACCTCATTTTCTGCTTCAAACTTTTCTTATTAAATGACCGTACAAAATCACAAAGCAAATTGATGGAATCCTGTCGCACACTGCAAATACTACTACACTTCCAGGTGTACACAGGACTCTTAGCACGTCTTCCTAAAACCTCATTACCTAACACCTCTTCTGCCTCTGTTGTCACAAGTTTTTCTTTTTCAACTGGACAACCATCTTTCACTTCATAAGCACGACCACTGGTGTCAACTGCATGCACCAAATCATTTTCCTGGAAATAACTCTCCTCATTAAAAAATGCCTCACAGCTTGAACTATGCATCCATTCTCCAGAAAAAACTTCACAAAAATTACTACGATTAACTATTCTCTTCCATCTACTATTTCTTTTGAAATCATAAATTGCCTTGTTTAGCTTCCTAATTCTATTGATTATCAAAATAAATAACTTACGTTTAATTTCAAATGCCTGATCAATAACTTTCTCAACTTTTTTTTTTCTCTTATAAAAAAGCACTTTCTGTTGACCTTTCTTAATATTTTTTAACAAATTGCCAATTATCCTGTTGCGGAACATTCGTTTACGAATGTCCCTAAACTGTTGTTTCCTTCTACTATCATGCACAGAGTTATCTCTTGCTCTAGCAGTAACATTTTTGATTGGCCTTTCCTTTCCGTTTGAATTGCTTCTCTTTTTCTGGACAGAAACATTTTCTGTAGTAATATTTTTTTTACTACAAATATTTCTTATGAATGTTTTTGTGCTCTTACCCGGTGCTTTCTTGGTGACTTGACTATTTTTTTTTGTAGAGGACTGCTGCTGTAAATGATGGACCTGCTGTCTTTGACGTTTTGTAGCCTTTCTCATTCTCTCCTTAGTTGGCATTCTCAAAATTTGAAATTATCTGCAGTTGAATCTGTGGTAAAATATAATAAAAAATGTTATTAACCACTATTACCAAACAGTAAATCAATAACAGTCATCAAAAACTTAACACACTACTTAACATTTTTACATATAATATTTTTTAGTGCTTTGGCAAATTTAGAATACAGAAATAGCAGAAAAGAAATGGAATTCTTCTTCATTTACCTGTCCTGTTTTATATGTGAATCTGATCTAATTTTATGAGCATATTTTAATATTTTATTGAAGACACTACACATAACCTGTTTTTGAAGGTGTGTTTAATTTAAAATTAAACAGTTTACATTTTTACTTTTCATTTATTGTAAATTTTAAAAATAAATGTTTATAGTTCCATAGGCTCAAGCAGGTCAGCTTCCCACCCTATGTCATATAATTCGGACAAATCTGCATCCTCATCACGTTCTTCTTCATCCTCAGGATTTAAATCATCCAAGGGATCAACATCCACTGATGTTTCAATTACGAGTTCAATGATGAGGTCGAAATCAACTGATTGCTGATTGTCGCTCATGTTGATGTTGTCTTTATCTTTAAAGAAAGATAACAACAATGAGATGTTGCAGAGTAAGAGACAAATCTCAGAGATTATAATAGTAAAATTGTTTAACAAGAGTAACATTTTGCAGCTATTATTTAGCCATGTCCAGCGATGCTGAGCAGGTGAAGCCTATGTCTAATTTTTCAGTAACCAGGACTCATCTCTTCTTAACCTTGGATAAGCCTCACCGACTCTGTGTCCCCTGCACATACTTAAATGTAAAGGGGCAGATTTATGTTAAATGGCACATCCCCAGGCATGCACCAGTTAACGTGCACCACTGCTCTGCCACCCATGGTGTGCCGCATTTACAATCAGATAGGAAAAAGCTGCGTCAAAACCCTGCGCCTGCTTTAAGCAGGCATAGGTCTTGACGCAACATTGTGGAGATGGGGCACCCCTGAGCCTTGCTGGAGCTGCATCGCACTTGCGATACAACTCCAGCAATGCGCCACCTTTACGGCACAGATGCGTCACGCATCTGTGCCATTTTTGCCCCATGCTACGCCGCATTGTAAATGCAGCACACCATGGGTGGCGGAACAGCGGCGCAGGATGACTGGCACATCCCTGGTGATGCGCCAGTCATCATAAATCTATCCCTAAGCTTCTTATCTTGTTACAGATGAACCGCCATATGTATCATCAAACTATTTTGCATTTCCTAAATAGCGAATTTTAAGGGATAAATAGCGATTCTTTACCATTCCTAATTTGCGATGAGCAAATTGCTAATTGCAAATTACCCATTCATTTCCATGGGCCAGTAGGCCCATAGGAATGAAGGTGCAATTTGCGATTAGCAATTAGCTCATCACAAATTAGGAATTTTTCCAAAGGTGCAGGGGTGTCTCAAGAACACCCTGCTGCACCCCTGAAAAAGAAAATTGGGGGCATATGGCGCACATACATGCCCTAAGGGCATGTATAGGCGTCATATGGCACCTTTTGTTTTTTGGAAAAAAAGCTTTTTGAAAAGAATTCGCAAATTACCACCAACTAGAAGTTGGTGGTAGTTTGCAAATCCTTAATGGCATTTTTTGCATATTTTTTGTTTGATACATTGCATTTAAGGAATCGCAAAATTTGCAAATCCTTCAGTGCATTCGCAAAATAAGGAATAGCAAATTTTGCTATTCCTTATTTTGCATCAAACTTGTTTGATACATACCATTTGTCTAATTAGCATTCGCAAAGGCCGAAATTCGCAGAATTTTGACCTTTCCGAATGGTAATTAGCTTGATACATATGGCCCCAAGTGAGGCCTGTCTTGCAACATGGTGCATCTTTTGCATCACTGCTGCATCGGTTTCATGTGGCACGTTTTTTTTACACCATGACACATCTGCCTAAATGCATCAATTTGTAATTTTGTCGCCTCATAGCAAATCTTTTGCACCACCGCTGCATCACAAAAGTGACGCACAGTGGCGCAAAAGAGGCATACACCTATCATAAATCTGTCCCTAGCATTTTAAATGATTAATTCAGGATGACGATAAGGTGTGGCCTATCCAGAGGTTTGTTTAAGGTGAGGCCTACTCAGGATTGCAGATTAAAGTTACGCTTGACGAAGAATACAGAGGAGATAATACATGTAAAGGCCTACCAATGAAGTAAGTAATGTCCACTTCATTGCGCCAGTCATCATAAATGTATCCCTAAGCTTCTTATCTTGTTACAGATGAACCGCCATATGTATCATCAAACTATTTTGCATTTCCTAAATAGCGAATTTTAAGGAATAAATAGCGATTCTTTACCATTCCTAATTTGCAATGAGCAAATTGCTAATTGCAAATTACCCATTCATTTCCATGGGCCAGGAGGCCCATAGGAATGAAGGTGCAATTTGCGATTAGCAATTAGCTCATCGCAAATTAGGAATTTTTCCAAGGGTGCAGGGGTGTCTCAAGAACACCCTGCTGCACCCCTCAAAAAGAAATTTGGGGGCATATGGCGCACATACATGCCCTAAGGGCATGTATGGGCGTCATATGGCACCTTTTGTTTTTTGGAAAAAAAACTTTTTGAAAAGAATTCGCAAATTAACACCAACTAGAAGTTGGTGGTAATTTGCAAATCCTTAATGGCATTTTTTGCATATTTTTTGTTTGATACATTGCATTTAAAGAATCGCAAAATTTGCAAATCCTTCAGTGCAATCGCAAAATAAGGAATAGCAAATTTTGCTATTCCTTATTTTGCATCAAACTTGTTTGATACATACCATTTGTCTAATTAGCATTCGCAAAGGCTGAAATTCGCAGAATTTAGGCCTTTGCGAATGCTAATTAGCTTGATACATATAGCCCCAAGTGAGGCCTGTCTTGCAACATGGTGCATCTTTTGCATCACTGCTGCATCGGTTTCATGTGGCACGGTTTTTTTACACCATGACACATCTGCCTAAATGCATCAATTTGTAATTTTGTCGCCTCATAGGAAATCTTTTGCACCGCCGCTGCATCAGAAAAGTGACGCACAGTGTCGCAAAAGAGGCATACACCTATCATAAATCTGTCCCTAGCATTTTAAATGATTAATTCAGGATGACGATAAGGTGTGGCCTATCCAGAGGTTTGTTTAAGGTGAGGCCTACTCAGGATTTCAGATCAAAGTTACACTTGATGAACAATACAGAGGAGATAATACATGTAAAGGCCTACCAATGAAGTAAGTAATGTCCACTTCATTGTGCCAGTCATCATAAATCTATCCCTATGCTTCTTATCTTGTTAGAGATGAACTGCCATATGTATCATCAAACTATTTTGCATTTCCTAAATAGCGAATTTTAAGGAATAAATAGCAATTCTTTACCATTCCTAATTTGCAATGAGCAAATTGCTAATTGCAAATTACTCATTCATTTCCATGGGCCAGGAGGCCCATAGGAATGAAGGTGCAATTTGCGATTAGCAATTAGCTCATCGCAAATTAGGAATTTTTCCAAGGGTGCATGGGTGTCTCAAGAACACCCTGCTGCACCCCCTGAAAAAGAAATTTGGGGGCATATGGCGCACATACATGCCCTAAGGGCATGTATGGGCGTCATATGGCACCTTTTGTTTTTTGGAAAAAAAGCTTTTTGAAAAGAATTCGCAAATTACCACCAACTAGAAGTTGGTGGTAATTTGCAAATCCTTAATGGCATTTTTTGCATATTTTTTGTTTGATACATTGCATTTAAGAAATCACAAAATTTGCAAATCCTTCAGTGCAATCGCAAAATAAAGAATAGCAAATTTTGCTATTCCTTATTTTGCATCAAACTTGTTTGATACATACCATTTGTCTAATTAGCATTCGCAAAGGCCAAAATTCACAGAACTTCGACCTTTGCAAATGCTAATTAGCTTCATACATATGGCCCCAAGTGAGGCCTGTCTTGCAACATGGTGCATCTTTTGCATCACTGCTGCATCAGTTTCATGTGGCACGGTGTTTTTTACACCATGACACATCTGCCTAAATGCATCAATTTGTAATTTTGTCGCCTCATAGCAAATCTTTTGCACCGCCGCTGCATCACAAAAGTGACGCACAGTGGCGCAAAAGAGGCATACACCTATCATAAATCTGTCCCTAGCATTTTAAATGATTAATTCAGGATGACGATAAGGTGTGCCCTATCCAGAGATTTGTTTAAGGTGAGGCCTACTCAGGATTGCAGATGAAAGTTACGCTTGACGAAGAATACAGAGGAGATAATACATGTAAAGCTCTACCAATGAAGTAAGTGATGTCCACTTCATTGCGCCAGTCATCATAAATGTATCCCTAAGCTTCTTATCTTGTTAGAGATGAACCGCCATATGTATCATCAAACTATTTTGCATTTCCAAAATAGCGAATTTTAAGGAATAAATAGCGATTCTTTACCATTCCTAATTTGCAATGAGCAAATTGCTAATTGCAAATTACCCATTCATTTCCATGGGCCAGGAGGCCCATAGGAATGAAGGTGCAATTTGCGATTAGCAATTAGCTCATCGCAAATTAGGAATTTTTCCAAAGGTGCAGGGGTGTCTCAAGAACACCCTGCTGCACCCCTGAAAAAGAAATTTGGGGGCATATGGCGCACATAAATTTTAACAACATTCCTTTACGTCAAAAACGATTTTCAAGTCATAATTTGAAAACACTGCACCCGGGGGGAAATGACTTAAAATGTCCTTAAGACACATGAAAGTGTTTTTTTAAAGCCTTTGCAAGTTTTTGGGTCACTTTTAACATGGCTACGTAACTCAAACAGTCAAAATCTAAATTTACCATGCACAGGTGTGACCATATTTACAAGGAATGTGCCCCACGGGGAAAGGTCTTTTAATGTAATATGGGAAAAATGACATCAGAGACACTGAAATGCCTTATAAAGAAGCATACACCATTATGTCCTTGTCATAAATTTACAAACCATTCCTTTTCCCCAAAAACGATTTTCAAATCATAATTTGAAAACACTGCACATAGGGAAATGACTTAAAATGTCCTTAAGACACATAAAAGCGTTTTTTGATTGCCTTTGCAGCATGGTTGGGTCACTTTTAACATAGCTATGTAACACAATCAATCAAAATCTAAATTTGCCATGCACAGGTGGGAGCATATTTACAAGGAATGTGCCCCACGGGGAAAGGTCTTACATTAAAATGGGAAAAATAACATCAGAGACACTCAATTGCCTTATAATGAAGCATACACCATTATGTCCTTGTCATAAATATTATAACCATTCATTTTCCTCAAAAACGATTTTCAAATCATAATTTGAAAAGACTCCACAGCTCCTATGCACAATAACACCCTGTCAGTACTAATACTTCACATTTTCTCCAATTACATTTTCTCAAAGAAACAAAATCTATTTGTAAAACACTTGAGACAAAGCAACATTTGAAGAACACAACTTTCTTCATAATTTTCTCCTTAAAGCACGCTATTCTCTATCTAAATTAAAGAAATCTTTTCTCACCTTAGCAAATACTTTGAGTTTCAAAACAGTCTCAGAAACACACCAATTTGTCTTCAGCAGAGCAAAAGGTATGCACTCCAGAGTCTGCAGCTATCAAAAGCACAGAAATGCTGTAATTCTTCACACATATCTCTCATGTCACCCAATCAAAACTCTTCCCTCACTTTTTTTCAAATGAAAACCCTTCCCCCCTCTGCCATTTCATGCCTTTTCTGCATGGCAACCACCTCTTGGAAGATCTCTGGTGTTTGCAAGTTCACACAACAATGTTGCAATTGAACTCTGAACTCTCAGTGCACCTCATATCCAGTGCATTCTTTCATTTAATGATTTTTTCTTGACCACTCAAAATACATCTTTCAAACAACTCATCCATGCACCCTAACTTTCTGTTTTCAGCAATCAAAATCCACCAATCACTGTTACTGCTTCATTAACACAGAAACTCCACAGTTTTTTTCATTTTAAACTCTTATTTTTTCAACTGCCATTTCATTGCCACACTTCATCTGACTGCAGGAGAAGCTTCTCTCACCATGTTTTCTGTCTGGATTGTTGGACATAGTTACATCTATTGGGCTCAGAGGTATGCTGAGAACAGGAATTTACCCAACCTCAATCTACAAGATGTGGAAATTAAGTGGTTTGGCCACAGAGGATTAAAATGTCACCAATTGATACCATTGGTGAAAACCTTTATGCATTTGCCAAAACCTGACCTGTTAATTGTGCACTGTGGAGGTAATGATTTGGGCACTTTGACTGGGGTAGGTCTGGAAATGCTTTTAAAGGACACCTTTGAGCAATTGATGGCACGTTTTCCTCAGACTGCCTTGGTATATTCAAATATATGCCAAAGACAGAAATGGAGGTGGTCAAACCAATTTTGTCCACAAATTGAGAAGTCGAGGAAGCATGTAAACAAATCTGTTTCAGCTTACATGAGAGACCATGGAATGGGCTCCCTGTACAACAATAACTTGCGTTACTACATGCAAGATATCTACAGAGGAGATGGAGTTCACTTCTCAGATGAGGGCAACAGAGTTTTCACTCTGAATTTAAGAATGTGCATTGGTACCTACTTATAAGTACCTAAATGTACCATAAACCCAAAAGCTCTTCTCAGAGCTATCCTACATCTGATCACTCACAATTATTATTTTACTCTAACATTTTTCACTAATTTTCAATAAAGTACGCTCCCTGGGGCGCTACCCGGTACGCGAACCGGACGCTAACCTCGCTAAATTTTTAAAAAAATGTTTTTTTTCTCGCACATATGGGCCTCCTCAGCCACCCTCAGAAAACCTAGGGGTTCAAGATAAGTCTACCGTGCCCCCTTCTACCCATTCTGAACATTATTTGCCCTCCATCTTGTATCTTAATTCGACCGAAACACAAAATGGTGGACTCCCGTAACGCTTAAGGTTCGCGAACCGGGGCGCTCACCAGTTCGCGTACCGGGGTGCTCCCTGGGAAGCGCACCATCAAAAAAGGTGGGAAAGTAGTTTACAGAAAAGCGACTGGAGACAATTTCACCAAATATAGATTAGCTCATACTACATACCAATGCCTACCATTTTCACAAATTTGATTGAAATTCCATTTAACCATTTAGCCTGTAGACCTCTCTAAATACCCTGAGGTAAATTACTTCACAAAACACATCTGAAGTGTTGGTATTGACAACCAATTAAAATGTTACTTTCATTTTCTACTTTTTTTACCTGACATTTGATTGGCTATGTACCTGAATATATATAAATGAAGAGAGAGAAACACAGCCATTTTGACTACTACTTCCTGAACTACATTGCAAGATCATTTTCACTCACAACTTAAACTTCTTTTTAGAAGGTGAGATATTATTTTATAAATTTGAAAACATTTTCAGATAGTTATATACTATCCCTCTGTAAGAGTTAGACATTGAGAAAGGCTTCTTTATTATAATTATGGATTGATTTAGGTTTCTGTGGTATAATTATGAATTTACTTAGGCTTCTTCACAGGCACTTTTTAATAGTACTACTTCACGCATGAAACCATACAGTGCCCATAGATTACTTCTCTGTTATAAACTCACAAGTACCTGTCTGAACTTAAACCCAACAGTGCCCTATCTCTACTGATATATTTGTTTTTTATGCAAATTACAGCAATAAAATGGAAGGTGAGCAGAATGTTTCCTTCGAAATTGTTCTGGAGAACAACACAGAAAAAGATATTGAGGACAACGATGACTCAGATTTCATGGATGAATCACGGGACCATGAATTAGTTCAATGTGTAGAATTTGTGGATCATTTACTTCATTATGATGACGGTCAAATGTGGGAACTTATGTTCACTCAACAAGAGGACATATCGGACAGTCAAATGCTAGACGTTCTATTAAATTTTGAAAAACAATCCGAAAAATAAAATTGTACGTAATATTAAAAAATTGTTTGAGTCTTTAATCATTTTTATATGTAATTCATAAACTAGTTAAATGTTAGAAATGTTATTAAATTTTCAAACACAATCACAATAATAAATAATTGCTTAAAAAATACAAAAAAATAAAAAAATAATCAACAAAACCAACAATCAATTAACATACAGTATTTGAAAAGTCTATCATTCTTTTTTCCTTATAGTACGCTGCCCAGAACGCTTCCCGGTTCGCGAACCGGGCGCTACCCACGCAAAAAAAACATTTTTTTTTTTTTTTTTTGCCCCGCGGGTCCCTTTTAAAGCCTCCACATTAAACCTAGGGGGTCAGGGAGGATCTACTATGCCCCCTTATGGTCATTTCCCCCTTTGTTTTGGCCTCCTCTTGTCTCTCGATCCTACCGAGAGACAAGATGGCGGCCGCTCCGGACTGTTTAGAATGTTGACAGACACCGGAGAGCCAATCAGCTTCACTTCGCGAAGTTCCGTTACGCGTAAAGTCCGCGAACCGGAGCGCTGCCCAGAGCGCGCTTACAGATATATATCTTTTTTTAAACGTTAATTTCTCAAAATCCACTGAAGCACATATATTGAGACCTAGAAAAGGCACATCGGGCTACCAGTCCCTACAATTTTGCCAAGTTTTGTGGAAATCCATTCAGCCATTCGGGCTAAAAGTGAGGCCAACCGCCCTATGGAAATTAACATTGGAAAAACACGTTTTGGGACCCCCCTTTTTTCTCGGCCCCCCCTTGACGAACCCCCCTCAAATTTCCAGGGGCTGCTCAGAAACAAAATGTTCCGTTTTCCAGAAAATTGCAGCCAATTCCGTCCACAAACGCCAAAGTTATTAGACATAGAATTTTCAAAAATCCCATAGGAAAAAAATCCTAACTATATATACCTACTGGCGACCGCCAGTAGGTAATATATACATATATATATATATATATATATATATATATATATATATATATGCATATATATATTATATGGAATAAGTTTTTCTATAAGGCTCAATAGGATGGTCTGTTCTCTAGGTAAGAATGCATTGCAGGTTGCTTTGTTCTCTATAAAATGGAGCTCCACTGCATGGGAAACTGATATCCTGATTTTCGTTTGGCCAGTTAATATGCAAATCGTATGTGTGTGCTGAGGCGTAGACTTTTGTCTGATGATTAAGAGGTCACAATGAGTTCTGTGATATTGGAGGTCACAGCATGAAATGCTATCTGTCTTGACTTGGTACTATTGCCCATGTGCTCGGTTTAGACATAAAGCAGCAGAGGCAACATACTGGTTCTTGTAGATTATATAACTGAACAGATCTCTTCCTGGTTCAAATGGAGTGCAGTGTGTACAAGCCCGAATTGTGTGAAGTACTGCTTACATGTTTGACTTCCAGACCCTTGTGTTGACATACTAAGTGTGTGTCAAATGTGTATTTTGCAAGGCATAGATGATAACGGCAAGACTGTGTTGTGACAAGAGTGTGATTGCGGCTATCAACAGGGTCCATTTTTAGCTTGCCCTTGGTTTGGCTTGTCATTTGATGGAGGATGAAGACTGCACAATGCCCTGGAAAGCTGTTGGTCTGCCTAGTGCCTAGAGGCCTGTCTTCCTGCAGACACTGATAGGGAGTTTGGCCCTCAGGTAGGAAAGACTATCCAGGAGGTAAGTCCCAGCTGTGTTCCTGGAGTGTGGACCTCTGAGAAGAGGGCACTTATTTTTAAGAGTAAACCTAATACTTAAAGACTAATTATCAAGTCAAAGCAATTGGTTACAAATACAGTTGGCAAGGCTACTTACAGGGCTGGTTCGGCCTCCTGTTGGGTCTCAGGTGCTGGGCCTTCTTGCTCGGCAGCTGTTGCTTGCTGTTGCACAATGGCCGCTCCCTGCTCTTGGCTGGGGTTGGGGTCTACCTTCTCCAGGGTGAAGGACCGGTCTTGTTCGCAATCCTCACTGGGGGACTCCACCTCTTCTCCTTTTCCTGGTGATGGGGGTGGGGATGCTTCCATGGAGTTTGCCATCTCCCTCATCTCCTTCAGCACTTTCTTCACTTGCTCGAGTTGCTCATTTGGGGTGTCTTTTTCCAGCTGCGCTTCATATTCGGAACCCTTGAGCCCTGTGTAGGCGTTGTGGGTGCTCACGGGTCTCTTGCTTGTTTCTTCGGAGTCCGTTGAGTGCCTCCTTTTTCTGCGCTCCTGTATTGTGTAGGGGTCTTCCTCCTGGTCTTCGGTGGCAGCTTGTGGGGGAGTCTCCATTGGCTCACTGTGCTCAGGGATGGCACGTGTGGTTCGTTGGTTGTCTGTGGCTCCGGGTCCTTGGCGGTGTCCTAGTTGGGTTTAGGTATGTCCTGTTTGGAACCCTTCCCTCTCCCAGTCACCCTCACCCGCTGCGGGACTGGGGGTCCGGTCTCTTTCGCCTCCTCCGGTTGGTCTCTCCATGGAGGTTTGGCAGCTTGGGTGTAGGATTTGTCTCTTTTTGTGCAGTCCTTAAAGAAGTGGCCTACACCCCCACCAAGGTTGAATGGGGTTTTCTCTTTGCATGTCTTCAGCGTATGGCTTCTTGTTTACAGTTCCTGCATACTTGCGCCGTGAAGTCCTTGCCAGTGTGGCCTGGTTTGCTGCACCTGTTTCATAGTTTAGGGTACTTGGGGTAGTACAGGTATCCTGAGTCTCACCCTTGGGAGAAGCTGGAAGGGGGGTGGTGGATTCCATCTGAGGCCGACGGGTCCTCCTTCAGCTTCACCATCGCACACAGTCTCCCTGCAAGATTCATGTGGCAAATTGTGTGAAGTGTCAACAACCCGCAAAGCAACAGTTTTCTATCAGACTTTACCACAATGTGATGGCCTTTTCTACTCCTGCCCCCAACGTATTGCTAGTTCGGAAAGGTATAAAAACAAAGAGGACCCTAATTCCAGGCTAGAGGCCACACCTGCCAAAGAAATGTGACCACTGCCGAAGAGTGTCCCTAGCTGCGAAATGCAAAAGGTGCACCACGGCCATCACGTGTTGACTCTATAACTACGAAGGGTGCACCACCAACTCAGTGAACAAATATCATGTATCCTAAGATAAGACTGAGAGGCTATGAAGTGAACTCAGAAACAAAAATCTGCATGTTGGATGGATTAATGATTGCCAGGGTGACCTCTTCTATTAAAGATACAAAACAAGTGCTGACACACAGATTACTGAACATAGTAGTGTTAAAGTGGAAAAATGTAGATCGGAATAACCTCATTCAAACTCACATCTACCTAGACATTAACATGGAAAATGCATGCTGAATAGACTTGGAGAATAAGTGACTTTCTTTAACATGCAAAATGTTAGCATGCAGCTTTATTTTTACAGAACGCTCTCATGTCTACGGTACTTTCACTGCTAGGCTCAGTTAGGCCTCTATAATTCTTACTTTTCTTTCTTTTCTTTCTTGTTTTAATAAAATAAATGTATTTTTAGAAATTTCTGAACTTTGCTGATTTAAACATTAAAACTCATCATCACTGTGATATGTGCTGTTTAAAATGTATTCCTTTCCTTTCTCACATTCTATGAATTCATCGTAATTTAGATTATTTCCTATATGCTTTGCTCTGAATGTAAGAATAGAAAGACAGTATATTAGGATCAATAATGTTTGTTTGAAATTTAATTCTCATCATCTAACAAGGTCATGTGATAATAGAATTGTTCTATAGACCAGTCCATTCTTACACAATGGAACACTGAACAGCTAACTGTGTAGGTTTACAAAGGTTCTCATTAGAATCTCTTTTGGATATAACGATTGTATGAATGCTTAGTAACATTTAGATAGCACTATGTTGTCTTGTGCATTTACCGTGGTAATCAAAGGAATAAATAACAGACCATCAGAAGGTACTTCCCTATTGGCCCGATATGACTTCACACACTGCTGCATAGATACCTATGTTTCTATGTTTATGAATGGGTTCTTAGCTAGAAAGGGGAATGCAATGATATGCTATGCAGTCCCTGTGCGCTTTACTGTGCTTTCCTTCCCCTTGACTGATTGCTGGGAGCAGCTGCTGAGTGTGATTACTGTTGCCTGACACTTTGTTAGGTGACTGCTTTACTTATGCTCATGGTCATAAGTTACTTCTGTGACTTGTTTTTCTTTAACTTGATTTAAACATTTGTTACTGCATCTATTATAGAGACTCGGCTGAGTTTCTAGAACGGCTCTTTTGGTGAGTTTGACTCCTCATAGCTACTAATCGCAAGCTCTAGAACATGTACTCTTTTCTGATAGACTTAGGATCCTTCTAGTTTAGTGTAGGTATTATTTCTGTTATGGAACATGCGTTATTTTACTTGCCGTCATTAACCATTATTGTTTTTGCTATTTCAAAAACGGATTTATCTTTACTAAGTGAATAAAAAGACAGAAAACAAAATACTAAACTTAAATGAATATTAATGGTTTTGAATTCTGTACCCAACCTTAGTGTTGGAAATGTGGAAATTGGCTAGAGTCCCTTAGATATATTTAGTGAAACCCTGCACCTAAACACCTATTACTGTGTGTAGTATATCTTTTTGCTGTGACAGTAAAGTGCTTCTCTTTTTCTAAAATAAGCACTGTTCTGGGTGGTAAGCTATAGGTTGTTTGTTTAGTTCTGTGTCCCTGCATCGCACATTAGCGACCCTCATAGTCTAGTGCAGAAGGAGTGTATTTGTTCCAATTTTCAGAGCTATAGTACAGCAGACACCAGGATACCAGTGGCAAATAACCCTAACCACCACAGCTCATGCCGAGTAGGCTTTGACAGCCCTGTGGCGCTCTGAATGGGGTGTGAAAGGAGGGTATGTAAAAAAGTAAGCCACCATGACATAAGATATAATTGTTTGATCTACCATCCAGAACATGTGTATTGGTCCATGTTTATTTTATGGAATGAAATATAGATGATTTTTACAATGTTTCACTAGTCATGTGCTGGCTTCTTTACACTTTTATGAGAACGGAAACCCTGTCTGAAATTGACAAATGGGAAAACCTGCTCCAAAGCCGCACATTTCCTGGGCTAGACCAGCAAGTTTTCCAGGCAAAATGCATTGCTATTAAACCTAATTTTTTCACAGGGGCCTTGAAATATGGAATGTATTTCATGAGTCCATTTTAAGTATGGGTTTCCTCATAATAACAACCATCAAGCTGCTCTGCGGTACATCACCATTAGCAAGACCACTGGGATTATGAGGCAGAGGAGGACTCATTTTGGAAGTAGACTCGCAGCAGTTTTACCAATTAAAAACAGTATCTAATGCAACATCATAAAATAACAAAATCTATATAAAGAAGTGATAGATTATTTACAATGATGCTGATAATGTCATATTGTGAAATTGTGTTGCAACTCAACAAGGTAGGGAGTGCCCCCAAAGTACTATACTAAATCCGTAATTCCTTTACAAATCCGGAAGCTTGCAACAATGGTTTTGCTCCTTCTCAAGAACTTTGTGATAAAATAGATATCCATTTTGTACCGAACATGTAGCTGATTTACGATAAAATCATTATAGTCAGTAACCTCCAGAATGACAAAACTTCCTGCTGCCCCTCCCATCCTCCACTAATGTGCATCCATTGGAAAACCTCCCTCCCTCACAGTTGATGATGTGGAATCACTGCTGAACACAGTTAAATTAGGATCCTCTTTGGACATTATTCTCCAAAGAGTTGTCCCCTCCAATTTGTTCAATCCTCAATCTTTCAATGAGACAGGGCCAACTACCACTTCAATGGAAGGCTCCACAAATAATTCCCATCCGTAAGAAAAACAATGTCCCTATGGAGGACCGGTCCAACTACCGTCCAATTTCTCTCCTACCCCTCCTGAGTAAGATATTGAAAAAGCATATCAACAAACATCTCTCTGACCATGTCAAATATACTAGATGCCTTGATGCATCTCAGTCCAGGATTAGGCCAATGTAGAGTACTGAGTCAGCACTGATTTCTGCTACTGACAGTATATGGCACTTTCTTGATCATGGAGAAGTACTAGTAGTGCTGCAGGATTTGTCAGCAGCTTTCAACACACTTTCTCATCAGATTCTGTTTAGGAGACTCAAAGAAATTGGACTTCAAGGACAAGCCTTTCAGTGGATGTTGAGCTTTCTCTCTCACCAAACTCAGACCATCAATCTGGGTACCTTCCGATCTCAGATCATTGAAATGACCAAAGGAGTACCACAGGGATCCTGCCTTAGTCCAACCTTGTTCAACATTTATGTTGCTCCACTAGCCAGATTACTTAGAAAGCAAGGCTTCGCACCAATCTTGCATGCTGATGACCCCCAGCTGCTACTTGCATTTGACATAAACTCTCACAATATCCAGACTGCCTTCTCGGAAGGCATGACTGCAATTGCGACCTGAATGAGGAATAATTACCTACAGATTAATGCCGGGAAAACCAAGATCATGCTGTTTGGAGATGCACCTATGCTCTAGTCCCTGGAATGGTGGTCATCTGACCTAGGCACAACCCCCGCCCCAAGACAGTGGTCAAGAACCTTGGCATATGCTTGGACCAGAAACTATCAATGAAGGAGCAAGTTACAACTACCGTGAGCTCATGTTTCCACGTGCTAAGCCTACTACGCAGGGTATTTCCATTTCTCCCCTTGACCTTATGGAAAACTCTCATGAAGGCCCTGAAGATGAGCCGCCTGGACTATTGTAATGCTCTCCTGATTTCAGCAAGTGAGTTCTCTTTGAGCAGACTTCAAGTAGTACAAAAAAACCTACGGCCCGCCTTGTCTTGAACTCTCCTGCAGAACAGCATCTCTCCCTCTTTTACAACGGCTAACACTGGCTTACAATACACAAACGGGTCAAATTTAAGATATGCTGTATTGTGCACAAAGCATTAAATGGTAAAGGTCCTGGTTATCTTGCAAGAAACTGTTATCAATATCTGCCACCTAGTCCCCTACGCTCAGGAGCTAAATCTCTACTCCTCGTCCCACGTTTCAAAAAATCGTGCTTGGGTGGAAAGGCTTTTTTTCAACCTAGCCCCCTTTTACTGGTATCAGCTCCCCATTCATCTTCGGAATTGCCCAGATTACCTTCTATTTAGAAGGCTCCTTAAAATTGAACTCTTCTAAATTAACTCTCTCCCTTCTGCAGCACCTCCATAGCGCGGAGATACCCCTCTGGGGTGATTTGGGTGCTTTATCAGTAAATACAAAAATAAATAAATAAATTGTAAGCTGGTATGTATTGTCACCAGTGAAGTCATCAATTTTATTGGGGATGATATCTGTCAAATCAAGTGTGAGGGAGCGAATGTTATGAAATCCACCACCAGATGTCGAATCTTTTTTCAATAAAATAATGAGCAAGTGTGATAAGAAGAAACAATAAATAGTTTAGGAACTACCAAACAGGAGAAAGTGGGGGTACCTTCAACGAGTCAGAATGTTTTTCTGAGGTCAATCCTGTCTAAATTCCACTAATTCTGCATTTGACCCGTGTCTAGTTTTTATACTAATTGTTTATGCTTATACCATCACATGTGATTGCTAACAACATCTGCTCAAATTCTTCATGATGTCCTTCAACGCTACCAAACCAGGAGCGGCAGTGTATTTAAGTATACCTGCCTATGAGCATTTATTTTCCTTGAACTGTTTTGTGCAAGGTATAATATCTCGAGATCATATTTGCCACCATGACTTTTTCTCAATAAAATTATTTGGATGGTTACATAGAATTTCGTTCCAATTCTTGCAGTGGCATTATATGCGTTCACTGAGCCATAGCGTAATCATATGCAGATTATTCAAGCATGGATCAGTAAGATTTGTCAAAATCCAAATTACAACAGGATGTGAGAATGCATGTACTTTAAATTCTTACATAAATATGCAAAACAAAATGGCATTTCCCACTAACGATTCATGGGGTATCATGGCTCTGTTGAAAGGCCTCAAAATCTGGTTTATTGACCAAGGTCTAATAAGGAGATTAAACCACAGAGGAATATCAGTTTGTGCAGCGTTCTCTACATGTACATGAAATGCCTTGTCAAGTACCATATGTTGCTCTTAACATTTAACCATAAACAATAGGAGACGCTCATTGCGTGTGCAGTGACCGTTTTATAGGGCACATCGACAGAGCACTTTCGTCTACCATAAAAGCCAACGGTAGTCGTTGTAAAAGCAAGCCGAGGTCTAGAAATACCCCAGAGTGCAAAGACTGGGTTTTACAACTCTCAAATGAGGTGTAAAATCTGAAAGGCAATGCACTGTAGCAGAGTGCCTTACATGTTTACAAGTGCTGGAGTTATACTGGCAAAGCTACCAGCCAACAAAGAACAAGGCATCAGAGCGCAACTGATTGCTAATTTAATACATGCATTTATGGACATCTTATACTCTGTAGTATAATTTCGCAGAGCATACAATTCAGTCTCGCCACGAACCCACGGTCTAAGATCCATAGGGTTTCAAACTGTAGTCGCATTGAGATGTTTCCTGAATTACATTGGGTCCAGTTTGCAAATGTATTTCTGCACCTAAATTCCTATTACGTGCCCATAAAAGGTGAAATGCATACCACATTATGATTCACAGAATCAAGATTGACAAGATACCCTCTCCCAAATAACACCTACGAATATGGAGATCCAAAAGTGAATTTTTTTTTTTTTGCATTAAAAATCCAGGGACCGGTGCATAAAGTGGGAGACACTGCAAATTGAACCCAACACCTTGAAATCAAAAGCTTGTGCCTAGTTATGGAAAATCTGAGGTAGTTTCCCACCCTCCCAAGGCATGCAGAATTAAATGCTTTTCAAGGCTGGGAAGGAAGACCCAATAATAAAAGAGTTATACGTAGGAAATGTAACATTTTGTCTGCAATTCTGCAAAATTTGTCTTAACTTGAACATACAGAATTTTTGACAGGGCAGAACATCTGTATGAGTCAGTTTTGTAAATTTAATATTCATTGCTCTTTTTGGTGAATTCCATAAAAGTTCTACAGGAATAGTTGAATGTTGGGGTTGCTGAATGATCCCACGGTGTACATGCAGATATTAGACTCCATCCTGTCTAGCACATGACATGCTTTTGTACATAACTGTAAAGTTGCGTGGTTGTGGTGAATGCCCACCAGACGAGATGCTGACAGATTCATCCAGAAACTTATTAACTTGACCTGCTTCCCCATGAGACATACCACCATTCACCTGATCACGGTTTCTGCGATGGAACGCCGTCATCCATAGTATTTCCCTGCTCTCTGAGGGCACATATTACCTTCCTCTCGAAAATAATAAAAACAAAACAAACTACAAATTCAATACAACACCTGATTGATTAGTAATGATAGCCCTTCTACCTTTCAAAGTCTTGGTCGCGGTTAGACGGATTAGGATTGGCAAGGAGGTTATACCAGGGGTTGTTCCGTCATTTTAACAGTTCACAAGATTGTTTCCCAAGTTTGGAATTGACAAACTCATTCTGAGAGTTTGACGTTTTCTTGATACCTTTACCATCTGCTTTGGATAACAATTAAGCTCCCCCTGCTGACAGGCCAGGGACAGTTTCCTCACAAGGCGGGACCAGAGTGAAGAGGTCATGAAGAATGGTCATTCTTCAAAATGTTCTGTGTCCATCTGTAAATAGTTATCTGAGAATGTGGACTCTAGGATCTTGTCTAGTGATATGGGAAGTGGTTGTGCCCTTCCAACCACGTACCTAACATACTTTCACGTTTCACGTTTACCGGGTGGCAATTACTTCTGCCACTGTGCCCACTCTTGGGGCCCCAACAGATAATTTTCTGGATTGTGCACTTCAGGTTTGAACTCCACTTAGAATGAATAATCCTGTAATTGGGGTACCAGCTCTTCAATTCTTGGTGGCGTATTTTGATGATGACCCTGAAACAGCATAATCAGTGGTTTATAGTCAGTATGCACCACAAACATTTTTCATGCAAATATAATTGAAATTAACGACACACAACTTGTATTGCAATGGCCTCTCGCTCGATTTGAGAGTACTTCTCTTCAGTAGTGGAGAGTGCCTGACTGACGTAGGCTATGGCAGCTCACTACCTTTACTCTTGATGCTGCAACATGATCTCTTCTAGACTTGAAGGGCTGGCATCCATCAACAGTTCAGTTGCTTTCATGGGGTAAAAGTATATTCGTGCCGTTTTGGCCTGTAGAGCCTCTTTGATTCTCTAGAATGCATTTTCATGTGTTTCATTTCGGGGCTATTGAGTAGATGATGTTGTGAGGTCCCTAAGAGGGCTGGTGAGGAAGTTCACTTCCTTGATAAAGCACCAGAAAGTAATGGACCATTCCCAGAAAACTGTGTTCACACAGGAGGGTGGTAAGGCAGACTACATGTATGACACTATGGCTGGGGCCACGGCCACACTTTTCACTGAAAGGCAGTACCCAAAGAATCCGATCTCTGACGTCAGGAATTCATATTTTTTCCGTACACAATGTGAGCTCACAGTCTCATATTCTTTGGAACAAGCTTTCTGAGCCTTTTGTGGTGCTCCTCCAGAGATGACATATACACCAGTGATTACACACCAGCGGCCACATGCATGAATGTTGCCGTTTGCGAATCCTTAATTGCGAAAATTAAGGAATCGCAATTAAGGATTCGCAAACGGCAATGTATGAATAATTCGCTTTTTTTTTAGCGATTCGGTAATTTTACTTAATTGCGATTCACATTTTGCGAATCGCAATTAAGGAAAACCTTCCCATTGATTCCTATGGGCCAAAAGGACCATAGGAATCAATGAGAAGGCATTAACATTTTGCGATTTTCATTTTGCGATTCGCAATTTGTTAATGCATTTCAAGGGTCCTGAGGGGGGTCCAAAGGACCCCCCCCCCTGCACCCTTGAAATGTTGTTGTCAGTGCAAGTTTCACACACACATGTCCAAAGGACATGTGTGTGTGTAACATGACACTTTCAAAAATGCATTTTTGTGCATTTTTTAAAGATTTCGCAAATTAACACGAGGTTCAACCTCGTGTTAATTTGCTCCCCCTATTTGCGAATTCGCATTTTTTAAAACATTCATGCATTGCATTTAAGGAATCGCAAAAATGCGATTCTTTAAATACAATCGCATTTTTAGAAATCGCAAAAAGTTACGATTTCTACACAATTGCTTAATGCATCCCAAAAAGTGATTTTGGAAGCGAAAACGGCCGAATTTTGCGATTCGCACCGTTTGCGACTCCAAAATCGCTTGATGCATGTGGCTGCAGATTCCTATTAGCAATAGTGTGGTATACTGAAACACCTCCTCCGCCCTGGAGATGCTGAAGTTCAGATGCTTGTAATGGGAGAGGTCCAGTTGGATTGAAAACGTTGTTATGTAGTTCCAGCACAAGCTGGTGATAACCCGATCGGATGTCTATTTTGAAAGCTACCCTGCCCCACTTAACTCGTTGACAATGTCCTCAACTGTAGGGGTGATGTGCTTTCTCTTTTCATTGCTATATTAATACAGTGCACGTTGACACATAGTTGTACCTCACAAGGTTGTTTTCTTTTGGTTTGGTTTGCATGTTACCACTATCAGAGACACCCATTGCATGGGCCTTTTCACCATTTTTAATATGCAGGTTCTTCTTGTTTATTTATTTCGGAATCTACTTTCGGCCAAAAGTGGAATGTCAGAAGCTGATGCCTTATTCCCTTGAGTTGCATGATGTGGCCAAAGTGCAGGTTAAAGAGCTCACCTTTCAAACAACCTAACCCTTTGAATAAGTCCTGAAACTCAGATAATGATTTTTTATGCCAGTGACATGCACCCCAAACACAAATTGTATTAGCTTAAGAGTTTGGCAGCTCGGTAACCTGCCAGACCTCCTTTCTGTGACACATACTTTGATCAGCTTGGAAATCTGACCATGTGTGATGTTGATTATAAAAATGCTAGCCAGGGGCAATAGCTGGGTCTGGTGGTATGCAAACACACAGACGCTAGCTCCCTCTCCCCTTGACACTTCTGCTCCTGGTGCCGACAGGGGAGCTGGTCTCTCTTCATCTCCTGTCTGCTGCCATTACTGTATGTGTTAAAACGGGCAGTCCCACTCACCTGCTTCCCCTGGAAATGTATAGGGGCAAGAAGGGAGGGGGGACTGTTGATAGCAGTATTGAGTTTATCTCACCATGGGACACTCTCTATCTATGGGGAGGTTTTGAGAAGCAAAGGGTGCCACTCTCAATGTTGGATGCTGTCTTTATGGTGTAGGCCCTAGCTAGGGAGAGTCGGCCTTCTCAGGGTCCTTGGTTTAGCAACCACCGACTCTCCAATCAGCCCACTGGTTCTGGAGACAATGAGCTGATGCACCAAATGAGCAAGGGAAAATAACACCTATTTCTAGAGTCTGGGGGGCGTGGCTTGGATGTGCTGCGAAATGGCCGCCTGCAAGTGCGGCTCTGCCGGTCGAGCCTAATTAATCTGATTTAAATCTGTCAAAAACTACCCAAACCGCATGCCTGCGGCTGGAATTTGTTGTGTGACTGTAGCGGTGCAAAAACAATCTGAATCAGCAAGTTCTCACGGAGACGGGGGAGGCGGAGAAGGCTGCCGGCCTACTGGGAGGTGCAGATAGGGAAAGCCGGGACCTGTCGTAATTGTTGTACTGGACAATCGATCGTCGAGCATACAGAGTGGAGGCGGTCTGGGGTGCGAGATTCGAGCTCCGAGGAGAGGACCGAGCTCAGCCTAACACGCAGTAAGATATACCTGCGGGCGTGGCCGGAGCTGTGTGTGTCTGCCTGCGCGGCGTGGAGGCAGTCTGACGGGGAAGAGGTGAGGCGGTGTCCCGGGCGCGCTAGAGGTGGCAGTTCGCAGCCCGGGAACGAAGCATGCTCCCCACGCTTAGTGCCGGCATAGGTCGAGACAGGCATAACTGCACCGGCTGAAGCGTCGAGAACAAGGCACTACCGTGGTGCCGAGTGGAAGCACAGTGGCGGCATATGATGCGGAAGGGACCACCATCTTGTGAAATATATCAGGCGTGGCCACGCTATGCATAGGCCACCGGAGAGCTGACAACACTGGCGGCAATTATTGACTGTCAGGCTACGGGCCGCATGAGACTGCGAGTGGCCGCCTACAATAACAGCGCCTGTGGTGTAGGTAGGTGACCGTTACTACCGTGAAACTATATAAGGTGTGGAGCAGCCTACGGAGGGGGTGGCCCACGGCCTGCTGTGCGGAGGCGAGGTGTGGTGGTGACACGGGCGTTGAGCTCTGGCTGTGCTTCTGGTGGAGGCCACGCGCTGGTAGGTGAGGACCGGAGGCCAGACCAGGTGACACGGGCGGCTAGAGAATGAGTCGTGGTGTGACTGTTTCGATTGCCTGACCGCCGGCCGCCCTGACAGGGGCGTCGCCCTCAACAGAGAACACTAGAGGCCTTAGTTGGTTGGTGTGCTAAACCTGCATTACTGGGCCGTCTTAGCCTGCTCGGCTGTGTGGCCTGGAGACACCGCTAATGATCTGTTGACAACGCGCAGAAGTCCTGGGTTAGCTTCCGATGATTGGCATAGTACAGCGGTTACCGTACACAGTAAAAGAGTTGATGATTGCTGACATAGGCGACTTGATGGATACCCTCATCCCCATCCATGCATTATCCTCGACGGTAGGTGGCAAGGCAAGCAGGAAGGCTCGTGGACACCTTAATGCCCTGCCTGTGAACGATATCTAGCTCCACTTCTGTTCTCGGACCAGCCATATTGCGCGGCGGGCGCTGCATATACGCGCATTAGACACACTATATTGGCAGGGGTGAATCAACATGGGCAAACCAGATACGCGGCAGCCCCAGATCACATTCGAGGAAAAGAATAGCAAGACCACGGACGAAGACTCTGGTCAACAAACTACAACCGGCAACACTGCGGCCCTACTCCACCTGAAGAGGATATTGGGTCCATGTTTAAAGAGCTGAAATCCAGTCTACAGGGTATTGACTCCAAAATGGATTCCCTTGCCGAGCAAATGGATAGGATAACGCAAAGGGTCGAAAAACAGGAAGGTCGTGTGTCAGTGTTGGAAACTAGGGTAACCGAGACGGAGGAAGGACAAACGGAAATGGATAAGAAAATACGCGGTCTAGAGGGTATGTTGCATACAATACAGCAGAGAACGAGGATTTGGATGCTAGGTCTGGGAGGAACAACATAAGAATCACGGTTGTGGCCGAAACGACGGATATCCAAAATATGGAAAAATACATCGAAACATTGATGACCGACCTGTTTGGTGAAAATCTGTCCGCCATGTTTTTAATAGAAAGAGCGCATAGATCGCTAGGTCCCAGACCGCGCCCAGGGGCGCCACCACGGCCCATAATAGCCAGAGTACTTAATTATAGAGATCGCGACACGATCCTCAGACTGGCACGAGAGAAGGGGTGACATACAATACAAGGGGCGCGCGATCGCTATGTACCCAGATTTCACGTTACAAGTCCTAGCGGCACGACGGGAATTTCTGCCGGCTAAGAAGATCTACCAACAAATAGGCAGGAAGTATTCCCTAATCTATTCCGCAAAACTACGAGTCCAAGGTCCTGGGAAACCCACCTTTTTCACGGACGCCAAAGCAGCCTTCACATTTGCGAAGCAAATGGCGAAAGACATAAAGAAGAATGGTGCGACAAATGATTCCCTGGCAATGAACAGTCTGAGCGACAATGATTGAAGACTGATCCAGTTTCAGCTCACCAGGCAGATAAGTCGCATAGTTTGCAAAAATGTGTAATGCCTGCTGTTAGGAGCCCATGTGAGATTGCACCTTTGAGTTTTTGAGATAGCAGGGTTTGTTGGAAATGTATCCTGAATGTTGCTTACAGTTGCCGCTTAAATTGCTGTGAATATGCAGGCAAATAAGTTTGTGGGGTGGGACAGTGGCTTGACCACCATGCCATGAGTGCAGGGGAGGAATGCCGGCGGACCCATGGCCCCCGTGGGATGTATTCCCTAACTTTAACGCTGTGGGGTTTGTATTTACAGTTGTGGGGGGGGGGAGTTTTTCACAACCTGATTGGGGGGTTGGTGTGGGAGGGCAGGGGAGGGTGTGTTTAATTCAGGGAAACTGCCAGAACATGTACACTGTATTTATATGGATAGTTGTTGCAGCCAAGCTTCAGGCTATGTGTTGTAGGCTGTTTACATCATCACCTTATGGATAAGGCTCGTAGAATCAGGGATCTGCATTTGTTCTGTAATAAGAGTGGTCCTGACACATCTAGGAGCTGCGTACATACTTATGATCAAAGACCATCATGACTCACCTCACATTGCTAACATGGAACGTTAGAGCTCTCAATGACGGTAGGAAAGCGAGGCTGGTTCATTCTTATCTCACCAGAAAAGGGGCGGATATTTGCCTCTTGCAGGAGACCCACTTGACAAGGGCATCCGCGAACTTGCTCAGACATCACAGATGGGGAGAAGTGGTAGAGGCGGGTACTCCAATTATTCCAGGGGAGTAGCTATACTGATACGAAAAGGCATACAATGGCGAACACATACTAGCATGGTGGACAGTGAGGGAAGATACATCCTTTTAGTAGGTACATTGTATAACACACCCATGGTGATTATAAACAAATATGGCCCAAATATTGACTCCCCAGAATTCTTTCAAGCTATCTGGCAGAAGTTACGGGCCGTACATACTGTAACGGTCATATGGGGCGTAGATTTTAACGTGGTTCTCTCAAACACTGCCGATAGACGGGGGGAACCGCGGGAACATCACGCGAAGGCGGCCGCAATGTTGCATGTTATAATTGCTGACCTATATTTGGTGGACTCCTGAAGGGCGTTACACCCGACACTTAAGGAGGGTAACTGTGTGACGCATCATCATAACTCATGGTCACGGCTTGACTTTTGGTTGGTTTCGAAAGACGCACACACTTGGGTGTCGATGGCTGCACATCACCCGCACACACTTTCTGATCGTGCTCCGGTGCAGTTATCCTTTAAGGTGCCAGGTCCCTACATCATGCCATTCAGCTGGAGGTTCCGGTCGAAGGCACTGTGTGATCAGGTGTTTCGAGAAGCCTTGTGGGAGAAAATAAATGACTACTTTACACTGAATGAGGGGTCGGTGCAGTCCCAGGGCACATTATGGGAAGCATTTGAAGTAGTTATAAGGGGCGAATGCATAGCACTACAGACGGGAGTCCTCAGTGATATCCGAAACACAATGCAGAGATTGGAGCGTGAAATTGGTGCATTGGAAAGAGCGCAGATGACATCCAAATCTCCTGCCATGGCGGCGCAGATAAGGGTAAAGTTAACAGAATATCAGATGGAGGCGGAGAGAGAGACGAAATATCTTCATAAAAATGCCCAGGCACAATGCTATGGTGAAGGTAAGCGTGCAGGGAAGACATTGGCAGGTCTAATTAGACCACCCAGGGGAGCAGACTATGTCACTGAGTTGCAGACTGAGGCAGGCGAGGTGGTATGAACACCATCAGAAATTTTGAGCACAATGTCCCGATACTATGAGGCACTATACACCACTAAATCTAACCCCCCGCAAGAGGAAATAGTTGAATACCTAGATACGCTAGCGCTGGCCTGGTTTAACGATGGAGCGAGACAATACATGGAGCTTCCTGTGACTGTGGAAGACATTAGGCAGGTCATAGGAAGTATGCCTGCTGGTAAGGCACCGGGTGCCGAAGGGCTAACGGCTGCCTTCTACAAGGAGTACGTCGACATACTGGCTCCTCGCATGCTTCAGATGTTTTTAGAGGCGTTGGAAGTGGGCACGCTTCCTCCAACCCTTCGTGAAGCGATTATCATTACCCTACTATAACCAGACAAAGACCCCATTAAGCCTGACTCGTATCACCCACTTTCGCCGATCAATCTTGATGCTAAGATCTATGCCAAACTCATAGCAAACTGGCTACAACCGATGCTTCCGCAAATAGCTTTGTGAGATCGGTCTGGTTTTATACCAGGTCGTTCAACTGCGCACAATTTAAGAACGATCTTTGGACTGCTTCACTATCTGGCACCTCCGGTGCAGGCAATTGCTGCGATGTTGGACGTTACTGAGGCCTTTGATTCGTTAGAATGGAAGTTCCTGTTTATAGTGCTGAACCGTATGGGGATTAGTCCGCTCTTCATACAACAAATACAGCTGCTTTACACAAACCCGGTAGCGAGAGTCAGGGTAAAAGGACAAATATTGGAGCCGTTTTCCATCACGAGAGGGACGCGACAAGGTTGTCCTCTGTCGCCGTTGCTATTTGCAATCTCGACAGAACCATTGGCGGCTCGGCTCCGACAGCACCACACTCACAGGAGTATAGGGTTCACATCTAGAGGATTGTTGATATCAATGTTTGCTGATGACATGATGGTGTATCTGAGCAACCCGAAGGATAATTTGGTGGTGGTTATGAGGGAAATTATACGATAAAGCGGATTAACCGGCATCCAAATAAACAGGAATAAGTCCATAATATTGTCACTAACGGATACAACTGTTCCCTTTGACACAGAGTTCCCTATTCAATGGGCGAGCGGGGAGGTGAAATACCTGGGCATTCAGTTAAGCTGTTCTGTGCAGGAGATATGGTTAGCAAACTATGGCAAGGCGGTAGACTGGATAGAGAGCAAAGTTCGAAAATGGAAAGGGCTCCCGCTCTCGATGATGGGTCGTATAGCTCTAGTAAACATGGTGATACTACCCAAACTATCATATTTATTCGTGAACATCCCAATGCCATTGAATGTTCACTTCTTCAAAACGCTGCGCACTCACATATTGGACTTGGTTTGGGCGGGTAAACAGCCCAGGGTTTTGTGGAAACTACTAACATTGCCCTTTACACAGAGCGGTTTGGGAGTGCCAGACTTTGAATTATACGCATATAGTGCGCAAGCGCAATATTTACATTTCTGGCACCACCCTACCCCTTATCAACCACATGTAGTGATAGAAATTGATAGGGTAGCTCTTACCCCCCTCAACACAGCTGTATACCAACCATACTAGAGACCCCATTTAGAAATTGATACTGTAGAGGCCACAAGATGGGCATGGAGGGTATTGCAAGGAGAGCTCAGCAGACTGAACTATATGCTCCATCTATGCCTATTGGAGGCAATCCACTAATATCACCATTTACAGACAAGGCGGCCACGAATCGAGCCAAGCCGCATGCATTTGAGAATGGTAGTGACCTGTTCCCGGATGGTTCCTTCCTTACACAGCAGCAGATGTGCAGTGCACAAACACCAACAGCGTCAGATATACTTTTATATTATCAGATTAGAGCTGCATGCAGAGCCAGATATGAGTCCTTTCCTAAGGAACCCCCTGTGTTGTAGGCACTTGAAAACGTCCTGTCTAACCCATCTCCTAAGAAACTTATAACACTCATATATACTATAGCGCAAACAGACTCGCCAGTCATTGTGTCCATGGCAAGGGCAGACTGGGAGAGAGACCGCGTCTGCACCATTATGGAAAAGCAATGGCAGTACTGCTGTGCACAATTAGAGCATCTCTCACCTAATTATAGACTGAGAAATTCACTTCAATTTCTTACACAGAACATACCGCACACCTGCTCAGTTAAATAGAATGGGCGTTCACCCAGATAATAATTGTTGGAGATGTGGGGCACAGAATGCGACGTTCATAAATTTATCATGGGACTGCAGGCAGATAGGGGAATTCTGGCAGAAGGTGTTGGACATAATAGGGCAAATTACTGGACACAGGCTGCAGGTCACCCCGTTGATTGCATTGCTGAGGTTTGTCCTGGAGGTACCGAAGAGACCCAGGAAATTGACTGCTATGTTGTTAATAATGGCGAAAAGACAGGTGGCGATACATTGGAAGAAGCAACAGCCCCCTACAGTGGCCGCGTGGTTGAATGCGGTGGTGTACTGTAGAGACCGACTGCCCACCTATTGGGAGCTAATGCCGAGTAGGTCTAGACCTGCAGACATTTGAGAGCCATTAGTGAATTGGCTGGAATCTGGTGGAAGTGACCTTCAGGGGCAAAACTCTCCGGTAAGAGTGGATACTCTGTAATATGGGAAATACACCAGAGCCAGAGGAAGGTGGTTTGCTGTGAGGTGTGGCCACGAAAGTGGTAGGAACTGTGACAGGCTGAAGCAGGCACAAAGCACAGGAGAATGGCAAGGGGGGTTATATTGTTGTGTTATATGTAAAATGTTATTTCTCACTTACTAAATATATTGGAACATGGTTTAGCACATTGATTCTGATGCAAGATTTTGATATGCTGCCGGCCCACAGGGTTGTAGTCGTGATAGCAGTGTATAAGCTGCTATACTTTAACATGTGTTTATGAGCTGCCGGCCTTAGGGTTGTGGACATAAGAACAGCTGTGTCAACTGTGATACCAGAAATAAAGTTTTTAAAAAAAGATTTAAAAAAATGTCTAGAGTCTGACTAAGCCAAATTGCACATGGCTTTCAAGCCTTCTCCTGGTGGTGTGTTACCAAATGCAATTAGGGTCATCGTCAGGCCTCTTGTTTTCGACTTATTTCTTGAGCTGGTGAGTGAGAGCTCAGGGGGTACTGCACTCCTTCCCATTTAGCTTCTCAGGCTGATTTGTAAGGTGCATTTGCAGCTCCAGCAATCATCTGCCCCTGTCCACTGGCAGAGAGCTGAGCAATTTCCAATATCCGCACTTCTCTTTGGATTCAGGGCAATCTCCTTGGCCAAAGGTATTCCTTCAGAAATCCCCTAAGCCCTTCAAGACAGATTATCCCCTGCCTCCTGGCCACTCGTGTGTTAAGCAGAAGTCAAAGGGTTGCCTTGAGACTTGCACAGCACAGGACCAGTTCAGCGATGTTCTAAGTAAACCCTCTCCTCCATGGTCCCCAGCAAGTTCACCCTCTCCTGTCCCACAGAGACAATGGAAAGCCAGCACCCCTGACCTGGAAATCAGTGTCCAAAAAAGTATTTAAAAGTACAATGCTTGAGTCTTCTTAATCAGCTACGGGAATCAGAAATCTAGTTTGTCCTTCATCTGTATTTCCCAAATTTCTCACTTGTGCAGAGGTTCAAATGGAACGGGAGAATTCTAGAAGGTTTGTGGCCAATCCAAACATACCACATCATCCCTAAAACATTGTACAATACCCCTGCACTGCATCATGAGATTTTTCAAGGTGGAAAATTCCAGCTTTGATAGTTTCAACTCTGTGAGTCCGTAGGTCTGACCCTACCTGATAAAGCCAACTGGCGCCACTCCAAAATTTCAAACCCAACCCCCTCCTTACCGGGGTGCTAGAGGTCTTACTTTGATTTTGTGATTCTGAAATATACAGCCCATGCAGATTTCTTCCACAGCCTCTTCATATCTCAAGTGCAGGCTAATCCCCT